>NC_091766.1:98087939-99337939 GCF_029378745.1 Bos indicus | reverse complement strand
TGGGGTCACAAAGAGTTGGGCATGACTGAGCGACTAACACTTACTTACTTACTTAACCTGCAATACCTCTTCTTTCAGAGGACTAAGATTTGTGGATCTGGGCTGTGTGTAAGAATGGTTCAGAGAGTGATTTGAGGGGAAAAAACATCCATTTATTTACTGGGGATGGGGATCAAGATTCAGATTACCAACTTCTTGTAGCACCAGCAAAGAGTCTTTCCTCCAACAGTCTAAGAAGTGAGTTTTTATTTTCTAACTTTTAAGGGACCACATTTCCTTGTCACAAATTCTCTGCTGAAGCACATAAAAACTATAAATACTGTCAATTCTTTCTATGACATTTACATAACTCTGAACCAAAATCTTTTAAAAAAGGCATGCAGGAGAAAAATTTTGATCTATCTTATTTATTACTTCATATTTTTTAAATATGACAACAAACTGTGAAAAAATCTTCAAAAGATGGGAATGCCAAACCACCTTACCTGCCTTCTGAGAAACCTATACGCAGGTCAAGAAGGAACAGTTAGACCTGGACATGGAACAACAGACTGGTTCAAAACTGAAAAGGAGTACAACAAGGTTGTATGTTGTCACCTTGGTTATTTAGCTTATATGCAGAGTACATCATGTGAAATGCCAGGCTGGATGACTCACAAGCTGCAATCAAGATTGCCTTGAGAAATATGAACAACTGCAGATATACAGATGATGCCACTCTAATGGCAGAAAGTGAATAGGAAACTAAAGTGCCTCTTGATGAGGGTGAAAGAGGAGAGTGAAAAAACTAGCTTAAAACTCAACATTTGTAAAACTAAGATCATGGCATCTAATCCTATATCAGTCAATGTCAAATAAAAGGGGACAAAGTGGAAACAGTGGCAGATTTTATTTTCTTGGGCTCCAAAATCACTGTGGACAGTGACTGTAGCCATGAAATTAAAAGACACTTGCTCCTTGGAAGCAAAGCTATGACAAACGGCATGTTAAAAAGCGAGGGCATTACTTTGCTGATGAAGGTCTGTAGAGTCAAAACTATGGTTTATCCAGTAGCCATGTATGGATGTGAGAATTGGACCATACAGAAGGCTGAGTGCCAAAGAATTAATGCTTTTGAATTGTGGTGCTAGAGAGGACTCTTGAGAGTCCCCTAGCTGCAACAAGATCAAGCCAGTCCATCCTAAAGGAAACCAACTCTGAATATTACTGAAAAGACCGATACTGAAACTGAAGCTCCAATACTTTGGCCACCTGATGTGAAGAGCCGACTCAATGGAAAAGACCATAATGCTGGGAAAGATTGAAGAATGGAAGAGAATGGGGTGACAGTGGATGAGATGGTTGGATAGTATCACCAACTCAAGGAACATGAGTTTGAGCAAACTCCATGAGATAGTGAAGGACAGGGACAGAGAAGCCTGGTTTTTTGCAGTCCATGGGGTTGCGAGTCAGACACGACTTAGCAACTAAACAACAGCAACATTCTCTAATAATAATCGCATCCAATTCAGCAGAAATTTTGAAAGACTAAGCTACTTTTGAGAAATAAAAGGCAAGAACGGGCCAATATAAAAAAATAAATAAATCTGTTATAAAAGTCATCTCATCCATATGTTGTCCTTGTCTCCTCTGTACAGATGTTTCAAACACTATTTCCAAAATTTAAAAAAAAATCAAAATTGAATAAAAGCTTTGGGCCAACTAAAAATTAAAAAATAACTATTTCATGAAAGTAAAAAATATATATATATATAATAACAATATATTGGTTTTGAAAATTAAAAGGCGTTCCCATCAAACTTCACAATAAAAAAGAGTCCCTTATACCATTATTAGGGCTTCCCAAGTTACACAGTGGCAAGAAACCTGCCTGCCAATGCAGGAGACATGAGTGATGCCAATCCAGTCCCTGGGTTTGAAAGATCCCCTGGAAGAGGAAATGGAAACCCACTCCAGAAATCTTGCCTGGAGAATCCCATGGACATAGGAGCCTGGCAGGCTGCAGTCCGTGGGGTTGCAGCGTCAGACATGACTGGGCACACACACACACACACACCATTATTAAAGAATAAAATAATAGATGATCTAGAAATGCTAACAGAAGTTTAGCCAAAATGTTAATAGTCCACAAGAGAAATTTCAGATTCAAATTAAAAAGGATCATTTTTAAAAGGATCAATTATTCTATAAATGGAGCAGCAATGGTTTTCTAAAATGGTAAAATTCTCCTCAATATGTGCAAAATCCATTTTAGATGGATTTACTGTTAAAACAGGAAAGACTCACTAAATATTTAGAATACCCCTGAATGTCCTTATATTTGAATGGAAAAATGATTTCTAAGTGTAAAAGTAAGGAAACAAGCAGTAGAAAGTGAAGCAAAATATTCAAGATTTCTGCACATCAGAAGATTTATGAGCAAAATTATAAAGCAAGTGACAGTCTTACCTCTACCTCTCCAAGAGGTCCCATTGAATTGGGTCTTCTGGCTGAAAAGCCAGGCCTGAGAGGCATCCACAAAGCAACAAAGACAGGGTGAAAGGAGAGACTTATAATATCATATATGAAACGAGTCGCTGGTCCAGGTTCAATGCACGATACTGGACACTTGGGGCTGGTGCACTAGGACGACCCAGAGGGATGGTATGGGGAGGGAGGAGAGAGGAGGGTTCAGGATGGAGAACACATGTATACCTGTGGCAGATTCATTTTGATATATGGCAAAACCAATACAATATTGTAAAGTTAAATAAAATTAAAAAAAAATAAAAATAAATAAATAAAATGCAGTTGCTCTCAAAATTTAACTGTTATCATACTCATAGCAAGTGAGCACCTTCTGTTAGCCAACAGCCAAAATTCTTGGAAAGAAAGAGTCATTGGCCATATGTCTATCTTGCTAATTAGAGAATCAGATCAATTAACAGCTCCAATTCCTTAATGCCTCTTTCAAATCCCCATTGAAATCCCTGTGACTGGAATTGCAATGTGGAAAACAAAATTTTTTTCTTTACTAAATATGCAGAGTTTTACTCTAATTTTAATAATAAAAATTGGATCCAAAATATGTTAAGAATTCCAAAATTGACAAGTTTGAAAAGCATTGAGAGTTGCTTATTGGAAAGTGGTAAACAAATATTAAGTGTGCCAAAAGTCCAGTGCAAAAATAAAGTGAGATAGATATCCAGAGTTGCATAGTCAAAATTTAAATATGTTAAATGTGGTTTAGAATACACGAAGACCTAAAATGTTAACTTGGTAATAAAAATTGTAAAGCTTGCTTTTATCTTGATGTTAATCAGTCTGTCAGTATGTCTGACTCTTTGTGACCCCATAGACTGCAACACATTAGGCTTTTCTGTCCTTCCTTCACCGTCTCCTGGAGTTTGCTCAAACTCATGTCCACTGAGTCGGGGATGTCATCCAATTATCTCATCTTCTATTGCCCACTTCTTCTCACACCCACAATCTTTCCCAGCATCAAAGTCTTTTCCAATGTGTCAGCGCTTCACATCAGGTGGCCAAAGTAATGGAGCTTTTATCTACCAGTGTCGGGGGAGGGGTGGCAGGAAAGGGATATGGAATGAGGACTAAGATTCCACTATTAGTTGTTGAATCTAAATGACCACACATAATTAGATGATATAAAATTTCTATATTTCTTTACTATGTTATATGTATTAAAAGAAAGCTCCAGATTTTATTGTAAATATTATAGGAATTGTTCCAGCATTTCTAATTTAATACTCTTATACTTTAGACAACTTTTAATATCTAAATGTCCTCTGTTGTTCTAAGAGTTTTGTTTCTCTGCAGTTTTGAATTCGACTTTGAGCTTCACTTGTGTAATAATTGGCATGTGCTGGACCAGTGATTTATTAGAATTATAGGGGAGCGAAATTTGCCACCCCCAAATATGTGTCTTTCCCATGAGAATTAATTTAAGCTGATTATTTTTAAGAAACAGAAGAGTCTGGAAGTCTTTCTTTTTATCTCCCCCTGGGTTTCCCTGGTGGCTCAGTTGGTAAAGAATCTGCCTGCAATGCAGGAGACCACCTATAGTGGAGGAGACCTGGATTTGATCCTTGGGTCGGGAGGATTCCTGGAGAAGGAAATGGCAACCCACTCCAGCATTCTTGCCTGAAAAATCCCACGGATAGGGGAGTGGCTGGCTACTGTCCATGCAGGGGGTTGCAAAGAGCTGGACACGATATAGATAGAGATATCACCAGAGACATTTTCAGAGAGTATGGATTAGGTGTGGTGGGATGGAGAGATCAGAGTTCATGCTGTGTCCCACTGTCTCAACCTGGAATGAAACATTTGCTTTTCCATCAACTCCAGGTGAAATCGAAGTGGTAAAGAATCTGCCTACTGATATAGGAGACATAAGAGATAGAGGTTCAATCCCTGGTCAGGAAGATCCCCTAGAGGAGGAAATGGTACCCTACTCCTCTGATCCCCTAGAGAAGGAAATGTTACCCCAGGGGAGAAAATGGTACCCTACATGTTTCTTGCCTGGAGAATCCCATAGACAGAAGAATTGGCAGGCTACAGTTCATAAGGTTGAAAAGAGTCAGACACGACTGAGCGTCTGGACACAGCATCATAGCACCAATTGCCTTCCTCTCCCTTGAAGTTTAAAACCACCATCCTCAATATTCTCTGCTTGTCTTTAGGTGAAGATGGTATTTAAAATGAAAGTTTCCGTTTTGGTGAGTTATTTCGTTGTCTTGGGTCTTTCCAGGGTTTTGTTATTGTCGCTGTCCAGTCACTAAGTAACGTATAACACTTTGAGACCCCATGGACTGCAGCACACCAGGCCTCCCTGTCCCTCACTATCTCCCAGAGTTTACTCAAACTTATGTCCATTGAGTCCATGATGCCATCCAACCACCTCATCATCTGTCATCCCCTTCTCCTCCTGCCCTCAATCTTTCCCAGCATCAGGGTCTTTTCCAATGAGTCAGTTCTTCACATCAGGTGGCAAAAGTATTGGAGTTTAGCTTCAGGATCAATCCTTCCAATAAATATCCAGGGTTAGTTTCCTTTAGGATTGAATAGTTTGATCTCCTTGCAGTCCAAGGTACTCTCAAGAGTCTTTTCCAGCACCACAATACAAAAACATCAATTCTTCAGCACTCGCCTTTTTCATGGTAAAACTCTCACATCCATACATGACTACTGGAAAAATTGTAGTTTTGACTATACAAACCTTTGTTGGCAAAGTGATGTCTCTACTTTTTAATACACTGTCTAGACTTGTCACAACTTTTCTGCCAAGGAGCAAGTGTCTTTGAATTTCATGGCTGCAGTCATCATCCACAATAATTTTGGAGCACAAGAAAATAAAATCTGCCACTGTTTTCACTTCTTCCCCATCTATTTGCCATGTACCAATGGGACCAGATGCCATGATCTTAGTTTTTTCGCCCTCATCAAGAGGCTCTTTACTTCTTCCTCACTTCCTGCCATTAGAGTGGTATCATCTACATATCTGAGGTTGTTGATATTTCTCCAGGCAATCTAGATTCCAGTTTGTGAGTCATCCAGCCTGGTATTTTACATGATGTACTCTGCATATAAGTTAAATAAGATTGCCAGGAGAAATATCAATAACCTCAGATATGCAGATGACACCACCGTTATGGCAGAAAGTAAAGAGGAACTAAAAAGCCTCTTCATGAAAGTGAAAGAGGAGAGTGAAAAGTTGGCTTAAAGCTCAACATTCAGAAAACTAAGATCATGGCATCTGGTCCCATCACTTCATGGGAAATAGATGGGGAAACAGTGGAAACAGTGTCAGACTTTATTATTTTGGGCTCCAAAATCACTGCAGATGGTGACTGCAGCCATGAAATTAAAAGACGCTTACTCCTTGGAAGGAAAGTTATAACCAACCTAGATAGCATATTCAAAACCAGAGACATTTCTTTGCCAACAAAGGTCCGTTAGTCAAGGCTATGGTTTTTCCAGTGGTCATGTATGGATGTGAGAGTTGGACTGTGAAGAAAGCTGAGCGCCGAAGAATTGATGCTTTTGAACTGTGGTGTTGGAGAAGACTCTTGAGAGTCCCTTGAACTGCAAGGAGATCCAACCAGTCCATTCTGAAGGAGATCAGTCCTGGGTGTTCTTTGGAAGAACTGATGCTGAAGCTGAAACTCCAGTACTTTGGCCACCTCATGCGAAGAGTTGACTCATTGGAAAAGACTCTGATGCTGGGAGGGATTGGAGGCAGGAGGAGAAGGGGACGGCAGAGGATGAGATGGCTGGATGGCATCACCAACTCGATGGACATGAGTTTGAGAGAACTCCGGGAGTTGATGATGGACAGGGAGGTCTGGCATGCTGCAATTCATGGGGTCGCAAAAAGTAGTACACGACTGAGTGACTGAACTGAAGCAGGGTGACAATATACAGCCTTGACATACTCCTTTCCCAATTTTGAACCAGTCTGTCATTCCATGTCCAGTTCTAACTGTTGCTTCTTGACCTGCATACAGGTTTCTCAGGAGGCAGGGAAGGTGGTCTGGTATTCCCATCAGTTTAAGAATTTTTTCTACAGTTTGTTGTGATCCACACAGTCCAAGGATTTAGCATAGTCAATGAACCAGAAATAGATGTTTTTCTGGAATTTCCTTGATTTTTCTATAATCCAATGGGTGTTGGCAATTTGATCTATGGTTATTCTGCCTTTTCTAAATCCAGCATGTACATCTGGAAGCTCTCAGTTCATGTACTGTTGAAGCCTACCTTGAAGGATTTTGAACATTACCTTGCTAGGATGTGAAATGAGCACAATTGTATAGTAGTTTGAGTATTCTTTTGGCATTGCTTTTCTTTGGGATTAGAGTAAACATTGACCTTTTCCAGTCCTATAGCCACTGCTGAGTTTTCCAAAGTTGCTTGCATATTGAATGCAGCATTGTAACAGCATCATCTTTTAGGATTTGAAAAGCTTACCTGGAACTCCATCACTTCCCCTAGCTTTGTTCACAGTAATGCTTCCTAAGGTCCACTTGATTTTACATTCCAGGATGTCTGGCTCTGAGTGATGAAATCATAATGGTTATCCAAGTCATAAAAAACTTTTTTTTGCATTGTTCTTCCATGTATTCTCACCTCTTCTTAATCTCTTCTGCGTCTATTAGGTCCTTGCCATTTCTGTACTTTATTGTGCCTATCTTTGCAAGAAAACTTCCCTTGGTATCTCCAATTTTCTTGAAGAGAGCACTAGTCTTTGCATCCTATTGGCTTTATTTTTTGCATTGTTCACATAAGAAGGCTTTCTTATCTCTCCTTGGTATTCTCTGGAACTCTGCATTCAGTTGGGTATATCTTTCCCTTTATCCTTTGCCTTTCACTTCTCTTTTTTCTCAGCTATTTGCAAGGCCTCCTCAGATGACGAATTTTGCCTTCCTGCATTTCTTTTTTGGGGGGCTGGTTTTGATCACTGCCTCCTGTACAATATTATGAACCTCCTTCCATAGTTCTTCAGGTATTCTTTTTACCAGATTTAATCCCTTGAATCTATTTGTCTCTTCTACTGTATAATTTTAAGGCATTTGATTTAGGTCATACCCAAATGGGCTGGTGGTTTTCCCTACTTTCTTCAATTTATCCTGAATTTTGCAATAAGGAGCTCATGACCCGAGCCACAGTCAGCTCCAGGTCTTGTTTTTGCTGATTGTATAGAGTTTCTCCATCTTTGCCTGCAAAGAATATAATTTATCTGATTTCAATGTTGACCGTCTGGTGATGTCCGTATGTAGAGTCTTCTCTTGTGTTGCTGGAAGAGGGTGCTTGCTATGACCAGTGCATTCTCTTGGCAAAACTGTTAGCCTTTGCCCTGCTTCATTTTGTACTCCAAGGGTAAACTTGCCTATTACTCTGGGTATCTCTTTTGACTTCCTACTTTTGCAACCCAATTCCTTATGATGAAAAGGGCATCTTTTTTTTTTTTTTTTTTTTAATGTCAATTGTAGAAGGTCTTGTAGGTGTTCATAGAACTGTTCTACTTCAGCTTCTTTGACATTAGTAGTTGGGCATATACTTGGATTACTGTGATGTTAAATTGTTTGCCTTGGAAATGAACAGAGATCATTCTGTTGTTTTTGAAATTGTACCCATGTACTGCATTTCAAGGACTCTGTGGTGGCTCTCATGTTAAAGAATCTGCCTGCATTGCAGGAGACCTGGATTTGATTCCTGGGTTGGGAAGATACCCTGGACAAGGAAATTGCAACCCACTGATATTCTAGTATTCTTGCCTGGAGAATTCCATGGACAGAGGGGCCTGGCAGACTCCTCCATGGGGTTGCAGAGTAGGGCATGAGTGAGTGACTAACACCTACACTACATTTTGAAGTCTTTTGTTGACTATGAGAATACTCCAGTTTTTCTAATGGATTCTTGTCCACAGTAGTAGATATATGGTGATCTGAATTGAATTCACTCATTCCTGTCCTTTTGAGTTCACTGATTCCTAAAATATGGATGTTCATTCTTGCCATCTCCTGCTTGACCACTTCCAGTTTACCGTGATTCATAGATCTAACATCCCAGGTTCCTATGCAGTGGTGTTCTTTACAGCATTAGACTTTCCTTTTACCACCAGAGACATCTGCAACTGAGCACTGTTTCCTTCTTTGGCTCAGCATCTTAAGTCTTTCTGGAGATATTTCTTTGCTTTCCCCCAGTAGAATATTGGACACTTTTGACATGGGAGGCTATCCTCTGGAGGCATATCTTTTTGCCTTTTCATATTGTTTGTGGGGTTTTTGAGGCAAGAGTAGTGAAATGGCTTGCCATTCCCTTCTCCAGTGGAGCATGTTTTGTCAGAACTCTCCACTATGACCCGTCCTTCTTGGGTGGACCTGCATGGTATACATGGCTCATAGTTTCAATGATCTCTCCTTGTTGGCTTATTGGCCTGAGGTGGCCCTGACCTGTAGTCTACAGGCTCCATGGTACGGATCAACCTGACCTCTAAAAGGACTGATGCCAATGCATGGCTCCCAGGACTGCTCATGTCAGTGCCCCTGTCCTCATGGCAGGCCACTGCTGGCCCATGACTCTGCAGGAGACCCTCAGACATGCACAGGCAGGTCTGCTTCAGTCTCCTGTGGATCACTGCTCCTTTCCCCTGGGTCCTGTTCACACAAGGCTTTATTTGTGCCCTCCAAGTGTCCCTGTTTCCCCCCAGCCCTGTGGAAGTTCTGTAATCAAATCCCACTGTCCTTCAAAAAGTCAGGTTTCCTGGGTATTCGTGATATTAAATTTTTTGTTTACTTTTCTCTTATTAAGCTATCTTATGTCAAATTAATTCTTAGACCAACCAGAAGAAACCAGAGAGATAGAGGAGAATTCCTTCCTTCCTGACAGAATCTTCCACAAATTCAAGTATAATCAATAAATCTGCCCTAAATACTATAATGCCAAAAGGTAGATGGTCTCCACCTAACAAAAACATGTAATAATTGTTGAGTTACTGTGTTCTTTCTAATTCCAAGAATTAATCTAACTCAAATTACCTCCAAATGCTGCTTTTATTTTAGCATATGTAGAATACTTGTAGCAATTTAACAAAGTCCAATTTGAAGAAATATTTGAATTTTAAAAGGGAGGCAACATCTGGAAGAGTCAAAAACAAGGCAAAACCTTACGAATTAGCATGTCTGCAACTGGAAGACTTTCTTTTGGTCAATATTTTTAAATTTTTAAAACAAATCATAGGCAAATATTAGATGTATTCTGGAAAGTAACACATCACATATGCTTTTATGTACACAAAATTTAGGATTATGTGTTTCATGAAGACCCTGTTTGTAGAGTTGCAAATTCATGTCTATGTGTTCCAGTGGTCAGTATATCCAGAGTAGTTTTATATTTACAAAGAAAGGAGATATTTTTCATACATATATCCAAACTGGAAACAAGTCAATCATATGAATTTCAAGTTAATGTGTATAATGAACATAATTTTTTGCCTCATATTATTTGTACTTTATTTGTTTTGGATTATATATTGTGTTTGTATAGTTATATAATGATTCTTTGTATTACAGAGTTTATTTGCATTACTTTCAAAATATAATTTTAAAAAAAAGCAGCTGAAAAATGGAAATAATATACTGGGATAAACTTGCAACATACTTGACAGATAAATGCTTGCACTATTAAAGATATTTATAGAATCTGAAATAAGCACAACTTGAATATCTGAATTGTGAGACAGGCCAAGATCACAGATAGAAATTAAAAATTAAGTGTTAATAATAAAAGATATTTTTGAAACATTATTTTTCTAGACAATGAAAAACGCTAAATGAGAACTGTAAAATATCATTTTTTTAATCCATCATGTCTGAAAATATTCTAACTCAGTATTTATACCAGTATCTGTAAAAATGCTATAAAACTGGCATTTGCAGACATTTTTGATGAGAGTGTGAAAAGATAGAACTTTTGATGAGGAAAATTCAAATATATGCATCAAAAATATAAAGTTGCTTTAATCCTTTCATCCAATTATATATCCCTAATAATTTCCCCCCAAAAATAGAAAGGTATATGATACAATTTTGAAAAGTATGTTTATTAAAGATATCTTTTAATAAAAGGAAACTTTAGAAATACAACAGGGGATTGAATAAGAGTATTTTTTGTCACTTTACAGTAAACAGATTTAAAATTACAAATGCTTTTTTTAATAGTTGCTGATATTCCAATATTTAATTTAAAATTACAACAGCAGAATACTTCATTGTGGAGGTAACGTATTTAATTCATCAGTTCTCTATTGAGGGTCAATTTATGTTACTTTTGTAGGGAACAAAATTTGCCACCTCAAAATGTATCTCTTTGACATGTCAATGAAAAATTATCACTAGTTGATTTTAGAAATAGAAAGTTTTATTTAAGCAAACTTGAGGATTGTAAGGACCATCCTGCCAATTAGAAGTCAATGGACATGAATTTGAACAAACTCCAGGAGACAGTGAAGGACAGGGAAGCCTGGCATGTTGCAGTCCACAGGGTCACAAAGAGTTGAACTTGGCTTAGTGACTGAACAACAAGCTTAAGAAGGAAAGTTATCTTGTAGGCATAATACACACTAAAAGGGAGAGAGGAGGCCAAAAAGGGCCAAGAAAAATTTTGTGTTTAAAATTTTCTCCTCTTCCCATAAAATATGAATTAATTTCATCATGCATTAAGATTATTTCAAGTTGAAAACAATCGAGCTCCAAAAGACTCAAGAAGCATCTTTGGCCTTTTCACTAATGGCCTAAAAGAATTCAAAGGCCCTGTCTGGAGAATAGGGATATCACCAGAGATATCAGCAAAGAATATAGGTCAGGTGCAGTGAGAGTGGAACTTCAGAAGGACCTAGAAAGACCCTATGAATGATAATTACCCATAGCAAAAGAACTGCAGGTGAATGCAGCAGTCTCAAGAACAGAATGGACATGCGTTCCTGCCCTGGTGAGGCACCCCTTTGAGACAGTGGCACAGGCCTACAGCGGTGCCTGGAGTGATAACCCTCAGAGCAGTCAGCTCTGCTGCCAATGCCAGCAACATACTCTAGCAACAGGAACTTTCATTTTTTTCTAGCAGCTCAGTCAGCTCTTGGTTGGTGAAGCCAACTCACCTGAGAAACCAACCTTGTATAAAAGGCATACCTCAACTTAATGTGGACTTTGTTTCTGTCATCTCCTCTTGCCTAGAACAATAGGGTAATTAATATATCAGTTGTTTGGAGTATGTTATTTCTTTATTGGTTTAATAAGAGACAATTACCCTATAAGCTATAGGCTTGTAAAATTCCCACTCTGAACCTGTGTTAAATAAAAATATTGGCAAGGACCAAAAAGAAAAAAGAAAAGAAACTGCAGCTGAATGTTTCCCAGTATTGAGCGTAGGTGAATGAGTCTTCAAAGGTACTTGAAAGCCCAGAACTTGATACAGCATCAGCAGTTAGCACATGATAAGTGCTGATGAATACATATAGTCATGTAACCACTACTACAGACACAGAAACTTTCAGTCATCCCCATCCTTCAGTGGCCTTTGCAATCAGTCCTTCCTAAACTGTGGCCCTCGGAGAAGGCAATGGCAACCCACTCCAGTGTTCTTACCTGGAGAATCCCAAGGACGGCGGAGCCTGGTGGGCTGCCGTCTATGGGGTTGCACAGTCAGACACAACTGAAGCAACTTAGCAGCAGCAGCAGCAAACTATGGCCCTAAGCTGCTAAGGATCTTGTTTTGTTTCTACCTGTTCTAAAACTTTATATAATAGAAGACTGCTAGATTCTCAGTCAAAAGAAATCGAAATTGTGCAGCAAGTCACTGTCTCCAAGACTTGAGGCTTGCATGGGGGGAGATGAAATGCACAAGACAAAGATTTTATCAGTTTAGGCGTTGTTAGAGAATGAACAGTAAATGTGTGTGCAGCCTTTAAACATAGTGACACACCAGGTATATTGAGACACAACATGCCCAAACTGTTGGACAGAAGATACTTTTTTAACATTTTAGTTACATAAATGACTCTTTCACCTATTTGCTGAAATACATCCATCTTCTGGACTTCACTCCTTCCTGAATTCCACCTTCCATGGCACTCATATAGTATAAATAAAAATAGTATGTTTGCATCAGGTATGATCTAATTAGCTGATTAATTTCAACAAATATTTAGAACATAGTATACTATAAAAAGAGACAAACTAGGGTCTAAATTATTTATGTATTCAAGATGAGCCTTTTGTTACACACAAGGTTTGCAAGTATCTTCTCCATGTCTGTAGCTTGTCTTTTCATCTCTTTAATTTGGTCTTTTGAAGAAAAAATGTTTTGATGCAGTTCAATTTAATGATTTTTTTTTCTTTTATGGGTCAGTCCTTTGATGTACTAAGAACTGTTCACCAAGCCCTTGATCCAGGAGATTTTCTCCTATGTTATCTTCCATAAGTTTCAAAGCTTCATTTTGTGCATTTGAATCTATAATACATTTTGAAGTCCTTTTTTGCCTATGGATAGCTAATTATTCCAGCACCATTTGTTGAAAAGTACTTTTCTTTCTTTCTTTTCCTTTTCATTAAATTGCACATGTATCTTTTCAGAAATGTACTGACCATGCTTCAGTTCAGTTCAGTCACTCAGTCATGTCTGACTCTGCAACCCCATGGACTGCAGCACGCCAGGCTTCCCTGTCCATCACCAGCTCCCAAAGCTTGTTTAAACTCATGTGCATTGAGTTGGTGATGTCATCCAACCATTCTGTTCCCCTCATCTACCTTTCTATCCCTCTGCCAATACCATGGTCCTGATTATTGTGGCTTTATAAGTCTTGGGATCATATACAATAATCTTGTTAATTTATTCTTCCTTTTCGAAATTGTCTTGCTATTCTAATTTGCTTACATTTCCATATGAATTTTAGAATGATCTAGGCTATATCTGGGCCTCCCTGGTAGCTCAGCAGTAAAGAACCTGTCTGTGATGCGGACGTGGGTTTGATCCTTGGGCCGGGAAGATCACTTGGAGAAGAAAATGCTCCCCACTCCACTATTCTTGCTGGAAAAATCCCATGGACAGAAGAGTCTGGCAGACTATAGTCCATGGGATTGCAAAACAGTCCAACAGGGCTTATCTACTAAACAACAATAACAACAGCCCATATCTACAAAAATGGTGGAATTTTGATAGGAATTGCATTCAAATTTTGTCATTTGAGAATTGACTTTTTTACTATGTTGACTCTTTCAAACCATTTACATGATTTTTCTCTCAAATTATTTAGATCTTAGTTCATTAGTATTTTATAATTTTCAATAGGCAGTCCCGCAGGTGTTTTGCTAAATTTGCACAAAAATATTTCACAATTTTTGAATTATTTTAAATGATACTATATTTTTAAGATCATGGATGCCAGCAGGCCACTGAATGCCCAACTGCCCCTCAGACCTCATAGCAGCGTCACAACCAGCCCCACCTGGCTGACCCGAGGGGGTCAGAGGACTGCTCCCGCTGCTGAGAACATGTGCATTCTCACGTAGTCCACCGATGTGCCTCGTGGTCACTTGCATAGAGCTCTGGAAGGCACCAGCTCCAGTTAAGATGCTGGCGCTTGAGCTGATATCTCTACAAAGCTCCTTCAGGGACCTTGGGTGTGCTGGGGCTTGCCTTCTATGCTCAGGATGCTTCAGTCTGCTGCTTCCTCTTCTCACTCCTAGTGATGAAGGTACTGTGTTTTTTTTTTTTTTTAATTTTGCTCGTTAAATATTCATTTATAGGATCTGGAAATTCAACAGATTTTGTATGTTGATCTTGTTGTATAGCACAGATTTGCTGAAATATTGTTAATAACTAATAATTATTGTTATTAGTTATTAATAATATTAATGACTAATAATTATTGCTAATTATTAGTGCTAGGAGTTTGTTTATAGATTCTTTGGAATTTTCTACATAGATTATATCATCTACAAATTGAGGATGGGGTTTATTTCATCTTCTCTGATTTGTTGGTGTGTTATTTCCTTTCCTAGGCTTGTTGTGCTGGTTAGAATTCCCACAGCTATCTTAAAGACAAGTGGTGATTGCGGGCACTTGCTTTCTTCCTGATCATTGGTGGAAAATTTTAAGTGTGATATTTGCTTTTTTGTTGTTGTTTTTGGTGGATGTTTGCTATCAGTGTGCAACTCTTCCTCTATATCCTTATTTCTCTGAGTTTTTATCAAGAATAGGTGGTGATTTTTTCCAAATGCTTTGTCTACTTCACTTGATATTTTCATGTTATTTTTCTCCTTTTGCCTGTTGATATTACGGATTACAGGGCTCTCCAGGTTGTGTAGTGGTAAAGAATCCACCTGCCAATGCAGGAGACTCAGAAGACAGGGGTTCAATCCCTAGATTGGGAAGATCCTGTAGAGTAAAAAGTGGAAACCCACTCTAGTATTCTTACTTTGCCTGGAGTTGGGCAGCTGCAGTCATGGGTTTGCAAAAAGTGGAACATGACTGAGCACACATACAGTTACAAAAGTGTGTGTGTGATGTAAACATAATGGATTACATTAATTTTGTAACTTCGGACTAGTTTTCTATACCTGCAATAAAAACCACGTGGTCATCATGTATACTTTTAAAATATACTTCTGAATTATATTTGCTAATATTTTGAGAAATTTTAATCTTAGTTAATGAGATGTGGGCTGTACTTTTCTTTTTGAGTTGGCTTTTTTAGATTTTGATAAATAATACTGGCTTAAAAATAGGAAAGTGTTTTCTGTTACTTTTGAAAAGATTGTGTAGAATTTATGTAATTCTTTAAATCTTTGGTGGAGTTTGTGAGTGAAATTATCTGGACCTGCAGGTTTCTTTTTGAGAGTGTTTAAAGTAAAATTTCAGTTTCCTGAATAGTTATGAGTGAATGAGTGAGTGAAGTCGCTCAGACGTGTCCGACTCTTTGCGACCCCATGGACTGTAGCCCCCCAGTCTCCTCCGTCCATGGGATTCTACAGGCAAGAATACTGGAGTGGGTTGCCATAACTGAATAGTTATAGTACCTTCAAATTATCTATTTCAAATTGGGAGCATTGTGGTAGTTTGTACTTTTTCAGAAATTGGTCCATTATGGTTAAGTTGTCAATTGTGAATATTTGTATATTATTGTGTGCTTTTGTTGCATGTAGGGTCTGTAGTGGTAATCCTCTGTTTTATTGATTTTCTTTATTACCCTTTCCTTTTCAGTTTCTTTGCTTTCTGCTCTTACTATTATTGTTGCCTTCTTTCTGCTTGCTTTGTATTTTTAATTTACTCTTCTTTTTCTAGTTTATTGAGTGGATTAGATGTTTTACTTTTTTGTTTTCTAATGAAAGCTTTTAATGCTATAGGTTTCTTTCTCAGAACTATTTTAGCTGCCTCTGAGAAATATTATTATTTTCCATTTTCATTGCATTCCATATATTTTTTAAAAGTTTTTCTTTAGACTTTATCTTTGACCCTTTTGTTCTGTAGGTGTGTGTTGTGCAGTTTCCAAGCAATTCAAGATTTTCCTGTTATCTCTTTCCTGTTTGATTTCACTGTGGTCAGAGAATACATTCTATGTGACTTTATTTTTTTTTTCTAATTTTATTTTATTTTTAAACTTTACATAATTGTATTAGTTTTGCCAAATATCAAAATGAATCCGCCACAGGTTTCTTTGAAATTTGTTGAGGTTTGCTTTAGAGCTCAGTTTATCTTGATATTTGTGTCTTGGATTCTTGCAAAGCATATGTAGCATTGTGTTGTTTATTTGAGTGTTCTATAAATATGATTTAATCTTGCTGGTTGATGATATTGTTGAGATAGTCTATACCCTTGCTGATTTTCTGTTGTTTTAACAATTATTGAGATAAGGGTTTTAAAGCCTCCAAATACAACAGTGGAATTGTTTATTTAAGTACTGTGAGTTTTTGCTTTATATATTTTTCAGTACTGAATGCACATTTGTGATTGCTTATGTGGATTAACACTTTTACTATTAATGCCTGTCTGTCCTACTAGATTTCTTTGTTTGGAAATAGACTATTATCTCTTAAAAATATACCCATTCCTGCTTTATTTGATTAATGCTTTCCTGGTATAGCTTTTCCCATCTTTCTATTTTTAACCTGTCTCGCCTACATCTATCATTATATTTGAAGAGAATTTCTTGTAGACACCGTATAATTGGGTGATTTTTAAGAATCAGTTTTGCAAATTTCTGTCTTTTGTTTTGCATGGTTTATTTTAATATAATTTCCATAGGTTAGGGCCTATTTGGGCTTCCTTGGTAGCTCACCTGGTAAAGAATCTGCCTGAAGTGCAGGAAACCTTGGTTCAATTCCTGGGTTGGGAAGGTCCCCTGAATTCTTGGGCTTGCCTGGTGGCTCAGATGATAAAGAGTCCACCTGCAATGAGAGAGACCTGGGTTTGATCCGTGGGTTGGGAAGATCCCCTGGAGGCGGTCAAGGCAACCCACTCCAGTGTTCTTGACTAGAGAATCCTCATGAACAGAAGTAACTGGTGGGCTACAGTCCATGGGGTTGCAAAGAGTCAGACACATCTGAGTGACTAAGCACAGGATAACACAGGGCCTAAATCTGCTATTTTATTTTATTTTCTGTTTGTTCTTTTTGTGTTTTGTTTTTCTTTTTTTCCCTACATCCTTTTATGTTTGTGGAACATACGTTTAGAATTCCATTTTGATTTTTTCATTTTGGTCCATAATATTTTAATGTGTATCTCTCTTTATATAAGGGCTTCCCTCATAGCTCAGTTGGTAAAGAACCCACCTGCAATGCAGGGGACCCCAGTTCGATTCCTGGGTTGGGAAGATCCACTGGAGAAGGGATAGGTTGCCCACTCCAGTATGCTTGGGCTTCTGTTGTGGCTCAACTGGTAAAGAATCCACCTGCAATGCAGGAGACCTGGGTTCAATCCCTGGGTTGGGAACATCCCCTGGAGAAGGGAAAGGCTACCCACTCCAGTATTCTGGCCTGGAGAATTCCATGGACTGTATACTCAATGGGGTTGCAAAGAGTTGGACATGACTGAGCAACTTTCATTTTCACTCTTTGTATATGTTTTTGCTGTTTAGTTGTGTCTGATTTTTTTGTGACCCCATGGGCTATATACCACCAGGCTCCTCTGTTCATAGGATTTTCCAGGCAAGAATACTGGAGTATATATATATTTTCATGGCTGCTTATCCCAAGTCACTGGAGTCAGTATTTTAAAAGTTCAAGTGAAGCATATAGATTTTTCCTTTCTTATGCCTTTTAATCCTTCACCATCTGCAATCTAATTGTCTTAAATATTTTATTTGTATATTGAGATATATGTTGAAGAGTTGTAATTTTTGCTTCAGTCATCAAGCATAATTTAGAAACCTCAAAGGGAGGAGGAATGTCTCTTGTATTTCTGCATGCTTTGCTCTTTTCCTTATTTTCTCTATTTTTCCAAGTTTTATACTTGTATTGTTTCCTTTTTGTTTAGAGAATTTCTGTAAGACATTTTTAGTATAGGTCTCCAGGCCAGCATTTCTCTTAGGTTTTCTTCACCTGAGAATATCTTAATTTATTCCTTTCTTCTTCTTCTTCTTTTTTTTTTTTTTTTGGTAGCCTTTTCCAATCTTTCTCTAACCTTCTCTTGCCCTCACAACCATCATTCTGTTACTATGCATTCAGCTTTTTTTAGATTCTACATATAAGTAATATACAGTATTGGGGTTTTTTTGGGGGGTGGGGGGGGTCTGTCTTCTTTCAGTTATTTCACTCATTAAGCCTATACATGTTCTTGCAAATGAGAAGATTTCCTTCTTTCTCATGGCTGAATTCTATTCCCTTGTGTTTGTGTGTATGTTTGTATATATGCACATATATTCCATTGTGTGCATATATGTATATGTGTGTGTGTGTGTGTGTGTGTCTTCTTTATCCATTTATTCATTGATGGACATTTTGGCTGTTTCAATATCTTGGCTATTGTGAATAATATTGCGGTGAACATGAGTGAAGGGTAATATTCCTCTGACATACTGTTTTCATATCCTTC
Organism: Bos indicus; assembly: GCF_029378745.1. Lineage (NCBI taxonomy): Eukaryota > Metazoa > Chordata > Mammalia > Artiodactyla > Bovidae > Bos > Bos indicus. Next base: position 99,319,357 of record NC_091766.1, on the reverse strand, counting down.
AGGGTTCTCTCTGCTATATAGATTATTTTTAATTTTTCCAAGATTGGGAAATTTTCAACCATTATTTCTTCAGATATTTTTTGGGTGCATTATCTTTCTCTTACTCTTCTGGAATGCTGATAATATGAATGATATTTTTTTTATTATATTCCCACATGTCCCTGAGTCTCTGTTCATCTTTTTTTTAAATCTGCTTTCTCAGTTGTTCAAGTTGGATAATTTTTATTGTTTTATCTCAAGTTCATTAATTTTTTCATCTTTCTTGTCCTTTCTGATGCTGAGTGCATTTATCGAGTTTTAAAATTCTGGTCACTGTAATTTTCACAGTAAAGTTTCTGCTTGCATCTTGTTTCTACCTTAAATTTTCTGCAGAGATTTTCTATTGTTTATTTGTTTCAAGGATATTTGTAATTACTTGTGGAAGCATTTTCATAATGGCTGTTTTAAAACCCTTGTCAGTTTTCATATCAGTGTCATCTTGTTGCCAGTATTTGGTTATTTTTATTCACTGAAGTTGGGAATCTCCTTTATTCTTGGCATGATGAGTGATTTTTTTTTGTCAAACTTTTACATTTGGAACATTATATGTGGACTGTAGATATCATTTAAACCCTGTGTTTCAGCAGACTTCCTATGATACAATTCCAAGTAAAGCAAAACAAAGACAGTTTCTCGCTACTGGATGTGGTTAGAATCGAGGTTTCCTGTCTCCCCTCCTCAACATCTGGGATCAGGCAGAGAAAGATTCCTCTTGAAACATGTATATTACCATAAGTGGGAAAAAAACAAAAAATCTATGGGGAAATCTGGTAGTATATAACTCAGTTTATCCATCTATTATAAACTGTATGAGATAAGGAGACAGACTTTAAGATCTTACTAGCTTTTGGAAGTGAGTACAAGCCCAAATAAAACATGCTTTAAATGTAGTTAATTTATTAGGTTTTTGCCATTGATTAAAAAAAAAAAAAGATTCCTCTTTCTCATAGCTTGCAGGTGGCTGGATAGGTTACTGATTTGCTAATCCAGGCTTCCTAGTAGATGACCATTAATAGTATCCTCTGTGAGGAGAGGAGGTTACCTCATTACTGCTGAGCACTGGTGGAAACCCTGACTTTCCCTAGGCCTCCTCTGAAATGGCCCTTTTGGAGTAAGGAAGGATACCTCCTTGCTGATGGATGGGGATAGAAGTATGAGCTCCCGAGGTGATCTCTACTGACTTCACAGAGGGAGCTCATTGCCACCCATTTGGGATGAAAGTCTCAACTCCACACTGTGACACCACCCTGGCAGAAATTTGGAATGAGCCATTACTGTCCAATTAGTGTGCATGTCTGGACTCTACACTTGGAATTTCTGGAGGACTTGTATGGGGTCACAGTTTTTTCTTTGGTACATCCCTGAAGTATAGTGTTTCTTGTTTAAAGTTTTCTGTGTTGCTAGCCTGCCCATCTCTGGCCCTTGTGCTAGACAAGCTTTTCTTGTTGTCTGTTTTGTTTTGCTTTTGTTTTATTTTTTGGTCTACACTCACCTAGAGAGCATATTAAAAAGCTGAGACATTATTTTGCCAACAAAGCTCCACATAGTCAAAGCTATGGTTTTTCCAATAATCATGTATGGATGTGAGAGTTGGACCATAAAGAAGGCTGAGTACCAAAGACTTGATGCTTTTGAACTATGGTGTTTGAGAAGACTCTTGAGAGTCCCTTGGACTGCAAGGAGATCAAACCAGTCCATCCTAAAGGAGCTCAGTCTTTAATATTCATTAGAGGGACTGATGGCAACCCACTCCAGTACTCTTGCCTGGAAAATCCCATGGACAGAGGAGCCTGGTAGGCTGCAGTCCATGGGGTTGCTAAGAGTCGGACATGACTGAGTGACTTCACATTCACTTTTCACTTTCATTCATTGCAGAAGGAAATGGCAACCCACTCCAGTGTTCTTGCCTTGAGAATCCCAGGGACTCAGGAGCCTGGTGGGCTGCCGTCTCTGGGGTCGCACAGGGTTGGACACGACTGAAGCGATTTAGCGGCAGCAGAGGGACTGATGTTGAAGCTGAAGCTCCAATACTTTGGCCACCTTAGGCGAAGAGCCAACTCATTGGAAAATGCCCTGATGCTGGGAAAGGTTGAACGCAGGAGGAGAAGGGGATGACAGAGATTGAGATGGTTGGATGGCATTACTGACTCAATGTACATGAGTTTGAGTGAGCTCCAGGAGATGGTGAAAGAAAGGGAAGCCTGGCGTGCTACAGTTCATGGGGTCACAAAGAGTCAAACATGACTGAGCAACTGAACAACAACAACACTGACATTTCTGGTTTGATACCTTCATCAGAACCCAACCAGTTGATCTGATATAAGTGAGACAAGAGAAAATCCAGAGAATTCACCACTGTCCTCAGGTCCTGAGGGTCTGGTCTAACCTTTTCTCTGCACCTTTGTTATGACTCTTCAAGAACAAACAAAAACAGGAAAAACAAGAAGACATAAAAACAAAGTCAGTTCATTAGATAATGGGCAAAGGATTTGAATTTACTGAAGAGGATATACAGATGGAAAATAAGCACATGAAAGGATATTCAGCATTACCAGCCATTCAGTTCAGTTCAGTTCAGTCGCTCAGTCGTGTCCGACTCTTTGTGACCCCATGAATCGCAGCACGCCAGGCCTCCCTGTCCATCACCAACTCCCGGAGTCCACTGAGACTCACGTCCATTGAGTCAGTGATGCCATCCAGCCATCTCATCCTCTGTAGTCCCCTTCTCCTCCTGCCCCCAATCCCTCCCAGCATCAGACTCTTTTCCAGTGAGTCAACTCTTCGCATGAGGTGGCCAAAGTATTGGAGTTTCAGCTTTAGCATCAGTCTTTCCAAAGAAATCCCGGGGCTGATCTCCTTCAGAATGGACTGGTTGGATCTCCTTGCAGTCCAAGGGACTCTCAAGAGTCTTCTCCAACACCACATCAAAAGCATCAATTCTTCAGCGCTCAGCCTTCTTCACAGTCCAACACTCACATCCATACATGACCACAGGAAAAACCATAGCCTTGACTAGACGGACCTTTGTTGGCAAAGTAATGTCTCTGCTTTTGAATATGCTATCTAGGTTAGTCATAACTTTCCTTCCAAGGAGTAAGAGTCTTTTAATTTCATGGCTGCAGTCACCATCTGCAGTGATTTTGGAGCCCAAAAAAATAAAGTCTGACACTGTTTCCACTGTTTCCCCATCTATTTCCCATGAAGTGATGGGACCAGATGCCATGATCTTCGTTTTCTGAATGTTGAGCTTTAAGCCAACTTTTTCACTCTCCACTTTCACTTTCATCAAGAGGCTTTTTAGTTCTGAGAAATGCAAATTAAGGACCACAAGGAGATACCATTACACATCTATTGCAACCATTAAAATAAAACATAATGGCAGTACCAACTGCTGGCAACGATGTAGAGAAACTGGCTCTCTAATATATTGCTGGTTAGAATGTGAAATGGTATAGTCATTCTGAAAAATAATTTTCAATTAAAAAAGAACATATATAAACATATACTTACCATATGACCCAGCTCACACTCCTGAAAAATTATTCCTGAAAAATTCAAGCACTAATAGCCTATCCATGAATGCTGAGAGCAGCTCATTTGTAATAAGCAAAATCTGGAGGCAGCCAAAATGTCTCTGAGTAGGTGAATGATTAAAGCTCTGCCACAGCTATGCTGTGACTACTCTTCCATGATAAAAAGGAAAGAACTTTTGATACATGCAACAACTTGGATGAATCTCAAAATTATTGCTCTGAGTGAGGTAGCCCATTTCAAAAGTTCACATACTGTTTGATTTTATTTATATAGCATTCCCTAAATGACAAAACTGTAGACATGGAGAACAGTCAGTAGTAATCAAGATTTAAGAATGATTTATTTAGTACAAACCAGGTGCTTTAAACAAATTGATGCTCACAGTTTTAGTGGTAGGAAGTCTGCAATCACCATGCCATCGGGATTTGCTCTGGGGCCTCTGAGAGTCATTGCTTCATGCTTCTCCTGGCTTCCGGTGGCTGCCATCAACCCTTGGGGTTCCTTGGCTTGTTGAGTAACTCCCTCCAGTCTCTGTTTTCATGTGACTTCTCCATGCTTTTGTGTGTCCATTTCTCATGAGGACACGAATCATTGGACTTAGGTTTCACTCTAAATATAGGATGAATTCATCTCACAATCTTTAACTAATTCTTTCTGCAAAGACCATATTCATTTATGCAAAGACCAAAGGCATATCCAGATTAGCCCATATTCTTAGGTTCAAGGAAGAAACAAATGTTGGAGGAATGTCATTTAACTCACTACATATGGTGAGAGGGAAGGAGTTGAATGTGGCTAGAGCAGAGTAGAACGAGGGAGGTATTAATGGAGATGGAACAGAGTTGTGTCTTGATTGTATTTAGGGTCCATGAGTCTACATTTGATAAATGGCATAAAACTTTAAACATAGATTGTACCAATATCAATTTTCTGGTTTTGATAATGTATTATAACCATGGAAGATGTAACCATTGGCAAAAAAGAGTTTAAAGAGTATACAAGACCTATTTTTACTGTCTTTGTAACTTCTTATGAATCTATTATCATTTAAAGTAAAACTTAGAGAGGATCTGCTAATTTTCTTATAGATAACAACTTTTCCTCTAATTATGTACAAATATTCCTTGCTTTCCTTTGTGTTTAATATAAGAAAGACTTTTTTTTTCCATCTTCAGAATGGGGGAAATTTATAATTGCTAAAGTGTATCATGCCTCTTGTGTTTAATATTATAACAGATTGCTTATGGTGTCACAGAGTTTATATATTAGCTCAGAAGTCTGTAAGAATGAGATCCAATAATTGCCTTACTGTTTGCTTCTGAACTGAATATCAGGCCTAGAGTGTCATTTTCTTTTCTCTCTCTCTTTTTTCCCTACATAATGAAGGTAAATTAAAACCCAAATTAACAGTAAAATGTCACATTGCATCTTATATATTCAAATTCTTTTCTACCCTCAAACTGATTTATGTATATTTAATGGGTTTTGTTGAAAAGAAGATGATAGAACAATTAAAGATTTTTAAAAGAACAGAAGCTTTTCCCTAAAGGTAAAAGGAGAACATAAGCAATCTCTGTATTTGCATAAACCTTTTACAAAATAGATGAAATGGATGATGTTCAAGGGAAGTCATTAGCACTGGAAATTTACAAAGAAGAGTAAAAGAAGAAAGAAAAGACAATCTTTGGTGGTAAATGTGTCATTTAAAGTGATTTAAATGTTATTACTAAAAATTATTTGAAAGTCATTTTCTTACTAACATTTTTTGGTTTATAGAATATACAGAAGAATTTCTCCAGGGCTTAAAACCTTGTGATAGTTATAATTAGGTAACTGACTGGCAGGTGTCTGTTCTATTGAAAATGAGTTTCCTCCTCCTCTGTCCATCTCAAATTTAACACACAATATGTTGCCAAGTAGAATTTAGACCTGATTAGGATTGACACTTCTTTTCAGAGAAAACTTCCATAAGTGAAATAAAAATGTCATGAGGGAAATAAACCTGTAACAGAAAAGAACTGAAAAAAAAATGGAAAAAAAAAAAAAAAAAAAACAACCACAGCTCAGTTTATGGATAGTTCGTAGAAATGATGATTCTAAATTCTAATTAGACTTGACTTTCAAATTTTCTATTTGCAGATAGAAATGAGCCATGAATTATTACTTTGAACCATCATTCTTGATCTCAAAGATAGCAGGCATACAATGAATTTTTAAAATGATACTTTCTCCTACTTAGTATCATAGCATAAATATTAATATCAAGAACAGTAACCTGCACTTATCTAGTACCTTCAGTGTCAGGACATCCAAAGATATTTTAAAGGTTAAGCACTTTACCTTTGTGGTAGAATCCACTAGGAATTAAAAAGCAGTTGCAGTACATTGCAAACTGGTCTTATGCGAGGTGAAGTATATAATTTATTTTTCAAAATCAAATCAAGATTAAACAATTCGACAAAGAGTACTAAATGTATTTTATGACAAAATGTTGAGCCAAGTATGAGAATCATTATATTAAATGAACCCTTTAACATTTTCAGGATGGCTGTCAGGATCCTCATGTTGTTTTCAGTGACCTTATTATGCAAACTTATTGGCTGTATTGGTCAGCTCAGGCTGCTGTAACAAAATACCATAGATTGGCCTGTGGCTTAAACGATGGATATTTGTTTCTCCTATTTCTAGAGCCTGGGGAGACCAAGAGGTGCTGACAAGGTGCTGACAAGTCCAGTTCTTGGTAAGGGTTTATATGGAGCCAACTTCTTGCTCTGGCCTCATATGGCTTTCCTCAGTGCTTGTACTTGAGAGAGAAAGAGAGAGAGAGAGAGAGCTCTGCCTTCTTCTCCTTTGTTCTTGTTGAGTCACTCAGTCGTGTCTGACTCTTTGCGAACCCATGGATGGCAACATGGTAGGCTTCCCAGTCCTTCAACACCTCAGTTCAGTTCAGTTGCTCAGTCGTGTCTGACTCTTTGTGACCCCATGAACCACAGCACACCAGGGCTCCCTGTCCATGACCAACTCCCGGAGTCCACCCAAACCCCTGGTCATTGAGTTGGTGATGCCATCCAACCATCTCATCCTCTGTTGTCCCCTTCTCCTCCTGCTCTCAATCTTTCCCAGCATCAGGGTCTTTTCCAATGAGTCAGCTCTTTACATCAGGTGGCCAAAGTATTGGAGTTTCTGCTTCAGCATCAGTCTTTCCAATGAATATTCCAGGCTGATTTTCTTTAGGATGGACTGGTTGTATCTCCTTGCAGTCCAAGGGACTCTCAAGAGTCTTCTCCAACACCACAGTTCAAAAGCATCAATTTTTCGGTGTTTAGCTTTCTTTTTTTTTCACATCCATACACTGCTGCTGCTGCTGCTGCTGCTAAGTCGCTTCAGTCGTGTCCGACTCTGTGTGACCCCATAGACAGCAGCCCACCAGGCTCCCCCGTCCCTGGGATTCTCCAGGCAAGAACACTGGAGTGGGTTGCCTTTTCCATCTCCAATGCATGAAAGTGAAAAGTGCAAGTGAAGTTGCTCAGTCGTGTCCGACTCCTAGCGACCCCATGGACTGCAGCCTACCAGGCTCCTCCATCCATGGGATTTTCCAGGCAAGAGTGCTGGAGTGCGGTGCCATTGCCTTCTCCGCATCCATACACTACTACCGGAAAAACTATAGCTTTGACTATACACGCCTTTGTTGGCAAAGTGATGTTCCTGCCTTTTAATACACTGTCTAGTTTTGTCATAGCTTTTCTTCCAAGGAGCAAGCATCTTTTAATTTCATGGCTGCAATCACTATCCACAGTGATTTTGGAGCCCAAGAAAATAAAGTCTGTCAATGTTTCCATTGCTTCTCCATCTATTTTCTGTGAAGTAATGGGACCAGATGCCATGGTCTTCGTTTTCTGAATGTTGAGTTTTAAGCAGCTTTTTCACCCTCCTCTTTCAGCTTCATCAAGAGGCTTTTTAGTTCTTTGCTTTCTGCCATAAGAGTGGTAACCTCATCTGCATATCTGAGGTTATTGATATTTCTTCCAGCAACCTTGATTCCAGCTTGCGGTTCATCCAGCCCAGCATTTCTCATGATATACTCTGCATATAAGTTAAATAAGTAGGGTGACAATATACAGCCTTGACATACTCCTTTCTTAATTTGGAACCAGTCCATTGTTCCGTCTTTGGTTTTAGCTGTTGCTTCTTGTCCTGCATACAGGTTTCTCAGGAGGCAGATAAGGTGGTCTGGGATTCCATCTTTTGAAGAATTCTCAACAGTTTGTTGTGATCCACACAGTCCAGGGCTTTTGCATAGTCAATGAAGCAGAAGTAGATGTTTTTCTGGAATTCTCTTGCCTTTTCTATGATCTGGCAGACGTTGGCAATTTGATCTATGGTTCCTCTGCCTTTTCTAAATCCAGCTTGTACATCTGAAAGTTCTTGACCGACATACTATTGAAGCCTGCCTTGAAGGATTTTGAGCATTACCTTGCTGGCATATGAAATCAGTGCAACTGAATGGTAATTTCAACATTCTTTGGCAATGCCCTTCTTTGCTATGGGGATGAAAACTGACCTCTTCCAGTCCTGTGGCCACTGCTGAGTTTTCCAAATTTGCTGGCATATTGAGTGCAGCACTTTAACAGAAACTTCTTCTTTAAGGGTGCTCATCCCATCGTGACGTCCCACTCTTAGGACTTAATCTAAGCTAATTCCATCTCCAAATACTACCACATTGGGGGTTAGAGCCTCAACTTATGGATTTCAAGGGGAATACCAATATTTAGTTTATAACATTGACACTCCACCGTGTGATGCTGAAAGCAAATGGTGATCAGTTGATCAAGAAGGTGGTCTTCTAGTGCCATAGCTTTTGTAAGCACTTTTCCTTTGTGAGTCATGTTGTAATACAATAAACAGAGTTCATTTTTAAAAATGTGTTTTTATGATGCATGTGCATGTTAACTGAAATTTCACACTACTCCAAGCCATAGAACTAGTTAGAGACAGAATCCATAGTATACCAAAATCAGACTCTGTTGTGTCATCTTGGCCCTCATTTTTCTTCCTAGTTATTTCTGCTTTGTTCCTAATAGACAGCCCAAAGTGTTTTCTTGTCTAAAGTCTTCCCTGATTTACATGTCAGGATATATAATATCTTAATTCACAGTGGTTCTGTTTAACACTTATTTTATTGAAGTAAAACAACGTAATATTGGTTCTCCCTCTCTAGTCAGTTAGCTCTTTGAGAAAAAAGACTATAAATTACTCATGTTCATTTTCATCTGCCTAGTGCAAGACCTGGTTCCAGACTACCTTCTGAAGGATCCTTTTGTAGCAAACAACTTTGGAAGATAGAGGTAGTATCTACTTTCAGAGAAAGAACTTTTTTTTTCTTTTTTACTGTCCAAGATAATAAAGATAGTGTCTCCTTCCCAGGCAAAGGACAGATATACTTGAGGTCCTTTATAGTTCCTTAGCAATGATTCAGACCCACTGCTGGCATAGTACCTATCTGGACCACTTCATGTCCTCCCTGGGAGATTTGGGGTTAAAGGAAAAAAGTGATACAAATGTGAACTTCACATTGTCCTTTATATGCATGAGTAATAGTCTTTTGGTTTTGTCCGAAGAATTTCTTGTGACTTCTGACAACATCCATGGAACGATGTCAGGTTAATTTCTTAGCATTCAAGGAGAGTAAAATCTCAGACCCCACATTTATTGACATTAGGTACTCAATAGATATATGCTAAATACTTTGCATTATGGATGGCAAAATCAATCATCTAGTCTACATTTCTCTTCATCTGCTTAACACATCAGGAATTGAGGTTCAAATAAATTAAATGACTTTGTATCCAAGATGATGATTGAAACATATTTTTGTGAACACTTCATCCATGGTTAATTAAAAATTTTGTCATTTTTATTTTCTTTAGAATATCCAATGAATTTTATGATCATGTTCAAAATGACTGTTAAAATGTTTTGCCATGTGAAGGCAGTGCTGGTGTTCATTATTTGCATTTACAATCAGATTGGCAGCAGTGAGAAATGAAAAAGGAGACTTAATATATACATAATGAATTCTTGATGAGGCCAATTTTCTAGTAGTTTAATTAGAGAAAAATTAAATAATTAATTTTTCACATGGTCCATGGAAAGATAATCATACACATTTTGGCAAATCTGTATTATCCAATATATTAAATCAATGCTGTTGATTTAATTTTTATTGATTTTTAAATTATGATCACATTCAGTTGGCAATTTTGATTTTTAAACTTGTGTCAATTATGAGCACAATATATCTACAGTTATTTTTATGTAATATAAATATAAGAAATATTATAAGTAATATTATACTTTAATAATCTAAATTAACAGAGTAGATATATAATTAAATTTTCTAAAGAAATCTGTAAAGGTTCAAATCAACTTAGATTTCAGAAACTGCTCCAAGCCATAGAGAAAATATAGATTACTTTAAAGAGAAGATCTTTACATTGTGTCATTCTGATTTCCTTATTATTTACTATTTTTCAAAGAAGAGCAATAGAAAAATTTCCCTCTTGTCAGTTAAACATTGATGAAATGGAGTTTAATTTCAGAATCTGAAGTTATTTGGGTTTAAAGGCTACTGATCTATTGGTCTAGTAAATGACCTGTTAGTTATGATTGAAATGTTTGAGTTTCATTCACAAAATGCAAATATAAAGCACTGCCACATTATTTTTGATTCTATATTGCAATGCACTTGAATGCAGATTTGTGAAAATCAACATTTAGTTTAATTTTATACAATACTTTCATTTTCTTTTAAGATTATAACTTAAATACATAATTGATATTCTCTACTCTTCTAGAACATTCAGAATGTTTCAAGTTAAAGTGATCATTTTAGATAAAATCCCACCTTCCTGTAAACCTAGTATGATTTTCCTTTGGTTTGTTTATTTAAATTGTTGTTTTTCTTGTTATGGTTAGTTATGCCATGCTCATTCTTTGTGATGCAAGCTGTTTATCGTCAGATTTCTTCTCACTTATCTCTATTGTGTTCTTCCTACATTTTATTGCTATTATGATTTTGAGATGACAGAATAAAGTAAATGAGTCTTAGTTTATGTAAAAATGCATAAAAGCATATTTTTAAGTTATACATATTTTAAATTGATTTTACATTTTAAATTTAATTCATGGCTTGTGTTAAAATAACTTACCCCACAACAGTGATGACTTTCAGTAGCAGAGTCAGAAATAGCTGGTCTTTGTCTGGCAAATGTTAAACTTTAAGATTTATTTTTCTTAAAAAGTGTGACCTTTCATCACCTGTAATTAAAATGAAATTCCCTTTAAAACAATATAAATCTCAACAACAGAACCCAAACAGAGGGGCCTGGTTTGGCTTAATGTTGTGTGGAGAATTATTCTGACATTTTTGGACTAAATTTGGGTTTCTTAAGCCAGATTCTTACTTATCACTTAATCAGAAGGCATTTAAGAGGAAGCAAAAACCTAATTATGCCTTTGACTAATAATAATATAATAATTAGTAACCACAAATTCTAATTTTTTGACTCAAAATATATTAATTGCTCCTTATTGATTATGGAAGTCCTGAATCCCAGGGTCAGTAGAAATGTTAGGAATAGTGTTTACCTATCCCCAAGAGCTGGGGGGTGGGTAGAGGAAAGATGTAAATGGCTCTGGGGCATCATTTCTCTCATCACCTTGAGAGTTTAGTGGAAAACCTACTTAGTAGTAGATTTGAGTTAGCTCCAGAGAAGACTAGGCTGATACCTATAGCTGTGTTGTAGAGACTGACCCATTCTAACCAGACCACTTCCTTAGCAAGCAAACTTGCATTATCACGATTCACATAGATTTCTCTCCTCCATCTTGTTTCTATAAAATGTAAAATCATGTGGACCTTGTTCCTATGAATATGTAAAGCAGTATGGAACAATATACTCTTATAAATATGTAAAACAGTATGGATTTTTCTCCAATTGGATATTGGCCATGTTAAATGTGTATTATTTTTGCTCAGCATAAGCTTCAAGATAATTACATTTCCTGAATATATACTTTATACTTCTCTACTGGCTATTTTGGGCTTCCCTAGTAGCTCAGACAGTAAAGCATCTGCCTGCAACGCAGGAGATCTGGGTTTGATCCCTGGGCCAGGAAGATCCCCTGGAGAAGGAAATGGCAACCCATTCCAATATTCTTGCCTGGAGAATTCCATAGACAGAGGAGCCTGTCTCCTCTATGGCTACAGCTCATAGGGTCACAGAGTTGGACATGACTGAGCAACTAACCCACACACACACTGTCTGTTTTAATATAATAAAACTCTCATTTCTACACCATATACAAATACAGTACCACCATCACCACCAACAATTAATGGTAATTGGTGTCAAAACATGAAAATGTTGTAAATATAATCTTAATATCCATGATTAAAATTATATGTTGGCTTTATCTAAACTTTAGCGAAGCATAGCTGATAGGTAGACAGATATAAGTGTATGTATACACACACACTATTAAGGGCTTCCCTAGTATCTAAGTTGGTAAAGATTCCACCTGCAATGCAGGAGACCCCGGTTTGAATCCTGGGTCAGGAAGATCTGCTGGAGAAGGGATAGGCTTCCCACTCCAGTATTGTTGGGCTTCCCTGGTGGCTCAGCTAATAAGGAATCTGCTTCCAATGCAGGACACCTGTTTTTATCCCAGGTTGGGATGATCCCCTGGAGAAGGGAATAACTACCCATTCCAGTATTCTGGCCTGGAGAATTCCACTGGGTCACAAAGAGTTGGACACAACTGAGTGACTTTCATTTTCACTTTCATACTCTTGGTTCTGTATCTCTGGAGATGTTGCTGATGAGGGTGGTTCTAGAGAAACAGAATTTTTTAAGGATAAGTTTTATGAATTAGTTTTGAGGTTTTAGAAAAGGAAGAGGAACCAGAGATCAAATTGCCAACATCCGCTGGATCATGGAAAAAGCAAGAGAGTTCCAGAAAAACATCTATTTCTGCTTTATTGACTACGCCAAAGCCTTTGACTGTGTGGATCACAATAAACTGTGGAAAATTCTTCAAGAGATGGGAGTACCAGACCACCTGATCTGCCTCTTGAGAAATTTGTATGCGGGTCAGGAAGCAACAGTTAGAACTGGACATGGAACAACAGACTGGTTCCAAATAGGAAAAGGAGTACGTCAAGGCTGTATATTGTCACCCTGCTTATCTAACTTCTATGCAGAGTACCTCATGAGAAACGCTGGACTGGAAGAAACACAAGCTGGAATCAAGATTGCCGGGAGAAATATCAATAACCTCAGATATGCAGATGACACCACCCTTATGGCAGAAAGTGAAGAGGAACTCAAAAGCCTCTTGATGAGAGTGAAAGTGGAGAGTGAAAAAGTCGGCTTAAAGCTCAGCATTCAGAAAACGAAGATCATGGCATCCAGTCCCATCACTTCATGGGAAATAGATGGGGAAACAGTGGAAATAGTGTCAGACTTTATTTTTCTGGACGCCAAAATCACTGCAGATGGTGACTGCAGCCATGAAATTAAAAGACACTTACTCCTTGGAAGGAAAGTTATGACCAACCTAGATAGCATATTCAAAAGCAGAGACGTTACTTTGCCAACAAAGTTTCGTCTAGCCAAGGCTATGGTTTTTCCTGTGGTCATGTATGGATATGAGAGTTGGACTGTGAAGAAGGCTGAGCGCCGAAGAATTGATGCTTTTGAACTGTGGTGTTGGAGAAGACTCTTGAGAGTCCCTTGGACTGCAAGGAGATCCAACCAGTTCATTCTGAAGGAGATCAGCCCTGGGATTTCTTTCTTTTTTTTTTTTTTAATTTTATTTTATTTTTAAACTTTACATAATTGTATTAGTTTTGCCAAATATCAAAATGAATCTGCCACAGGTATACATGTGTTCCCCATGATGCTAAAGCTGAAACTCCAGTACTTTGGCCACCTCATGCGAAGAGTTGACTCATTGGAAAAGACTCTGATGCTGGGAGGGACTGGGGGCAGGAGGAGAAGGGGACGACAGAGGATGAGATGGCTGGATGGCATCACTGACTTGATGGACGTGAGTCTGAGTGAACTCTGTGAGTTGATGATGGACAGGGAGGCATGGTGTGCTGTGATTCATGGGGTGGCAAAGAGTCAGACACGACTGAGTGGCTGATCTGATCTGATCTGATCTGATTTGAGGTTTAAATTACTTTTGAGGAAATGGCTCTTTAACCTGATTAGATTTAAAAATCTTAATGACACTGTTGATCCATACTATGAACTTGTAATAAAGATACACAAAATGTCTACATTGGTTACTTCCAATCAACACTTACTGTGTGTGGTACTTTCAAATATCTGTGGGAAACTAGATGAATATGAGACAAAGTGATTGATCCTAATGTCACTGGACAAGGCAGTGAAAAGAAAGGAGGACCTCAGGGATTTTAATTTCTAGCTTAAGCACCACATATGTGATTTTAAAATTTCTATTGCTCTCTGAAGGAGACCCTTTCCTTCTATAGCTTCAGGGCTGAGATTGCTAAAAGTAAATGCAGAATCTCCTTCTGCACTGGCCAAGATACAAGTTGAATTTATAGTCTTGCAGGGTGTTTATGGTTAAAGTGAAGGCAATGATTAGTAAAGAATGAGACCTTGTGGACAGTAGTAAGGAATATGTAGGAAGATCCTGGCGAAGCTGGAGACACTGAGTTTCTATATTCTGATGAGCTCACTTTACCAGTGAACAGGGCCTCCCTACCCCCAGTAGAAGCAGCCTCCGCATCCTCAGTAGAAGTGGCCTCTTTACCACCAGTGGTATCCGCCTCTCCATCCCCATCATATGAGGTGTGAGGGAGTTAGCACTGTGTTGTCTGAGGAAACTGTCCTGGCCTCACCCGAGGCATTGGTATGACCTATGAGAAGGCATACTACACTTCCAAAAGAAATACTTGAGTTTTCAAATGTGTACAGATGGAAATCAAGGGTATATGTATGGATATAGATACCAAGGGTGTGGGACAACGGTAAAAACTGGGTTAATGAAAGTGAAAGTCGCTCAGTCCTGTCCGACTCTTTGCGATCCGATAGACTATATAGTCCATGGAATTCTCCAGGCCAGAATACTGGGGTGGGTAGCCTTTCCTTTCTCCAGGGGATCTTCCCAACCCAGGGATCAAACCCAGGCCTTCAGCACTGCAGGCGGATTCTTTACCAGCTGAGCCACAAGGGGTTAGGTAGAATTTTTAGATGTAGGTTCACTAAGCAGAGATTCTGCATTTCATGCTGCAACTTAGGGAGTTATAAAGGTCACTAACACTCTGGCTGAAACATGGACTGCTAAATGGCAAACAGTCTAATTCTAATAAAGTAGAATTGTGGGGTCTGTCTTGGTTTAACCCAAAGGAAGGGATTCAAAAACTTAGAGGGTATTGAGTGTTACAGAGGGTTTGTCATTACAGGTCTACTCACCCACACTGAGAGGGTTCAGAAGACATAATTTTCACCCATGCTGTGAGAGATAAATCTGTGATGGTACGTCCTGGCATCCGTGAAGAGCTCTGTAATTGCTCTTCTCTGTAGGCCAGACCTCACTGCAGCCCCTGACCTGGGAACCCTAAATGCACTGGGAGAATGAGTAAGTTTTTGTAAGCGTTATCAAGTAGTGATTCCAATTACACCTGCTGTATGATGTCTTTGCTTGAGCAAAGTTAACACATACCCTGGTACCTGACATGCACCTCTTGACCTGGAAAATGTCTTTTTATCCTTCCCTGTCAATGAGCTCCACCAGACCTTGCTTTCTGATAGCAAGGTCAGCAAAACAGGGGTTTATCAATGATCCAATCCTGTTTCATCATTTAGTTTGCAGGAATACTGGTCTTCTTTTCCTTCTACAAGAGATCACACTGGTCCATAATGTTGATCACATATGGACCTCGTGAGCAAGAAGTAGCAAATACTATAGACATGTGTATGCCACAGGGTGTGGAATAAATCTGGCCAAAATTCAGGGGCCTTGGTGTAATTTTTAGGGTTTCAGTGGTGTGTGGCATGTCCACATGTTCCTTCCAATGTAAAAGCATACTTCTCGTTATTTGGCCCCTTCTACAGCCATAAGAGAAGCACAACAGCTAGTTTGCCTTTTTGATTTTTGGAGACAATATCTGGTTTTGTCACTTTAGCCCACTTACCAAGTGACCTGAAAAGCTGTTTGTTTTGAGTGAGGCTCAAGCCAGGAGAAAGTTTTATGTCAGGTCCAGGCTGCTGTGAAAGCTGCTTGGACCACATAAATAGATCCAGTGGTGCTTGAAGTGTCGGTGGCAGATGCGGATGCTATTGGCGGCTTTTGGCAGACCCATATACGTGAATCATATTGCAGATCTTTAGGAATTTGGAGCAAAGTCTTACCACCCTCTGCATACGTGCTGTTCAGTCCACTGTTCTCTTTTGAAGATACATTTCTTGGCTTGATACTGCGACTTAGTAGAGATAGAATACTTAACTGTGGGCTCATTACTATGAGACCTGAGCCTGCCCATCATGAACTGTGCTGTTTGGTCCATGAAGCCATAAAATTGGGTGTGCACATCCTTATTGAATGGAAGTGGTATATACATGACTGGGCCTGAGCTAACTCTGAAGGAACAATAAGCACCATGAAGTGGCCCAGACGCTTTCTGGTCCAAACTCCTGCTGCCCTGCACTCTCTCTTCCTGCTTTCATGGCCTCATGGGGAGTTTCCTACAATCAGTTGACAAAAGTAGAGACTCTGCACGATATTCAGGCACCACCCCAAAGTGGACAGCTGCAGCACCACAGCCCCTTTCTGGGACATCCTATGCAAAGGATCTGCTTTTGATGTAGCATTTCCATTTTCTGATGCAGGATTCCTTGGTCAACATTAAATAGTATGAGCTGAGAAATCAAGCTTATAGATTAAAAGCAAAACAGAATAAACATACACACATTTATTGAGAAATATCTAGACGTTTTATGCCTTTATACATATAAATTGTTTCATAAAATGTGGACTTGATTTTTTACATGAACTTACGTCTACAAAGTTACTTATTAATTTCCTGTTAGTCCCTCTCTCTGTATAATTATCCCTAACTTAGAGTAGCAATTTACAGTTATTCTTCATACAATTTCAATTGAAACTGAAATCCTACAACAACAACCAAAAAATCAGTAAATGTTTTGTTGAAGCATAGAATCCAACTATGGCACTTTCAGTGTTACTAGGAAATGAATAAAATTCCCACTGTAAATTATCTGAAATTTTTCATTATAACTACTAGAGGAAGGATGGTCATACATTTAATGGAACTGGAAAATTGTATGAATGATTCATCTGGCCAAGAAGGTGTCAAATCCTATAACAATTCTTTGTAAAAATAAAAAACAAAACAAACATGGTAGAGCTTCAAACTTTTGTTTCTTTTCAAATTCTGCTAAAAATGCAATATTTGCATTTTAACTAATATTCTCTCCTTTATCTGATTAAGAAGTTCAGTATTAGCACATTAATCTCAGCCTTCTGTCTTTCAAGAGTGGCAGACACTCATGAATGTAGGAGAGAACAGCAGTCAGAAGAAACCATCAGAAATATATCTTTCCTTCTCCCCCAATATGCAGAACCTCAGTAGGTTTTGTGCCTGTTACCTTACAACATCTATATGTAGTCAAGGAGCAAGCAGAATGCAACATCAGGCATGCATGAGCAGTAGTCTGTTCCTTATATTACATGCAAGGTAAACCTCAAAAACCAAATTAAAAATCGGTGTAATGTCATGTACAACTTATGAAACATGTAACCACCCTGCTGCTGCTGCTGCTAAGTTGCTTCAGTTGTGTCTGACTCTATGCCACCCCATAGACGGCAGCCCACCAGGCTCCCCCGTCCCTGGGATTCTCCAGGCAAGAACACTGGAATGTGTTGCCATTTCCTTCTCCAATGCATGAAAGTGAAAAGTGAAAGTAATGTGGCTCAGTCGTGTCTGACTCTTAGCGACCCCATGGACTGTAGCCTACCAGCCTCCTTCGTCCACGGAATTTTCCAGGCAAGAGTATGGGAGTGGGGTGCCATTGCCTTCTCCATGTAATTACCCTAGGAATGTTAGACAAAAGCCTCTGGGACTTCATTTGATTGGTCTTGGGTATGGTCTGGACATCAGGATATATAAAAGTCTTCCAAGTTATTCTACTCTTCATCCAAGGATGAGAACCACTGAAGTTATATTTAATTTGTATTATTTCAGTTTCAATTCAAATGTTTTAGATGAAAGAGAAGTAGTTAATTGTAAATAGAACATATCTCATTTTCATATATGATTCCACTTCAACTGGGACCTAAAATGTGATTAAAAATAAAGCCCTCAAAGAAAATGTCTGTTCAAGTGAAATGTATATAACTTCACAGATCCTCAAATTTTAAAACATTCATTTCTACATGAAAATAAATATGATCCAATTTTGAGATTATTTCTTCCTAAGGGTTGAATAATGATGGTTACTAATTCTTAATTCTTCAGGTACAAAGATATTTGTGACACAAAATATAAAACAAAAGAGGAAGCAAGGTTAAATTGGTTATTGTTAAGCATTTTCACAGGAAATATTCTTTGTACTCTTTTAAAGTAGTGTATATACTAGTTAAGACCTCTGTTAGAAAGAGGCTGGTAAAATGCAATGCATTTTAATTTTGATTTTATTAAAACAAATTTGTTTATTTCCTTACAGTTTTCCCTCCACATATAGGTTGTTTTACTTGATTGAAATTATACACTATATACAATTTGCATCCTGATAGTATTTATATATATTATACAGTACACTTCATTCTCCAGAAAAATGCAGCATTTTATTGAAAAGATTGGGTCACAATTGTATATGTAGTTTTTCACCTACAAGTTCCATTTGGTTAAACTACTTGTAGATAATTTTATATATAAAAGGTTTTGTGTACGTGCTAAGCTGCTTCAGTTGTGCCTGACTTTGTGACCCCATGGACTGTATCCTGCCAGGCTTCTCTGTCCATGGGATTTTTCAGACCAGAATGCTAGAGTAGGTTGCCATTTTCTTCTCCAGGGGATCTTCCTGACCCAGAAATTGAACCTGCATCTCTTATATCTCTTGCATTGGCGTTGGAGGGCAGGTTCTGCCTCCTGGAGTTTGTTGAAGGGTGTTTTCAAAAAGTTCTCTTTCTACTGCTTCACATATATTTACAATGTTTTCTTTATCATTAGAAAAGAAGTAAGTGGTCAACAGAAAAGAATAAATAATGTTACTTAGTTCTTAATGATGCGTAAACCACACCAAGTGACTTGGATGTCTATATCAGGAGTGTATTTTCCATGAATGGGTAGCTTCTTATCTCCTCTCTTCTGGCAAAAATGTGAAAGATAAATGTGTGAATCAATTAGTGTGTATTTGCAGTTTTGAATTTTGCCTTAAAATAAAATGAACAGCATTGTGTAGAGAATAATACTTTGATTCCAGTTACGCATAAAGTGAAAATGAAGTCAGTCATGTCCAACTCTTTGGGACCCCATGGACTGCAGCCTACCAGGCTCCTCAGTCCATGGAATTTTCCAGGCAAGAGTACTGGAGTGGCTTGCCATTTCCTTCTCCAGGGGGTCTTCCCCACCCAGGGATTGAACCCCGGTCTCCCACTTTGCAAGCAGATGCTTTACCGTCTGAGCCACCAGGGAAGTTGGAATATTTTAAATGGGAAGCTGGCACTAAAATAAGTATGACTTACAGGCTATAATGATAAAGTAACTCAGGGGAGCAGTAACTTCCCGGATCATTCTTTGGGCATGTAGTTTTGTACTTAGTATTAAAAAACGCATTGATTAGGAAATTAAATTATTAACTCCACATTATAATCAAAATATCAAATGTAATTTAAAAATGTGCACTTTCACCTCACCAAGTTAAAGGTGTTTTAGTTAAGAAGCTTTCCACTGGGAAGGAAATGTTTTGTTATTTATTTTAGAGTCTTCTTGTCTTGGGGAAAATCCTGGCATTATTTTTGCTTATAGAATGTTTTTAAGTGTACTTAGTGAACTTCTTGGAGAAGGCAATGGCACCCCACTCCAGTACTCTTGCCTGGAAAATCCCATGGATGGAGGAGCCTGGTGGGCTGCAGTCCATGGGGTCGCTAAGAGTCAGACATGACTGAGCGACTTCACTTTTCACTTTTCACTTTCCTGCATTGGAGAAGGAAATGGCAACCCACCTCAGTGTTCTTGCCTGGAGAATCCCAGGGACGGGGGAGCCTGGTGGGCTGCCGTCTATGGGGTCACACAGAGTCAGACACGACTGAAGCGACTTAGCAGCAGTGAACTTCTCTTGTACACAGATAACTAAAGGATACTGACTGAGTCTTAGATATTCATCTTTCAACCTCCCCCTTTTCATCTGTTTGTCTGTAGATCAATCTATTTATATGCTTATTTATATTTTAGCTCACTTGAAATAGAATTTTTGTTGATTTGAATAAATAGCAAATTAGCAAGATAAAATAAATAGTATAACAAAGAGACCATCCAACTGTAAATAAATGAATGGATCAATAAATATGTAAGGAAGAGATTTTAGTACCAGTAAATGTGCTAATAATTTGTGCATGCCTAAGGACATGCTAAATATTTGGCTTTTAGTTTTTGAGAGGATAAAGCAAAGAGGTCAGTGGAATATGTTAATTCAATGCCCCTAAGATGAAAACAGATGGCTTGATTAGGAAAAGCAAATAACTGCTTTAAAAAATTTTATCCTCTAAGGCCTTATAACATTAGCTAATGTTAAGGAAAGGGCTCTTAATGTTAAAGTGCAATATTCAGAGTGAAATATCATGAGTCTCATGCAAACATAATATTAAAATGTCAAATGTCTTATTCCCTAGTTCATTTATGGAGAACCAATAACATGTTATGATGACTTGAAAGACGATTTGAAAAACTAGGCATTTTTATGTATTGTTAGGTTACTAGATTTATCAGTCAGGTACAAAGCTGGCTAATATTCTACACATCTCTACCGTGTTATTTCCTCCCTGGAGAGAAAGTGTTTGCATCACTATCAGACAAATTCTACAAGTTAATCATAGGTTGAAAAGGTGTGAAATAACCCAGGAGATAGAAAAGTCAAGACTATCACTGCCCTGAAAATACATCCAGTAATCTCTTAATAAATCGTTAAGGCTCAAGAGACTACCACTGAAAAATTAAAGAATAAAAGGAAAAAAAATGTGCTGAAATATAAATAATCTATAGCAAGATAAATAAAGAAAAATAATATAAAGTGATGAGGTTAAAAAGAAAAAACATATTTTCAGAAAAACTTGAAGTTTCTTTCTCTTAGTTGAAAATTACCTTATGTGTAAAATTTTCTGTCTTGAATATTCAAATAAACTATGCTGTGAATTGTATAGAGGAATTTGTTTAACTAAAGGCAACTTCTCATGCACAAAATAATTTTCCGTAAGAATGAAGAAGTGCATCTTTAAAAATTCAGAGGGTTTGTTTTTATCTTTAGCTAACAATTTAAACTCCCTTCAGGAGTTTGAAAATTCTAATCTCTAGTTGTATTTAGCTCATTATTCTCAGAATCTTGTATCTGTAATTGATCTGGTCCGTAAATAGAATAGAGGTTCACATGGATATATTTGAGGTGCAGAATTATGTTTCATGGATAAGCACTCAGTTGGTATTCTTTAACACTGGAGTACTAATAACTATATAATTCATATGAGCCCTGTTCCATCCCAATTTTTAGTAAAATGGACTTTTGAGATAATAAATTATGTCATCTTATTTCTGCAAATTGTAAATATGTCACTGACTGATGACATAGATTAGATCTGAACTGATGACCTTGAGCTAAAAGGCTTAACATGCCATTATAAGTCAACCCCTTGAGTCTTCTTTCTTCCCATTTGTGTTTTGTTATTATGTGCATGCCTGAATACTGTTATTTAAAGATGCATTAGTGCTCTTAAGCACATTCTACTAAGTAAATTAGTCATTCACTTGTTTCCAGGAGAATATATATTAAATATTTATCATCAGAATAAACAAAAACTACTTACATTATAATTGTGATTATCTGAAAATAATTCTTATCACATAAGAGTACTTAACCATGTGTCAGTACTCAGAGATTTATCTCCAGATTAAAAACAAAATTGTTAATATAGTAACATTTTTTAATATTATTTCATTCAAAGAACCAGATTTTGTGCTGGAGAGAGTACGGGGAAAAGGGAACCTTCCTAAACTGTGTATGGTGTAGCCAC
Organism: Bos indicus; assembly: GCF_029378745.1. Taxonomy (NCBI): domain Eukaryota; kingdom Metazoa; phylum Chordata; class Mammalia; order Artiodactyla; family Bovidae; genus Bos; species Bos indicus. Next base: position 99,297,445 of record NC_091766.1, on the reverse strand, counting down.
TGTGGAAAACAGTATGGAGAGTCTTCAAAGACCTAAAAATAGAGTTGTCATATGACCCTGCAATCCCATTTCCTGGGCATATATCTGGATAAATCTATACTTTAAAAAGATACACACACCCTTATGTTCATAGCAGCACTGTTCATAATCTCCAAGGCATAGAAACCACCTAAATGCCCATCAACAGAGGACTGGATAAAGAAGGGGTGGCACATACACCCAGTGGAATATTGCCCAGCCATACAAAAGGATGGAATAATGTCATTTACAGCAACGTGAAAGATAAATACCATATGACGTCACTTACATGTGGAGTCTAAAATATAACACAAATGAACCTATCTATGAAACATAAATGGACTCGTAGAACAGACTTGTGGTTACCAAGGGGAAGGGGTGGATCGGGAGTTTGGGATTAGCAGACGCAAATAAACACACACACACACACACACACACACACACATATATATATATATATACACATACATATAATGGTAAGGTCTTACTTGTATGGTATAGGGAACTATATTTAATATCCTGAGATAAACCATAACGGAAACAAATATATAAAGGATTGGTTATATATGTATCACTGAATCATTTTGGTATACAGGAGAAGTTATCAGAACATTTAAAAAAAAGAACAAGATTTTGTCATTCTTTAGCTAAGTTCTCAAGAAAAATTATGAAAATATTCATTTTCTGAAAAGTCAGATCATATAAAATTTTCTTTTTTTTTAATTAGTTAATTTATTTTAATTGGAGGCTAATTACTTTTCCTTTTTAAGGGGATCTATCCATTTGTTCTTGGACTGCAAGGAGATCCAACCAGTCCATTCTGAAGGAGATCAGCCCTGGGATTTCTTTGGAAGGAATGATGCTAAAGCTGAAACTCCAGTACTTTGGCCACCTCATGCGAAGAGTTGACTCATTGGAAAAGACTGATGCTGGGAGGGGTTGGGGGCAAGAGGAGAAGGGGACGACAGAGGATGAGATGGCTGGATGGCATCACTGACTCGATGGACGTGAGTCTGAGTGAACTCCGGGAGTTGGTGATGTTCAGGGAGGCCTGGCGTGCTGCAATTCACGGGGTCGCAAAGAGTCAGACACGACTGAGCGACTGATCTGATCTGATCTGATCTGATCATTCATCTATATACCTGTTTAAGAAGTATATGCTGGATCCTGTGTGTGTGTGTGTGTGTGAATGTTGCTCAGTTGTGTCTGACTCTTTGCGATTCCATGGACTATACTGTTCATGGAATTCTCCAGGCCAGAGTACTGGAGTGGGTAGCCTTTCCCTTCTCCAGGGGATCTTCCCATCCCAGGGATTGAACCCAGATCTCCCGCATTGCAGGCGGATTCTTTACTAGCTGAGCCACAAGGGGAGCCCAACCATGTCCCAGATACAGTTCTAAGTCCAGAAATAAAACAAACCTCTGTTTGTATGGGAACATTATATTTCCTAAAAATTCAAGTTTTGATTCATTCGAGTAGACTTCTGTTCCTTTTAATATATATAATGCTATCTGACAGACAAGGGTATTGAACATTCAAGATTTGGTTTATCTTTTTATCTTTGCTGTCTCCTTTCACTGTCTTCCTAAGTTACACTTTATTATTATTATTTTTTTGACTTTCCAAATATTTATTTCTGATAAGAAAAGAACAGTGAAACAAAGAGTGGAATACATTCCCACATCAAAACCCGTGTTACAATTTTTATCTTTTTCATCTGCCTTCTGTTTGTATGCCTCTAATTTACCTCCTATTATACTGATTTATTTTACTATTCGTATCCTCTACTAATATTCTTTTTTTCTTTCTCTTGCCACACAAAAATTTTCTTATTTCAATTTTTTGGGGGTTGTAATTTGAATTCATTTTATTGGAAGTGTAAATACTCCCATTAAAGTATTTTTATTTTAAATCCTATGTGAAAGTATAATGAACACACTTTAAACAAGTTCTCCTTTTGTATTTTTTCCACTGTTTTTGCCTTCACTATAGTGTATTTTCTCTAATTTTCCTAGGTCTCTATTTTTCAGTTGTTCATTCTCTTTATTTGTCAGTTGATTTTAATTTTTAAAACTGCCTACTTATATTAATATAACATTATATGCACTATCTACTATTAGTAGTTAGCATGAGCTCTTGATGCCAATTTTTTTTTTCAAAATTTGATTTTCCCTAGTTAAGTCATGCTCACTTTTGCTCTCCAAGCAGTGGCCTGGTGGATTGTTGGGCATCTTCTGTACGTTGGTATCAAGGTGCTTCTCCTAAAGGGGAGGGAAAAAAAAGTGGCCTTAAAGAGAGTCTACTGTTCAGCTCAGCTGGAGGCTGCAAGGTTTGACAGACAGAACCTTCAGTAATCCTCTTCTGACAGCAGAAAGGTGGTTAATAACTATCTTTTAAAGCATGTTAATTAAAGTAAGAAGCAATAAGCCTCCTTAGAATGGGGAAATGGGTGTAGAGATTTCAAGCCTGGCCACAGAGCAGATCAGCACCTCTTGAATTTCTAGGTGGGGCTGATACTTTCCTTTCCCATTGGCCACTCAGGAAAGTTGGGGTAAAGGGGCATGTTCCTTATGCTTAGGTCACCTTCTCAGCCCTCTCTTACTATAGTTGCTAATTTTCAGAGTTCTTTCTAACATTAAAAAAAAAAAAAAACCCTATAATAAAAATACTGTACATTTTTAGTTTTAAAAAATAAGGGCATAGAAATACAGTGGTAAAAGTGTCTAGAGAAGTACATTTCTTAACAATATTTTATTGTTAAGCATGGAGGGAGATTTTCTCCAATTTATGTACTGGTATCAGATAGCTATGTGTTTCAGAACAGTGAACTCCTGTGTCTTTGCAATTGGCCTTGAAGGCAGGCCTATTAAGAATGAGATGAAATTCATCAATCATTTTCAGTGCCATATTTCCCTGCTGAGAATGTTCTAGTCTTGAATGGCTTTATACCATATGGCATTTTATTGTTTTAGTTGAGAACAGAAGACTCGTCTACAAAAGAAACAATTAGAAGAATTTATTTTGGAGCCTCTATGCTCATTAGACTCATAATCCTTAATGTTGTTCCCCAGTGCACATATATATCACTAATAAACATTAATAATATTTGCAAAATTTGACTATTAGGTATATCCAAGAAAAGTATGAAGGCCAAATTTAATTTACTATTCAAAAATTCTCTGCTATATTTTGCCTTATTATGTAGAATTTGTAAGAGGAGACCTTAAAGGATAGTATAAGACTTAGTAAATCATATCATTTTAATTTCAAAGAAAACAATCCATGTTAACTTAAACATTGTTTTTATTCTAATAGAAAAATGTGTCAAGTTTTCAGTATTATTCAACATTCTATTGATTATCTTCTTTGGGATGTTTACTTAGCCCTCCATAATTTAGATGTATGAAAGAAGCATCAGTAGATTTTGTTGACTAGATTGAAGCACAATATTGTTAGAGAATTACATTTTGGTTGCCATTTTTTTGTGTTAGTGCATTGATTCTTGCATAGTACTTTATACCTATCTTAACATGACATTATATGATGTTTTAATGTCAGTTGATACTTTACATTGTAAACATATGATCTCCACATCACAAGCTCAAACTCATATCCATTGAGTTGATGATGCCATCCAACTATCTCATTCTCTGTCACCTCATTCTCCTCCTGCCCTCAGTCTTTCCCTGCATCAGGGTCTTTTCCGATGAGTCAACTCTTCTCATCAGGTGGCCAAAATATTGGCACTTTAACCTCAATTCTTCCAATGAATATTCATGGTTTATTTCTTTTAGGATTGAGTGGTTTGATCTCCTGCTGTCCAAGAGACTCTCAAGAGTCTTCTCCAGCACCGCAGTTCAAAAGCATCTGTTTTTTGGCACTGAGCCTTCTTTATGGTCCAACTCTCACATCTGTACATGACTGCTAGAAAAACCATAGCTTTGACCATAGGGACCTTGGTCTGCAGAGTAATGTCTCTGCTTTTCAGTACACTGTCTAGGTCTGTCGTAGCTTTTCTTCCAAGGAGCAGGCATCTTTTAATTTCATGGCGGCAGTCACCATCCACGGTGATTTTGGAACCTAAGAAAATAAAATCTGCAAATATTTTTTCCCCAACTATTTGCCATGAAGTAATGGGACCGGTTACCATGGTCTTAGATTTTCAAATGTTGAATTTTAAGCCAGCTTTTTCACTCTCCTCTTTCACCTTCATCAAGAGGCTCTTTACTTCTTTGTTTTTTTCCCAGTGGGGTGGTGTCATCTGCTTACCTGAGGTTGTTGATATTTCTCCCAGCAATCTTGACTCCAGCCTGTGATTCATCCAGCCCAGAATTTCATGTGATATACTCTGCATATAAGTTAAATAAGCAGGGTGACAATATACAGCCTTGTTGTACTCTTTTCCAAATATTGAACCAGTCAGATGTTCCATGTAAGGTTCTAACTGTTGCTTCTTGACCTCAAAGCAATAAGAATTTAATGTTATTTCAAAAACCTCCTAGGTAAATTGTTTTCCCTCTTTTCCAACTTGGTGCAGAGAATTGCATGTCTCCAGGAGATGATGGAGCCCCTAGTTGAAAAGAATATGAATCTTTTAATTACCTCATGGTAAAGAATCACTCAGTGATTTACAACACTACAATTACTACATAAATTAATAATAATCTTTTGTTTTGTTTGAGACATTATACATTTTAGAGGTATTTTCTTATGATAATTCAGCCTATTCAGATGAGTGTAGAATCTTTTTGGCTGAGGAGAAATTCCCTTAGGAGTTTGAGTTCAACTTCATGATTATTTTAGTCTGCTTCTTGTAGCCCTTCTGCTTTTCCAGCTTTTAGACTTCTAAGAGGACTCAGTGAAGTGAAGTGAAGTGAGGTGAAAGTCACTCAGTTGTATCTGACTCTTTGTGACCCCATGGACCATACAGTCCATGGAGTTCTCCAGGCCAGAATACTGGAGTGAGTAGCCTTTCCCTTCTCCAGGGGATCTTCTCCCACATTGCAGGCAGATTCTTCGCCAGCTTAGCCATGAGGGAAGCCCAAGAATATAGGAGTGGGTAGCCTATCCCTTCTCTAGCAGATCTTCCCGGCCCAGGAATTGAACCAGAGTCTCCCGCATTGCAGGTGGATTCTTTACCAACTGAGCTATTGGGGAAGCCCAAGAGGGCTCAGTGAGATATTTTAATCTGTTTTCTTACTACTTTCCTGGTTCTTAAATGATTGTCTCACTGTATGTCTTGCATGCTCCTGACTGTCTTCTGGTAACTGAATAATGGTCTGCTTATACTTTGATCACAGTACACCTCTTGACTTTTTAGCTAGGCCCTGATTCTGAGCTCCATAGTAAATGCAGATTCCTGGGACTGTCTTCTGTCTAGCCAGCTCTTACATATGGACTCTACCTACCAAGCCTCACAGTCTGGTCTTCCCAGTTTGTTTTGGATTAAAAATTGGTGTATCATTGCATAAATTTCCTGTTGGAACACTTGCAACACCAACAGGAAAGCTGGGCTAGATTTCTGTTAAAATGTATCTCTGACCAAATAAAGGTGCAGGGAGGGACTCAGCAGAGTGTTCTGCTTATTATTAAGAGGGTAAGCATTAAGTAAGATCGTTTTAATTTCAATCCTTGATTCATTACATACTAGTTGTAAACTATAAACTGTTAAGTGACCTACAGAAAGTTTCCTGACTTACTTATTACCATAACTGAAAAATATCTGAGTTTTATTATCAGCAAAATGTTGTCTTTTCCAAGAAGGATCTCCTCCTTATCTTATTACTAGAAAAGTGTGTCTGGGAAACTGCTTTAGGAACTGATGAAGCCTTTACTGAAAGGGTTCAATGGATATGCAAGGTTTCCGCCAGCTCAGCATTCTTAAATATATTTCATTTGAGCCATTCTGATGATTTTTAATATTACCTCCCTTTTAAAGAGTAGCTCCTATATTATCTTAATCATATAATATTTGGATAAAATAATGACATAGTAATGAAAAATAATACAAGAATTGGAAACGCACATTTTTATTTTTAATTCTCAGAATATTATATATCCCTTTGGAGTATTCCTTAATGTTTAAAAGAAATAATGTGTCTAAAACTCCTTAGGAAATTGATTGGCATGTAATCGGTACCTGTTAGAAAGTAGACTAACTTGTAGAACAACAACAAAAAAATAAAATGAAAGCCAAATGAAACACACATGAATAAAAAAGTCTCCATAAAATGGTTTGAGGTTTGAAAGTAATAGAAATTTATCCCTAATGCATGTAATAGTGCTGAGCATGCAGACAGGTTGGTAGCGTAGCCCTCCTTCGGGTGATTCTGCATGATTAACAGGCATTCTGGATCACCCTAAAAGTTATCTCTGTTCTAGCTACTGAGAAAGACAAAGGATCATGAAAGAGCTTCCAGAGGAAGATTTTGGGGTCTGAACCTAGAAGAGCCATGTGTTACTTCTCATATGCCACTATCAGATTGCCACATGTCCACAAGTAACTTCAGTGGAGCCTTGGGAGTGTACTTTTTTTCCCAGAAAGAAGAGTAGCTCTTTCGAGAGTAGATATTAATCTTTACCGCAAAATCTTATCTCCAGTTCACTTTCTACCGATTCCTGCTCCACAGAAAATTAATCAAGTTAATTTGCATTTATAAACCTTAGCTATATCCCAAAGTTCACAACAGGTGAATATAATAATCAAAGGTAGAATTATTTAAGCAGATTAATGTGGTAAGCAATAATGCTGTGCACCTAATTAAGAACCTGTTAACATAAAGATTTTTTTTTAATTATGGTAATCATAAATTAATGAGAGATATTTTAACCAAGTCTTCCATTTTTATTTTTTAACTATTTTCAATTACTGTTGACAATTTAAAATTATGTAATACTTTCTAAAAACTTTAAAACATGTCTTTTTAATTTTGATGAGAGATTTTTCTGCTTTTCTTTAGCAGTGTTATAGAAAAGTTCATGTCCATGTGGCATTTCAGTTTAGTAGAGAAATGAATTGTTTAGTAAAAGTTGCCCAGAGAGGCATTCAAAGACCAGCAATTATAAATAACCAGTAATCATTAACTCATATAATAATAATAGGGAAATCCATTGTAAAGTAACACATCTCTTTTTCACTTCTCATAATTTCTAAAATTTAACTGTGAAAATACTTAGAGGCATAATACTGTAATACATTGTGAATGGCAATGTGAATTGACACAGATATTTTGGAATATTATCAGACATTATTTATTAAATCAAAAAGATGCTTATGCTCTGACCCAGAAGTCCTTTTTGTAAGATTCTATCCTCTGTAAATTAAGCTACCAGTATATAGTATTACAGAAACAGACATATTTATTACAACAGTTTCTAATGCAAAGAAACTGGAAACAGCCTGAAGAGGAAATAATTTAGTATTATGTGCCAAGCCATAGAATACTTTTTAGCCAAAGAAATGAGTTAGAGCTGTCTTCTATTTTCTCAGAAGCATTGCAATGATATATGTTTTAAGTGTTAAAGATGTGGAGAGTCATGTATAAAGTAAACTGTTTTTATTTTTTGTAAAATAATTAGGAATATGTTTTTACTAAATGAATAATTCAACATGTACATATTTAAATTATCATGTACCCACTTTGTGGATATTGTGGGAAAAGTGAATCTGTAAGCAGCAAAATAAGTTAGCAGCAAAGTAAGAAATCAAAAATAAAATTCATGTCAAAATCTGTTGTATTAATTTTTTCTGTGGCTGCACAACAAATTACTACAAACTTTTGTTGCTGTTGTTGAGTCACCAAGTTATGTCCTACTCTTTGCACCTCATGGGGTGCAGAACGTCAGGCTTCCATCCGTTACCATCTGCCGGAGTTTAGCCAAGTTCATGTCCATTGAATTGGTTATGCCATCCAACCATCTCATCCTCTGTCTCCCTCTTCTCCTTAGAGGTAGTGAGATTTTTCTTATTTCTCAGCCAATTGTTACATTTTTCCCCTATGCTTTTCTCCATAGTCTTAAGTTTTTATTTTGATTTAAAGCAAGCATATGTTCTTTACAAAATCAGAAATTAGATAGTTATTTTTATGATTAAAGGTAGAAAATAGCTTATGTTTGGGTTATGGATAAATGTTTTAGGAACATATCAGATGGGTATAAATGGGAATATTTTGAGTAACATGCTTTAGTAAATTGCATAATAATATAGATGTTGTATGCATGCTCAGTCACTTCAGTTGTGTCCGACTCCTTGTGACCCCATGGATTGTAGCCTGCCAGGCTCCTCTGTCCATGGAATTCTCCAGGCAAGAATACTGGAGTGGACTGGCATTTCCTCCTCTAGGGGATCTTCCTGACCCTGGGATGGAACTAGTGTCTCCTTCATTAACAGGCATATTCGTTACTGCTGAGCTACCCTATTTAGTCTTAGCAAATCCCTCTGAATATCTGCTAAGGTAACAAAGTTGAAGACCATTAGAACACTGTCCTGATGGCCCCTTTGGGCATTCATTGTCCTTTACTTATTGCTTCTCTAGTTTAGGTATTTTATGACAAGGCTGGCTCTTTATCTCTTCCTTCAGCGACCCTATAACTTCCCTTCTGCCTGCATTTTGTAGTTCATTTCTTTGTTACTAATAAAGAATCTTATATAACAGAATAGGTTATGCAGAAGATAATTTGGGTTCAAATAAAACATGTCGACTTGGAAATACTTGTATACTTCTGAAATAAAAGTGATCCAGGGACTAATTGCATTTGTTATACTATGAATTTGCCCCAGTCCTAAGTGAGCCTTGGTATAAGGATTTGTTTCCCACAAGTTTGTACATATTAACTCATTGTAGTTATCTGTTCTGTTATTTTGTATGGGAGTGACAAAGTGATACTAGGGCTCCTGTGGTCAAAATATTTGTGGTTACAACTTTCTGTAGCCTCATTTGATTGTCTTAAAGTTTTATTTTTTGTACTATGCTTCAGGGTATTTGGTAAACAATCAGCAGCATAGCAATCTTTAAATAAGTCCCCTCAGGGTGCTTTAAATATCTTGTATTGCCTTCTACATCTCATATTATTCTTTAGATTTAGCACTTAGTAAAATATCAGGGCGCCTCATTTTGTTTTAGAATATTGGAAAGTTTAACCCTTCTTTTAGAAAAAAATGTAAATCCAACTGATAGTATTTCAAATTTTCTTGAGATGCATGTCAATGGACATAATAATTTCAAGCAATTACTTACACAATTAACTTTAAGTAATTTTACAGTCTATCACACACAGCAATAATATTATTTACATAAAAATTAAACCATGAAAACCAACTCTTTTGAAAATTAAATCCTCAGTAACCCTCTACATGCTCATTATTTCAGTCAGGCTTTACTATAGAAAGGAATATAAACATTTCTGGTTGTTGTCCAGGAAGATAAATGTACTAACAAGAGAGTGTTAACTTTCTATGTGTGAAAAAAGATGAGACAAGCAAGTCCTATCATAGAAACTGCAGAGTAGCTTATTTTTATAATACTTTCTGTCTTCCTTTAGTGTTTTCTTTTAAAATTTCTCATAAGTCATTGGATCAGTTGATTAAAGAAAGGTGTTGAAGTGGAGATTGCTAAGATCCAATTCAAACTCAGACTTCTATTGATATGTTTAGTCTTGATTTAAGGCCCTCTCCTAATACATAGAATATTCCTGCATGCATCATTCTAAGAAAAATCTTTTTCAGAATTTATCAGTCAAAAAATAATAAATAAGGAAATTTGGGTGGAGAAAGGAAAATAAATGCATATATCAGTGCATTTTAAAAATACATTTGTTTGCTTTGGGAGGCATAATAACTCTATTTTATCCTCTCCATTTCCTCCATCATCTAGTTATATTTTATCTCGGAGGATGATCAAGAAGCACGGAGTTAAAGGAAGAACAGGGCAGCATTAGCAAAAAAGGTTTAATGTAGTTCAAAAATACATTCAAAAGTGTGTTCTTAATCTTTAGCTGTAAAATGAGCAGGAATATTCTCTATAATGCAAATCAACATCTAACATATATACATTAAAAAAAAAATAAGAAAGCTGTTGCATTTAAAGATATTTATTCACTGACATAGTCATTTTCAATGAACCTGTCCTCGAACAGTCTAGAATGACAACATTTTTAGAAAATCAGGGCACAAAACAAGAAATAAAGAATGAATACTAGGTAAACACAGGTGATAAAAAGGTGTGAACATTTTGAGAATTCATGGTAATGACATAGCCTCACTCTAGGTAACTGACCCTCTTGTATTAGTGGGTTCAATACTCAGAAATTATATTAATCATTTGTAATCCCAGGATTATAAATTATAATATTGTGATGTTATAATTCTATTTACTTTCCAAGTTATTCATAATATACATAGTCTGATCCAGTTGTTAGTATATGAACCAAATATTTATGGTTGCATGAGAAGAAACAGCCTTTTATGTTCTCTAAGCTATTCAGCAGACAGGTGCTATTTTAGGTGAGCTTAAACCATGTTTCTGTGCATGTTTTACTGTTTCCTTACCGAAACTTAAATAAAGCAAAACCATAATTATTTACATACATTTTCAGAATTGTTACACAATTTGATACCACACTTTCTAGTTTTCAAAATATAACCTGTGCGGGGAGCGAGCTCCGCCCGTGGCAAAGGTCATGAGGAAGGAGGCTTGGCATACGGGCGGGATCAAGCCTCAGGAGTCTCCCTGGAAATTCTCGAGCATCTACCCCCAAAACCAGAGTCTGCCTACTTTATGCTTTGTGCTTTCACCTACACCTCTGACTTTACGGGGGGCTGTCCCCCACTACCTCTCTCTGAAAAAAGAGTTAGCTTACAGCTCCAGTTAATAATTCCTGGGTGTGACAGTGTTTCAACCTACAAACTCCTTTGGAAATCCTCTAGCCTGCCTGAATAGGTTTTTCCGGCCACATGTGATTGTTCAGAGCCTCCCAACTGTGAGAGGCAGGAGATGTTCTAAACTGTCTAAACACAGATTCCTTTGAGTAGTTAAAAGATTGATTAGAAATTGTATTGGTGAAGGGTTTTTCACTTATTGGGCCAATGTTTGCTGCTAAGTCTCCGTACTCCTTACCTACTGTGTCCTTGGCAGTGTATTGATTGATATAATGGGTGTATAGAAATGTAAGTAGTAGCCTCAGTGTTTGTAACCTTGGACCCTTGAGTTAATTCTTTTCTTGATTGAGCCCACCTCACCTTTGCCCTATAGGAATGCAGCTTTGTCCAATGCTTTTTTGGAGGCTGGCACCTGACTTTGGAATAATCACCTTTAGAGAAAAATAAGTTCCTTAAAATGTTAACAGGCCTCCTGGCAAGAAGATGATGTAAATCACCTGAACTTTTGCATATGATAAGTTTGAAAGCCTGGCTTCAATTAGGATCAGGAACTGCTGTCCTTGCATGACTCCACCCCTTCCCCCATTGTCCTCTATGCATAACTTAAGGTATAAAAACTACTTTGGAAAATAAAGTGCGGGCCTTGTTCACCAAAACTTGGTCTCCCCATGTCGCTCTCTCTCTCAAATTCTGGCTGAGTCTCCATCTGGAGCGCGGAACCTGCCATGCTTGCTAATTATGCCTGGGCTTCTAAGATCCGACCCGGGAGGCCTCAGTGTCTCCTCTCCTTCAGGAGAATGGAAGGACGCCTGCGGCCTACGTAAGTGGTGCAAACTTCTTGTCTTGAAGTTTTATTGGTCTCCCACGTAAACCAAGCTACTCAGCCTCTTTTCTCCACTGAATTTTCCTACTGAGCTATCCTCATCCTATTACTCTTTATAACTTTGATAAAATATTTAAATAAATAGGTCGCCGACGCTGTCCCCGCTTCAAATACCCTGGATCAGCCGGGGCTGGTCCCCGGCAAACCTGTTTACTATTAGTAGTAATTTTTGCTGATAAATATTCAGAATGTACTTTTTCTGACCCTCCTCTTGACAGGGCCAAAGACTACACCGTTAACTCTGGTGAGGTTGTTTTATATAATTTCAAATAGCTTCTTGGCTCTTTAATGAGAGGATAAAGCATCTCTGGGCCAGCCTGAACTTACAGCAGGAAAAGGCAGCTAGGACTGCCACCAGAGAAGTTTTTTCACTTCTAAAGCTTCCACGCAGACAGTTCTCCTTTCTTGACTTGGGAATTTCTCTGAAGGGCACAAGCATTATAGCCTAGTTGGAAGCCACCAGTATGAAGGGAGTAATACTGGTTGGAACCAGGAGCAAAATTCTAGTTCTGAATAAGAACAATGATAGAGAATCCTGATCCAGGAGTCCCTCACGTGGCTCTGTGAGTTTCTTTATTCTAGTATTTTAGTCCCCGTCATTGTGCAATGTGATGGTCTGGATGAATCTCGTATAAAGCTGTCGGAGTATGGGTTAAAAGTAAAATATACAAGGCTTTGACTCCTTTAATCTTTTTTTTTTTTTTTTTTTTTTTTTACAGTTTGTAGTGAATGCTTTAAAATTTTGCTATCACAAACTGCATAACATTCTACAAAGTAGTATGAGCTTCTCATGGGTTCAGGAGCAAGGGTCTAGCACAGAGGCTCAATGATTGTGAATATGCATTAGTTTTCAGTCAACAATAAGTGAAAACCTTTTTACATACTTTCATAATAAATCATCAATATGAAAAAACTTTATTATTTTTATTGAAATTTTCATTCTAACAAGATTAACTGTCCCCAGTAATATTGACAAATGTCAAGTTATCAAACTTAAATAAAGATGTAGAAAGAATGGGGCAGTGATTCACTGCTTATATGCCAGTGCAGTTTTTATTTGTGGGTATGTTTCAGGGAGAATACAAGAAGGAGTAACTCTGATGACTATCTTGGTAATTGTGTTTCTAATCTTGTTTCATATGTATCTGTGATATGTGAAGCACGATTAAAGTATAAATTATGAATTTGAAAACAAAAAGAATAAATGTAAGTAAGTTGTGATAACCACATTGGTGTTTCCCTTTAAGAGGTGTTTTTGGAGTCTTTGCATCTTTGAGAATAGATTTTTCGATTTGTTTATGACGCTTTGTAATCAGCAGTCCCCCAGAGAAGGAGAAGCTGTCTCAGTCAGAGTTCTCTTCATCTTTTATGTGCAATGCTTTGATAATAATGACTCACCCTTTGCTTTATATCACTTTAGTGAAGGATCTGTTGACTACTGTCATCTTCTGAAATCGAAGCGCAGTCCATTTGCTTTCCCACATAAGTAAGCCATCCTCGAATTGTGGTCAGAGTTCTTCATGCTGACTGTGCCTCATTTGGGCCAAGGCATGGAGAAACATAAAACTAAAAACTTAGCTGGAGGGACGGACAGAATGGATTTCAGTTTTGTAAGGAATTAGAAATTGCTGTAGGATAGATGGATTTTACACAGTTAGGAAATAAATGTCCTCAGAGAAGAACCTCCTGGTAGAGGGAATGGCTACAAAGTGTGAGGAGAGTGTTGAGAGAAGGGACAAGCACACAGAATGAAAACGGCAAAGAAGTGCATGTGTGTGAAATGCCATTAAGGCCGAATATTATGAAAATACTGTGCATGCTAAAACAAAAAGCAAATGCAGCACTAGCCATCTGGAGGAAAATATTGCTCGTATATCTGGCTAGGTCTGCAATAGGAAATAAATTTGAGAAAGGCCGTAATCGAGTATGTATGCAAAACAAAATAAGGTATTAAAATAAGTGACACTTGGAATCACATGTACTTCGCTACATGTGTGAGGCTGTGAGAGTGGCTTAAATGTGACAGGAACACAAATAACTGGAGTATCAATATAACAAAGTACAGGCTGCTGTGGAAATACTCAGAGGGGCAGTGAGAAAATAGAACTCAGAGAAACGTGTACTCTGCCTGTGGCTATTACTTTCATATAAGAAAGTATATTGTACTTACATTTCATACTCAAATGCTTGCCTTACAGAATATGAACTGAAGTTAAATTATATTAATGTTACTGGTCAAGGTTAGACAGTAAAAAAGAACCAGTACTCTAAGCATACTTTTAATAGTGCTGCGTTTTTAGTGCTTCCAAAATGCACACTGTAATGTTTCCTTTCCTATGGACTGTGAATATTTCTTTTCTTCCCTCCCTCCCCTCTTCTTTTTTCCTCACTTCTGCCTTCCTTCTTCCCTTTCTTCTCCTATCCCAAGACCGATTCTGAAGACTCTGCTCGGCCATGAGTTTTTAAAGGGTATAAAGGTAGGGGCTGTGGGAGGACCTCTGTGAGTCCTCTAGGCAGTAGATGGGTCTGTGTCAGTCTCTGCTGCATAGACTTGCCTACTCCCTCTTCAGGTGTTATCTTGCCCATGTGATGAGCCTGCAGGTTCGCTAAGAGAGCTGTTATGGTAGAGAGATAGTCGTTCAGTTCAGTCACCCAGTCGTGTTCAACTCTTTGCGACCCCATGAACCACAGCATGCCAGGACTCCCTGTCCATCACCGACTCCAGGAGTTTACTCAAACTCATGTCCATTGAGTCAGTGATGCCATCCAACCATCTCATCCTCTGTCATCCCCTTCTACTCCTGCCCTCAATCTTTCCCAGCATCAGAGTCTTTTCCAATGAGTCAGCTCTTCACATCAGGTGGCCAAAGTATTGGAGTTTCAGCTTCAACATCAGTCCTTCCAATGAACATCCAGGACTGATCTCCTTTAGGATGGACTGGTTGGATCTCCTTGCAGTCCAAGGGACTCTCAAGAGTCTTCTCCAACACCGCAGTTCAAAAGCATCAATTCTTCAGTGCTCAGCTTTCTTTATAGTCCAACTCTCACATCCATACACGACCACTGGAAAAACCATAGCCTTGACTAGACAGACCTTTGTTGGCAAAGTAATGTCTCTGCTTTTGAATATGTTGTCTAGGATGGTCAGAGTTAGTCATTATTTAACTATTAATACTGAATTCTTCTTTTTTATTAATTTATTTTTTATTGAAGGATAATTGCTTTACAGAATTTTGCTGTTTTCTGCAAACCTCAACATGAATCAGCCATAGGTATACATATATCCCCTCCCTCTTGAACCTCCCTTCCATCTCCCTCCCCACCCCACCCCTCTAGGTGGATGCAGAGCCCCTGTTTGAGTTTCCTGAGCCATACAGCAAATTCCCATGGGCTATCTATTTTACATATGCTAATGAGGTGGATGCACCTAGAACCTTTTATACTTCTATTATAGAAGTGAAGTGAAGAGCTATTATAGAGTGAAGTGAGTCAGAAAGAGGAAGATAAATACCATATTCTAATACATATATACAGAATCTAGAAAAATGGTGCTGAAGAATTTATTTACAGGGGAACAGTGGAGAAACAGACATAGAGAATAGACTTATGGACATGGGGAGAAGGGAGGAGAGTGTGAGATGTATGGAGAGAGTAACATGGAAACTTCCTTCTTTTTTTTTTTTAATTATTTCTTCATTCTTATTTTTTATCTAAGGAAGGAATCAACAGTTTAGGTGAGGCATGATGTGCGATCAGGAGATCGTTAAGTCTGGAGTTAGTTTAAATTGGCTAGTGATCTCGTTTCTATGATTCGGTTCTTTCAAGGTTAGTTGGGGGTCAAAAATGGGCAAGCAGTAAAGGAGCAAAAGAGCCACTTTAGATTGTATCATTTTTCTAATTCTATACACATGAATCATATACAAACATCGATTGTTGTTGTTTAGTTGCTGAGTCATGTCCGACTCTCCATGGACTGTAGCCCTCAGAATCCTCTGTCCGTGAGATTTCATGGGCAAGGATGCTGCAGTGGGTTGCCATTCCCTTCTCCCCACCCAGGGATCAAACCCTGTCTCCTGCATTGGCAGGCAGATTCTCTGTCATTGAGTCACCAGGGAAGCCTACATATATAGATACTTATTTATTACTTTAAAACTTCATCTTTTCTAGGGCAGGCTGAGAGCCTTCTAAGCTCTTTGTATAAAAAAATTAAGAATAAGATTTGAGAAGTTTCTGGATTTCCTGAAGTTACTTTACTCAAATTTACCACTGTCTTTGCTGTGTTTGGCCACAAAATGGATAAACTTATTTAGAGGGCTATAAAGTACATAGGCTGATTTTGAGTCACAATACACTTTCTAATTTCCTGATAATAGATCTTGATCATGCATAGGAACCTGTCTGAGTGCTTTCTTTGAGTAAGAAAGTGAAAACCTCTGTGTGTGTGTGTGTGTGTGTGTGTGTGTGTGTGTGTATATATATATATATATATATATATGCATCATTTTTATTTTTAGTCTAACATGGTAAAATCTTGGTTACAGCCTCTAAATCCATCATCTTTAGTTGTCTGAATGAGGCACGTAACTATACCCTGAGCTTCTGGTTTTCTCATATGTAAAATATGTATAATAAAAACTGCCTTGAATTGTTTTTAATAAAATAATAAATATAAATGTTTAGCATAGCACCTAACATATAAAAAGTACTTAATGAAAGTTATCATTGCTATTATAAGGTGATGATATGCTTATATATATACAATTACAGAAACATATATAGTGAAATTATACAGTGATTCATATTAAAATTTCAGAATATTCCACCTAATACAGGAATGAGGGAGATAATGAGATGATTTGCATACTTTGGAGAAATTCTGTCTAGCAGGGTGCATGGAGTTGACAACAGTAGGAGAAGAATGTGGGGCATTTAGAGATCTACGAGTTGACAGTGTCTTGGAGACCAATTTTAACATATGGTGATTGTAGAAGAACAGAGTATGTAGAGTGCTTTGGTTTTGTAGCTTACTTGATTGCTTGAGATAAATCACATTTTGAATATAATAATTGTTTGTATCCTGAGAATCTTGAATTTTTATTTGGGACTTAAAAGTTGCCATGAATGAAGCTGGGATTCTTCGCCTCCGGAGGAGAGAATTTCGATCTGGGGCCAGAAAAGAGGCTTGATCACTTGGAGCTTTTGTGCAGCAAGGTTTTTTTAAAGTATAAAAGGGATAGAGAAAGCTTCTGATGTAGACATCGGAAAGGGTCAGAAAAGATACCCCCTTGCTAGTTTTTAGCGAGGCCTTATCTACCTGTTGCTGTTCTTAGTCCCTCAGTCATGTCTGACTCTTTGTAACCCCATGGACTGCAGCCCGGGAGGCTCCTCCATCCTTGGGATTCTGCAGGCAAGAATACTGGAGTGGATTGCCATGCCCTCCTCCAGGGGATCTTCTGAACCTAGAGATCGAACTCAGATCTCCCACATTGCAAGCCGCTAATCAGATAAAAGAAAGCCTCAAGAGTGAGAGAGTTGCACCAGAGAGTTCTCGCCTAACGTATGCATTTTGAGACAGCATTGGCATGTGGAAAATTCTGAAAGAGATGGGAATATCAGACCACCTGACCTGCCTCTTGAGAAACCTGTATGCAGATCAGGAAGCAACAGTTAGAACTGGACATGGAACAACAGACTGGTTCCAAATAGGAAAAGGAGTACATCAAGGCTGTATATTGTCACCCTGATTATTTAACTTCTATGCAGAGTACATCATGAGAAACGCTGGACTAGATGAAACACAAGCTGGAATCAAGATTGCCAGGAGAAATATCAATAATCTCAGGTATGCAGATGACACCACCCTTAAGGCGGAAAGTGAAGAGGAACTCAAAAGCCTCTTGATGAAAGTGAAAGTGGAGAGTGAAAAAGTTGGCTTAAAGCTCAACATTCAGAAAACTAAGATCATGGCATCTGGTCCCATCACTTCATGGCAAATAGATGGGAAAACAGGGGAAACAGTGTCAGACTTTATTTTTCTGGGCTCCAAAATCACTGCAGATGGTGATTGCAGCCATGAAATTAAAAGATGCTTACTCCTTGGAAGGAAAGTTATTACCAACCTAGACAGAATATTAAAAAGCAGAGACATTACTTTGCCAACAAAGGTCCGTCTAGTCAAGGCTATGGTTTTTCCAGTGGATGTGAGAGTTGGACTATAAAGAAAGCTGAGCACTGAAGAACTGATGCTTTTGAAATGTGGTGTTGGAGAAGACTCTTGAGAGTCCCTTGGACAGCAAGGCGATCCAACCAGTCCATCCTAAAGATCAGTCCAGGGTGTTCATTGGAAGGACTGATGTTGAAGTTGAAACTCCAATACTTTGGCCACCTGATGTGAAGAGCTGACCCATTGGACAAGACCCTGATGCTGGGAAAGATTGAAGGCAGGAGTAGAAGGGGATGACAGAGGATGAGATGGCTTGATGGCATTACTGACTCAATGGACATGGGTTTGGGTTGACTCCAGGAGTTGGTGATGGACAGAGAGGCCTGGCGCGCTGCGGTTCATGGGGTCGCAAAGAGTCGCACACAACTGAGTGACTGAACTGAACTGAACTAAGTCACCTCAGGCCATAAAACAGTTGACATGAATCTTGAAGAAAGGCAGATTTCCAAGCAAATACATAATTTCATTAACATAGTTTAAGAAAAACATTTCCATGAGTGAGAAGTATAGGTTTGCTGAGCCATTAGCAGCTTAAGGTTTGAAAAAAAGTTAAGTTCAGGTGGAACCAAGTGCCATCATGGCAGCATAGAATTAAAAAGAGTCTCCTTTAATCTTGTGTATAGAAAAAAAAAAAAAACAGTCTGCCACCTGTAATTTATTTCCTCTTGCCTCTTGGAGACCCCTGGCTTCCCTACAGAGGCTGATCTAACCTCAACCCTTTCAAGACCATCTGGGATATCTTGTAGCATGTTTGATAATATGTTTTGCCCTGAAAGGCAGGTGAAACAATTCTCCAATTGTTGAAACAGATTTTTATTTTCTTTAATAACTTACAATCTGATGATATCTCCTCAAACAGGCTATTTTTCTTTGCACTATTGACCACCCCCCACCCCCAAATTAAGGAAAAGGCCACATTTAAGCTTTCTCTTACCATTACTTTTTTCTGTCTTCTTGACTCTCTCCTAGGACATGTCCTAGAGTTTTATTGAAATTCATTGTGTTGTGAAAGTGATCTTTTTCAGCAGTGAGAATCAAGAACAAAATGCTAAGTGTTGGCAAGTTCTTGGCTATTTATAATCTCATCAGATGATAGACACTGTTGAGAAAAGATGTAAGCAACATTTAGTAACTATCATGAGACTTTCAGCTTCTTTAGTTGTAGGAAAAAGCTTTTTTTTAAATTTCTTCAGAGCAATAGAGCATGTGCCACATACCCCTTCTCTCAACTCCAGATTCAAAAACTTTAGAAGTTTGCTTCTTTGTGGTCTGTACTTTTGTGTTACATTAGTTGCAAAAACCTTAAAGTTGAAAGCAAATTGAGAAGTATTGATTCAGCCTAGGTTTAGACAGTAGCTCAGAAAAAGAAAACCATATGATTGTATTGCACATCTCTGTTATAAAGCAGTAATTTCTTTCTTTGAACCAGCACACTTTCTAAAACAGGTTTGAAGTAATTCTTAATACAGACTTCTTAGACTGTTTTTCTCAAAATGAAGACATGCTGTGTTACACTGACTAGATCACTAATGTTAAAGTATTTAATTTTTTTTTTTGTTTTGTTTTAGCAAATTGTGTCTTATCTTTAAAATAACAGTGATTTCTAGAATGTGTGGTGACCGACTGCACCAATTTGCCTAGAACTGGGAGGTTTCCTGGACTGGGCTTTTAGTGTTCAGATCAGATAGTCCTAGGCAAACTGGATGATTGGTTACCCTAAATGTATCACAAAGAAAAGCAGGCAATGCACGTGAAAAAACCAGGTGAACACCTCCTATACGGGCTGCCTCTGTCATATAATCACATTTCAAAATCAACCAACAGAGAAATTAGTTCGGATTCTTAAAAAGGATTCAGTACATTCTATTTATCTTCACAAATATTTGTACAAAGAACAACTTCTTTTGGAATATTTATGATCATATGCATAGGAAATATATATGTTCCAAGAGACTCATCATTTACTATTAATAATAATGTTCATAAAGTTCTTGCTATTTTAATTAAGGTGAGATCATAATTGAATTTTAAGTCAGATTTAAAGGAAAAACAAATAACTGTGATATGAAATTGAGCAGATGGTAATTGCAGATAATAAAAGAAGTAATAAAGAAAACTATGGAGTTAAAATATATCCTTTTCCTATTTATCTCTAAACTCCTATTTAACGTCTGCTGCTGCTGCTGCTGCTGCTGCTAAGTCGCTTCAGTCATGTCCAACTCTGTGCGACCCCATAGACGGCAGCCCACCAGGCTCCCCCGTCCCTGGGATTCTCCAGGCAAGAACACTGGAGTGGGTTGCCATTTCCTTCTCCAGTGCATGAAAGTGAAAATTGAAAGTGAAGTCGCTGAGTCATGTCCAACTCTTAGCAACCCCATGGACTGCAGCCTACCAGGCTCCTCCATCCATGGGATTTTCCAGGCAAGAGTACTGGAGTGGGTTGCCATTGCCTTCTCCGATTTAATGTCTAGAGTTCATTAAATTTTAAGGTAACAATTTAGGAAAACCCAAAACAATCAGATGCTAATCTAGGATAATTTGTTTCAGGTGGAATTGATTGAACCATACAATATTTGTACTCAAATACTTTGCAATATTTATGAGCATTAGCTAGTAAGCCTTTTATATGTTACTTCAACATATTAACAGGGGAAAATAATACTAATAGCAGTAAGCAGGTGCTTAGGAAGTTCTCTGAAAGTCATTTGGGACAAACATTTTTTTATATATACAAAACCTTTAAATCTCCCCTTGACGTCAATTAAATATCCAGAGACTGCTGCATTTGTTTCTCATCACAGCAGGACTTCCTATATGAAGTGTGGTTCATGTTTTCAGTCTCTACTGCCTCACATACATTGTTCCTGTGTGTGTATCTGTTTGTATTTTTAGGAACAGTTTTTTCCAGTGTGTTCAAAATTCATAGGAAAATATCCTTTAACATCTTAACTTTTTCATTTGTTGTCAAGGTATTGCAAGCATAAGGAGGGAATATACACTTTTGGTTCTGATCTGAGCTTTTCTTCCTCAATTCAGTAGCTGCTGCTGCTGCTGCTGCTGCTGCTGCTAAGTCGTTTCAGTCATGTCCCACTCTTTGCGGCCCCAGAGACGGAAGCCCACCAGGCTCCCCCGTCCCTGGAATTCTCCAGGCAAGAACGCTGGAGTGGGTTGCCATTTCCTTCTCCGATGCATGAAAGTGAAAAGTGAAAGTGAAGTCGCTTAGTTGTGTCTGACTCCTAGAGACCCCATGGACTGCAGCCTACCAGGCTCCTCCGTCCAGGCAAGACTAGTGGAGTGGGTTGCGATTGCCTTCTCCCAATTCAGTAACATGCATCATCAAACCACCTACCAACTCAAATGAAAATCCAAAAGTCATAATTGATTCCTCTCCTCTTTCCTAGAATATTGTATAGTACTTAGTTGAGTTTAACAAATAATTGTTAAGCCGGTTAATAAAATTTTAGTTATATTTAGAAAAACGTAAAAAAGAAACTGAAAACCATTCTGTATCAAGCACTTCCTCAGAATAATAAGCTTTTACACTTTTGTTTTTTATAAGTTTAGTTGATTTACAATATTGTATTAGTTTCAGGTGTACAACATAATGGTTCAATATTTTTATAGACTATAGTCCATATAAAGTTATTTTTAATATATTGGCTATAATTTCTGTTCTGTACATAAATTTTTTGTAACTTATTTATTTTAAACCTGTTAGTCTGTATCTCTTAATCTCCTTCACTTAACCCTACCCACTCTGGTTACTGTTAGTTTGTTCTCTGTGAGTTGGTTTTTGTTTTGTTATATTCTTTCATTTTTTTACCTTTTAGATTCCACATATAAGTGAAAGCATACAGTGCTTGTCTTTTTCTGTCTGTTCTTATTTAACTAACCATAATACCCTCCAGGTCCATCCATGTTGTTAAGATTGGCAAAATTTCACTCTTTTTTATGATTTAACAATAGTCCGGTGTGTGTATGTTTGTACACACACACACACACACACACACACACACACACATTTGTCTCTACTGAGGCGTACCTCGGAGATACTATAGGTTTGGTTGCAGATCACCATAACAATGTAAATATCACAGTAAAGCAAGTCACACAATTTTTTTTTTTTAATTTCCTGGTGCATATATAAGTTTTGGTGACACCAAACTATAGCCTACCATGGGATTTCCCAGGCAGGAATACTGGAGTGGTTTGCCTTTTCCATCTCCAGTTAAGTGTACAATAGCATATCTTAAAAAACTATGTTCATACCTTAATTTAAAAAATGCTTTATTGCTAAAAATGCTAACCATCATCTGAGCTTTCAGGGAGTTGTAGTATTTTTGCAGGTGGAGGGCCTTACCCAGATGTCGAAGGCTGTTGACTGAAGGCCGGGGTGGCAGTGGCAGTTTCCTAAAGTAAGACAACAAAGTTTGCTGCGTCAGTGAGCTCTTCCTTTCATGGACACTTTCTCTATAATATGCAGTGCTGTTTGAAAGCATTCTATCCACAATACCACTTCTTTCAAAATTGAATTTAATCCTCTAAACCTTAGTTGCTTTAGCAACTAAGTTTATGTAGTATTTTAAATCCCTTTTTTATTTCAAGAGTCTTCTTAGCATCTTCACCACGACTAGTTTCCATCTGAAGAAACCATTTTCTGTGATGAGGAGCAACTCCTCATCCATTAAAGTTTTATCATGAGATTTCGGCAATTCAGTCATATCTTCACCCTCCACTTCTAGTAAATTTGCTATTTCTACCACATCTGCAGTTATTTTTTCTGCTGAAATCTTGAAGCCCTCAAAGTCATCCATGTGAGCTAGAATCACTTTCTTCCAAACTCATGCATGTTGATTTTTTTGACCTCTTCCCATGAATCATGAATATCCTTCATGGCATCTAGAATGGTGAATCCTTTTCATGCTTTCAATTGGCTTTGCCCAGGTCCATCAGAGGAATCACCACTATGACAGCTATAACTGTACAAAATATATTTGTTAAAGAACAATAATTGAAATTCTAAATGACTCCTTGATCTGTGGGCTGCACAATAGATGTTATGTTTGCAGACATGAAGACAACATGAATAACCTTGTCCATCCTTATCAGAGCTTTTGGGTGACCAGGTGTATTGTCAATGGGCAGCAATATCATGAAAGGGAAATTTTTTTTTTTTTTTTTTGAGCAGTAAATCTTAGCAGTAGGCTTAAAATATTTAGTAATCCATGTTGTAAGCAGATGTGTTGTCATTTGGGCTTTATAGAGCACAGGCAGAAAAGATTTAGCAAAAAAAAAAAAGAATAGATTTAGCATAGTTCTTAAGGGCCCCAGAATTTTCAGAATGGTAGTTGAGCACTGGCTTCAATTTTAAGTCTTGGGCCTCACTAACCCCTAACAAGAGATTCAGCCTGTCCTTTGAAGCTTTGAAGCCAGGCATTGACTTTTCTCTAACAGTGAAAGCCCTAGATGGGGTCTTTCAATATAACCTTGTTTTGTTAACATTGAAAATCTGCTATTTAGTGTCGCCAACCATTATTCATTATCATAGATCTTCTAGATAACTTGCTGTAGCTTCTATCAATACATCAACACTTGCTGCTTCATCTGGCTCTTTTACTTTATGGAGGCAGCTTCTTTCCTTCAACATTATGAACCAGATCTGCTGGCTACAGACTACTACTGCAGCTTCCCCACCTCTTGCAGTCTTCATAGAATTGAAGAGTATTACAGCCTTGCTCTGGACTATATTTTGGCTTAAGGGAATGCTGTGGTTTATTTTATCTTCTATCCAGACCTCTGAAACTTTCTCCATATTAGCTATAAGCCTGTTACACTTATTTGTGTGTTCAACTGGAGTAGCCTTTCTAATTTCCTTCAAGAACTTTCCTTTTGCATCTACAACTTGGCTAACTGGTGCAAGCGGCCTCGCTTTCAGGTTGTCTTGGCTTTTGATATGCCTTCCTCACCAGGCTTAAAGGCCATATATGATAAGCCTATAGCCTATAGCAAGCATTATTCTTAATGGTGAAAAACTGAAAGCATTGCCCCCAAGATCAGGCAGGCACAATACAAGGATGCCCATTTTCACCACTGTTATTCAACATAGCTCTGGAAGTCCTAGCTACAGCAATCAGAGAAGAAAAAGAAATAAAAGGAATCCAGATTGGAAAAGAAGAAGTAAATTCTCACTGTTTGCAGATGACATGATACTAAATGATACTCCAAAATCACTGCAGATGTTGACTGCAGCCATGAAATTAAAAGATGATTGCTCCTTGGAGGAAAAGTTATGACTAACCTACTGCTGCTACTGCTGCTAAGTCACTTCAGTCGTGTCCGACTCTGTTCGATCCCATAGACGGCAGCCCACCAGGCTCCCCCATCCCTGGGATTCTCCAGGCAAGAACACTGGAGTGGGTTGCCATTTCCTTCTCCAATGCAGGAAAGTGAAAAGTGAAAGTGAAGTCGCTCAGTCGTGTCCGACTCTCAGCAACCCCATGGACTGCAGCCTTCCAGCTCCTCTGTCCATGGGATTTTCCAGGCAAGAGTACTGGAGTGGGGTGCCATTTCCTTCTCCAATGCAGGAAAGTGACAAGTGAAAGTGAAGTCACTCAGTCATGTCCGACTCTTAGCAACCCCATGGACTGCAGCCTACTAAGCTCCTCCATCCATGGGATTTTCCAGGCAAGAAACTAACCTAGACAACATATTAAAAAGCAGAGATATTATTTTGCCAACAAAGTTCCATCTAGTCAAAGCTATGGTTTTTCCAGTAGCCATGTATGTATATAAGAGTTGGACTATCAAGAAAGTTGAGCACCAAAGAATTGATGCTTTTGAACTGTGGTGTTGGAGAAGACTCTTGAGAGTTCCTTGGACTGCAAGGAGATCCAACCAGTCAATCCTAAAGGAAATCAGTCCTGAATATTCATTGGAAGGACTGATGCTGACCCTCCAATACTTTGGCCACCTGATGTGAAGAACTGACTCTTATAAAAAGACCCTGATACTGGGAAAGATGGCATCACCAACTCAATGGACGAGTTTGGGTAAACTCCAGGAGTTGGTGATGGACAGGGAGGCGTGGTGTGCTGCTTTTCATGGGGTCACAAAGATTCGGACACGACTGAGTGACTGAACTGAAATGAACTGAACTCTACTATGCTCAGTTCACTTAGGTATGCAGGAAACTTAACAACAGTGTGGAATGAAATCAGTTCAGCTTCTTAACATGGTTCAGAATGTGATCAAATATTTGCCTGATATTTAATCGGTTCTTGCTTCTATCTCCATATTGGAAAGTGGTCTCAGACCAAGAGATAAATGTTGTCCCTTAGAGTAATAGGCAGAAACTACACCTACAGCAGTTGGCATATTCCCACAGTTATAGGGCTGATTTTTCTATGATTGTTTCATTTCGTTGTAAAATTGAGCATTTAGGGCACACCAAAATTTGGTACTGTAAGTAGTACAGACTTGTTGCAACATGTAAACTAGTCTAGTTCGCTATAATTTAAAAAGTTTAAGTGCATTGACGATTTGGAGAAGGCAAAGGCACCCCACTCCAGTACTCTTGCCTGGAGAATCCCATGGATGTGGGAGCCTGGTGAGCTGCAGTCCATGGGGTTGCTAGAAGTCGGACACGACTGAGCGATTTCACTTTCACTTTTCACTTTCATGCATTGGAGAAGGAAATGGCAACCCACTCCAGTGTTCTTGCCTGGAGAATTCCAGGGACGGGGGAGCCTGGTGGGCTGCCATCTATGGGGTCGCACAGAGTCGGACACGACTGAAGTGACTTAGCAGCAGCCACAGCACTGAAGATTAGATGAAAATGTTGTACAGTGAAGTTTAGTATATTCTTATACTATGTGGCAAGTGATATATTGATAGTTATTGCAACTACTTGACTAAAAGGGGCAAACCAAGCATAAAATGACCAAATATATTGAGAGAAAATCTGTTAACAAGATCCCAATTTTTATGTGGTTGGTAAAGACTTTGTTTTTTGACTCTGACATGCGTGTTGTCCTTCTAAAATGATTAATGCTACCTTGGTGGGGAAACCACTAGACCATTCGTGTATGACCTAAATCAAATCCCTTATGATTATACCTTCCCTGGTGGCTGAAACGGTAAAGCATCTGCCTACAATGTGGGAGACCTGGGTTCGATCCCTGGGTCGGGAAGATCCTCTGGAGAAGGAAATGGTAAACCACTCCAGTACTGTTGCCTGGAAAATCCCATGGATGGAAGAGCCTGGTAGGCTACAGTCCATGGGGTCACAAAGAGTCAGACATGACTGAGAGACTTCACCTATGATTATACAGAGGAAGTGAGAAATAGATTTAAGGGACTAGATCTGATAGACAGAGTGCCTGATGAACTATGGACGGAGGTTCCTGACATGGTTCAGGAGACAGGGATCAAGACCATCCCCATGGAAAAGAAATGCAAAAAAGCAAATTGGCTGTCCGAGGATGCCTTACAAATAGCTGTGAAAAGAAGAGAAGTTAAAAGCAAAGGAGAAAAGGAAAGATATAAGCATCTGAATGCAGAGTTCCAAAGAATAGCAAGGAGAGATAAGAAAGCCTTCCTCAGGGATCAGTACAAAGAGGGGAAAACAATAGAATGGGAAAGACTAGAGATCTTTTCAAGAAAATTAGAGATACCAAGGGAACATTTCATGCAAAGATGGGCTCAATAAAGGACAGAAATGATATGGACCTAACAGAAGCAGAAGATATTAAGAAGAGGTGGTAAGAATTCACAGAACTGTACAAAAAAGAGCTTCATGACCACGATAATCACAATGGTGTGATCACTCACCTAGAGCCAGACATCCTGGAATGTGAAGTCAAGTGAGCCTTAGAAAGCATCACTATGAACAAAGCATATGCCAGCAAATTTGGAAAACTCAGCAGTGGCCACAGGACTGGAAAAGGTCAGTTTTTGTTCCAATCACAAAGAAAGGCAATGCCAAAGAATGCTCAAATTACTGCACAATTGCACTCATCTCACATGCTAGTAAAGTAATGTTCAAAATTCTCCAAGCCAGACTTCAGCAGTACGTGAACCATGAACTTCCAGATGTTCAAGCTGGTTTTAGAAAAGGCAGAGGAACCAGATATCAAATTGCCAACATCTGCTGGATCATGGGAAAAGGAAGAGAGTTCCAGAAAAACATCTATTTCTGCTTTATTGACGATGCCAAAGCTTTTGACTGTGTGGATCACAATAAACTGTGAAAAATTCTGAAAGAGATGGGAATACCAGACCACCTGACCTGCCTCTTGAGAAACCTATATGCAGGTCAGTAAACAACAGTTAGAACTGGACATAGAACAAGAGACTGCTTCCAAATAGGAAAAGGAGTACGCCAAAGCTGTATATTGTCACCCTGTTTATTTAACTTATATGCATAGTCCATCATGTGAAATGCTGGGCTGGATGAAGCACAAGCTGAAATCTAGATCGCATGGAGAAATATCAATAACCTCAGATATGCAGATGACACCACCCTTATGGCAGAAAGTGAAGAAGAACTAAAGAGCCTCTTGATTGAGGTGAAAGAGGTGAGTGAAAAAGTTGGCTTAAAATTCAACATTCAAAAAATGAAGATTATGGCATCTGATCCCATCACTTCATGGCAAATAGATGGGGGGAAAATGGAAAAGTGAGAGATTTTATTTACTTGGGCTCCAAAATCACTGCAGATGGTGACTGTAACCATGAAATTAGAAGATGCTTTGTCCTTGAAAGAAAAGCTCTGACAAACCTAGACAGCATATAAAAAAGCAAAGATATTACTTTGCTTACAAAGTTCTGTCTAGTCAAAGCTATGGTTTTTCCAGTAGTTATGCATGGATATGAGAGCTGGAACTTAAATAAGGCTGAACGCTGAAGAATTGATGCTTTTGAAATGTGATGTTCAAGAAGACTCTTGAGAGTCCCTTGGACCGCAAGGAAATAAAACCAGTCAATCCTAAAGGAAGTCAACGTGGAATATTCATTGGAAGGATTGATGATGAAGCCAAGACTCCCATACTTTGGCCACCTGATGTGAAGACCAGACACATTAGACAAGATCCTGATGCTGGGAAAGATTGAAGGCGGGAGGAGAAGGGGACAACAGAGGATGAGATGGTTGGTTGGCATCAGCGACTCAATGGACATGAGTTTGAGCAAGCTCCTGGCGATGGTGAAGGACAGGGAAGCCTGGTGTGCTGCAGTCCATGGGGTTGCAAAGAGTTGGACATGACTGAGTGACTGAACAACAATAATGTAAGTACCAGTCACTTACATAGTTTTGAAAGGCCAGTCAAGCAAACTGTGAAGGCAGTCAGTGACACCCTACCTCTCCTGAAGATCATTTTTGCAGACATCTTGTATTCTACTTTGTAATCATATGCAACTCACATCATAATCTTCATATTATTGTCATTCAATAAATGGTATATATCAAAATTTGCCCTAGAAGTTTTTTAAAGTATGAACTCTTGAGGATCTAGTTTAGAGTTGCATAATTACAATTTCTGAGAATGAATTCTGACCATACTTCAGTTAATGACTACTAACTTTTATTGTTGATCCATTTCTTACATGTATATTTTGTATAGGATTTTTTTTTAAATTATTGAAGTATAGTTGATTTATAGTGGTGTGCTATACTTTCAGGTGTATAGCACAGTGATTCAGTTCTATAGATACATGCATTTTGTCTTTTTGGGATTCTTTTCTCAAATAGATTATCACAGAATATTATGTAGAGTTGCCTGTGCTATACAGTAGGTCCTCATAAGTTATCTGTCTTTTATACAGTAGGTTGTGTTCATCCCAACCTCCCAATTTATCCCAAGTCTTTCCCCCTTGATAATCATAAGTTTCTTTTCTGTGTCTGTGAGTCTGTTTCCATTTGGTGGGCAAGTTACACTTGTATTACTTTTTTAGGTTCCACATATAAGCGATATCATATGGTATTTGTCTTTGCCTGGCTTACTTCACTCAGTATGGCAATCTCTGGGTCCATCCATGTCGCTGCAATGGCATTCTTTCATTATTTTTTATGGTACATTGTATATGTACCACATCTTCTTTATCTGTTCCTCTATTGATAGACATTTAAGTTGCTTCCATGTCTTGGCTCTTGTAAATAGTGCACAGTGAAGAGTGAGGTGCATGCATCCTTTTGAATTATGGTTTTCTCTGGATGTATGCCCAGGAATAGGATTGCTGGATCATATGGTAGCTATATTTTAAGTTTTTTAAGGAACCTCCATAGTGTTCTCCATACTGGTTGTACCAGTTTACATTCCCACCAATAGTGAAGGAGGGGGTCCCTTTTGTCCATACTCTTTCGCTAGAGTATTGTTTGCATTTTTGATGATGGCCATTCTGACCAATGTGAGCTGACAGGTCACTGTAGTTTTGATTGGCATTTCCCTGATGTTAGTGACTTTGCATGTGCTTTTTGGCCACCTACATGTCTTCTCTGAACAGTCTATAAGTTAAGTATGGACATTAATACAACACTTATATAAATTGCCTCATCTGTGTTACAGCCCATTACCCAACTAGACTTCTAGTATCTTGCAGGAGAGAGCACGGTTTATGCTACTAAAATATCTAACCTAACCAACATCTCAGTTCTGTTTTATCTTAATAATTTTTCTTAATCTTCTGATGCACTTTTTCTTAATAATGAACTATGTTCACCCTCCCTCTTCTCTGTCCAATTTCTCCCAAGGTGACACTCATATATAGATGAGAACTCTGGAGCCAAAGTATAGTAGTAGTAATGTAGTGAAAGTCACTCGGTCGTGTCCGGCTCTTGCGACCCCATGGACTGTAGCCCACCAGGTTCCTCTGTCCATGGGATTCTCCAGGCAAGAATACTGGAGTGGATTGCCATTTCCTTCTCCAGGGGATCTTTCTGACCCAGGAATCGAACCCATGTCTCCTGCACTGCAGGCAGATTCTTTACCGACTGAGCTAGGAGAGAAGCCCTACAGCCAAAGTATACTGCCTCCCTAAGTAGTGGTTTTCTAGGCAAATTTTCAAGGGGAAGAGGGATGGTATGGGGAGGGAGGAGGGTTCAGGATGGGGAACACATGTATACCTGTGGCGGATTCATTTTGATATATGGCAAAACCAATACAATATTGTAAAGTTAAAAAATAAAATAAAATTAAATTAAAAAAAAAAAGCAACAGCTGTTGATCATCACTGTCAGAATATTTACATAGTTGATAGGCAGAGTTATTTGGAGGTCCTGCACTAAGGAAACAAAACTAAGGATCTAGCCCTGTGGTTGAAGTATAATGGATAAAAGGCTATTTTTGATACTGGTTAGTACAGAAGAAATTAAGCTCTAAATTGCCTTTTAGGTTTTAAAGAGTTCTTTTTCCATGAATGATCAAATGGGCAAGTCTGCCTGCCCCAGAAAAGTTTGCAGATCCTCATTCCTTTATGGTTAGAGTCAGACCACAAAATCACAGACAGCAACATGAATATTAAGGTCAGATATTTAATAGTTCAAGTAAGTAAGGTCGCTCAGTCGTGTCTGACTCTTTGTGACCCCATGGACTGTAGCCTACCACGCTCCTCTGTTCATGGGATTTTCCAGGCAAGAGTACTGGAGTGGGTTGCCATTTCCTTCTGCAGGGGATCTTCCTGACCCAGGGATCAAAGCCCGGTCTCCAGCATTGCAGACAGACGCTTTACCGTCTAAGCCACCAGGGAAGCCCTATATGCACTATAACATTTAATTCTGATATTATGCGGTAGGCACTATTATAGCTTTTATATTATGAATATTTGTTCATATGTAATAATGATGTTAATTTTATAAGCCTAATTGGTCATAAATGATAGATTTTTCTGAACTCGTTCTACAAGCATTCATTGAGCCCTTTATAAGCAATATACAGAAAGAGTGATTATAAAGCACCAAGGTACCCTGAAATATGTTCAATCTCTTTATCTCATAAATCAGCCTGTGTTTATAAAAGAAGAGCAGCATGGTGATCCATGTTGGTAAATGTGGCTCACTTCCTATGCTTTAGTCATTTGGGGGAAAATGAGAACTCAGAACTGACATAAACACTGAACACAATATCCTTGCGTCAATATAAAAAATTACAGATTGAATGATTGGAATGTGTAAACCTTTATCAAAATAATCTGAGTGGGGCAATTGGAGAAATTGGGTGGGTATTTAGGTGAAACAATATTCGTCATGATTTATTGATTGTTGAAGCTGGATGCTTGGTGTATTTAATTTTGCATAATAAAGTATTAAAAATTAGAAAAAAGATCAATATGTGATTTAAAACGCTAATGAGTTCACAAGTGACCAAATAGTTGTTTTGTCTTAATGTTGTAGTTCAATTTAGCAAATGCATGAATTTCTCTTCCGCATCCAAGATGCAATTACCATCCGTGAAATTGTACAATTTTCCATTTGCCTTTGCCCACCTATAATAATTGTGGCTAACAACCATCTAAATTATTCATTTTATGTGGCAAACAAGTGATTATTCTTAAAACAGATCCTGTGCTCTTTTAAATTGCTTTTCTTCATTCTCCAGTCGGTCCAGACCATTACTGAGTTAAATGTTTCTTAATGAAGAACACTGCCTCACTGAACTTTGCTATGTCTGTGAATCAGAAGACTAATTTGAAATTCCTAAAGTCCAGAACTGTATCTCAAAATGAGATGGCAAAATGCTAAAGTTTTTTTTTTTTTAAATCTCTTCAACTAATGGCCTTTTTCTGAAGTGCTTTTTCATTTGCTTCAGAAATAATACACTCAGAGGATATACTTAAAATCTATAAACCTGGATACAGATAGTCTGTGGCCTGATTATTCTAGGAAGTTAATTTTATCAATTAAGACATAAAACTTATAAAATGAATAGAAACAGGCTGTATGAGGGCAGAGGGGCAAAAATAAGGCTTAGAATAATGTTTCTACTTCCTTCTTTCACCACCCCAGAGCTCTTCCTTAGAGAAGAAGCTACTGGTCAAATTGCTTGAGTCCAAGGCATTGATAGGGTTATACTTTTTAGAAGGTGAGATCATTGTGTTAAATCTATTGTGTGTCTTCCATTCTTTTTTTGATTTTGCACTTCCTTTGTGTACCATCAACTTTGATATGGCCAAGATTTACCAAAGTTGGATGTACATATCTGATGATCTCACTTGGCCTGCTACTTTGTTTCCTGTTAGGGAGGCAGATGAAGAAAATAAAGCCAAAGTTTAAGAAGTGAGGAAAGTAAGGTTTTCCATTAAACTATATACTGCATCAGAGAAGGCGATGGCATCCCACTCAATTGAAGCGACTTAGTGGCAGCAGCAGCAGCATATACTGCATCACAGTTTTTACGAGACTTTGTTTCATGGTATGGATTTAGCCTATTAGCTAATACCCTGAAATTTTAATTTATATATTGTTTCTTTTCTGTACCCATCTCTTCATGGGGTGTGTGTGTGTGTGTGTGTGTGTGTGTTTTCAAGTGAGGGCCATCTAAGGTGATTGGTGAGATATTCCCAGTATCCTGGATCAAATTACAAAACTACTGGCAGAAAACCTCAGTTCTACAGACTGTACATGCACACTTGGCAGTGGCATTATTTTAACACTGTATTAGTTTTTGGTTTAAAAGCTGAAGACTTGGTTTATTTTATGAAATTATTTCAGTGAGCAAATAATTATTTTTAAACTTGTGGGCCTGACTCAATGGCTGTGTAAACCATTGGTGCAAACATACCAAATTAGAACTTGGAAGTTACAAAATCCAGAAACATTTACTTTTATATTACCTGTGTTTGCTTGAGCTTCTGGTTGACACAGCATGTCTCTAAGATATGGAAATCTCTTCTCCTCCTTTGCTCCCTTCAGGTGCCAGGAATTGATTTTTGCAGCCAGCAGGAGCATCATATCCAGCTGTGTCCTTTTTCATTTTTGTCTTTCCCCTGACTTAACCTTATAGTCAGAAAGCAATCACATAACCCCAAGTGTCAAAATTGTAGTATTCCAAATGTCTCAGCTATATACTTCCAAACTTCCAAAAACACCCTAGTTTTATGATCAAGGACCCATATATGCCCAATTGTGCCTTCATACAGAGACATTCATTTAGCTAAACTATTATGTATTGTAATCAGAAAGTAATTATTTTAATGAAAAATTATTTACCATAGTGATAAATTTATTTATGTTATACTTAAAACATGAAATAAAATTAAATAAACACAATATACTATAACTCATGAATGTAATAAATTACCTTTCTTTGAATGTACAATTTTAAGTGAGTTTTTCCCACTGCTTTGATAGTGCAGGTAATGGATTTAAACTTTCTGAAAATTAATAAATATGAAGGCGTGATCAAATATAAAGTTTGATTTCTAAACTTAAATTTTTTGTTTTATGAAGTTTTTTTATTTATTGTTAACTGGAACAACTGCCTGAGAAAACAGACTTGAAATAAATACTTTATCAACGTATGTGGAGAATAGTACAGGCATGCCTCATATGTATTATAGGTTTAGTACCAGACCACCGCAATAAAGCAAATACATATTAAAGAAAGTCACACAAATTTTTGGTTTCCCAGTGTGTATGAAAATTAAGTTTACAATATGCCATAGTCTATTAAGTGTGCAAGAGCATTATATCTAAAAAAAGTACATACCTTAATTAGAAAATACCTTGTTGCTAGCAAATGCTGTCATCTAGCCTTCAATGAATCAGAGTGTAATAAAACAAAGTTTGCATGCCTATACTGAAAATCTAGTGATTGACAAATGCATTGGAGTGTGGAAAGTACTTTGTGAACTTATATGGGGGTAGGATATATTCTAGGAATGGGGATACAGCTATCCCCATTTTAGCTATCCCCAGATTTTAGCTATTTCAAATATACCAAGACCATGGATAAATGAAATGTACTAGTGGAAGCTGTAAATGCATGGCAAAGGGAGCCACAGCCACTAATTCCAGTGCCTCAAAATATGATAATAAATCTTTGTCTCTAAACCTACTACTCTTGATGAAAGTAAAAGAGGAGAGTAAAAAAGTTGGTTTAAAGCTCAACATTCAGAAAACTAAGATCATAGCATCTGATCCCATCACTTCATGGCAAATAGATGGGGGAACAGTGGAAACAGAGACAGACTTTATTTTTTGGGCTCCATAATCACTGTAGATGGTGAATGCAGCCATGAAATTAAAAGACTCCTTTTAATTTGGAAGAAAAGCTATGACCGACCTAGACAGCATATTAAAAAGCAGACATTACTTTGCCAACAAAGGTCCTTCTCCTCAAAGCTATGGTTTTTTTAGTAGTCATGTATGGATGTGAGAGTTGGACTATAAGGAAAGATGAGTGCCAAAGAATTGATGCTTTTGAACTGTGGTGTTGGAGAAGACTCTTGAGAGTCCCTTGGACAGCAAGGAGATCCAACCAGTCCATCCTAAAGGAGATCAGTCCTGAATATTTAGTAGAAGGACTGATGCTAAAGCTGAAACTCCAATAATTTGGCCACCTGATGTGAAGAACTGACTCATTTGTAAAGACCCTGATGCTGGGAAAGATTGAAGGCAGGAGGAGAAGGGGAAGACAGAGGATGAGATGGCTTGATGGCATCACCAACTGTTTGAGTAAACTCTGGGAATTGCTGAAGAACAGGGAGTCCTGGGGTGCCGCAGTCCATGGGGTCGCAAAGAGTCAGACACGAATGAGAGACTGAACTGAACTGAAACCTACTACAATTTCTGAGTAGGATTTTATGCTTCCTGCTTATGTATCTTCAGTTTTCAAATAAACCCTGAGAAAGCCCAAAGTCTGTACTTTATAATTGTGATATATCCCGTTTTATAAATGATGGCAACAAATGTTTTTGGAAAACTATTTAGAGACCAGCTCTATAGATGCATATGTAAGTGTATCTTTCAGAGGAATTCCATCAGTAAATGTATTGATACCAACATTTTATTGTAATTTATTTGATCAGTTTTCCACTTAAAATCTTTTGAAGTGTTTCTATGGTCCACCAAACAAATACTGATTTCTCAGCAAACCATTTTTTGTTCTCCACAATATAGGTCCAACCTGTATTAAATCCTTATATCCTTCTTTTCCTTTATTTGAAAGTACTTTTCATCATATCATTTCCATCATCTTTTCCATGTTTGTTTCAAGGCCCACTTCAAGTGCTTTATTCTTCAAAAAGCTGTTTTTCTCTCTGACTCTGTAATTGGATTTTATCTTTCCTTTTCCCTGAAGCACCAGGGGATATTTATCTTCTCAAATGACACTTTAAGTCAGTTTGCTCAGTGGTCCCAGAATTACTTGGGTATTCCACAGACAAAGTGTCTATACCCAAGGGCATATTCTAGCCTCAGAGCACATCTGGCTTTGTCATGGTATACTGGGGTTTTTCATTTTGTAGGTATTATGGAAAGTAAGAGAACTATTGTGTACTGAGTACGTATACAAAGCTTGGCACTTGGTTTTATCACCGGGAAATATTCAAGTTGTTTTTATTTTTCTAGTGTTTCATAGTTTTAATTAAAACCACCAATATGTTTGTGATAAGAACTGATACATATTGCTGTGAAACATCTGTCAGAGAAATGATACTTGAAGGTGCACCTCATATCCATTCATTTACATGTTATCTTGCTTTTGTCAGCTGGGAAACCTATTATAAATTTAACTTTAAAGCATTAAACAAAATGACAGCTGTGAGCTGTAATAGGAAAAAAAATAATAAGCCTTGTTACTGGTTATTTTTCTAGTAGTATTAAAACCAGTTGCCTGACTGGTGCTTGTGAAAGTGCTGCTGTCTCAGAGGATGTTCTTTTATTCTGTTGTGATGGATGTCAGCTCCAACAGCTTTCATTGGATCAAGCCATTTACTTCCAGTCTAGCATCTTTCCATTTATTCCACTCACAGGTTCCAGAACCATCTTCTTAAAATATGTATTGATCATGCTCCTTCTCTGCTCAAGTGGCTTCTCATGAATTTTAGAATGAATTCCACTTCCTTACCAATGCATTTAAGAACCACTTTACCCTCTGAGCCACCAGGGAAGCCCATAATCTAAATCTAACCTAGTTCTTTATCATTATTTATCTCTTACAATCTCTTACAATTTGTTGAATAGATTTATTCTTTATCAAAAATCTTTTGAAGCTGTATCAGTCAGGGATTAGTCCAAGAGATAGAAAAATCCAATCCTAGAAAAATCTTTAGGTATTTTAACAAGAAAGATATTTGGTATAGGGAATTAAGTGACTCCACCACTGGTAGAAATGCTGAAGGGCAAACCAGTTTCCAACTCAGGGTCCAGGATGATTTCCACAGTGAAGAAATGATTCACTAGGACAGCCACTTCCTCTGAAGCCACCATAGAAGCTAATGTCAGAACCCAAAGTCCCCACCAGAAGTGCCATCTGACTTACAGAATACTGACAGATGGGCTATGGAAACAGAACTGCAGAGAAACTACCACCAATTTGGGACTGAAAATGGTCTCTGCCAAATTTCTGCCTTTTAATCATGCTTTTCATCATCACTTTGGGAAACACCATTTCCTCCGTGGGGAGGGGATACAAAGACACCGGGCAACAGTGGTTTTCCTTTAGAGCTTTTCTTTCCTCATGTATCAGCATTTGATTGCAGTTCTCAAATGTTTATCACACAGGGTCATTACTTAGAAACAGAGAAAGTGTTCTCTGGTAAAACATTTAGAACACAGATAAAGATAGCTTGAGAGTGAGAGTTCAAATATCTGAAAATCTGAATTTATCTTAAGGGATTTAATTTCTGTTCCCAGTACAGAGCGATATAGGGAAGATCATTTGTAGCTGACCACTTTATACATGTCATTTCTTAATCTCTTCAGCCATTTTCCATCCACTGCCTTTCTAGGTATTCTTATTCCAACTTAATAGACAAAGAAAATTAATCTCAGAAAGTAAAAAGATTTTCCCAAGTTTAAACAGAAAGGCGTATTCCAAGTTAATTATGGTTGCGATCAATGCTCTTTCTTCTGTAAAATAAAATTCATTTTTTTATGTTTATATTTATGTCAGTAAAGACATTGAAAACTTACTGTGATTTTTCATTGTTTAAAACTGGGGAGGGAAGGTAAATGGAAATAAACATGTTTCAGTTAAACTCCATACAAAGGTAATTCTAACTATATATTATTGTGAAAGGACAATTTACATTATTTAAGTGGTGGAGAAAGGGTTATTTGGCAAGTATTCAAGTAACTCATAGGGAAAAAGCAATATATTTCACATTGTGGACATTTATTGTTACAATATGTACTTTTTCTCCTTAATAATTGTGTGTTCCTTCTTTTCACATCTGCACAAGACAGAATGATTAACGTACATTGGCTACATTGTGGAAGGGACATTTGGTTTTAATTAATATTGGACCATAAGAAAGGCAATTTGCTTTATATTATCATTCATTATTTGATGCACACATACACATAGTCACACGTATGTGGAATGCTAGAAAGCCTACTATGTGAAAGTGAGAAAGCTTCTCTATCTGGAGTTACACAAAGCTTACCTAACAATACACAAATCTTTTTCTGCAGAATAAATCCTTTGTTCTCTTTCATGTTTTAGACAATTGTGTAGCATTTAATGTAAAATGACTTAAAACCAGAAGTTGATTGTATGGAGATTATTCCAAAAGTGAGCTGAGCAATCAACAAAGCCCCTGGCATTCATATGGCAAGAGCAGTAATCCAGAACTCACTGGAAACTAAAATCACAACGCATACTCATTTTAAAATATAACTTGAAGATCGAGACTGTTACCTCTGACTTGTCTAATATATTTTCGTGAAAAAGTTTATCTTATAATTGAGTGGTGTCAGTTAAACTTATTTCATATATAACAGGAATGCACTTAGATCGTCTGTGTGGTAAACCCCTAACCTTATTCTTTCATCAGGAGGATATTGACCATGTGTATCAGTTCGCTTTTGTTTTATTACAAAAGACTGCAAATCTTAGTGGTTTAACTCATGAGTCTCTGACTGGCAGTCGGGCTGGCTTTACCTGGGCAGTTCTTGTGTTGGTGGGCTCACTCGTGCATCTGAGCTCAACAGTGTGGTCAGCTGGGAAGTGGCTAAGTAGAATTAATATAGCTGGGAGGATGTCTCTCTCTCTCTGTTCTTTCTCGTTCTTCAGCAGGCAAGCTGGAACTTATTTACATGACAACTGAGAAGGATCTCAATAGAGAGAGGGGAGGTGACTCTGGATTCAAGCCCTACACTCAGAATTGGCATGCTGTCACGTATGCTGCGTTCTATTGGCCAACCAGGTCACACAGACAGCCTGTATTCAAGAGATGGTAAAAAATAAAAATTACAAAAAGCTTAACTCCTTGATAGAAATAAATGTAAAGCAACATTTAAAGGGTGTCAACATAAGGAGGACTGAGGGATTGTAGCCAGTTTCTCAATCTTCTCTTCTACATTGGGAAACAAATTTTCTTGGTGAGGTTGTTCCTTGATAATGAAGTGTCCTGTGAAAAAAGTAGGCTTCAGAGGCTGGGGGTATATAAACTACTCTTCCAATCTTCCCCAAACGTATTCACTGTCACCTCTGACTCAACCAAGAGTCTCCTGTGACTCCTCCTGAGATTCATCCCATGCACTTTAGACTGCTGTTCAGCAATTCTGCTTTTGTGAGTTTAACTTATTTTAACATCCAAATCTTATACATAAATATTTCTACGTAAGGCCTTTTTGCGGTCCAAAATTTGATGCCCCAAGAATCTCAGGAAACCCAGATTACTCTGTGTTTTTCATATAGTGTTTTCATGTAGTACAGTCATTCTGTGGTACCCACATGGGATTGGTTCCAGAATCCCCTCCACTCCTTGGCAACCAAACTCCTTGGAGACCAAACTCTGTGGATGCTCCATCCCTTATAGAAAATGGCATTGTTGTGCTTATAACCTAAAAAAGCCTCCTGTATACTTGAAATCATTTCTGGGTTACTTATACTATCTAAAACGATGTAAATGCTGTGGTAAGAGCTGTAAATACAATGTAAATGCTACATAAACCGTTGCTATTGTGTACGAATTCAAGTTTTGCTTTTCTGAAGTTTATGGATCTTTTTAAAAAAATATTTTCAATCCATGGTGGGTTGAAACCATGGATGCAGAATCCACAGGTATGGAGGGCCAACTGCGTTTTGTGCCTCTCACTTATGTAGTATTATTCTGTGTACTTCATGTTTTTGGATACAATCTCTATATCTGAGTTCTTCCATGCATAAGACTCATTGCCTTGAAAACGTATGCTCTGATTAAGTAAACTTAATCTTAATATTCATTTGAATATAGAAATAGCCAGTATCACATACATTTTAAGTGTTTGCTGATAGTAAGGATTTTATCTACCTAATCTTCCTATTGCCATTTTAATACCATGTAGGGCAAGGATAACATTGTTTCCTTTGTATCATTTATACAGTTTACTACTCTAAGTATCTAATTATTATTTGGGCTAGATTAATATATGATGTCTCTCTTCCTCTGTCTGTATGTGTACAGGTGTGTAAATATGTAAATATACATAAACAGTATAAGTGAAAGAAAATGAAATTGCTCAGTCGTGTCCGACTCTTTGCGACCCCATAGACGGCAGCCCACCAGGCTCCCCCGTCCCTGGGATTCTCCAGGCAAGAACACTGGAGTGGGTTGCCATTTCCTTCTTCAATGCATGAAAGTGAAAGTGAAGTCGCTCAGTCGTGTCCGACCCTCAGTGACCCCATGGACTGCAGCCTACCAGGCTCCTCTGTCCATGTGATTTTCCAGGCAAGAGTACTGGAGTGGGGTGCCTTTGCCTTCTCCGTGATAAACAGTATGCATACACACACACACATATATATATATACGTGTACATGTGTATATAAAGGTGTGTATAGATAGATGGTTATATAGATTCAGTTCAGTTCAGTTCAGTCACTCAGTCATGACCGACTGTTTGTGACCCCATGAATTGCAGCATGACAGGTCTCCTTGTCCATCACCAACTCCCAGAGTTCACTCAAACTCAGGTCCATCGAGTCAGTGATGCCATCAGCTGTCTCATCCTCTGTCGTCCCCTTTTCCTCCTGCCCCAAATTCCTCCCAGCATCAGAGTCTTTTCCAATGAGTCAACTCTTCGCATTCATAGACTCAGATAAGGCATTCTATTTTTCCTGTTTTCATATCTTGATATGTCCCTGATGAACACTTATCAGTTATATATATGCACATGATTGTTTCCATGGTGAAATTTTAAAAATTATTTTTGACAAGAGTGGCAGTAGGATTTATGCTCTGAAATAGGAAGGTGATAAAGGACAATGAGGGGCTTCCCTGGTGGCTCAGTAGTAAAGAATCCGCCTGCCAATGCAGGAGATGTGGGCTCGATCCCTGGGTTGGGAAGATCCCCTGAAAAAGGAAATGGCAACCCACCCAGTATTCTTGCCTGGGAAATCCCATGGACAGAGGAGCCTGGTGGGCTACAGTCCTTGGGGTTGCAAAAGAGTCAGACATGATTTAGCAACTAACAACAACGACAAGACAATAAGATGTTGAATAAAAGTAGTAAGACTCTTGCTGGGAGCCGGCATATTGCATATTGAGTGCATATTGTATATTGCATATTGAGTGCAGCACCTTCCACAGCATCATCTTTCAGGATCTGGAATAGTTCAACTGGAATTCTATCACTGCCGGGAGCCAGCGTGAGGGACTCCGCCTGTGGCAAAGGTCATGAGGAAGGAGGCTCGGCATACGCAAAGGCAGGATCAAGCCTCAGGAGTCCCCCTGGAAATTCTCGAGCATCTACCCCCAAAACCAGAGTCTGCCTACTTTCTGCTTTGTGCTTTCACCTACACCTCTGACTTTACGGGGGGCTGTCCCCCACTACCTCTCTCTGAAAAAAGAGTTAGCTTACAGCTCCAGTTAATAATTCCTGGGTGTGACAGTGTTTCAACCTACAAACTCCTTTGGAAATCCTCTAGCCTAACTGAATAGGTTTTTCCGGCCACATGTGATTGTTCAGAGCCTCCCAACTGTGAGAGGCAGGAGATGTTCTAAACTGTCTAAACACAGATTCCTTTGAGTAGTTAAAAGATTGATTAGAAATTGTATTGGTGAAGGGTTTTTCATTTATTGGGCCAATGTTTGCTGCTAAGTCTCCATACCCCTTACCTACTGTGTCCTTGGCAGTGTATTGATTGATATATTGGGTGTATAGAAATGTCAGTAGTAGCCTCAATGTTTGTAACCTTGGACCCTTGAGTTAATTCTTTTCTTGATTGAGCCCACC
Organism: Bos indicus; assembly: GCF_029378745.1. Taxonomy (NCBI): domain Eukaryota; kingdom Metazoa; phylum Chordata; class Mammalia; order Artiodactyla; family Bovidae; genus Bos; species Bos indicus. Next base: position 99,256,074 of record NC_091766.1, on the reverse strand, counting down.
TCACCTTTGCCCTATAGAAATGCAGCTTTGTCCAATGCTTTTTTGGAGGCTGGCACCTGACTTTGGAATAATCACCTTTAGAGAAAAATAAGTTTCTTAAAATGTTAACCGGCCTCCTGGCCAGAAGATGATGTAAATCACCTAAACTTTTGCATATGATAAGTTTGAAAGCCTGGCTTCAATTAGGATCAGGAACTGCTGTCCTTGCATGACTCCACCCCTTCCCCCATTATCCTCTATGCACAACTTAAGGTATAAATACTACTTTGGAAAATAAAGTGCAGGCCTTGTTCACCGAAACTTGGTCTCCCTATGTCGTTCTTTCTCTCATCTTCTGGCTGAATTGTTCAGCCTCTTTTCTCCACTGAATTTCCTGACTGAGCTATCCTCATTCTATTACTCTTTATATCTTTGATGGATATTTAAATAAATAGGTCGCCGATGCCGTCTCTCCTTTGAATACCCTGGATCAGCTGGGGCTGGACCCCAGCAGACTCTTGAACAAAAATGTACTGTTCTAAGGTTTTAACATTTTAATTTTCAGTACATAAATTAAAATGAGAGCTAAAATTATATTCCTATAGATTCTGCCATGAAAAAATATTTTTGGCTAATTTTGAATCTATATAGATAACTAAGATCACAGCATCTCAAGGTCAAGTGACTACAAACAGCCTATGGCATGCACTATATCCATTGTGTCACAAGGGCCATGAGAGTTGAAACATGATATACTAGCTAGAGCCACACATATGGTGAATACTGGTAGGTATGTATTCTATTTAAAAAATGAAAAAAAAAATCAAAGGTCATAAATTTTGGCATACCCAGGGTGTCCAGTTTGGTCTTCTGATCTCACAGCTCATAAAATTTTATCTTATTCAGATAGCACACTCACACTCCTTAATTAAAACACTTTTCTTTGAAACAGACTTTAACACTAAACAGAACACTTAGTTTAAATTAACCTCTTAGGACCACCAATCTCTATATCATATTGTGCCGGGGTCCAGCCCCGGCTGATCCAGGGTATTCGAAGGAGAGATGGCATAGGCGAGGATCAGGATACAATAGCTTCAATTAGATATTAATTAAAGATATAAAGAGTAATAGAATAAGGATAGCTCAGTAGGAAAATTCAGTGGAGAAAAGAGGCTGAGTGGCTTGGTTTACGCGGGAGACCAATAAAACTTCAAGACAAGAAGTTTGCACCACTTACGTAGGCCACAGGCGTCCTTCCGTTCTCCCGAAGGAGAGGAGACACTGAGGCCTCCCCGGTCGGATCTTAGAAGCCCAGGCATAATTAATAAGCTTGGTGGGTTCCGCGCTCCAGATGGAGACTCAGCCAGAGTGGGAGAGAGAGCGACATGGGGAGACCAGTATTTCGAGAAACTGATCCCAATTCTTTATTTTCCATGGTCTACTTTTATACACTGAGATGTTATGCAAAAGTCAAGCGGGGTCAGCAGTCCTGACTTTTATCAAAGTCAGGTGCTTCATACAAATGTATACAGAGGTCTTAGGGGTGTTACATCATCTTCTGGCCAGGGGGGCCTGCTGACAATTTACGACCCTCTCCTTGTGACAGCAGTCAGTCAACCAGGACACTTATTTCTCCAGGGCTGATTATTCTCAAAACAGACACCACCCAAATAAAGTTACGTTCCTATAGGGTGAGGGTGTAGTGGGTTTTAGTTAAGGAAAGAATTTACTTAGCCTAAGGTCTAACGTGATTAATATCAAAGGTTAATACTTATTTCTTCTATATATTCATTAATGTGTGTAAGGGCAGGGGATGTGGAGACTTAGCAACAAACATTGGCTCAACAAATGAAAAACCCTTCACCAATACAATTCTAATCAGCCCATTATACTTATACTAATAGTTTTCTAACTTTTCTAAGGAACCTGTTTTTAGAAGGTTTAAAGCATCTCATGCCTCTCACGGTTGGGAGGCTGTGAGCAATCACATGTGGCCGGACAAGCCTGTCAGGCAGGCTAGAGAACCTTCAGAGGAGTTTGTAGGTTAAAACACTCTTATCACACCCAGGAATTATTATTAACTGGAGCTCTAAGTTAACTCCTTCTCCGAAAGAGGTGGTGGGGGACAGCCCCCCGTAAAGTCAGAGGTGTAGGTGAGCACAAAGTAGTAAAGTAGGCAGGCTCTGGTTATGGGGGTAGATACTCGAGGAGTTCCAGGGGGACTCCTGAGGCTCGATCCCGCCTTTGCGTATGTCGAGCCTCCTTCCTCATGACCTTTGTCATGGGCGGAGTACCTCACTCTGGCCCCCAACAATATTGTTAATCTTTCACCTATCAGTATAAGACCAATAATTAGAAGGTTTTAAAATAAGCATGTTTCAAGTAGGCTTTAGACATTATTAAATTAAAACATCTACCACAGAGTTTACAAATTCAAATAAAATGGAAACTAGTGTAACTCCCAAATGATAGCCCATTTATAGAGCATTTACGAGATTTAATGCATACTTTGAAACACTCAAGTTATTATTTAAATTATGTTTTAATAATAGCCCTGTTAGGCACTTGACTTTAAGTCTTATATGAAAGAGTTTGTCCTTTCTGTTTTTAAAAGTTATTTTTGCTTCTACTTTGTTTAATTAGTATTATAATTCACAAGACAAACAGTGCTTATAAAAAGCATGCATTTAAAACCTCAGCTCCTCTAGCCCGACCGAGCAGCCTTCCATTTTCATCCATCCCTGACAGTGCAAATCCCTGCTTCCACCACAGGGGGCTCTCACATCACCCTCTGTTTTTTTCTGCTTCCCCCAGCAGCTTTCTGGCTCCAGCCAGAGCAAAAGGTCATGCCACCTATAATCAGTTCCCAGGCAGCTTCCCTGGCTCCATATTGTCATTACAGCCTGATGACAGTAGCAGTAAAATCCCTCCCACTGGGCACCTCAATAGTCAACAGCCCTCTGTTGGCCAAACTGCAAATGCTAGACCCATACCAAACACTCCCAACCATGAAACACAAGGGCCATAAATGCATACATACATACGTAAAAAGAAGCTTTGATTCATGGTTTGAAAGAGAAAGCTGAAATGCAGGACCACTTCTTCATTATGGAAATCTACAGGTAACATCTGAGGATAAGGTGTTTCACAGATTGCAGTGTTTCAAGCTAAAATGACAGTGACTCACAAGATTTATCATAGCACAACTCAGAACATGCATGACCACAGGTTCCTAAGTCTGAAGTAAGAAGTAGATCATACTCAAAAGGAGATGTGAATGAACAGCATGCAGTACAGGAGAAATTTAGCTCATGACATTTTGTTCAAATGTCAGAGAACATGTTGAGTAAAGAAGGAAGATTCTGAGGAATGGACTTCAAAGTGGGTAGACTGCCAGCTCCTCGTGTATCATGGCATATAAATGGAAGCTTTCTGCAAAATGATAGTGTCTTAGGAGGGTTTTCATTCACTCATTCTTGAAGTGATCAGAGCTTCAGATTCAGGGGCTTACTCATGTATTGCCATGATCAGAACAGGGAAAGCTACCTTACTATATAGCTGGACATTCTTGCACGAGAACGTAGAACACTGATATTTATCTACAAAACACAACTCAAAGAGGTTTTGGGGGAAGACTCACTAAAGCCAGAATGACAGCTCTCCCCTGTGCCTCCTTTGAAGGTGATCTGGAGAAGAAATCATGAAGTGGTAAAGTTCAGCACTAACTGAAGAAGCTGATAGTGTGATAATTATAGATTACTTTACTGATAAAAAAATATAAATAAGGAAGATTCTGGGTAACATGGTACATACAGTTCAGTTCAGTTCAGTCGCTCAGTCGTGTCCGACTCTTTGCGACCCCATGAACCGCAGCACGCCAGGCCTCCCTGTCCATCACCAACTCCCGGAGTTCACTCAGACTCACGTCCATCGAGTCAGTGATGCCATCCAGCCATCTCATCCTCTGGCGTCCCCTTCTTCTCCTGCCCCCAATCCCTCCCAGTATCAGAGTCTTTTCCAATGAGTCAACTCTTCCCATGAGGTGGCCAAAGTACTGGAGTTTCAGCTTTAGCATCATTCCTTCCAAAGAACACCCAGGGCTGATCTCCTTCAAAATGGACCAGTTGGATCTCCTTGCAGTCCAAGGGACTCTCAAGAGTCTTCTCCAACACCACAGTTCAAAAGCATCAATTCTAAAACGAAAAAACAAAAGCATCAATTCTTCAGCGCTCAGCCTTCTTCACAGTCCAACTCTCACATCCATATATAACCACAGGAAAAACCATAGCCTTGACTAGACGGACTTTTGTTGGCAAAGTAATGTCTCTGCTTTTGAATATGCTATCTAGGTTGGTCATAACTTTCCTTCCAAGGAGTAAGTGTCTTTTAATTTCATGGCTGCAGTCACCATCTGCAATGATTTTGGATCCCCAAAAAATAAAGTCTGAGACTGTTTTCACTGTTTCTCCATCTATTTCCCATGAAGTGATGGGACCGGATGCCATGATCTTCATTTTCTGAATGTTGAGCTTTAAGCCAGCTTTTCACTCTCCACTTTCACTTTCATCAAGAGGCTTTTTAGTTCCTCTTCACTTTCTGCCCTAAGGGTGGTGTCATCTGCATATCTGAGGTTATTGATATTTCTCCCGGCAATCTTGATTCCAGCTTCTTCCAGTCCAGCATTTCTCATGATGTACTCTGCATAGAAGTTAAATAAACAGGGTGACAGTATACAGCTTTGACGAACTCCTTTTCCTATTTGGAACCAGTCTGTTGTTCCGTGTCCAGTTACAACTGTTGCTTCCTGACCTGAATACAAATTTCTCAAGAGGCAGGTCAGGTGGTCTGGTATGCCCATCTCTTTCAGAATTTTCCACAGTTTATTGTGATCCACACAGTCAAAGGCTTTGGCATAGTCAATAAAGCAGAAATAGATGTTTTTCTGGAACTCTCTTGCTTTTTCCATGTTCCAGCAGATGTTGGCTATTTGATCTCTGGTTCCTCTGCCTTTCCTAAAACCAGCTTGAACATCAGGAAGTTCACAGTTCACGTACTGCTGAAGCCTGGCTTGGAAAATTTTGAGCATTACTTTACTAGCATGTGAGATGAGTGCAATTGTGTGGTAGTTTGAGCATTCTTTGGCATTGCCTTTCTTTGGGATTGGAATGAAAACTGACCTTTTCCAGTCCTGTGGCCACTGCTGAGTTGTCCAAATTCACTGGCATATTGAGTGCAGCACTTTCACAGCATCATTTTCAGGATTTGAAACAGCTTAACTGGAATTCCATCACCTCCACTAGCTTTGTTCATAGTGATGCTTTCTAAGGCCCACTTGACTTCGCATTCCAGGATGTCTGGCTCTAGGTCAGTGATCACACCATTGTGATTATCTGTGTCGTGAAGATCTTTTTTGTATAGTTCTTCTGTGTATTCTTGCCACCTCTTCTTAATATCTTCTGCTTCTGTTAGGTCCATACCATTTTTGTCCTTTATCGAGCCCATCCTTGCATGAAATGTTCCATTGGTATCTCTAATTTTCTTGAAGTGATCTCTAGTCTTGCCCATTCTGTTGTTTTCCTCTATTTATTTGCACTGATCACTGAGGAAGGCTTTCTTATCTCTTCTTGCTATTCTTTGGAACTCTGCATTCAGATGCTTATATCTTTCCCTTTCTCCTTTGCTTTTCGCTTCTCTTCTTTTCACAGCTATTTGTAAGGCCTCCTCAGACAGCCATTTTGCTTTTTTGCATTTCTTTTCCATGGGGATGGTCTTGATCCCTGTCTCCTGTACAATGTCACAAATCTCGTTCCATAGTTCATAAGGCACTTTATCTATCAGATCTAGGCCCTTAAATCTATTTCTCACTTCCACTGTATAATCATAAGGGATTTGATTTAGGTCATACCTAAATGGTCTAGTGGTTTTTCCTACTTTCTTCAATTTAAGCCTGAATTTGGCAATAAAGAGTTCATGATCTGAGCCATAGTCAGCTCCTGGTCTTGTTTTTGCTGACTGTATAGAGCTTCTCCATCTTTGGCTGCAAAGAATATAATCAATCTGATTTCGGTGTTGACCATCTGGTGATGTCCATGTGCAGAGTATTCTCTTGTGTTGTTGGAAGAGGATGTTTGCTATGACCAGTGCATTTTCTTGGCAAAACTCTATTAGTCTTTGCCCTGCTTCATTCCTTATTCCAAGGCCAAATTTGCCTGTTTTTCCAGGTGTTTCTTGACTTCTTACTTTTGCATTCCAGTTACTGAAGCTAAAGTTAATGACTACGTATAACATCTGAAACTATTGTAATTTTTCCTATCAGTTTGAGTTTTGTCTTCTTTAATCTCTATTCATAGTTCTATTTTATTTTTCATCAGATTCTTTTTTTTTTTTGAAGAAAATACTTTTTAGAGAGCTTTAAGAAAGTGAAAGTCACTCAGTCGTGTCTGACTCTTTGCAACCCCATGGACTACACCATCCGTGGAATTCTAAATTGTGTTAACTTTTGAAATTAAGAAAGCTAACAGAGGGAGACTAAGTATAATCATACAGTCAGTAGACATCATCTGATTCTTAGATTTGCTTACTTTTCAGTGATATAACATTAAGATTCTACCTTTTACTTTTCTGCAAAAAAAAAAAAAAAAAATTGATATATATAGTTGATTTCTTGAAATCATTAATTACATACTTTTGCTAATGTCTAATTCCTGATTGATAATGATGCCTAGCAAATAGAACAACTTATGTTTTAACTGCCAGGAGAGAAAATGAGTAACATTTTAATATTTAATTAATGTCAATATGATACTTTACATTTGCTATCTTATTTGGCTCTTAAAACACTCTCCCAAGATGAAAATCATGCCCAATTTACAGCAAACAGAGAGTTAGAAAATTTAAGCCACTTGTTCAAGAGGATGTTTCCATACCTGGGAGTTTAGGACTGTTTCCTAGCTGTCATGAGTCAGAAATTAGTGATCTGATGTCTTGCAGCCTTCTTAAGATAGACATTTAAAATTGTTAGTTTGGTTATTTGAAGTCATATTTTCAAAATGTGGTGACAATAGTTACTGCTAAAATTCAAAGAGCATTGTGACAGCCAGTAGATTGATGCAGATTCATTTTTAAAAGTTGCATACGTAGGTAACTTATAAAACTACTCCCAGCTTCATGAAAGGCAAGATAGTTGGTTCCATTTCTTTTGGGTACAGTGCAAAAATAATGAAAGGTGCTTTTTAAAGTATCTCCCCTATTTTCTTTTGTATATGAAATAGAATACCCTGTTTCTTAAGCTCAAGAAGATGGGGTTGAGGTTATGTGCACAAGGGCAGCCAGAGAGACAAAGAACCATATTCAGTTTTCCAGAACCTTTGTAAGAATGGTTAAATACATGAAATCTTTAAATAAAGATAAAATGGATGAAGGTTCAGTTCAGTTCAGTTCAGATCAGTCACTCAGTCGTGTATGACTCTTTGCAAACCCATGAACTGCAGCACTCCAGGCCTCCCTGTCCATGACCAACTCCCAGAGTCCACCCAAACCCATGTCCATTGAGTCTGAGATGCCACCCAACCATCTCATCCTCTGTCATCCCCTTCTCCTTCTGCCTTCAGTTGTTCCCAGCATCAGGCTCTTTTCCAATGACTCAGCTCTTCGCATCAGGTGGCCAAAGTATTGGAGTTTCAGCTTCAGCATCAGTCCTTCCAGTGAATATCTAGGACTGATCTCCTTTAGGATGGACTGGTTGGACCTCCTTGTAGTCCAAGGGAATCTGAAGAGTTTTCTTCAACACCACAGTTCAAAAGCATCGATTCTTTGGCTCTCAGCTTTCTTTATAGTCCAACTCTCACATCCATACATGACCACTGGAAAAACCATAGCCTTGACTAGATGAAGCTTTGTTGGCAAAGTAATGTCTCTGCTTTGTAATATGTTGTCTAGGTTGGTCATAACTTTCCTTCCAAGGAGTAAGCATCTTTTAATGTCATGGCTGCAGTCACCATCTGCAGTGATTTTAGAGCCCAGAAAGATAAAGCCAGCCACTGTTTCCACTGTCTCCCCATCTATCTGCCATGAAGTGATGGGACCGGATGCCGTGATCTTAGTTTCCTGAATGTTGAGCTGTAAGCCAACTTTTTCACTCTCCTCTTTCACTTTCATTAAGAGGCTCTTTAGTTTTTCTTCACTTTCTGCCATAATGGTGGTGTCATCTGCATATCTGCTGCTGCTGCTGTTAAGTCACTTTAGTCGTGTCTGACTCTTTGTGACCCCATGGATTGCAGCCTACCAGGCTCCTCCACCCATGGGATTTTCCAGGCAAGAGTACTGGAGTGGGGTGCCATCGCCTTCTCCAGTACATATCTGAGGTTATTTATATTTCTCCTGGCAATGTTGATTCCAGCTTGTGCTTCCTCCAGCCCAGCATTTCTCATGATGTACTCTGCATGTAAGTTAAATAAGCAGGGTGACAATATACAGCCTTGATGTATTCCTTTTCCTATTTGGAACCAGTCTGTTGTTCCATGTCCACTTCTAATGGTTGCTTCCTGACCTGCATATAGGTTTCTCAAGAGGCAGGTCAGGTGGTCTGGTATGCCCATCTCTTTCAGAATTTTCCACAGTTTATTGTGCTCCACACAGTCAAAGGCTTTGGCATAGTCAATAAAGCAGAAATAGATGTTTTTCCGGAACTCTCTTGTTTTTTCGATGATCCAGTGGATATTAGTATTAAAAGAAACCTTCCCAATGATGAAAGTTATTTGTTCATTTTCAATTAAAAATTCAAGCTAACCTAATAGAAACATTCACATAAAATGATGTTCAATATTGCTATTTATTAGAAAAGCATGAATTAATACTACAGTGAAGTACAACATCCCAATGGTCAGAATGGCCACAATTTAAGTCTGTAAATAACAAATTATGGAGAGGGTGTGAAGAAAAGGGATATTATGCTGTTGGTGAGAATGTAAATTGGTGCAACCACTGTGGAAAACGATATGGAGGTTCCTCAAAAAACTAAAGGTAGAGTTGCTGTATGATCCTACACTCCCCAATTGTTGGCATACACCCAGACAAAGCTGTAAGTCGAAAAGATACTTGCACCCTTCTGTCCCAGCAGCACAGTTCACCATCTGCAAGACATGGAAACAACCTCAATGTCCATCAATAGAGGAACCGATAAAGAAGATATGGTACATACATGTAATGGAATATTGTTCAGATGGAATATTACCCAGCCACAAGAAAGAAGGAAATAATGCTATCTGCAGCGTCGTGGGTGGACCTAGAGATTATCATGCTAAGTGAAGTGAGTCAGAAAGAGAAAGGCAGACGCCTTATGACATCACTTATATGTGGAACCGAAAATATGATACAGATGAACTTACCTTGAACATGCAACTCTGAGGATATTTTTAGAATGGTAATTGTAGTTCACTAATTCATTTTTTTAAGTTACCTTATATATGGAAATAACTGGAAGAAAACCTTTTTCATAAAATGACAGTCTTTTCTTTAATCACTGAGGTTGAATCCAGTCACAAGGTGCTGTGAAGAATTTTATTCTTATACTTCCTATGTATTAATAGTTAAATGAATTTAATAATGGGTTTTGATTTGAACTGTTGATTTGGAATGTAGGGTATACATAATAAAATATCACAAGATGAAAAATGAGCTAAAGAGTTCATATGTCCACTTGATAGCACTTAGGGTTTTATGTCTTTCAGTGTGAAAATTGACTTATTTTATTAACACTGTTCACAACCCCTGAATCACCTGTCAGTTTTCAGCTCAAATCATCTCATTGAGGGAAGACTATCATATTATTCTATAGGTTTTGAGAGATTTCTTCAAATTATGACAGTCTAAATCTTGGGACATGAGAGACTAAGCAATTTCATGGATCAATGAACTCTGAACATAAAATCCATTTTTTAAAAATTACCCTCTTGAGGCTTCTTTTAAAAAAGTTTATAAAACCCTGTCTACATACATCTGTTAGAAAAAATGAATAGTTTCTGCCAACCATATTCTGTAACTTGGACACATTTTGAAAAATCCTCTTCTTTATTTCTGTATTACCTTCAATTTATTTGACCTTCCCCCCATGCCAGTGAGAATAAATTGTTATTTTAATTCCAACGGAATGTTATCGGCACTTCTATTTGTATTTATGTCGCTGTGCCGTAATCATTTGTGTATGTTCTCTTGTCACTTGTTTCACAAAGGTGAACTTGTTGAGGGCAAGGGCATTATATCGTCATTCTTTTTTTGAGTATTCATTTCATTTGCAAGGTGGACTGTACCTCAATCAATGAACATTTTTCAAGCAATTTTCCTGAAGTAGTTTTTAATCCTTAATAGGGAGCTTACTTTATTTTTGTTGAATGGACTGAATGCCTTTGCTTCTTTATTATATTTTTTAATCTTTATTTTATATTGGAGTATAATTGGTTAACAATGTGTTAGTTTCAGACATACAGCAAAGGGATTCAGTTATACATACTCAGGTATATATTCTTTATTTCAAATTCTTTTCCCATTTAGGTTATTACAGAGTATTGAGCAGAGGTCCCTGTTCTATATAGCAGATCTCTGTTGGTTATCTATTTTTAATTAAATAACAGAGTTTACATGTCAGTCCCAGACTCCTGATATAGTCAATCCCCGCCTCCTTCCCCCCTGGGCATCATAAGTTCATTCTCTAAGTCTGTGATTTGGTGAAGGCTTTGTTTCTTATTGAACAAAATATTACAAAATTAGAACACAGTTGACTATAGTGGCTATAAGTATTAGAGACAATTTTCTTCTAAGGGAACAATCTTCTAGCCTATCTTGTAAGATGCTATCTTCACATACTCTCTTTCCTTGAAATTTGTGTCCTTTCAATTCTATGGCAAATCATTATTTACATAAATTATGTTCATTTTCTTCTTCCTTAATAATGCCAACCTATTTGGAGAGGGGGGCAAGTGTGTTTGGATAAGTTTCCTGTTCTCCCAACTTTTCTTGCTTAGTGCTGCATAATTGACATTGGGATATAAGCAGGAATTGTTAGCTAGAGCTCTAGAAATCACTTTCAAAAAGACAAAACCAGCTTTTGCATTTGTACTTCTTATAGTTAAAGATATTTGAATAGGAAAATGAAAACCTGCATTGCGAAGCTGTCATATCATCCCTGAACTGCTCTATACACTTATTTGGTAAGCTAAGTAAATCCAGTTGAATTAAACATGTTTCTAGTTCATGAAAATAAACCAAGACAAAATGTTTCAGTGAATAGTACATTTTGTAGAATGAGCTACTGCAAAATCCATTTTGTAATTTTTAAAAGAAAAATCTTATTTCTAAATGATTTCAACTTGATTCAATAAAGATAACATTAAGAAGACAGAGAAATATTTTCAGTGGTATTTTTATGATATTTGATAATAAGAAGAGTTTATCTTATATTTTGTAACATTATTCATAATAATAGGACTCAAAAGTAGCATTGGATGTATATTCGAAGACACTTAAAATGAATATATAGATGTTTAATTTGTTGAAATAATCCAATGTAACTAATATCAAAAGAATAAGTTAGGGGACTTTATTCAATAGAAAAGAACCAATAGAGCACTAATCACCACCATAAAATTAAATTGTGCAAGATATTACTTATAATGGAGAAGCTATTCCAAAATCAATAGGAGACAAACTATTATATAACACATGAGGCAATTTTCAGGCCATAGAAATGGAAAAGGAATTAATGGAAATATCATACTAGATACTGTCTGAAACATGGATGGTGAGGTGAGTCTCTAAAACATCCAAGGAAGATGCTGTATAACATCTTCATATATCATAAAAAAATTGCTATTATGAAAGTTTCACAACCATTTTCTAAAGTCTGTCCAGTACTTAAAAATTAATAAAAGTCTATTTGTTTGCTCTAGTAGAATACTTGCCATATTGTTTGAACCCACTGTCATATAGGAAATATGAACAGCCAGTTTTTGTTCTCAGAATAAACCATTTTGAAAATCATAGCAAATTATTCATCTCTTGATTATATTTTTTCAAGATTATATAAATCTGAATACTTTCTATAAAAGCTTTGTTATTCTATTAGCTGTCATTGTTCCTCCAAAAGTACTTTCTAAACATGGGACTAATAAGGGACCATAAAACTTTAACAGAATATTGTAATTTTAGGTTTAAGCATAACATATTATCACCAAGCTATCACCAATAACTAGTCTCTAGCTTCTGTGTGGATTGTCTAGTGAAGAATTATGCATTTTTCTCAATTATAAATGAATGAAATAAGCCTTTTGCCTGTTAGTCCCTAGATCCTGCTTTTACTCACTTTTTTACTTGATAATCCTCTACCTTTTTGAAAAGTTGTTATGCTCCCTCTGAAGATTTCTTACTGTTGTTTTAGGCTAAATGTCAACCACTTGAAGTATCTATAAAAATAAGAATGTTTTTCAATGTAACAGTGGCCCTTTTGGAATCAAGCATTATGAAACTTTCTCTCTCTCTCTCTTTTTTTTTTTCCTTTCTTAGTATGTCCACTTCCACCTCCACAACTAGAAAATTGCATGCTTACCGTTGATTGCTTGAACCCAAATATGGTGTTTTGCATGAATCACACTTTTGTTTCTTGACAACTCCAAATCTTTCCTCTTGCCAGCATATAGAAAGCCTTCAACAGACATTGGAGAAGTAAATAGGTAAAGGAATGAAAAACTAAATTAGTTTTTCATGACCATATACAGATAAAATGATGTTGGCTTCCCAAACTCTTTCTAAAGAGAATAATATTTTAAATTATTCATGATATAACTCTCCTTAAGAATAATGGAAATCTCTCTGTATTTTGGAGGATATACTTTGTTTTAATCAGGATTGTTTTCCTTCCTCCCCAGTCTTCATTCAGCTCTTCTACACCCTATTACCCTATTAGTTCATTGTCATTAGTTCAGGGATCTTATCTGTACATATAACAGTCCTATGGGAATGTAACATGCCCAAGTCCAAGTATTAAAATCCATGTGTCTCTCTTGCTTCTGAACAACCATTGACAGGAGAATATTGGATTCCACTTAAAAAAGATTCCCCACATCCAAGGGCAAAGAAGCCCCAGCAAGATGGTAGGAGGGGTGAAATCATGTTTAGAATCAAACCGCATTCACACCAGAGACACTCAGAGGACTCAAACAAACCTTGTGTATACCAGGACCCAGAGAGCCCACAGAGACTGAGCCAGAACTGTGTCTGAGCATCTCCTGTGGAGGTACGGGTCAGTAGTGGACTGCCACAGGGGCTGGTACTCTGGGTGGAGCAGACCTGGGTACGGCATAAACCCTCTTGGAGGAGGTCACCATTAACAACACCATACAGCCGCCAGAACTTACACGGGACTGGGAAACAGATTCTTGGAGGGCACAGACAAAACCTTGTGTGCTCCAGGATCCAGGAGAAAGGAGCAGTGACCCCACAGAAGGCTGACCCAGACTTGCCCAAGAGGGTCCAGGAGTCTCCAGCAGAGGCGTGGGTCGGTGGTGGCCTGCTGCAAGGTCTCGGGCACTTAGGGCAGCAGTGCATGCACGGGACCTTTTGAAGGAGGTCACTGTTATCTTCCACCATAGTTGGGCCTCAGGTCACATAATAGGGAGGGATGGAATCCCACCCATCAACAGAAAAGTGGATTAAAGATTTACTGAACATGGCCCCACCCATAAGAACAAGACCTAGTTTCCCCCTCATTCAGTCTCTCCCATCAGGAAGCTTCCATAACCTTCTTATCCTTATCCATCAGAGGGCCAACAGAACGAAAGCTAGAATTACAGAAAACTGATCAAACTGATCACATGGACCACAGCCTTTTCTAAATTGATGAAACTATGAGCCATGCCATGTAGGGCACACATTACAGATGGGTCATGTTGGAGAGATCTGACAAAATGTGGTCCACTGGAGAAGGGAAAGGCAAGCCACTTCAGTGTCCTTGCCTTGAGAATCCCATGAACAGCATGAAAAGGCAAAAAGATAGGACACTGAAAGATGAACTCCCCGGGTCGGTAGGTGCCCAATATGCTACTGGAGATCAGTGGAGAAATAACTCCAAAAAGAATAAAGAGATGGAGCCAAAGTAAAAGCAACACCCAGTTGTGGATGTGACTTGTGAGGAAGTAAAGTCTGACGTTGTAAAGAACAATATTGTATCAAGGCAAATTGGAAGTGGTAAAATAGGAGATGGCAAGAGTGAACATTGACATTTTAGGGATACTGTGAAAGTGCTGCACTCAATCTGCCAGCAAATTTGGAAAACTCAGCAGTGGCCACAGGACTGGAAAAGGTCAGTTTTCATTCCAATCTCAAAGAAAGGCAATGCCAAGGAATGCTAAAACTACTGTAAAATTGCAGTCATCTCACACACTAGTCAAGTAATATTCAAAATTCTCCAAGCCAGGCTTCAGCAATACATGAACTGTGAAATTCCAGATGTTCAAGCTGGTTTTAGAAAAGGCAGAGGAACCAGAAATCAAATTGCCAACATCTGCTGGATCATGGAAAAAGCAAGAGAATTCCAGAAAAACATCTATTTCTGCTTTATTGACTATGCCAAAGCCTTTGACTGTGTGGATCACAATAAACTGTGGGAAATTCTGAAAGAGATGGGCATACCAGACCACCTGACCTGCCTCTTGAGAAACCTATATGCACGTCAGGAATCCACAGTTAGAACTGGATATGGAACAACAAACTGGTTCCAAATAGGAAAAGGAATATTTCTAGGCTATATATTGTCACCCTGCTTATTTAACTTATATGCAGAGAACATCATGAGAAATGCTGGGATGGATGAAGCACAAGCTGGAATCAAGATTGCCGGGAGAAATATCAATAACCTCAGATATACAGATGACACCACCTTTATGGCAGAAAGTGAAGAGGAACTAAAAAGCCTCTTGATGAAAGTGAAAAAGAAGAGTGAAAAAGTTGGCTTAAAGCTCAACATTCAGAAAATGAAGATCATGGCATCTGGTCCCATCACTTCATGGGAAATAGATGGGGAAACAGTGGAAACAGTGTCAGACTTTATTTTTTGGGGCTCCAAAATCACTGCAGATGGTGATTGCAGCCATGAGATTAACAGACGCTTACTCCTTGGAAGGAAAGTTGTGACCAACCTAGATAGCATATTCAAAAGCAGAGACATCACTTTGCCAGCAATGGTCCGTCTAGGCAAGGCTACGGTTTTTCCTGTGGTCATGTATGGATGTGAGAGTTGGACTGTGAAGCAAGCTGAGTGCCGAAGAATTGATGCTTTTGAACTGTGGTGTTGGAGAAGACTCTTGAGAGTCCCTTGGACTGCAAGGAGATCCAACCAGTCCATCCTAAAGGAGATCAGTCCTGGGTGTTCATTGGAAGGACTGATGCTGAAGCTGAAAGTCAATACTTTGGCCACCTCATGAGAAGAGTTGACTCATTGGAAAAGATCCTGATGCTGGGAGGGACTGGGGGCAGGAGGTGAAGGGGACGGCAGAGGATGAGATGGCTGGATGGCATCACTGACTCGATGGACATGAGTTTGAGTGAACTCCATGAGTTGGTGATGGACAGGGAGGCCTGGCATGCTGCGATTCATGGGTTCGCAAAAAAGTCGGACATGACTGATCAATTGAACTGAACTGAACTGAACTAAAATGGACTGGTATGGGTGAATTTAATGCAGGTGACCATTATATCTACTACTGTGGGCAAGAATCCCTTAAAAGAAATGGAGTAGCCATCATAGTCAACAAAAGAATCTGAAAAGCAGTACTTGGATGCAATCTCAAAAATGACAGAATAAGCTTGGTTCATTTCCAAGGCACACCATTCAATATCAGAGTAATACAAGACTGTGTCCCAACTAGTAATGCTGAAGAAGCTGAAGTTGTATAGTTCTATGAAACTTACAAGACCTTCTAGAACTATCACCCAAAAAAGAGATATCTTTTTCATTATAAAGGACTGGGATGCAAAAGTAGGAAGTCAAGAAATACCTGGAGTAACAGGCAAATTTGGCTTTGGAGTACAAAACGAAGCAGGTCAAACGCTAACCGAGTTTTGTCAAGAGAACACATTGGTCATAGCAAACACCCTCTTTCAAAAACACAAGAGAATACTCTACTCATGGACATCACCAGATGGTCAATACCAATATCAGATTGATTTATATTCTTTGCAGGTAAAGATGGAGGAGCTCTATACAGTCAGCAAAAATAAGACAGGGAGCTGACCGTGGCTCAGATCCTGAATTCCTTATTGCCAAATTCAGACTGAAATTAAAGAAAGTAGGGAAAACCACTAGACCATTCATGTATGACCTAAATCAAATCCCTTACAATTATACAGTGGAAAGTAACAAATAGATTCAAGGGATTAGGTCTGATAAACAGAGTGCCTGAAGAACTATGGACAGAGGTTCATGACATTGTACAGGAGGCCATGATCAATGCCATCCTGAAGAAAAAGAAATGAAAAAATGAAAATGGTTGTCTGAGGAGGCCTTACAAATAACTGTGAAAAGAAGAGAAGCTAAAGGCAAATGAGAAAAGGAAAGATATACCTATTTGAATACAGAGTTCCAAAGAATAGCAAGGAGAGATAAGAAAGCCTTCCTCAGTGATCAATGCAAAGAAATAGAGGAAAACAGAATGGGAAAGACTAGAGATCTCTTCAAGAAAATCAGAGATACCAAGGGAACATTTCATGCAAAGATGAGCACAATAAAGGACAGGAATGGTGTGGACCTAACAGAAGCAGAATATATTAAGAACAGGGGTCAAGAATAAACAGAAGAACTGTACAAAAATGATCTTCATGATCCAGATAACCATGATGGTGTGGTCACTCACCTAGAGCCAGACATCCTGGAATGCAAAGTTGAGTGGGCCTTAGGAAGCATCACTATGAACAAAGCTAGTGGAGGTGATGGAATTCCAGTTGAGCTATTCCAAATCCTGAAAGATGATGCTGTGAAAGTGCTGCACCCAGTATGCCAGCAAATTTGGAAAACTCAGCAATGGCCACAGGACTGGAACAGTTCAGCGGTCATCCCAATCCCAAACAAAGGGAATGTCAAAGAATGCTCAAACTACTGCAGAATTACACTCATCTCACATGCTAGCAAAGAAATGCTCAAAATTCTTGAAGTCAGACTTCAACAGTACCTGAACAAGAACTTTCAGATGTTCAAGCAGATTTAGAAAAGGCAGAGGAACCAGAGATCAAAATGCCAACATCCATTTTATCATCAAAAAAGCAAGAGGGTTCAAAAACAAAAAAAATCTACTTCTGCTTTATTGACTACACCAAAGTCTTTGATTGTGTGGATCACAACAAACTATGGAAAGTTCATAAAGAGATGGGAATACAAGACCACCTGACCTGCCTCCTGAGAAATCTGTATGCAGGTCAAGAATCAACAGATAGAACTGTACATGGAAGAACACAGTGGTTCCAAATAAGGAAAGGAGTATGTCAAGTTTGTATATTGTCACCCTGCTTATTCAACTATATGCAGAATATATCATGTGAAATGCTGGGCTGGAAGAAGCACAGCCTGGAATCAAGATTATCGGGAGAAATATCAATAACCTCAGATATGCAGATGACACCATCCTTATGGCAGAAAGCGAAGAAGAATTAAAAAGCCTCTGATGAAAGTGAAAGAGGAGAGTGAAAAACTTGGATTAAAGCTCAACATTCAGAAAACTAAGATCATTGTATCTGGTCTCATCACTTCATGGCAAATACAAGGGGAAACAGTGGCAGAATTTATTTTCTTGGGTTTCAAAATCACTGAAGATGGTGATTGCAGCCATGAAATTAAAAGACGCTTACTCCTTGGAATAAAAGTTACGAGCAACCTAGAAGCAGAGACATTACTTTGCCAACAAAGGTCTGTCTAATTGACGCTATGTTTTTTCCAGTAGTCATGTATGGATGTGAGAGTTGGACTATGAAGAAAGCTGAGTGCCAAAGAATTGATACTTTTGAACTGTGGTGTTGGAGAAGACTCTTGAGAGTCCCTTGGACTGCAAGGAGATCCAACCAGTCCTTTCTAAGGGAAATCAGCCCTGAATATTCATTGGAACGACTGATGCTGAAGTTGAAACTCCAAAACTTTGGCCACCTCATGCATAGAGCTGACTCAATGGAAAAAACCTTCATGCTGGGAAAGATTGAAGGCAGGAGGAAAAGAGGATGACAGAGGATGAGATGGTTGGATGGCATAACCAACTCAGTGTACATGAGTTTGAGTAAACTCTGGAAGTTGGTGATGGACAGGGAGGTCTGGCATGATGCAGTCTATGGGGTCTCAAGAGTTAGACACAACTGAGGGACTGGTTTTAGAAAAGGCAGAAGAACCAGAGATCAAATTGCCAACATCCCCTGGATCATCAAAAAAACGAGAGAGTTCCTGAAAAACATCTATTTCTGTTTTATTGACTATGCCAAAGCCTTTGACTGTGTAAGGTGAGGTGAAGTCAGTCGTGTCCAACTCTTTGCCACCCCATGGACTGTAGCCTACCAGGCTCTTCCATCCATGGGATTTTCCAGGCAAGAGTACTGGAGTAGGTTGCCATTTGTAGATCACAATAAATTGTGGAAGATTCTGAAAGAGATAGGAATACCAGACCTCCTGACCTGCCTCTTGAGAAATCTGTATGCAGGTCAGGAAGCAAAAGTTAGAACAGACATGAAAGAACAGACTGGTTCCAAATAGGAAAAGACAACTGAGCGACTTCACTTTCAATTTTCACTTTCTACTTTCCTGCATTGGGGAAGGAAATGGCAATCCACTCCAGTGTTCTTGCCTGGAGAATCCCAGGGATGGAGGAGCCTGGTGGGTTTCCATCTATGGGGTCGCACAGAGTCGGACACGGATGAAGCGACTTAGCAGCAGCAGTAGCAGCAAGGCTGTATATTGTCACCCTGTCTATTTAACTTATATGCAGAGAACATCATGAGAAACATTGGGCTGGAAGAAGCACAAGCTGGAATCAAGATTGCTGGGAGAAATATCAATAACTTCAGATATGCAGATGACACCACCCTTATGGCACAAAGTGAAGAGGAACTAAAAAGCCTCTTGATGAAAGTGAAAGAGGAGAGTGAAAAAGCTGGCTTAAAGCTCAACATTCAGAAAACTAAGATCATGGAATCTGGTCCCATTACTTCATGGGAAATAGATGGGGAAACAGTGGAAACAGTTTCAGACTTTATTTTGGGGGGCTCCAAAATCACTGCAGATGGTGATTTCAGCCATGAAATTAAAAGATGCTTACCTCTTGGAAGGAACGTTATGACCAACCTAGATAGCATATTAAAAAGCAGAGACATTACTTTGCTAACAAAGGTCCATCTAGTCAAGGCTATGGCTTTTCCAGTAGTCATGTATGGATGTGAAAGTTGGACTATGAAGAAAGCTGAGTGCTGAAGAATTGATGCCTTTGAACTGTGGTGTTGGAGAAGACTCTTGAGAGTCCCTTGGACCGCAAGGAGGTCCAACCAGTCCATCCTAAAGGACATCAGTCTTGGGTGTTCATTGGAAGGACTGATGCTAAAGCTGAAACTCAATACTTTGGCCACCTCATGGGAAGTGTTGACTCATTGGAAAAGACCCTGATGCTGGGAGGGATTGGGGGCAGGAGGTGAAGGGGACGGCAGAGGATGAGATGGCTGGATGGCATGGACTCAATGGACATTAGTTTAAGTGAACTCCGGGAGTTGGTGATGGACGGGAGGCCTGGGGTGCTGTGATTCATGGGTTCACAAAAAAGTCAGACACGACTGAGCGACTGAACTGAACTGAACTGAAGGACTGAACTGAACTGTCCCTTTCTTAATGCCTACTATCTTCTTGGGTATCAAGCTCTATCAAGTATTGCTTTTTATCCCCTTTACAGCTTTTTGAATATTCTGGACACAATAATCAAAGTGAAATGGGAGCTGAGGAACTAGTTATGTTTCTCTGTTTTATTTAATTATGTTTGCTTATATTACAGCATTTGTCCCAATCTGCAGACATGAATTCCTTATGTTTCTGCTTTCCAGGTGGGTAGCTCATCATACATTTCAATATTTCCATTAGGTTTTTATATGTTAATTATGGCTTCAGATGGAATATGATGATCAATCTCTGAGGTTTGACTGTACCTCTGTACAGTATAGCTAAGCTACTTATGAAATATCATATAATGTATGGCTTGCTTGTCTTTTACCCTTATGTCTTGTGGGCTCCAGAAACACATAAACATATCTCTATATTCCCAGTGCTTAGAACTCAGGGCTGATCCTCAGTAAATTAGTTTTGACTGCCCAAATGAATAAATGATAATTATTATAATAAAGAGTTGGGGTAGACATCATAGACAAAATTAATGGTTTATCTTCTTTTGCACAAAGGTTTTGCTTGCTTTTAGTTAGCATGAGTTCTTCATTTATCTCATTATCATATTTTAATTCATCCATATCATATTTAAGAAATAACCTCTACATTTTTTAGAGTAGAAATTTGTAAATTTATAATATTCACTGTTTAAAGCTATGAAAAGTTCTCCTTGAATTAATCCTGAGAGATTTTGAATATCTTTGTTTCATTTTATCAAACTATGATTTAAATTATTAGCTGTATATATTTACAGTTATATGAGTCCTACTGAATCAATACTCTTTCACTACTGTATCATGACTGCCATTAAAAGATGAATGGAGGTCTCATATTAATATCATGATATTAATTTTTATTTTAAGAAGAACCATCTAACAGTTTTAGAATAAAATCTTCAGATAAGCACAAGACCCATTGTACTCTCTCCTGAGTTGAGGAATGTTCCCCCCAAAGTTTTTTATCTCAATAATTGCATCATTAAGTTGCTGGCTCAAACTTAACTTGTCATTCTGTGTTTTTATAAATGGCCCTGTGGGATATACTTTTGCAATATTCTGAGGTACATGAGTAGAGGCTTCCAAAAACCATAAAGAATCTGTATGGTTTGTTATCTGTAGAGATCAGGAATGAAAAATTACTAAGATAAATTAATTTCAGCTTTTTGTGACTATAGATCTAAAAAACATATTTTAATTCCCAAGATTTAATTTTTTCCAGAGTATAAGTAATAAGCAAAATGAAATGATGCAGATTGATTCTAAAATTCAATTGTGCTGCAGATTAAAAAAAAAGAAAGTCTGTGGGATTTTTTTATTTCTACCCTCTTTAAATATTTATAGGTATATATCTGATTATTATCATTGGCAAAGCAAGATATGACTGAATTCACCGAGTTTCTGCCCTGCTATATTTGGAAGTCAGTATCCAAGATTCGATAGAGAAAGGTATCTTGGGGTCTTGATAGAGTGATTTTCATGAGCTCAAAGGGCTTGGAGAACTATTGGAGTACCAAGAACTCTTGAACACTTGGTTTACTTGTTGACCACAGGGGCTTTTCTCCTGCCATTGGCAGCCCTTGAGAAAGTCAATAATACCTTAAGAGAGAGACTGTAGGAGACTGAAATCACATGTTAGATTAAGAAGGGCTGATGCAAATAGATCGTTTGTACATCTAATTCCTTATCCAGCTCTGAGTACAGTGTTCTATCTAGCAGAAATGATGGAGTTTGAAGATAATTGAACATTTTCTGCTGCTGGAGGAAATGATCAATTCATGGGATAAAGTACCACCCAGCATGTTCCTATTTTGAGTTTCACAGTTATAAGAGATACATTAAGTTTAGGCAGATTTCTAAATAACAGCTGCCTCTGCAGCAACTCTTCACAAGTGTGACATCATAGCTCTTGCTGCATGTCTATAGCTTAAAGTTTGAAAAAGCAATGTATATATACAATTTTCTTTTTTTTTTTTTGTTAATGATCACATCAGAATAACTGTTAGAATTTACCTGATCTCCCTTGAGAAATTATGTATATGTGTGTGTGTGAGTGTGTGTATGTGTGAGTGTGTGTGTGAGTGTGTGTGTGTGTGTGTGTGTGTGTGTATACATACTTCCCAGGTGGCTCAGTGGTAAAGAATCTGCCTGCCAATTCGGGAGGTGCAGGAGATGCAGGTTGATCCCTGGGTTGGGAAAAGAAGGGAATGCAAAGTCCATGGTGTCACAAAGAGTCTGACATGACAGAGCTGCTGAACTGAACTGAATTGCATTGCATTGTTGATTTGCAGTTTCCTCCAGAACTTCCTGTCTGTAATCTGAGACTGACCCCTTATACAAAGGGCAGGGAGAGATCTAAGAAATAGATCTTAGATCTATTAGATTTTAGAAATGGAGGGCAGATGTCTCTACATTGGTAGGTGGCAGGTTTAATAAGCAAGATAAATTATTGTACAACAAGTACGTTTCTGCACCTGCCCATCAGAACCTTGGAGTTTGCATAGAGGTCTTACCTGGGTTTAGTTATGTATGCAGCCCAGACCATTTCATCATCTCACTGTTATCTCAAGGCTGTGTCCTTGAGACAGCTTCTGGGAATGAGCAAGGCGAGTGGAATGCACTTTCCAAGGACAAAGGAGGGTGCGATGAGCCTCCAGGTGTCGAGTGCAGCTTGTGGGCCAGATTAGGGACTTTCCTGGCTCTTTGATGACTTTCCACAACAAGCATCTGCATTACAAGAGTGGAATTAGATAAGAAAGGTAGCACAATTTATGTATTTATTTATTTTTAGTTGGAGGATGATTGCTATACAATGTTGTGTTCGTTTCTGCCATACAACACAGTGAATTAGCCAGAAATGTACATCTATCTTCTCCCAGGCCTCTAAGTTATCACAGAGCACCAGGCTGAGTTCCCTGTGTTATACAGCATCTTCCCACTAGCTGTCTGCTTTACACTGGTAGTGTATATATCAATGCTACTCTCAATTTCTCCTACCCTCTGGGTTTCCCTAGTAGCTCAGCCGGTAAAGAATCTACCTGCAATGCAGGAAGCCCTGGTTTGATTTCTCGGTTGGGAAGATCCCATGGAGAAGGGATAGGCTTCCCACTCCAGTATTCTTGGGCTTCCCTGCTGGATCACCTGGTAAAGAATTGCCTGCAATGCAGGAGACCTGGGTTCAGTCCCTGGGTCTGAAAGATCCCCTGGAGAAGGGAATGGCTACCCACTCCAGTACCCTTGCCTGGAAAATCCCATGGACAGAGGAGCCTGGTAGGCTATAGTCCATGGAGTCCCATAGAGTCGGACACGACTGAGAGACTTTCAGTCACTCCTTCCTCTGCTGTGTCCACAAGTCCATTCTCTATCTGCATCTCTTTTCCTGCCCTGCACCATTTTTCTAGATGCCATATATTTGCATAATATTAATATGCATTCCATTAATATACCTAGCAATCCCACTGCTGGGCACATACTCTGAGAAAACCATAATTCAAAAAGACACATGTACCCCAGTGCTCAGTGAAGCTTTATTTACAATAGTCGGGGGTGGAAGAAACCTAGATGTTCACTGACAGATGAATGGATAAAGAGGTTGTGGTACATTCATATGATGGACTATCACTCAGCCATAAAAAGGAATGAATTTGAGTCAGTTGGAGTGAGGTGGATGAATCTAGAGTCTGTTACACAGAGTGAAGTAAGAGCTATTTATTGAATAGACAGTTCAGTTCAGTCGCTCAGTCCTGTCCAACTCTTTGCAACCCCATGAATCGCAGCACGCCAGGCCTCCCTGTCCATCACCAACTCCCGGAGTTCACTCAGACTCACGTCCATCGAGTCAGTGATGCCATCCAGCCATCTCATCCTCTGGCGTCCCCTTCTCCTCCTGCCCCCAATCCCTCCCAGCATCAGAATCTTTTCCAATGAGTCAACTCTTCCCATGAGGTGGCCAAAGTACTGGAGTTTCAGCTTTAGCATCATTCCTTCCAAAGAAATCCCAGGGCTGATCTCCTTCAGAATGGACTGGTTGGATCTCCTTGCAGTCCAAGGGACTCTCAAGAGTCTTCTCCAACACCACAGTTCAAAAGCATCAATTCTTTGGCGCTCAGCCTTCTTCACAGTCCAACTCTCACATCCATACATGACCACAGGAAAAACCATAGCCTTGACTAGATGGACCTTTGTTGGCAAAGTAATGTCTCTGCTTTTGAATATGCTATCTAGGTTGGTCATAACGTTCCTTCCAAGGAGTAAGCGTCTGTTAATTTCATGGCTGCAGTCACCATCTGCAGTGATTTTGGAGCCCCCAAAATAAAGTCTGACACTGTTTCATCATCTATTTCCCATGAAGTGATGGGACTGGATGCCGTGATCTTTGTTTTCTGAAAGTTGAGCTTTAAGCCACCTTTTTCACTCTCCTCTTTCACTTTCATCAAGAGGCTTTTTAGTTCCTCTTCACTTTCTGCCATAAGCGTGGTGTCATCTGCATATCTGAGGTTATTGATATTTCCTCTGGCATTGAACTATCTCATTCTTATAGCCTCCACATTCAGCAAGTACTATAGTAACTCACTTTTATAAACAAAGAAGCCAAAGATCAAAGTTATAAAGTGTTTGTTCATGGTCACATGGTAGAGAGTAGCAGGAAAAAAGTATGTTAATTTCTCAGTTGTGTCTGACTTTTTGTGACCCCATGGACTGTGGTCCACCAGGCTCCTTTGTCTGTGGAATTCTCCAGGCAAGAATACTGGAGTGGGTAACCATTCACTTCCCCAGGGGATCTTCCCTACCCAGAGATTGTACTTACGTCTTCTTCATCTTCTGCATTGTAGATGAATTCTTTTACCATCAGAGCCACTAGGGAAGCCCAGGGAGGAGCAGAGGTGGGATTTAGATCTAGGCCCTTGAGACTCTAAAGGTAACATTCATCATCACTATGCAGGGAACTACACAGTATGAGGGAGGGTTTAATATGCCATAGTTATTGTTAAACAAACACTGCATTCCATAAGAAGAAGAAAGAATAATAGCATTCTTGTTAACAATAGATAGTCTGAAGGGATGGCTTTTAGGGCTGGGACCAGTTATAGAGACAATTGGATTCCTTGCCTGAGAGATTATGACTCAGGAAAAGAAATTAAATGTGTAATTTTAATTTGATTTGCTGTATAAGTTTTAATGTAACAATCAGGTCTTCTTTGGGAGTGAGTGAAAATCGCTCAGTCATGTATGATTCTGTGACCCCATGGGGTAGCTCCTCATGAGAAACCTATATGCATGTCAGGAAGCAATAGTTAGAACTGGACATGGAACAACAGACTGGTTCCAAATAGGGAAAGGAGTATGTCAAGGCTGTATATTGTCACCCTGCTTATTTAACTTATATGCAGAGAACATTACAAGCAGGAATCAAGATTGCCAGGAGAAATATCAATAACCTCGGATACGCAGATGACACCACCCTTATGGCAGAAAGTGAAGAGGAACTAAAAAGCCCCTTGATGAAAGTGAAAGAGGAGAGTGAAAAAGTTGCCTTAAAGCTCAACATTCAGAAAACGAAGATCATGGCATCTGGTCCCATCATTTCATGGGAAATAGATGGGGAAACAGTGGAAACAGTGTCAGACTTTATTTCTGGGGCTCCAAAATCACTGCAGGTGGTGACTGCAGCCATGAAATTAAGACGCTTACTCCTTGGAAGGAACGTTATGACCAACCTAGATAGCATATTCAAAGGCAGACATTACTTCGCCAACAAAGGTCTGTCTAGTCAAGGCTATGGTTTTTCCAGTGATCATGTATGGATGTGAGAGCTGGACGGTGAAGAAAGCTGAGTGCCAAAGAATTGATGCTTTTGAACTGTGGTGTTGGAGAAGACTCTTGAGAGTCCCTTGGACTGCAAGGAGATCCAAGCAGTCTATTCTAAAGGAGATCAGTTCTGGGTGTTCTTTGGAAGGAATGATGCTAAAGCTGAAACTCCAGTACTTTGCCTATCTCATATGAAGAGTTGACTCATGGGAAAAGACTCTGATGCTGGGAGGAGGAGAAGGGGACGACAGAGGATGAGATGGCTGGATGGCATCACCGACTGGATGGACATGAGTTTGAGTGAACTCCGGGAGTTGGTGATGGACAGGGAGGCCTGGCATGCTGTGGTTCATGGGGTTGCAAAGAGTCGTACACAACTGAGCGACTGAACTGAACTGAACTATGACCCCATGGACTGTAGCCTACCATGCTCTTCTGTTTATGGGATTTTCCAGGCAAGAGTACTGGAGTGGGTTGCCATTTCCTTCTCCAGGGGATCTTCCTGACCCAGGGATGGAACTCGGGTCTCCAACACTGCCCGCAGATTCTTTACTGTCTGAGCCACCAGGGAAGCCCTCTTCATTGGGAGAGTGCCTATTATTTAATAATAACTAATAATAATAGTCTTCATTAACCATGTCAGAAGAGAGACTGAATTATATTTTTTTAATTTCTACATTGACAATGGTATTACAAGTTGTTTTCATTTGACATTGTGGTCAGAATTAATAAAATAAGAATGTAAGAAAAATGTATTATAGAGGTGGCAAAACAGTTATTTGATAAAAATATTGTATTTTTCTGGATTCTGAATCCTGCAGTATTTGTAGTTTTCAGAAATTTGCTATTTGTTGTGATTTATATAGTCACTTTGGTACTTAATTTAGCAGTTGTAATTATGCTTTCTTTGTCTTACAAAGGGCACATCAAATTTTCTACACTTCGCAACCTGGATATACATCTGATTTTCCTCTAAAGCAGTCTGTCTTAGTATGTCCTGCAGTATTTCATGAACATGTTTTCTCAGGGAAATGGGCAGCTTATAAAAAATAAATGGAAAAGGTTTCTGAGATTTAAGTAAGGCTTTATTAACATTTTACTGTTTATAAAGCTCTTGGAGAGCAAACATAATTTTAGGATCAATGAAAGTAGGTCTGAAGAATAACAGATGATGGTGGGGATGGCACGCGGGTGTTGAGTACTTGAGGGCTGTGTGACATAGTGTCACCTGAGGCTGATGTACGATATGAGGCCTTGAAGCCTGCACTCCAGATCTAAGATGAGAGGGGAAGAGTCCATAAGAGGGACAGAAGATGAGAGGGAAAATCAAAACAACTTTATTATGTTAGTCTATTTGGTAGTTTAACACTGGCAGTGGATATTGTTACATAGGATGATCCCTTTGTGGCTTTTTTTTTTTTTTTTCCCAAAAATGAACCCAATTGCAATATGAATAAATGAAGACTCCCCGGAAGTTTAGTCTGGTAAGGAAAGCAGTTTGTATCAGGAAAAACTTGTAAACAAAAGGATCACTTTCACATGTTAATACTACATCTGTCTTTAAAACTCGGTCATTTCCCAGTTTAGAGTTTCCCTGGGTTTCATTTTGTTTCCATTCTGGGACAGTGCAAGGTGTAATATACCAAGGGGCTCAAAGGTAATATCGTTCTGGACAGTAGTCTATTTGGTCACGAGGAAAACCAATACAACATTATAATGTAATAATAATGACCGCAGCAAGAGAGAAGACTGGGGATAAAATGAAATTATTCTGAGAAAATTCATCACAATTATATTTAAAGAAAATTAAATGTCCACAAGTTAAATTGTTTAAAGAACAGAATTTATTGTTTCACTGTCCCTGTTATAGTGGCAAATAGTCATTGTCAATTTTTGAAATACATAAAATTTGAGAGCAAGTTCAAGTCATCCCATGCTTTGTTTCATGTACAGAACATCCTCACATCTTACTTGTGCTTTAATAATTTAGTTTTTACATTAATTAGGAAAAAAAATACTGGTTTTAGCAAATGGCACTAAAAATCTTAATGTGTGGATAAATTGATTTTTCTCATTAGTACATATTTTATAATTGATTTTTCTTAGTCAAGGAAAGTCTTCCTTGATTGAAGATCATATATTATTCTCTAACTCATATATGATTCTGAGCTAAGAATTACATTCTTCTGAGCACCTTAGCAAATCTTGTGTTGCATATTGGATATTGCACTTGCAGTACTATGTGGGGATTTAGTCACTAAGTCGTGTCTGACTCATTGCAACCCCATGGAGTGTAGCGCGCCAGGTTCCTCTGTCCACGGGACTTCCCAAGCAGGAATACTGGAGTGGGTATCCATTCTCTTCTCCAGGAGATCCTCCTGACCCTGGGATCAAACCTGGGTCTCCTGCATTGCAGGCAGTCTCCTGTATGATTGTAGGCAGGTTCATTACCAACTGAGCCACCAGGGAAGCCCTGCAGTACCATCTAGTTGCATAAAACAACTATTACATGTATGCTCAGTCACATCAGTCATGTCAGACTCTTTGTGACCCCGTGAACTGTAGTTCACCAGGCTCCTCTGTCCATGGGATTCTCCAGGCAAGAATACTGGAGTGGGTTGCCATGCCCTCCTCTGGGGGTCTTCCGACCAAGGGTCAAGCCCGTAACTCTGACGTCTCTTGCATTTTAGGTGGGTTCTTTACTACACAACTTCTAGTGAAGTATGAATGAATGTGTTTAATGAATAAGTCTAGAGCTTTATTGGTAAGTCTCTATATATTTATACATATATAACTCAAAACACTGTAGATATTAGACATATTACTAACACTGGAGATCAAAAAATGAAAAAAAATGTAAAAAATAAATTTATATGTATTTACCAGTGTAACGATTCATGTATTGATGACAAAGAAGAAGCAACATGATTGCTTCATGGTAGCCTAGCCAATGCACTAAGAAATGAATTGCTATACATTTTTTAGGGCACATGGTACTGCAGTCAGATTCATAATACAATATTGCAAGCATTGTTCCTTTTTGAAAAGAAACATGTACTTGTGACAATAAGCTGATATGCAGTTTCTCCAATTACCAGAAAGAGAGAGGAATACTGTATGGTAATGTAATCTTTTGAAAGCAAAATTTTGAAACAATAAGAAAGCTGGCACATTATTAATTTTTTATTAACTATCACTCACATTTTTCCTATAGAAGGATAGGCTATTCACTGCAATACAAGTCTTACACATGATGTTCCCCCTGATGAATACTTAGGCAATGATGTTATGACACAAAAATGGCTCATTCAGTTCTCTTGGGACAGTTATTACATTTTCACACAAAGATACACACGTACACAATAGATAAGTTTATAAATGGATGACATGATGACGACTCACTATTTGGCTTCTCTGGTGGCTCAGACAGTATTAAATTTGCTTTTAATGCAGGACACCTGGGTTTGATCCCTGGGATGGGAAAATCCCCTGGAGAAGGGCATGGCAACCCATGCCAGTATTCTTGCCTGGAGAATTCCACGGGCAGAGGAGCCTGGCAGGGCTACAGTCCATGGGGTCGCAAAGAGTCAGACACAGTGGAGAGCTAACACGGATGGAAGTGGGACATTGTAAAGTTATTCATCCTCATTGTCTTCATGCTGAGTAGGCTTTGCAAGTGAAAGAAGGCGCTGGTCTTGCTGCCTTAGAGGTGGCAGAGATGGAAGAGGTGGAGGAAGGTAGGAGGAGAGGCAGGAACACGTGGCATAATTTATGGAAATGCACCAGGATTTCTGTCTGACTTCTATCGCTTTTTCACTTTCTCTAAATGTATTTCTATTTGGTACCAATCCTTCTTCCACTGTTTGCTTTATTTAGTGGCAGTGCCCATATCATGGAAGAGCCATGCTTGTGTTCTTGTGCGTAGTCCCTAAGTCATGTCCGACTCTGTATGACCACTTGCACTATAGTCCATCAGGCTCCTCTGTCCATGGGATTTCCCAGGCAAGAATACTGGAGTCGGTAACTATTCTCTTCTCCAGGGATCTTCCTGACCCAGGGATCAACCTGTGACTCCTGGGTCTCCTGCATTGACAGGCAGGTTCTTTACCACAGGCACTACCTGGGTAGCCTGAGTCATGTCCCAAAAGAAGGCAAAAGCAGTCTCGAATAATTGGAACCCTTCTACCAGATGGTCTAATGTGAGTTTGTTTCTTGGCACTGCTTCTTCTACATATTCTTCCTCCTTGTCTGGCACTGGCTCAGAAACCTTCATCTTCATCAAGTCTCGTTTTGTTAATTCCCGTGGTGTGGGATCTATCAGCTCTTGAATTCCTCCAATATCTTATTTTAACCCATCTCCCCACATCTTTTTTATTGCCAATATCCCCAGAATCTTTCAAGATTTCCTTGATTGGCGCTGGCATGAATCCAGATGCACAACATCTGGACACCTTTTCCTTTAGCAAGAATTCATTGTTTCAGGCTCCATGGCTTTCACAGATTTTACTGTAACAACAGCGATGCCTTCAATGTTATGATCCTTCCAGGCTTTCATGATGTTTTGTCTTCTCTTCCATACCATTGGCAATCCTTTCCACAGAACACTATGCTTAATGAGACGTAGAGGTTCTTAGGATCTCCTGATCTACAGGCTGAATTAGGGACATTTGTTTGTGGGCAAATAGACCACTTTGAGGCCTTTGGTGTTAAGATGGGGTTCTGGGTGGCCAGGGGTATTGTGCCATATCAAAAGAACTTTAAAAGACCATTCCTTACTGGCAAGGTACTTCCTGGCTTCAGGGAAAAAGCATTGATGTAACCAATCCAGAAAGTGTTTATAACAATAATCTTGTTGTCCAGGCCTTCCTGTTGTACAACCAAACCCTGGCAGCTGGGGTTTATCTTTTTCCTTCAAGATTTGAGGTCTAGCAGCCTTACAGTTGGAGAAGGAAATGGCTACCCACCCCAGTATTCTTGCCTAGAAAATCCTATGGACAGAGGAGCCTGGCAGGCTACAATCCATGGGGTCGAAAGAGTTGGATGCAACTTAGCGACTAAACCACCACCATCGGCTCAGTCCTTATCATAAACCTGACTTTGCACAAAGCAGTAATGTGAGTCTGTCCCTTTCTACCTTAAATCCTAGTGCTCACTTCTCTTCCTTAGTAAATGTCCTTTGTGGCTTTATTTTTTAGAAGAGGGAATTTGCATTTATGTTAAAAACCTGTTCAGGCAAATATCCTTTTCTTCAATGATTTTCTTAATGACATGGGAACTCATATGCTGACTTTTGGTCAGCAGAAGCTGCTTCTCCTGTTCTCTTAACATTTTTAAAGCCCAACCTCTTTCTAAAATTTTCAAACCATCCTTTGCTTGAATTAAATGCTCCAGCTTTAGGTCCTTCACCTTCTTTTTGTTTTAAGTTGTCATATAATGCCGGAGAAGGCAATGGCACCCGACTCCAGTACTCTTGCCTGGAAAATCCCATGGATGGAGAAGCCTGGCAGGCTGCAGTCCATGGGGTCGCTAAGAGTCGGACACAACTGAGTGACTTCACTTTCACTTTTCATTTTCATGCATTGGAGAAGGAAATGGCAACCCATTCCAGTGTTCTTGCCTGGAGAATCCCAGGGATGGGGGAGCCTGGTGGTCTGCCGTCTATGGGGTTGCACAGAGTCGGACACGACTGAAGTGACTTAGCAGCTTAGCATAATGCCTTTGGTTTTTCTCAAATCATATTGGAATCTATAGGTATGCCTTTCTTATAGTAATTCTACATCCATATAAAAGCTGCATTTTCAGTATGAGTTAAAAACATATTTGGCAAAAAGTGCTAGGTTTTCCTGCCTGCTGGCATGGCTGCAATGACAGCTTTGCGAATTTCCTTTTCTCTTTTTACAGTGGTCTTCACATTAGATTCATTTATCTTGAAATGTGGGCCACTGCAGCTGTAGACTTCAATCTGTGGTATACATCAAGCAGTTCACCTTTTTCTTGTAATGTCGTTACTTTTCTCTGTTTCTCGGGAGTGCTTCAGCATCATTAGTGGCATTTCACATGGACCCCATGATTTTATTCAAGATATTGCACTAAACATGATGAAAAACACGTGAGGACCACGAAACATCATTTTTTTATGCAATTTACTGCAGACGCGAACTGCTCACTTGGAGATGGTTAGTGTCACCTGGCATTTCAAGTTGATAGTCCCAGCTCAGCACAGTAGCAACAGGAGGTGGCTGAGAAATTATTCCAGCAGTACAGCATGTACTGCAGTTACTTTTATGAGGTTATGATTTAGTACTGCATCTTCAAATTCATTTACATTTTTCTCACTGTAAATGGTATGATCTGTAAGTGCTAACATGTGTAAGTTTTGCTAAATTTTAACTTTTATAATAGATTTGTATGTTTTATGGTAGTAAAATAGACTAGTATATACACATATTTTATGCATTCATGACTTACCCAACTTTTTGATTTTTTTTTCTTTTGTATTTCCAGGCTATGTTCTTTGATTGTGAGGTTTTTCAAATTATCACAAATCTCCATTTTTTTCCCACTATATTTACTGAAATAAAAATTCACATGTATGTGGACCCACACAGTCTAACCCATGTTATTCAAGGGGCAGCTGTACAGCAAAGATGATGTTTGCCAATCAAATTCAGCCTTAGTTGTGGGAACTGTTAGAAACAAATGTAAACTATGACAACCAAGAGGGGAAAAGCCTTGTCTAAAGGGTATAACCTTTGTTAATCTCCTTGCACGTGGAGTTTGGGTGTAGACCTTCCAGTTTGTCAAGAAAGACTGAAAATATTAAAATTTAAATAAGATTTTATCGTTGGTAAAATCAGTTCAAATAATTACCACCCAGCAGATCAAACAAAAGAGGACTCAGTGAATCTCTAGGTAATTGATTACTGATTGGCAACCACCAAAACTGATCTTTAAGGAGTAAAGAATCAAAATATCCCTAAATCATGATCATGGATGACTGTTAAAATGTGCTTGTACTATACAGCTATGGTAATCTTTTTGCTAGTGCTTTAAGTATGTGGAATAAAGCCTTCTGATTCCATTTTAATATTCAACCAGTACAACCAAAAATAATAATAAAGGAAGAGTTGCCTTACCTCATCCTGCCTGAAGTTTTGCTACCTGTCTTTACTATTTCAAGTTGATGTGATTCCTATGCTTTTGATTATTAAAATACTCTTATCATCACAATTTCACTATCCTAATCAGCTCAACTTATAGAAGCAAGATACATGGAAGGGTAAAAGTTTGTTAATGTCAAAGAGAATTCTGGAGTATAAATCCAGTACTTAATTTGTTCTTGTTTTAAAGTTCAACATTTTTTTTTTTTTTTTTGTAAGCAATGATGCCTAAATCAGGGCTAAAATGAATAGATGCATTCTTTAGAGTTCAGTAATTTTGGCAAGATTTCTCTCTTTTCCTAACTCTACTCCAGTAGTTTATTTAAACATCAAAGTTGTGTGTCACAACTCAAAAAGTAAAGATTGAAAGTCCCCTCAAGACAGAAGATCATGACAATATGGTAGGAAATTACTCCCTATTGGCCCTAATAGTAAAGAATCTGCCTGTCAATGCAGGAGATGTAAGAGATGCAGGTTAGATTCGTAGGTCAGGAAGATCCCCTAGAAGAGGGCGTGGCAACCCACTGCAGTATTCTTGCTTGGGGAATCCCTGTGGACAGAGGAGCCTTTCAAGCTACAGACCATAGGGTTGCAAAGAGTCAGACAGGATTGGCGTGACTTAGCACGCACCATGGCTCCCTACTAAACATGCCTTTTTCTGTCCTTTGTTCCCTTATTCACAACCATTTTGGCAAGAGATTTCTTACTGTAAATTACTAGCTGCATTTTCTGTGACTCTAGAGGGCAAACTTTTTTTCCTAACAAGAGAAAACACAAACTGCTTGGCAATGTGATTTTCAGCAATGCAGTAAGGTTTATAAAGAACAGATTTGTTGGCCTCCAAGCAATTAATATTCAAATTGGCTGTAGAAATGAGAGGTAAAATATTAATTCAATAGTCCTATTTTGAATTGTTAAGGGGCAAAATTCATTTTACAGTGGCAGCATTTCATTTGTTTTGGTTTCAAATCCATTATTCTATTGAATCAGCTTTTATCCATGTGAATGCTGATTTGGGTTTTGTTCTTTAGAAAGAGAGAAAAAAAATGTCTTTCAAAAAGAAAACAAATAAGCATAAAACCAAATTCCAGGGCAAAAGCCGTTTATAGTATCATTGGAAAATACTTTGTAAGTGAAAACATAGTATTTATAATGCCTGTAGAAGAAAACAGCATTTGTAGAAATTATTTGTTTGCCATGCCTTAACACTTTTGGGGGGAGGAAAGTTTATGGATATTTCTCAGAAGGTCCCAGCTGAATAGTTCTTCTGTAAACTGTTGGTAATTAACAGACTGTCAACAAGGCCTGTGAAATGTCCATGCCTCTAGTTCCTGTGGGTACCACCCAATATAATCCTTCTATTTCAGAGACCCAGATACCTCCTCCAAAAAGAGCTTTGTGTATCTGCCTACATCCTGGCATCTGATTTCATCAGCACTTGTAAAATTATTTTTGGAATATAATTTTAAAATACTTTTTTGCTTTTGATTGCAAAAATTTATCCATAGAAATAATGTCCTTTTAAAAATGAGTGTTTATGTATAATGTAGACTTATACTTATGACAAAGCATGAATATATTTACAACCAAAAGAATAAAAGAGACATCTTTCTCAGAATTCTATGCTATTTGCTTTCTTCCCATGTTGATTCTTCCTGACCCACCTCAGGGTACAGATATTTGATAGAGAATAGCTGTAGCCCTAAAGTGTCTCCAGGGGCTGACTACTGTCATCTCCAGTGACTATCGCAGGAGAATTCTAAGGGGTCATTTCGCCCTGCTGAGCTTCCCAATCATACAAGAGTTTACAGTGCAGACTTTTGACAGTATCTCTTAATATGGCCCAGCTCTGCATCTTACCAAGCATGCTTGGGTTTGCATGTCATTATTTAAACATTAAAATAGATCACAATATGTATAATACTTCTTGATAGACAGATGATCTTTTAAAAAGCAAGAAAGACAAGTGGGAAAGAAGGAAGGA
Source organism: Bos indicus (assembly GCF_029378745.1). NCBI lineage: Eukaryota > Metazoa > Chordata > Mammalia > Artiodactyla > Bovidae > Bos > Bos indicus. The sequence goes on along the minus strand of NC_091766.1, from coordinate 99,221,205 downwards.
AGGAAGGAAAAGAGGGAAGGAGTGCAGGAAATAGCCTAGGTCATTTTGACCTCTTTGAAGTCTTGTCCCTTATATTAATCATTTGTTTGGTATTGGGTTTTTGTTTTTTATTTCTTTGGTTTCATACCCCAGACACCCTCCTTCCTATCTACTTTGAATTGATATGTATGTCCCTAAAGGGTTTTTCTGATTATCTGAAGGAGTTACTTCCCAAGATATTACCTCTCAGAAATACCATCCAGTTATTAACTCAAAGCAACATATCAGGAGAATATGTTAGGCTCTTCCCTTGTGTTCTAAACAGGCCAATCATACATGGCCGTGAGCCTTTTCCTCCGTATCTGGGGATGGAGATCTTGATACTTTCCTAAGAAATAATAACAAAAATCAAAGTAAAAATTAAATTTTAGTTTAAAAAGATATCATTGTATTTGAAAAAATAAAGCACAAAAATAATTGAAGTTTTATCAATTTTTAAATAGGAAGGAAATTGAAACCACTTTATGTTATGCAAGCAAAGAAAAATGTCATTCCATCAAGTGAGAGTGTATTCTTTAGGAATTCGAGATATAAATGTTGAGAAACAAGAAACAACAGAGCCAGATTATAAATGCAACCATCATCTCATTGCATTACTGATCTTCGCCTCAAGTACTAGTTATTCCAGGGGCTATAGAAACATCTTATTGGGTAGATTCACAAGACAAGTATGTATAGATAAAATAATAGAGATCAGTTAAACAGCAACTTGGTTCCAATTTCATTACATTTTCTGAGTATGGACTGCAATGCAAAGTGAGCAGCCCGTGATATGATGAGGTCCTCTCTTTCAAAACACATGATTAAGCAATGGGATATAACTCAAAACGTGGACATAATGACACAATTACATCCCCAGGATATTTTCAAAGCTTGACATGCCCTGAAATGCTTGTTACCGAGGAAGGTGATTAATATATTTCACATGAAAAATTAACCTCCACAATTGCCTCACTTCAGATATAAGCAGTGAAATTATTTAAATTAATATTATACTCAGAAATAAAAAAAGAGCATAGTGAGGCAGCATAGAAGGCTGCAAGTGCTGCACAAGAATTTGAGAAGAACTTCAGTGTAAGATAATTAAATATGTATTTAATTGATTTGATGGCAGAGGATATACCTTCTCATTAAATTGAACTTTGACTCACATATGCAAAAAAGTGGCAATCCTGCAGAAATTGCTTAATTAATAGCTTGGAATTCCACTCTTAAGCATCAGTAACTCTCCCTTTCTTCCCCTTGCAATTCATCTTACTGGATACAGCTGCCTTAGATTTTAGGATCTGCTTGCTGAGAAAATTGTCAGTCTCCTCTTGTCCCCTTCTTACAAATCTTTCCGTCTTAGTTAGACCATTGCTCATGTCTCTGGGCTGTAAAGCACTCGGGGTAGGGGTAAACTACCATATGAACAAAAATGTTTTTCTCAAAGAAAAGCCCCTGAATTATGTAAGCAATTTTCCTACTTGTGGTATCTTTTTACTGAAGAATATAATTTACAAAGAAATGAAATATAATGGGTTAGTTTTTTTTTTTTTAATGGGTTAGTTCTTTTAGTATATTATATCCACAAACATGTCCCCACTTCCACTGCTCTAGATAACTTTAAACATTATGTAACAGCTGTTATTAAATAATTAAACTATCCTCAGATAGAGTGTACCCATGGATTTGGGGGATCTAGGATCAAAGGAGTCATATAATTTTCTTGTTAGAGAAAGGGTAGATTATTAACAGACTACAATTTCTAAGCCTGCTTCAATATATACATTTAGAATGACTTTATCTGGCACAACTGAAAAGTTGTACCCTTTGAAAAACTCTTCATTTGCTCTTCCCAGCTAGTCTCTGGCAACTTTAATTCTCCTCTCTCTTTCTGTGAGTGTGACTATTTTAGAGACCTCATACAAAGGGGACTGTGAAATATTTGTCCTGTGATTGGCTTATTTCAGATAGCAAAATGCCCCTCAGGTTCATCCATATGTATCATTTGGCAGAATTTCCTTCTTCAAGGCAGAATAACATTGCATGACATGCATGTAACTTTTTTCCTTGAATTCATTGAGATAGAATTGACATCTGCACATGTGTTTACCATGTGCAGCTTAATGATTTGACTCACAGGCATCATGAAATGGTTATCCCAATAAATGTAGTGAATGTCCATCATCTTATATAGTTAAAAATTAAAGAAATGGAAAAACTTTTTTCCTTGTGATAAGGACTCTTAGGATATAATCTGTTTAACAACTTTCGTATACAACATGCAGCAGTGCTAATTATGTTTATCGTGTTGTACATCCCTAGTACTTACTTATCTTATGCCTGAAGTTTGTACCTTTTGATTGCCTTCATCTGACTTCTCCTCCACCTACTCATCTCATGACCAAAAATCTGATCTTTTCCTGTGAGTCTATTTGCTTGTTTTTGGAGTATAATTAACCTGCAACACTATGTTAACTCCTGTTATACAATATAATGTTTCGATATTTCTGTATATTTCAAAAGGATCACCAAAACGTCTAGTTAAATATGTCACTGTATAAAGATATTACATAGTTATTGACCATCTTCCCCACACTGTACAATTTGTATTGTGACTTGCTTATTTTGCTACTATAAGTTTGTACCTCTTAATCTTCCTCACATATTTTTTTCCCTCACCCACTTCCTTCCCCTCTGGCAGCCACCTGTTTGATCTCTGCATCTATAATACTATTTCTCCTTTGTTATGTTTGTTCCTTTTGTTTCAGATTCCACGTATACAGGAAAATCACATGGTATTTTTCCTCCTCTGTCTGACTTATTTCACTTAGCATAATGTGCTCTAGATCCATTGATATTGTTATAGTTTCCATTCTAATAAATGATTATATATATCATCTGTATATAATTATATATTCATCATTATATAATGGATTATATACATATCACATCTTCTTTATCCATTCATCTATCAATGGGCACTTAGGCTAATTCTATGTCTCAGATATTGTAAATAATGCTGCATGGAACTTGGGAATGAAGATACACCTTAGTGCCTCTAGTGAACAAAAACATTGTACACCTAAAATTTTGTTAGGAGGGTAGATCTCAAGTCAAGTGTTCTTACCACAAAGCAAACAAACAAACAAAAATACAGAGGCAAGAAGAAACTTTTAGAAAGTGGGTATATTTATTAACTTAATTGAGGTGATGGTTTTATGAGTATATGTTTAAACTCATCAAACTGGATACATGTGCAGTCTCTTATATTAGTTTACCTTTCAATAAGGCTAGTGAAAATGAATGAACTATGAACTGAGGTTCACAACATTGTATAGGAAGTGGTTATTCAATCCATCCCAAAGAAAAAGATATGCAAGAAACAAAATGGTTGTCTGAGGAGGCCTTCCAGATAGCTGGGAAAAGAAGAGAAGTGAAAAGCAAAGGAGAAAGGAAAGATATTCTCAACTGAATGCAGAGTTCCAGAGAGTAGTAAGGAGACATAAGAAAGCCTTCTTAAGTGGACAATGCAAAAACAGAGGAAAGCAATAGAATGAGAAAGACTAGAGATCTCTTCTGGAAAATTAGACTTACCAAAAGAACATTTCATGTAGAGATGAGCACAAAAAGGACAGAGATGGTATGGACCTAACAGAAGCAGAGTAGATAAACAGGAGGTAGAAAGAACACACAGAACCGTACAAAAAATGTCTTATGATGTAGATAACCATGATGGTATGATTACTCACCTAGAGCCAGAAATCCTGACGTGTGAAGTCAAGTGGGCCTTAGGTAGCATTACTACAAACAAAGCTAGTGGAGGTGATGGATTTCCAGCAGATCTATTTCAAATCCTAAAAGATGATGCTCTGAAAGTGCTGCATTTAGTATGCTAGCAAACTTGGAAAACTCAGCAGTGGCCACAGATCTGGAAAAGGCCAATTTTAGTTCCAATTCCAAAAAAGAGCAATGCCAAAGAATGTTCAAACTGCCACACAATTATACTCATTTCACATGCTAGCAAGGTAATGCTCAAAATTCTTCAAGCAAGGCTTCAATAGTATGTGAACCAAGAACTTTCAGATGTACAAGCTGAATTCAGAAAAGGCAGAGGAACCAGAGATCAAATTGCCAACATTCATTGGATCATAGAAAAAACAAGAGAATTGGAGAAAAACATCTATTTCTGCTTCATTGACTATGCTAAAACTTTTGACTGTGTGGATCACAACATATTATGGAAATTTTTCAAGAGATGGGAATACCAGACCACCTGACCTGACTTCTGAGAAAGCTGTATGGAGGTAAAGAAGCAACAGTTAGAACTGGACATGAAACAACAGACTGGTTCCAAATTAGGAAAAGAGTAAAACTGTATTTTGTCACCCTCCTTATTTAACTTACATTCAGAGTACATCCTGTGAAATGCCAAGCTGGGTGAAGCACAGATTGGAATCAAGATTGACAGGTGTAATATCAATAACCTCAGATATGCAGATGATACCACTTTAATGGCAGAAAGTGAAGAGGAACCAAAGAGCCTCTTGATGAAGGTGAAAGAGGAGAGTGAAAAAGCTGGCTTAAAACTCAGCATTCAGAAAACTAAGATCATGGCATCTGGTTCTATTACTTCATGGCAAATAGATGGGGAAAACAGTGACAGATTTTATTTTCTTGGGCTCCAAAATCAACTTTGCTGTGAACCTCAGATAGCTCAACTGGTAAAGAATCTACCTGCAGTGCAGAAGACCCTAGTTAGACCCCTGGGTTGGGAAGATACCCTGGAGAAGGGAACAGATATGCACTCCAGTGTTCTTGCCTGGAGAATTCCGTGGACAGAAAAGCCTGGCAAGTTAAAGTCCATGAGGTTGCAAAGAGTCAGAAACGACTTTCACTTCACTTCATTTTAGACTGCTCTAAAAAACTGTATTAATTAAAGAAAAACATTTCTACATTCATAGAGCTTACACGAGATGGGGGAAACAAGGTTAAAAAGTGAAAGAGATAATTTTAGACACTGAGAAATTTAAAGTGGAGAGTGAAAAAGTTGGCTTAAAGCTCAACATTCAGAAAACGAAGATCATGGCATCTGGTCCCATCACTTCATGGCAAATAGATGGGGAAACAGTGGAAACAGTGTCAGACTTTATTTTTCTGGGCTCCAAAATCACTACAGATGGTGACTGCAGCCATGAAATTAAAAGACGCTTACTCCTTGGAAGGAAAGTTATGACCAACCTAGATAGCATATTCAAAAGCAGAGACATTACTTTGCCAACAAAGGTTCGTCTAGTCAAGGCTATGGTTTTTCCTGTGGTCATGTATGGATGTGAGAGTTGGACTGTGAAGAAGGCTGAGCACCGAAGAATTGATGCTTTTGATGTGGTGTTGGAGAAGACTCTTGAGAGTCCCTTGGGCTGCAAGGACATCCAACCAGTGCATTCTGAAGGACATCAGCCCTGGGTGTTCTTCAGAAGGAATGATGCTAAAGCTGAAACTCCAGTACTTTGGCCACCTCATGCAAAGAGTTGATTCATTGGAAAAACTCTGATGGTGGGAGGGATTGGGGGCAGGAGGAGAAGGGGATGACAGAGGATGAGATGGCTGGATGGCATCACTGACTCGATGGACGTGAGTCTGGGTGAACTCCGGGAGTTGGTGATGGACAGGAAGGCCTGGTGTGCTACGATTCATGGGGTCACAAAGAGTCGGACACAACTGAGTGACTGATCTGATCTGATCTGATGCTAGTTTAGGTCAAAGAACACATTTGTTAGGTGGTAATGTTTGTTGTTCGTAAAAAATGAAGTCCTAGGAAAATCCAAACATGCGACTTTTTAGAGAGTATCACTGCAGGCAGGGAAATAAGAAATTGCAAAGGTTCTTGTGGGAATGAACAGAAATAATGATTCTTGTGCAAAAAAAGCTAAAGAAATTTAAGGTATCATCCTTTATCTGAAATATGAAATTTCTGCAGCTTATGCTATTTCTGATAACAGTTTCCAAATAGTAATGTAATAGATATTACTTTAAGAGTAAACTATTGTGGAGGCAATTCAATTTATTGGTTCACTTCATTTGGTGATACTGGCAAGCTCAGTTATTGTAACTGCTAAGGGAGTATTAAGAGGAATATTATCTGACTCACTGGAGATCAAATTAAGCTATATGGAAAATTGGTGAAAGAGGAAAACACCACTTTGGTTGTACTTATATTCTAACTTTTGCTGCTTTTATTTGTATTGTCTGTTTTAGCTCATTTACTCTCTGAAATATGTCATAGATGCAGTGTGAGAGTTAATCAAGTTTTATAAACTCAGATATTTTATTACTGAATGGAGTTATATTCAAAATTTTCTAGCATGGAATTTTGGGTTCACAGCTTTCTTAAATGAAATACAGGGCTGTCTTGAATCTCCAGCAGGAAAACTTGAGAAATAGATAGACGACAGCAGGTGTTTACTACCTGAGTGGTTAAATAGATATTTGTAGACCAATTTTCTTTTCACTGTATATCATCAGTAACTTAAAAGGTGTGGCCATCGATTAATTCAAATTGCATGTCAGTTTGAGCAAAATATTATTTTTTCAGCTTCCAACACTGACATCTAAAATGTGGAACTGTGTATTAAAGAAACTGAAGTGTATTTTGAGGCTATTTTAAGATATTTTAAATAAGAAAGAGCTTCTTTTAAATAGAATATTTTTTTTAAATAAATTCTAATTTTTGAAAACTTTAAATGGGTTTTCTCAACTAAATGCAATAAATTAAACATATAGTCTGATTATGCTCTTTTTTAATATATTAAATTGTAAGCATATATGTAAGCAATATCTCACATGCATTTATATGTGTGTATATATTTTCATTGTATACATTCTATGAATATGTTTTAAATGATAATTGAATATGAATCTTTTTTATTCATATTTATTATAAAATCCAGTATAATGCAAAGGCTGTCACTGAATATGTATTAATTATTTCACTAGAAATTACCTGGTTATATAATGAATAGCTGAATTAAATACTGAATTTCAAATGGGTGCAAAAATAAGATTCCTAGAATAAAGAGCTTTTTTAAAAAAATTTTTAGTAGGTATTTATATCTGCAATATAAAAATTGGGATGTATATGGAAATTGTGATTTTTACATATACTCACTATTAGGCCCTGTAATTTTGATAATCTTTATTATCTGAATTTTATTTTAATTATAAAAATTTCCAAATACTTGTAATAGTAAACTAATATGATAATACAGATGAACATAGGAACTTAAACAAATCATTTAAATACATGAGAATGAAAATAATGTCTCACAGTTGTATAGTGACTTTGATTTCATAAAATCTACTATTTCAATTATTATATTTTTTTGTTTTTAGTACTCAGTGGTTTAGAAATTATATTTTGCTTCCATAATTCATGTATAAGAATAGAATGTGATATAGAAAAACACATGGATATAACTTTTCAGAAAATACTTAAATCCATAAATGATCTATTAAAATAAAATTATTATGGTGATTTCATTAAAAGAAATGAATGAAGAAGAGTTTGTTGAACAAGTTACAGGGAACTAATTAACTGGTCATAATTTCTGATTTTTATTGAGATTAAATCTCAATACTATTTATTCACACTGTGAAAGTTTTCTTTATTTTTTGTATTAAAAAATATTTCTTTTCTCTGTATGGAATGTCCTTGTCTTTGGACATTCCTTGTCTCTGTTCAGTGATTTTTCAGTAGTCCCATTATAGATTTTTTGATGATCCAATGGATGTTGGCAATTTGATCTCTGGTTCCTCTGCCTTTCTAAAACCAGCTTGAACATCAGGAAGTTCACGGTTCACGTATTGCTGAAGCCTGCCTTGGAGAATTTAGAGCATTACTAGCACGTGAAATGAGTGCAATTGTGCAGTAGTTTGAGCCCTCTTTGGCATTGCCTTTTTTGGGGATTGGAATGAAAACTGACATTTTCCAGTCCTGTGGTCACTGCTGAGTTTTCCAAATGTGCTGACATATTGAGTGCAGCACTTTCACAGCATCATCTTCTAAGATTTGAAATAGCTCAACTGGAATGCCGTCACCTCCACTAGCCTTGTTCCTAGTGATGCTTCCTAAGGCCTACTTGACTTCACAATCCAGGATGTCTGGCTCTAGGTGATTGATCACACCATCATGATCTTTTTTGTATAGTTCTTCTATTTTATCTTGCCACCTCTTCTTAATATCTTCTGCTTCTGTTAGGTCCATATCATTTCTGTCCCTTATTGTGGCCATCTTTGCATGACATTTTCCCTTGGTATCTCTAATTTTCTTGAAGAGATCTCTAGTCTTTACCATTCTATTGTTTTCTCCTATTTCTTTGCACTGATCATGGAGGAAGGCTTTCTTATCTCTCCTTGCTATTCTTTGGAACTCTGCATTCAAATGGGCATATTTTTCCTTTTTGTCTTTGCCTTTCGCTTCTCTTCTTCTTACAGAATTTTGAAAGGACACCTCAGACAACCATTTTGCCTTCTTGCATTTTCTTTTCTTCAGTTCATTTCAGTTGCTCAGTCATGTCTGACTCTTTGCAACCCCATGAATCGCAGCACGCCAGGCCTCCCTGTCCATCACCAACTCCCGGAGTTCACTCAAACTCATGTCCATCGAGTGGGTGATGCCATCCAGCCATCTCATCCTCTGTCGTCCCCTTCTCCTCCTGCCTCCAATCCCTCCCAGCATCAGAGGCTTTTCCGATGAGTCAACTCTTCGCATGAGGTGGCCAAAGTACTGGAGTTTCAGCTTTAGCATCATCCTTTCCAAAGAACACCCAGGGCTGATCTCCTTTAGAATGGACTGGTTGGATCTCCTTGCAGTCCAAGGGACTCTCAAGAGTCTTCTCCAACACCACAGGTCAAAAGCATCAATTCTTCGGCACTCAGCTTTCTTCACAGTCCAACTCTCACATCCACACATGACCACAGGAAAAACCATAGTCTTGACTAGACGGACCATTGCTGGCAAAGTGATGTCTCTGCTTTTGAATATGCTATCTAGGTTGGTCATAACTTTCCTTTCAAGGAGTAAGTGTCTTTTAATTTCATGGCTGCAGTCACCATCTGCAGTGATTTTGGAGCCCCCCGGAATAAAGTCTGACACTGTTTCCACTGTCTCCCCATCTATTTCCCATGAAGTGATGGGACCGGATGCCATGATCTTCATTTTCTGAATGTTGAGCTTTAAGCCAACTTTTTCACTCTCCTCTTTCACTTTCATCAAGAGGCTTTTTAGTTTCTTTTCTTGGGGATGGTTTAATCACTGCCTCCTGTACAATGTCACAAACCTCCATCCGTAAGTCCTTCAGGCACTCTGTCTATCGGATCTAATCCTTTGAATCTATTTCTCACTTCCACTATATAATTGTAAGGGATTTAAGTCATACATAAGTGGACTAATGGTTTTCCCTACTTCATCAAATTCAGTCTGAATTTGGCAATAAGGAGTTCACGATCTGAGCCACAGTCAGCTCTCTGTCTTGTTTTTGGTGACTGTTTAGAGCTTCCTCATCTTTGGCTGCAAAGAATATAATCAATCTGACATCCGGTGATGTCCATGTGTAGAGTCTTCTCTTTTTGTTGGAAGAGGGTGTTTGCTATGACCAGTGCTTTCTCTTGACAAAACTCTTAGCCTTTGCCCTGTTTCACTCTGTACTCCAAGGCCAAATTTGCCTGTTACTCCAGGTATCTCTTGACTTTTAAATCTGCATTCCAGTCCCATATAAAGAAAAGGACATCTTTTTTTGGGTATTAGTTCTAGAAGGTCTTGTGGGTCTTCATAGAACCATTGAAATTCAGCTTCTTCAGCATTACTGAAGAAGTAATGTCGGGGCACAGATTTGGATTACCATGATATTGAATGGTTTGCCTTGGAAACAAAGATCATTCTATCATTTTTGAGATTGCATCCAAGTACTGCATTTTAGACTCTTTTGTTGACTATAGGGGCTACTCCATTTCTTCTAAGGGATTCTTGCCCACAGTAGTAGATATAATGGTCATCTGAGTTAAATTCACCCATTCTAGTCCATTGTTCACTGATTCCTAAAATGTCAACGTTCACTCTTGCCATCTCCTGTTTGACCATTTCCAATTTGCCTTGATTCAAGGACCTAGCATTCCAGGTTCCTATGCAATATTGTTCTTTACAGCATCAAACTTTTTCCATCACCAGTCACATCCACAACTGGGTGTTGTTTTTGCTTTGGCTTCATCTCTTCATTCTTTCTGGAGTTATTTCTCCACTGATCTCCAGTAGCATATTTGGCACCTACTGACCTGAAGAGTTCATCTTTCAGTGTCCTATCTTTTTTGCCTTTCCATGGGTTTCTGTTCACGGGGTTCTCAAGGCAAGAATACTGAAGTGGTTTGCCATTTCCTTCTCCCGTGGACCACATTTTGTCAGAACTCTCCACCATGACCTGTCCATCTTGCCTGGCCCTATATGGCATGGCTCATAGTTTCATTAGTTAGACAATGCTATGGTCCATGTGATCAAATTGGTTAGTTTTCTGTGATGTGGTTTTCATTCTGTCTGCCCTCTGATGGAGAAGAAAAAGAGGGTCATGGAAGTTTCCTGTGGGAGAGACTTACTGAGGGGAAACTGGGTCTTTTTCTGATGGGTGAGCCATTTTCACTAAATCTTTAATCCAATTTTCTGTTGATGGGCAGGGCTGTGTTCCCTTCCTGTTATTTACCTGGGTCCAAACTGTGGTGGAGGTAATGAAGATAATGGCAACCTCCTTCTAAAGTTCCCATGTCCTGCAGCAGGCCACTGCTGACCTGTGCCTGTGCTAGAGACTCCTGGGCCCTCACGGCACATCTGGGTCAGTCAATTCTGGGGTCACTGTTCCTTTGTCCTGAGTCCTGGTGCCTGCATGGTTCTGTTTGTGCCTATCAAGGGTCTGTTTCTCCAGACCTGTGTAAGTTCTGGGGTCTCTAATGAGGGAATAATGGCAACCTCTTTCAAGACGGCTTATGCAATACCCAGGTCTGCTGCACCCAGAGCTCCTGCCCCTACTGCAGTCTACTGCTGAGCCATACCTCCACAGGAGACACTCAAACACAGTTCTGGCTCAGTCTCTGTGGGGCCTCTGGGTCCTAGTGCACACAAGGTTTGTTTGAACACTGTGAGATTTCCAGAAAAACATCTACTTCTGCTTTATTGACTATGCCAAACCCTTTGATGGTGTGGATCACAAAAAACTGTGGAAAATTCTTAAAGAGATGGGAATACCAGACTACCTGACCTGCCACCTGAGTAATCTGTATGCAGGTCAAAAAGCAACAGTTAGAACTGGAAGTGAAACAACAGACTTGTTCCAAATTGGGAAAGGAGTATTTCAAGGCTGTATATTGTCACCCTATTTAGTTAATTTATATGCAGAGTACATCATGTAAAATGCTAGACTGGATGAAGCAGAAGCTGGGATCAAGATTACTGGAGGAATTATCATTAACCTCAGATATGCAGATGACACCACCCTTATGGCAGAAAGTGAAGAAGCACTAAAGAGCCTCTAGATGAAAGTGAAAGAGGAGAGTGAAAAAATTGGCTTAAAACTGAACATTCAGAAAATTAAGATCATAGCATCTGGTCCCATCACTTCACGGCAAATAGATGGGGAAACAATGGAAATAGTGGCAGACTTTATTTTTTTGGTCTCCAAAGTCACTGCAGATGGTGAGTGAAGGCATGAAATTAAAAGATGCTTACTCCTTGGAAGAAAGGTTATGACCAACCTAGACATCATATTAAAAAGCAGAGATGTTACTTAGCCAACAAAGGTCCATCTAGCCAAAGCTATGGTTTTTCCAGTAGTCATGTACGGATGTGAGAGTTGGACTATAAAGAAAGCTGAGCACCGAAGAATTGATGCTTTTGAACTGTGGTGTTGGAGAAGACTCTTGAGAATCCCTTGGACTGCAAAAAGTTCCAACCAGTCCATCCTAAAGGAAATCAGTCCTGAATGTTCACTGAAAGGACTGATGCTGAATCTGAAACTACAATACTTTGGCGACCTGATGGAAAAAACCTTGATGCTGGGGAAGATTGAAGGCACTAGCAGAAGGAGATGGCAGAGGATGAGATCGTTGGATGGCATCACCAACTCAATGGACATGAGTTTGATTAAGATCTGGGAGTTGGTGATGGACAGGGAAGTCTCTGTGGTGCAGTCCTTGGGATCACAAAAAGTCAGATATAACTGAGTGGCTGAACTGAACTGAGTTTATGTTTGCATTCTACCACTTATCACCCCAACACTCAGCTGCCTAGAGGTCACAGATAGTGACCTGTGTCCTTAAGTACTAGTATTAATGCCACAGCTATGGCTACAGTGTCCTTGGCAGCTAACTAGTTCATTTGGCGATTAGCTCAGCAATAATAATGGACTCTATTCAACCCTGTTAAATATAAAGCCCAAGAGGCATGTTAATAAGCATTTACCTCCATATTTAAAAAGGCCTTGACTTGTAATAATAATCTTGACTGATTTGGCCTTGTTAACTAAGTGAATATCACAGGGCACTTAATAATTGTATTTAGTAAAATAAAAACTATCTAAATAAAAAATTTATGGATCTTAATAGATATTTAGCTCTTCTCTTGATGGCCTTTAATTCAATTAAATTAATAATTTCAGTAACCACACTCCGAGAAGCTAATCAAATTCTGTGCAGTTCATCCAAAATAACACAGAGCAAACTTTATATTATAATGCATGGCTTTTGAACTTTAACATGAAAATTACTACTCTGAGAAGAGTAAATGTGGCAGAAATGAACATATGAGATTTTGTTGCTCAAAAGCATTTATCCAAATGTTATATTTTTTAAAACACAGATAAAATAGACAATTTTATCAACTAATAGACATGTGGCCCTGTCCAAAATGTCCATTGAGACTTAAAGCCACACCAGAAAATCTTTGAAATTTGTTTCTGTTCAAAACATCCAGGAGCATATTCAGTATAATGGCTACAAAAACAAACAAAAAACTAAAACCAAAAAACAACTCCTTGTTCTGTTGCTTGGCAGTATTAAATCTTTATTTACACATTCTCAGTGGAACATGTAAAAAATATTATACTCACACACAAAAATGCCAGTGCTACATTTTAAAGTTTTGTTACCATTTCTATTATTTAGCAGAGATGGGAATAAAAGGTACAGGTGCTATGAAGAAGAGAGAAGCTGCAATGCCTGATGCACATTAATCAGGATTTGGATAAGCTCACAGGGCTTCCCACGTGGTGCTAGTGGTAAAGAATCCAGTGCTCTGTGACAACCTAGAGGTGACGGGGTGCAGTGAGGGGTGGAAGGAAGATTCATGAAAGAGGGGAAATATGTATACCTATGGCTGATTCATGCTGATGTATGGCAAAAACCAGCACAGTATTGTAAAGCAATTATCCTTCAATTAAAAATAAATAAATTTTAAAAATATTAAAAAATTTTTAAAGAAAAAAATAAAAGAATCCTTCTGCCAATGTAAGAAACACAGGAGACAGGGTTTGATCAGGGGTCAGGAAGATCCCCTGGAGTAGGAAACAGCAACCCACTCCAGTATTCTTGCCTGGAAAATTCCATGGATTTGCTCTAAATTCCATGTAGAGCTCAGCAGCTTACAGTCCATGGGGTTGCAAAGAGTCGGACAGGCCTGAGCGACTGAGCATGCACATATACAGTCTTTCAGAATAGGACAGGAAAACAGCAGTGCAATATTGGTGTTGAAGGGGAAGCAAGAAAAACTTTGATTGGGTTAAAAGTATCAGAAGAAGAACCAAATGTGACATCATCACAGGTACTTGGAAGAACACTCTGTGATGTTCATGATGAAGAGAGCTCGTTAATGCTACCAAAAGAAACTCATTAAAGAAGCAGGTAAAAAGAATTAAAAACCCACTTGGGCTGCCAAACTCAACTAGATTGCATGGGATTGAAATTCCAGGGGCTTATAAAGTAACCATATGTGGAGAATCATTTTTTATGAACAATTTCAGAGCTCAAGATGAGAATTCTTATTTGCACAACTTATGAAAATATTTGATAAGTCCCAGTTCCACATTATTCAGTTATGGCACCTTCAAGATGGCACTGACATAGTTCATTCAGTTATTTACTGTGCATGTGTAGTATTAGGTTTTGTTGTTGTTCAGTCGCTAAGTTGTGTCTGACTCTTTGCAACCCTGTGGACTTTAGCATGCAAGGCTTGCCTGTCTGCTGAAGATACTGTCTCCTGGCGTTTGCTCAAACTCATGTCCATTGAGTCAGTGATGCCATCCAACCATCTCATCCTCTGTTCCTCCCTTCTCCTCTTGCCCTCAATTTCCCCAGCATCAGAATATTTTCCAATGAGTTGGCTCATTGCTTCAGGTGGCCAAAGTATTAGGGCTTCAGATTCAACAGTCCTTCCAATGAATATTCAGGGTTGATTTCCTTTAAGATTGACTGGTTTGAGCAATAAGAAGTTGCTGTCCAAGGGGCTCGCAATGCTGGAGAGGGTGTGGAGAAAAGGGAACCCTCTTACACTGTTGGTGGGAATGCAAACTAGTACAGCCACTATGGAGAACAGTGTGGAGATTCCTTAAAAAACTGGAAATAGATCTGCCTTATGATCCAGCAATCCCACTGCTGGGCATACACACTGAGGAAACCAGAAGGGAAAGAGACACGTGTACCCCAATGTTCATCGCAGCACTGTTTATAATTGCCAGGACATGGAAGCAACCTAGATGTCCATCAGCAGATGAATGGATAAGAAAGCAGTGGTACATATACACAATGGAGTATTACTCAGCCATTAAAAAGAAAACATTTGAATCAGTTCTAACGAGGTGGATGAAACTGGAGCCTATTATACAGAGTGAAGTAAGCCAGAAGGAAAAACACCAATATAGTATACTAATGCATATATATGGAATTTAGAAAGATGGTAACAATAACCTTGTGTACGAGATAGCAAAAGAGACACTGATGTATAGAACAGTCTTATGGACTCTGTGGGAGAGGGAGAGGGTGGGAAGATTTGGGAGAATGGCATTGAAACATGTAAAATATCATGTATGAAACGAGATGCCAGTCCAGGTTTGATGCACGATACTGGGTGCTTGGGGCTAGTGCACTGGGACGACCCAGAGGGATGGTATGGGGAGGGAGGAGGGAGGAGGGTTCAGGATGGGGAACACATGTATACCTGTGGCGGATTCATTTTGATATTTGGCAAAACTAATACAATTATGTAAAGTTTAAAAATAAAATAAAATTAAAAAAAAAAAAGAGAGTCTGCTCCAGTACCACAGTTTGAAAATTTCAACTATGTCATTGACCCAGACACTAACAATGAAAAAAGACAAATGTATGTACATTTTATTATGTATTCACACACACATTTATATGTATTTATTTATACACTTCCATTTGCATGGAAGAAAATCTCAACTTTAACCTTTCATAGTGCATGACAGCTTTCAAGATTGCAAATGTGAATGCAATTTGACTACTCCTAACAAATGCATGAGTAAAAGGATGCTTGTTTCATTTTTCACAGTTGCTGGGCCTAAAAATATCTTCTTTGTTTCCAACATATGAGTATTTAACAATGGTAGTAACACCCACTTGCATGCAGAAATATTATAAACAATGTTTGAGCTTCCATTTGTGCCTTTGGAAGAAGTAAAGGAAAAATTTAGTACACTGTGGAAAATGCAGAAAAAAATGTCTGTGACCTAATGGATTATGTTTTCAGAATGTATTAGCATGGAAGATGTGGCAGAGTCTGAAGACAAGAAGTGCCAAGATTTTCATGAGAAAATCGGAATTTTTATACATCAGTCCTGAATGGCAATCACAGTATGAACAATGCAGTGGAAGGCTGTCATAGCTAATTTCAAAAGCTGGCGATAGTATTTCAAATGGAATTGATAGTTTTCAAATGGAAGGATGAAATACTATTGTCAGCTTTTGAAATTAGCTTCCATTTGAAGACCTATTGAAGAGTTAAAAGATGAATAGCAAAGCAGGAACAAATTGTAAGGTTCTCTGTGGTTGTAATCAAACATAGTGACCAACTTCACATTGACACTGACAAAATCAAATTCATATAACAAAAATTGTTAACAGATATAATGAATATAAAGCTAATAACAAGATCAATACATACTTGGTAGCAGTTGCTCATCGAGTTGAGGATGACCCTATAGAACTTCATAGTTCTATAACATAACCTACAAGATCTTTTAGAACTAACACCTGAGAAAGATGTCCTTTTCATTATAGTGGACTGGAATGCAAAAGTATGAAATCCAGAAGCCCTTGGAGTAACAGGCAAATTTGGCCTTGGAGTACAGAATGAAGCAGGGCAAAGGCTAACTGTTTTGCTAAGAGAACGCACTGGTCATAGAAAACACCCTCTTCTGACGACACAAGGAAAGACTCTACACATGGACATCACCAGATAGCCAACACCAAAATCAGATGGATTGTATTCATTGCAGCCAAAGATGGAGAAGCTCTATACAGTCAGCAAAAACAAGACCTGGAGCAGACTGTGGCTCAGATCATGAACTCCTTATTGCCAAATTCAGACTTAAATTTAAGAAAGTGGGAAAAAACACTAAACCATTCAGGTATAACCTAAATCAAATCCCTTATGATTATACAGTGGAAGTGAGAAATAGATTTAGGGGACTAGATCTGATAGACAGAGCACCTGATGAAATATAGACAGAGGTTTGTGATATTGTACAAGAGACAAGGATCAACACCATCTCCAAGAAAAAGAAATGCAAAAAAGCAAAATGGCTGTCTGAAGAGGCCTTACAAATAGCTGTGAAAAGAGAGAAGCAAAAAGCAAAGGAGAAAAGGAAAGATATACCCATTTGAATGCAGAGTTCCAAAGAATAGCAAGGAGAGATAAGAAAATAAGAAAGCCTTCCTTAGCAATCAATGCAAAGAAATAGAGGAAAACAACAGAATGGGAAAGACTAGAGATCTCTTCAAAAAAATTAGAGATGCCAAGGGACCATTTCATGCAAAGATGGGCTGGCTCAATAAAGAACAGAAATGGTAGGGACCTAATAGAACAAAAAATACTAAGAAGAGGTGGCAAGAATACACAGAAGAACCCAAAAAAGATCTTCATGACCCAGATATTCATGATGGTGTGATCACTCACCTAAAGCCAACATCCTGGAATGTGAAGTCAAGTGGCCCTTAGGAAGCATCGCTACAAACAAAGCTAGTGGAGGTGATAGAATTCCAGTTGAGCTATTTCAAATCCTAAAAGATGATGCTGTGAAAGTTCTGCACTCAATATGCCAGCAAATTTGGAAAACTCAGCAATGGCCGCAGGACTGCAAAAAGTCAGTTTTCATTCCAATTCCAAAGAAAGGCAATGCCAAAGAATGCTCAAACTACCACACAATTGTGCTCATCTCACACGGTAGTCAAGTAATGCTCAAAATTCTCCAAGCCAGGCTTCAGCAATACGTGAACCGGGAACTTTCAGATGTTCAAACTGGTTTTAGAAAAGGCAGAAGAACCAGAGATCAAATTGCAAACATCTGCTGGATCAATTAAAAAGCAAAAGAGTTCCAGGAAAACAATTATTTCTGCTTTATTGATTATTCCAAAGACTTTGACTGTGTGCATCACAATAAAATGTGGAAAATTCTGAAAGGGATGGGAATTCTGGACCACCTGACCTGCCTTTTGAGAAACCTGTATTCAGGTCAGGAAGCAACAGTTAGGACTGGACATGGCACAACAGATTGGTTCCAAATAGGAAAAGGAGAACATCAAAGCTGTATATTGTCACCCTGCTTATTTAACTTATATGCAGAGTACATCATGAGAAACACTGGGCTGGAAGAAGCACAAGCTGGAATCAGATTACTGGGAGAAATATCAATAATGTTTGATATGTAGATGACACCACCCCAATGGCAGAAAGTGAAGAAGAATTAAAAAGCCTCTTGATGAAAGTGAAAGAGGAGAGCGAAAAAGGTGGCTTAAAGCTCAACATTCAGAAAACTAAGATCATTGCATCTGGTCCCATTCAGATCAGATCAGATCAGATCAGATCAGTCGCTCAGTCGTGTCCAACTCTTTGTGACCCCATGAATCGCAGCACGCCAGGCCTCCCTGTCCATCACCAACTCTCGGAGTTCACTCAGACTCACGTCCATTGAGTCAGTGATGCCATCCAGCCATTTCATCCTCTGTCGTCCCCTTCTCCTCCTGCCCCCAATCCCTCCCAGCATCATAGTCTTTTCCAATGAGTCAACTCTTCGCATGAGGTGGCCAAGTACTGGAGTTTCAGCTTTAGCATCATTCCCTCCAAAGAAATCCCAGGGCTGATCTCCTTCAGAATGGACTGTTGGATCTCCTTGCAATCCAAGGAAGCTTTAGGCAGCAAAAATAAATCGAGCAAAAACGGAACCAGGTGAATAACAAACGTCACAGGGCCAAAAGACAATCCATATCCTGAATTATAAGGACGTGACTGAATAGTTTACATTAATGTAAAAGGTCACTGAAGGGAATTCACGCATGCGCTCTGTCTCATGAGTCATGAGACCTGCGTGCAGCTCTGCTCGTTCCTGTTTTCCAGGAATGGATAAGGAACAGAGGGCCCTTGAGAAACAGCACACAAAGGAAGAAAACAACACATTGGATTCCTTAAAGTTGAACGTCCCCTGACAAGTCAAAGCTATGGTTTTTCTAGTAGTCATGTATGGATGTGAGAGTTGGACTATGAAAAAAGCTGAGCTCTGAAGAATTGTTACTTTTGAACTATGGCCTTGGAGAAGACTCTTGAGAGTCCATTGGACTGCAAGGAGATCCAACCAGTCAATCCTAAATGAGGTCATTCCTGAATATTCATTGGGAGGACTGATGCTGAAGCTGGGGCTGCAATACTTTGGCCACCTGATGCGAAGAACTGACTCATTAGAAAAGACCCTGATGCTGGAAAAGATTGAAGGCAGGAAGAGAAGGGGACGACAGAGGGTAAGATGATCGGATGGCATCACCAACTCAATGGACATGAGTTTGAGTAAACTCTGAGTATTGTTGATGGACAGGGAGGCCTGGTGTTCTGGGATTCATGGGGTCACAAAGAGTCGGACATGACTGAGTGACTGAACTGAATTGATAGAACTTCATGATGAGGAAGATCAAGAGTAAATGTGAAATCCAAAGCTCATTGTGAATTACAAAAATAATAAAAATGTGAATTAAATTTTAGTAAAATTAAATGCTTGCTTATTTAATGTGAAAGTGTAGTATTAGTCACTCAGTCATGTCCAACTGTTTGCAACTCCATGGACTATAGCCTGCCAGACTCCTCTGTCCATGGAATTCTCCAGGCAAGAATACTGGAGTGGTTTGCCATGCCCTTCTCCAGGGGATCTTCCCAACCCAGGTATCAAACCCATGTCTCCCACATTGCAGGCAGATTGTTTACCATTTGAGCTACCCATGGAGCCCTGAACCATGAAGCAAATGTCTCAATGGACATTTGGACAGGAGCTAATTTCAAGGACTTTTTGGGGAAGTTCATTTCAAGAACCGTTTTGGCATGTGCCAAAGGTCTCAGTGGATGTTTTATACAGGACAAAATGTGCTGCAGTGATTGTATTGCATTGTTACAGTGATTGATTTCTTCTTCATATTTTAAAATAAAATAGTAGTACATTCAAATTTTATTTTAAATATACCAATATATTTTTTGAAACTACTTCACAAAGTCACTAAAGATCAGGCAAACTTAAAAAAAAAGCCAAATTCAAGCAGTGAAATTATTCATACAAATGTGTCTTTCTTCCTTAGGCAATGCTGATTAAAAAAAAAAAATGAAAACGTATTACTTTGTTAGGACTGCCATAAGATTAGGAATGAGGGTTTCACTGAATGGTAAGACCCAGAAGAATCCAGATAAAAGTCAAGTAAAAATAATTGATGATATCAATCAGTCAACTTAAATGACAGATAAATGGACCATATTACATTATAACATATCAGCTATAGTTTGGCAAAATTTTTCTATTTTGGCAACAAAACTTTCGGGAGTTTGGGATTAGCAGATGTAAACTATTATTATATATAATGGATAAACAACAAGTTTGTACTGTATAGTTCCACAGGGAACTATATTCAGTATCTTGTGATAAACCATAAAATGAAAGAATATGAAAAAATACATGTATCTATAACTGAGTCACTGCTGTACAGCATAAATAAATACAACACTGTAAATCAACCGTAATTCAATAATTTTTTTTTCAAAAAAGGAGAAACAATCTGTCATTCAGTCTCACATGCTGAATTGAAGCTATGAAGGAAATAAAATTTATTTTTTATTCATTTAGAAACAGAATTTCTGTTATTTATAGTCTACATAATCATAACTGACACACTGTTGAGTTGTTTAAGATAAAAAATAATGTGAAAAAAGTAGCATCTGTAATCTTTTCCCCTTTGAGGTCTACAACTAATCACATTTCTTTCAATGTTTAATTCTTCTTGTAGTAAATTAATCCCAGCATAGGGTCAATCTGGCAATGTAAAACCACAGCTGTATTCATTCACATATTCAGTATTTGCTAAATATGAGAATCTTGATTTTCTTTTTTCTTTATAGTCTATTTATTATCTTTTCCTAGAAGAGAGTGGGAAGAGGTAAAGAGCCAACAGATCTCCTTGGTACTGACATATCCTGAACTTACTTTACACGGTGCCCACAGTATGAAAATCTATATGAAAATCTACGTTTTCCTGGTAAGCATGAGAAATTTAAATATAACGATGCTTGGAACTCAGAAGGACAAATAATAGTAACAACTTCTGGAAAAACTGGTCAAAAGGCAGTAAGAAAACTGCTAGTGTTGGCAGTTTCTGACTTAATGGTAACACCAGAAAGCTGGCAAGCCCAAAGATCCTCTCCCGTCTGTTTTGGCTACAAGACTGGCTGTGGTTTTGGCTTTAAACACTCTGGAGCATTTCCTTCCCATCAAGGCTTCATTATGCAGAATCTAAATTCTCTCTGTTAGAGCAGATTTTGCAACTCTGGCAGAAGGTATATATAGCTTAACTCTCTTTCTGTTTCTCTTTTCACTTTTCCACTATCAGTGAATCGTGAAGGTGCTGATTCATGACACAGATTAAAGGTTCACCTATTAAAAAAATAAAAAACAAATTCTAAATAATTCTCACATGAATAGCATTATACATGACTGATTCTAAAATTTGGAATGGTATAGAAATAATTTTGACTGTTAACCTGGTCTCCCCCTACACGCTGAGATCTCTTCTAAACCTGAAATATTTTACCCTTCATCTCATTCAGAATAATTAGTAAGGGACAATGAAAACCTTGGTATTTCTATATAAGAGTTTTAAATTATTAATTATACTGCAAAGAACAAAAGAACTACGTTCATTTTGGAAGGAAGCAAAATATTGATTTAATATAAACATTTTTTAAAAGAGTAAATTAATTTTTGTATTCAGTATTCTTTATATCTCAGTGTAAAGGGTTTCAATGTACATAGGTTTAGCTAGATATTTAAAATATTAATAGAGACTGGGTAAAATAAGTTTTTGTGATTATGTGAAACATTCAGATAAATACAAAATGTTTTAGTCACTCAAATATTTTAAAGTAGATACAGTTATGGCCTCACATCAGCTAAATTTTAATTCATGAAATGGTTTACTTTTCAGATGTTTGAAGGTTGTTGTTCTGTATTAATGGATCAACAAAGTATTTTATTTTAAAGATTATTCCAGTAAAAATGGAAAATCAGTATGCACACATGCATATTATGACACCTCACAGAGTTTTGATTATTGATTTAAACAAAAATATGTTTGCAATCTAAATTATTTAGAGGCATTTAGAGGATTAACTTGTTAAAAGTATGAAAACTTTATCTGTTAGGAAAATTAATATTTAAAGAGGAATATGATTTATGATGCTTTTTACTAGAATAGAGGACATACTATAAGATAATATTTTTGTTAATATAGATTACTGAAGTTATCTGTAGGGAACCAAATGAAGTTTTTTAAAAATTCAAGATTAGATGTATATCAACAAGTATATAATTTTATTCATGTATTATAGTGATTTTCTTTCATTTCCTATTTATTAATAGAGTTAAATATAAAATCATTTCCATATTTTGTGGGCATATTTTAAGAGGTAAATATCTTGTTTAATGAAGAAAGTTGGAAAATTATGAAATAATTGCTGTTCCACAAGAGTGCAAAAATAACCTGGTTTTATTTTAACCTAATTATGTTGAATACATCCCCAGATTCTTTGGAAATACTAAATTGCAAATGATTTTATACCAAGTATAGCAAAATATGAACTCCACACCAGTGTTGGGGAATGTACCTTACTCAAAAAATTGACTCCTGAATCCTATTATGGAGATAAAGGAATTCTTTTTGTGATTACTCTCTCTTCTGCTACAACATGTGCTTCTACAACCAGCCATATGTGGTTTTTAAATGGGAAATGATGCTGGTGTGGCAAAAAGTTTGTGTTGGTTCATCAACATTCTGACTTGGGCATAGGGGGAATTTAATTATCTTCTTTGACAACAAAGGGAAAAACTTTCAACTCTGTACACAGACATTAATCCTGTTAAACAGAATGGGGCAATTGAAATAGAAAATTTTAAGCTCAATTTTTATGAAAGTAAAAATTAGTGCCTATTGTACCCATTTCCAGCTATGATCTAAGATTGTGCTCATCATATGAGAAAACACTGGATAAGCAAGCAAAATAACACTTAACTTTAAAGCCTTGTAAGTGTACTGGATGCAGCAATGTCTAAAAGACCTAATTCAAAAGAGAAATGAGCCTTTTCTAAGTGAGAAAAGTACTGGGTGCTACATGTTAAACGAGAGTAAAGGGGGAGGTGTGCCAAGGAAGGGAGACTTTTTCTGGGATGAGGAGAAGCAAAACTAAACTTTTAATGAAAGCTTTGGCTAGTTTGGAATCTGGAAGAGCCCCAGTGTAAAAATAAATCTCTTGGCCAGACAGTTATAACCTGAAAGAATTTGCTCAGTGAGAATCTGTGGGTATAGAGTAGAAAACATAGATATCACAATATCATCAGAAACTTAGGTTCAGGGGTGCAGCTGGAATTCAATTCAGAGTTGAATTGGAATTAAATAAAGCTTCAACCTAGTCCCAGCTCAGCAGGACTTCTGATTAGTTTCATCTTAACGCCCTTGCAAGAGGAAAGGGCAAGCCTTTACTGGGAAAACTAAAATAGAATAAAAGCAAACATACAAACAGTTGCATATTTATTGCACCTTTATAAAAAAAGAGAACACATCAAAATTGAAATGCATGTAAAGATGTAAAATGGAAAAAAGATGTAAAATGATATGACCCTGTAATAAAGTTAAAATAATAATAGATTCTCAGCTTCAGCTTAGGATATACAATGCTAGAAAGAATGCTGCTTATTGTTATAATATGTAAAATTCAGAGAACTGAGGTCACAGGACAGCCCAATCATCTGAAACCCAAGGAAAGGCTGGTACATGACCACTTTCTTTCCTGGGGCAGGCATTGGGGAAAATACTAGTTTATAAGACTTCAGTAAGATTGGAACATATTGCTGGAAGGCAATCACAGGCTGGCATATGGGTATAGAATATGTCAGATCAACAGACACAACTAAAGGGTGTTTGTTTGCATTAGCAAGCTCTTCTCCACAGACTGTCTGGGTCCTCAAGAGAAAGACTCGAGTCATGGGACAGCTTGGAAAAGCCTTACCTCCAGGAAAAGAAGGTGTGAGTCAGCTAGTAGTGGCGGGTCACACTCCCCCTCCTGATGCTGTCTCCCCAACAGCCCTGCAACCAGCGATCTTAGTTGGCTTTTTATTTTTGGGGGCGGGGGGAGCGTTGTGGGATAGGGCACAAGTGAAGACTGCTTGCAACTAGAGGAACTGAACAGAACAAAAATAAACCTCTATGCCTGGGGAAGAGAAAGGAAAACGTCATGGTTCCAGACGATTAAAGCTTTTTCTCTACTGCTTGGAGGCTTCCTTGGTGGCTCAGACAGTAAAGAATCTGCCTGCAATGAGCAAGATCCCTGGGTTCGATCCCTGGTTTGGAAGATCCTCTGGAGGAGGAAATGGCAACCGACTCCAGTACTCTTGCCTGGAAAATTCTATGGGTGGAGGAGCCTGGTGGGCTACAGTCCATGGAGCAGGAAAGCAGTACCTCCCTGCTACTGAGGGAACCAGAGAAGAGTGCCCTGTCTCCCAGCTCACACATTAAGCGAGCTAGCTCAGCAACAGAAAATATCGAAATACTCCTGGGGTAGGTAGGGGTGAGAGCGCCGAGAGACCTCCAGGAGGCACAAGTGTAAAGGCAAGTTTTTAGTTGACAGGGAGCAGACTGAGAAAACAGCCCAAGGCCACCAGCCCACCTCCCAGGTTCAAGGTGACAGGAATAAAATTTTGAAGCCTGGGGTGCAAGGAGAGGACGTGTAAGGACAGCAGAACTCAAGCACAGCTCAGCTTCTGGCTACGTAGACAACTCAGCAAACCAAAGGGAAGTCGTAGCTTTGAGAAAGATAGTATCTGAGTTGAAGAATTCATCCAACAAGTTTCAGAGCACATTGGATACAGCATTTTTCTATGTCCAGGCCATTGAATGCAAAGACGGGTCAATAGAAAATACTCAGATAGAAGTACAGCAAGGAAGAGAATAATACCAGCAAGTGAACAGGGATTCAGCAACATGAGGGAAAATACCATATGATTAATACACATGCAGTAAGAGTTCCAGAAGAAAGAGACCAAGCAGGGAGGGATATCTGAAGAGTGAGTGGAGAAATTGGTTCAAGTAGGGAAAAAAAAAGATGAAAACAACCCAACAAAAAGGAAACATAAATCAAAAAAGTTCAGGAACCTCGGGTAGAACAAACAGGACTAAAATGCACACCTTGGCCCATCCTACTCATATGGCTAAAATCTAAAGAAGAAAATAATTATGTAAAGATGGCAGAGACAATTTACATCCAGGAGAACAATTATATCTGCTTTTTATCATAAACAAAGGGTGAGAAACATAATGACTTACTTAGTGATACAGTGATATCAATATGGAAGTCCACATTTAATGAAGGTATCTTTAATTTTTTGTTTTCCTGGGGACATATGCATCATGGTTCAGTTTATAGATGGAATAAAGCAAGAGGATATCAACATACATTTGTTTCAGACTTCAAAAACATTAAACCCATTATAGGAACACATGCATTAGGCTTTTATATATGCTATTTGAGTAGGTGCTAACAGAAGTTCAATGAAAAGTCAAGTATGAGAATTTTTATGACCTTATGGAACACAGGGCTTCCCTGGTGGCTCCCATATTAAAGAATCTGCCTGCAATGCAGGAGACCTGGGTTCAATCTCTGGGTTGGGAAGATCCTCTGGAGAAGGCAATGGCTACCCACTTCAGTATTCTTACTGAATTCCATGAACAGAGAAACCTGGTGGGCTATAGTCCATGGGATCACAAAGGGTCAGACATGACTGAGGACTGACACTTTCATGTTCAACAAAAGGATGGCCATTATTGATACACATAATTTTGCAAACGCATCTTCATATACTTGTTTAGAATTTCCCTGAGGATATCCCTAGGATTAGAATAACCAGTGCTATAGAGAATGAACTTTTAAAACTGTAGTAGATGATGAATGCCTAATTTTTTTTGAAAGTGTTTAATATGCTCATCCATGGGGTTGCTAAGAGTCGGACACGACTGAGCGACTTCACTTTCACTTTTCACTTTCATGCATTGGAGAAGGAAATGACAACCCACTCCAGGGTTCTTGCCTGGAGAATCCCAGGGATGGGGGAGCCTGGTGGGCTGCCGTCTATGGGGTCACACAGAGTCGGACACAACTGAAGTGACTTAGTAGCAGCAGCAGCGGCAATTCTGTTTGCTCTAAAATCCTTACCACCAATTGATATGGTCAAGTTTCTTTTTTTAATTTCTAACAATGACATGGATGTAAATTATATCTTAAGATTGCTTTAAATATGTGATTTTTCTGGTTGTCAAGTTGTGCATGTTCTTTTATTTAGGTACTCTTATCTTCTGTGTGGTACTTTTTCAAAACATTCACTTTTTTTTGTTAGGTTCTTTATATATATTTAATGCTACTGTTGCATTTGTAGCCAATTTTATTTTTATGGATGTAAGTCCATTAGGACTATTATGTGTTACAGATGTCTTCCTCCAGTTTTATTTTGCCATTCCACTTGCTTTATTGCAAATTTTGAGGAATAGAAATTTTTAAAGTTTTATATCTATATTCTCATATAAGTTGGTAATGGTATAAAGAGTTTGTTATATGTGTTTTAGCTTCTAATTTCTCTTGGATGTCTTAGCATTATTTATTAAATATTACAAAAACCCTCCTTCATTAAACTGTAGTGCTATTTGTATCATAAAATTTCCATTAAGTTCTATTTATCCTTAATCTATTCTTGTTCTACTATTGCACTTAAAATTATTATAATTTTATACAAATTCAGTCTTGTTTCCACATATTGTTCTAACTGGTTCCTTGAATATTCCTTACTCGTACCTTTCCATAATATTTTAGAATATAGTTTTGAACTTTTAGTCACGTACAAACAAACCCACACCATTATTTACTAGGATTTTGCTGTATTCGTTGAATCGATATATCAATTTGGGCAGAGATGAGAACTTTAGGAACTTCTAATTATGAAAATTTCTCTATTTCTTGGCATTCTTTATTATATGAAATATTAATATAGTTTTATACTTTTACAGAAAGTTATTCCATATCCTTTGTTAGATGTGTTTCTTTTTTAGTTTTCACTTTGAAGCTTTTTAAAGTGGTAACATTTCAACATTTATAAAACATCAAAATGTGAAAAAGGGAAATCTGATAAAATATTTCTAGAAAGACCCAAATACTAAAAACTATAAGTACTGTTGGGAGAAATTAAAGAATAAAATAGTGTCTAACTAAATGTTTTATGTACTGTGTTTATGGGTCAGAAAACTCAATATTGTAAAGATGTTATTTCTCCCCCAGACTCCCTATAAGTCAGTTCACTCAGTCGTGTCTGACTCTTTGCGACCCCATGGACTGCAGTATGCCAGGCCTCCCTGTCCATCACCGACTCCCAGAGTTTCCTCAAACTCATGTCCATCGAGTCAGTGGTGCCATCCAACCATCTCATCCTCCCTATAGATGGAATGCAGTCTCAGTGAAAATATCCAACAGGCTTTTTTAAAATAGAAGTTTGCAAATTGACTATAGCACTTATTTGGAAGTCCAAAAGATTATGTACAATAGTCAATACAACACTAATCTGGTATCAACATTATTACGTATCTAAAACTTCAATAATGAAGAGAGAGTGGTATTGGGGTAAAGGCATAAAAATAGTCCAGAAATTCACATATAAGGGACCACTAATTTTTAACAAAGGTGCAAAGACAATCCAGTGAAAAAGAGGGTCAGTCTTTTCAAAAAAGTTTGCCATGAAGTTTACGTATCTTTATATAAAACAAACAAACAGAAAGTAACTTAGTTCCATATCTTGTACTAGACATAAAAGTTAACTCAAAATCTATTGTAGAGAAAAAGGGACAACCTCAATTATAAAACTTCTAAAAGATAAAGATCGCTTTTGTAAACTTAAGGTCAGGTTTTTTTTAAATAGGATGCCAAAAGCACTGATTGTAAATGAAAGAAAATAACAAATTCAACTTTATCAGATTTCTGAATATGTAATCTCTGGTCGAAACTTAAAAGACAAAAGAGCAGCCACTGACTGCTGAAATGTCATCCTTTTACAACTTATGTGTCTACTAAAGGAATTGTGCCCAGAATATATAATTCTCAAGACTTGATAATGAAAAAATCAATTAAAAATAGGCAAAAGGATTTGAAGTCACTTCATCAAAGAAGATATATGGATAGCAAATAAACATACAGACATGGACATCAACATATGGTCAATACTAAAATAAAATTGATTATATTCTTTGCAACCAAAGATGGAGAAGCTCTATACAGTCAGCAAAAACAAGACTAGGAGCTGACTGTGGCTCAGATCATGAACCACTTATTGCCAAATTCAGACTTTAATTGAGGAAAGTAGGGAAAACCACTAGACCATTCAGGTATGACCTAAATCAAATCCCTTACAATTATACAGTGAGAGTGAAAAATAGATACAAGGGGATTAGATCTGAAAGACAGAGTGCCTGAAGAACTATAGATGGAGGTTCATGACACTATAGGATACAGGGATCAAGACCATACCCAAGAAAAAGAAATGCAATAAGACAAAATGGTTGACTGAGGAGGCCTTACAAATAGTTGAGGAAAGAAGAGAAATGAAAGGTAAAGGAGAAAAGGAAAGATATACCCATTTGAATTTAGAGTTCCAAAAAATAGCAAGGAGATATAAGAAAGCCTTCCTCAATGATGCAAAGAAATGGAGAAAAACACCAAAATGGAAAAGACTAGAGATCTCTTCAAGAAAATGAGAGATACCAAGGGAACACTTCATGCAAAGATGAGCACAATAAAGGACAGAAACTGTATAGACCTAACAGAAACAGAAGATATTAAGAAGAGGTGGCAAGAATACACAGAAGAACTATACAAAAAAGATCCTCATGACCCAGATAATCATGATGGTATGATCACTCACTTAAAGACAGACATCCCAGAGAGTGAAGTCAAGTGGGCTTTAGGAAACATTGCTATGAACAAAGCTAGTGGATGTGATGGAATTCCAGCTGAGCTATTTCAAATCCTAAAAGATGATGCTGTGAAAGTGCTGCACTCAATAGGCCAGCAAATTTGGAAAACTCAGCAGTGGCCACAGGGCTGGAAAAGTCAGTTTTCATTCCAATCCCAAAGAAAGGCAATGCCAAAGAATGCTCAAACTACTGCACAATTGCACTCATCTCACACGCTAGCAAAGTAATGCTCAAAATTCTCCAAGCCAGGCTTCAATAGTACGTGAACTGTGAACTTCCAGATGTTCAAGCTGGTTTTAGAAAAGGCGAACCAGATCAAATTGCCAAATGCACTGGATCATGGAAAAAGCAAGAGAGTTCCAGAAAACATCTACTTTTGCTTTATTGACTATGCCAAAGCCTTTGATTGTGTGGATCACAATAAACTGTGGAAAATTCTTCAAGAGATGGGCATACCAGACCACCTGACCTGTCTCTTGAGAAATCTGTATGTAGGTCAAGAAACAACAGTTAGAACTGGACATGGAACAACACACTGGTTCCAATTAGGAAATGTAGTACTTCAAAGCTGTATATTGTCACCCTGCTTATTTAACTTCTATGCAGAGTACATCATGAGAAACGCTGGGCTGAAGGAATCAAGATTGCCAGGAGAAATATCAGTAACCTCATATATGCAGATGACACCAACTTTATGGAAGAAAGCAAAGAAGAACTAAAGAGACCCTTGATGAAAGTGAAAGAGGAGAGTGAAAAAGTTGGCTTAAAGCTCAAAGTTCAGTAAACGAAGATCATGGCATCTGGTCCCATCACTTCATGGCAAATAGATGTGGAAACAGTGGAAAGAGTGACTTTATTTTCTTGGGCTCCAAATCACTGCAGATGGTGACTGCAGCCATGAAATTAAAAGACACCTTTTAATTTGAAAGAAAATCTATGAGCAATCTAGACAGCATATTAAAAAGCAGAGACATTACTTTGCCAACAAAAGACCATCTAGTCAAATCTATGGCTTTTCCAGTAGTCATATATGGATGTGAGAGTTGGACTATAAAGAAAGCTGATCATCGAAGAATTGATGCTTTTGAACTGTGGTGTTGGAGAAGACTCTTGAGAGTCCCTTGGACTGCAAGGATGTCCAACCAGTCCATCCTAAATGAAATCAGTCCTGAATATTCATTGAAAGGACTGATGCTGAAGCTGAAACTCCAATATTTTGGCCACCTGATGTGAAGAACTGACTCATTGGAAAAGACCCTGATGCAGGGAAAGATTGAAGGAAGGAGGAGTAGGGAATGGCAAAGGATGAAATGGTTGGGTGGCATCACTGCCTTGATGGACATGAGTTTAAGTAAGCTCTGGGAGTTGGTGATGGACAGGGAAGCCTGGCATGCTGCAGTCCATGGGGTCACAAAGATTCCCACAGGACTGAGTGACTGAACTGAACTGAGACATGTTCAGCATCATCATCTTTATGAAATATGAGTTAGTTTTACAATGAAAACTACCACATATGTAGTAGTTGGTAAAATTAAAAAGACCAACCATACTAAGAATTGACAAGAATGTCCTGTAATAAATTGATGGCAAAAATATTTTCAGCTGCTCCTTTTTAAATGTTCTGATTGTCACACAATATTCACTTAAAACATTTTGACTCATTTTTAAAATAATGGTTTTTAATTTGACAGTGCTATAAACTGATTATTTTTTCCACTTAACAAGATGTTTGGCATCATTTACTGACAGTTCCTTTTCATCACCAACTAGGTCAGCAAATTTGGAACAACTGTTTTGAGTGGGGTATTGAACAGATGCTGTGTGGTGCAACTATTTTATGGTCCATCACATTTCAGGGGAAGTATTTCCATGATTATATTCAACTTTAAGTGCTTTGAATATGTAAAATCAATAACACTGATGACAATGTATAATACATTGAGAATGCTGGTTCACTTTCTGAGCCAGGAGCATCATTTCATTTATGAATCATTTAGTGAATGAGAGATGCCAGTAGTACAAGTTTAGTATATTTATCACCGAGTCACTATAGTGCCAGTCAAATCTACCAACACATCAGTGGTTACATTTTGTCAGTTTTTTCATGAAGCATCCTGTTAGTTTTTAAAAAGTAATTTGCTGGTTAGTATATATCTTTCTTTGGAAGGAATGATGCTAAAGCTGAAACTCCAGTACTTTGTCCACCTAATGCGAAGAGCTGACTCACTGGAAAAGACCCTGATGCTGGGAGGGATTGGGGGCAGGAGGAGAAGGGGACGACAGAGGATGAGATGTTGGATGGCATCACCGACTCGAAGGATGTGAGTTTGAGTGAACTCCGGGAGTTGGTGATGGACAGGGAGGCCTGGCGTGCTGCGATTCATGGGGTTGCAAAGAGTCAGACACGACTGAGCGACTGATCTGATCTGACATATCTTTCAAGGGCTTCTCTGGTGGATCAGATGGTAAAGAATCTGTCTGTAACTCAGGGGACCTGGGTTTGATCCCGGGGTCAGGAAGATCGCTTGAAGAAGGGAATGGCAACCCACTCCAGTATTCTTGCCTGGAGAATCCCATGGACAGAGGAGCCTGGCAGGGTACAGTCCATGGGGTCACAAAGTTAGGCACAACTGAGTGAATAACACACACACACACACACACACACACACACATAATGCATTATCTTTTTGAGTTATAAAAATTATAGCTTTGGAACATGTCAGTTTTTAAACAGACTTGAGAGATTTCCATCATCTTCATGACGTGTGTCTTCTTTATGTCTCTCAGCATTATCTGGTAAGAGATGAATGCATTTTAGTTTGCTGCTGTATTGCTTTCTGTTTATCATTAAATCAGTTTGGGTGGTTGGAATGGGAAGTGTTTTCTCAGTACTATGTGGTCATTAGGTTATAAATGACAAGAATTTTTGAAGTATGTGGCTTTCAAGTATGAATCTTTCAGATATTGTTTTGTTTAGTGAAGTATATAAAATATTGGAAGCAGGATTTAATTTCTTTAAATACCAGTGAACTAAATGCTAGACATGTGGCTTCACATTCTAGTCATTAGCCATTAGCATTTATCTCAAAGAATAATATACTTATCTTAGGATAAAATTTATTACTAATGATAGTGGACCAAAATGATTACTTCAACCAGTTACTGCCTTGAAATTAAATGTTATTTTCTAGTTTTTTGTCCTACCTGATTTTATTGTCATTTTTTTCGACTGCTTGGTGTGACTTATAGTGTTACTCTTGATAGGATTAGTATAAATATCTGGTCTGCCACTTTTTCAATCTTCTGGATGTTTATTATTAGCAATGACTTAATATATGATTTTTGAAGAAACTGTTTCCTATTTTTTAGTATTAGTTTAATTGATGGTAGATATCCCTTGTGGCTCAGTCGGTAAAAAAATCCACCTGCAATGCGGGGTGCCTATGTTTGATCTCTGGGCTGGGAAGATACCCTGGAGGAAGACATGGCCACCCACTCCAGAAGTTTTGCCTGGAGAATCCCCATGGACAGAGGAGTCTGGTGGGCTGCAGTCCATGAGGTCACAGAGTTGGACACAACTGAGCAACTAAGAACACAGCACAGACATACATCAATAACTGTATATTATATATTAAGTATATTATTGGAGCTCCTCTGGTGGCTCCACAGGTGCCCCACATTGCAGGTGTGACTTCTCTGGTGGCTTAGATGGTAAAGTGTCTGCCTACAATGTGGGAGACCCGGGTTCAATCCCTGGGTTGGGCAGATCTCCTGGAGAAGGAAATGGCAGCCCACTCCAGTATTCTTGCCTGGAGAATCCCTTGGATGGAGGATCCTGGTAGGCTACAGTCAAAGTGGTCTCAAAGAGTCAGACACGACTGAGTGACTTCACTTTCACTTTTCTGGAGGCTCAGATGGTAAAGAATCTGCCTGTAATGAGGAGATCAGGGTTTTGATTCCTGGGTTGGGAAGATCTCCTTGAGAAGGAAATGGCAACCACTCTAGTATCCTTGCCTGGAGAATTCCATGAACAGAGGACCTGGTAGGCTACAGTCCATGGGGTCACAAAGGGTTGGACACGACTGAGTGACTAACACTTTCAATTGCATAGAGTCATTATTTATATAAAATATGATAGGAAGCAATTATGTATTAAATATATTATATATAAAGTTAAAATATATTGCATCAGTTCAGTTCAGTCGCTCAGTTGTGTCCGACTCTTTGCGACCCCATGAACCGCAGCACACCAGGCCTTCCTGTCCATCCCCAGCTATTGGAGTTTACTCAAACTCATGTCCATTGAGTCAGTGATGCCATCCAACATCTCATCCTCTGTCATCCCCTTCTCCTCTTGCCCCCAATCTTTCCCAGCATCAGGGTCTTTTCAAATGAGTCAGCTCTTTGCATCAGGTGGCCAAAGTATTGGAGTTTCAGCTTCAACATCAGTCCTTCCAATGAACACCCAGGACTGATCTCCTTTAGGATGGACTGGTTGGATCTCCTTGCAGTCCAAGGGACTCTCAAGAGTCTTCTCCAACACCACAGTTTTCATAAGATACATTAAATATAAAATAATTATATATATATATATATGTAGTAAATATATTTTGGGCTTTCACAGTAGCTCAGCAATAAAGAATCCACCTACAATGCAGCAGATGCTAGTTCTATCCTTGGATTCGGAAGATACCCTGGAGGAAGTCACGGCAACCCTCTCCAGTATTTTTCCTGGAGAATCCCATGGAGAGAGGAACCAATTTGACTAAAGTTCATGGGGTCACAAAGAGTCAGAGATGATTGAAACAACTGAGCACACACACAAATATAAATGAGATATATAATCTTAATTTTAGGTATGACCTAATTGAAATACCTTATGATTATACAGTGGAGGTGACAAATAGATTCAAGAAACTAGATCTGGTAGAGAGAGTGCCTGAAAAATTATGAATGGAAGTTTGTAATATTGTGCAGGAGGTTGTGACGAAAATCATCCCCAAGTAAAAAAAATGCAAGAAGGTAAAGTGGCTGTCTGAGGAGGCCTTATAAATAGCTGAAAAAAGAAGAGATGTGAAAGGCAAAGGACAATAGGAAAGATATTCCCAACTGGATGCAGAGTTCCAGAGAAAGCAAAGAAGATAAGAAAGTCTTCTTAAGTGAACAAGGCAAAGAAATAGAGGAAAGCAATAGAACGGGAAAGACTAGAGATCTTTTCAAGAAAACTGGAGATACCAAGGGAACATTTCATGCAAAGATAGGCACAATAAAGGACAAAAATGGCAAGGACCTAACAGAAGCATAAGAGATTAAGAAGAGGTGGCAGGAATACACACAACTGTACCAATAAGCTCTTAATGACCCAGATGACCAAGATACAGTGGTCACTCACCTAGAGCCAGACATCCCAGAGTGTGAAGTCAAGTGGGCTTTAAGAAGCATCACTATGAACAAAGCTAGTGGAGGTGATGGAATTCTAGTTGAGCTGTTTCAGATCCTAAAAAATGATGCAATTAAAGTGCTGCACTCATTATGCCAACAAATTTGGAATGCTCAGCAATGGCTACAGGACTGGAAAAGTTCAGTTTTCAATCCAATCCAAAGGAAGGCAATGCCAAAGAAAGTTCAAATTACCATACAATTGTACTCATTTCAAGCTCTACTATGGCTCAGATGGTACAGAGCCTGCATGCAATGTGGGAGACCCAGGTTTGATTCCTGGGACAGGAAGATCCCCTGGAGAAGGAAATGGCAATCCTCTCCAGTATTCTTGCCAGGGAAATCCCATGGATGGAGGAGCCTGGCAGGCTACAGACTCTGGGGTTGCAAAGTCAGACTGACAATAGTATATATATATATATATATTAATGTATAGTTGTACTCATTTCACATGCCAGCAAGATTATGCTCAAAATCCTTCAAGCTAGGCTTCAGCAACACATGAACTGAGAACTTCCAGATGTACAAAATGAATTTAGAAAAGGCAGAGGAACCAGAGTTTAAATTGCCAACATATGCTGGATCTTTTTAGAAGCAATAAAATTCAAAAAAAAAAAAAAAATCTACCACTATTTAATTGACTTTGCTAAAGCCCTTGACTCTGTAGCTCACAGCAAACTGTGGACTATTCATAACGAGATGGGAATACCAGACCACATCACCTGCCTCCTAAGAAATCTGTATGTAGGACAAGAAGCAATAGACAGAACTGGACATGGAGCAGCAGACTGGTTCCAAATTGAGAAAGGAGTACATCCAAGCTGTATATCATCACCCTACTTATTTAACTTATATGCAGAGTAAATCATACAAAACGCTGGGCTGGATGAATCACAAGCTGGAATAAAGATTGCCGGGAGACATAACAACCTCAGGCATGCAAATGGTACCACTTTAATGGTAGAAAGTGAAGAGGAGCTAAAGAGCCTCTTGATGAAGTGAAAGTGGAGAATGAAAAAGTTTCAACATTCAGAAAACCAAGGTCATGGCATCTGTTCCTATCACTTCATGACAAATAGACAGGGAAAATGTGGAAATGGTCAGATTTCATTTGTTGGGCTCCAAAATCAATGTGGGCAATGACTGCAGCCATGAAATTAAATGACACTTACTCCTTGGAAGAATAGCTATGACAAACCTAGACAATGCATTAAAAAGCAGAGACATCACTTTGTTGACAAAGATTAGTATAGTCAAAGCTGTGGTTTTTCCAGTAGTCCTGTATGGATGTGAAAGGTGGACTATAAAGAGGACTTTTTGCAACCCCATGGACTATATCTGAAATGGTTCCTCTGTCCATGGGATTTTTCATGCAAGAATATTGGAGTGGCCCCCAAGTCCTCCTTCAGGATATCTTCCCCACCCAGGAATCAAACTCCAGTCTCCTGCGTCTCTTGCACTGCAGGTAGATGCTTTTACTGCTGAGCCACCAGGTAAGTTCTAAAATATAATAT
Organism: Bos indicus; assembly: GCF_029378745.1. NCBI lineage: Eukaryota > Metazoa > Chordata > Mammalia > Artiodactyla > Bovidae > Bos > Bos indicus. The sequence continues at coordinate 99,185,380 of NC_091766.1, read as the reverse complement.
TAGTTAGTGATAAGTGCTGTGAAATAAAATAAAACATATACTAAACACAGGACGAAATGTGTTAGATATCTTTAATAAGTTAGTTCAGGGAAGGATTTATGAAGTGGCCTTTGAGTAGTCATCTGAATTAAATATGAATTGGTGCCATGCCAGTATTTGGGAAAAGACTGAAGAGAGCAAGCTCAAAACTCTGAAGTAGGTATCTGCTTGGTGCATTCAGAGAATCGTCTGAAAGGACAAGAGCAAGGGGACAGAGATAAGCTGACATGTCTGGGGGTGCATGTTCATACATTGTAGCCATTGTAAGGTTGGCATATGTTACACTGTGTGTCACAGAAAACTAGTGGAGGCCTTTGATGGAGAAGTGTTATGGTAAGACTGATATATTCAGAGGGTCATTCAGATTCTGTGGAGAAGGAGACTACGTCTGGGAAAAAGTGAGGACAGGAGATATTCTGACTGTAATAATCTCCAGGGAATAGAGAATATTGATCAGAACTTATAACTGAAAAGCAAGAGGATCTACTGATTATTCACTATGAGACAGAGATAATTCAAGTTTGCTAAAATATTTTTTTGGGGGGGGAAGGTGAGCATCTGGAAAAGAGGAGGTGTCATGTAGAGAAGAGCAGAGGTGTAGGTAGAGGTGTGTATTTTAGCTCTGGCCAAGAAATACTTGGCTACTTAGTAGCCATCTATGTGGTGATGTCAAGCAGATACTAGGGTATATGATTCAGGATTTCAGGAGAGTGATCAGAACTGTAATAAAATTTGAAAGTTATCAAAGTGTGACACTTTTACCACACTTTTGAACTTGAATGAATGAGATCACCTGGGAAGAGATATAAAGAGAGAAATTACTAAGAACAGAGAAAAGATGCACAGCAACATTTTGAAATGGGAAAGAAGAAGATCTACTAGATGAGACTGAACAGGACCTGGTGAATGAGACTGTCCTGGTGAGGACCCAGGATAGGACAGTGGCTGAGAGATAGAGTGCAGAAGTGTTTAAAAACCAGCAGTAGCCAGCTATAATAATTATCATTGAAAACTTGAATAATAATGCAGATTGCAAGTTGATCCATGGAATTTGGCACTGTGGAAGCATCAGTGATATTGTCAAGAGTTGTTTAGAAGAATTTGGGGTGTAAAGTTTAGAGTATTTTTTAGTTAAGAATAGAATTGAAAGGGCTTCCTAGGTGGCTCAGTTGCAAAGAATCTGCCTGCCAATGCAACAGATTTGGGTTTGATCCGTGAGTTAGGAAGATTCCCTAGAGAAGGTAATAGCAACCCACTCCAATATTCTTGCCTGGAAAATCTCACAGACTGAGGACCCTTGCAGACTACAGTCCCTCAGGTTATAGGAAGTCGGACAGGACAGCTCAGCAGAGCAGAGAGAGAATGTGAAAGTTGTAGTTTCTTCCTATACCACAAAGGATCATTTTGTGCCATCCTAAAAAATATACTGGTGTGAACTCACTAGGATGTTTTCTTTATGCAAACAACATCTGTACCTAATGTTGTTCACTACTACATTTTTATTTCCTGAAATGTTGCCATTCAGGAAATGTATGAAATTAAGAAGATTATCAAAAGTAAGTTTCTTAACTACCTTTTATTAATTGAGAAATTAGAATATAAAGAAAGATGATAAGGCTGCATTAAGTAGAAGTTTGAACAACTTCATTTTCAATCCAATTTTACACAGTATTGGAAATGATATAATCCCCTTGCCCATTTCTTGATTATCTTCTAAGAACTAAGAGTGATTTATCTTTCTTCTCAGTTGGACTTTCAAGTTGGTAATAAGAATGTAAGTAATATTTATAGCTTCTCATGCCACTGTGCCAATAGAGATATCAATAAACTTGAATTTATAGCTCTGGTTTAATGACAAATTTGTTATTTTCGAAATGAGATGTCAAAAGAGTGGGTTGGTTTTTATAACCTCTAAAGTAAGGAAGAAGTGATTAACAAGATTGCAGTCAGTGCTTTTATAAAGTTTCAGTTTCACAATCACGTGTGAAATCCATTATGTTACAGTCCTTAGATGCTTGTGACTGCTGTGAAACTGTACAGACAATACACAGATGTCTAAGAATAAAAGTCACTGACTTCTACACAGTAAGGAACACCTGCTTTGATTCTTTTCCCTCTGATTTTACATTGCTTCTGCACTGAACACCTCTGCTGCTTAGATATTTCCTGATATCACAGATATATTTGACAGATTTGAGGTTGTTTTGTATGAAGAATTCAGGATTTCTGCCATCAGTGTTGTCAGCCAGATTCAAGAAATCAAGTTGGGAAAGGAAACCTATCTATTGTGTTCTTAAAAATATCTTTCCTTTCAAGGATGTTTGTGTGTATTTTAAGTGAAGACCATAAACTTATAATAGTCCAAGAAAGTATCATAATATTACATCATTAATGCTAATTGTATTCATTAATTCATATGAGACAGTATGCATTTGAATGCTGGTGTTTCTGCTCCTGAGCGGGAGGGCCTGACTCTTTACCAGGAAGCTTTTCCCCATGATGCAGTAGTTGTTAGATCACTTTGAAAATAAATGATTTAATGTGTTGCAGTGGGAAAAGATAGTTCCGGTGAAGCTTCCATCATTTTGTGAACATTACTTAATAGTATAAAAATCTGAATAGAATCTCTACAGTGAAGGGAAAAAAGATCCAAGGAGAATATTAAATATTTTTCCATCTTTATGTGGATATTACTCATTCTCAAAAAATTGTCATTTCTGTGCAGCTGTGGATTTGATAATAACCTCATCTTACTTGAGATAAGAACAAGTTTGAGCATTACCCTTGGATAAAGTTAATCAACCTGTTTGTCATTGTTACTGGTTTGATTGCTTTCTACTTTTAGACAAAATAGTTTCTATTTTCTATAAAATATATTTTATGAATAAAGGCAACTCTAGCAAACTCTGTACTTTGCCAGAGAAGTTATTCCCTAGTTTACATGAAGCATTATATCCTTGATGTCATGAATATAAGCTGACATCCACCCCAAGGTAGGAGATACAGATATTCCAGTTAGAAATATTTTTTTTCTACAGAAGAAATTATTAGCTTACTTTGCTTAATGTAAAAATTTAACTAAAATAAGGAATTATGATATTCTGACATTATTTATTAAAAATGAACAATGTGAGTGATCAATTTATTTTTGTGGGTGGGGTTCTTTAAAGCAATTTCAAGTTTTTTAAACAATGGCATGTAGCAGATTGAATATTGAGGTTTGTGAAAATAAATTAGGGTATTTTTAAATCTATGAATAAGAAAGTTATGTTCACTTTGCATGATAAAGAAGAAAAATGAAGTAGTATCTGAATGAAATGGTTTCTAAAATGATGCTTTTAACAAGATTAGAAAATCATTGAATTCTGAAACACATGTGGCCATAGTCACTCATCTTAAAGTACTATCCATTTGTGATCCAATGAATCATTTAAAAAATGTAAATTCTATACTTTTGAAAGGATCATTTAACTTAAATATGCTCAAGCTGATGCACTTAAACTTTTAAAGAATTTAGATATAAAAATGCAATTATTTAGAAGTGGTTAGATTTGGCAACTTTTGAATTCTTACAGAGTTGAATCATGTTAATTAATGGTTTTGTTTCTGAAATGTAAAACCTAGTTTTGCTAATTTTGACTTCATTCTGAAAGAAAAAGTATAAACGATGAGCTTTTCTTTCTGGTAACAGCTTCAATTTGTTGATCACTGATTTTCCCATAGCATTAGATGCCAAATACGTTTTAGGCAATAGTTAATGAGATCCACCTATCTGGCCATCTATCCAAAATACTGAAAATATAAGAATGAGTGGGTAGATTTCATCACTAAGGGGAGACTGCTTAGTCACTGTGCTGTCTATCAGAGTTACGGTTGGGTCAGTGGCAATTTGTGTTTGGTGCTATGGATGCCAAGACAAGGGAATGCAAGCAGACCTTTGAGTACTCTTCATTCCTGTATAATTATCACCTTGTCTAATTTTGAATAATGGATAATTCTTTCCTCTTATATCAGATGTATCAATTGATATTCATAAGAGCTTACTAAAGAAAAATGCAAAACTTGAAAATTGCTAATAAAGTTTTATTTAGGGATCTTTTTGAGGGCTATACTTGGGGCACTGCCTCTCAGAAAGCTCTGAGGAACTGCTCCAAAGAGGTAAGAGAGGATACAGGATATATATGAAGTGGTTTGTTTGTTTCTTTTCTGGGGAAAAAAAAAAACCAAGGATGCAGTTGAAGGAAGGTTATTACTACTAATCACAAAGAAGAGACATCTCAAGTTCATGATTTTAGTGTTTTTCTGTGTTTGGGGAGAGGATCTGGGTTCATTGAAGCTATTTATTAGGTATGCATTGCAATTCTCTAGGGCCAAAATTTAGAGCACAGAATGCTTTTTCTCCAGCCTCAGGGTATACTATAAGTGGGCAGCTGCAGTGGCGAACTGCCTGATCCTTGTATCACAAAGTGTTGGACATGACTGAGCGACTAACACTTTCGCTGTAAAACTGGAATGATAGACAATATTCTTTGTTTACTGGAAAGACAGGCAATATTCTCTGTCCATATAAGACATTTTTAATACATTAATTTATTTATTAATAATAATTTATTTATTTAATAATAATTAAAAATGTCTTATATTGGCAGAGAATATTAAAGAGTAAATATTGCTACTTTATTATTTTAAAGAAAGCAATTCATGCAATGAAATTTATTAAAAATATATATGTTTTCTTTCAAAGAAATTAAATACAATAGTCTGATGGTCAGAGTTACCGATTTCAGCAATTTTTCTTGGCAGCTGTCATCAAGGAGATGAATCATTTTGTTACCACACAAGATAACCTATTCCTCTTTCAGATTCATAAGGAATTTCAGAGGAGAGCTCTAAAATCCAACCTTGCATATAATGATCCTATACACATTGTTAACACTTAGTCTCAAGATTCTTTCAAGTTCTAGTAAATTGTCCTTCAAAGTAAAAAATAAAACCTGATTCTTCATGCATATAGGCTTCATAATTATCTTCCTCATATGTTTCAGTTTTGTAAATACTTTGTCGTTCCCAATAGCCACCTATCACGAGATGCCCAGTTAAACCACTAAAGGGATTTACATAGAGGAGCTCTTGGTAGAACTCTGCTGTAAAACGTTCTTAGATTTATATTTCAGTCTAGAATAAATTATTTCCTTTTCAATACACAGGCAGCTTTAGGGTATAAGAGTCTTGGGAAAAGAAAACGGAGATATTTTTCTCTATATTTTCCTTACAGCAGGGAAGGAAGCCTAACTTGCCATAGTCAAAACTTATTCATTTATGGTTTATTTGTTTGTTCTAAAGTGCTAAATAAAAGCTGAATTGGATTTAATTTCTTATTTATCTTCCAGTTGAATTTAAACTTCTCTTAATATCCATAGATTAGAAAACAACCAATATGAAAAAGAGATAAATTAATTATCTAGAATCTTCACAGACAACCTGATTTAAATTCATGTCATAGTGCAATTCACAGTAGTCCAATTTATAGTATGTTCTGGGGAGATGTTTTGAAGGGTTGCAGGCTCCCTTCTTCAAGATCAACCTTGGTGAAACTAAGTAAATGAGAAAGTTTGCAAGACATAATTAATTTAAAGGACAGCATATTAGAAACCATTGGGGAACTGAAAGTTCTTGTGAGCGTTTGTGTGTGTGTGTGTGTGTGTGTGAGTTTGTGTGTGTTGAGGGAAGGGGAAAGTGTTCATGGTTGCAGCCTAGAATGAAACACACCTAGGGGCAGTAATGAGAATATTGAGTGAAGGTAATTCTAGAGGCTGGTTCTGGCCTTTCCCCCATAACATCATTGTCATCTAATAATAATTTCTTGCCTCCTCACCACAGAAATTGGTAACTGCCATTCAGGTCTCCCATGTAGAACCTGTCGTGCAGAGTAAAACCACATCAGGATGAACAGTTCTTAAAAGTGTTTGAAGACTAATGAAACTCAATTGCATTCTTGTTCCACAAATGCTTTATTTTTCCTTCACCTTTAGTGAGGGATATTGGTTTACAACCTAAGGTGACTATTTCCTTCCATTTCTTCATATTTCTAAGAATTTAGTAATGAACGTGTAACCGGGAAGGATTAATTTTGAATTTTCACTGTATCTGTATCTGTGATTTTTCCCTCCCATTTTGCCACTTTTTAAATTATAAACCATACACAGTGGCCTGCTTCAGGGAGATAACTTCAGCTGCCCATCTGTGAAGGACTGTAGGGAAGTGAAACTAACACATCCTCCTGAGGCTTGCCATTCTAGGGGACATTTGCAAGGACTGAAAAGTCTTTACTTTGTTTCCTCACCTCCCCCACCCATCTCTGATCCATAAAAGAACCTGGCAACCAGGCCCCAGCAAGACGGTTATTTTGAGGCGCTAGTCTGCCATCTTCTCAGTCAGCCAGCTCTTGAATAAAGTCCCTTCCTCATCCCAACAGTTCATCTCAGATTCATTGACTTATTTTGCAGCAAGGAGTACTAGCTTGGTCTGGGTAACAAACAGAGAAATTGTCTGTTGAAGTGAAAGCAAAGCAATGTGACCACTGAAGCTGTGCTGGTTGGATCCTCATCCTAAGACTGATGACCTCTCCTCTCCAATTCAACTGAACGGGTGAGATGTATTCCTAGCTTTAATCCTTCCTCAATATATTCTCTGTGTTATAGTAGCTGATGCCGTGGTTTGCTAGAACCAATTTGTACCTATTCCTTGATAATCAAGTATGAATCTTGCTTCTCAACTCTGAATTCAGTGAAAACACTTGAGTAGTTTGTTATTGGCCTTGATGGCAATATTTAAGAACAGAAATTGAAAAGCGCTTTAAATCACACTGTTTCTGCAAAAAAGATCACTGGCTTACAAGGATACTGCCTGTGGCAATGAACTCACAGGTAAAAATAGTCAACTGAAGAATATAAATATAAAGCAAAAACAACAAATGGACATAAAAAATAGTCTAAAAAGAAAAACAAACTTTCTGGAGGCAGGAAGTCAGTTGATTATTATTCTTAAAAGTTTAAAGAAAATATTCATACAGACAAAATGATTAGAACTATTTTGGACCTACAGTTTTGTATTCAGTCAAAAATTATTAAAATTCTAGAGTAACATAATGATATTCTCAGACAAATAATGCCCTAGATTGTCATATAATCATATTTTGAAATATTCCTGGAGGAGATATTCTTTAAGAAGAGGAATAAGTGCAAGAAGAGGGTAGCAGAAATTAAGAAAGTAAAGATAATAAGATACTTCATGGGTATATAGTAGTAGTTTACTTTTTATATGTTCTATGGATGACAAAACTAGATCTAATAAAGAATGGCAAAAGAAAATGTATCTAAGAACTCACTGTCCACATTTCCATTAAAAAAAAGAGAAAAAGGAGGTGTCCTGATTGAAAGATAGAGATGAATTTCTCATTATTTACAAGTGATATAATTATGTGGAAAAAAACCAGTGAAATTAATAGTATTCAGTTCAGTCACTCAGTCGTGTCCAACTTTTTGCAAACCCATGGACTTCAGCATGTCAGGCTTCCCTGTCCATCACCAACTCCCAGAGCTTGCTTAAAGTCACGTCCATCGAATTGGCAATGCCATCCAACCACCTCATCCTCTGTCATTCCCTTCTCCTTCTGCCTTCAATTTTTCCTGGCATCAGGGTCTTTTCTAATGAGTCAGGTCTTCGCATCAGATGATCAAAGTACTGTAGCTTCAGCTTCAGCATCAGTCCTTCTAATGAATATTCAGGATTGAGTTCCTTTAGGATTGACTGGTTTGATCTCCTTACAGTCCAAGGGACTCAAGAATCTTTTCAAACACCACACTTCAAAAGCATAAATTTTCAGCTTTTTTTCCCCGAAAAATCTTTTTGTCAAAAAAAAAAAATGTATGATTTAAAGTGCTTTTAAATTTCTGTTCTTAAATATTGCCACCAAAGCCAATAATAAACTACCCAAGTGTTGTCACTGAATTCAGAGTTGAGAAGCAAGGTTCATAGTTGGCTATCAAGGAATAGGTACAAATTAATAGTATAAACTATTTGAAATAATTATGTCATTCAGGGACATTGACAAATACATGATAAAATAAAAATAACAGTTTTATATATCAGCAATAACTAAAAATAGATGAAATGATATATAATTTGCAATGGGAACAAGATCTAGAATACAGTAGAAATCTATATAAATTAATGGTAGGTAAACTTTATCATAGAGAACAGTTTAAAATGAATGAATTTATTGTTTTAATGATCTGGATAGTTGGCAAGATAGCCTATGTTCTAGAAGGGAATTGCAAATAGACTGAAAATCATCAGGGAGAGGGAAGACTTGCATAATACTATCAGTGAACTTTAGTAAATTGACTCGTAGACCACTCACCAACAATAGCAGCACACCCCTTTTTTTCAAACACACATGAAAATTTTACTAAGAAAAGCTATATTCTGGGAATCAAAAGAGTTACACAAAATGTGTTTGCTGATCACAATAGAATTGCATTAGAATTTAATATCAGTGAGATCTTTAGAAAATTCCTATGTATTTGCAGACTAGACTACATAGTTCTAAATAAATCATGTGTCAAAGAAGAAACCAAAAGGGAAGTTAGAATACATATTAATCCAAATAAAAATGGAAACACAACATATTAGAATATGTGAGATGCTGCTAAGGCAGTGTTTAAGAGATTTATAGTACTAAATACCTCTATTTCAAGACAGAATAGTGTGGAATTGTTGATCTCAGTTTCCATCTTAAGAATTTAGAAAAGCAAAATGAAATACAAAGTAAGGAAGACAAGAAAGATCAAAGTTGGGAAATCAATGAGATAGAAATCAGAAAACAATAAAGAAACCCAGTAAAATTAACTGTAAATTATTTGAAGAAGTCCCTAAAATTGATAATCCTCAAGCTCCTAAAAATTATGGCAGTACACTTCATAACTTAGATGAAATTAACCTATTCTTTGAAAGAAACAAACTACCAAAATTCACTTACAATGACACAGATAACTGAGTAGCCCTATATCATACTGAGGCATTTGACATTTTAGTATAAAGCCTTCCCAAGGGAAAACTCAGGATCATATATGTCTTCACTTAAGCATTCATCAATATTTAAGGAAGAAATAATAAGGAATTACCTACAAATGAAGATGCTAAAGAGAACACTTCTCTTTAGAGAAAGGGATACAGATCAAGGAAGCTGGGGAACCCAGACCAAAGAGTCTTTCTGCAGTTTCCCTCCAATTGACTGCCGGGAGAGAGAAAAAGCCAGGTAAGATTTCTAATTCAATTGAGTTGAGCCAAGATGGCCAACAGGCTCGAGGAAACAAAGAGAAAGGGGCCCTTTTTCTTTTTTCCACTGGCTGGTTGGACATGAGTTATATGAGAATTCTGACAACTGGGTATAGATTTTTCTAGTTACTGTATCACAGCTACTACTGCATATGTTCAGTTAAATTACCAAGAACATAGCTGTGCATGAACAGTGATGGTTGGCAGCACGAGGTATTCACAACTTCTTGCAGAATGTCCCTCTTTTCACCTCCTTCCCTGCAGTCTCCTTGGAAATGATAAAGGACCAGCTTCTTTATCACTCTCACTCCCACTCTCTCCTCTGGGAATTTTGGAAAGCATAAAAATTTTGCATGTTGTCAGTGGTAAGATATCTAGAACAACAAAGAATATGGAATACATGCCAAAGGCTTAGAAGTAGGAGGATCACAGTGGGGGAGGCTGATAGTGGAGTTAAGTAGCAAGGTCTGTTTTTGATGAATTTCCCTAAAAAAAATTAGGTAAAATAGAATATGGAATATTGGAAAATTATTAAAAAGGATATAAGCCAGAGTGTTGGGCTTCTGTCACTCAGGTTTTAAATGGTTAATGAACATGCTGTGAAGTGCATGCTCTAAGTCTCTTTTCTTATAAGCAGCAGTATTCTGAAGAGTTCAAAATGTGTGAAAGTTTTGAGAGCTGATTTGTTTAAAATTATCATTGAGAGAGATTGGAGAATACAGAGTACCTAGGTGTGAACACGACACAAAATTTCAGTTTGGAAAATTAAGCAAATTCCTTTATAAGTATTCACTTAAGACAAATAAGGGGGTATGTCAAATAAAGTGGGATTTTGATAGGGATATTTGAGAAATCTAAATATTTTAAACTATGCTATTTCCAAGTTGCTTATTATACTCTAGTGAAATGGTTTTGAAGCAATTCAGTTATATCATTTTATACATATTAGATTCAATCACTTATTTTTGTTTTTAGGCAGATGTCTTATATGCAGCTGATCTTACTTGATTAAAACAGATGTAGGTGATTGGAATTGAGACTAGTGGGCATAACATGTGACATAACAATGACAATATGAAATCCATAGAGGATAGTGAATTTTTATGAATTTTTGCTCCAAATTCAAGCTATTGGAAATGATATTTTGATTCACTTTGATTTGAGGCTTACACGTTCTGTGCTGAGATGGCAAAATGGGGCAGAGTTCTACTTCATTCTTGGGCTAGTTTTACCTGGATGTATGTATTTTAACATAATTTCCTTCTGGCCTTAAATAGAGAGCATTGAATTTATGGCACACTTAAACCCATTGTCAGATTTAAGAAAGAAGCTTGAGAAGGTTAAGAATTCTCTTCTCCCCTCAGAGTCTTTGATATCCTGTTGGTGCTCCTTCTGCTCTCTCTCGTTCCCTTTCATTTGGGCATTATCACTGTGCTGCCTCCTCTATACCTTGACATAAAGGTGATTTCTGCTTTCTGAATAACATGCCACAGTCCACAATTTGCAAACGTCACTTTTTTCTTTTTCATATGCTCTGGCAAAGATGGGCTTTAAATTATATGTACAGACTATTATTTCAGCAACAATAAATAAAGTGGTTCGAATGCTAAAGAATCTGCCTGCTTGTATATTTTTGAGATTAGCAATGTGGGAGACCCAGGTTTGATCCCTGGGTCAGGAAGATCCCCTGGAGAAGGTCATGGCAAACCACTCCAGTATTTCTGCTGAAGAATTTCATGGGCAGAGGAGCCTCGTGGGCTATATATTCCATGGGTCTCAAAGAGTTGAACATGACTGAGCCACTAACACTTTCACTTTCAATTGGTCAGGTCTGAATAAAAAGTTCTTTAAAAAAAATTCTTCTTTATGCCAAAAAAACAGTGATGCTTAATTTTAATTCTGGTCATATATTTTTAGGAATTTATATTATGGATATTAAGAAGATAAATTGCAAATTATCAAGCTTTAACCTACTTCTTCGGTTAATAGATGACTACTTTATTTATTTATTTATTTATTTTTTGTTTTTGTTTTGTTTTGTTTTTTCTCATATCCTACTAGTTTATTGTTTTATTTTTTTGTTGAAATATAATTGCTGTACAATTTTACATGCATTACAGGTATACAATGCAGTGATTCATATTTTAAAGGTTATACTCCATTTATAGATATTATAAAATATTGGCTATATGTCCCATGTTATACAATATATCCCTGTAGCTTTGCCCCTCCCCCATTCTTTTTTTTTAAATTTTATTTTATTTTTAAACTTTACATAATTGTATTAGTTTTGCCAAATATTAAAATGAATCCACCACGGGTATACATGTGTCCCCCATCCTGAACCCTCCTCCCTCCTCCCTCCCCATACCATCCCTCTGGATCGTCCCAGTGCACTAGCCCCAAGCATCCAGTATCGTGCATCGAACCTGGACTGGCAACTCATTTCTTACATGATATTTTACATGTTTCAATGTCATTCTCCCAAATCTTCCCACCCTCTCCCTCTCCCACAGAGTCCATAAAACTGTTCTATACATCAGTGTCTCTTTTGCTGTCTCGTACACCGGGTTATTGTTACTATCTGTCTAAATTCCATATATATGCGTTAGTATACTGTATTTATGTTTTTCCTTCTGGCTTACTTCAGTCTGTATAATAGGCTCCAGTTTCATCCACCTCATTAGAACTGATTCAAATGTATTCTTTTTAATGGCTGAGTAATACTCCATTGTGCATATGTACCACAGCTTTCTTATCCATTCATCTGCTGATGGACATCTAGGTTGCTTCCATGTCCTGGCTATTATAAACAGTGCTGTGATGAACATTGGGGTACACGTGTCTCTTTCCCTTCTGGTTTCCTCAGTGTGTATGCCCAGCAGTGGGATTGCTGGATCATAAGGCAGTTCTATTTCTAGTTTTTTAAGGAATCTCCACACTGTTCTCCATAGTGGCTGTACTAGTTTGCATTCCCACCAACAGTGTAAGAGGGTTCCCTTTTCTCCACACCCTCTCCAGCATTTATTATTTATAGACTTATGGATCGCAGCCATTCTGACTGGCGTGAAATGGTACCTCATAGTGGTTTTGATTTGCATTTCTCTGATAATGAGTGATGTTGAGCATCTTTTCATGTGCTTGTTAGCCATCTGTATGTCTTCTTTGGAGAAATGTCTATTTAGTTCTTTGGCCCATTTTTTGATTGGGTTGTTTATTTTTCTGGAGTTGAGCTGTAGGAGTTGCTTGTATATTTTTGAGATTAGTTGTTTGTCAGTTGCTTCATTTGCTATTATTTTCTCCCATTCTGAAGGCTGTCTTTTCACCTTGCTAATAGTTTCCTTTGATGTGCAGAAGCTTTTAAGATTAATTAGGTCCCATTTGTTTATTTTTGATTTTATTTCCAATATTCTGGGAGGTGGGTCATAGAGGATCCTGCTGTGATGTATGTCAGAGAGTGTTTTGCCTATGTTCTCCTCTAGGAGTTTTATAGTTTCTGGTCTTACATTGAGATCTTTAATCCATTTTGAGTTTATTTTTGTGTATGGTGTTAGAAAGTGTTCTAGTTTCATTCTTTTACAAGTGGTTGACCAGATTTCCCAGCACCACTTGTTAAAGAGATTGTCTTTAATCCAGTGTATATTCTTGCCTCCTTTGTCAAAGATAAGGTGTCCATATGTGCGTGTACTTTATTTTTTTAATAGAACTGGGATACAACAAATCCTTGAGGATCATAAACACACTTATGCATAGAAAAACATTTTTCTGTATTTCTTTGAAATCACTTAAACCACTTTGTCCCAGGAATAAAACAGTAATTTCTTCCATTGGTAGACATTTATATAAACACATTAATGATATTGGCTAGGTGACTTGCTCTGCCCCCATCTAAGCATATCAACATAATTTAGGTTAGATCTGCAACTAGTTCACTACTTTTTCTTCCTCTATTTAATAGGGTTTTCATACTTTAAATAGCCATGAAATTTCTGTGGATTCTGAATATGATTATACCTTGCCACCTCTCTTTAGCGATTCTGATAAGATTATTTCTAGTGTTTGCATATGGTAGCAAAGTCAGTGTATTGAGAGCCATGTTTTGAAGTTTTAATTTACAGTATATTGTAATTACCTTGTAATTATTTTACATGTCATCATGACAATTTTTAAAAGTATAAATTGCTATGTAAGAGAATTTTTAAAACTATAATGCCTCTAGCTGATATTATTTTATACTGTGTAGTCATATATATATATATATATATATATACATATATATATATTTGTAGCTGGATAGACAAAGATGCAATCTTTATTCCTTTACTTCTAAGGAAAGTGGGCTTTTATTGTTACTGTTTTATTTCTGTCATTCAATAATACGTTGTATTAATGGATAAAGTGTTTTAGTCGCTCACTTGTGTCTGACTCTTTGCAACCCCATAGACTGCCAGAGCTCTCCAGGCAAGAATCCTGGAGTGGGTTGCCATTCCCTTCTCCAGGGGATCTTCCCAGCACAGGGATCAAACCCAGGTCTTCTGCATTGCAGGCAGATTCTTTACCATCTGAATCACCAGGTAAGCCGTATTAATGCATACTGAATTAATTATTTAACTAAACATGGCTATCTGCTAGCATCCTTCAGCAATAGTTAGGGGAATAGGAAAATTATGTCTGATGGTAACAAAATAGGAGGTACTTGCTTAGTTTCCCCAAACTAACATTTCTGAAATATCCATGCTTAACTGAAAAACAGTAGAAGGAGGCATAGCAGGAGCATAATAAAAAAGCAGCTGGGGAGAGCTTCTCTATAAGAGGAATCATAGACCCTTAGGATACCTGTCTGTTTTTCTGACTTAACCACCTCCCTCTTCCAGGAAAACTTGATATCACCGTCACCAAACGTGTTCACATGTGAGCTCTGCCTAACTCATGCTATATAACTTTGGGCACATTTCTTAATTTCTGTGTACCTTACTTTTTTCAGTTGCAAAATAAGTCTAATGATAGGTCCTACCCTCTAAATGCTACCTTGAGGATTAACTAAGAGAGAAATGCACTTAGCACAGTGGTTGTCTTGGGGAGAGTGCTCACAAAATGGCTGTAGATGGATCAATAGATTTACTCGGCAGCAAAAAATATATGGTAGATCAGTAAGTCATGAAAATCAGAAAACATGTGGGAGAGTAAAAGAGGGGTAACAGAATGCCTAAAAGACAGGGAGAACTTGATGACAGAGTGTAATAGAGATTCAAGAAACATTTAGTGAGCAACTGTGCATGTCATGAGCACTGTGGTGGAGCCTGGACATCCATTTAGAGTTAAAGGAACATAATGGCAGCTCTCAAGGAAGTAGGACATCACCTGGGCAGTGATCAGTCCACCAGGGTGGATTGATGTGAACCGAGTGGAGACTAGAGTTAAATGTTTTATTTTAAATTTATCAATATGATACTCTTAAATATACCAGACTAGATACCAAGCACTTTACAACTAAGAATTCATTTCATGTTTATATAACCCTGTAAGGTTAGCATTATTATTAGTATCCCTAGATTACAATAAGAAAACCTGGATCCAGGGGGATTAAGTGACTTGTCCAAAGCCACACAGCTAGTGACAGGAGGAGCCATTTAACCGTGGAGCCCAGAGTCTCTGTCACCCTGCTGTGCTGCTTCTTTTGTTGAGCTCCAGATACCACAATGGGATTTCTAGACCAGAAGCTATTGCACTAAGTAATAAAGTGCCTTATATTGGCTCAAGATTTAGTTTTCCTCTCATCATGACTGAATTTAGAGGTAGTGTCACTCACTCAGTCATGTCTGATTCTTTGCCATCTCATGGACTATTACCCACCAGGATTCTCTGTTCACGGAATTCTCTAGACAAGAACACTGGAGTGAGTAGCCATTCCCTTCTCCAGGAGATAATCCTGACCCAGGGGTGGAACCCAGGTTTCCTGCTTTGCAGGCATATTCTTTACTGTCTGAGCCACCATGGAGGCCCTTAGAGATAGTGGACAGAGGTAACTGCATGTTAAAGGCCAGGTGTCTCAGATGTCTAGAGAGTGTGTTTCAAGAATCTGTAAACACTGCAGGACCTGAGAAATATATTGTCTGGCCACTGAGAAATATTATTTCATTACATTGGTAATTCTATATTATTATAATTTTTAAAATAACTGTACATGTGTATTCTCTACATTAGGAAGTATTGTATTTTTTCAAATCCTGGCAATATTTTTTATAGCAAACAAGTTAATAACAGTTCATTAATTTATTGCCTTTCATGAGCTATGCACAGTTGTACCAATGATATATGTACTAAAAATAGAATTAAATGTATTAAAATTTATAAAGAAGGTCAATCAGCATGAAATTGATGCCTACTGCCATTCTTTAAAAATTAATCTAGTTTCTTTGTAATTGTGCTTATATAATAAGGGATCATAGAAATCATTTTCAAACCCCCTAAATGCTTGCATTCCCATAAGCTCCGTGGCTAACTAGCACTATAAAATGCCATCTTTGGCGGCCCATTATGTTTCCCTTTACTCGGACTTTTGGAAATACCTGAGTTAAGATTTCTGAAAACTCCATTAAGACTGTAGCTGTAAAAGTTTGATAGTGTTTGCCAGAAAATAAATGGAAAGCTAGTAAGTGATACAAGGAAGTTGAAAATCTGTTCCTATTCTGAGCTTAGCAATGCTTTTTGTTCCACTTAAATTGCTGTAATGCCTGGGTAGCTTTAGTTTTTCTCTTCCATTCCTTGCAAACTCCTGTCTATTCACATTCTCCAGGGACTTGATAATCTGAATCAACTTTAGATCCAGTAAAATAGGAGAAAACTCTGCTTCTCTGGTTCATTCTAAAAGTTATATCCTGGCCCTGTAACTTAAGGGGGTAAAGAAAAAACAAAAACCTCATCAAAACTCAAAAACAAGTAATAGTGGATATTTTATTGCATGAAACCATCTTCTTTCTAATGCAGTATAATTTCTTGTTCACTTTCCCATTTTGTGGACAAAGAATCACTTCCATTTTTGTCCTAGGCTTAATTAACTAGTTATTTATTTCCCATTCATATGCCATTGAAATTTAGACTCCTGTGGATGAAAATGTAATCTAGGTTAAAATAGAATCCTAAATCAGACATTTTATTTAGGACAAAACCAGAGGGCATTAATTTATCAAATCCATGGTTCTGTCATGAATAAAAACCCATTATATTTGTTGTTCAGTTGCTAAGTCATGTCCGGCTCTTCAGGAAACCATGGACTGCAGCACATAAGACTCTCCTGTCCTTCACTATCTCCCGGAGTTTGCTCAACCTCATGTTCATTATGTAGATGCCATCCAACCATCTCATCCTTTGTTGCCCCCCTTCTTTTCCTGCCCTTAGTGTTTCTCAGAACCAAGGTCTTTTCCAATGAGTCAGTTCTTCACATCAGGTGGCCAGAGTATTAGAGCATCAGCTTCAGCATCAGTCCTTCCAATGAATATTCAGGGTGATTTCCTTTAGGATTGACTGATTTGATGTCCTTGCTGTCCAAGGGACTCTCAAGAGTCTTCTCCAACACCACAGTTCAAAAGCATCAATTCTTCAGTGTTCAGTTTTCCTTATAGTCCAACTTTCCCATCCATACATGACCACTGGAAAAACCATAGCCTTGACTAGACAAACCTATGTTGGCAAAGTAATGTCTCTGCTTTTTAATATGCTGTCTAGGTTGGTCATAGGAGCAAACGTCTTTTAATTTCATGGCTATGTTATTAAAAGTCTGCAGTGATTTTGGAGTCAAAGAGAATAAAATCTGTCATTGTTTCCACTTTTTCCCCATCTTTTTGCCATGAAGTGATGGGACTGGATCCCATGATCTTAGTTTTTTGAATGTTGAGTTTTAAGCCAGCTTGTTCATTCCCCTCTCTCACCCTCATCAAGAAGAGACACTGATGTATAGAACAGTCTTTTGGACTCTGTGGGAGAGGGAGAGGGTGGGATGATTTGGGAGAATGGCATTGAAACATGTATAATATCATATATGAAACAAGTCACCAGTCCAGGTTCAATGCATGATACTGGATGCTTGGGGCTGGTGCACTGGGATGACCCAGAGGGATGGTATGGGGAGGGAGGAGGGTTCAGGATGGGGAACACATGTATACTTGTGGTGGATTCATGTTGATATATGGCAAAACCAATACAATATTGTAAAGTTAAAAAATAAAATATAAAAAAAAGAGGCTATTTAGTTTCTTTTCAATTTCTGCCATTAGATTGGTATCATTTGCATATCTGAGGTCATTGATATTTCTCCCAGGAATTTTGATTCAAGCTCGGGATTCATTCAGCCTGGCATTTTGCATGATGTACTCTGCATATAAGTTAAATAAGCAGGGTGACAATATACAGCCTTGACATACTCCTTTCCCGATTTGAAACCAGTTTATTGTTCCATGTCCAGTTCTAGCTGTTGGTTCTTGATCTGCATACAGGTTTCTCAGGAGGCAGGTAAGATGATCTGATTCTCATTTCTTTAAGAATTTTCCACAGTTTGTTGTGATCCACATAGTCAAAAGCTTTATCGTAGTCAATGAGGCAGAACTAGATGTTTTTCTGGAATTTCCTTGCTTTTCCTGGGATCCAGCTGATTGGATATTGGCAATTTGATCTCTGGTTCCTCTGCCTATTCTAAACACAGCTTGTACATCTAGACATTCTCAGTTCATGTACTGTTGAAGCCTAGCTTGAAGGATTTTGAGCATTACATTCCTAGCATGTGAAATTATGTGGTAGTTTGTGTGGTAATTTGAACATTCTTTGGCATTGCCCTCCTTTGAGATTAGAATGAAAACTGATTTTCTTCAGTAGTGTGGCCACTGATGGGTTTTCCAACTTTGCTGGCATGTTGAGTGCAGCACTTTAACTACATTATCTTTTAGGATTTGAAGTAGCTCAGCTAGAATTCCATCATCCCCAGTAGCTTGTTTAGCGATAATGCCTCCTAAGGCCTGCTTGACTTAACACTCTGGGATATCTGGCTCCAGGTGAGATAACATCATAATGGTTATCTGGGTCATGAAGGTCTTTTTTATATAGCTCTTCTGTGTATTCTTGCCCTCTCTTCTTAATCTCTTCTGCTTCTGTTACGTCCTTGCCTCCTCTGCCCTTTATTGTGCTTATCCTTGCATGAAATACTCCCTTGATATCTCCAATTTTCTTGAAGAGAGCTCTAGTCTTTCCCATTCTGTTGTTTTCCTCTATGTGTTGTTCACAAGAAAAGGCTTTCTTATCTCTCCTGCTATTCTCTGGAACTCTTCATTCAGTTGGGTATATCTTTCCTTTTCTCCTTTGCCTTTCTCGTCTGTTCTTTTTTCAGCTATTTTTAAGGCTTCCTCAGACAACCATTCTGCCTTTTTTGCATTTCTTTTTCTTGGGGATGGTTTTGATCACCACCTCCTGTACAATGTCACGAACTTCCATCCATAGTTCTTCAGGCAGTCTGTTCATCAGATCTAATCCCTTGAATCTGTCACTTCCACTGTATAATTGTAAGGGATTTGATTTAAGTCATATCTGAATGGTCTAGTGGTTTTCCTTACTTTCTTCAACTTAAGTCAGTATTTGGCAATAAAGAATTCTGATCTGAGCCACAGTCTGCTCCTGGTCTAGTGTTTGCTGACTGTATAGAGCTTATCCATCTTCAGCTGCAAAGAATATAATCAATCTGATTTAGGTATTGACCATCTGGTGATGTTCATGTGTAGGGTCATTCCTTGTGTTGTTGGAAGAGAGTGTTTGCTATGACCCATGCATTTTCTTGGCAAAACTCTGTTAGCCTTTGCCCTGCTTCATTTTGTACTCCAAGGCAGAACTTTCATGATACTCCAGGTATCTCTTGGCTTCCTACTTTTACATTCTAGTTCCCTATGATAGAAAAGACATCTTCTTTTTGGGGGGATTCATTCTAGAAGGTCTTGTAGGTCCTCATAGAATTGTTCTATTTCAGCTTCTTTGACATTAGTAGTTGGGACATAGACTTGTGATATTAAACAGTTTGCCTTGGAAATGAACAGAGATCATTCTGTCGTGTTTGAGATTGTACCCAAGTACTGAATTTCAGATTCTTTCTTTGGCTATGAGTGCTACTCCATTTTCTCTAAGGGATTCTTGCTCACAGTAGTAGATACAATGGTCATCTGAGTTAAATTCACCCATTCCCATTCCTTTTATTTCACTGATTCCTAACATGTCAATGTTTAGTCTTGCCATTTCCTGCTTGACCAAGTCCAATTTACTTTGATTCGTAGGCCTAACATTCCAGGTTTCTATGCAATATTATTCTTTACAGCATCAGACTTTACTTTCACCCTATATACATCCACATCTTTAACTTCACTAAATCAGTGTATAATTGCTTTTACTTGAATATCTTTCCAGCTGACTTCATACATCAAATATTTACCATGCTCTTAAAATGAACTAGGCATTATTCTTTACCAGCTCTAATTATTAGAGTATTGGAACCTACCAGGGAGAGAATGCAAACAATTTATAAGTAAATGAGAAAACATTAAATATAGACAAGTGTTATGAATAAACCAAAGCAGCTTTATCAGTGAGTTGGAAACTATTAATCATGAGGGGTAGTTTATTTTAGACAATATGTGAAATGATTTTGACAGTTTAAAATTTAAAGTAATATCACTCATACA
This sequence comes from Bos indicus, assembly GCF_029378745.1. Lineage (NCBI taxonomy): Eukaryota > Metazoa > Chordata > Mammalia > Artiodactyla > Bovidae > Bos > Bos indicus. The sequence continues at coordinate 99,165,290 of NC_091766.1, read as the reverse complement.
TATATAGAATGTCTGTTCTCAGTCGCTCACTTGTGTCTGACTCTTTGTGACACCATGGACCGTAATGAAGCCCACCGGGCTCATCTGTCCATGGGATTTCCCAGGCAAGAATACTGGAGTGGGTTGCTATTTCCTCCTCTAAGGGATCTTACTGATCCAGGGATCAAACCTATGTCTCCTGTGTCTTCTGCATTGCAGATGGATTCTTTACCACTTAAGCCATCAGGGAATCAACTGTGTAATAGTTTCCAAATCTTCATACTAATGTTTCATTCATAAGCATTATTTCAGTTTTTAACATCTCAAGTTATTTTGCAAATTCCTCTGATGATTTCTCCTTAATTTTACATTCTAATACACAATGAACAAAAGCATAATAATATAAAATATACAAACCATTAATTTAAAGATATATAATTATATATTCATATTCTGAATATCTACTTTGTTGTACCTATGAATTTAATTATTTACATTAATATTTTCTGTTTTCACTGCTTATGTTCTCATGTTTTTCATTTAGTATACCTTTTGATTATATATGGATTTTGAAAAAACTTTCATATAACTTATAATATTTAAAATATGCAGTTTATTTTTCATTAATGCCATTTGCTACACTACTGTATCTAAAATTGATATATAACTATCATTGGACTCAGTTTAAAAAGATTTCATGATTTATATTTAAAGTATTATTTTTCATGTGCTTGGGAATAAGTTGCTGCTGTGTTTAAAAAAGCATGCTCTCCTTATCTACTGAAGTTTAGAAAATACAGACATGCAACAAAGCAAAGAAAGATCTATCAGTTCCTCAACCAGTTACCATTACTTTTAAATACTGGTGTATTTCCCTCACCTGTTTGGTGATCCCTCAAATTTTGATTAATAAAATATTTGTTTAAAATAAAATTTGTTTTTTCTAAAGCACTCAAGCTGTTTAAAAACTCCCTGAGGTTGTAAACTATGTTTTGGAGTTACAGCTTTGAAAATAATCCCAAATGACCCCAAAGGTATAAGTTAATGAGACTTGAAAGTATTCATCCAAACCACTGTTTATGTATCAATAGTCGTGTGTGTGTGTGGTTAGTCCTCAGTCATGTCCAGCTGTTTGCAACCCCATGGACTGTAGCCCACCAGGCTCCTCTGTCCATGGGGATTCTCCAGGCAGGAATACTGGAATAGGTTGCCATGCCCTCCTCCAGGGGATCTTCCCAACCCAGGGATCGAGCTCAGGTATCCTGTGCTGCAGGTAGATTGTTTACCATCTGAGCCACCAGGGAAGCCCCATCAATAGCTATAATCTACTGCAAAACACATTTTTATCTTTTATATGTAATATATGACTTGAAATTTTTTCATCATGTAACTTAATAATAATATTATCTAAAAGATTGATATTTAAAGCGGTTTATATATTTTTGCTTATCCAAATAGGTTGGGAATTTATGATCATTTACTCTTAACAATTCTGAAAATTTTGAATGATTATGTTATTTTGCTAATTTTTAATTTTTAAAAAAATTGTATTGCAATTAATAAAGGCATGCTAGAACTTATTCTGTGTTTTTATTGTGGCCATTTACAGCAGGAAAAATGAATCAAGCATCTGTTATGTGCCCAACATTCATCTCAATAGTGCAAAAGCTAATAAATCAGAAAAAGACAGCACTCAATTCTGTTATATCAAGTGTGGATAGTTGGGATAAGAGAATGGACCTAATGAGATCCTTCACAAACATTCTTTTGTTAAAAAGAAAAAAAAAAGAACAGCAAAAAAATGCTAAAAGTGTGTGTATATGTGTCATAAATACAATTTCAGTTATTTACAAAGAAAGCAGAGAACAAATATAAGAGAAGCGTGAAGGAGACAAAGAAATGCTGATACAAAGGAACCATAGAAGGTGGAAAATACTAAAAGAAAATCAGCAGTGTGTGAAGAGAATGAAACATTTCATTTCTGCAAATTCCAATATATGTTCCAGCATGATTTGCTCAAAACCTAAAGTGAGTTCAGTTGCCTCCATTACATTACCTTTCACTGCAGCTCTGGCCTGCCAGCCTGCTGGAACACTAGCGCTCAGTTCTGCATGCCCCCCTTTAGTGTCACCTAAGTAAAAATGAATGTGAATGGTTAGTGTGACTCAGAGAAGGTAGGCTCTAGATTAAATAATGTATGAAGCACCATTAAAACAAGATGAATATTTAGTCTAAAAAAGTTGTTAAATGGAACACAGATTCTCTGAAATCTAAATGTCTCTTCTTCCAATGAAAGCAAATCTGTTATTATTGTTCTTATTATAATAATTATTTTCTAAAGGCAGAATTTTGTTCTTTACAGAAAATTATGTTTCCTTTTGCAAAGAATGTGTGACTTTCAATGAAGAGAAGGAATCCCACAGACTTATTCTCAGGGAGTCTGATGCAAATAATCACAGAAAATCATGTTGAATGAGATCTGTGGATCCCTCAGTAGTTTTGAGGAAATTATTTTTGAATGTTTAAATTTCCTTCAGGGAGACTCTAAAAAGAAGAGTAATAGCTATGGAAAGAATTAGCTAAAAGTTTAACAGTAAGAAGAGAGAAGAGGGGTCAAGGAGGACATGAAGAATAGCAACTATACCGTTATTGTATTAAAATAGAAAATAATTATCTTTAATCAAAATATTGTGAGAGGTTGAAGAAATATGTGTGCCCTTCAGTAGATTCAAATTGAAGGGCTAAGCCTAAACATAAGCTGCATTTTCATCATTAGTTCAGAAACACCACATCAAGATAAGGTAACAAAAGCCCTGGAAAGATATTGATTTAGACCCTACAAGTTAATTTAAAGATAAGATGGATAGGAAAAAAAGAGCTTGAAAAAATAGGATAAACCAGAGAAATTGTGGCTTGGCCTTTATTTGTCCTTTCTGAACTTAAAACTGTAGAGCATTAAATATATATACACATATGTGTATATATATATATATAATATCACAATAAGCATGATTTATCTCTTTAAATTGTATACATATAATAAATGTAAACATGCAAATAACCCACACATATTGGGCATGCAGTGTGGGTCATTTTAAAGCCTCTTGGCTAAATTAGTCCATATTTTAGAGAGGAAGGAATATCTTTGTTTACAAACTTTATTTTCTTTAATATTAATGCCAAATGTTTATAAAAGGACTTAAGCAGTCATTTTAAATCATATGTTAGTCAATACTTGAAAGATGAAAATCCTATTTAGAAAATTATCCACTTATAGGGCCCCTCAGAAGTAGTTTGTCAGATGAATGTAAAAATGTATCATATATCTCTACTAACCATAATTATTTTCAACTAAGAAGTTTAAGGTACTTAATGTGTTTGTAAGTTAGAGGGGATTTATTTCAAAAAGATATCAGAAGAGAAAGTGTGGTTTTAGCTGAATCTGGGAAGAAAATCTTAGAAGACAATGAATAATGTTTCAGGAATAGTTGTTGTTCAGTCACTAAGTCATGTCTGAATCTTTGTGTCTCCATGAACTGCTTCTGTCCTCCACTATCTCCCGGAATTTGCTCAAAATCATGTCCATTGAATCAGTGATGCTGTCTAATCATTTCATCTTCTGCTGCCCCCTTATTCTGCTTACATTCTTTCCCAGCATCAAGGTCTTTTCCAATGAGTCAGCTCTGGCATCAGGTGGCCATAGTATTGGAACTTAAGGTTCAGCATCAGACCTTCCAATGAATATTCAGGGTTGATTTCCTTGGGATTGATTGGTTTGATCTCCTTGCAGTCCAATGCTTTCAAGTCAACGGACTTTCAAGAGTCTTCTCCAGCATCACAGTTCAAAAGCATCAATTCTTTGGCTCTCAGCCTTCTTAAATGGCAACCCACTCCAGTGTTCTTGCCTGGAGAATCCCAGGGACAGGGGAGCCTGGTGGGCTGCCATCTATGGGGTCGCACAGAGTTGGACACGACTGAAGTGCCTTAGCAGCAACCTTCTTTATGGTCCAACTCTCACATCTGTACCCGACTACTGGGAAAACCATATCTTTGGCTATATGCACCTTCGTCAGTAAAGTGGTGTCTCTGCTTTTTAACATGCTGTTTAGGTTTGTTACAGCTTTTCTTCCAAGGAGCAAGTGTCTTAATTTCATGGCTGCAGTTACCTTCTGCAGTGATTTTCAAGCCCAGGATAATAAACTCTGTCACAGAGAAACCAATGCAAACATACAAGGGTGAGGGGAGGCAGACATTTAGGAAAACAATTAACAAGGCCAAAGTCCAGGGTGTACAAGATTGAATAAAAGGTGCTGAGTTTGGAAAAGTATGCTGCGGCTTAAAAAGAGAAAACTCAATATGCAAGTGTCAAGGAGATAAACCTTATTCCATAGTTGTTGGGTGATCACTAAGGGGATAAAGGCATCTGTTTTGAACTGACACTCTTTCTAGTTTTGTTGGGTATGTACCTGAAAGGTACAGGACTAGAAAATGTGACCTCAGTTCGGAGGTCTCCCTTTGACCTCGTGTAAAAACGATAGACTATAATGAGACTGACTCAAAAAAGACGATAAAACTAAATGAATTAGAAAAATATTTATTTAATATTCAGACACCCTGGGTCTTAGTTGAGGCACATAGGATCTTGGATCTTTGTTGTGGCTTTTAAGATCTTTCGTTGCAGCAAGCACACTGGTCATTGCTGCCTGTGGAATCTAGTTCCCTGAGCAGGGATGGAATCTGAGCGCCCTGCATTGGAAGAGTGGACGGAGTCTCAGGCACTGGGCCACCAGGGAAGTGCCGAGATGCATTTTGACATAATTAAAGGTACAGCTGAAAATATTTAAGAGATGATATATGTGAGGATAGCAAATAGATTTTCTCACAGACACTGAGACAGCTTAGCGTTCAGGGTGTTTATATGGGATCCTGATGGTATTAATACCTTAGAAAGGAGAAGGAAGAAGGACGGGCAGAGAGAGACATCCAGCTGTGAAGTAGTCCAAACTGTCTTAACAGACCCAAGGGAGATCCTGAGGCTGAAGTTCCTGTTCAAAGATGTCCTGCTTTGGGCTAAAAGAGGAGTTGTTTCTATACTCCCTACACAATTAATCCTTGAATGTGGGCCCACACTCCCAATGGCATGACTTTCGCTGAAGCCAGCACACTGAAGTCAAGGAAACCCCTGAATATGTGTGTGTGTGCTCAGGCATATCCTGCTCTTTGTGACTGCATGGACTGTAGCCCACCAAGCTCCTCTGTCCATGGAATTCTCCAGGCAAGAATACTGAATTTAACCCAATACTTGTAGGTAAATATTATAGGCCACATCTCTGTATATACCAGTTAATTTGTTAAATAAATCTCAGTTGTATAAATAAGTGTATTTAGTAATATATGGTCAAGGAAAGTTAGTAAAACTGAAATGCATCTTGTTTACTAGAAGTAAAAAAGCTGAATACACACTGTATCTGAGAAGGAGTCAGTAACTTTTTCCTTATTAAAAAATAACAGGTTAGTTTCCATGAATAGTGACATTATTGGAAGTTTTCCAAATAAATGTTAATCTAAAATCATAAAATAATAAAACATGTCCTACATTAAGAAATTAAATAAAATGAACAAAATTTCTTTCACCCCTAAAAATAACTGTAGTTCATAGGAGATTTTAATGCCATAGAACCATCTTCAAAAGCTTCATGCAGAAAGTGGCCATTTTTTAGTGCTTTGTCATGACATTTCATGAGATTTGGCATGATATCTTATAATAACTTCATTTTGCTCACAAGAAAAAGAAATGAGGCTACTGCACAGGAAGAATTTGCAGTAAATCTTGAAAGAACTCAGTAGCTTGGCATTTATTGCCCATAGCTTCCTTTTGATTTAGCGGGTCTGCCCTTCAATATTTCTTTTCCCCAAATACTTGCCCAACTCTGTTTTTAAAACAGTTTATACTGGTGGCACATTTTACAGCCTTTGGCAGTTTGTGGCATATGTTATTGTGTCAGGATGGTCCACTCCAGTATATTTAGAGAAACTTCTGGACATCTTTGGTAGAACTCAATTATATTAAGAGTTTGTATCTCCAAGAAAGAAGCTCATGGTGCCATTTAGTGTTAATCCATGAAGGGCGTTTTTCTTTAAGTGTTGCTATGTATTTTACTTTCAGTTTGAAGGAGAACGATATCTAGAAGTGGACTTGGAATTTCTGGGTTTTATTTTTTAATTTATTGGAAGTACGAATGCTGAACTAGAAAGATAGGTGTTATAAAAGCAAAACATCCAGTAATTTTTATCATATCCTTGAATTTAAACATTGATGATAGAGTGTAATATTAACTAACGCTTAGACTTATTTTTGAGTGTTGCTATTTTCTATTTGAATATACATATTTCCTCTGAATTTCTAATTCCCCACTGAAGTTTTGATGTTCATTAACAGGAGATGGTTTATAACAATTCAGGATTTTCCATTAAATTCTATTGAAAATTTTCCTAGTAATAAAAGGTGATTTGACTTAAATGAAATAGTATTAATATTTCAGACTTTAAAATAGAAATTGATTAAAAGATGGCAGTTCCAAGATCTTATCACTAAAAAGCTCTCTTTGAATTATTGAGAACCATTTGTAAATGTGCATCAAGAAGTTTTCTTTCTTAAAGTTAAATTCATGTGTTCTAAAATAAAGTTTCTTTATTAATAGAGTTACATATAAAATCTAAGTGGAAAAAGTACCCTCTACAACTATACAGTAACTGTTCCTCACTACAAAGTATATCAAATATGTTTGATTTTTTCATGGTAAATAAGAATTTCAGAATTACACAGAATGGGATTAATTTATATCTGGTTTGCCTTTTTTGAAACTTTGGTAATAGTAACTCAGTAAGTAGTTATATTTAAAATGTCCCCCAAAGAGTTTAAAATATGAATGGAACTTATCTAAAATGACTAAAAAAGATGGGGAGGATTGCTTTATTCTATTATTATGATTGCTTTTATACGCTATGATTACATACATGCTAAGTAGCTTCAGTCGTGTCCGGCTCTTCGTGACCCCAAGGACTGTAGCCCATCAGTCTTCTCTGTCCATGGGATTCTTGTCTGTGAGGCAAGAATACTGGAGTGAGTTGCCATTTTTCCTCCAGGGGATCTTCCCAACCTCGGGATCGAACCCGTGTCTCTTGCATCTTCTGCATTGGTAGGCAGGCTGTTTACCACTAGCATGACCTGAAAAGCCCATTGGGTGATTATGTCTATATAAGCCTCTTGTTTCTACATGTGATTTTTATACCATTTGGTTTGGTTGATGTGTAAATTGAAGAAAACGATGCAGATAATAGTATGAAACAAAATTTACTTAATTTTGTGATTCCATTTCTTAAGACCCATGCGATACCTAGCTGATGTTGTGGAAATCCCCTAGCCCTAAACAGAAAAAGCCAAACATACTTTAAGTGTACAATCCAACAATTGTGCTCCTTGGTATTTTCCCCCCCAAATTTGAAAAGTTATATCCATATTTAAAACCTGCACATGGATATTTATGGCAGCTTCATTCATAATTGCCAAAATTTGGAAGCAACCAAGATGTCCTTTGGGCTTCCCTGATAAGTCGGTAAAGAATCTGCCTGCAATGCAGGAGACCCCAGTTCGATTCCTGGGTTGAGAATATCTCTGGAGAAGGGATAGGCTACCCACTCCAGTATTCTTGGACTTCCCTTGTAGTTCAGCTGGTAAAGAATCTGCCTGCAATGCAGGAGGCCTGGGTTTGACCCCTGGGTTGGGAAAAGCATCTGGCAAAGGAAATGGCTATCCACTCCAGTATTCTGTCCTGAAGAATTCCATAGACTGTATAGTCCATGGGATTGCAAATAGTCAGACGTGACTGAGCAACTTTCACTTCACTTCAAGATGTCCTTCAGAATATGTTAAGAGAAATAAAGTGTGATACATACAAACAACAAAATGCTCTGCAGCACTAAAAAGAAATGAGCTACCAAGCCATGAAAACAGATGAAGGAAACTTAATCTCACATTGCTGAGTTAAGGAAGCAAACCTGAAAGGGTACATACTGTATGATTCCAACTGCCTGACATTCTGCAAAAGGCAAAGCTATCGAGTCAGTTAAAAGAACAGTGATTGCCATGATTGTGAGAAGAAAGGGATGAATGGAGCACAAAGAAATTTTAAGGCATTGCAAATACTGTGTATGTTACCATAAAGATGGATATATGTCACTGTATTTTGTCCAGCCACAGAATGTGAAATATCAAGAGTGACTGAAATGCAAACTGTGGACTTCAGATGACTGCAATTTGTCCGTGTAGGTTCATCAGATGTAACAAATGTGTGACTCTGGTGGAGGATGTTGATGGAGAAGACTACGCATGTGTGAGGGCAGAAGTTATATGTACCTTCTTATTTTCACTGTGAACCTAGCACTGCTATAAGATAATTGTCTTAAAAAAATTCCTTCTTCCATAGAGTTTATATTGAGTACATGAGATAGTAAAAGAGAATAAGGTTAATAAATACAACACAGAGGGAAATTTAGACATTGTCAAGTGTTACGAAGATTATACTGTGTTAAGCCAAGGAAGGCATCTCTGAGGAGACAGCATCTGAGTTAAGACATGAAAACCAAGGAGAATCCAGCCATACAATTATTTACAAACTATCAATGCATTCAGGGAAGTTAGGAATTGTAAAGTTCTTAGTGGGAATGAATGAACAGAAATAATGATTGATGTGTATAATGGGTGTCCAGAGAGAATCAAGAAAACAAGATCTTTAAGAAGTTCACCTACATAAGCATGAATATGCCCTTCACTTTTAGAAGAAGTGAGGCAAACTCAGGTGGGTTCCTGAAATCTTCTGGGGTGGGAGCAGTTACCAATAGATGATTACTCTTATGTTTAACAAAAATATAAAGTAAATGGGCCATACAGTGAAGTACTGCATAGTGTATAAGTTAGGGAATGATTTGAAAAACAGGCTGATGTAAAAAGAATTGTACTTTTGAAATGTTAGTCTTTCAGAAGTATTGATAAATATTGGCTGTGTGGAAGGCAGGACAGAATAGAAATATAATACAAAGATACTGAATTGGTCTGTGGAAAGATGAGTATGCTTTTCTGGAGTACTGGCAATAGAAATAAAGAGGAAAGAACACATTAGCTAAAGTTGTAGAGGAAGAATTAATAAACTTTGAGAGTTGCATTTGATTTTAGAAGACAATATATACAAGGCTGTTAGATCACAAAAGAAAGAAACTGGAAAAAAAAAGAATGAAGGATCATCAAAGTTAAGTAGTCTATCAAGTAATCTAAAGATATATTAAAAAAAAAAGATCAATTAGGAGGTTATTGATAATCTTTAATGCAGAAAATTTGATTGTATGTTATAAAAAGATTGAGGTGGCATGGAGTGGCAGGTATGAAAAGAGATTATTGATCTGTAGTTCAATTGATCTGTTCCACTTAGCCACTGATATAGCCAGCCAAGATCACACAAAATTATAGAATGGCTTAGGGGAAATTAACAGAAAAACATGAAGGGGGATTAGTCATTTAAACCAAAAATTCTATATAATAGCTGCTTTCATTATACCAGTATAGCTCTTTATGATTGGACATATCACATGGTTATAAAATATAAAAATGTCTTAACAATTGTACAAAATCCATAGCTTTGGTATTAGCATTACATTTTAATGCTTGATAAAATTAAAGATGTCTTAACTAAAGCTATACTTAAAGGTGAGTAATATTCTATGGGAATTGACTAGCTGAAACCTTACATGGTGAAATGTTGATAATAGTGATAATAAATTAAAGTATAAAGAAACTCGAATCTTACTACCTAGTTTAATTTATTACTTTAGTCTATGTGTTTTTTCTGTTAAAAATGATGAGACATGAATGAAAAAGGAAAGTTTTGTTTCTTCAATTAAATAAAACCAGTACTATTTTGTATTTCCTCCCAATATTTTCTTTCTGTATAGTTTTAAAAATAGAATTGTATATATTCCATTGTCATATTTGAATGACAATTAATCTAGTAGTATATAAATGTATGTATCTCACAAGCTTACAAACAATCATAAAAGGACTTACCTTTGCCATTTGGCTGGCAGGTTGATCAAATTGCAAAATTTAATTTGGAGTCAGCTCTATTTATCCATCTTGGCATCAGAAGTCTTAGATCTATTCTCCCAAATAAAAGCTTTGAGGTGGAGATTTTGGGGCTGTAAGTTTATAAGGAAACAACAATGTAAATATATAAAGGAAAGAGAAAAGCAGGATTGAGGAGAAACAGAAAGTTGATTTTGATGCAGTTTAAATAAAGCCTTCAGTTGATCTCATGAGAAACAAGGCTGAGTTGGTGTTTTGGAATATTTTCCATTTGAGGCAAGGGAATGGAACTTTTGTACTCCCGCAATATCTGTCATAGGATTCAGGCCACTCTAGGGGGAAAAGGTATGTCTTGGCCAATTCTATTTGACTGAGGGCACTTTCTAGAAGAGTCTCCAACTGTTAACAGGTCGCAGGCAACACTCCTGGGGAAAAGACTGCCTGAATCCCGAAGAGAAGAATCCAGGTACATTATCTTTTCTCCCTATTTCAGAATCTCCCCAAGATAGCAGCAGAAACTTAATCTTTTGCAGGAGGTCAGTAATATATCTAAAGAACACCCAGAACAATTGTATATTACATAGTAGTAACTAAGTGTAAGTAAGTGTGTTAGTCACTCAGTGGTGTCTGACTCTTTGCAACCCCGTGGACTGTAGCCCGATAGTCTCCTCTCTCCATGGAATTTTCCAGGTAAGAATACTGGAGTGGATAAACATTCCCTTCTCCAGGGGATTTTCCTGACTCAGGAATCGAATCCAGGTCTCCTTCATTGCAGGTGAATTCTTTACCATCTGAGCCACCATAGAAGCCCAGCAGTTCCTAAGTATTTATTAAATGAGTAAGTTTTCCTTCTAGGTCTAAAGCAGACAAATATGGTTATCTATAGGCTACACTTGCTGGCAGGAGAAATTTAGCTAGACTACCTTTCCACTGATGGTGTAAGCTCAAAGTTTCCAGCTTCACATCAGAGTCTCTGGTTTAACTCACCATCTAATTGAGCCCTCTTCACCATTTCTTCATTGACATTGGTCTACGGTGCTTAAAATCCATGATGTAGGCATTCGTTCCTATCACCGAGTCCAAAATTAGTACTGTATTTTCCATTAATTGTATTGTGTGCTATTTTTAATTTGTAATTGTTTTATTTCATTTAATTTTATATATGTTGAGTATTCATAATGGTTTCTTGTAAGCTTTGTAAAGTATTTCAATTTGTCATAACGTTTCATTTGCGGTATGAAAATCTTTTAGCTATGACTCCTGGGCGTTTGTAATCAGGCCTATTGGGCATCTAGCAACTCTGTATTGTTCTTCTTTAGTTGAATGGAATGGGAAAGGATCACAGTTCTGTGTGGGTTTTGCTACTTCATTACTTCCCATATTTACTGAAATCACTTTTTAAAATTTTTATGCAAGTTGTGACATGCTCATTACCTCTTTCACTGTTTTGTAATTGTCCATTTATTTTTATCCGATAGCACAAAATAAGATTCAGTCCTTATTCTCAGGAACAAATTGACCTTTGTTTCCTGATGGGGACAACTCTGAGTAAAAAGCTGTCAGGTTTTGCTTTGTTTTGTTTTCAACTGACCCTTTCAAATTCTGTGAATCAGTTTTCAGAATGCTACTGGAAACAAGCATGTGCAAACACCTCCTTCATGCATCACTATCCTTCTTGCCACTAACAATCGCCTGCCAAACACACTTCTTTCTCCCGCTCCTGCTCACCATCACAGCCACACTAGCGGTTCCTCCAGGTATCGTCTTCTCTGTGCTGTATCTTTGGAGACCAGTGTGGTTTGTATCACATTGCATAATGATGGTATTCACATTATAGTTTTATTTTATCTATCTCCTTCACTAGAATTAGAGCTCCTAACAAGAAGCGAATAGGTCAAATTATTTTTTTATACAGAAAATGTCTAGCACAGTTATTTGTACATGGTAGGTACTCATGTTGTATATTGAATGACTGACGAGCTTCACACTTTTTCCAGGTGCTTTCAGTGTACATATATAGATATTTTTAAAATACAGTCTGCACTCTGTATCCTCCACCATTTTATATAAAGGACTTGAGCATCTGTGGATGTTGTTATCTATGATGATAGATCCCAGAACCAATCCCTCTCAGATACCAGGTGAGGACTGTATATCCAAATTAGACTTTTATCTTTTTTACTTTCAGATGAATGTAACCTCAGCGGGTAATGACAGAGGTGGAGAGGTGATATAACTCTAACTACAGAATAACAAGAATCAATGGTCACTATTAATAGCTCAGAAGAGGCAAGGAGTAAGAGTTTCAGAGGGAATGGAGACCAGCTAACACCCTGACTTTGGACTTTAGAAGTGTAAGAAAATAAATATCTGGAGTTTTAAGCCAACAGTTTGTGATAACTTTGTTACAGCAGGCCTAGGGGATTATATTTAGCCTATACGGTCTAATTAAACCATATAAATCTATCAAACAAATATCTGCATTTTGGCAAACTGATATATCATAATATACTTCTCTAAAGAAAGCTTTCTTTGGTCAGACAAGTCTGGGAAATAGTACATCTTTTATTATTAATTAAATGATTTATTTTAATTGGAAGATAATTACTTTATAATATATCTCTCTGTTTTTTAGATTGTGATGGTTGATTTTATGCATCAACTTGACTGGGTCACTGGTGCTAAGATATTTGACCAAACATTATAGTAGGTGCTTCTGTGAGGATATTTTTGGATGAGGTTAACTGAGATTAGCATTTTAATTGGTAGAGTAAAGCAGATTGCCCTTTAAAATGTGAGCAGGCTTCATCTAATCAGCTAAATAGAATGTATAAAACACATTTATTGGTTCTGTTTCTCTGACTGATGAAGAGATTTATTTTTATACATTGATTTATTTTCATACATTGACTCTAAGCATTTCTACAGTAAAGTGAAGTGAAGTCACTCAGTCGTGTCTGACTCTTTGCTACCCCGTGAACTGTAGCCCACCAGGCTCCTCTGTCCATGGGATTTTCCAGGCAAGAGTACTGGAGTGGGTTGCCATTTCCTTCTCCAGGGGATCTTCCCAACCCAGGGATCGAACCCAGGTCTCCCACATTGCAGGCAGATGCTTTAATCTCTGAGCCATCAGGGAAGTCCACAAATATTTCTTTGAGCCCCCTTTTTCTTGTGGGGGGGGGCAAGAATACTGGAGTGGCTTGCCATTCCCTTCTCCAGGAGATCTTCCAGACCCATGGATTGAACCTGGGTCTCCTGACTGTAGGAAGACGCTTTACTGTCCGAGCCACCAGGGAACACCCACCTTTTTAAAAAATTTGGTTACTAAAATATTTATTCACCGAATTCCTATAAAATCACATCCAGGTGTTTTGCACTTGGGAAATGCACACACACACACACACGTATACATAAATACATAGTTGAAACATGTAGGAGTATAGCTGCAGAAACCTTGTCAAGCAGTGTCATGTAACCAGTAAACTCTAGTGTTGTCTGTGACAGCTACTCAATCATTACTCAAAACCCACAACCACCTGGAAGTAAGTATTATTCTGGCTTTTCAAGAGACAGGATTTCTGTGGGTCCTGACCAGTCTATGCTACATTGATCTTTCTGACCAACATATGGACCCAAAGTATAATTTCAATTGTAGGAATAATGTCCTCCAAAGAACACACAGAATAGCCCAACAGGTCTAACTTAATGGAGGTGATAGCTCCCCATGGATTTTGGTTATTTAAACACAGTTAACAGTTGGGAATCCTTGATCAAAGGAACTATATACAAAATTATATGAATGCAAATGACATTAAAAGCTATGTTACTGCTCATAAAAAATGGTTATTCTAAGTAGTAGTATTCACATAAAGATTGGATTTCAGTGATGGAAATGGGAATTTTATACCAGTGATCAAATTGAAGAGTTTTTGTGTGCTATCTTTTGAAGCATGAAACCCTTTCATAATCATTCTATTGTTAACTGCCTTTTCCTTTATTGATTCACTGCTCCTGTCAGATTATTTCTATATTTACTCAAGATTGACTTGTACTATATTTTTATGAACAGACTTTGTAATATACCATACAAATGCATTTGCACAGTTTTATAGGATTAACTATTGTGCTTCCTTGAGAAAACTTTTATCTTTTTTTTTTTCTTGCAAGGAGTGTGCATTGTTTTTTATAATTTGATTTTATTATTCACTTTAAGTGCATGTCGTTTTCTTTGGGGAGATTTCTGTTTTAATTTATTTCTGCTTTGGATTATGTCTCTTTCTACTATTACATTAATCATATTGACTCAAGAGCTTAATGGGAAGTGTGGATATTCTGACCTAGGAACAGCAACTGTGAAGTAGTTTGGCTTTACAAAATCAATCAGGAAACCAACAAATCACTTCAATGACTTTCATCTTCCAAGAGACTAAGTGTGTAAATCATGAGAAGGTAGTAAGCTTTTGCACTTGAGAGAATGATATGAATTAAAGAGCATATCAGAGGAAAGTGGGTTGCCATCTAGCTGAGACAAATGCTTAAGAAAAATTAAAGGGAGAGACTTAAAAGTGTGAGTAAATTATATCATTAAACATTGGTCTTGTATTCTGTTCTCTTTAATTCTGATATTACATTTTGAATTGGGCAATTAGTTTTAATTTTGTTAATTCTCACCTGTGTGTTTCCAAAATGTCCAAGTGGATAGACTTATTTTCTAAAGTAGTTACTTTCAGTGACTAAAATTGATTAATTTAGTACTGGGTACTCTTTTGTGATCTTCACTGTTACAAACATTAAGTAATGATGTTGAATCTGTATTTTCTATTGTCCAAATAACTGCATATTGCATAATGAAATGATTAGATGGACTATCTCTAACTATGAAATGCAAAAAGGTAAATATTCAGTTAGCTGTAAATTACCTGCCATTGTTATTACTAAGATTACACCACTCTAATGGCAGAAAGCAAAGAGGAACTAAAGAGCCTCTTGATGAAGGTAAAAAAGGAGATTGAAAACACTGGCTTAAAATTCAGCATTCAAAAACTCAACTAAGATTGTGGCATCCAGTCCCATCACTTCATGGCAAGTAGATGGGAAAAAATGGAAATAGTGACAGAATTTATTTCCTTGGGCGCCAAAATCACTGTGGACAGTGACTGCAGCCATGAAAGTAAAAACTGTTTGCTCCTTGGAAGAAAAGCTATGACAAACCTAGACAATGTATTAAAAAGCAGAGACATCACTTTGCCGACAAAGGTCTATCTAGTCAAAGCTATGGTTTTAACAGTAGTAATGTACAGTTGGACCAGAAAGAAGGCTGAGTGCCACAGAATTGATGCTTTCAAATTGTGGTGCTAGAGAAGACGCTTGAGAGTTCCTTTGACATCATGGATATCAAACCAGTTAATACTAAAGGCAATCAACCCTGAATTTTCATTGGAAGGACTGAAGCTAAACTGAAGTTCTCAATTTGTCCACTTGATGGGAAGAGCCGACTCATTAGAACAAACCCTGATGCTGGGAAAGATTGAAGGCAGGAGGAGAAGGGGGCAACAGAGGATGAGGTCGTTGGATGGCATCACTGACTCAATGGACATGGGTTTGGGCCAGCTCAAGGGGCAGGGCAGTACAGGACAGGGAAGCCTGATATCCTCCTGTCCATGGGGTTGCAAAGAGTTGGACACAACTGAGCGACTAAACAATAACAAATAATTCAGTATACAGGCATGCGTGCTCAGTTGCTCAATTGTGTCTGAGCTACAGCCCACCAGTCTCCTCTATCCATGGGATTGTCCAGAAAAAATATTGGAGTGGGAAAGACCATTCCCTCTAGGGGAATCTTCCCAACCCAGGGATCCAACTCATGTCCCCTCGTTGAAGATGCATTCGGTACCACTGAGCCACCAGGGAAGCCCAGTATACAGGCACTCAAGTTTTAATGTATTGTGATAAGCAATTTTATGTTTACTAAGAAATAACAAAGAGTATTCCTTTTTTTAAAATAAAATGTGCAAACATATTTAGGTGATAATTATTCAGAAACTTTAGTAGTGTTTAGTGCCATCAGAAAGAACTTTCAGAATTTATTATCACCAATGAGAATACATCTCTGTTAAATATTTTATCTCTGTTAAATATTAGATCACCAAAGGAACAGGTCTAGCCAGGAAAAAGAAAAAAAAAAAAAAAAACTCCTTTTCAATTGTATTGGTTAAATTGAAATATCTGAGCATGTTGTACTTTTCAAAGTTGGAAATATGAAAGCTTAACTGAAGTAATTGCAGGTATAAAAATTTTGTGAAGTAAAAATCTTCACAACTCAAAACCTGTGGGACACTTTAAAAGCAGTCCTAAGGGGAAAGTTCATAGCAATACAGGCATACCTCAAGAAACAAGAAAAAAGTCAAATAAATAACCTAACCCTACACCTAAAGCAACTAGAAAAGGAAGAAATGAAGAACCCCAGGGTTAGTAGAAGGAAAGAAATCGTAAAAATTAGAGCAGAAATAAATGCAAAAGAAACAAAAGAGACCATAGCAAAAATCAACAAAGCCAAAAGCTGGTTCTTTGAAAGGATAAATAAAATTGACAAACCATTAGCCAGACTCATCAAGAAACAAAGGGAGAAAAATCAAATCAATAAAATTAGAAATGAAAATGGAGAGATCACAACAGACAATACAGAAATACAAAGGATCATAAGAGACTACTATCAACAATTATATGCCAATAAAATGGACAACGTGGAAGAAATGGACAAATTCTTAGAAAAGTACAACTTTCCAAAACTCGACCAGGAAGAAATAGAAAATCTTAACAGACCCATCACAAGCACAGAAATTGAAACTGTAATAAAAAATCTTCCAGCAAACAAAAGCCCAGGTCCAGACGGCTTCACAGCTGAATTCTACCAAAAATTTAGAGAAGAGCTACACCTATCCTGCTCAAACTCTTCCAGAAAATTGCAGAGGAAGGTAAACTTCCAAACTCATTCTATGAGGCCACCATCACCCTAATACCAAAACCTGACAAAGATCCCACAAAAAAAGAAAACTACAGTCCAATATCACTGATGAACATAGATGCAAAAATCCTTAACAAAATTCTAGCAATCAGAATCCAACAACACATTAAAAAGATCATATACCATGACCAAGTGGGCTTTATCCCAGGGATGCTAGGATTCTTCAATATCCGCAAATCAATCAACTTTAATTTTATTTAAAAAAATAAAATTTACATTTGTTATTCCTGTTTAAATGTGTTACCAACAAAGGTTCGTTTAGTCAAAGCTATGGTCTTTCCAGTAGTCATGTATGGATGTGAGACTTGGACTATAATGAAAGCTGAATGCCAAAGAATGGATGCTTTTGAACTGTGGTGTTGGAGAAGACTCTTGGACTGCAAGGAGATCCAACCAGTCCATCCTAAAGGAGATCAGTCCTGGGTGTTCATTGGTAGGACTGATTTTGAAGGTAAAGCTCCAGTACTTTGGCCACCTCATGCAAAGAGTTGACTCATTGGAAAAGACCCTGATGCTGGGAGGGATTGGGGGCAGGAAGAGAAGGGGACAAAAGAGGATGAAATGGCTGGATGGCATTACTGACTCAAGGGACATGAGTTTGAGTAAACTCTGGGAGTTGGTAATGGACAGGGAAGCCTGGCGTGCTGCAGTCCATGGGGTCACAATGAGTCAGACATGACTGAGCGACTGAACTGAGCTGAACTGAACTGATTCCTGTATTAGATTTGAATTTTAAGAAAACATGATACAGAAGAATTGATACAGAAGCAAAGTCAGCAGAATGGCAGATGCAAAGCTTCCCTTTGTCTCTGTCCTCAATCTGCAACTAATAAACATCCACCACTCAACAGAGGTGCCTCTGCCCATCGAACCAGGGCACCAGAGAATTCTATACATTTGTATGCATAAAGATTTTTGTTGTTGTTTATTTGCTAAGCCATTCTGACTCTTTTGTGACCCCATGGATTGTGACCCCATTGGAAAAGCCCTGCTAGGCTCTTCTGTCCATGGGATTTTCCAGGCACGAATACTAGAGTAGGTTGCCATTTCCTTCTCCAGGAGAGCTTCCCAACCAAGGGATCAAGCCTGCATCTCCTACACTGGCAGATGTATCCTTTACCACTGAGCCACGAGGGAAGCCCACACCTAAAGGTGGGTGACTAGAAAACACAGAAGAGGTGGAGCCATAGGGAATAAAAGAGGCAGTGCCTTAACCCCAGCCTCTACCCACAGAAGCAGCGCCTGCTGCCCCAGAGGCCTGACTCCTGGCCACAGTGGTGCCTATGGCCACAGGTAATTGGGCAACAATGGCAGTGGGGCCTGAGACTCCATCCCTGCAGTCACTGAGGTGTTCATGACCCCGGAGCCTTGCCCCCTCCACCTGCACTAGCAGAGCCTGTGACCCTTACAGAAGTCAGACATGGCAGAAGGACCCAGGTGATTCCAGCTCCCAAATACCCCTGTGGAGGTGGAGCCTGTGAGTCAAGGTATCCCACATATAGTGCAAAAGCCCACCATTCCAGTGCCCAGGCAGATGCCAGTGCCACTGGCAGCAGAAAGACACTAAGAACCCTGAAGGCACAAGAGGCGATAACGTGGCCATGACCCAACACCTCTTACAGACATGCTGTAAAATGCTGACTCTCATAGAAAATGACTCTCATGTAAAATGCCTTACATGACTCTCACATTAAATGCCTCCAACCAGAGGCAGCTTGGGTAAGAGAATCCAAAACCTCTTTGAGAGCACCACCCACTGGAATACAAGAAAGGCCTCCAATTTCTAACCTATGGCGTCATGAGAATCAGGTAGAAAGGTACCATTACTTCAGATCGGCCAGCAGAGGAACAACTTGTCAAACACCGGAAAGAATCACAGTAAGATTCACCAGGAAGAATCACACTGTGCCACAAAAAGAAAACAAAATTCTCCAGAAACCAAGCTTAACGCCGTGGAATGTTGCACCATGGAGTGTTGAGAACTCAAAATAGCTGTCATGAAGGAACTCAGTGAACTGCAAGAACACGCAGGCAGTTCGTTGAGCTCAGAATAAAATTAATGAACAGAATAAGTACTTCGCCAAAGAGACTGAAAGTTTGAAAAAGAATCAAGTAAATTCTGGAGCTGAAGGGCACAATAAATGAGATGAAAAATGCATTAAAAAGCATCAGAAATAGAGCAGACCATATGGAAGAGGGAATTAGTAAGATCTATGATGGAAATCTAGAAATAATACAAGTAGAAGAGGAAAGAGAAATGAAAAAATATTGAAGAAATTGTATAATTTATTCAGCCATTTTAGAAAGGGAAATATTAAAGTAAACGGTATCCCAGAAGAGGAGGATAAGCAGAGGGTTTATTTAAAGAAATAACAGTTGAAAACTTCCTCAAACTGGGGAAGGAACTGTATATACAAATCCAGGAAACTAAGAGAATACATAATTACCTCAGTGCAAAAAGACCTTCATGAAGACATATTACATTAAAATTGTCAAAAATCAAAGACAAAGAAAGAAATTTAATGGTAGCTAAGGAAAGAAAAAACAAAGAGTGGTAATTTACAAAGGAACTGCCATTAGACTATCAGCAGATTTCTCAGTGAAAACTCTGCAGGCCAAAAGAGAGTAGAATGACATTCTCAAAATGCTGAAAGACTAAAAACTGTCACACAAGATTACTGTGTCTGGAGAAATTATCATTCAGATACAAAGGAGCAGTACTTTCCCAGACAAACAGAAGCTGTCTTGTTCAATCATTCAGTCATCTCTGACTCTTTGAGACCCCATGGACTGCAGCATGTCAGGCTTCCCTGTCCTTCACCATCACCTGGAGCTTGCTCAAACTCATGTCCATTGAGACAGTAATGCCATACAACCATCTCTTCCTCTGTTGTCCCCTTCTCCTCCTGCTTCCAGTCTTTGCAGCATCAGGGTCTTTTCTAAGGAGTCAGCTCTTCCCATCAGGTGGCCAAAGTATTGGGAGCTTCAGTTTAGCATCAGTTCTTCCAATGAATATTCAGGACTGATTTCCTTTAGGATGGACTGGTTGGATCTCCTTGCAGTCTAATGGACTCTCAAGAGTCTTCTCCAACACCACAGTTCAAAAACATCAATTCTTTGGCGCTCAGCCTTCTTTATGGTCCAATTCTCACATCCATACATGACTACTGGAAAATGAAAGCTTTGACTTTATGGACCTTTGTTGGTAAAGTAATGTCTCTGCTTTTTAATATGCTAGCTAGGTTTGTCATAGCTTATCTTTCAAGGAGTAAGCATCTTTTAATTTCATGACTGCAGTCACAGTCCATAGTGATTTTGGAGCTGAAGAAAATGAAGTATGTCACTATTTCTGTTTTTTCCCCATCTATTTGCATGAAGTGATGAGACCAGATGCAATGATCTTTGTCTTTTTGAGTTTCAAGCCAGTTTTTTCACTCTCCTCTTTCACTTTCATTAAGAGGCTCTTTAGTTCCTCTTCATTTTTTGCCATAAGGGTGTTGTCATCTGTGTATCTGAGGTTATTAATATCTCTCCCGAAAGTCTTGATTCCAGCGTATGCTTCATCCAGCCTGGCATTTTGTATGATGTACTCTGCATCTAAGTTAGATAAGCAGGGTTACAATATACAGCCATGACATACTCCTTTCCTGATTTTGAACCAGTCCATTGTTCCATGTCTGGTTCTAACTGTTGCTTCTTTGACCTGCATACAGGTTTCTCAGGAGACAAGTAAGGTGGTCTGGTATTCCAGAAGCTGAGGGAGTTCATAAACACTAGACCTTTATAACAAATGTTGAAAGGTGTTCTTCTACTACAAACATAAGGGGAAAAGTACAGTAAATTTTGAGTAAGATAGAATCAGAAACGTACAACTGCTAATCAGAACAGGTGTTTAAACACATTATAATTTAAAGGTTAAAAGTAGAAAAAGGGGAAAAAAATCACTACAGCTACTTCAATTTGGTAACGAATTCCAAATATAAAAAGGATAATTTGGGAGAACAAAAACACAAAAGGGAAAGAGGGAAAAGATAGAACTTGTATAGATAAATAAAGCTATAAATGAGTCTATCATCAGATAAAGGACCATTTTATCTGTGAGATGTTTTATACAAACATCATGGTAACAGCAAGTAATAAATCTAGAGCAGAGACACAAAGCATAAAAAAGGGGAAACAGAAAGACATGATAGAAAACCACCAAAATACAATGGCAGACAGAAACACGAGAAAAAGAAACAGTGGAGATAGAGAACAACCAGAAAGCAAAAGATGAAATGGCAGGGTACTAGGTCCTCATCTGTTTATAGTTGCCCTAACTGTAAAGTGAGTTTACCGATCAAAAGGTAGAGTAGTTGCATTGATTAAAAAATAAAGCCAAATTATATGCTGCCTCTGGGAAACTCAACTCAGCTAAAAAGATAAAAATAGTTTCAAAGTGAGGGGATGGAAGATGATACTCCAAGCTGATGGCACCAAAAGAAAGTGGGTATAGCTATACTCATATCAGGCAAGATAAACTTCAAGCTAAAAGAAGTAACAAGAGACAAAGATGGACAGTATATAATGATAAAGGGGACAATTCATCAGAATGCGTAGCAAAAAGTAAGACATAACAATTATTAATATATATGAACCTACCATAGGAGTACCAACATATATAAAGTAATTATTAGTAGACCTAAATGGAGAAATTGACAGTAATAAAATAATGTGCTTATATGCCATGAAATGTCCAGTCATGCCACTTGTCCATTTTAAAAGTAAGGTACTTTAATACATCACTTACAGTAATGGATAGATCATCCAGAATGAAAGTCAATAAGAACAGACTTAAATAAAACATTTATCCAGGTGGATTTGATAGATTTGTATAGAATATCTCATCCAAATAAAGGAAAGTATACAATTTTTTTAACTGCCCATGAAACTGGTCAAGAATAGACCATACATTTATGACCAACCTAGATAGCATATTCAGAAGCAGAGACGTTACTTTGCCAACAAATGTTCGTCTAGTCAACGCTATGGTTTTTCCTGTGGTCATGTATGGATGTGAGAGTTGGGCTGTGAAGAAGGCTGAGCACTGAAGAATTGATGCTTTTGAACTGTGGTGTTGGAGAAGACTCTTAAGAGTCCCTTGGACTGGAAGGAGATCCAACCAGTCCATTCTGAAGGAGATCAGCCCTGGGATTTCTTTGGAAGGAATGATGCTAAAGCTGAAACTCCAGTACTTTGGCCACATGCGAAGAGTTGACTCATTGGAAAAGACTCTGATGCTGGGAGGGATTGGGGGCAGGAGGAGAAGGGGACGACAGAGGATGAGATGGCTGGATGGCATCACTGACTCGATGGACGTGAGTCTGAGTGAACTCCGGGAGTTGGTGATGGATAGGGAGGCCTAGCGTGCTGCGATTCATGGGGTCGCAAAGAGTCGGACACAACTGAGCGACTGATCTGATCTGATCTAAGACACAAAACAAAGTCTGAACAAATTTAAGAAGATTGAAATAAAAATAAGCATCTTTTTCAATCACAGTGATATGAAACTAGAAATCATATACAAGAAGAAAGCTGGAAAAATCACAAATACTTCGAGACTGAAAAACGTGCTACTGACCAGCTGTTCAGTAGGTCAGTGAAGAAATCAAAGATACAGAGAATAACACAGGTCAACTAGCAAGGTCTACTGGTTACATATGGAACAACAGCCAGTAATAGCAAAATAAACATTTCTCCAAAAATGAGATATTTACCAAAATTGTCCATAGCTTTTATCATAAAACACAATTTACCAAATTTAAGGAGTTTAAAATATACAGAGTGTCTTCTCTGTTCTTGAAGGAATCAAATTAAAATGGACATCAGGAAAATCTCTAAACGTGGAATATTTTTAAAAATCCAGTTAGAAAATGGGCAAGTGTCATGACTGGACATTTCAGTGGTGAGGATATGCAGATGGTAGTAGATAAGCACATGCAAAAACACTCAACATCATTAGACAAATTAAAATCATAATGAGATATTGCTATATAGCCATCCAAATGGCTAAAATAGAGTGCAAATATGAAATAATGGAAAGGATGTAGAGAACCTGTATAATATTTCCATTGACAGTGATAATGGAACATGGCACAGTCACTCTAGAAAGTACTTTGGCAGTTTTCTATGAAACTAGAGCTGTAATTACAATTCAACCTACCAATTGCTCTACTCGCTGTTTATTCCAGAGAGAAGAAAACTTGTATTCACACAAAATCTGTACATGAATATTCATAATAGCCAACCTTATTCTTAATAGCATCAAACTGGAGACATCCCAGATATCCTTCAACAAATAACAAAACAACTGTAATAAATATATACCATGAAATATTATTCCGCAATAACCAGTCATGCACCATTAATAGACACAATGACTTGGATGAATCTCCAAAGAATTATGTTGCATGAAAGCCACTCTCAAAAGTTATATAATGTATGATTCCATTTATGTGAGTTTTGAAACACACTTTAGAAATGGCGAATGTATTATCGATTGCCTAGATTTAGTGAGGGTAAAGGAAGGGCAAGAAGATATGATTAAAATGGCAAAAACCACCACAATATTGTAAAGTAATTAGCCTCCAATTAAAATAAATAAATTAATTTTAGAAAAAAAGGCAGCAGATATCCTTGTGGTCAAGGAACTATTTAGTATCTTGGTTATAAGAGTTGATTCAAGAAACTACACAGGCAACAGAAATGTATGTGTGCACACACAGACACAGGGAAATAAGTAGAAGTGAAACTGAGGAAGTGTAAGTAAGATCAATAGATTGTATCAATGTCAGTATCCTAATATGATATTATACAAGTTTTTAAAAATATTGCCAATCTGGGAGACTGGATAAAGGGTAAATAAAATTTCTTGGTATTTTTCTTAAGATAGCATATTAATTTCGGGTTAATTTAAGAAAAATGACAACTGAAAATGTATGATGAAATGCTTGATATTTAAATATTTTTTAATTTGTATAAAGATTAAAATCACAGAGAGCTACTTAAAATATGAATCTAAATATGCCATTCATCTTACAACTTAGACTCTATAAAAATCATGCCTTATACTTTAATCAAAATGATAATAAGTTTCCTTGTCTCTCTGATGCTCTAACTTTCCTGTCACTTATGTTTTATGTTAATATTTATGATGTTCTGTGCATTTATATTATCCCACACTGGCTTTTTGAATGTGTGATCTCTGAGATGCCTTTCTATTCACCTTTTCACCTGATGAACTCCTTTATGCCTATTTAAATTGATTCTAGATTGAGAAAACTATCATGACTCTTTCACTCTTTCCCCTCATCCCTTCAACCTCTATGTTTTTATAATACTCTTTCCATATCTTCACTTATTTCATTGTATTATAAGTGAAAAAAGGAATCTACTTGGGGAAGCTATTTTAGTCTTCCTACTCTGCCTCATGGGAACAGAAATTATAAATCCCAGAACTAAGCATAGTTGGCATATCACAGACATTCAAAAAATATTGATTAAATAACAGTATGCCAACTCATATATATGGAGTTTAGAAAGATAGTGATAATAACCCTATATGCGAGACAGCAAAAGAGACACAGATGTAAAGAACAGTCTTTTGGACTCTGTGGGAGAAGGCGAGTGTGGGATCATTAGAGAATAGCATTGAAACATGTATATTATCATATGTAAAATAGATCTCCAGTCCAGGTTCAGGTTCGAGCACCATGAGACAGGGTGCTCAGGGCTGGTGCACTGGGATGACTCTGAGGGATGGGATGGGGAGGGAGGTAGGAGGAGGGTTCAGGATGGGGAACACATGTATACGCATGACTGACTCATGTCAATGTATGGCAAAAACCATTACAGTATTGTAAAGTAATTAGCCTCCAATTAAACTAAATTTAAAAAAAAAAGAGAGAAAAACAAACAAACAAACAAAAAGAAAATGGGAGTTTTAGATTTAATTTTAAAACATTCTTTCTAAAATTTTAGTACCATGAGACTTACGTGCAGAATTTGTGTTGCAGAACTCCTTTCTGTATACAATTTTTCTGCATAATTTCAACTTAAAGCAATTTAAATGACTTCCTAAGATTCATGTTTTACAGCTCTTTCCCTTATGATTTTGATGGAATGCACTGATAATTACTTATATTCACACCAGGAGATTACAGTAAATATAATTGCTAGGGTGGTATTCCTCTTATGAAATTATACCCAAGCATCCCTAAGGAAGAAGAGCTTTTGAAACTCATATGTTCTAAAATTATTTTTTAAATTTACTTTTACCAACCCATCAACTCTTCATTTCAGACTATCTTCTAGTACACATGGCACTGATATTCAGTGTATTAATGCAGATCTGTAGCTGCCAAAGTATTTTTTAGTGTGCATAAGGAAGTTAATATAAATTTTAAAATATCTTGAATTGGAATCAGTAAACTTCTGTTCAAATCCAGAAGGCAGATTAATAACTGTGTGACCTTGAGAAAATCAATGCTTTTGAACCCATTCCTTCATTAATAAATTTTTGGTGCACCTCAAAGTATGTTTTGAGGATTTAGTAACCTGAGGATATAAATACTTGTGATATTTGATGGAAAATAATACACATCATGAGGTTCTGTAAATTTCACATTTGCTTTTATCACCTGTTACATATATATGATTTTGTGTAAATTCACTGACACGTTGTGTGTTTGTGTATACTGAAGCATGGCAGCTCTATAGTACATGGAAAATAAATGCCTAAACCTTGTAAAGGGCACAAATCCTTAGAATGTATGCACAATATAGTTTTATTTTGTTATTATACATTCATTTGGGGAGATATATTCAAGATTTTTTAATAAAATGTGATGATTACTGTGGAAATTTTGTCTTATAAAGTACTCACAACATTTTAATTCATTCTATGTTATGTATATACTGTTATTTTTGACAATCCCTTTTTGTAAATTTGTAATTGTGCTGATGCTCTGTTGTTAGGTGCAGCTATACTAAGAATTCAGAGAAGGCGATGGCACCCCACTCCAGTACTCTTGCCTGGAAAACCCCATGGACGGAGGAGCCTGGTGGGCTGCAGTCCATGTGGTTGCTAAGTCGGACACAACTGAGCGACTTCACTTTCACTTTTCACTCGCATGCATTGGAGAAGGAAATGGCAACCCACTCCAGTGTTCTTGCCTGGAGAATCCCAGGGACAGTGGAGCCTGGTGGGCTGCCATCTATGGGTCGCACAGAGTCGGACACGACTGAAGTGACTTAGCAAATACTAAGAATTGCTCTGTCTTCTCAGAGAAATTTCCCCTTTATCATTATGTATGCCCCTTCTTATGTAATACCTCTGATACCTTCCTTTACTTTGAATTCTGCCTTGTTTGAGATTAATATATCTACTCCCATTTCTTTTTTTTTTAATTATTTTATTATTATTTTTTTACTTTACAATATTGTATTGGTTTTGCCATACATCAACATGCATCCGCCACAGGTGAACACGTGTACACGTGTTCCCCATCCTGAACCCCCCTCCCACCTCCCATACTATCCCTCTGGGTCATCCCAGTGCACCAGCTGCAAGCTTCCTGTATCCTGCATCGAACCTGGACTGGCGATTCGTTTCTTATATGATATTATATATGTTTTAATCCCATTCTCCCAAATCATCCTCCGCCTCCCTCTCCCACAGAGTCCAAAGACTGTTCTATACATCTGTGTCTCTTTTGCTGTCTCACATACAGGGCTGTCATTACCATCTTTCTAAATTCCATATATATGTGTTAGTATACTATATTGGTGTTTTTCTTTCTGGCTTACTTCACTCTGTATAATAGGCTCCAGTTTCATCCACCTCATTAGAACTGATTCAAATGTATTCTTTTTAATGGCTGAGTAATACTCCATTGTGTATATGTACCACAGCTTTCTTATCCATTCATCTGCTGATGGGCATCTAGGTTGCTTCCATGTCCTGGCTATTATAAACAGTGCTGCGATGAACAGTGTGGGAGAGGGAGAGGGTGGGGAGATTTGGGAGAATGGCATTGAAACATGTATAATATCATGTATGAAACGAGTCGCCAGTATGAAACGAAACTTCATTTCGATATTTGGCAAAACTAATACAATATTGTAAAGTTTAAAAATAAAATAAAAATTTAAAAAAAAAGCAAAAAAAAAAAAAAAAAAAAACCACAATGAGGTACCATTTCATGCCAGTCAGAATGGCTGCAATCCAAAAGTCTACAAGCAATAAATGCTGGAGAGGATGTGGAGAAAAGGGAACCCTCTTACACTGTTGGTGGGAATGAAAACTAGTACAGCCACAAAGGAGAACAGTGTGGAGATTCCTTAAAAAACTGGAAATAGAACTGCCATATGACCCAGCAATCCCACTGCTAGGCATATACTCCCATTTCTTTTGATTAGCATTAGCATATTTTCCTTTATCCACTTCTTTTAATCTGCATTTGTCTTTATATTTTAATAGGTCTACAGTAGACAACATATGGTTGTGTCTGTTGTTTGATTCACTCTGATAACCTCTATCTGTTTAATTGGTGCATTTAGATCATCGTCATTCAATGATTCTTTATAAAGTTGGATTAATATCCACTGTTACAGTTTTCTATTTGTTTCTCTTGTTTGTTTTTATTTTTGTCTTCCACTCTGTCTCTGCCTTTTGTGGATTTAATTGAACATTTTTCTATTATTCCATTTTTCTCTTTTCTTGCTGATAGATGTATAGTCACTCAATTGTGTCCTATTCTTTGCAGTGCTTTGGACTATAGCCCGCCAGGCTCCTTTGTTCTTGGGATTTTTCAGGCAAGAATACTGAAATGGATTGCCATTTCCTTCTACAGGGAATATTCCCGACCCAGGGATTGAATCCAGGTCTCTTGCATTGCAGGCAGATTCTTTACTGTCTGAGCCACCAGGAAATCAACACTGAATATTCATTGGAAGAAGTGATGCTCAAGCTCCAAGACTTTGGCCAACTGATGTGAAGAGCTGTCTCATTGGAAAAGACACTGATGCTGGGAAAGATTGAGGGCAGAACGAGAAGGGGACAACAGAGGATGAGATGGTTGGATGGCATCACCAACTCAAAGTGCACAAATGTGAGCAAACTCCAGGAGAGTGTGGAGGACAGGGAAGCCTGGTGTGCCGCAGCTTACGGAGTCACAAGGAGTCAGACATGACTTGGTGACTGAAGAACAACAATTTTGATCTGGTCTTAGCTAAACAGTTATAGTTATATTATTCTTTATACTTCAAAAAATTCCTTTCTTTACTTCTTTTTTTTTAGTGATTGCCCTAGAGTTTGCAATATATATTTACAACTAATCCAGTTCTACTTTTAAATAACACTTATATTGCTTCATAGATAGTATTATCATAATCCTAATTCCTCCCTCTTTTTCCTTATATCATTGTTGCATATATTTCTCCTCTACATAATCATGCCTAAGCATATATATCAAATATGATTCTGCTACTGCTATTTTAACAAACTCTTTCTGTTGTGTCAGGCCCAGCCTGTTGATGGTGAAGCCATCAGCTAGGAATTCCTGAGTCACTTTCCTGGGTCCATATTACTTAGAAGGAATGCCACACACATTTCCCCTGACTGGGGCCAGTGCTATGGCCGGGGCCACCTGTTCTGTTTTCCATTATGATGTGTCTTATGTCACAGGATGCATTCAGCAAAAACCATCAGAGAACTTTTTGGAACAAGACTTATTACTCACAGGTCCCAGAGTGTACATGGCATGCCCCAGGGCCACAAGTGAGGTTGTAAGGGAAAAGAGTGGTGGGCAAAGGGAGAGACGAGAAAGAGAGAGAGAAAGCCTGGATTTAGGCTCTACTTTTATTGCAGTGTGAGGGTGGCTTATCTGGATTCCACTGGATCACTCACTGTGGGCCAGTTTGCAGCATAAGAATGGGATCTGGGGCTTGAGACAGTGGAAGAAGTGGGGTCACTGAACCGGTTGCCCAGAATTGCCCATGGTCTTCGTAAAGGGAAATTTCCTGAGTGTGAGGGCCTGGTTACTTATGTGGCTGTTTTGTTAGGAGCTGGGTCATACAATTATTAATAGCAATGTATTTATTTAAGATGGATGTCTTCTGAAGTAAAAAATGCCTTAGCAATCAAAATCTTAGCTTCAGTCACTTATACTACACTGTTAGATCAATTAAGAGTAAGAAAACACAATATTTTTTTAACTTCACTTATTTCACCTAATTTTTCCCCCTTTAGGTAGATCAAAGTTTCTGACATACATTACTTCCCTTCTCTCTAACAAACTTTTATTATTTCTGACAGGGTAACTCTATAGGCAACAACTCTCCTCAATTTTTCTTTTGCGGAAAGACTCTATTTCTCCTCCACTTTTCAAAGATAATTTTGCATGGACCAGAATCCTAGATTGTGTTTTTATTTTCTCTCAGCACTTTAAATACTTCAAGCCACTCTTTTCTGCTTTCATGGTTTCTGAGAGGCAGTCGAATGTCATTCTTACATTTGTTCTTCTATAGATAAGTTGACTGCCCACCCCCAACCGCCGCCCCTGGTTTCTTTTAAATTTACATTTGATCATCTGTATCTTGAATATGATATTCCTAGTTGTTATGATACCCTGATTGGTATTCTCAGTGGTTCCTGGACCTATGGCTTGGTGTTTGACATGAATTTAGAGAAATTTTCAGTCATTATTGTTTCAAATATTTCTCCTGTTCTTTTCTCCATCTGATATTCCCATTATGTGTATGATATATCTTTTGTAGATGTCCCATAACTCCCAGATATTCTTTTATGCTTCTTTTTCAGTCTTTTCCTGTGTGCCTTTCAGTTATGGAGGTTTCTGTTGAGAATTCTCGAGCTCAGAGATTCTGTTCTCAGGCATGCCTAGTCTCATAAGTC
Organism: Bos indicus; assembly: GCF_029378745.1. NCBI lineage: Eukaryota > Metazoa > Chordata > Mammalia > Artiodactyla > Bovidae > Bos > Bos indicus. The sequence continues at coordinate 99,135,200 of NC_091766.1, read as the reverse complement.
CACCCTTTAGGCATTCTTAAAGGCATTCTCCATTTTTTTGTTGCAAGTTTTCTGATGTCTGGAATTTCTCCTTGGTTCTTTCTTAGATGTCCAAGGTCTGCTTACATTACCTCTCTGTTCTTGCATGCTGTCTACTTTAGTCATTGGAGCCCTTAGCATGTTCATCGTTGCTCTGTTTAAACTGCTGGGTTGATAATTTCAACATCCCTGCCATATCTGAGACTGGTTTTGATGCTTGCTCTATCTCTACAAGGGTGCTGCCCATGTGGCGCAGTGGTAAAGAAACAGCCTGCAAATGCAGGAGAAGCAGGAGACACAGGTTCAATCCCTGGGTCAGGAAGGTCCCCTCAGGAGGAAATGGCAATCTGCTCCAGGATTCTTGCCTGGGAAATCCCATGGACAGAGGAGCCTGGTGGGCTACACTCCCTGAGGTCACAAAGAGTCAGACACAATTGAGCACACACACGCACTGTCTCTTCAAAATGTGCTTTTTGCCTTTCAGTAAGTGTGTGTGTGTGTGTGTGTGTGTGTGTGTGTGTGTGTGTGATAGCCAGGAATGATGTACTGGGTAAAAAGGAACTATTGTAATCAAGCCTTTAGCAATGTGATAGTGAGTTGTAGGGAGAGAAGTGCTCTATAGTTAAATGATTAGGTCTCTGTCTTTTAGCGCCTCTGTGCGTACATTCTAGAATGTGAGCTTCATATGTGCTTCTCAGTCCTCCCCACCTCTTTTAGGTTTTCCAGGATGGCTAGATTTAGCTAGATTTGAGTATTTCCCCTTTTCCACATGGAAGGATAAAACCAGCTGGGATTTCCCTGGGGGTTGAGTGGTTAAGATTCCGTGCTTCCAATGCAGGGGGTACGGGATCCATGTAAGATTCTACATGCCAAGCAGTGCAGCCAAAAAGTTAAAAACAAAACAAAAAAACAAAAATGGACCAGCTGAGTTGAGTGCTTCCCCTCCTCTAAGCTAGAATCAACTGGGGTGGATGTTTCCCTTCCCACATGCCAGTTAGATGTCAGTGAAACCTCTGGAGTACGGGCTTTAGTTACATAGCTTCTCCTGAGGGCAGGCTTTATTTGCAAAAACAGAATGCTCTGGAATATGTCAAAACGATTCTCTCCCTGCCCTGCCAGAAACACAAGGGGACTTTTCTCCAAAAATCCCTATGAGAACCTGCTAGAACGCTAGCAGGTGGAACACATGAGAGTGTGAGTGGCTCAGTGGTGACCGGATCTTCCTGGAGTTTTTAAATATCCCACTGAGCCTCCAGCAGGTCTTCAATCACAGGTCTGCTTTCTCTACATGGGAGCTGGTTTCTGAGGTTTCTTTTCCGGTAAGCTGTGATTGTTTTCCTTTGTATTTGCCTGTTACTCTCTTCAGTTTTGGGGACTTCAGCTTGCTCTATGACTTCTCTTGTGGATCTAAGAAGTTATTGGTTTGTAGTTTGTTTGGAGTTTACTAGTTGCTAAGAGAAAGTGGCCACTTCTAGCTTCTTCCATACTTGAATGAAAACCTTATTTCTTTTCAAATAGTTTAAATTGCAATTCTATTATCTAATAATATTTAGCAATACTAAAACCTTAGAGGTGCAAGCAAGTAAAATGTCCCTTAGATCTCTTGTACAGTCTGAAATGTAGCTTTGACAGATTGTAAATTTGAAAAGGTATATTCACGTTTAATTCAAACTGGTATCCCTGAAGAAATCATCTCCAGTGCAGCACTTTCCCCAGAACCGTGTGACTTTAAGGTTGAAACTCCAGTGAATTAAATTTTCATTATTGCGTTGAATTCTGAGGGTATGGTAGTGATTGACAGATGCTTAAATTTGGACCCCAACCTAAAGGAGGCGCAATAATGAAGTTAAGGGGAAAAAAAAAGCATATACGTTATAAGCAAAATGATTCCCCATTTATTTAAGTATGGGCAAGATATTTAATCACTCTAAAATTCAGTTTCTCCCCTTTCAAAATGGAGTCACCTAACTTACAGTATTTGCATGAGGGCTAATTTATTTGTGATTAAGACAGTACCTAGCACTTAATACACATTTTAGTTTCCTTTCTTGTCTTACATGGATTTTGTTTCCCCAATTTCCTGATTATCAAAAGTATGTGTATGGTTGTTAAAAATTAGATTCCTGGGTCCTACCAAAGAGTTGCTGTACCATGCTACCATGCTGTAAATTAGAATCTGCTGTGAGACTCAGCACACATGTGTTCCTTGTAGAAGTCATTGAAGCAATGCATCCTATTAAGTCTCAGTTGAGCACAAACTGATCTGTCCAGTACAAAGAGCTCAAATATGTTACCAGTGAAGAAACTCACCCAAACCTAGACATGGTCAGCAGTTTGGGATTTGCTTGATTTTTCCATACTTCACTTATCATAAGAGTGTTCCTGTAGATTGTTTCCTTAATTGAATTTTGTCTGAAGGAGACTTTTATGTAAAAGTTGAGGGCCATATTATTATTTTCTGATATATGAGAAGTTGATTACACTGGGGTGTCTTCGGTGGGAAATATTACTCACCTACATCCTTCTTATTCCATAATATGAATTTGTGATTGATACCTATTCAGGTAACAGGTCATGTACATTTGTGATATAGAAATAGATTGTTTTAAAAATATTCACATCATTCTAATATTTCACCTGAAGGAAGTCTTATTATAGAGACACACAGAAATACATACGTACACACACACAATAATATATTTTAAGATCCTGGCTCTGATACTTGCAAAGTATGTGACCATAGAGCAGTTGTTTAACCTCTTGGAGCATAAAATTTAGTATGTCAGAAATGGAAATCACAATAACTATATTAAAAGCCTATTTCGAAGATTAGGTCAGCTCTCATTCTTATATGCCTGGTTTATCATAGATGTTCTTTGCTCCTCGATTTCAAGCCAGTCCAAATGCTTGAGTGTAGTTTATTCATGGAATTCTACTGAAATTCAGTGGAGGGTAACTTAGCCCATCACTTTAAACACAGAGGATGCCATGAGCAGGATTATTATTATTATTATTATTATTATTTGACTGTGCTGGATCTTTACTGCTGCGAAAGGGCTTTCTCTAGTTGCAGACAGCAGGGGCTTCTTTTTTTTTAGCATGCACAGGCTTCTCATTGCACTGCCCTCTCTGGTTAGTTTCAGGAGTTGTGGTGCACAGGCTTAGTTGCACAGAGGCATGTGGAATTTTCTGGGACCAGGGATTAAACCCATGTCCTCTACATGGCAGGTGGATTCTCATCATCTGTCTCCGCCTTCTCCTCCAGCTCTCAATCCTTCCCAGCATCAGGGTTTTTACCAATGAGTCAGCTCTTTGCCTCAGGTGACCAAAGCATTGGAGCTTCAGCTTCACCATCAGTCCTTCCAATGAATATTCAGGGTTCATTTCCTATAGATGCCTCGTATTCTAATTTTCTTAAGCAGTTGTATATGTTGGTCGATTTCAAGTGGATTAGAAACAACGGAGCAATAACGACGCCTGTGGTACATGTCATGCATACTCATTCTGTCATTTCCTTAGAATAAATTGAGCTATTCATAATTGTCAGGCCAAAAATTATTTGGTTTAAATTTAAAAAAGCATTGCAAATAACTTCAATAAACTGAATAACAGAAAGATAGCTGAAATACAAAATAGTGTATGTTATAGAATGATGTGTATGTAGAATTGGGCGTGTTTGTGTTTGCAGTTGTAGTCTAAAGAATGATACCCAAGTGTGCATTTTCTGCTGTGGGTAGTAGGATTTCAGGTGCTTTTTCCTTACAGTGTATTATTCACTAACTTAAACAGTTATTTTGTGTTTGTAATTTCACAGACACATAGTGATTATAAATTGTTCAGTTCAGTTCAGTCACTCAGTTGTGTCTGACTTTTTGTGACCCCATGAATTGCATCATGCCAGGCCTCCCTGTCCAGCACCCACTCCCAGAGTTCACTCAGACTCATATCCATCGAATCAGTGATACCATCCAGCCATCTCATCCTCTGTCACCCCCTTCTCCTCCTGCCCCAATCCCTCCCAGCATCAGGGTCTTTTCCAATGAGTCAACTCTTCGCATGAGGTGGCCATAGTATTGGAGTTTCAGCTTTAGCATCAGTCCTTCCAAAAAACACCCATGACTGATCTTTAGGATGGACTGGTTGAATCTCCTTGCAGTCCAAGGGACTCTCAAGAGTCTTCTCCAACACCACAGTTCAAAAGCATCAATTCTTTGGCACTCAGCTTTCTTCACAGTCCAGCTGTCAAATCCATACATGACCACTGGAAAAACCATAGCCTTGACCAGATGGACCTTTGTTGGCAAAGTAATGTCTATGCTTTTGAGTATGCTATCTAGGTTGGTCATAACTTTCCTTCCAAGGAGTAAGCGTCTTTTAATTTCATGGCTGCAATCACCACCTGCAGTGATTTTGGAGCCCCCCGAAATAAAGTCTGACACTATTTCCCCATCTATTTCCCATGAATTGATGGGACCAGATGCCATGATCTTCATTTTCTGAATGTTGAGCTTTAGGCCAACTTTTTCACTCTCCTCTTTCACTTTCTTCAAGAGGCTTTTGAGTTCCTCTTCACTTTCTGCCATAAGGGTGGTGTCATCTGCGTATCTGAGGTTATTGATATTTCTCCCGGCAATCTTGATTCCAGCTTGTGTTTCTTCCAGTCCAGCGTTTCTCATGATGTACTCTGCATAGAAGTTAAATAAGCAAAGTGACCATATACAGCCTTGACATACTCCTTTTCCTATTTGGAACCAGTCTGTTGTGCCATGGTTGCTTTCTGACCTGCATATAGGTTTCTCAAGAGGCAGGTCAAGTGGTCTGGTATTCCTATCTCTTGAAGAATTTTCCACAGTTTATTGTGATCCACATAATCAAAGGCTTTGGCATAGTCAAGAAAGCAGAAATAGATGCTTTTCTGGAACTCTCTTGTTTCTTCCATGATCCAGCAGATGTTGGCAATTTCATCTCTGGTTCCTCTGCCTTTTCTGAAACCAGCTTGAACATCTGGAAGTTCATGTTTCATGTATTGCTGAAGCCTGGCTTGGAGAATTTTGAGCATTACTTTACTAGTGTGTGAGATGAGCACAATTGTGCGGTAGTTTGAACATTCTTTGGCATTGCCTTTCTTTGGGATTGGAAGGAAAACTGACCTTTTCCAGTCCTGTGGCCCTTGCTGACTTTTCCAAATTTGCTGGCATATTGAGTGCAGTACTTTCACAGCACCATCTTTCAGGATTTGAAATAGCTCAACTGGAATTTCATCACCTCCAGTAGCTTTGTTCATAGTAATGCTTTCTAAGACTCACTTGACTTCACATTCCAGGATGTCTGGCTCTAGGTGAGTGATCACACCATTGTGATTATCTTGGTCGTGAAGATCTTTTTTGTACAGTTCTTCTGTGTATTCTTGCGACCTTTTCTTAATATCTTCTGCTTCTGTTAGGTCCATACCATTTCTGTCCTTTTGTAGGATTAGGAAAACAAAAATACAAAACAGTGGAATAAATGTATGGCACATATGAAAAAACAGCGGCTCTGTTTTTAAAATTACATATCAAAGGGTGTCAGAATTGTGTAATACTTCAGAGTTTTGTCTTTTGAGTATTTTAATACATACTTATTATATCTTAACATACATATGAGCAGGATTTTCTCAATATGTTGTTGTTTAGTCACTAAGTCATGTCCAACTCCTTTGTGACCCCATAGATTGTAACCTGCCAGGCTCTTCTGTCCATGAGATTTCCCAGGCAAGAATACTGGAGTGCATTGCCAATTTCCTTCTCCAGAGAATACTCCTGACCCAGGAATCAAACCTTGCATCTTCTGCATTGATTGGCAGATTTTTTACCACTGAGGCACAAGTTCCATTCAGCTGCTCAGTCTTGTCCAGGACTTTTTGCAACTCCGTGGACTACAAGAGGCCAGGCCTCCCTGTCTATCACCACCTCCCAGAGTTGATTCAAACTAATGTCCATCAAGTTGGTGATGCCATCCAACAATCTCATCCTCTGTCCTCCCTTTATCCTCCTGCCCTCAATCTTTCCCAGAATCAGGGTCTGTTCAAATGAGTCAGGTCTTGGCATCAGGTGGCCAAAGTACTGGAGTTTCAGCTTCAACATCAGTCCTTCCAATGAACACCCAGGACTGATCTCCTTTAGGATGCACTGGTTGGATCTCCTTGCAGTCCAAGGGACTCTCAAGAGTCTTCTCCAACACCACAGTTCAAAAGCATCAGTCTTCAGTGCTCAGCCTTCTTTATGGTGTAACTCTCACATCCATACATGACCAATGGAAAAACCATAGCTTTGACTATGTGGACCTTTGTCAGTACAGTAATGTCTCTGCTTTTGAATATGCTACCTAGTTTGGTTATAAATTTTCTTCCAAGGAGCAAGCATCTTTTAATTTCATGGCTGCAGTCATCATCTGCAGTGATTTTGGAGCCCCAAAAAATAAAGTCTGTCACTGTTTCCACTGTTTCCCCATTTTTTGCCTTGAAATGTTGGGACCAGATGCCATGATCTTAGTTTTCTGAAGCTTTAAGCCAACTTTTCCACTCTCCTCTTTCACTTTCATTAAGAGAATTTATACTTATACCAAAATAAATTTGTTTTTCCAACCTGAGTACTTTTAGGTAACTTAGACTCTTGCTATTTGGTTAGATAGAACATTTATTTTTTCTTGCAATATTCAAAATGTAACACTGCAGAGTGAAAGAATAAACTATAGTATTTGTCACACTTACAAGTAGTCTGTCTTAAAAGAGATGCACAAAATAAATTCATGTAGATAGCATAGATGAGTCTTAGTGATATACTATTAAACAAGAAAAAAAAAAACTGTTTCAGGAAGGATTCTGCCCTTTTTATAAAGTTAAAAGCAATAACATCCTTCAACTTAAGAAATGTCTTTTGAAATAAATGAGGGTAAGCTGATGACAGGATTCCTGACATGGGTTTCATTGTATGATGTGGGAACTCAGGGCACCAAATGTTCAGACAGAAGTTAGATATGGGTTATTTTCAGATTGTGGCTTTGGTTTTATATTATGAACTTTGTTTATCAAATAATTTATGAAAGAATTAATAAATAGAAGTGTGACTTTAATAGACAAAGTAGAAACAAGTGGCAGGAACCAAGGTTTGTGGTTAATAGGATATCCAAGAAAGAATAATCATACTTTATTATTTAAGTTTATATTTCAATGACTAATATTGAGTTTGACATCTTTTCAGTTATGTGGCCTTTTTCATTCTCTTTCATCTTTTCCTTCTCCATTGCTTGCTTGTTCCATTGGGTTTTATTGTAAATATTTAATAGTAACAGATTCTATTTTTTTTCCCATGAAGGGGAATTTCCTAATTGTATTTCAAGTACAGGCTTTTTTTTAGAGGGGTGATGGAGACATTCTAGCACACCTGTGATAAGTGGAATGGACTCTATGTTTTCATTTTTAAATCATTGATGTCATGTGTCTGTGTCTGTAACAAGAACACATCTTTTATATGCTTTTAGAGGTGAGAAAATTTTAAAGATATTTCAAAGTTAAATATTTTTATTGATTACATAAAAATACTTAAGTATTTGTTTAAATAAATCTCTTGACTCTGCTTTATGAATATAGGTTTACCATTTTTGCCTAATTTAAAAAGTGGTCACTGTATCTTCAAAACTTTTGGAAAATCCTAGAACATTTTATTTATCTAACTAGCCATAAGGTATGAAGGGAATTTAAACTCATTTAACTGCATTAGCAACTACTAAGAAGAAATGTTGCATTTAGAATAACTAAAAACTGTATCATGTTGTTAATTTGTAACATAAGCAGTAATATATCTTCCCATAGATAGAAATCTGCAGAGAAAATAAGATAGGACATTTACTGAAATTAGAATATTTATCAAAAACAAATTGCATTTTCCTTATGTGTTCACTGAGCTTAAATGTTAATGAAATTCTCCCTTTCAAATTATATTCACAAGGCAAATATTAGATAAGACCATGTTATCAAGGATAAAAAATGATTGAATTTCTGGTTTTACACTTAATAATCTGGAACAGAGATGTAGGTCAATGGGGAAAAAAGGGTATTTAAGATGTTACTGTTGCTTAGATAAAGTGATAGTTCATTCAAAGAAATAATCAACCCTGTGCACACTTGGAGAAAAAGTGATTTCTTTTCATTCCAAATGCCAACTGAACTGTAAAGGGTGACATTTTGAATAAAGGAAAGTAAGAATGAAAATGGATTATTAAAAAAAAAACTTATCAAGCTTATCAAATTGTACTCTTCCACTGCTTAGTCCAAGCTCTCTGGAGCTGACTTTTCTTATTATATTTTCAAATGTTCTGGTGCAGTTTCATTCAAATTGTCTAAATGATTTTTAGTTGAATTAAATATATTTTTGGACAAGGGTTCTTGTTAAAAAAATCTCAGTAAAATGGAAAGATGGAAACTTTCCTACCAACCAACCATCTGTTCTGATCCAAAAATCACTCTGCAAATTTCTGACAGCAGTAATGGCAAAATTCTAGCCTAGATGAATTTACATGTCCCTGAGAGAGAGAAGTTTAAACAATGAAGTTGGGTATTTTTGCACATGGATATTTTGCAATAGGTTCTTCATTTTTTTTTGATTCATACAAATGAAGGTGAAGGGAATTCACTAAAATCTTAATCGTCAAACAAAGAAATGGTATAGATGACAATAGAGAACTACCAAATTAGAAAGTGAAGTTTATCCTACGTTTGACTCCTGGGATTAACATCAGTTTCATTCTTAGCCAGATAGAGAGCCTACTGGTTTTTATTACAATTAAAATAAAATTTGCCTTGAATCATAATTTAATATATTTTGAGGACATACAGATATTATTTAAAACTATCTATTTTTTTAAAATGTGTGCATTGATATGTAGTTATTAATGTTTGAATCCAGAGTAACTGAAACAGAACACTGTTCTAGGGATAATAAACTATAATGTTGGATAAAAAGAAAGACATATGGTATAACACAGAAGAAAATATAGATCATACAGAGATAATTTTAAGACTAAAATACTAAAAAGCATTTATAGTGACACTCACTTTTGGTTTCCAAAGTGACACTCTAATCTCTGTGTGACTCTCTTAAACAGGAGGAATCTCAGACGTTCCTCTGATCCATTCAGCCATCTAATGATGTTATCATCCATTTTATTGGCAACATAATTGTTAACCCATGATGAATAGTCATGTAACTTAAGTAGAATATTATGTAATTTGTAATTCAATTTTATCTATGCTATATTCAGGGCTCAACCAAAAAAAACAGAAATCACTGCAAATACTTAAACGGAAGGAATTTCGTAGATGGTATTGATTACACGGGTAATAGGACTACCAAGAAGCCGAGCAACGGACTGTGAGTCACACCAGAAAATAGGAGGGCACAGCAGGAAGCTGGTGCAGGAACAGAGGGCTGCAGAAGTGTGGCTAAGCTCAGATTTAGAATCACCTGCTGGAAACCAGCAATGCACCAGCCTGTCTGGCTAGAGGAAGGGCTGTAACTGAGATGGCATTGGAAGCAGAGAGGAAGGGGAGACAGTGACTTCCTACTTCTGCCTTCCGGGTTCCCGCCCCTGTCTCCCACAGCCAGGGAACAGTGAAGCCAGCTAACCAGGGAGCCTAGGAAACAGGATGTGTTTGCTTGTGCAGGAGTCTCAGGCTCTTGCAACTTCCTAGTGCCCTCTACACAAGTTTGAATCTACTGTTTTTTCAAATGTTTCCATTTGATAAAATTCTTTTTTTCCTAAATACACACAGTAGTATATCTTGGTATGTCAGGTGACATCAAATAATTGTGATAGGCAGTTCAGTTCACGTTGCTTAGGCACCACTCAGTCAAGCATTAACTTTCTACCAGGGCTGATTAGCTGTAAGGTACTGGCTAGTAGCTGAAGGTATGACATTTATCTCAAAACCCTAGGGATCTCTGAAATTGTTTTCTTACAGAAATTGCAAACACATTTATTTACCACAGCCATTTTGAGCACCATTAGATCTACTGGTTCCTAAGACCTGTCAGTTCTGTTCAGTTCAGTCACTCAGTCATGTCCGACCTGAGTGTCCTGATATTTTTGTGGAATAGCCTGGAGTTACTTCAAAGCCTCCCCTTACCCTGGGCCCCTTTCATACCTAGCAACATGGTGGGTTCCCTGATAAATGAGTCAGAGTGAATTATGGGAATGTAGAATATACTGATTCTGAAATCCAAGCAGATCCAACCATCAATGCAAAAATGTGTTTTGTATTTTAAAGGGTGACACTCTGACAATACCGAGAACCCAGCTCCCTTAGGAGATTCACTGATGAAACAGGCACCTGAATTTTTACAGAATTTGTCTGATATATATGTGTCTCACTCTAATCCATCCTACTTCTAATTCACCATCCTAATCAGATGCTGTATCATTTATACCACTGGATTTGCTTTAAGGCTGAAGATCAAGGAACAATTGGATTACTGACTAATCCTATACAGAAATTCCTTACTATAGAGTTGGATTATCTGAACTTTCTTTTGTCTAATCAGAAGCAATTGTAAAAAGCCCTCCAGGAGAAACTGGAGTTGAAAAAAGATTGTAACACTTTTAACAGCAACAGTTATGGAGCTAGTTTCTTAAAACAGGTCCCTGAACTATAAGACATCTTATTTATCCTTAGAGAAGAAAATGTAACTATTCCAAATAGAAGAAAGGATTGGTTTTAAATGAGAAATATTCTGGACAATGAGTGAGAGGTCAGTAGACAGCACATTTGAGACAGTAAACCCCAACACAGATTTTGAAGAGTTACTGATTGTTTTAGAGTTTAGATTTTCTTTGTCTCTCAACCTCTGTATTGGAGACGGCAATGGCAACCCACTCCAGTACTCTTGCCTGGACAATCCCATGGACGGAGAAGCCTGGTAGGCTGCAGCCCATGGGGTCTTGAAGAGTCGGACACGACTAAACAACTTCACTTTCACTTTTCACTTTCATGCATTGGAGAAGGAAATGGCAACTCACTCCAGCGTTCTTGCCTGGAGAATCCCAGGGACGGGGGAGCCTGGTGGGCTGCCGTCTATGGGGTCACACAGAGTCGGACACGACTGAAGCGACTTAGCAGCAGTAACAGCAACCTCTGTATTCAGATGGGATTAGGTTAGTCCTATTTAGATCATCTCTCTTTTGATTGGCCTAAAGTTGAGAAATAAATACCCTTCCTTCAATTACTTCTGCAAAATCCCTTTTGCCATATAATAAGTGATACCTGTTTATAGTTGTAAATTTCACCCCTACTTAAGGGGGAGAGATTATAAAAACAAGGGTCACCAGGATCGTTTTAGTATTCTGGGTACCACAGCTTCATTTCCTTTTTGCCATTTCCCCTTAAGTTATAGGTCCTTTCCTTTCATATATGTTTGAAAAGAATCACCTGTTAATAATGTGTGTTCTCTTACTACTTCATTGTGCTTTTGACCATTCCTCCTAGGTTGAATGTGGAAGTTCCGTGCTAGGCTATTCATCTGGGCATCAGAATGATACAAGTTCTATGACATTTTAAGAAGGTTAGTCTTGCCAGGGAGGAGGGATGTGATAATGTCAAACATTCACAATAAGATTAGGAACAAAGCTCCCAAAATAAGATTTGTGTATTTTCAGACTGATTTATCCAGCTTATCCTGATTGGCTACTTCTGGTATTACTTGGGAAAAGGCTAGAAATGAACTGAAGTTTTTAAGTATTGTATATAAGTTCTTTGGAAAAAGGTATAAGCCAGGAACAGCAATATATACTTTTGAACATTGTGTGTGGTGGGACATTTTTCAGTCTTCTGTATGTGACTACTTGTCCCAAATTTATAAAACCTCTCAAGTTGCTACAGATCAGATTAATAGCTGTTTTTCTTTTAGATTTCTTAGGATGTCAGAAATCTGCTCAACATAAAAAGGGGAATCCTGACACTGATGTAAAAATATATTCCTAAACTTTCAGGTAATATTTTCTTCATACTAAAATAACTTTAGTGCCTTTGAAACCTTAAGCTAATGAGAAAGTTCTTTTGTTATTTTTGACAAATGGGGGTCTCAGAAAAGATCTAAAAACACCAGGTGCCTTGGTTTATTAGGTATGGAGTTAGAAAGGACACAGGATAGAGATATTTAGAAAATAAATGTAAGAAGCTGAAAGAGTATAGTTAAAGAGATCAAAAACTTTTGAGAAATATGTGTATTTGTCCTAAGAAGGTACTCAATTGTTTGCTCATCTCACAAATGAGGAATTCATGAATAGTACAGCTACATGTCCTAGTCTTAAGTGTCATAAAAGGAAGGATATGGGCCAATAGTATTGATGGGTTTAAAAAAAAATCTTTCTTTTCATAATCACTTGACCGATTGCCATCATGTTATTCTAAAGTAAAAAGCTGCCGTAGATTGCCCTTTAAGATGGGTAAAATAATCAAGGCATTAGTTAATGGGTTTCAGTTCAGTTCAGTTGTCCAACTCTTTGCGATCCCATGGACTGCAGCATGCCAGGCTTTCCTGTCCATCACCAACTCCTGGAGTTTACTCAAGCTCATGTCAACTGAGTTGGTGATACCATCCAACCATCTCATCCTCTGTCGTCCCCTTCTCCTCCCACCTTCAATATTTCCCAGCAGCAGGGTGTTTTCAAATGAGTCAGCTCTTCTCATCAGGTGGCCAAAGTATTGGAGTTGCAGCTTCAACATCAGTCCTTCCAATGAATATTCAGGACTGATTTCCTTCAGAATGGACTGGTTGGATCCCCTTGCAGTCCAATGGACTCTCAAGAGTCTTCTCCAACACCACAGTTCAAAAACATCAATTCTTCAGCACTCAGCTTTCTTTATAGTCCAAATTTCACATCCATTCAAGACTACTGGAAAAACCATAGCTTTGACTAGACGGACCTTTGTTGACAAAGTAATGTCTCTGCTTTTTAATATGCTGTCTAGGTTGGTCATAACTTTCCTTCCAAGGAGTAAGCGTCTTTTAATTTCATGGCTGCAGTCACCATCTGCAGTGATTTTGGAGCCACTGTTTCCACTGTTTCTCCATCTATTTGCCATGAAGTGATGGGACTGGATGCCGTGATCTTAGTTTTCTGAATGCTGAGTTTTAAGCCAACTTTTTCATTCACCTCTTTCACTTTCATCAAGAGGCTCTTTAGTTCTTCTTCGCTTTCTGCCATAAGTTAATGGGTTTATACTATTGCAATTCATATTCCTATCCTGAGAGTAATAACTTGAGTAGACTGATGTGCATATTTCCCAGACATTGAAATATAGACAAACTCATAAACCATATTGTCCGACAAAACAAACATTAATTTTTCCCCACTTATTAGGAGTATTTTTTCAAAGTAGGCATGAATCATTTAAAATAAATGCTTCGCTCTCTATTCCCTAAAGCCATCAAATTTGCTCCCAGACTTTGCTTTCAGTATGCTCTTTCACTCTGCTGGCTGCCAAATCCAAAAGTGGTAGAGGGATTTTCAATGCAGCAAAGAAATAAAGAATCAGATGCTTATTCATAAAACAACCAAGCAAAACAAGCTGGATAAGCAGAAACACATTGCCAAGCCAATTCGCAATCCAGCAGGGCTGAGACAAAGCAGCCAGGTATGGCAGAGCTCCCACTGAGGTGGTCCTATTTTAAGCAAAGCCCAGAGCATATGAACAGAGTCCATTTTTCTTCCTGTTTTAATTCAATAGAAACAGAACAAAGCAGATTCCAATTCCATCAGCAAATTAGATAGAGCTGAACCGAATGGATTATATGCAGGCGAAATATGACAGAGCAGCCCAATGAAGTCTTTGAGAGAGGAGGATAGAGAGAAAGAGGGCCAAATCATTTAAAGTTTTATTTTATTTTAATTTCCCATTTGATTCAAATGATTTCCAAGTACCCAAGAGAAACAAATGAGACATTCTAAGATCCATTTGAAATTTGGCGGAAGTGTGCAAGACAGAATTTCAAACTGCAAAGCCAGCCAGGAACAACTTATGTTTTATAATATAAGATCCTTGGGATGGTCTAAATTTTAGTTCCTAATATATTGTGTAGCTGCCTAAACTGTGTGGCAAATATTTTCACTTTCCAAGTATATTTTACGTCGTAAACAGTTACAGAATTTTTTTTTTTTTAGTTAAAGTTTTCTTCCCAAATCAGTATTGTATGTGGGTGTGTGGGGGTGTGTGTGTGTGTGTGTGTTTACTTGTAACTTTTGAAGGGTTTCTCTCTTTTGGCATAATTAAAATAATTTTTTTCCAAAATTAACACTAACATGTGTGCATATCTTTTAAAAGTTCAATTTAATGGAGTGACTTAATTTTTTCTTTTATATTATTTATAAATAAGAAAGTGAATATATTCTTAAAACTGGAGGTTTGACATGACTCCCTTAGGAGTCAGAGACAAACCCAGATCTCAGGGATCACCTGAAATAAGCAGACCAAGGGACTCTTGAGCATAACTCTGTGTGTGGCTCTGAGTCCTAGTCTGTGGCCCACGGATTCGTTTCTTTCTTGCTCACCATTGCCTTCTTGCCAGAAGTTTGAGTGTTTGCCGTAGTCTCATGGCTCAGAACATCATCTTCACATAAAAAGCCAGATACAGGCATAAAACCAGGAAAAATATATTAGCTTCCTTGTATTTCATTATTAGCTTTGGGAAATAATAAAACCAATGCCTGAATAACTGTTGGCACAACATTCAGTTAATTGTTATAAAAATGTGTCTTGAAGTGAGTAACAGAGGTATTGGATTTGAAATTAATTTCGAGCATTTGATTCATTTGCTTCTAACTGTCCTGTACCCTGTGGGTTTGTGAAGGATAATGGGTAAACATATAATGTACTTCACTTGCTACAAATGGAAATAAGTCTGATTTATGGAGAGTGATTCAAAAAAGACGATATTTTACACAGAGTGATCAGTGAAAACCTCACTAAGAACATGGCATTTGGGCAGAGACCTGATGAAACCCAAAGCCTGGAGTAAACCTTGGAAATCCTCCAAAGGAAAGATTCCTAAAGGCAAAAGTAAGTTCAAGGACCCTGACATACAACACTCTTGGTAAAATAGTGAATACTTAGTAGGTCATTCAGAGAAGGCGATGGCACCCCACTCCAGTACTCTTGCCTGGAAAATCACATAGATGGAAGAGCCTGGTAGGCTGGAGTCCATGGGGTCGAGAAGAGTTGGACAGGACTGAAGCGACTTCACAGCAGCAGCAGCAGTAGGTCATTAGTGCTGAAAATGTATACATGAGGAGAATAGCATAGGATTTGGTTAAAGGATGACAGTGCATGATAAATATTTTCACCGTAATAGATATTTCTTTCTGCCGCTATAATCTCAATGTAAGTTAAAACTTCCCAACATTGGGAAAACAATGGGAAAATGCCAGAAGTGTTAGAAAATCTAACTTTGAGTGTCAGGATATGCTTTCTTGCTGACTTAGTGGTAAAGAATCTGCCTGCCAATGCAGGAGGCAAAAGAGATGGGAGTTCAGTTCCTATGTTAGGAAGATCCCCTGGAGAAGGAAATGGCAACCCACTCCAGTATTCTTGCCTGCAGAATCCTGTGAACAGAGCTACAGTGGGCTACAGTGTTGCCAAAGAGTAGGACATGACTTAGCAACTAAAGCAAACCAGCTTCCCTAAATGTTAATATTTTACTACATCTTCTATATCATTTCCTCCCTGTGTGTGCTTGTGTGTATGTTATGACCCATTTCAGAGTAAGTGTTCAACATAATATTTAAATATTTCAGTGCATTTTTCCTATAAAAATTAACATTTCATGCATAAGAACAGTAGAACTATCAATTGTACATACCAAAGATTTGTTTAGAGAACAGGGTAGTCATTCTGAAGAATATCTCATCTAGTGTTTCTCTGGTGTTTCCTCATAATTTGACTTTTTTTTCACAAGGATATCAGAAAAGCAATGTTATGTTTCCTCAGTAACTAATATTAGGAGACACATAATTTTTATTTGTCCTATTATGGTAGTGTTAATTTTGAACACTTGCTTAAGGTCATGTGGGCAGGTTTTTCAAACTGTGATTTATTATTGTTTCCCTTTGTATTAAAGGGGAGATATTTTAAGATTAGATAATAGATATGCTTTTTCTCATCAAATACATACTTTAGCATTCATTTTAGCATCTATTGATACAGTATCTAATAGATACAGTCTATTGATGCATTAATTTAGCATCATTTAGGGGCTAGACAGTGACACCCCACTCCAGTACTCTTGCCTGGAAAATCCCATGGACAGAGCAGCCTGGTAGGCTGCAGTCCATGTGATCGAGAAGAGTCAGACACGACTGAGCGACTTCACTTTCACTTTTTACTTTCATGCATTGGAGAAGGAAATGGCAACCCACTCCAGTGTTCTTGCCTGGAGAATCCCAGGGATGGGGGAGCCTGGTGGGCTGCTGTCTATGGGGTCGCACAGAGTTGGATACGACTGAAGCGATTTAGCAGCAGCAGCAGCAGCACCTACTGATGATACAGTCCCATGGCTTTTGAAAGTTTTGAGTCTAGCTGGTGGATCAGGCACTGTCCAAGGCCCTCTGTGAACACTGGGTACTGTTACCTCTCATCTTTCTGGAAGATTTTTTTCTCCAGACCCTAGTGGTTTCTTCATAGGCATGCCCTGATCAGCACTTATTAATAAATACATAAATGGGCCTCTCTGCAGACTTCTCAGGCTCAAACAGTCTGGGCCAAGAATTCTGGCCCTCTTACTTTCCTCAGATTCCCAGTTCAACTCAGGGCATCTGCTAGATTCCAGCTGGGTTCCCTTGCCTGCACTGCATCTGGAAACTTCATGAAAATGAAAGTGAAAATCGTCCAGTCATGTCTGACTCTTTTGTGACCCCATGTCCGGCTCTTTGTGACCCTCCCTTTATTCCTTCTAACTGAATAATTATTTTAATGAATGCCAATTTTATTCTTCACAATAATAAAAACAATAGAAACACTATACAGTCCGTGGAATTCTCCAGGGCAGAATACTGGAGTGGGTAGCCTTTCCCTTCTCCAGGGGATCTTCCCAACTCAGGGATCAAACCAGGGTCTCCTGCATTGCAGGTGGAGTCCATACACTGAGTCTAAATTGTACTGTTACCCCATTTCCTCATCTTTCAGGGATCATTTTGTTGCCTGGTATACAGTATCTTGCTTACTTTAGCATCATGTACTTTTTCCACTTTTGGCGGTTTTTGAAGGGAGACTGTATCCACACTCTGGACTCCATCAGTTTATATCCAATCTGGCATCATTGGTCTCCAGGAAGCGAATGTTTGGAACTGACTTCGCCCTGCAGTCTCCTGTCTCTCTCCAGATTTCAGGTTCCTTGGTTACTCCATGACTTCAGATTTCTGATAGTTTCAAGTGGAAACCATGAATCTGAAGTTTTTCCAGTGGGAAAGATGCTCTTTTCAGCTTCTCACGTATCCTGAGACCAGAAGCCTCATTTTTTTTTTTTTAAATAGAAACACTGAAGCGACTTTTAAATGAAAGAGAAAGCATAATAGAGACTTAAAGAAGATGAATCCCTCTGTTTGCTTGGAGATGAGGATGTCTAATATTGGCTAAGGCCATCCTCTTGCTCTCTCTTAGAAACTTCCTGTGCTACTAACAGAAAAGTAAGTTATGCCAATAAATCAGGCAAAGTGCTTAGTTAATGTCCATTGCATATAACTCAGAGTGGCACAGCCTTTCTCTAGTGTGTTATATTAGCTTGAGATAAAGATAGTAGCCTTTCTGATTTAATGACCTGCTGTAGTATATCAGACTCTATAATATGCCAGTTTATTCCTTCTAATTGAATAATTATTTTAAAGAATGCCAACTTTATTCTTGGCAATAATAAAAATAATAGAAACACTGTTAAGTACTGTTTAAAACATGTAATAGTAGTACAAGTACTTTATAGCCAATAAGAAGAGCAAGGGTAAATCTGCTCATGGATAGGAAAACAGTAGTGCTGATTATGCAGCTGTCTCTTACTCATAATTAAATTCCCAGGAAGAATAAAAGAAAATACACAAAATGAATTTATATCATTTTGGGGAATTTATTAGAAGACCATATGAAAATGTCAGGAAGAAATTCATTTAATTTTAGTGTTAATGTGCTTGAATTAAATGCTTTTATTCCATAAAGTTAGATGCATGTTTAAATCTATTTTAACAGTCATTAAGAAAAAGATAAAACTTATGTCATATCTACGTGAAAATTCTACTTGACACCTTTAGTATGCTTTTATATATATATATATATATATATATTCAAAATAAAAAGTGAGAAGCATTCAGTTGTGAAAAATTGTTGAAAAGTTATTAATAGTTTTCTTCCTATATAATAAATTTCTGGATCATGAAAGAATATATGATACATAGCTATATGTATTGTATGTGTCTGCTTTATTTTTAAGTAAATATACACCTATAGGCCCCCCTGGTGGCTCAGGCAGTAAAGAATCCACCTGAAATGTAGGAGACCAGGGCTCAACCCCTGGATCAGGAAAATCCTCTGGAGAAGGGAATGGCAACCACTCCAGTATTCTTGCCTGGGAAATCCCATGGACAGAGGATTTATTTTAACCACATATACACTTATTTTGTAGGCTGATTAGTAGTAAATGTGGTTCTTATATTTTGATCTCTTTGTATGATTCTGTAGCTATACTTTTGCTATAGATATATTTTGAAGCTTTAATTGTAATCAACTGTTTTGAAATTCTAATTCATCCTGTTCATTTTTTTTAAAGAAAGTGTTGCTATTTGCTAATTTCTCAAAGACATTTAAGTAGGCCACCATGCTTTTTCCTTTACTAAATCATGGGTTTCTGTACTGCAGTTACAGAACTGAATCAATATTACTGAGCTAGACAGTAATTAAACAAAGTAAGATGAAGCTACAACAAAGGCCTCCAGATCTTTCAAATAGTATTTCTGATACCTGTTAAAGTAATTTATTGAGCAGTATGATTAGGCATTAAATGACAAATACCACATTGCACCAGCTTTCCATCTTAATATTTTTATATGTGATGGAATTTTCTTTCATAATATGTTCTTAGCATAGCCCTTTATTTTTAGTTTTGTCTCTACTTTTTAAAACAGATTCACACTTATTTCAAAAGTCAACTAATCAAAGTGCAAAAAAAGAGGGCTTCAGAATCACATGGACCACAAGACAAGGAGAGGTAATTTCTTGCCTGATAATTCCTCTTTAAGAAAAGAAAATATGAATAAAGTAATTTGGTTAATTTTGAAGAATCTGAAAAATGCTAAAGTGTTTATCAAGTTGTTATTTGATATACACATATACAAGATATTTCATGAAGTGGGCTATGACTTTCCCATGTCCTTGTATCTCTCCATAGACACAGACATTTTCACTGACTAGTGATTCAAATGAATTTGTCTGTAATATCTTGACCACTGAATGACAAGTGGTCATTCCACTAGATGACAAGTTAAATTAGTGGAAATATTTGATTTGTGCTCTTGTATGATTCTGATGTGGAATCCTGACTCTGCTGTAGTTTGGGAGGTTTACCTAGAACAAAGGAGTTTACTTATAGAAAAGTTAGCTTCATGAGATCTAAAATTCAGATTATGAAGTCTATTTCCAAATATTTTATAACTTGAATTATGGTTCAGCATGATACTTTGAATGGCATGGTTTTTGATAAAAGTTAATTATTTCTACCTCTTCTCAAATTTTACTCCATAGCATACATAGAGTGTGAAAATCCAGGTGTATTCTTCTAGGAAAAGGGGGAACAGCCAGGTTGATTCTTCCTATCTTTAAGTTCTGGTTGAGTCCATCCATTCAAGATTCCCCAGTGCGGTACTTCTATTTATCCTACACACTTTCCCTGGGATGTGTTTACCTTCAATTAAATCTCTGTTTCTGCTTCCAAGCTCATATTTCCTCCATGAATCACTTTTAGTGCCTTCAAATGCCTTTCAGCAAATTTGAGTTCATTGCAGCATGGCTTTAGACATGTAATTAATTTTACTTTGTCTAGTAATAATTATTTTTAAATATTTGTATGTTGACATTGAAGACTACATAGCAATAATAACATTTGTTTGAAGTCTAGTTTAGTGACTGCCTTATTTTAATACCTAATAGTGAATATCCCCATAAGATACTAAGCAGATGAGGCCTTTATTGCTCATCATAAAACCATTTCTTTATCTCTTGCATCATAGGATGCTCTCATTCCTTAAGAGCAATAGTTTGAGTTATAGCCATATTTTGTTATCAAATGCAAACTAAATTTTTCTGAAGGGATTCGAGGGAATATGTAGTCAATATTCCCAGTGTTTCAAACAAAATGGGACAATAAAAATGTCATTTCTTTTTTGTTGTTGTTGTTTCTGCCTTTAAAAAATAATTTATTTATTTTAATTGGAGGCTAATTACTTTACAATACTGTAGTGGTTTTTGCCATACATTGACATGAATTAGCCATGGGTGTACGTGTCCCCCATCTTGAAACCCCCTCCCACCTCCCTCCCCATCCCAATCCTCTGGGCTGTTCCAGTGCACTGGCTTTGAGTGCCCTGCTTCATGCATCGAACTTGGACTGGTGGTCTATTTCACATATGGCAATATACATGTTTCAACGCTATTCTCTCCAATCATCTTGGAAAGCTACAAAACATGTGGGCTTGTGTTGTGGTGCTTGGTGAAAGGTATGCAGGGCATGGCACTGGCATTGGGGAGCAACCACAGTGTATTTTGTGCCCATCTTCAATAATCTGCAAGGGAATGGCCAAGTTACCTCATACTGAGTTTAGAATTACATATGACTCTTTGATCACTAGAAATTGATTTGATTATTGTTTTTCCACTTTGTAAAAATCTGTAGCAATGTTTTTTATTATAAAAAAGATCACCTAGCTCTATTTTAATCTATCCTCGAGCCATAGAAATATAATGTCTATTGTTGAAGGTTTTAATTTTTTTTCTTTTGTGTTACTTATTGCAACTTCTCTAGACTTTTTTTTTTTTCCTATCCCAGTGGGGCTTCCAAAGATGACTATGCACATCAAGTTTTCCAATGTCTCTATAGTACAACACTTTATCTCATTTTTTCTCTCATTTATTTTTTTCTTTGATTTTTCAAAAATAATATCTTAGTCTAGGCTACAGAGAAGCAGACCGTGAGATAGAATTTGAGTAAAATGTTTTCTTTGATAAGCCATTCCAGGAAACATCAATAAGGTAGTGGTGAAAAAAGATAGAGAAAGAAGGCAACGCAGGGGACAGTTCGAGTTTAACTAGCTGGGGAGCTCTGGGATGTTGAAAATGCATCTCTATCAATTAAGGTAAAACAAACTACTGTAGTCAGATACTCATTCTCATAATTCATTATCTGAGCACTACTTCTAAAGGCACTATCTCTCTGACACTTTATTTATTTGTTTGTTATTTGTTCTGATTGAAAGTAAATGCACTCTTACAGAAAGAAAAGAAATCAAAGATTCCCTCCCTAAGACAGTTGAGACGTTCTACAGGGGCTGCCTTAATTGTAAAGACATTGAGTGTGTAGAGGATATGAACAGGTCAACAGAATTTGCCACAGTGTCTATTTGATACTAGGTATATCAGTTCAGTTCAGTTCAGTTGCTCAGTCGTGTCTGACTCTTTGCTTCCCGATGAATCACAGCACACCAGGCCTCCCTGTCCATCACCAACTCCCGGAGTTCACTCAGACTCAAGTCCATCGAGTCAGTAATGCCATCCAGCCATCTCATCCTCTGTTGTCCCCTTTTCCTCTTGCCTCCAATCCCTCCCAGCATCAGAGTCTTTTCCAATGAGTCAACTCTTCGCATGAGGTGGCCAAAGTACTGGAGTTTCAGCTTTAGCATCAGTCCTCCCAAAGAAATCCCAGGGCTAATCTCCTTCAGAATGGACTGGTTGGATCTCCTTGTAGTCCAGGGACTCGCAAGAGTCTTCTCCAACACCACAGTTCAAAAGCATCAATTCTTCGGTTCTCAGCTTTCTTCATGGTCCAACTCTCACATCCATACATGACCACAGGAAAAACCATAGCCTTGACTAGATGGACCTTTGCTGGCAAAGTAATGTCTCTGCTTTTCAATATGCTATCTAGGTTGGTCATAACTTTCCTTCCAAGGAGTAAGCATCTTTTAATTTCATGGCTGCATTCACCATCTGCAGTGATTTTTGAGCCCCCAAAAATAAAGTCTGACACTGTTTCCACTGTTTCCCCATCTATTTCCCATAAAGTGATGGGACCAGATCTTCGATTTCTGAATGTTGAGCTTTAAGCCACCTTTTTCACTCTCCACTTTCACTTTCATCAAGAAGCTTTTTAGTTCCTCTTCACTTTCTGCCATAAGGGTGGTGTCATCTGCACATCTGAGGTTATTGATATTTCTCCCAGAAATCTTGATTCCAGCTTGTGCTTCTTCCAGCCCAGAGTTTCTCTGATGTACTCTGCATAGAAGTTAAAGAAGCAGAGTGACAATATGTAGCCTTGACATACTCCTTTTCCTATTTGGAACCAGTCTGTTGTTCCATGTCCAGTTCTAACTGTTGCTTCCTGACCTGCATACAGGTTTCTCAAGAGGCAGGTCAGGTGGTCTGGTATTCCCATCTCTTTCAGAATTTTCCACAGTTTATTGTGATCCACACAATCAAAGGCTTTGGCATAGTCAAAAAACAGAAATTGATGTTTTTCTGGAACTCTCGCTTTTTCCATGATCTAGCGGATATGGGCAATTTCATATCTGGTTCCTCTGCCTTTTCTAAAACCAGCTTGAACGTCTGCAAGTTCACGGTTCACATATTGCTGAAGCCTGGCTTGGATAATTTTGAGCGTTACTTTACTAGCGTGTGAGATGAATGCAATTGAGTTTGAGCATTCTTTGGCATTGCTTTTTTTGGGATTGGAATGAAAATGGACCTTTTCCAGTCCTGTGGCCACTGCTGAGTTTTCCACATTTGCTGGCATATTGAGTGCAGGACTTTCACAGCATCATCTTTCAAGATTTGAAATAGCTCAACTGGAATTCCATCACTTCCACTAGCTTGTTCGTAGTGATGCTTTCTAAGGCCCAGTTGACTTCACATTCCAGGATGTCTGGCTCTAGGTCAGTGATCACACCATTGTGATTATCTTGGTCATGAAGATCTTTTTGTACAGTTCTTCTGTGTATTCCTGACACCTCTTCTTAATATCTACTGCTTCTGTTAGGTCCATACCATTTCTGTCCTTTATTGAGCCCATCGTTGCATGAAATGTTCCCTTGGTATCTCTAATTTTCTTGAAGAGATCTCTAGTCTTTCACATTCTGTTTTTTACGTCTGTTGTTTCTACTCGGTGTATACAAAACCTTCAAAATTCTTAAGTTCTAAATGTCAAATAAGACATGAGAATTAAAGGGTTAACTGACAATATTAAATACTATAGATCTTCTTAAAGAATACAAGGATCAGTATAATATAAAAAGTACAGATGAATCATTTAAGTTCAAAAATATGCTGATTATAGGTGGAAAATGAAAGTAATAAGAAAATGCAGTTTATTTTTGATTGGCCAGTGTGGTGGAAGACAGATGGAAATCTAAAGTTTGCCACAATGATTATTACCTGGAGGTAAATATGTCAAGGAATTTCAAGGAGTTATTTCTAATCAAGAATAAACATTATATAGCTTTTCTTTTAGTAGAACGTAATTCTTTCGTAAAATGAGTTAACTGACCTAATTAATGACCAGGTATTTTCATGGCCTACATTATTTAGAGATTTTAATAGCAATGTACCTCTAAATGAGCCTTCCCAGGTGGTGCAGTGGTAAAGAATCCTCCTGCCCAGTGCAGGAGACATCAGAGATGTGGGTTTGATTCCTGGGTCAGAAGATCCCATGGAGGAGGATACAGTAACCCACTGCAGTATTCTTGCCTGGGAAGTCCCATGGACAGAGGAGCCTGGCGGGCTACAGTCCACAGAGTCACAAAGGGTCACACACAGCTGAGGGACAGCATGCACGCACGTACGTTTTTAAAGCTATTTTAACTCATACAAACCCCTTCCTCTTGAGATACTGAGTACTAAGAACATCTTGAATAGTGTACTGTGATGAGTTCATGCGATTGTCTTTTTTTTTTTGGAAGGGGGAGGAGTGTTATTCCCATATTCTTGTGTTTAAGAGCTGACAGAAAAACTGTGTTCACACGCTTAAAGAAATTAAAATTCCATAGCAGAAATGGCCAGAATTATGCTCAAAATACTTGAAATATTCTTCCCTTCTGCTGTTTTTCTTTCCATATATATACATATATATATGTGTGTGTATATATATATATATATATATATATATATATATGTCTTGCAAGTCTCAGTTTTTCTTTAGATGTATCTATTTGAAAATTTAGAAAAATGCAAAAGACACATACCCTTGTAATTAAAAAATATTTAGAAAATTTTTTCATAGTGTAAGCTGGTTAATTAAAATAGCAATGCAGAAATATTATAACTGCAGTCCAAAAGTCCTCCTGACTTTGTGCAAGTAAAGGTTGATTTAAATGACCTGAGTATTGACTACACATAAACACATCAAAGGATTCTTAAAAGTTAGCTCTATGCTTCTGGATATACATTTCAGAGTTTGTGGCCCTTGGAGATCATGGGAATACTTTGAAAGAAATCAGAAACCAGCCTGGCTGGGAGGCTTTCAGAAGATTCTCTTCGCATTTAGAAAATTTAGAAAAGTCTCCAGGCATTTATAAAATTCCTTTGATATTATGATGTCTAATAAGACATTATGGGAGCTAAGACTATATATCCCCAATCCTAGCTCCTTGGTGGACATAATGAATAAGGTTTGCAGGAGGAAAAAAAGGCAAGATTTCACTCTGATTGCAATTTTAAGTACTATTTAAAATCTTCTACTTAATACCATAAGACCTCATATCACTGAAAATAATAGGGATGGGGATTAATGTTTTGAGAAAATCAGCCTGCCCCATGTATCATTCACCTTACCTCGGAAATACTTAGGTCTACATTTTTGACCGACTCTCTGTCAAATATCAAGCATCAGTAAATCACACAGTTGCCCAATATTACAATTGTGGTTACATAAAAAGGGAGAGGCAAGTTAAATACATAAAGGTAAAATGGGAACAGATGTTCAAGTAACTGTCTATTAGTGGATTTTTGAAAATCAGTTGTCATCTATAGCTTAAACTGCATTAATTTGCTCATCAGCCGTTTTGGCTGAAAAGCAACAATTTTATGCATTTATTAGTTTTTTTTTTTGTTGTTGCTGTTGACAAATTATCAAAACTTTAGTGACTTAAAACAATTTAAAAAAATCATTATCTTACCTCTTTGGAGGTCAGAAATCTGAAATGGGTCTCACTGGCTAAAAGCAAGATGTCAGAAGGATTGGGTTCCTTCTATAGAAGGTGTAGAAAATAATCAATTTCCTTGCATTTTTCAGCTTTTAGAGACCACCTGCTTTCCTTGACTCAAGACTTCTTCCTCCTCCTGCAATGCTAGCAGCACAGCATCTTTGTCTTTGACTCTAGCTCTTTAGCCTCATTCTTCCATTTACAAGAACCCTCATGGTTACATTGGGCCCAAGAAGATAATCTAGGATAACTCTCCCCATCTCGGAGTCAGCTGATAAATAACCTTAGTTGTATCTGTAGCCTTCATCTATTAAATAAGATTATTTGGGATCTCAGCTCTCAGTACTTTTCCTCTAATGATTTCTGTAGATTTCTATTACCTTTACCACTGGGAACAGCAAAGGGGTAGTGTTGATTTTCCGTATAACCATTGCTACATTTCCTGGAGGGAGCATTTCTCTGAAACGGTAGAGCCCTAAGTGAAGCAAAAAGAAATCAGAATGCTATACAGAGGACATTAGGTTTAATAATGAGAAGCAGAATTCCTTTTTATATCCCTTAGGCGTTACCTGGACCTGCATTCTGGCTGTAGATGAAAGAGCACTGTATACTGATCAGTGGTCAAAGCACGTAGAACAGTAGGTAGGAGACCTCAGCTTTGTAGTGTTGTCTCCTAGCTGGCACAGCTATGGAATTTTCAATAGGTCATTTCATTGTTCCATCAGACCAGCTGCTTTGCATGATGTTAATAACATAAATCCAATGAGTGAGTCTTTTGTCTTACTTATTTGACATAAGACATATTTCAGTTCAGTTCACTCACTCAGTCGTGTCTGACACTTTGTGACCCCATGGACTGCAGCACCCCAGGCTTCCCTGTCCATCACCAACTAATTTTCTTCATATGAGTTGCATGTTACTGAGGCCCAGTGATTACTCAGGTAGATACATGAATATGTGTATTAATCAATTTATATTGTCTCCTTTATACTGTTACTTTATATGAGGTTTCTGAGGAATGCTCAATTTCATAATTTTCCTGTGGTCCTTTTTTTTTCATATGTCAGATATCAGGCTCAGAGACATTGTCATGTATCTCAAATCAGAGTTAGTAAAGGGAAGAATACACTCTAGTCCTCATCTTCTAGCTGCAAGTCTAGTTCTGTTTGTGTGATACCAGGGTTGCTATCAGGAGAATGGATTAAATTATAACATTAAAAATAACTACTACTTATTAACATTTTATGGGTTAATGTGCTTCCCTGGTGGCTCAGTCGGTAAAAAGTCTGTCTGCAATGCAAATGCGGGAGACCTGGGTTTGATCTCTGGGTTGGGAAGATCCCCTGGAGAAGGGAATGACAACCCACTCCAGTATTCTTGATTGGGGAAGTCCATGAACAGAAGAATTGGTGGGCTACAGTCCATGGGGTCACAAAGAGTCAGACACAACTGAGTGACTAACACTTCACTTCATTGGTTAATGTAATAACACTTTGTATTTTCATATCCAAGACCATCCCCACACTTTTAAATTAATTTGATACATTCCTTATCAAAGTATAAATGCAAATCTTCACTTTACATGATATACCTCAATGAGTATATTTGATATCACAAAAAGTGTGATGCAAATTTATAAAGAGAAGGAATACTATAGATGTATTCAATTTAATAATACAGTCTAATGCACATATGTAACTTTTTGACACTAATAAGTTATAAATTTTAAGAAAATAAAGCTATTTTATGAATACTATTTAAAAAGCTACAATGGAGTTGTATTAATAAATATCTGAGAAAGGATTCAAGCTGTCAGAAATATATAGTATGAATTCACATGGAAGGAAAATTATTTTATTTTTTAGATATAAGTAAATGATGCTGGTAGTTCATCATTATAGAAAGGATAAATTTTCTTAAAGATACAAGGCAAAATTTTATACTATCATAGGGTTCAGTCACTCAGTCGTGTCCAACTCTTTGTGACACCATGAATCACAGCACACCAGGCCTCACTGTCCATCACCAACTTCCAGAGTTCACTCAAACTCATGTCCGCCGAGTCGGTGATGCCATCCAGTCATCTCATCCTCTATTGTCCCCTTCTCCTCCTGCCCCCAATCCCTCCCAGCATCAGGGTCTTTTCCAATGAGTCAGCTCTTCGCATGAGGTGGCCAAAGTATTGGAGTTTCAGCTTTAGCATCAGTCCTTCTTATGAACACCCAGGACTGATCTCCTTTAGGATGGACTGGTTGGATCTCCTTGCAGTCCAAGGGACTCTCAAGAGTCATAGGGTTAAGAATCAATAATTTAGCTATGGGATTTAAATCTTTGACTCCTTATTAGAATCACTTAGAATAAGATGTAAATAAAAGCTATCTAAAAGATTTCACCATGCTCAGAGCATGGTGCTCTGATATTTAAATGGAAATCAATAGAAAGGTAATTGGTAAAGAGAAATATATATATATATATATATATATATATATATATATATGTATATGTGTATATATATATACACACAGACATAACTTTTTTAAGATCACAACAAAAATCTTTAAAGCTTAGCTATTGAAAGTTTTATAAGAGGAGAAAATAAAACCCTCTTTAGAAGATGACAGCTTAAAAGTTGTAATCACATGTAGCTTGACAAGACAGGCACATGTAATTATATATGTGTGTGTATATATGCATTGAAACAAACCAATTTGAAACAAAACTGTATGTGAACTGTTTGATATTCAAAGCACAGTCCATATAAAAGCACTTTAGCAGAGATTAGAGTAGCAAACACCTTGCTGAGGAGACAGGCACTGATTTGGGGACTAGCCCTTAAAACAATTACTAATCTATCAGAATTTTGTACGTAGGATATAATCTCTGGTTTATCAGGATGAGTCTTGAGGCACTGCAGATTTATTGTTCTATTAGTAATAGTATTGAATAATGCTATTTTGTATTTTAACTTATATGGGGTCTAAATCTTATGGTTCAAATCCAAAAAAATGTTTCCAGAAAGAATGTCACATTAGCTTTCTCATCTGAAAAAACAATTAATTGCCACAGATTAATTCATATACATATATGGATACATATATTCATTCTGTTATCCACTTTTGGCTTTGTTATCCATTTCATTAGTAAAGGCATCATATGTGTTAAAAGCAAACCATTTTCCAAGAACTTTGAGGCATTTTCTTATTTATTTTCGTACAATTTATTGACGTAGATAAGGTAAATTTCATCATGTTAAAATGAGTAAAAACAGACTTTAAGAACATTAAGGTACGAAGCTTAAGGACGTGAAATTGAAGTGATCAAACAGACAAATACTTAGAACTTCTGGTGACATACCAGTGTTCTTGGCATTTCGGAGTCCTGCTGCATTTGCTTTCTGTCTGCTATGAGCGTGAACTTCACTTGGACCTTTTGTGTGGCTTTGTTCTTGACACAAAAATGTAGCAGCCCCAGGATTTGTCACTTGACGCAATAAACCAAAAGCATGATTCTATTACAAACCCTGTTTTAATTTCAAGAGAGAAAGTGGGCCACCAATAATATGATTACTGAAAACAATTTAAGTTTCTCTGTCTCTGTCTGCCCATTATTATGCTGTGTGTTGTGTCTAGGATATAAACCAATAGGAACTTACAAACGAATATCTGCGCTGAAAGCCATTTAGAATAGTTGTTTTCTGTGTTGTAAACCTACCACTGAGACACAGCTAAGGTCGTTTGCTTCATTTAGCTATTGTTAGAGATGGCTTTTAAATGCAATCTTGTTTTATAATTGTATAAAATATTGAGATGAGACCAAAGTCATAGTAAATTTTCAAATTCCAGTGTCTTTGTTATCCATATCCTGCTAAACCTTATGATAATTTTGTTGATCATGCTTCAGTTTTCCACTGTTAACCTAATGAAAGCAAATATGTATATACATCTATTATATATTACCCCTTTCCTAGGTTCATGTTAGCATAAAATATTATAAAAATAGTGGCATAATATACACCTTTTTTCTTCATCCTGCTTTCTCACTTAGTATTCTTGTGATCTACTTTGCATAAAGTGTTCCGCATTCCTTTTACATCTGAATAATTTCCGTTATGTAGATAAACCATATCTCATTTAACCAGTTTCCTGCTGGCAGACATTTAGATGTCTATGTTTCTAGAATGTTGCCATTATAAAAATGTTAATGAATATTTTACAAAACATAACTTTGTAAAAATTACTAGAAGTATTACTGCTGACTTAAAGGGTAAAATATTTATGGGATTTTGCTAAATGTTGGCAGGCAGATTTCTTTCTATAAGGTTGTACCATTTAACATTTCATAATCTTGGCAATGGAGTGCTATCAAACTCTTGGATCCTACCATTCTGATAGCAAAGACTTGGTATTCTAATGTATTCATAGTTAATTTTTCATATTTTATAAGGAAATTAACCATGTTTTCATATGGTTAAGAGCTATTTGTTTTTCTTTTGGAGCCGTTATCTGCAAATCTCTAGCCAATTCTCCAGGATAATTGTTGGCTCACTTAGTTTCTATTTTTAGAAGATATGTATGTATTAAATGGGAATATAAATCAGGAATGTTGTTTTCCCAATTAGTCATTTAAAAATTTTATTCATGGTGGTTTGATTTGTCATATATAGTGGTTTGATTTTGTCTTATTCTTCATATAGTCAGAAGTTACATGTGTCAGCATTTACTTTCTTGTAATGATTTGTAATCATACATTTGTGATCACTTTCTGATTTGTAATAATAGTTAAAGTTTTTGTCAGTTCTGAAGCATAGTTATTTACTCAAATACTACTACTTGTATATTTCCTTTTTTTATGTTTAAATTTTTTATACATTTGACTATGTCTTATGTGATGCTTCGTATAACTACTTTCATTTTTCATGACTAGTCCTTCCCAAACTTTCTGTTAAAAATGAAGGCTATTTTCCAACTTAAGATGATACCCTTATGTATCAAATTACTGAATTTTCATTTTTGTTTTAATTTCAGGTTTTCTATTCTTAACAACAACTTATCTGATAATTTATATAACAGACTCCTTGAATGGCAGAGCTGTGCCCTCACTTCCCTCTACCTTCTTATTTTGTTAGTGTTTTCCTGGCTAGTCTTGCTTTTCACTTTTGCTTTTTCAAATGTGATAGTTTAGCATCTTGTCCAGCTAAAAAAAGAACAAACACAATCAATGCCATCTTTATTGAGATTGCCATTGTTACATCTTTAAGTTGTTTGCTCTTCCCTTGCAAGAACTTGGAATCCATTTCCATTTTTTTCACCTCTCTCTTCGAGTGTTTTATAGTTTTCTTATACAAGTTTGGCAGCTCTTTTGCTAAGTTTACCTATATGTGTTTGTTTTCTTTTTCTTTCTTCTTTTATGTCTTCTACTTCTTTCTCCTCCTCCTTCTTCTTTGTGTTATATAAACATCTCTGTCCTTATGTTGATTAGAATTATTTTTAAAAGTGCAGAAAAATAGAATTATCCTGATAGTTCTTTAAAAAACTATTAAATAACTTAAAATTTGAACTATATTGCTATTTATATTTGTTTATATTTTGAACTATATTGCTATTTATATTTGTTTATATCGCTATTTATATATTTATTTATATTTGCTATTTTTATAAAAATAGCAAAAGTATATGTCTAATTCTTATAACCCACTGGGAATATACATTCCTACCAAAAAGATTCAATCAGTAGAGTATAAAGAAGGAAAGTTGTAAAGAATACTATAAATTGTGATATTGCATTGTTTATGTGTTTGTATTAAAATCTGCAAACATCTTAGCAAATAAGGAGCCTTTGGAGAAACGGTTATAAAGTCCTTTGCACTTTTCTCACTTTTTGGGAGATTATGCCCTTGAAGCACTATGAAGAGACATTTATAATTTCATAAAGACTTTAAATTTATTTTAATGGTTTTCCTAATGTTTTAACTAAATATAAAACAAAAGACCATAAGGACCTAGTTTTCTTATTTTTATATAGACATTTCTTCCTGGGTACTCTTTCAAAATTCTTCATGTCTATCTAAACTGAGTAAGTGAAAATGTATAGCTTTGATGTCTGTGTTCTCAGTGGCTCAGTCTCCGTGGATGTTGAGACGCTCTGGACTATAGCTCCCCCACCAGGCTCCTCTGTCCTTGGAATTTTCCAGGCTAAGATTCTGAACTGGGTTGTCATTTCCTTCTCCAGGAACTTTGATAGCCTCCTTAAAAAAAAAAAAAAAAAAAAAAAGTAATCAGTCTTATAGATTTTAAATATAGAGTGATACTTCTTATCCTTTATAAACAAATAGTAAAAGAGCTCTTGTTACAACCAGAACAGTTTCAAGAGGATTTCAGTCTACATAGCTAGCTGTAAAACCATAGCTTCTAATATGTTTAGCCCTTGTAGGAACTCAGTTTTGGTAAGTACAAATTTCCTGGCAATGTATCTAAACTTAGCCTTTTCTAGAACTCTTCTTACACCTACAAATGACTGTGTTCTCTCATGTTTAATACATAAAATAAATCTGCATAAGAAGTGAGTTGTTTTATCATTGTATGATGTAAGTGTGATTTTTTAAATCTAGAACAGATTAGATTACAAGCAAAATGTCTCTGGACTATATAATTTATGTAGTTTTTTTTAAAAGAAAAACCTCCTTCATAATTATATCATTAAAAGGAACATAGGATATATTAAAATTCAGCTTTACATGAGGAACTGATCATACATTTTATCATTTCCTGTTTTCAGTGTAAGGTTTTGCAAGAAATGGAATAATTCTTTGTAGTAGAAGTCAGAACCACAGTGATAACTATAAATATTTCAGTTGCTATTAATGGAGAAATCCATTGATAGATTACAATGTAGGAAAATCACAGTAGTTATTTTGTTATCTTCTGTTTCATTTCAGAATATTTCACTAACATAAAGTCATGAATCTCATATTTAAATGTGAAGGAATAAGGACAATGTTGGTTATTTTTTATCACTGTAAATGCAGTGCCTGATGCAGTGCCTGGCATGTTATATGTGTTCAAATATATTTTGGACTAAGTAAATGGCCATGGTTGTCAAGCTCTTACTATCCAAAAGAATTATTTTACTCATCTTATGGGAGAATAGGAAGTGTATTTACATATTCAAGAACAAGACACTAGTAAAAGCTAGATTGTAATTGCTAGTATAATCTCAAGTACTTTCTTTATATAGGATGTAGGTCTTAAACCAGCAGTCCCCAAACTTTTTTTGGCACCAGGGACCAATTTGATGGAAGACAGTTTTTCCACAGGCTGGGGTGGGAGGGATGGTTTCAGGATGAGTTAAGTGCATTTCATTTATTGTGCACTTCATTTCTAATCTAATACTGCTTCTAATCTGATAAGAGATACTGGTCTGGTCTGGGAGGTTGTGGACCCCTGCCTTAAAGAAGGAAATATTTAAATGGACATAAGGAGTTAAATATTTATTCTTAAATAATGAGGATTTTATTCAAAATGCTCAGGATTGAAATAATATTTTTCTTTCTTATTGGAGGCTAATTACTTTACAATATTGTATTGGTTTTGCCATACATCAACATGAATCTGTCATGAGTGTACATGTGTTCCCCATCCTGAACCCCCCTTCCACCCCCCTCCCCATACCATCCCTCTGGGTCATCCCAGTGCACCAGCCCCAAGCATCCTGTATCCTGCATCGAACCTGGACTGGCGGTTCGTTTCTTACATGATATTGTACACTGTCAATGCCATTCTCCCAAATCATCCCACCCTCTCCCTCTTTCACAGAGTCCAAAAGACTGTTCTATACATCTGTGCCTCTTTTGCTGTCTTGCATAGATAGGGTTATCATTACCATCTTTCTAAATTCCATATATATGCATTAGTATACTGTATTGGTATTAATTATTAATTAAAATATTTTTGGAGTATAGTTGATTTGCAATATTTTATGTTTTAGATGTACAGCATAGTGATTCAGCATTTTACAGATTATAGTCCATTAAAAGTTACAAGTATGTTGTTCTTGTTGCCTCAAATATCTGTCCTTCCTCTGTGAATTTATCGAATAAATGTCAATTTCTCAAAACTTAATGCTTAATATTTTTCAAATTGAAGTGCACCATATGCACTGATTTTCTTAACTGTAAATGTATCTTATGCAGAGTTTTTATCTTAGTTATGCTGTGCCTTTTTTTTGATTCTGTAAGTAAATAATAATAACTTGCTGTTGCTATACAACATAGTTATAATTAAAAACTGCTAGAATACACTAAAACAAAAATCTTTGCAGAACATTTTGTTTCAATAACTATTCTGTAAATATATATCAAGTATCAGTATCTCTAAACCTTGTATTTACAGCCAAAATTAATTAGGCAATTTTCCATATAAAATGTGCATTTTTATTATAGTACTATAGTTTATAGACTTTCTTAGCTAAAAGTTTATAATAAACTATATTCTTTTCATTCATTAAAAATTGTTACATGATATTGGCTATAATTTTTTGTGTTATACAATATATCTCTGTTGCTTATATATTTTATACATAGTAGTTTATAGCTCTTATTCTCATAGCATTAATTTGCCTGTACTTCATTCTATTTCCCTTTTGGTAAACACTGTTTTGCTTTCTATATATGTGAGTCTTTTTCTATTTTGCAAATATATTCATTTAAATTAAGAGGAACCAGAGATCAGATTGTTAACATTCATTAGATCATAGAAAAAGCAATAGAATTTCAGAAAAAACATCTACTTCTGCTTCATTGACTATGCTAAAGCCTTTGACTCTGTGAATCACAACAAACTGTGGAAAATTTGTAAAGAAATGGGAATACCAGATTGCTTGCCTCCTGAGAAGCATGTATGCAGGTCAAGAAACAATAGTTGCAACCGGTCATGGAACAATGGACTGATTCAAAATTGGGAAAGGAGTCGGTCAAGGCTATATATTCTCACTCTGCTTATTTAACTTCTATTCAGAGTAAATCACGTGAAATACCAGGCTGGATGAATCACAAGCTGGAATCAAGACTTCTGGGGGAAATATCAACAATCTCAGATATATAGACAATACCACCATAATGGCAGGAAGCAAAGAAGAACTAAAGAGCTTCTTGTTGAAGGTGAAATAGGAGAGTGAAAAAGCTGCGTTAAAACTCAACATTCAAAAAACTGAGATGATGGCATCCAGTCCCATAGCTTCATGGCATATAGATGGGTAAAAAGTGGAAATAGAGATTGTCTTTAATCCATTGTATATTCTTGCCTCCTTTGTCAAAGATAAGGTGTCCATATGTGCGTGGATTTATCTCTGGGCTTTCTATTTTGTTCCATTGATCTATATTTCTGTCTTTGTGCCAGTACCATACTGTCTTGATAACTGTGGCTTTGTAGTAGAGCCTGAAGTCAGGTAGGTTGATTCCTCCAGTTCCATTTTTCTTTCTCAAGATCGCTTTGGCTATTCGAGGTTTTTTGTATTTCCATACAAATTGTGAAATTATTTGTTCTAGCTCTGTGAAGAATACTGTTGGTAGCTAGATAGGGATTGCATTGAATTTATAA
This sequence comes from Bos indicus, assembly GCF_029378745.1. Classification (NCBI taxonomy): domain Eukaryota; kingdom Metazoa; phylum Chordata; class Mammalia; order Artiodactyla; family Bovidae; genus Bos; species Bos indicus. The sequence goes on along the minus strand of NC_091766.1, from coordinate 99,100,116 downwards.
ATTGCTTTGGGTAGTATACTCATTTTCACTATATTGATTCTTCCAATCCATGAACATGGTATATTTCTCCATCTCTTTAACAAGTGGTGCTGGGAAATCTGGTCAACCACTTGTAAAAGAATGAAACTAGAACACTTTCTAACACCATATACAAAAATAAACTCAAAATGGGTTAAAGATCTCAACGTAAGACCAGAAACTATAAAACTCCTAGAGGAGAACATAGGCAAAACACTCTCTGACATACATCACAGCAGGATCCTCTATGACCCACCTCCCAGAATATTGGAAATAAAAGCAAAAATAAACAAATGGGACCTAATTAACCTTAAAAGCTTCTGCACATCAAAGGAAACTATTAGCAAGGTGAAAAGACAGCCTTCAGAATGGGAGAAAATAATAGCAAATGAAGCAACCGACAAACAACTAATCTCAAAAATATACAAGCAACTCCTGCAGCTCAACTCCAGAAAAATAAATGACCCAATCAACAAATGGGCCAAAGATCTAAATAGACATTTCTCCAAAGAAGACATACAGATGGCTAACAAACACATGAAAAGATGCTCAACATCACTCATTATCAGAGAAATGCAAATCAAAACCACTATGAGGTACCATTTCACACCAGTCAGAATGGCTGCAATCCAAAAGTCTACAAATAATAAATGCTGGAGAGGGTGTGGAGAAAAGGGAACCCTCTTACACTGTTGGTGGGAATGCAAACTAGTACAGCCACTATGGAGAACAGTGTGGAGATTCCTTAAAAAACTGGAAATAGAACTGCCTTATGATCCAGCAATCCCACTGCTGGGCATACACACTGAGGAAACCAGAAGGGAAAGAGGCACATGTACCCCAATGTTCATCGCAGCACTGTTTATAATAGCCAGGACATGGAAGCAACCTAGATGTCCATCAGCAGATGAATGGATAAGAAAGCAGTGGTACATATACACAATGGAGTATTACTCAGCCATTAAAAAGAATACATTTGAATCAGTTCTAATGAGGTGGATGAAACTGGAGCCTATTATACAGAGTGAAGTAAGCCAGAAGGAAAAACACCAATACAGTATACTAACGCATATATATGGAATTTAGAAAGATGGTAACGATAACCCTGTATACGAGACAGCAAAAGAGACACTGACGTGTAGAACAGTCTTATGGACTCTGTGGGAGAGGGAGAGGGTGGGAAGATTTGGGAGAATGGCATTGAAACATGTAAAATATCATGTATGAAACGAGATGCCAGTCCAGGTTCAATGCACGATACTGGATGCTTGGGGCTGGTGCACTGGGACGACCCAGAGGGATGGTGTGGGGAGGGAGGAGGGAGGGGGGTTCAGGATGGGGAACACATGTATACCTGTGGTGGATTCATTTTGATTTTTGGCAAAACTAATACAATTATGTAAAGTTTAAAAAAAAAATAAAATTAATTAAAAAAAAAAAAAGTGGAAATAGTGACAGAATTTATTTTCCTCTCTGTGGACAGTGACTGCAACCATGAAGTTAAAAGGTGCTTGCTTCTTAGAATAAAAGTTATGACAAACCTAGATAGCATATTAAAAAGTTGAGACATCACTTTGCTGACAAAAGTATAGTCAAAGCTATGGTTTTTCCAGTAGTCATGTATCGATGTGAAAGTTCAACTATAAAGAAGGCTGAGTTCCAAATAATTTCTGCTTTTGAACTGTGGTGTTGGAGAAGACTCTTGAGAATCCTTTGAATAACAAGGAGATCAAACCAGTCAATCCTAAAGGAAATCAACCTTGAATATTCATTGGAAGGACTGATGTTGAAATGCCAATATTCTGGCCTCCTGATGTGAAAATCCGACTCATTGGAAAAGACCCTGATGCTGGGAAAGATTGAAGGCAGGAGGGAAGGGATCAACAGAGGATGAGACAGTTGATGGCATAACTGACTCAATGGACATGAACTTGAGCAAACTCTGGGAGACAATGAAGGGCAGAGAAACCTGGCATGCTGAAGTTAATGGGGGTCACAAAAAGTAGGATATTACTGAGTGACTAAACAACAAAAACATATTATTATTTTTTAGATTCTACACATTTTTAGATTTAGTTTCTTTCTCTCTCTGATTTATTTCACTAAGCCTAATACTCTCTAGATCCATCCACACTGTTCCAAATTCATAATTTCATTCTTTCTTTGTGGCTGACTCATATTCCACTGCATATATAAACCACTTCTTTGTCTATTTCTCTGTTAATGGACCATTGGGTCGCTTCAATACATGGGCTATTACAAATAACGCAGCTACGGACATTAGGGTGCATATATCATTTTGATATGTGGTCTTACGCCATTTTTGATTGGAATATTTATTTTTTAACTTTTTGTTTGGTATTGAGGTATAGCTGATTAACAAACAATGTTGTGATGGTTTCAGGTGAACAGCAAAGAGACCTATCCATACATATACATGTATCCATTCTCCTGGGACTCCCCCCACCCAGACTGCCACAAAACATTGAGCAGAGTTCCATGACTCAGTAGGTCCTTGTCAGTTATCCACTTCAAATACAGCAGTGTGTACATGTCCATCCCAAACTCCCTAACTATCCTTCTTCCCCATCCTTCCCACCAGCAACTATAAGCTCGTTCACAAAGTCTGTGAATCTGTTTTTGTACATTTGTAACCTTTCTTTGTAGATGCCACATGTGAGAGATGTCATACAATATTTCCCCTCCTTTGTCTGACTTATTTCCTTCAGTATGAGACTCTCTAGGTTCATCCATGTTGCTGCAGCTGACATTATGTCATTCGTTTTAATGGCTGAATATTCTTCCCTTGAATATATGCACCACATGTCTTTGTCTATCCCTCTGTTAATGGACATTTAGTTTGCTTTCAAGTCTTCACTGTTGTAAATAGTGCTTCAGTGAAGATTGGGGTCCATGTGTCTTTTGGATCATGTTTTTCTCCAGATGATATGCCCAGGAGTGGGACCACAGGGTCAGAAGGTAGCTCTATTTGGTGTTTTGTAAGGAACCCTAATACTGTTCTCATAATCACTGTACCAATTTACACTCCCATCAACAGTGTAGGAAGGTTCCCTTCTCACCGCACCCTATCCAGCATTTGTTTTTTGTGGATTTTTTGATGATAGTCATTCTGGCTAGTGTGAGGTGCTACCTCATTGTAATTTTGATTTGCATTTCTCTAAAAATAGTGTTGCCGAACATCTTTTCATGTGCCTATTGGCCATCTGTATGCCTTCTTTGGAGAATGTCTGTTGAGTCCATCTGCCCATTTTTGGAGTGTGTTGTTTGTTGGATGCTGTTAAACATCATGAGCTATTTGTAAATTTTAGAAACTAATCCCTTGTCAGTCACATCATTTGCAAATATATTCTCCCAGTCTGTGGGTTGTCTTTTCATTTTGTTTGTTTCCTTTGCTATGTGAAAGCTTTTGAGTTTAAGTAGGTCCCATTTGTTTATTTTGGTATTATTTCCATTATTCTGGGAGATAGATCAAAAAAGATACTGCTGCAATTTATGTCACAGTATGTTCTGCCTTTGTTTTCTTCTAGCAGTTTTGTAGTGTCTGATCTCACATTGAGGTCTTTAATGGGATGTTTATTTTTTGATATTAGTATCATATAGTAGTATGAGCTATCCATATGTTTTGGACATGAATCTGTTACATCATTTATAAATATTATCTCCCATTCCATATGTTTTTCATTTTGCTGATGGCTTTCTTAGCTGTGTAAAGTTAAACTTGGAAGTTTACATAGGTCTCATTTTCTAACTTCTGTTTTCACATCTTTTGTCCTAGGAGAAAAAAATTTAAAAAGCTACAGTTTATGTCCAAGAGTGATCATCTATAAACTTGTCTAAAGGTATTTGTGACCTCAGGTCAAGCATTTAGGTTGTTGATACATTTTATTTGTATATGGTATAAGGAAATGTTCTAATTTCATTGATTAATATATAGCTGTCCAGTTTTCCTGGCACCATTTGTTAAAGAGGCTCTCAGTTCTCCATTATATATTGTCTCCTTTGCTGTAGACTAATTTTCCATAGATTCACGGGTTTATTTTTGGGTTCTGTATTCTGTTCCCTTATCTATGTGTCTGATTTTGCGTCAGGATCATGCTGTTTTGATTACTGTAGTTTTGTAGCATAGTCTGAAGTCTGGGAGAGTGAAACCTCCAGCTTTGTTTTCTGGGGGGATGGTCAAGATTTCTTTGGCAATTCAGAGTCTTTTATGGTTCCATAAGAAGTTGTGGATTAATGGTTCTGGTTCTGTGAAAAATGTCATGGGTATTCTGATAGGGATTGTATTAAATCTATAGATTGCTTTGGATAGCATGATTACTTTGGATCCCATTTCTTTGTATCATCTTCAGTTTCCTACATCATTGTATTATAGTTTTAAGAGCATAAGTTTTTCACCTCTTTGGTTAAGTTTATTCCTAGGTATTGTAGTCTTTTCAATGTGATTTTAAAAAAGTTTTTTTTTTTTAATTTTCTCATTTTGATAGTTAATTGTTACAGTGTATAAATAAGTTTCTGTCTGTTATTCTTGTATATAGCAACTTTATTGAATTCATTTGTCAGTTCTAGTAGTTTTGGCCTGGAGATGTTAGGGTTTTCTCCATAAACTATCATGTCATCTCCAAATAGTGACAGCTTTACCTCTTCCCTTCTAATTTGTTTGCCTTTATTTTTGTCTGATTGCTGTGGCTAAGACTTCCAATACTATGTTAAATGAAAGTGACAAGAGTGAGCATTGTTGTCTTTTTCCTAAATTTAGTGGAAGGCTTTCAGCTTTTCATCACTAAGTATTCGTGTTGGTTCTAGATTTGTTATAAATGAGATTTATTATGTTGAGATATGTTTTTTCCTTATACACTTTTACTGGTTTTTAACATGGATGGATGTTGAACTTTGTCAAAGGCTTTTTCTGAGACTATTGAAAACTTTGTAATTTCTACCCTTTTCCTTTTGTTCATGTGGTATTTCACATTAATTGACTTGCAAATGTTATATCATCCTTGTGACCTTGGAATAAATCCAACTCGATTGTAGTTTATGACCCTTTTTACATTGTGGAATTCAGTTTACTAATATATTGTTCTGAATTTCTACATCTATGTTCATCAAACACATACATCTTTATCTGTAGCACATTTATCTTTTTCCGCTTTGACTCCATCCATGTATCTTTATCCACAAAAGCCAACTCCTATCACGTCCTTTGTTCTCAATTACTTGGTGTACTTTCCTCTCTCCTACACTCTTCCTCTCATAAATGCTTCATCTTGACCTTGGCATTAACATCACTCTCCAGCAATTCAAAATAACAAAGTTGATATCTAGCTTCATTCATATTTTCTTTTATCCTATTGAGAGAATGTTTTCACAAGTGTGTGTGTGTGTGTGTGTATGTATGTGTGTGTGTGTACATCTTCATGTCAAAATTTAGAGTTTGTATGGTCAAAGGTATAGATTTTTCCAGTAGTGATGTAAGGATATGAGAGTTGTACCATGAAGAAAGCTGAGCATTGAAGAACTGATGCTTTCAAATTGTGGTCCTGGAGAAGCCTCTTGAGAGTCCCTTGGACAGCAAGGAGATTAAATCAGTCAATCTTCTAGGAAATCAACCCAGAATATTCATTGGAAGGACTGATTCTGAAGCTGAAGCTCCAATACTTTGACCACATGATGCAAACAACCGACTCTTTAGAAAAGACTGATGCTGGGAAGGATTGACAGCAGGAGAAGAAGGGCGTGACAAAGGATGAGATATTTGGATGGCATCACTGACTCAATGAACATGAGTCTGAGCAAACTCTGGGAGATGGTGAAGGACAGGGAAGCCTGGTTTGCTGCAGCCCATGGGGTCACAAATTGTCAGATATAACTTAGCAAGTGAACAACAGTAACAGAGGCTCTCAAAACTTTTTTTTCCTTCTAATTGAAAATAGCAAATATTGACTGAAATAATCCAAAATCAAAGAATCAAATTAGATTTGTAGTGTAGTAATTAGTAATATACAAATTAGTGATATACAAAAAGTATATCACTAAAAATGCAAATATATGTGGAGAGAGAAAAGCTTTGCATTGATTTTTTGTTGTTTTTTTGCATTTGTCTGAAATTAACAAACCTTAACATTTTAAAACACACTGAGATATGGAAAAACTTGTATTAAAATCAAAACAAAATAAGCAAGCAAACAATTAAATTGGACAGATACCATACATTAGCAGCAACAGTAAAAAGACTGAGCATGCCAACTTATAAATCACACTTTCTTCATCTTTCCTGTCGTTTATCAACACAAGTTGGAAACACTGGTTACTGGGTATTTGTTTCTTATTAATATTTTGAATATATTGTTAAGGCTAAGATATGATAAACAAAAATTTAAAGCTTGAGATTCATGAGATAATTCAAGATATTCTTGATAGTTCAGATGTTGAAATGACTAAAATACACAACAAAGAACATTCAATATACTGATGGAACATAAATTTCTTATAAGCCTTCTTAAAATGGTCAGCCTTTTAGCTCACTTTCCCTTTACTTTTAAAGTGTATATTTACCTTGTTAAACACTGTGTCGGCAAATGGTATTTACTAATATGAGTCACTCTGTGGACCTAAAGGTTGAACCTGATCGATGGTCCATCTGTAAACAAGACAAGGCTATCAGTAATCTTACGACATGGACGTCTATATTGGCTTCTTGTAATGCAGCCAGATGTACAGCCTACTAATGGAGAAGGAGGGCATACATTATTGGTTAATGTTAGTGTTTGTGAATTATTCAATTTAGAACCATATACTGTAATCATAAGACACTGAGATTAGATGCTGCCTCTGCAGGTTCCGATTAGAGGAAACATCATAGCATTTAACTTATTTTGCCTTCTGCAGTTACTTATTAGTTTGGTCTGCAGTCAGTCTTTTGAACTGCTTTTAACATCCACCTGCTTCCTGAAGACTACTCGAGCTAAGGTGCTTTCCAAATCATGAATTGCCTTTTGATCTATAGCCCCATGTGCCGGGAATGTTTGTTTACATGCCAAACAAACTTCCTTGAGATATTAACAATGAAAACTCAGCCTCTATCCTAGCTGTCAGAGTGAAGCTGTGGGGTGGAGCGGGGTAGCGGGTGAGAACACAATTTGGAAGAAAAGGAATAGGAATAAATTAACACATCTTTGTCTTTTCCCTCTTTGACTCCATCCATGTATCCTCATCCACAAAAGCCAACTCATACTGTTTCTTTTGTTCATGATTACTTAGTGTCCTTTCCTCTCTCCTACACTCTTCCTGTCATAAAATGCTTCAACTTGACCTAAGCATAAACATCTCATAAATCAGACCGGACTTAGCGACTAAGCATAAACATCATTCTCCAGCAATTCAGAAAACAAACTTGCTATATAGCTTTATTTATATTTCCTTTTATCCTATTGAGAGAAAGACATGTTTATTTTGGGAACTGATGGTAAGGCCTAGGATTTCATACAGTTAATTCACTAGAATTTCATAACTGTGTGAAATCAGTTAATGGTATCACTGGCTCAGTGGACATGAGTTTGAGCAAGCTCCAGGAGATGGTGAAGGCCAGGGAAGCCTGGCGTGCTGCAGTCCATGAGGTTGCAAAGAGTCAGACACGACTGAGCCACTGAACAATAACAAGTCACTAGAGGCCAAAAACCTTCTGTGAAATTTTAACACAAATACAATTATTCTGATAAATAAGCTATTGTTCTGGGGAGATACCATGAAGCAAAGCATAGAATGGAATGTTGGGTTTTATATTAAAATAAATCATCAAGTTTTTCTGTTAAAAAATAACTATTATTCAAAGAATAATACTTTCTCTTGAGATAAGATTTCCAGAAAGGCTTCCTTCTTACCTATCTCATAGTGAAAACCTAGAAATGATCTTTTATTCTATTCTGAACTAACTCTTTATTGAATTTTATATATTAGTATGTATTGCTGTATTTACTGTGAACACCAGGATCTTAATACATACGTAAATGCAAACATTTGAATTTATCCTACCATTTTCACACACACACACTCATGTACACATACATGTGTGTTATGTGTATGTGTGAGTAGCTTTTAAGTCTTTTGCAGTCTATACATCATATGTCTATTCTGGGGTATTCCTCATTGTACCTGATAAAGGAACAAAAATTTGTTGAATGGATATATACATTAATGTATCAATTATAGTCATTTCAGTAGAAACCTGGTTTAGTTATTTTAAAGTGGTCTTAGTCCTGACTGGGTATAATAAAAATGTTAGCTTATTTTGTCTTATAGGAGAATCAGAAGAAATGTATGTTTAACCAAATATAGAGCTTACATAATAGTTAGATATTTTCTTAATTTTTTGTCATAGCCATTAACTAGCACAATTTTCTTCAAAATGACTTAAAGAGCAAAAAAAAAAAAAATTCAAGTGCCTTTAATAAATATTTTACATGACTGTGTGAGTGAAGAAACATTAAGAGCACTGCTAATATTAGTCTTTTCTTTGAATGCTGTCAAAGATGATTTAACTTCAATTAATATTGCACTTTTGACTCAGGACTTGTCAAATATTTCATTTTATCATCTCTGAACTTGCCCCTAGACATAGATAGAAAAATAGACAGTAATAATCATTAAACATGAAAGGCAGCACATTTCCCTATAAAGAGCAAAGTGTCATAGGGGAAGGGTTAGGAGCAAGCACATAATGATAAATACATTGACAGTTTGCTTTTAAGGAATCAACATTCTTCAGCATTTGCCAGCAGGAACCAGGCACTGTGACAGGAGAACAAAGTGGCAGATGGACCCTTCTTTCCTTTAATAAACCAGAATAGAATGAATGAAATAAAGAGGAAAATATGTTGAGTTAAAATCAGATACTTAACTTTAGAAATTAAATAGATCAGTTTAGCAATTACTGTTGTTGTTCAATTTTTCAGTTGTGTCCGAATCTTTGCAACCCCATGGACTGCAGCATGCCAGGCTTGCCTGTCCTTCACTGTCTCCTGGAGTTTGCTCAAACTCATATCCACTGAAACAGTGATGCCATCCAACCATCTCATCCTTTGTCGTCTCCTTCTCCTCCTGCTTTCCATTTTTTCAGCCATCAGAATCTTTTCCAATGAGCTGGCTTTTCACATCAGGTTGCCAAAATATTGGAGCTTCAGCATCAGTGTCCAGTAAATATTCAGGGTTGATTTCCTTTAGAATTGACTGGTTTGATCTCTTTGCAGTCCAAGGGAGTCTCAAAAGTCTTCTCCAATACCATAGTTGGAAAGCATCAGTTCTACAGCACCCAACCCTCACATCCATACATGACTACTGGAAAAACCATAGCTTTGACTAGACAGATGTTTGTCAGCAAAGTAATGTCTCTGGTTTTTAAAGCACTGTCATGGTTTTTCATAGCTTTTCTTCCAAGGAGCAAGCATCGTAATTTCATAGCTACAGTCACCATCTGCAGTGATTTTGGAGCCCAAGAAAATAAAGTCTCTCATGTCTCCACTGTTTCCCCATCTATTTGCAATGAAGTGATGGGACTGGATGCTGTGATCTTAGTTTTTTGAATGTTGAGCTTTATGCCAGCTTTTTCACTCTCCTGTTTCACCTTCAACAATAGGCTCTTTAGTTCCTCTTCACTTTCTACCATAAGGGGGGTGTCATCTGCATATCTGAGGTTATTGATAGCAATTAGGAAAAAGGATATTTATAAAGGCAAACACACTTCCTTAGGGAACCTTCAAGTGGGCATCAGAACCCTAAGGATTTCCTTGTGCAAGACCGTGACAATTAAAATCAGTTTTAGTACTTTTTGTCCCAGAATACCATTTTGTCCATACCATTTCTGTCCTTTATTGTGCCCATCTTCCCATGAAAATTTCCACTGAAGAGACCTCTAGTCTTTCCCAGTCTATTGTTTGGATCTAACAGAAGCAGAAGATATTAAGAAGAAGTGGTAAGAATATACAGAAGAACTATACAAAAAAGATCTTCATGACCCAGATAATCACGATGGTGTGATCAGTCACCTAGAGCCAGACATCCTGGAATGTGAAGTCAAGTGAGCCTTAGGAGGCATCAGTACGAACAAACCTAGCGGAGGTGATGGAATTTCAGTTGAGCTATTTCAAATCCTAAAAGATGATGCTGTGAAAGTGCTGCACTCAGTATGCCAGCAAGTTTGGAAAACCCAGCAGTGGCCACAGGACTGGAAAAGTCAGTTTTCATTCCAATCCCTAATAAAGGCAATGCCAAAGAATGCTCAAACTACCACACAAGTGCTCTCATCTCACACACTAGCAAGGTGATTCTCAAAATTCTCCAAGCCAGGCTTCAACAGAACATGAATCATGAACTTCCAGATGTTCAAGCTGGATTTAGAAAAGGCAGAGTAACCAGATCAAATTGCCAACATCCACTGGATTGTGGAAAAAGTAAGAGAGTTCCAGAAAAACATCTATTTCTGCCTTATGGACTATGCCAAAGCCTTTGGCTGTGTGGATCACAATAAACTGTGGAAAATTCTGAAAGAGAAGGAATACCAGACCACCTGACCTGCCTCCTGAGAAATCTGTATGCAGGTCAAGAAGCAACAGTTAGAACTGGATATGGAACAACAGACTGGTTCCCAATAGGAAAAGGAGTACATCAAGGCTGTATATTGTTACCCTGCTTATTTAACTTCTATGCAGAGTACATCATGAGAAACGCTGGGCTGGAGGAAGCACAAGCTGGTATCAAGATTGCTGGGAAAAATATCAATAACCTCAGATATGCAGATGACACCACCCTTATGGCAGAAAGTGAAGAACTTAAGAAGTTGACTTCAAACTCAACATTCAGAAAACTAAGATCCTGGCATCCGGTCCCATTACTTCATGGGTAATAGATGGGGAAACAGTGGAAATAGTGACAGACTTTATTTTTCTGGGCTCCAAAATCACTGCAGATGGTGACTGCAGCAATGAAATTAAAAGATGCTTGCTCTATGGAAGAAAAGTTATGACCAACCTAGACAGCATATTAAAAATCAGAGACATTACTTTGCCAACAGATCCATCTAGTCAAAGCCAGTCATGTATGGATGTGAGAGTTGGATTATAAAAAAAAAAGCTGGGCACCAAAGAATTGATCCTTTGGAACTGTGGTGTTGGAGAAGACTCTTGAGAGTCCCTTGGACAGCAAGGAAATCCAACCAGTCCATCCTAAAGGAAATCAGTCCTGAATATTCATTGGAAGCACTGATGCTGAAGCTGAAACTCCAATACTTTGGCCACCTCATGTGAAGAACTGACTCATTGAAAAGACTCTGATGCTGGGAATGATTGAATGCAGGAGGAGAAGGGGATGACAGAGGATGAGATGGTTGGATGGCATCACCGACTCAATGGACATGAGTTGAGTAAACTCTGGGGGTTGGTGATGGACAGGGAGGCCTGGCATGCTGCAATCCATGGGGTCTCAAAGAGTCGGACATGACTGAGTGACTGGAACTGAACTGTCCCACAATAAGTACAGTTAGGATGAAATTCCCTATCATGGGAAAGACTTCTCCACCTTTTGACCTGTTTGCACTCTGGTTTGTTTCTTTCATGGTACATACCTGGGTTTACAAAATTGTAAAGAAAATATAACTCAGATTTTGAGATAAGCAGAATGTATCCCATCACACTGATACTTGTCAGCTGAAATATTTGAGACACCTCAACCATTAATGGGGATCATGACAGCATTATTACTGCCCCTCGCAGGCAAATATGTGAAATGGTATCTGGAATGTTCAGTAATTAATTTCTTCAACTATTTGAATCATTTCCTTTTTCTGTTTCTAGTATTAAGTTTTGTAATATATCTTTCATGATATTAAGTTTTAAAAATTCTGTAACATAAAGAATTACCAGAGCTTCTGATTCTTCCCAGTATGGATATTTTCCTCCAATAGTCTCCTTAGTTGAAGGCAAGGGTAAGCATGATGATCAAAATACCTAAAAAAAAAAAAGGATCAGAAAAATTGTGCTGTGGATGTGGGCAGGGAAACTGAGTCACTTAGACTTACACTCCTATATACAAAATATGAGTAACCACTGCTTTACAAACAAAAATAGCCATTCCTGGCAAAATGAATATACCTTTGTAAGCTCCAATAGAACTTTAACCCAGTGAATTAAAGAATTAATGACATCCATAGTATATGGTTTAATAAAATGGATAGTAAACAAGTGGAAATATATGGTTGTAGACTCAAATTTTCAAACTGTCTCATATGTCTAAATTTTCATGTAAAATCTCACATCTTTCCTTATTAAAATCTTTCCCTTCCTGGAACTGAATCCTGTCTAATCCTTACAAAGCAGTTAATAAGCATCTTCCCTTCAGATGAGCTAACTACAACTTCATTTTGATTTTTAACAGCAAAAATAAGTTGACTTATATTTTGTAATATATTTACTATGCTTTAAAAAAAGTAAGTAAAATCTTGTGGTGGGTTTGAGCAGAGTCTAATATTCATCCTTCTTAAGTAAGCACAATGCATTTAAAGGATATTACCTGTAAGAAGCACTGTACTAGAAAAGGGCTCCAGTGTCGTAGCCATTTGAGAAATCTAGGCGTGTTTAATCTGCTCTCATATTTCTTATAAATTGTGAATGAACTAACGAGTGATACCAGTCAGAGATTCACCCAGTCATTCACATCAGCTGTTAAAACTCTTATGTGGATTTAAACGCCATTTCTGAACAAAAGTTCTCACACACAGAAATAATGTCTTTGAAGAGACATTTACAGTATGTTTCCATTGAATTTAAGAGTTCAGAGGTAGATCAGTCATAATCTTCAGTAAATAACGTCCTAGTGCATTCAGTGCATGTGTAGCATTCTTTTACTGTTTTATATTAAGAATATAATATACATATCTACAGGTATCTTACCTGGCATCCAGTCTAAAATCAAAAATCATACCAAAAACTTGTGCCTGACTGTTGGACTCTCAACATTTACAGGTTGGCTACTCTGAAGCCACTAATTTGGAATTTTCTGTTTATCACTCCTTTGTTTCAAAATGTGTGTGTATATATAATACACATACACATGTGTGTATATAATACATGTGTGTATATAGTATACATACATAACAAAATATATAAAAATGCATGGTTTGTCATATATGTCATATGTTATGGCATATAATATTATAGGATGCATATATCAAACATAAAATATATACTTTCATCATATATATATGAAAAATTGATATGGTATGATATAATATAGGTGATAGAAATATATAAAATTTATATAAATATGCCTTATCTATATGGATATACTTTATTTTTATCATAGATCATATACAATATATAAAATTATATATATATATTTCTTATATATCTACAAACATAGATTTTATTTGTATTTATAAATAGGCTGTGAAATTGGATGTCATATTGCAAACAGTCTTCTGAAACTTGATATTTAGACACTAGCTGCCTATATTCAACAGATTTTAATCTTATTTTCTCACTCTCTTTCCATTTATTCTATTGCTACTTTCTCAGCTTTTTAGGTTGGAAACCCATTGTGTTAATTTTCATCCATATTTCTTTCATAATATAAATATTTGGAGCTGTAGATTTTATTCAAATCATTTCTGTTACAGAAATTCTGATATAATGCTTTTATTATAATTTATTTCTGGATGGTTTGAAATTCTTTTACAATTTCTTCTTTAATTCCTAACTTAAAGTATTTTTAAACCTCTAAATAAACATGTTTACATTAAATTTTGAAAAACCATCCTAGATTTATCTTTAAAATGTAATCTGATATTCTTTGTGTTTTAAAAATCTTATTTAATCCATTTTTTCTTGTTGCAGATGAGTGCCTTCTCTGCACTTTTCCTGGTTATCTTACTTTCTTCTATTCATGAAAGAATTAACAGATCAATGTTATGTTTTACCATTTTTATAAATTAAGTAATATCTAAAACAGACTTTGTTCTTAATAGTGAAAAGTAGTCACCATTTTAGAGAATATTTTAAAACTAGTTGAAACTCATCCAGTCAGAATGGCTGAGATCCAAAAGTCTACAAGCAATAAATGCTGGAGAGGGTGTGGAGAAAAGGGAACACTCTTACACTGTTGATGGGAATGCAAACTAGTACAGCCACTATGGAGAACAGTGTGGAGATCCCTTAAAAAACTGGAAATAGAACTGCCTTATGACCCAGCAATCCCACTGCTGGGCATACACACTGAGGACACCAGAATTGAAAGAGACACGTGTATTCCAATGTTCATGACAGCACTGTTTATAATAGCCAGGACATGGAAGCAACCTAGATGTCCATCAGCAGATGAATGGATAAGAAAGCTGTGGTACATATACACAATGGACTATTACTCAGCCATTAAAAAGAATACATTTGAATCAGTTCTAATGAGGTGGATGAAACTGGAGCCTATTATACAGAGTGAAGTAAGCCAGAAAGAAAAACACCAATACAGTATACTAACACGTATATATGGAATTTAGAAAGATGCTAACAATAATCCTGTATACGAGACAGCAAAAGAGACACTGATGTATAGAACAGTCTTTTGGACTCTGTGGGAGAGGGAGAGGGTGGGATGATTTGGGAGAATGGCTTTGAAACATGTATAATATCATATATGAAACAAGTCGCCAGTCCAGGTTCAATGCACGATACTGGATGCTTGGGGCTGGTGTACTGGGATGACCCAGAGGGATGGTACGGGGAGGGAGGAGGGAGGAGGGTTCAGGATGGGGAACACGTGTATACCTGTGGCAGATTCATGTTGATATATGGCAAAACCAATACAATATTGTAAAGTTAAAAAATAAAAAAATAAAAATAAAATATATATTAGAGGAAAAAAGTAAATAAAGTGAAAAAAAAAAAAAAAAGCTACACTGACGCCTAGATTTATGAGTAATGGGGCTCAACTTTAGTCCATATGAGGACTAAAATGTGGTTTTTGTCCTCAGGAGGTTACTATCCAGTTAGTGTTCTCAATGCATGCAAATATCTTAGAAGTTGATCTATTTTTTTTAAGAGACCTCAGCTAAGTAACAGATGTTTTATTGAACATCTGTCAAATCTGTTCTCATCCTCATCAGAGCCAACATTACCATCCTCCACGATATTTTCTGACTTTTATTGAGGTTACTGGAGTGTAAACGTGCTGTGCTATTCCTGCTATTAGAATATTAACCACAAATACAATATCATTCATATTCTGTACCCTGGATTTCTTACTCATATACTGTTTCTGATTCTTTGCTTTTCTTTAATTGTATTTCTATTACCCTAATTCAAACTTGGGGAATTGAAATTAATACCTAACTGTATTATGCTTAGTGAGATAGTTCAGTTCAGTTTAGTCGCTCAGTCGTGTCCGACTCTTTGCAACCCCATGAATCGCAGCACGCCAGGCCTCCCTGTCCATCACCAACTCCCGGAGTTCACTCAGACTCATGTCCATCAAGTCAGTGATGCTATCCAGCCATCTCATCCTCTGTTGTCCCCTTCTCCTCCTGCCCCCAATCCCTCCCAGCATCAGAGTCTTCCAATGAGTCAACTCTTTGCATAAATGGCCCTCATACCGTAAGTGCAGTCAAGTAGCTAATTAGCTATTTTAAATCCAGCCAACTTGGCTTGGTACCAATAAAATATGGATATATCTGTGTGGTATCATGATTAAAGCACCAGTGGACTTCATGCTGTTTCAAAATCCGAATAACTAGAAGGGATGACTCGAATGAGGCTAACTTTGGACCTGGCAGAGCATCAATAGTGACTGATCTTATGTAGGGTGAGGGGGTTGTTAGGTTATTTTTATGAAAGGAAACTCTGTTTTGTCAGTTTTCAGACCCAGTTAGACAGTGGTATTGGTTTTATTTTGATCCATCATGGTTACAGAGTAGCCTTGTCTGGTATTTTATGAAATTATTTATGTCCAACGAAGAATGGCCCGCCCATGAGTGCCAGGTCAGCTCCTTGCAATACCAAGGCCTAGCTGATGCGACTAGGCCAAGTCGTGATGGTCAGTGATGCTTTTTGTCTTCATCACCCATCAAATTAAGCTTCATTCACTCATTCCAAAAGTACTGGTTGCTAAGTTAGAAAGGCTAACACATGTTTATCAAAGCTGAAAGTAGTTCTGAACAAATGAAACTGTTTTATTTCATAGTATTCATAGTCAAATAATGGATATAAATAATACTGTTCCAAAATGAATATGATAATGGAACTGTGCTGTTTGCAACAAAAGATAAGTAAATGATAACTATTTTAACTTAGAAGAAAGCTAACAAAGTCTGGAAAATTACCAAAGATTTTGCAGAAGATGTTACACTTGATTTGAGATCTAAAGCATGAAAAAGAGTTAAGTAAACAGAGAAGGGAGTAGGGCTCCAGGGAGAAGGAACATATCTAAAAATATTGCTTTTTGATACAGCATGCTACAGTGCACATGGAGATTGAAAATAAAGCTTTTGTAGCAGGATTAGAAAGAGAGTAGAATCTTGGTATGAGATGAGAAAAGAGTCTTAGTTGGGGTCAAATCATATAAGGACTTGTAAACCACGTTCAGGAATTTTATATTCATTGTAAGAATGATGGAAAATACTGACATATTCTAGCTAATGACATTAACATTTTTGAAATATCATTCCTAATTCATAATCTGATACAGTTAGAATGAAATTTTTAAATATGATGTCCTCAAAACATTGGAGAATGATTCTGAATCCCCAAATCAAAACCACTAGCTTTTGCTCAAGGGGCTGATAAGCGTTCTGTGATTAGGGAAGTACTGGAAGAAGACTGAAGTTCTCTAAGCACATCTTAGCTCATGTATTTAACATAATATATTAGATTCTGTGCATTTCAGTTGAAAATATTTTCCTAGAGTCTAAGACACACCACAGAAAGTCTAAGGAGAAAAATGAAGGTACATTGTTAGCATCACTCCTTTCCTAAGGCCTCTTGTTTTTTTTGTTGTTGTTGTTGTTTGTTTGTTTGTTTTAGCAGGTAAGACATCACATATTCTTTGTGATTGGCTTTATGTGGTTTGTCTCGGTCCCTGCACAGGAACCATACTTTTCCTGAGTTTGGAATGTTAAATAAGAATTGAATACGCCTTCACTTTGAAGTGCCCTCACTGATTCTTCTAGCTATGGAGAAGATTACCCCATGCACTGAAGTTGGTTTTAAAGCCATCTCATATATGAGAACGCATAGAATATTTCTTGATTGAAATAACAGAAGATTCTGTATATGTATCTTCATCACTGGATGTTTCTCTGTTTTGGTTTTGATAACACATCTTGACTCGCTGTGGGTTCTCTGACTCACTTTACCCTTTAAATCTGTGACCTGACTATTCTCAATCCAGACTGCGCACTTGACTTTTAAACCTACCCAGAGTTGAACCTTGATCTGAGCGACCCTCAGTGCTTTCTTGTACAACCCCTCATTAGTCCTCTTAAAGTGTGATTTACTCATTTCTCTGTGATCCACCAACTCAGATTTCTGGTGTTACAGAAACTATTTTTCTATCAAATTTCTGTTATGTTTAGGTATTGACAGTACTTAATTCACACCAGATATTATGAACATGGAAACTGTAGACAGTATTATAACATTGGAGGTTTTAAAAGCACTTCTCTTGGGGTAACTCTGAGATTAGGATTCTTATTGCTCTCCTTTTTCCTGTACTCTTTAGAATAAATGATTAACCTTACTTGGCTTTGGTTTTAAAAGTTGGGATAATAATAAAAATAACCTTAACAATAGCAAGAGTACTGAGGAAAATAGTTATAAAGGGAATAAATTATAAAGATTAAAAATGTTCAATATCATGCCATTTTTAACCACCTGTACTGAAAGTACATCATATTCTAGGTAAAAGTCAAATTGATATTCAATCACAGTTTGTCAAACATTATCTTTGATCCTATCACTAACGAGTCATCAGATTTCAAAACAAATATCACACTTGATCAAAAGAAATACTCTATAAGTAGATGTTTTTCTATTCTACCTCTGTTGGGAAATAAACTGTTTTTCACAGTTAATAGTCACTTTTTTAAAAAGATACACATGTTTTGCAATCAAATAACATGTCAATCTAATATTCTTCAGTAATCAAAAAATAACATTCTCACATTTAGTTTTTTGCAAAATATAAAAAGCTGAGTATTACATATAAATTTCTTTGAGCCAAACAAATGCACATACAAAGCTATCATTTATACACTCAGTCCAATAAGGCTTCTTGTTTACTTACAACTACAAAACCTACAGAATGCCTGACAAGCTCTGAACTCACAGATTTCAGTTAAATCCTTCAGACTACACATGGGTCCATTCTCCTCAAGGTTGTGTACTGGACTTCCTTTTTGTCTGCTTAGCACTGTAAGATTGCCAAAAACTCCATTTTACTTTTCAGTGGCTTTCTACTCATTTGCTATCCCCTTGACACCCACTATTGAAATCCAATATTCATTAGAAGGACTGATGCTGAAGCTGAAACTCCAATACTTTGGCCACCTGATGCGAACAACTGACTCATTTGAAAAGACCCTGATGCTGGGAAAGATTGAAGGCAGGAGGAGAAGGGGACAACAAAGGATGAGGTGGTTGGATGGCATCACCAACTCAATGGACATGAGTTTGAGTCAACTCCTCTGGGAGTTGATGATGGACAGGAAGGCTTGGCATGCTGCAGTCCATGGGGTCGCAAAGAGTCGGACATGACTGAGTGACTGAACAGAACTGACACCCACAGATTTAAGACTGGTTTATCATTTGGTAGAAAACCAGAGAATCTGTCTCATTTCTCTGTCCCTACACCCTCTATCTCTAGACTGTTGAACCCCTTCTTCAAGGTTTTGGCAGCTCTGAACTCCATTTTGTGACTCCAAAAAGCTAAGGCCGGACAAAACATCCATGGCCTTTCTGCTTGTCAGTTTTGACTCCTTTTTGGATTCTCAGCCTCTGTCACTGCACCTATTATAGGGGTAAATAGAGCCTTGAGGAAAACAATGACTCTATTCTTAAGTTTCCTTTTCTGTGGGATTTTAACCCTTCAGGCCCTAGTTTCCATAGAGGCACACCAATGCTTTCATTTACAACTTATTTGTTCAGCTGAGCCTTTGCACAATGCTGAGGTTAGGGATAGCCACCCACTACCGAGTCAAAAAATTCATCTAGAACTTGCTATCTGTCTATGGCACTAGAGGTTCCACCACATCCATGGATTCAACTACACTCAGACCAGGTAGTACCACAGTATTTATTATTAAAAAAAAAATCCATTTTTACTGTTGCAAAAAATCTTCAAGTGGACCCAGGCAATTCCAGCCAGTGTTGTCCAGGTTAGCTGTTTATTATTCCACTTCCCTGACATGTTTTCAGTGGAGGAATAGATCATCGCAAGTAACTCCATCTTACCCAGGAGCAGCAGTAAGAGTTTCTCTTCTTACCTTCATCCTACACTTTCTCTCATCTCCATTTTCTAAGCATATAATATGGAACAAGAACTACAAATCATGTGAGATTGTAAGAGATGCAAATTAGAAATTAAAAATATCTAGTAACTCATGATTATTTCTGGGATGCTCTGGCCTTAAAATTTTCTTAGATTTCCTGTTTACAGTTCTGTTTTCCAAATGTTTTGAAATTGACAGTATTGATTTCAGTGCTTTGGGAAGCTACCTTTCATGCTCCCAACTTTTCTTCCACCTTTCCACTCTTTTCTCTGCACTGGTTTCTCTTCCAAGTCTGCATAGACAATGTAATACAAGAGCATGAAAGCACTTTTTAAAACTCTTTCGGGACTTCTTCTCTGGTGGTCCAGTAAAGACTTTGCCTTCCAATGCAGGAAGTGCCAGTTTGATATCTGATTGGGGAGCTAAAATTCCACATGCCTCACAGCCAAAAAACCAAAACATAAAACCGAAGCAATATTGTAACAAATTTAATAAAAGATTTTTAAAATGGCCCATATAAAAAAAATCTTAAAAAAACAACAACTTTCTCTACTCTGGCATTTATGCAAATTTAGATAAAATCTATTTTTATCATCTCTTTTACTTTTTTCAGTAAGAAAACTTTTTAGTACACCTTTCAAATTACAATTGTGTAGAAAGGTAAAGATTCTAACAAATTAAAATATTTGGTAACAATCCTAGATTCCTAAAATAATTATATAAAATGGAAAGCTGCCATAGAATATTTTAACTTTCTACACATAAGTAAAAAATATTCCTGATTATTTTAGAATTAATCCTATCATGTTTCACATATGTCAATAGAATTTGCCAAAGAATATCCACTTGTACCTAAAATATGAATAGCAACACACACACACACACACACACACACACTGTTACTTTGAGAGACAATAATAAATTTTGGAAATTGCTCACATAACAATTTGCTAAGTTTGCTTTCTGATTAGGGAATAATATTATGTGAAATAAGAAAAAATGAAATTTACTATTTTAACTAAACAAAGTATACACTAAAGTTCATGCTTATCTTCTGAAAAAATACCCTTGATTAATAATTAGTCATATATTAAAAATGTTATTTCTGCTGTTCCATGGGATTATATGTGAGATTTTCTATGGAATAAATATTATCAGATAAAAATATTAAAAGTGCTTTGACATTCCAGAGTGTAGGTAGAGCAATGAATTTACAAAGTTAAATGATTTATGAGTAATAATCAGAATATTTCATTTAGCCATGCCATATATTTGATCAAATTTAGTGATATAAAACAGGTATGGGAATGTCACCTCTGTTACAGCAATTAAAATTTCACTAGAAATAGAAGAATCAAGAGTTTTTTATTTATGATACAAAATAAATTATATTTTAAAGCAATGTAAAACTTTTAAGAAAACTACTGACACCTATGTTCATAAAGTGATATTCCTATGTTATTTCTTTGGCTTAAGAAAGGGAATACCCGTGGTTTTTAAATCATTTATCAGCACAATATTTTAAACATTACAGCCTTATTCCTCTTGGTTAAAAAATTGTAGTATCTAATCCTAAAATGTATCTTCTTTTGCATTTGCCATTTATTTGTCCCCTTTAGATGACATTTGTAGGCAGCAACTGTGCAATATCCCATTGTCCTTTTTTAAAAAGGAAACTTATGACATGCAAATTACACTTTAATAAAAATAACCTATTATGACTAAGATTATATTTCTCTGTCATAGAAAATAATTTTTATCTTACTTTGAATCAGATGAATTTTATATCATTTTTACTTGAAATATTCCTCTATGTATTTTAAAGAAGGCTTTTGAAAACAGAATAATGTAAATGCCTCTTATTATGGAATTTAAAAAATTTAGAAATTTCTTCTTTACGTTGTACTCAACAAACAGGGAGACTAACCAAAAAAGTGTCATTTCTTGACTTCATTCTTTTTAATCCCCCCTTACTTCAAGAGAAATTTTCGCCCTTACATCAGGTTGATCCACACAGCCTATGTATTTTGTCTCATATAAAAGCATCAAGTCTTTAAAATGTTCTTTGTGTTTTATTTTTACTGGAATATATTTTTAGGTCTTAAGAAGATATTGATGTCCTACACGTATTTTAATTAGCTATATCCTTTGAGGTGTTGAGTAATTTTATAAAAGACACAGTCTGTCTCTAAGATTTTGGAAGATTCTTTTATCATTCATAAGAGTTGAATGATTCTTGAGGGCTTCATAGAAAAGATTGTAATACAATTATCCCTTTTGTGATAACATGTAGCAAAGGATATGAGTGTGCACATAATATTTTGATTAAAAGATAAATGCAGAAAGATAAACATCTTTATTTGCAATATGTGACAGATATTTTAATATTTTAATGTCTGTTTTAATTCTGACCTAATTCCATAAATTCAGGGGCTTCCCAGGTGGCGCTAGTGGTAAAGAACCACTTATGTGCAGGAGACATAAGAGACTTGGATTCTATTCCGGGTTGGGAAGATCCCCTGAAGGAGGGCACAGCAATCCGGTATTCTTGCCTGGAGAATACCATGGACAGAGGAGCCTGGCGTGCTACAGTCCATGTGGTCACAGGGTTGGACACGACTGAGTGACTAACATTTAATATCATAAAATTCTCTTTCCTTTACTGACAGTAAGGGAATGAGTTCAGGAAAATCAGATTTTAACTGTGGCAATTTTACCCATTACTTCAAAAAAAACAGTTAATTGCTTTTAAATTTATAGTTCAGTTCAGTTCAGTCACTCAGTCGTGTCCGACTCTGTGACACTGTGAATCAGTAGTTACCGCTTTTTAAAAACAAGTGTTCAGAATTACAAATGACTGTATACATCTAATTAAAATTAAAATGGCAAAATACATCAAATAGGAGCCAACATGTGTGCTAATGTTTAATTGAACATACTGTACATATGAATTAAGCATATTATTCAAAGAAATTTTACTGAGTATGCACCATTGTAGCTATCACCAAGATCAATATACAGAAAATTCCTCTGAGGTAACCATTATGAACACCATATATTAATGCCAGTAGTTAATGAACTCATACAAGTGAAGTCATATGGCATATATGCTTTGATTTTTGACTGTTCTTTCAATGTTTAATGTAGTGATATTCACTCATGTCACACCAGAAGTTTTTTTGTTTGTTTGTTTTTTGTTTTTTTCATTTCTGTGTAGTTTTCCTTATGTGAATATACTACAATTTGCTTATACATTTTATCATTGATGATTATTTCCAATCTGGTGTTGTGATGAATGAAGCTGTGCTGAACATTCTCGCATAAGGCCTTGGTTGGAATTGGTTTGTCACATTGTATACCTTAGCTTCGGAGAAGGCAATGGCACCCCACTCCAGTATTCTAGCTTGGAAATCCCATGGACGGAGAAGCCTGGTAGGCTGCAGTCCATAGGGTCATGAAGAGTCGGACATGACTGAGCGACTTCACTTTCACTTTTCCCTTTCATGCATTGGAGAAGGAAATTGTAACCCATTCCAGTGTTCTTGCCTGGAGAATCCCAGGGATGGGGGAGCCTGATGGGCTGCCGTCTATGGGGTTGCACAGAGTCGGACACGACTGAAGTGACTTAGCGGCAGTGGCAGCAGCAGCATACCTTAGCTTTAGTTGTTACTACCAAACATATTTTAAAGGTGATTGTATCAAGTTATACTTTCACGGCCAGTGTTAACAATGTGACACTTGACTCGCATCCCCTCTGCTACTTGTTACTCTCATTTCTATTAATTTTCTCCCATTCATTTGGGTGCAGTAGTATCTCAGAAATTTAATTTTCATTTCCCTAATGGCTAAAAACCTTTTTCATGTCCTTATTGGCTAGTTGGATATCTTCTT
The DNA here is from genome assembly GCF_029378745.1 of Bos indicus. Taxonomy (NCBI): domain Eukaryota; kingdom Metazoa; phylum Chordata; class Mammalia; order Artiodactyla; family Bovidae; genus Bos; species Bos indicus. Next base: position 99,076,667 of record NC_091766.1, on the reverse strand, counting down.
TTGCTAAGCATTTGTTCAATATTTTTTTTTGCTGCTTTTATTGATTTTAATGATATCTTTTACTTACTTTATTTAAATAAGCATTTCTGTCATAGTCCTTTGAGATATGTATATCAAAAATTCTATCTCAGCCTATGTTTTAATTTTCACTCTCTCAAAGTTATCTTAGAATGATTTGATATTCTTAATTTTAGTGACACCTGATTGACCATATTTTTATGATTACTTATTGTGTCTTGTTTAAAATAAATACTTCCTTAGTATAAAATCATAAAACTAATTTCTTGTGTTCTTTTTCTAGGTTTATTTTACTTCTAGGTCTGGGTCTATGTTCTGTCTGAAATTAAAGTTTTACTTGTCATGTGAATGTAAGGTGATCATTATACAGCTGAACCTTGAACAATGCAGGGGTTAGGGGCGAGGACTCCCACAGAGTGGAAAATCTGTATACTGCTATATCTGCCTCAGTAACAAAGAAATTGATCAATGATTCATCCAAAAACAGGAAGCTGAAACAGTTTGGACTGAATCAGGACTCAAACCCTAGTCGTTTTGATTCCTCATATTGGGGCTGTATTCAAATAAAAAATTGCCTCCACATTTAGTCAGTTTAAAGATCCATAAAATGAAAAGTGCAGCTACTATGCGGGTTGAAAAATCTGCATATAAGTGGATCCTTGTTGTGCAAATTCACGTTCGAGCCTCACCTGTGTTCATTTTTTCCATGTGTTGTGATAGGCAGCCTCTAAGGAGGCTCTCAATTATCCCTGCTACCAATATCCATGCCCTGATGCAGTTCTTTCCCCATGAGTGTAGATCAGGTGGCGCACTGCAGAAGTGACAGGATGTCCCTTCCAAGATTTAGCTGTAAGAGATAGGCCTCTAGTACAGCCACCATGGAGAACAGTGTGGAGATTCCTTAAACAACTGGAAATAGAACTGCCATATGACCCAGCAATCTCACTGCTGGGCATACACACTGAGGAAACCAGAATTGAAAGAGACACATGTACCCCAATGTTCATCGCAGCACTGTTTGTAATAGCCAGGTCATGGAAGCAATCTAGATGTCCATCAGCAGACAAATGGATAAGAAAGCTGTGGTACATATACACAATGGACTATTACTCAGCCATTAAAAAAATGCATTTGAATCAGTTCTAATGAGGTGGATGAAACTGGAGCTTATTATACAAAGTGAAGTAAGCCAGAAAGAGAAACACACCTCATACGAAGAGTTGACTCATTGGAAAAGACTCTGAGGCTGGAAGGGATTGTAGGCAGGAGAAGGGGACGACAGAGGATGAGATGGCTGGATGGCATCAGCAGCTCGATGGACGTGAGTTTGAGTAAAGAGTAAAAGTAAAGGCTTAGTGATAAGGAATCTGCCTGCCAATGCAGGAGACTTGGGTCCAATCCCTGGGTTAGGAAGATCCCCTGGAGAAAGGAATGGCAATCACTCCAGTAATCTTGCCAGGAAAATCCCATGGAGAGAGGACCCTGGCAGCTACAGTCCATGGGGTTGCAAAAGACTCAGACATGATTTAGCAACTAAAAAACAGCATACAATTATGTTTGAAGTTAATGGTGACCCCCAAATAATCACAATTCAAATTATATTAGCAATTCATAATCCTATTGGGACAAAATTTTCCTAAAGTTTAGCTTGTAGGGCATTTGCCTGCTTATTGGACTATTAACTGGAATTAGGAATGAGTGAATTCTATGAAGTGGGTGCTACAAGTTGAATATCCTAAAATTTACATATTGAATTCCTAATACACAACATGGTTTTAGATGGGTCTTTTGGAGGTAATTAGGTCATGATGGAGTCTTCATGAATGGCATTAGTGCCCTTAAAATGGCAGTAGTGGCCTCTTATCACGTCTGCCATGTTAAAGATCCTTTGTCCCCTTGTGAGGTTACAAGGAAAAGGAAGCCATCTAGGAAGCTGGTCCCCATCAGACACTGAATCTGCTGGTGCCTTGACCTTGGACTTGCCACCCTCTAAAGCTATATAAATAAATTTGTTGTTTATAAGGCACTCAGTTTCTAGTTGGGGCTTCTCTGATAGCTCAGTTGGTGAAGAATCTGCCTGCAATGCAGAAGACCCCAGTTCAGTTCTGGGGTCAGGAAGATCCCCTGGAAAAGGGATAGGCTACTCACTCCAGTATTCTTGGGCTTCCCTTGTGGCCCAGCTGGTTAAGAATCCACCTGCAATGCAGGAGACCTGGGTTCAATCCCTGGGTGGAGAAGATCCCCTGGCTAAGGCAAAGGGTACCCACTGCAGTATTTTGGACTCAAGAATTTCATGGACTGTATAGTCTATGGGGTTGCAAAGAGTCAGACACAACTGAGTGACTTCCATTTTCACAGTCTCTAGTATTTTATTATAGCATCCTAAATGTAAATGGTGGGATAGCTGCTACTGACTAGAGTAAATAATTTAAATAAAGAAAATAAAAAACATTCTGGGACTTAAATTCTCAGTGAAAGTCACAGATGATAAATATATATAACTATTCTAAAGAATATCTAATAAATTTTGTTCCATAAGATCTGTAAAACAACAAATAATTTTTAAGTTTGAGGGTTGTTAAAATACATTATAAGCAGATTTTGCTTTCTAAAGGTGACTACAAAGTTACCATCCATTTTATATGCTCTTTGGAAATGTGACTTTGATCATCCTGATGAAAGCAGGAGTTTATTTTTTCATCCCTTTGACAGTACTACTTCCTCAGTGATCAGTACAAAGAAATAAAATAAAACAATAGACTAGGAAAGACTAGAGATCTCTTCAAGAAAATTAGAAATACCAATAGACCATTTCACGGAATGATGGGCTCAATAAAGGACAGAAATGGTAGGGACCTAACAGAAGCAGAAGATATTAAGAAGAGGTGGCAAGAATACACAGAAGAACTGTACAAAAAAGATCTTCACAGCCCAGATAATCATGATGGTGTGATCACTCAACTAGAGCCAGACATCCTGGAATGTGAAGTCAAGTGAGCCTTAGAAAGCATGTCTATGAACAAAGCTAGTGGAGGTGATGGAATTCCAGTTGAGCTATTTCAAATCCTGAAAGATGATGCTGTGAAAGTGCTGCACTCAATATGCCAGCAAATTTGGAAAACTCAGCAGTGGCCGCAGGACTAGAAAAGTTCAGTTTTCATTTAATCCCAAAGAAAGGCAATGTTAAAGAATGATTAAACTACCACACCATTGCCCTCATCTCACATGCTAGTAAAGTAATGCTCAAAATTCTCCAATCAGGCTTCAATAGTTCATGAACCGTGAACTTCCAGATGTTCAAGCTGGTTTTAGAAAAGGCAGAGGAGCCAGAGATCAAATTGCCAACATCTGTTGGATCATAGAAAAGGCAAAAGAGTTCCAGAAAAACATTGATTTCTGCTTTATTGACTATGCCAAAGCTTTTGATTGTGTGGATCATGATCAACTGTGGAAAATTCTGAAAGAGATGGAAATACCAGACCACTTGACCTGCCTCTTGAGAAACCTGTATGCAGGTGAGGAAGCAACAGTTAGAACTGGACATGGAACAACAGACTGGTTCCAAATAGGAAAAGGAGTATGTCAAGGCTGTATATTGTCACCCTGCTTATTTAACTTGTATGCAGAGTACATCATGAGAAACGCTGGACTGGAGGAAGCACAAGCTGGAATCAAAATTGCCGGGAGAAATATCAACAACCTCAGATGTGCAGATGACACCACCCTTATGGCAGAAAGTGAAGAGGAACTAAAAAACCTCTTGGTGAAAGTGAAAGAGGAGAGTGAAAAAGTTGGCTTAAAGCTCAACATTCAGAAAACTAAGATCATGGAATCCAGTCCCATCACTTCATGACAAATAGATGGGGAAATACTGGAAACAATGGCAGACTTTTTTTTTTTTTTTTTTTGGTTAGAGGTGCTCCGAAATCACTACAGATGGTGACTGTAGCCATGAAATTGAAAGATGCTTACTCCTTGAAAGGAAATTATGACCAACCTAGACAGCATATTAAAAAGCAGAGACATTACTTTGCCAACAAAAGTCTGGTTGGCAACAAAGGTCTATTCAAGGCTATGGTTTTTCCAGTGGTCATGTATGGATGTGAGAATTGGACTGTAACAAAGCTGAGCACAGAAGAATTGATGCTTTTGAACTGAGGTGCTGGAGAAGACTCTTAAGAGTCCCTTGGACTGCAAGGAGATCCAACCACTCCATCCTAAAGGAAATCAATCTTGGGTGTTCATTGGAAGGACTGATGCTGAAGCTGAAACTTCAATACTTTGGCCACCTGATGCAAAGAACTGACTCATTGGAAAAGACCCTGATGCTGGGAAAGATTGAATGTGGGAGAAGGGGACGACAGAGGATGAGATGATTGGATGCCATCACCGACTCAATGGGTGTGAGTTTGAGTAAACTCTGGGAGTTGGTGATGGACAGGGAGGCCTGGCGTGCTGCAGTCCATGGGGTCACAAAGAGTCAAACATGACTGAGCGACTGAACTGAACTTGAATGTAGGCAAGCCCTGAGCTGGCTTTGTCTTATGATCTTTTGTCAGTTCTAAGTGTCTGTAAATAAGAATTACTTTACATTACTAATGATGATTACAACTTACAGGGTTTTACTATAGTTCAAAGGCAATAAAGACTAAAATCAGATAACAGAATTGTGTCTCCTTGATACGACAAAATTTTCCATTGAAGAATCTAGGCTATTCTGATGACCTTTTGATATGCTGGGGTGGGGAGGAAAGAGAGAAACTACCACATGGAAGACCAGAGGCACCAGACACTTTATGAAGATACCAACTCGGATAATCCAGCCAAGACAAGCCTTTGATGATTCCAGCACCGCTTGCCATATGACTAGCACTGTATGTGAGATTCAGTGAGAAAAATCTGTGAAGATGAAGAACCATGAAATGAATATCTTTTTTTCCTAAACTGTTAATTTCTTGGTGGTTTATCACACAGCTATAGAATGAAAATTGTTATGAGAACTGGAGTATTGACAAACAAAAACCTATAATATGTGACACTGATTTTTGAACTGGATCCCAGGAAATGGCTAGGAAGACCTTGAGGAAACTGATGATGGAAGCTGAAAAATAATGAGGATAATGTTATTGGAGTCTGGATGGAGAACAGCCTGTGTTATACAGCAGTAGAAAGGACAGAAAAATGGCTGTGTATTATAACATGAAAAAAATAGGAAATTAACTGGTGAATCTGGCTACGGGTACTTCCACCAAGAACATTCAAAAACGCCAATTGATGTTTTATCTATATTTGCTAAAAAATACAGATGAATGAAAGAAGGAACTGCCCGACTGTTGAGCAGAATTAATAGAACATATAAGGCAATCTGTATGCTTTCAAGCCAAAATGTTCTCAGAGTAAGAAGTGACCTCAGAATAAAGATCAAATTCAGGAACTAGGGCTTCCCTGCTTGCTCAGATGGTAAAGAATCTGCCTGTAGTGCAGAAATCTGGGTTCTATCCCTGGGTCAGGAATATCCCCTGGAGCAGGGAACGACTATCCACTCCAGTATTGTTGCCTGGAGAATTCCATGGACAGAGGAGCTTTGTGGGCTACAGTCCATGGGGTCGCAAAGAGTCAGACACAACTGAGCGACTAACACTTGTCCAGTAAAATGTAGCCTCAGAGAGAATGTAAACTAAGGATGTTGTTGTAAAATTCTTCATCAAAACACTATAACGACTTAAGGTGACATCCCTTATGTCATCTCAGTTGGAGAAAAATGACTTTTGAGGAACTTAAAGTCTTTCTTGACTTTTTTCTGCTAGGCAAATTGGCTTCTAATATCATGAAGCTGTCATTTAATAGTTGTCTAAACGTCAGTTCATGAATCTTATTGAGAGAATTCATCTTGAAGAAATTTGTGAGTGTCACTTTGGTTTTATAGTAGGAATACCAGGAAGATTCATAAGGCTATCACAAAGATTTTAAGAGAACCGGGTCAGCTAAAGCATCAGCATCTTGGACTGAGAGGCAGAGACAATTACAACTGAAACAGTCCTCAGGGCTCATGGATTTCAAATGCTGGGAAGCAGTTTTGGAAAACTACTCAGCTGCAAATATGAATTGATCAGAAAGAAGATTGATTCAGAATGTAGAGTTAAGCTCAATTTCTAAGATCAGAAATGACCTTAATCAAGGAACTTGTGACATGCCTAAGCAGATGCTGTAATTTGTATGGGCCAGTGACTACCATGTTCTTCTATGCTGGCTATGCCTGTCTTACCAACATGTGTTGGATGAATGTGGGAGTAGATAACTTAGGTAATACTCTTCAAATATAAACAAACATCTCCCCATATTCTGGGTTTGTTTACAATCTTGTCATCTTATTTAATTGAAATTTTTCCCATAGGCTTTCTCTTTTATTTGTTTTAAGATAAGAGGATTTGTGGAAGTTTTCCCCTCTCCCCGAACAAACAAACACAAGAAACCTATTCTCTACATACTTACTAACAGGAATATTCTGTTAATATGAGTTCCAAGGAATTCCTGAATATTCAATTTAATTTTTTTAGGCAACTTTCTTTTTTAGAAATACTTATTTATTAGTGTGTAATCAGGACTTAATGTTTTAGACTTTTTTATATCACATAAGGGCCTTCCCTCATATCTCAGCTGGTAAATCATCTTCCTGCAATGCAGGAGACCCAGGTTCGATTCCTGGGTCAGGAAGATCCCCTGGAGAAGGAAATGGCAGTCCACTCCAGTATTCTTGCCTGGAGAATCCCATGGACAGAGGAGCCTGACAAGCTACAGTTTACGAGATTGCAAGAGTCAGGCATGACTTAGCGACTACACCACCACCATCATACCACATAAGAACCTCATAAGAAAATATTAGAGATGCCACCCTAAATATTCATGATATTTCCAAAATCATATCAAAGAATATTATCACACACATTTGATCTAAACTTTGCCGTAAAGGCTGCATTCTATTAGTAATGCTCTGGATTTGATCTTTACCTGCAGGCTCTTTCTTAATGGAAAATATTTTGTTGGCTGAAAATATCATTCAGGGGATCATAACTAAATTTATGAAAGTCTGTCTTGGTTTCATGAAGATATGTGCTTCCCTCAAATGTAGGAAATATACGTGGCAAAACATGACATTCATGACTTTCATTCTTTGGCAATTACAGATTCCAAATATCAGAATCCATTCTCTTCCTTGAACTCTTATCCACTTTTCAATTTGTTATTTCTATGTGGTCAGGTTAAGGGAATAACTATATTTCCCATTATGAATGACTTTTTAAATCATATAGGAGGTATACTTTTATCAGAAGACTATCAGAACTTATTTTTAAGGTTTACTCTTTTAAAGGTATATTACAAGATATATGATAAAATGTAATTTATAAACTTTTAATAAGATCTAATTGTTAGATATATGACTTTGGGGAATGTAATTAACAAGTCAGTATCACTGTATCAGAATAATTTAAATATAAATGCTTTTCTTTTGGAATTTTCATAATATTTTCTTTTGGGAATTTCTTAAGATTCATGATGTAATGTGTATGGGATGACAAACAGAACTTATGACATAGAAGAGGTTTCAGTAAATGAATTCCCTTCTGTATTCTCCTGTTTCCTTTTAAAACTTTTAATTAAGAAAGCATCATCTGTGCATACCACCTGGCTAAAAAGTCTGAGGTATATTTCCACAATGTTGTTATTCAGTAACTGAGCTCTGTCCAGCTCTTTGTGACCACATGGACTGCAGCATGCCAGCCTCCACTATCCACTATCTCCCACGGTTTGCTCAAACTCATGTCCATTGAGTCAGTGATACTATCCAACCATCTCATCCTCTATCACATCTTTCTCCTGCCCTCAGTCTTACCCAGCATCAGGGTCTTTCCCGATGAGTCAGCTTTTCAAGTGGCCAAACTTCAACATCAGTCCTTCCAATGAATAATCAGGATTGATTTCCTTTAGAATTGACTGGCCTGATTGCCTTGCTATCCAAATGAAGCAGGAATCTTAGTTGTTGTTCATGGAGCTGAAGAATGAACTTCATGAACATGCGAACACTCACAGTAGCAAGCAAATAGGACTTATTTTAAAGAGAAAGAAAGTACAAAGCTCTCAAACTAGATACTGAGAGGGGGGTAAAAAGTCCCCAAGAGGCAGGACTTACAGCAGTCTGATAATTTATTAGACCAAGGACACATTCCAGGAATTGAGGATAAAGGTATAGTTATAGGTTAATGGAGTGAGAACTTTGTTGAAAACAAGACCTACAGTGTAGGTTGCAGACTCCTACACTAACTGCTAGCAATTTCAACCTCACAAGGGCCTCGCAGGAGTCTTCTCCAGCGCCACAGTTCGAAAGCATCATCTTCAGCACTCAGCCTTCTTTATGGTCCAGCTCTCACATCTGTACATGATACTGGAAAAACTGTAGCTTTGACTATATGAACTTTTGTTGGCAAAGTGATGTCTTTGCATTTTAATAAGCTGTCTAGGTATGTCATAGCTTAGCTTCCAAGAAGCAAGTTTCCTTTAAATTTATGGCTGCAGTCACCATCTGCAGTGATTTTGGAGCCAAAGAAAAGAAAATCTGTCACTGCTTTCACTTTTTCCCTTATACACCATGGAGTAATGGGACTGGATGCCTTGATCTGAGCTTTTTAATGCTGAGTTTCAAGCCAGTTTTTTCACTGCATCTTGACCCTCATCAAGAGGCCATTCCCTCTCCACTTTCTGCCATTAGTGATATCATCTGCATATCTGAAGTTCTTAATAATTCTCCTGGCAATCTGGATTCCAGCTTGTGATTGATTCCACAGTACCTCAGCCATAATTCTGGCTAATACAATACTATGCTTTACTAATTACTATTGATAATAATTGATTTGTCAATTATCACAGTCATTTCTGTAACAAATGAAGATGTTTAAAAATTAGATCATCTGCCTCCCCCATGAAAGTATTAATTCAGTATCAATGAAATGAAGACAATGGTTTGTATTTTTCAAATATTCCCTTAGTGACTCTGATACATATACAAGCTTTAGATTAAAAATCTAAAGCTCTTTTCCTGAGTCTGAAAAATAGCATCACTGTAGGAAAAAACATTAATAGGAGATGAACAAAAAGCAATCGTGATTCCAAAGTTAATAATAAGACACTGTTAATAATAAAAAAACATATAGCTCAGAGTTCTTTAGGGTGACAGTTTAGTATTACCTTAAGAAAAATAAAAGCGGGCACCACTGGACTTGAAGGACTGAATATTTATTAAAAGTTATATAGTATACACCTTATATTCCATGTCTTTATTTTCCTGATATGATTGATTTTCTCTAATTTATTTGTACATAATCAGCTTTTCCTTTTCTACCTTAGATAACAGAATAGCTAGGAAATCTTAGAAAAGACATAGAAGTATATCATGCTAAAGGAAATATAATGCTATATTAAAGGCTATATTAAAGGCTATATTAAAGACTATATTAAATAGATTTGTACCTGTAACATCTGTTGAATGATTAACCTTTTAAAAATGACATTCTGTAATTTTAGTGTTCTTACAGTCTAAATGAATTATATCTGAGAATGAAGACTTAGTTTGAATAAAGCTATTGTTAATGCAAATATTAGTCATTGACTGTTAAGGATTTTGTTTCTTTTTTAACTATGAACATAAAGGGTACCTTAGGCTTTTGAGCTCTGAAAATTTTGGTCTTCATATTTTGTGGGGGGAAATGTATGACTGTATTGCTGTTACTATACCTTTGAGTGAAATAAATTGTGAATGGTGGGAAATGCTGTTATGTTGTTCCCAGAACTACAAGGTTTGGGTTTAGAAATTGGATTGTGGAGATTGCCTTAAATCAAACAAAGTGGTTATTTGGCAACACAGTCTGGCCAAGAAGCTTGTTCTGGCTCTTCTGTCAATAAGTAATTTTGAAAAATGCTTCTAATTTTCTAATCAAAATTTATATAAATTAGGAAAGAGAAACCACTGGGGTTATTGAGGGAAATGTAAAAACTCAGGATAATTAAGAGAAGTTCAGTTCAGTTTAGTTGCTCATTCGTGTTGGATTCTTTGCGACCTCAAGGACTTCCATACCCTGGCTTCCCTGTTCATCACCAACTCCCGGAGCTTGCTCAAGATCTGAGGTTTTTGTTTTTTGTTTTTGCTTTAGCTCATTGCATTTTTTTTTTTTTTTTTAATATCCACCTGCAATGCAGGAGACCACAGTCCGATTCCTGGGTCCGAAAGGTTAGCTGGAGAAGGGATAGGCTACCCACTCTAGTATTCTTGGGCTTCCCTGGTGGCTAGACTGATAAAGAATCTACCTGCAAATGCAGGAAAGCTCCCTTTGCCCTCTGGGTTGGGAAGATCCCTGGAGAAGGGAATGGCTATCCACTCCAGTATTCTGGCCTGGAGAATTGCATGGACTGTATAGTCCATGGGGTTGCAAAGAATTTGACATGACTGAGCAACTCTCATGCTTGATAAACAACTTTGGAATGGTTTCAAGCATTCAGCTCAGTTCAGTTCAGCCTCTCAGTCATATCCCACTCTTTGCAAACCCATGGACTGCAGCAGGCCTGGCTTTCCTGTTCATCACCAGCTCCTGAAGCTGGCTCAAACTCATGCTAATCAAGTCGGTGATGCCATTCAACCATCTCATCCTCTGTTGTCCCCTTTTCCTCCTGCCTTCAATCTTTCCCAGCATCAGAGTCTTTTCCAATGAGTCACTTCTTCACATCAGGTGGCCAAAGTATTAGAGCTTCAGCTTCAGCATCAGTGCTTCCAATGAATATTCAGGATTGATTTCCTTTAGGATGGACTGGTTGGATCTCCTTGAAGTCTAAGGGACTCTCAAAAGTCTTCTCCAACACCACGGTTCAAAAGCATCAATTCTTCAGCGCTCAGCTTTCTTTATAGTCCAACTCTCACATACATACACGACTACTGGAATAAACCATAGCTTTGACTAGATGGATCTTTGTCAGCAAAGTAATGTCTCTGCTTTTTAATATGCTGTCTAGGTTGGTCATAGCTTTTCTTCCAAGGAGTAAGCGTCTTTTAATTTCATGGCTGCTGTCACCATCCACAGTGATTTTAGAGCCCCAAAAAATAAAGACTCTCACCGTTTCCCCATCCTTTTGTCATGAAGTGATGGGACCAGATGCCATGATCATCATTTTTAGAATGTTGAGTTTTAAGCCAGTTTTTTCACTCTCCTCTTTCACTTTCATCAAGAGGCTCTTTAGTTCCTCTTCACTTTCTGCCAAAATGGTGGTATGATCTGCATATCTGAGGTTATTGATATTTCTCCAAGCAATCATGATCCCAGCTTGTTCTTTATCCAGCTCAGCATTTCACATAATGTACTCTGCATATAAGTTAAATAACCAGGGTGACAATATACTGCCTTGATGTACTCCTTTCCCATTTTGGAACCAGTCTGTTGTTCCAAAGTGATTCAGTTACACAGATACATGTATCCATTCTTCTTTAAATTTGTTTCCCATTTAAGTTTTTACATAATATTAAGCAGAGATCCCTGTTTGTTAGTTACCTATTTAAATAATGCATGTGTACATGGCAATCTCAAAGTCCCAAAATATCCCTTCCCCTCTGATAACCATAAGTTCATTCTCTAAGCCTGTGTCTGTTTTGTAAATAAGTTTGTTTATTCTTTTTAGATTATGCAGATAAATGATACCAATCAATATTTCTCTTTTTCGGTCTTCCCTCATTATTACAATGTCTAAGTCCATCCATGTTGCTACAAATGGTGTTATTTCATTCTTTATAATTCTGAGTAATAGTCATTGTGTATATATATATATATATATATATATATATATATATATATACCACGCCTTTATCCATTTCTCTATCAGTGGAATTTAGATTGCTTAATGAACACTATTCTTCCCTGGTGGCTCAGACAGTAAAGCGTCTGCCTGCGATGAGGGAGACCTGGGTTCAATCCCTGGGTGGGGAAGATCCTCTGGAGAAAGAAATGGCAACCCACTCAAGTATTCTTGCCTGGAAAATTCCATGGACTGAGGAGACTGGAAGGCTACAGTCCATGAGGTCGCAAAGAGTCAGACACCACTGAGCGACTTCACTTTCACTTTCAATGAACAATAGGGTACATGTATCTTTTTTTTTAATATAACTTTATTTATTTTAATTGGAGGCTAATTACTTTATAATATTGAATTGGTTTTGCCATACATCAACATCAGTCCATCATAGGTGTACACATGTTCCCCTCTCGAACCATGTTTTTAGCTGGATGTATGCTCAGGAGTGGAATTACAGGATCATATGTTAGCTCTATTTTTAGTTTTTTAAGGAACTTCACTACTGTTCTCCATAAGGGCTGTAACAATTTATATTTCCACCTGCAGTGCAGGAAGGTTCACTTCTCTCCATACCATCTCCAGCCTTTGTTGGTGGATTTTTTTAACAATAGCCATTTTGATTGCTGTGAGGTGATATCTCATTATAGTTTTGATTTGCATTTCTCTAATATTTAATGATGTTGAACATCTTTTCATGTGCTCTTTGGCCATGTATATGTGTTCTTTTGAGAAATATCTATTTAGGTCTTCTGCCTATTTTTTGATTGGGTTGCTCGTTTTGATGGCATTAAGCCATGTGAGCTATTTGTAAATTTTGGAGACCCAATCCCTTATCAGACATATCATTTGAAAGTATTTTCTCCCATTCTGTGGGTTGCCTTTTTGTTTTGTTTATTCTTTGCTGTGAACAAATTTTTGAGTTTAACGGGTCTTTTTTTTTTTTAATTTTTGTTTTTATGTCCATTACTCTGGGAGATGGATCAGAAAGGTACTGCTGTGACTTATGTCAGAGAGTGCCATGCTATGCTTATGTTTTCCTCTGAATTTTGTACTGCCAAGTCTCACATTTAGTTATTTAATTCATTTTGAGTTTATGTTTTTATATGCTGTTAGAGAATATTCTAATTTAATTTTTTTAAAATGAAACTGTCCAGTTTTCCCACCACCATTTATTGAAGAGACTGTCTTTCCTCCATTGTACAGTCTTGTTTCCTTTTTTGTAGGTTATTTAAGTATTGGTGTGTGGGTTTATTTCTGAGCTTTCCATCCTGTTCCACTGATCTATATTTCTTTTTTTTTTTTTGCCAAGATCATACTGTTTAGATCACGATAGCTTTGTCATGTAGTCTGAAGTCAGAGATCCTGATTGCTTCAACTCTCTTTTTCTTTCTCAAGATTGCTTTTGCTCATTGGAATCTTTCAGCTCATTGTATTTCAGTCAAAAAGATGATAGATGGATAGACCACTAATTAGATTTTGATCAATAGATATATTAAAATCTTAAAACTTGTGATGGAGGTAAAATATGTAAACATAAAACTAATAAGGATTCAGTAATTTTTTTTAAATTTTATTTTATTTTTAAACTTTACAAATTGTATTAGTTTTGCCAAATATCAAAATGAATCCGCCACAGGTATACATGTGTTCCCCATCCTGAACCCTCCTCCCTCCTCCCTCCCCATACCATCCCTCTGGGTCGTCCCAGTGCACCAGCCCCAAGCATCCAGTATCGTGCATCGAACCTGGACTGGCAACTCGTTTCATACATGATATTATACATGTTTCAATGCCATTCTCCCAAATCTTCCCACCCTCTCCCTCTGCAACAGAGTCCATAAGACTGTTCTATACATCAGTGTCTCTTTATCTAAGAGATGCTTAAAGTGTCAGTGTTCATAGAAAATAATACCTTAACTGGATGTTATGAGAAGTTTCAAGGAGAGTAACTTATTTGTGAAAGTAATTGGTAGGATTAAGTCAATTATAATATCATATTCAGGGAAAGTCAGTGGACTTCAAAAGATCAAGTAAGGTGATAATCACAATCTTGCTAATTTAGTTCCCTTCAGTTTTTTTTCCATTTCATGTGTCCATGATTGCTATATAATTAATCATCTATAACCTATGCTATGTGTAGAAGATGACCTTTCTTCTTGCATCTATAAATAATAATAAAGATATAGCAAAATTTTTATCTAATAATGCAATTGCATTTTAGGAAAATATGTGAATAGATAACCCTCTAGTACTAAGGTAACTCAACATTTAGGGATCAGATTAATATCTAGTGAATTTAATCTACATGTATGCCAGTATATAAAGAAGAGTAATATACTAACACTGAGGAGAGGCATTTAAAGGCTCTGCTCAAAGACTCACTGATGCTCTCTTACCAGATAAAATTCTGTCACATTTCATTTCTCAGAACTAATTAATTTTATTTCAAAAAGATTTACAAATTACATAATTTAACTCAGACAATGTACTGTGAGCATACTAGTTATTTGGTAAAGGCAAGAAGGAGTAAATTTGTGGGTTATGGAAAAGTTCCATTTGTAGGTATTAAAACCTTTTCAAGATTTTAACATTCTCATTTTGTATGCAGGTGGGCCATTCTGGTGCAGATTTAACACTCTTTTCCTAATTTAGATGAAGCTTTGAACTTTCTTCAGAAGCACTGTTTTTCCAGGAACGTTTAGCTTCATAATAATTTCATGAATTGTGAAGCAACAGTCTGTGCATTTTGCAGCTATCAGGTGAAGCACCATGTGACCACAGACAGGAGTCATCAGTTACAGATATGCAAAGGAGGCTGTCACCAACAGTCTGGCATTCCGGCATCCTCAGTGGTACTGTGGATGCCAACCACATTCATTAGCAATAATTTTCATATCTAGGCATGGCAGATGGCAACTTGTTCATCAAACAGTAAATACAAAGATGATTTTAAAAGTCAGTGAGCAATAACAGCAGTAGAAATAATCTTTATGAAAGTTTTCCAACCAAACAGAACTCATTTTTGATTTTGAAAGTCCCATTTTATTCAAACCAGGCTAACCAAAATCCTACACACAAAATACTGTTGCATTGAACACTACTCTATTGCAGGGACTCTGCCTTATTACATATTATTTCAATTAATTTTCACAAACACTGAAGTTGATATGATCTTTAATCTACTTGGTGGGCTGATATGAAGAAAAGTGAATTGATTAGTGCCACATGACTTGGATGTTAATTCAAAATGGTATTTTTTTTATGCTTTAGGTATTATATTATTTCTTAGTAACAATAGATTAGAAAAACAGTACATCTTGAGAAAAGAAATAATTTAAGTTCTGTTCAGTTGCTCAGCCCTGTCCCATTCTTTGTGACCCCCCTGGACTGCAGCACGCTAGGCTTCCCTGTCCATCACCAACTCTCCTCTCAGAGCTTACTCAAACATATGTCCATTGAATGGGTGATGCCATCCAATGATCTCATCCTCTAGCGTCCCCTTCTCCTCTTGCCCTCAATATTTCCCAGCATTAGGGTCTTTGCAAATGAGTCAGTTTTTCGCATCAGGTGGCCGAAATATTGGAGCTTCAGCTTCAACAGCTGTCCTTCCAATGAATATTCAGGACTGATTTTCTTTAGGATGGACTGGTTGGATCTCCTTGCTGTCCAAGGGACTCTAAAGAGTCTTCTCCAAAACCACAGTTCAAAAGCATCAGTCCTTGGCACTCAGCATTCTTTATATTCCAAATCTCACATCCATATATGACTACTGGAAAAACAATAGTTTGAATAGATGGACTTTGCAGCAAAGTAATGCCTCTACTTTCTAATATGCTGTCTAGGTTGGTCATAGCTTTTCTTCCAAGAAGTGAGCATCTTTTAATATCATGGCTGCAGTCAACATCTTCAGTGATTTTGGAGCCCCCCAAAATTAGGTCTCTCACTATTTTCATTATTGCTCCATGTATTTGCCATGAAGTCTTGGGAGCAGATGCCATAATCTTCGTTTTCCAAGTGTTGAGTTTCAAGCCAAATTTTTCACACTCCTCTTTCAATTTCATCAAGAGGCTCTTTAGTTTTTCTTTGCTTTCTGCCATAAGGGTGGTGTCATCTGCATATCTGAGGTTACTGATATTTCTCCTGGCAATCTTAATTCCAGCATGTGCATCATCCAGCCTGGCATTTCACCTGATGTAATCTGCATATAAGTTAAATAGGCAGGGTGACAATATACAGCCTTGATGTACTCCTTTTCCTATTTGGAATCAGTCTGTTCCATTTCCAGTTCTAACTGTTACTTCTTGACCTGCATTAGGTTTCAGAGGTCAGACAGGTGGTCTGGTATTCCCATCTCTTGAAGAATTTTCCACAGTTTTTTGTGATCCACACAAACAAAGGCCTTGATGTAGTCAATAAAGAAGAAGTAGATTTTTTTCTGGAACTCTCTTGTCTTTTCAATGATCCAGCAGATGTTGGCAATTTGATCTCTGGTTACTCTGCTTTTTCTAAATCCAGCTTGAACATCTGGAAGTTCATGGTTCACGTACTATTAAAGCCTGGCTTGGAGAATTTTGAGCATTTCTTTTCTAGCATGTGAGATGAGTGCAATTGTGCATAGGGTGAACATTCTTTGGCATTGCCTTTCTTAGGAATTGGAATGAAAACTGACCTTTCCCAATCCTGTAGCCATTGCTGAGTTTTCCAAATTTGCTGGCATATTGAGTGCATCACTTTCACAGCATCATCTTTTAGGATTTGAAATAGCTCAACTGGAATTCCATTATCTCCACTAGCTTTGCTTGTAGTGATGCTTCCTTGGGCCCACTTGACTTTGCATTCCAGGATGTCTGGCTCTAGGTAATTGATCTCATCATTGTGGTTATCTAGGTCATGAAGTAGAGGAAAACAACAGAACTGGAAAGACTAGAGATCTCTTCAAGAAAATTAGAGATACCAAGGGAACATTTCATGCAAAGATGAGCTTGATGAAGGACAGAAATGGTATGGACCTAACAGAAGCAGAAGATATTAAGAAGAGGTGGGAAGAAAACACAGAAGAACTGTACAAAAAAGATCTTCATGACAAAGATAATAATTACGGTATGATCACTCACCTAGAGCCAGAATCCTGGAATGTGAAGTCAAGTGGGCCTTAGAAAGCATCACTACGAACAAAGCTAGTGGAGGTGATGGAATTCCAGTTGAGCTATTTCAAATCCTGAAAGATGATGCTGTGAAAGTGCTGCACTCAATATGCCAGCAAATTTGGAAAACTCAGCAGTGGCCACAGGACTGGAAAAGGTCAGTTTTCATTCCAATCCCAAAGAAAGGCAATGCCAAATATTGCTCAAAATACTGCATAATTGCACTCATCTCATACACTAGTAAAGTAATGCCCAAAATTCTCCAAGCCAGGCTTCAGCAATACGTGAACCATGAACTTCCAGTTGTTCAACCTGGTTTTTGAAAAGGCAGAGGAACCAAAGATCAAATTGTCAACATCTGCTGGATCATGGAAAAAGCAAGGGAGTTCCAGAAAAACATCTTTTTCTTCTTTATGGACTATGCCAAAACCTTTGACTATGTGCATCCCAATAAACTGTGGAAAATTCTGAAAGAGATGGGAATACCAGACCACCTAACTGCCTCTTGAGAGACATATATGCAGGTCAGGAAGCAACAGTTAGAACTGGACATGGAACAACAGACTGGTTCCAAATAGGAAAAGGAGTACATCAAGGCTGTATGTTGTCACCTTGCTTCTTTAACTTATATGAAGACTACATCATGAGAAACGCTGGGCTGGAAGTAGCACAAGCTGGAAACAAGTTGCCGGGAGATATATCAATAACCTCAGATATGCAGATGGTACCACCCTTATGGCCAAAAGTGAAGAGGAACTAAAAAGGCTCTTGATGAAAGTGAAAGAGGAGAGTGAAAAAGTTGGCTTAAAGCTCAACGTTCATATAACTAAGATCATGGCATCTGGTCCCATCACTTCATGGGAAATAGATGGGAACAGTGGAAACAGTGTCAGACTTTATTTTTGGGGGGCTCCAAAATCACTGCAGATGGTGACTGCAGCCATGAAATTAAAAGGTGCTTACTCCTTGGAAGGAAAGTTATGACCAACCTGGACAGCATATTCAAAAGCAGACATTACTTTGCCAACAAAGGTTCATCTAGTCAAGGCTACGGTTTTTCCAGTGGTCATGTATGGATGTGAGAGTTGGACTGTGAGGAAACCTGAGCGCCAAAGAATTAATGCTTTTGAACTGTGGTGTCAGAGAAGACTCTTGAGAGTCCCTTGGACTGCAAGGAGACCCAACCAGTCCATCCTAAAAGAGATCAGTCCTGGGTGTTCATTGGAAGGAATGATGCTAAAGCTGAAACTCCAATACTTTGGCTACCTAATGCAAAGAGTTGACTCATTTGAAAAGACCCTGATGCTGGGAAATATTGAAGGCAGGAGGAGAAGGGGATGACAGAGGATCAGATGGCTGGATGGCATCACCAACTGGATGGACATGAATTGGAGTAAAACTCCGGGTGTTGATGATGGACAGGGAGGCTTGGCATGCTGCAGTTCATGGGGTTGCAAAGAGCTGGACACGACTGAGCGATTGAACTGAACTCAACTGAACTGAGGTCATGAAGATCTTTTTTGTATAGTTCTACTGTGTATTCTTGCCACCTCTTCTTAATATCTTCTGCTTCTGTTAAGTCCATACCATTTCTATCCTCAATTGTACCCATCTTTGTATGAAATATCTAGTTGATAACTATAATTTTGTTGAAGAAATATCTAGTCTTTCCCATTCTATCATTTTCTTCTATTTCTTTGCACTGATCACTGAGGAAGGGTTTCTAATGTCTCTGTGCTATTCTTTGGAACTCTGCATTCAATTGAAAAAAGGAATTATTTAGGAAGGAATAGATTACAATTAATTGATTCATTGTTTTATCTGGATGTTTTTCATGAAAGAACAGTTTATGATTTTTATGCTTTATTATTATGAGTTTTTTTTTTCTGCAAATTATAACTTTCAAATAGCCTAAGAGTGAAAGATTTAAAAATATTAAATCTGGTTTATTCTGGTACAGGGTTATTCTAAACAAATTTCACCTTTTTCTCAAGTGCACATGGAACCTTCTTCAGGATAGATCACATCCTGGGCCATAAATCTAGCCTTGGTAAATTCAAAAAAATAGAAATCATTCCAAGCATCTTTTCTGACCACAAGGCAGTAAGATTAGATCTCAATTACAGCAGAAAAACTATTAAAAATTCCAACATATGGAGCCTGAACAACACGCTGCTGAATAACCAACAAATCACAGAAGAAATCAAAAAAGAAATCAAAATTTGCATAGAAATGAATGAAAATGAACACACAACAACCCAAAACCTGTGGGACACTGTAAAAGCAGTCCTAAGGGGAAAGTTCATAGCAATACAGGCATACCTCAAGAAACAAGAGAAAAGTCAAATAAATAACCTAATCCTACACCTAAAGCAACTAGAAAAGGAAGAAATGAAGAACCCCGGGTTAGCAGAATGAAAGAAATCTTAAAAATTATAGCAGAAATAAATGCAAAAGAAACAAAACAGACCATAGCAAAAATCAACAAAGCCAAAAGCTGGTTCTTCAAAAGGATAAATAAAATTGACAAGCCATTAGCCAGACTCATCAAGAAACAAAGGGAGAAAAATCAAATCAATAAAATTAGAAATGAAAATGGAGAGATCACAACAGACAACACAGAAATACAAAGGATCATAAGAGACTACTATCAACAATTATATGCCAATAAAATGGACAACGTGGAAGAAGTGGACAAATTCTTAGAAAAGTACAACTTTCCAAAACTGGACCAGGAAGAAATAGAAAATCTTAACAGACCCATCACAAGCATGGAAATTGAAACTGTAATCAAAAATCTTCCAGCAAACAAAAGCCCAGGTCCAGACGGCTTCATAGCTGAATTCTACCAAAAATTTAGAGAAGAGCTAACACCTGTCCTACTCAAACTCTTCCAGAAAATTGCAGAGGAAGGTAAACTTCCAAACTCATTCTATGAGGCCACCATCACCCTAATACCAAAACCTGACAAAGATCCCACAAAAAAGAAAACTACAGGCCAATCTCACTGATGAACATAGATGCAAAAATCCTTAACAAAATTCTAGCAATCAGAGTCCAACAACACATTAAAAAGATCATACACCATGACCAAGTGGGCTTTATCCCAGGGATGCAAGGATTCTTCAATATCTGCAAATCAATCAATGTAATATATCACATTAACAAATTGAAAAATAAAAACCATATGATTATCTCAATAGATGCAGAGAAAGCCTTTGACAAAATTCAACATCCATTTATGATAAAAACTCTCCAGAAAGCAGGAATAGAAGGAACATACCTCAACATAATAAAAGCTATATATGACAAACCGACAGCAAACATTATCCTCAATGGTGGAACAGTCTTATGGACTCTATGGGAGAGGGAGAGGGTGGGAAGATTTGGGAGAATGGCATTGAAACATGTAAAATATCATGTATGAAACGAGATGCCAGTCCAGGTTCAATGCACGATACTGGATGCTTGGGGCTAGTGCACTGGGACGACCCAGAGGGATGGTATGGGGAGGGAGGAGGGAGGAGGGTTCAGGATGGGGAGCACATGTATACCTGTGATGGATTCATTTTGATATTTGGCAAACCTAATACAATTATGTAAAGTTTAAAAATAAAATAAAATTAAAAAAAAAAAGAAAAATTGAAAGCATTTCCTCTAAAGTCAGGAACAAGACAAGGGTGCCCACTTTCACCATTACTATTCAACATAGTTTTGGAAGTTCTGGCCACAGCAATCAGAGCAGAAAAAGAAATAAAAGGAATCCAAATTGGAAAAGAAGAAGTAAAACTCTCACTATTTGCAGATGACATGATCCTCTACATAGAAAACCCTAAAGACTCCACCAGAAAATTACTAGAACTAATCAATGATTATAGTAAAGTTGCAGGATATAAAATCAACACACAGAAATCCCTTGCATTCCTATACACTAATAATGAGAAAACAGAAAGAGAAATTAAGGAAACAATTTCATTCACCATTGCAACAGAAAGAATAAAATACTTAGGAATATATTTACCTAAAGAAACTAAAGACCTATACATAGAAAACTATAAAACACTGGTGAAAGAAATCAAAGAGGACACTAATAGATGGAGAAATATATCACGTTCATGGATTGGAAGAATCAATATACTGAAAATGAGTATACTACCCAAAGCAATTTATAGATTCAATACAATCCCTATCAAGCTACAAACGGTTTTCTTCACAGAGCTAGAACAAATAATTTCACAATTTGTATGGAAATACAAAAAACCTCAAATAGCCAAAGCGATCTTGAGAAAGAAGAATGGAACTGGAGGAGTCAACCTACCTGACTTCAGGCTCTACTACAAAGCCACAGTTATCAAGACAGTATGGTACTGGCACAAAGACAGAAATATTGATCAATGGAACAAAATAGAAAGCCCAGAGATAAATGCACGCACATATGGACACCTTATCTTTGACAAAGGAGGCAAGAATATACAATGGATTAAAGACAATCTCTTTAACAAGTGGTGCTGGGAAATCTGGTCAACCACTTGTAAAAGAATGAAACTAGAACACTTTCTAACACCATACACAAAAATAAACTCAAAATGGATTAAAGATCTAAATGTAAGACCAGAAACTATAAAACTCCTAGAGGAGAACATAGGCAAAACACTCTCTGATATACATCACAGCAGGATCCTCTATGACCCACCTCCCAGAATACTGGAAATAAAAGCAAAAATCAACAAATGCGACCTAGTTAACCTTAAAAGCTTCTGCACATCAAAGGAAACTATTAGCAAGGTGAAAAGACAGCCTTCGGAATGGGAGAAAATAATAGCAAATGAAGCAACTGACAAACAACTAATCTCAAAAATATACAAGCAACTCCTACAGCTCAACTCCAGAAAAATAAATGACCGAATCAAAAAATGGGCCAAAGAACTAAATAGACATTTCTCCAAAGAAGACATACAGAGGGCTAACAAACACATGAAAAGATGCTCAACATCATCCATTATCAGAGAAATGCAAATCAAAACACTATGAGGTACCATTTCACACCAGCTGCGATCCAAAAGTCTACAAGCAATAAATGCTGGAGAGGGTGTGGAGAAAAGGGAACCCTCTTACACTGTTGGTGGGAATGCAAACTAGTACAGCCACTATGGAGAACAGTGTGGAGATTCCTTAAAAAACTGGAAATAGAACTGCCTTATGACCCAGCAATCCCACTGCTGGGCATACACACTGAGGAAACCAGAAGGGAAAGAGACATGTGTACCCCAATGTTCATCGCAGCACTGTTTATAATAGCCAGGACATGGAAGCAACCTAGATGTCCATCAGCAGATGAATGGATAAGAAAGCGGTGGTACATATACACAATGGAGTATTACTCAGCCATTAAAAAGAATACATTTGAATCAGTTCTAATGAGGTGGATGAAACTGGAGCCTATTATACAGAGTGAAGTAAGCCAGAAAGAAAACACCAATACAGTATACTAACGCATATATATGGAATTTAGAAAGATGCTAACAAAAACCCTGTGTACGAGACAGCAAAAGAGACACTGATGTACAGAACAGTCTTATGGACTCTGTTGCAGAGGGAGAGAGTGGGAAGATTTGGGAGAATGGCATTGAAACATGTATAATATCATGTATGAAACGAGTTGCCAGTCCAGATTTGATGCATGATACTGGATGCTTGGGGCTGGTGCACTGGGACGACCCAGAGGGATGGTATGGGGAGGGAGGAGGGAGGAGGGTTCAGGATGGGGAACACATGTATACCTGTGGCAGATTCATTTTGATATTTGGCAAAACTAATACAATTTATAAAGTTTAAAAATAAAAAAAATAATACTCAAAAAAAAATAAGCAGGGTGACAATAAAAATAAAATAAAATAAACATTAATGGAAATAATCCCCATGTTGTAAACATTTATGTGGGATTTTTATGTATCACAGAGTACTTCCAAACATAAATAATAGTTTATAAAGTATATACATCTTGAAAGGTAATGTGTTTCTTGTAATTTTTATTTTTTCCCCACAAAGGAGCTTAGCTACTTGGCAGAATAACTACTTTAGAAGTTAAGTAAGGGTCTACAAAAATAAGAATAGGTTTTCAACTCAGAAATTCATCACTGAAAATAATAATTTAGAGGTAAGCTCTATAGGGCCAAGTTTTTTGGGAGTATATATCAAGAATATACCTCCTACTACAGGAGTTCAGTTCAGTTGCTCACTAGGGTCCGACTCTGCAACGCCATGGACCACAGCATGTCAGGCCTCCCTTCCATCACCAATTCCCGGAGTTTACTCAAACTCATGTCCATTGAGTTGGTGATTCCACCCAACCATCTCATCCTCTGTTATGTTATATAACCTCAGATAGGCAGATGACACAAGCCTTATGGCAAAAAGTGAAGAAGAACTAAAGAGCCTCTTGATGAAAGTGGAAGAGGAGAGTGAAAAAGTTGGCTTAAAGCTCAACATTCAGAAAACTAAGACCATGGCATCTGGTCCCATCACTTCATGGCAAATAGATGGAGAAACAAGTGGCTTACTTTATTTTTCTGGGCTCCAAAATCACTGCGGTTGGTGACTGCAGTCATGAAATTAAAAGATGCTTACTCCTTGGAAGGAAAGTTATGACCAACCCAAACAACATATTAAAAATTAGAGACATTACTTTGCCAACAAAGGCTTGTCTAGTCAAGGCTATGGTTTTTCCAGTGGTTATGTATGGATGTGAGAGTTGGACTATAATGAAAGCTGAGCACCGAAGAATTGATACTTTTGAACTGTGGTATTGGAGAAGACTCTTTAGAGACCTTTGGACTCCAAGGAGATCCAACCAGTCCATTCCAAAGGAGATTATTCCTGAGTGTTCATTGGAAGGACTGATATAGAAGCTATAACTCCAATACTTTGGCCACCTGATGCAAAAAGCTGACTCATTTGAAAAGACCCTGAATCTGGGAAAGATTGAAGGCAGGAGGAAAAGGGGACGACAGAGGATGAGATGGTTGGATGGCATCACTGACTCAATGGACATGAATTTTGGCAAGTTCTAGGAGTTGGTGATGGACAGGGAGGCCTGGTGCGCTGCAGTCCATGAGGTTGCAAAGAGTTAGACACGACCGAGTGAGTGAACTGAACTGAACTGAGGTTGGTCATAATTTTCCTTCCAAGAACTAAGCCGCTTTTAATTTCATGGTTGCAATCACCATCTGCAGTGATTTTGGAGCCCCCAATAATAAAGTCTGCCACTGTTTCCCCATTTATTTGCCATGAAGTGATGGGACTGGATACCATGATCTTCCTTTTCTGAATGTTGAATTTTAAGCCCACTTTTTCACTCTCCTCTCTCTTTTCATCAAGACGCTCTTTAGTTCTTCACCTTCTGCCTTAAGGATGGTGTCTTCTGAGGTTGTTGATATTTCTCCCGGCAATCTTGATTCCAGCTTATGCTTCATCCAGCCCAGTGTTTCTCATGAACTTATATTGTGCATATAAGTTAAATAAGCAGGGTGACAATATGCAGCCTTGACGGACTCCTTTTTCTATTTGGAACCAGCCTGTTGTTCCATGTTCAGTTCTACCTGTTGCTTCCTGACCTGCATACAAATTTTTCAAGTGGCAGGTCAGGTGATCTGGTATTACCTTCTCTTTCAGAATTTTCCACAGTGTTTTGATCCACATTACAGGAGTTACTTCCCTTAAAAGACCGTTAAAGCAACAGGTAGAAGGAAAGCAGTGCAGGGACGTTGGATGACATGTCTTCATACTGGAGTCATGAAATCCAGCTGGAAGATTCTGTGGGCTGTATGAAGGGTCTTGAGAAGAGGGTGCAGCCACTTGGCACAGAACCTCCCAATTGTAAAGATGTAGTCAAGACCTTTATGTATATCACATGTACCAGGGGGAAGTGGATTGGTGTCCTGGCTCCTGTCCTAATTTGCACACTTCTGTGGGATGCCCACGCCCTTAGCACTATGTCTCTTTTTGACTGCACTTTCTTTATCACAAATCCCAAAGATAAAAGCAATCATGAAACAGCATTAAACAATAGAATTTACTCCTGCTCATTGCTAAATTATTATTAGCATCAAACTGCATCAGTTACATCCTCGACACACCATTTAAAAATGTGGACTGTGGACAACCCATTTTGTTTCTCTAAAATGAAGTTATCCGATCTATTAAAATGAATGTTCCAATAAGCTGTGTAAGGTTTACTTGTCAGAATTAAATAAAATTAGTAATACAAAGTATTTAATAGAATATAGGACACTCAATAAATGAAACATAAATGTCAGTTTCAATACAATTATTTCTGACTTGAGTTCAGATTTTACTACATGGCTATCTGCTACAGAATACACATTTAGTAGGATGATTTTGGACCCTGGAACTCTGACTAGTATAATCCAGATGTGTCCACCATGTTTACATACAGTTCTCTTAAATGATGGACATGCATTCTTTAAATTGTCACCTTGATGATAGCGAAGGATTAGCTGAGACTGACTGAGTCAGTTCCCTACGTGAGAACTAGATGAATTTTTACACTCTTTACTTCACCTGGACACATTTGTAAGCCACAAATTCTAAAGTCTATGGAAAGTTATTCGTCTTCTCCTTGATAACTCCCTAAAAGTTTTTAACTGTAAGAAGGACTTCTGGAGAAACCAAACTTACTTTCTTAACCCTCTGATGACCCTCTCTCCAATGCTATATTTTGTTCTTCCCTTAAACTTCTCTGCATTAGTCCCCTTTGCTGCTGCTGCTGCTAAGTCGCTTCAGTCGTGTCCGACTCTGTGTGACCCCAGAGATGGCAGCCCACCAGGCTCTGCCGTCCCTGGGATTCTCCAGGCAAGAACACTGTGGGTTGCCATTTAGTCCTCTTTACAGGCCTTTATTTCAGGCTTAGATTCTTCTTTTCCACTGAACAGATTTTATTAGTTATGTTATTAAAGTATGACCCCCTCCTCCTATATTCAGTAAAATGCAGGCTACTTTCTTAACAGTTCTCACTGTAACTAAAATGTCTCTTTTCTTAATCTGGGAAATCTATTTTGTGTGTGTCTGTGTGTAGACATATGGAAGGATTTTGCCCTGAGTTACCTTTACTATGAAGCTAATAATTATTTTATTATGATCACACTAAATTTATTTTCCCTTTAGCCAGACAAACCAGGACACTTTTATTGAAACATTTTATCAGGTACTAAAATGGAGACAATGTGTTGGTGATTTAATTTTTTAACTATTTGGAGTTCAGAATAATTTAGAGTCAAAGTTGCAGTCTAAAAGGGCAATTTTTATTATAGTACTTGAGGAATTAGTGATCATTAATATCAACATTTTGTTTATGGGTGATTCTAAATTCACATTCATGATCACATTATTAGTTACCACAACACCTATAGGAAAAAAACAGTATTAATCATACATATTAAGGTATGAGATGGTTGGATGGCATCACTGACTCAGTGGACATGAGTTTGAGTAAAATCTGGGAGTTGGTGATGGACAGGGAGGCCTGGCGTGCTGCAGGCCATAAGGTCACAAAGAGTCAGACTTTACTGAGACTGAACTGAACTGATTAAGGGATATGTTAACATGAATGTAGAAATAAAATAAGAAATGTTGAGACACATTAACATAAACTATATTTGAAAGTTAAGTAGAAGAGGTTGCAGTTTTAAAAAATACTTATTTTTCATCTCCTTGTTATTTCAGTTCACTTCAGTTGCACAGTCGTGTCTGACTCTTTGAGGTCCCATGGACTAGAGCACGCCAGGATTCCCTGTTCATCACCAACTCCTGCAGCTTGTTCAAACTCATGTTCATCCATTCGATGATACCATCCAATCATCTCATCCTCTGTCACCCCTGTCTCCTCCAGCCTTCAATTTTTCCCAGCATCAGGGTGTTTTCCAATGAGTCAGTTCTTCATATAAGGTGGCCAAAGTATTGGAGTTTCATCTTCAGCATCAGTCCTTCCAATGAATATTCAGGACCGATTTCCTTTAGGATGGACTGGTTGGATCTCCTTGGAGTCCAAGGGACTCTAAAGAGTCTTCTCCAACACCGCAGCTCAAAAGCATCAATTCTTTGGCGCTCAGCTTTATTTATGGTCCAACACTCACATCCATACATGACAACTGGAAAAACCATAGCTCTTACTAGATGGACCTTTGTTGGCAAGGTATTGTCTCTGATTTTTAATATGCTGTTTAGGTTGGTCATAGCTTTTCTTCCAAGAAGCAAATGTCTTCTAATTCCAAGGCTGTAGTCACCATCTGCAGTGATTTTGGAGCCCAAGATCATTTTTTTCCCCAAACTTAATGATAAACATTTCCTGTGTAATTAATTTGGAGGAGAAAAGTAATGTCTCTTAGTCATAATACATTCATCATCAGAATTCCTGTGTAATAGAATAAACTCTCAAAATTGTGGTGGCCCATGAAAAGACATGGTTTCTCTGCTTTATTAAATCTGCTACCCAAGCAAATTGTTCACTCAATTGAGTATTAAGAAAATTCTAAATAGTTTGTATAGGTAAAACCCAGGTTTTGAATCTGCAATATAGGAACAGAGCTGCTATAGATGTACCTCAACACGTCACAATCTATAAAGAGGATTATTCAGGACACATTTTAAACAAAAGGAAAATTTAGCAAATACTGGATTGACCCAAATGTTCTTTTGGAGTTGAAATACCCTAATGAAGTTTTGGCCAACTCAGTATAAAGATATATTGCAGGGATGCATTATATAATGAATTACAATATAACAGTAATTTAAATTATATATCTGTACATTCATTCAAGTACATATAGTTAATACTCAATTTCAAATTTATCTGTATACATATATACAGAGAGATACATAAATATATAGATATATATTTCAAGTTACAATGCATTGTAATATGGGGAATTTATTATGAATGTCAGCTACATCACTGAGGAATGACATCATAGACTAAGTGATTTGGTCATGATATCCTAGCAGCCATAGGTAGAGTTTGAACACAAATCCAGTCTCTTGCTCTGAATACTATGTTCTTTCATCACAGAGTGCTGCTGCTGCTGCTAAGTCGCCTCAGTCGTGTCCAACTCTCTGCAATCCCATAGACGGCAGCCCACCAGGCTCCCCCATCCCTGGGATTCTCCAGGCAAGAACTCTGGAGTGGGTTGCCATTTCCTCCTCCAATGCATGAAAGTGAAAAGTGAAAGTGAAGTTGCTCAGTCGTGTCCTACTCTTAGCGACCCCATGGACTGCGGCCTACCAGGCTCCTCCGTCCATGGGATTTTCCAGGCAAGACTACTGGAGTGAGGTGCCATTGCCTTCTCCCATCACAGAGTGACACCTGTGTAATAGAATTAAAGATCTTGAAAGGGTCCTCAGCAATCCTCTGAGTTAGACTGGTGTGTTCATGCACATCTAACTACTTATAACTGATAACTTCAAGAGGATACCTGAGACCTTCCTTACACTTCATCTCCCACTAGAAATCTTTCCTTCAATTCAAATTCATATACTTATTTATGGCTTCCAATGGCTGCGAAATACAATGAGACAAACAGAGGTAGCGAGACTCTCCTAAGTTCATTTTTTAAAAATCAGCTTACTTCTTTTTATTCATTAACCTGGGTCTAAGTATTTCATAGAACAGCAGAAATGTTAAAAATATTAGTACTTTTCCGATCATTAACTGTTATACTTTGTTTTGTAGCACTATTCAAATTCTTAGAGCAATTTTAATCAAATATAATCTTTCATTTATATTAATAGGTTGTCTTGTTCAGTTACTTGAAACTTGTTATACCCTTTTCATCATGAATAAGCATTATAAATATTTTTAGTAAGGTTATCATATTTTCTCTAATCTATTACATTGTTTTGTGGGATAGTAATTTCCTGGCTTACCTCCCAAATATTTCACATATTTATTTTGACAGTGCAATGACAATATTAATACAATAAATTCTCAGGAAAAAGACACTAATCAAATCCTGTCCTGAACTGCAAGAAGATCCAACCAGTCTATCCTAAAGGAGATCAGTCCTGGGTGTTCATTGGAAGGACAGATGTTGAAGCTGAAACTCCAATACTTTGGCCACCTGATGCAAATAGCTGACTCATTTGAAAAGACCCTGATGCTGGGAAAGGTTGAGGGCAGAAGGAGGAGGGGATGACAAAGGGTGAGATGGTTGGATGGAATCACTGACTCAATGGGCATGGATTTGGGTGGACTCAGGGAGTTGGTGATGGACAGGGAGGCCTTATGTGCTGCAGTTCATGGGGTCACAAAGACTCAGACAGGACTGAACTGAACTGAATACCTGTCTATTTAAATTATTAAAACTAGGGGTAAGATCCAAGTGATTTTTCAACTACATAATAATTTAAGCATTTTATTTCATCAGCATTTTTAGTGAAAATACTAAATGTAAAATCTGTGAGATTTTTCTCAAATGAAATTTATTTTCCACCTTATTTATTCAAGAGTGATAATGATAGCACTTGAGAGATTTATTTTTATATATTCACATAAAATTTTCAGATGCTCAATTACTTTTTGTGTTGCTGACTGAATTTTTCCTCCTATTAATTGCTAATTGCAAAGAAAAAAATGATACAGTGAAGATATCTGGCTGTCATTAATGTAACCATTACATGAGTGAACTTTACTTTCTTAATGATAAGACAACCTTAAATTATTCACACGCTATTATCATTTAAAAAAAGGAAGCACACAGACTCATGCATGTTTTTTATTTTTTAAATACAGATCTAAATTCTAAATTACAGAAAATAGAAAAGATAGAGAAACAAAGTAAATTGTGTAACACCCTCAGACAACACTAAAGTGTGGAATGCTTTGAACAATAGCTGGCCTGGACACTTCAAAAATTTCCCATAAGAAAATGGTGACCACGATATTTTTGAAATATAAATATCAACAAGGGGAGCATACATAACATCACCTATTTTCCATACTTACAACATAACTATCCAGACTTCAAAATACATGCAGTGAGATGAGAAATAAACCACAGAGTAGGTTGGTACACTTATTTAAACACTTTCAAAGAATGAGTTTAGGATTGAGCATATTAGAGGAGCCTCTCAAGGTCCTCATGGAAAAGACACACATATCATATCAATGAGGTTTCACACCAAGAGGAAGTCCAATATGAATTAGGATTTAGGTAACAGGTTCTGTTGACAGCCCCCTAACTATATTTGCAGATACACGAACACTGCCCGCATCCACTGCATCATGCAGACTTGATATACAAAAAAGATCTTCATGACCCAGATAGCTATGATGGTGTGATCGCTCACCTAGTGCCAGACATCCTGGAATAAGTCAAGTGGGACTTAGGAAGCATCACTACAAACAAAGCTAGTGGAGGTTATGCAATTCCAGTTGAATTATTTCAAATCCTAGAGGATGATGCTGTTAAAGTGCTGCACTCAATAGGCCAGCAAATTTGGAAAACTCAGCAGTGGCCACAGGACTGGAAAAGGTCAGTTTTCCTTCCAATCCCAAAGAAAGGCAATTCCAAAGAATGCTCGAACTACCGCACAATTGCACTCATCTCACACGCTAGGAAAGTAATGGTCAAAATTCTCCAAGTTAGGCTTCAAAAGTATGGAACCGTGAACTTCCAGATGTTCAAGCTGGATATAGAATAGGCAGAGGAACAAGAGATCAAATTGCCAACATCTGTTGGATCATAGAAAAAGCAAGAGAGTTCCAGAAAAATGTCTGCTTTATTGACTATGCCAAAGCCTTTGACTGTGTAGATCACAACAGACTGTGGAAAATTCTTCAAGAGATGGGAATACCACACCACCTGACCTGCCTCCTGAGAAATCTGTATGCAGGTCAGGAAGCAACAGTTAGAACTGGACATGGAACAACAGACTGGTTCCAAACTGGGAAAGGAGTACGTCAAGGCTATATATTGTTACCCTGCTTATTTAACTTATATGCAGAGTACCTCATGAGAAATGCCAGACTGGATGAACCTCAAGCTGGAATCAAAATTGTAGGGATAAATATCAATAGCCTCAGATATGCAGATGACACCACCCTTATGGCAGAAAGCAAAAAGGAACTAAAGAGCCTCTTGAAAGATGAGTGTGAGAAAGCTGGCTTAAAACTCAACATTCAAAAAACCAAGATGATGGCATATGGTCCCATCACTTCATGGCAAATAGATGGGGAAACAGTGATAGACTTTATTTACTTGGACTTCAAAATGACTGCAGATGGTGACTGCAGCCATGAAATTAAAAGATGTTTGCTCCTTGGAAGAAAAGCTATGACCAACCTACCAGCATATTAAAAAGCAGAGACATTACTTTGCCAACAAAAGTCCATCTAGTCAAAGCTGTGATTTTTCCAGTAGTCATGTAGGGATGTGACTGTTGGACCATAAATAAAACTGAGCACCAAAGAATTTTTGTTTTTGAACTATGGTGTTGGAGAAGACTCTTCAGAGTCCCTTGAACAGCAAGGAGATCAAACCAGTCAATCCTAAAGGAAATCAGTCCTGAGTACTCATATAAGGCTTGAAGCTGAAGCTCCAATTCTTGGCCACCTGATGCAAAGAAATGACTCATTGGAAAAGACCCTGATTCTGGGAAGATTGAAAGCAGGAGGATAAGTGGACGACAGAGGATGAGATGGTTGAATGGTATCACCTACCCAGTGAAACATGAGTTTGTGCAAACTCTGGGAGTTGGTGACGGACAGGAAGGCCTGGCGTGCTCCAGTCCATGGGGTCTCAAAGAGTCAGACATGACTGAGCAACTGAACTGAACTGAAAAGTTTACCTAACAACCACCTTGTTATGTAATCGAGGATTGATTCTGTTGACTACACTAGACTGTAAACTCCTGATAAGTAAAAGAAGTTGTTAATTTTTATAAGTAAACTATACTGTGGAAGACACTACATCCTGTATCTTCCTATATTGCTTCATTAGATTTTTTATTTAGAGAAAAGGAAAGGACTGTAGTGGATCGTTTAATTCTTTAAACTAACATTTGGGAATAGGGAATACAATTTATTCTGAGTTTTTGTGCAGCCAAATATTCATTAGTTATTCTTTGTGCTTCATCAGAATGAAATTATTATGGGTTCTTAAAATTGTTCTAGAGGAATATTAAAAAATGAGCTAAAATTTTATGCCAAAATATTCTTCCAAGAGATTTATAATCAGTATTTAAATTAGTGCTTATCAGTTTCTAAATGTCAGAATTTTATAACATGTAAATTTTTATAATTATTTTAATATGCAATGAATATTAGCTTATGGTAACTTTGTTATAAAATGTGGTTGGTAATATATAATCACGGATAATCTTCAGATTTGTAAAGTTATATTTTATTACCTCATCTGTATTTCTAATTAGTTGGAAAAACCTTATTTGAGTCTTTACATTAATCCTATATTATGTTAAGCAAGATTTTCTTGTTAGCCATTTGAATTGTGAATTTCTGAATTCAAATATATGAATTGCAAAAATATTTTCATTTTATTTAATTTTCTATTCCAATTTTTAAACACCTTGGGAACTAACTGAAAATACAGCTTATTTCTTATAGAAGGGAATTAGGGGATTTGGGGGTCATTTCTAAAACAGTGTATAATAAAGTCCTTGAAAACTTTTTTTTGAATTTATTAGGTTTAGAAGCAGCAAACCTGCTTAGAAGTCTCCTTGTTTGTGACTTACTGATTTATGCTGAAAATGTATATTTCAAATCAAAGCAATTTAAAGCAGTAAGTTGAACCTCATACTATCTTTTCTTGAAAGCACATAAGAATCAAGGTTTTCTTTTTCATCTCTAAAACAATATTTTCCTCATTTGTGTGTCCAGAGGACACAGTTACATGTAGGCTTGGTTCTTTTTAGTGCACTGTTACTTCTTACATCTTAGACACTTGACCATTTGTTTTTTCCCCTTAACATCTTTTAGAAGTTGCTCTAATAGGAAAGTTTTAATGGTCAACTCTCAGTACTTGCTTATGCAGAAATGTCTTTTTTCTTGAAAGATACATTTTAAAATTTTTATGTATTTTATTTTTGGCTGCCCTGGGCTTCCCTGGTGGCTCAGGCAGTAAAGCGTCTGTCTACAATGTGGGAGACCTGGGTTCGATCCCTGGGTCAGGAAGATTCCCTGGAGAAGGCAATGGTAACCCACTCCAGCACTCTTGCCTGGAAAAACCCATGGACAGAGGAGCTTGGTGCAGGCTACTGTCCATGGGGTCGCAGAGAGTCAGGCACGACTGAGCGACTGAGCGACTCCACTTTCGCTTTGGGCTTTATTGCTTCGAGTGGGGTTACCCCTGTGGCTGGCGGGAGGCTACTGCCCCTTGCTGTTTGTGAGCTTCTCACTGTGGTGGCTTCTCTGGGTGTGGAACATGGTGTCAGTAGTTGTGGCACAGCATGGTTAGTTGCTCCATGGCAGGTGGAATCTTCCCAAACCAGGGATCAAAACTGTGTCCCCTGCACTGGCAGGCAGATACTTATCCAGGTGCCACCAGGGCAGTCCTTGAAAAATATTTTTGAATCTGTTGTTTCTGCAAAGCTCTCATTAAGCATTTCTATTAATCTTAAATACTGCAAAATTGCATGACATATGTTGAAGTGTGGGCTCATGTTTTAAACCATGGCTGGGATATTTCCAAAACTGAAAGTACATTTCTTTCAACAATTTTTAACATTTATCCCTTCAAATGTTGTCTCTTCTCTGTTTTAAATATTACCTTTCTCCAGATATCAAATATGCCTTAAGACATCTCACTATATCTCTGATGTTTCATAAACTATATTTGACATCAGACTATGAGAAGGCAATGGCACCCCACTCCAGTACTCTTGCCTGGAAAATCCCATGGATGGAGGAGCCTGGTGGGCTGCAGTCCATGCGGAAGCTAAGAGTCAGACACAACTGAGCGACTTCACTTTCACTTTTCACTTTCATGCACTGGAGAAGGAAATGGCAACCCACTCCAGTGTTCTTGCCTGGAGAATCCCAGGGATAGGGGAGCCTGGTGGGCTGCCGTCTAGAGTCAGACATGACTGAAGCAACTTAGCAGCAGCAGCAGCATGACACCTAAGACACTATGACAACGGACATAGACATAAACTATCAGAATGACATTATCATTCTGACACCAAGAGAAAATCTTTAGTTGATGATTTCTTCTTCTGTCTGCTTCGTTGTTTAGCATTCATTCAGTTCCTCGTCCCTTTTTGTTTCCTTTGACATTATTAAGTGTTCTTACTTTTTTTTTTCCACTTATAATGGTTTGTTTCCATATGAATCTATGTCTGTGGCTGTATAAAGAAGAGTGGAAGGGGAGGAGAAAGTATAGAAATTGATATTTTTTATATTTGTAGAAATTGAAAGGCCTGGGTTGCAATTGTAGGCCAGATTGAAGGTCATTTTTAAGTGATTTGCATTTGTTTCCATGAACACTTAGACCTTAAGAAAGGAAAATCAATTTAGCCTAGGTCCTTGGTTTGCAGTGGGGAAGGAAGGAATTTTTCAGATCTCACAGACCATATAAATTGTAGCTAGGTGCCCATTTGAAGGCTGATTTATGATTATAAATGCTGAGAGACTCTCCGGTATTCCCATCCCAAGTATGATGGCCTAAATGGGCACATTTCACCACCTTTCACCCCCTTTTGGTGGATCTTCTCCTAGTTTATATTTTGCTGGAATAAGCTTTCTGGGAGGACTCAGCTGTATGCAGGCTCTCTTGGTTCTGTCTTTAATATAGGGCCTCAGGCTGGCCTCCTCTACCTGTGTCCTGTTAAACAGGAAAATCTAGGCAGGTGAGATTTAATATTTTTTCCATGGGCAGCTACCAGCTACACTTGTTCAATTTCTTCTCTATGTGAGTGTGGTTTGGGGCCTCTGGCTATTTCTCTAACTTTTTGTTGTTGTTGTGCAGGATAACTACATGACAGGTTGCCAAAAACTAAAGTCTCCACTGTAGTTCTACATTTATATTATTCTAGAAGCAATGGCACCCCACTCCAGTACTCTTGCCTGGAAAATCCCATGGACGGAGGAGCCTGGTGGGCTGCAGTCCATGGGGTCTCTAAGAGTCGGACACAACTGAGCGACTTCACTTACACTTTTCACTTTCATGAATTGGAGAAGGAAATGGCGACCCACTCCAGTGTTCTTGCCTGGAGAATCCCAGGGACGGGGGAGCCTGGTGGGCTGCCGTCTCTGGGGTCGCACAGAGTCGGACACAACTGAAGCGACTTAGCAGCAGCAGCAACAGCAGCAGCAGCAGCAGCAGCAGCAGACCTGTTCACCTGAAATTGATGAACGAAAGAGTATAGCAATTAAAGCAGCTGATTCAATATTTATGTCCACTATCTTAGTTGACATACTGACCTAGAGCCAGACATCCTGGAATGTGAAGTCAAGTGGGCCTTAGAAAGCATCACTATGAACAAAGCTAGTGGAGGTGTTGGAATTCCAGTTGAGCTATTCCAAATCCTGAAAGATGATGCTGTGAAAGTGCTGCACTCAATATGCCAGCAAATTTGGAAAACTCAGCAGTGGCCACAGGACTGGAAAAGGTCAGTTTTCATTCAATCCCAAAGAAAGGCAATGCCAAGGAATGCTCAAACTACCGCACAATTGCACTCATCTCACACGCTAGTAAAGTAATGCTCAAAATTCTCCAAGCCAGGCTTCAGCAATATGTGAACCGTGAACTTCCAGATGTTCAAGCTGGTTTTAGAAAAGGCAGAGGAACCAGAGATCAAATTGCCAACATCTGTTGGATCATAGAAAAAGCAAGAGAGTTCCAGAAAAACATCTGTTTCTGCTTTATTGACTATGCCAAAGCCTTTGACTTTGGATCACAATAAACTGTGGACAATTCTGAAAGAGATGGGAATACCAGACCACCTGATCTGCCTCTTGAGAAATCTGTATGCAGGTCAGGAAGCAACAGTTAGAACTGGACATGGAACAACAGACTAGTTCCAAATAGGAAAAGGAGTACGTCAAGGCTGTATATTGTCACCCTGTTTATCTAACTTATATGCAGAGTACATCATGAGAAACGCTGGACTGCAAGAAACACAAGCTGGAATCAAGATTGCTGGGAGAAATATCAATAACCTCAGATATGCAGATGACACCACCCTTATGGCAGAAAGTGAAGAGGAACTAGAAAGCCTCTTGATGAAAGTGAAAGAGGAGAGTGAAAAAGTTGGCTTAAAACTCAACATTCAGAAAACGAAGATCATGGCATCTGGTCCCATCACTTCATGGGAAATAGATGGGGAAACAGTGGAAACAGTGTCAGACTTTATTTTTCTGGGCTCCAAAATCACTGCAGATGGTGACTGCAGCCATGAAATTAA
This sequence comes from Bos indicus, assembly GCF_029378745.1. NCBI lineage: Eukaryota > Metazoa > Chordata > Mammalia > Artiodactyla > Bovidae > Bos > Bos indicus. The sequence continues at coordinate 99,040,188 of NC_091766.1, read as the reverse complement.
AAGACGCTTACTCCTTGGAAGGAAAGTTATGACCAACCTAGATAGCATATTCAAAAGCAGAGACATTACTTTGCCAACAAAGGTCCGTCTAGTCAAGGCTATGGTTTTTCCTGTGGTCATGTATGGATGTGAGATTTGGACTGTGAAGAAGGCTGAGCACCGAAGAATTGATGCTTTTGAACTGTGGTGTTGGAGAAGACTCTTGAGAGTCCCTTGGACTGCAAGGAGATCCAAGGAGTCCATTCTGAAGGAGATCAGTCCTGGGATTTCTTTGGAAGGAATGATGCTAAAGCTGAAAAACTAGTACTTTGGCCACCTCATGCGAAGAGTTGACTCATTGGAAAAATCTCTGATGCTGGGAGGGATTGGGGGCAGGAGGAGAAGGGGACGACAGAGGATGAGATGGCTGGATGGCATCACTGACTCGGTGGACGTGAGTCTGAGTGAACTCCGGGAGTTGGTGATGGACTGGGAGGGCTGGCGTGCTGCAATTCATGGGGTCGCACAGAGTCAGACATGACTGAGTGACTGATCTGATCTGATCTTAGTTGTAATTATATTTGTCATCCATTCCTGTTTTTTAAACTGTGAAATGATATATCTTTTATTGTATTTTATTGTTCTCATATCCAAGGATAAAGCACATGTGATAGGCATTCTGACAGGGGCTAACATTTAAATGTTGTGGTTGGGGATTTTTCCTTTTATATTTTTATCATTCAGAAGCCTACTTTCCCCTCAAGTAAAGTCTGCTTCCCATGGTATGGGAACTTTGCCATTTATATCAGACTCTGGAAACATCAATGCCTCAGAGTTAATTGTTTAATAAGAGTAATCCTTGATCCTTTTACAATGTGTAATTCAAATTACCTTAAACAGTTTTTAACTTAATGGTAGAATTGTGCAAACATAAGAAATGCAACTATGCAATTTTCATGAAAAATAATTTGCCTTTTTTTTCTTAATGTTTTTCCTTTGCCTTTGAATAAAACTAAGAAAGAATTCTCTAGAATTTTGGGGGATATGTTACATACGTTTCCCATATTTTTAAGGTTCTTTCTCTCAAATGCCTGACAAACATAATGTTGGTATTTTTGTCATTTTTTTCTTTTTGCTGCAAATAAGAGTAATTATTGAAATTCCTAATGATAGGAATAAAAATGATAACTATCTTCAAAAATGTGAATTGATCCTTTTGTAGTAGGTATGTTATTTAGAGGCTCAAAAAGAATATAATGAAGTAGCTAAAGAGTAGAAAACAATTAGATCTTCCTGTCTCTAACAGTATGTCTTTTTCTATTTAAGAAAGGTTACTTAACTAAATTCACTGTTGCTGTTAAGTCACTTCAGTCATGTCCCAATCTGTGCAACCCCATAGACGGCAGACCACTAGGCTCCCCCGTCCCTGGGATTCTCCAGGCAAGAACACTGGAGTGGGTTGCCATTTCCTTCTCCAATGCATGAAAGTGAAAAGTGAAAGTGAAGTCGCTCAGTTGTGTCTGACTCTTAGCGGCCCCAAGGACTGCAGCCTACCAGGCTCAGCCATTCATGGGATTTTTCAGGCGAGGGTACTGGAGTAAAATAATGATCAATAGTGCTAAATTGGAAAAGTAGCTGTTTTCCTGTCTAGTATGTTGTGTTTTTAACTGTGTCTCATTTATCAGCAATTAAGGAGGATAGGGATAAAAGAAAAGTGGAGAAGAGAAAACTTCAGCATTGTATTCTAAGACATCCCCAAGTCAGATCTGTATTGAAGATATATTTGCCTTATCTTGTGAAATAATCATATTTATGTTAAAAATCTTTACTAACTTCATAGATGTATTCTTGCAGATATTTCTATATATTACATGCAGTTTAACTTCCAAAATAATCTTGAATTTTAAGCGTTGTGTGATTTTGATTCTTTACTATAAGAACTCTTAAAGAATAAAGAAATCTTAAGCAGTTTAGTATGACATTGTTGAAAGGACTTAATCTCTTTGAGCCTTAATCTTATTTGTAAAAAGGTAGAATATCTAATTGAAAAGTACCTATTAACATTCCTGAAAATAATTGTAGTCTGTATTTTAACTTGTCTGAATTCCTATCATTTAAAATTTAGACAATTAGTCTTGCTTTAAGTAAAATGACACATAAAAAATGATGTTAATCAGTAGTTTTAGGCAAACAGTGGCAGGAAAGGCCTTAGGAAAATGTGTATAAAATATATCCCCAAAATCATATAGCAGAGGAAGATGCTAACTCCATATGGCTTACTATAATCATTGACATTTAAGCAAGAAGAAATCAGAAACTTCCATTTCTGCCTTTATTTACTTATTTTTTTTTCCCTTGGATTATTTGAAAAGATACATTTTAGAAATTGAACAGAAAGCTATGACAACAGTCGTTTACTCTTTGTTGACTGCATAATGTACAGCTTAAGCAGTTTCCTATTATTTACTTGTTCAGATGAATTTTTTATCCTGTACCATCTTGCATAATTTTCTTATAACTAGATGAGGAAAATTTGAAAGTTTGAACAGTTACAAAATTATTCTCATAGAAGAAACTATGCATTTACTTGGGGGAATGGAATGGCTAATTATGCAAAACCTTTTTTTTTTTTCTATATTCAATTTTCACATTAACATAAATTGTTTCCTATACCTTCACAATTTTCATAAACTCCTTGATGTGAGCATATCCACTTCGACGTGAAAAATTAAGTGGCCAGGCTCTTGAATATCAATAGGTTTGTTTCATAATCCACCATGTTCCTTTTCACGGCATTAGATTATAGTTCAGTCTGAGTCTAGCCACATAGTGTTTACACTGAACATTTAGCTGAATCTTCTAGGGACTTCATGATGGTCCAGTGGGTAAGACTCTGTGCTTCTATGCAGAGGGCCTGGGTCCAGTCTCTCATGGGGGACCTAAGATCTCACATGCCAGGTAGCAAAAAAATCGAAACAAAACAAAAGCCCCCTTACACCGAATCTTATCACATTAGTAGGGGAAAAAAGGAAGTCAGTTCCTCTCCAAACTAAAAACTGGCAACACTATTATCCGTCATTTAAGTCTTAAGTCCATCTCACTTGTAGTCAAAATGTTTACCTAGACAAAGGAGTATATATATTCAGCAGTTGTCTCTAGTTTTCAGAGTACTGAAGCTTAATTCATTGGGTCCAATTTTTTTATGTAACATAAAAATGTTAATTATGGAAATAATGGCCAAGAATCCTAGAATTCAGCAAAGAAGCAGAAGGTGTTTTTACAATGATATAGAGATAGATGGTAGATGAGAGTAACTGAAAAGAGGGTGAGAATACTTAAGCTTCAATGCTCCTGAAGGCCTTGGAAACCACAAAAGAAAAATCTTTTTTTGACTGTAATTTCTCCAAATGTATAAAATAGGTATCTTCAGTTTTATAAATTTACATTTGTCTGCTAATTTGAAACCACCCAGCCTCTTTGGTATGAGGTACGTGCTATCTGCGAAGAAGCTTGATGAATTGCAATTTATCATTGTTGGGGTAATTATTGCTTTGAAGTCACTGTGACCTTTTTGTGGGATTTTATCCTTGGCTGGGAAAAGTAATTCAGGATTAAATCATTAGTCTTCATCTCACTAGAGGAAAATAGACAAAAATTAAATTTAGGAATATCTGAAATCCAAGTTCCTTATTGTTGGATATCTACACATATACATATATTTGCATCTATATCTGTATCAATATCTATATTCATACTCCTATCTATATCTACATAGTGCCTGGGTTCCCAGTATGACATTATAAATTGTGACCTTGCCTACCATCTACCCTGACCTTCTTACCCAGAAGTAACTATTTAGTGATATTTTCCTTATGTTGTAAAGTAGTAAGAAGCAGCAGCCCATGTGATTAAATTTTGGACTCCAAATAGGAAAACGGAATCTCCCACTGACAAGCTTAAACTCTCTGTACTTTGTCATTCTCATCAGAGGCAGTAACAGTATACATATAAATATATGCGTTGCTTACCCTCCCCCAGGGGATTTATCTGACCCAGACATCAAACTGATGTCTCCTCCATGGGTAGGTGGGTTCTTCACCACTAGCACCAACTGGGAAGCCTATATATATACACTCACACAAATATATATATATATTTCTGAATAGTTAGAAATAATTCTTAAACATATATACACACATCAGTTCAGTTCAGTCACTCAGTCGTGTCCGACTCTTTGCGACCCCATGAATCGCAGCACGCCAGGCCTCCCTGTCCATCACTAACTCCCTGAGTTCACTCAGACTCACGTCGATCGAGTTGGTGATGCCATCCAGCCATCTCATCCTCTGTCATCACCTTCTCCTCCTGCCCCCAATCCCTCCCAGCATCAGAGGCTTTTCCAATGAGTCAACTCTTTGCATGAGGTGGCCAAAGTACTGGAGTTTCAGCTTTAACATCATTCCCTCCAAAGAAATCCCAGGGCTGATCTCCTTCAGGATGGACTGGTTGGATCTCCTTGCAGTCCAAGGGACTCTCAAGAGTCTTCTCCAACACCACAGTTCAAAAGCATCAATTCTTCGGTGCTCAGCCTTCTTCACAGTCCAACTCTCACATCCATACATGACCACAGGAAAAACCATAGCCTTGACTAGATGGACCTTTGTTGGCAAAGTAATGTCTCTGCTTTTCAATATGCTATCTAGGTTGGTCATAACTCTTCTTCCAAGGAGTAAGCGTTTTTTAATTTCATGGCTGCAGTCACCATCTGTAGTGATTTTGGGGCCCAAAAATATAAAGTCTGTCACTGTTTTCACTGTTTCCCCATCTATTTCCCATGAAGTGATGGGACCAGATGCCATGATCTTCATTTTCTGAATGTTGAGTTTTAAGCCAACTTTTTCACTCTCCACCTTCACTTTCATCTGGAGGCTTTTGAGTTCCTCTTCACTTTCTGCCATAAGGGTGGTGTCATCTGCATATCTGAGGTTATTGATATTTCTCCCGGCAATCTTGATTCCAGTTTGTGCTTTTTCCAGTCCAGCGTTTCTCATGATGTACTCTGCATATAAGTTAAATAAGCAGGGTGACAATATACAGCCTTGACGTACTCCTTTTCCTATTTGGAAATAGTCTGTTGTTCCATGTCCAGTTCTAACTGTTGCTTCCTGGCCTGCATACAGATTTCTCAAGAGGCAGTTCAAGTGGTCTGGTATTCCCATCTCTTTCAGAATTTTCCACAGTTTATTGTGATCCACACAGTCTAAGTCTTTGGCATAGTCAATAAAGCAGAAATAGATGTTTTTCTGGAACTCTCTTGCTTTTTCCATGATCTAGCAGATGTTGGCAATTTGATCTCTGGTTCCTCTGCCTTTTCTAAAACCAGCTTGAACATCAGGAATATATGATATATATTCACATATATCACACATATATCACTGCAAAATCAGGAAGAAATATTCAAAATATTGTTGAATTAGAAGACAAGGCCAACAGCTACCCTGTTCAACAGTTATTGAAACTTAGTTCACTCGAGAAAAGTCTGTTATTAATGGGAGTATAAGACACTTCATGGAGCTGCATGGCAGCTTAAGCCAGCCACTCACCCTAATGTGTCTGTGTAGTTCAAGACATGCTTTTCTGTTCAATATGCGGCATTTTTCATGAGCTTTTTAAGATATTTTTTTAACACAGGGTTATTTAAAAATTGAAAGGCATTTCATTCATAGAGTTTAGACACCAATTTTTTGAGAAAGAGACTTACAACATTTTGTTAAAGGGTAACAAAGGAAAAGAAATTTAACACATTAAAGATTGAAATTTCATTATTAGAACACCTTTCCATTTTGTTCAACAGAGTAATTAATATGCCTTTAATGAGGGAATTTAGTCAAGATACATTTGGTACTAGCATCATAAACAAGATCTGTTTGGTACTAATATCATAAGCCTAATATTCATAAGGTAATTCTTCATGTTTAATCCAAAGTTTCATACTTTCTCCTATGTCTGACTTTTATTTTATTTATTTATTTATTTTTTTAATGTCTGACTTTTAATAAACTACATATAACAAACTCAGAGGATGTTATGACCTATAAATGAAAACTAATTTATTAATTTTTCTAGCCTCAAAATTCCTTTATGACAAACATCTCATTTATATGGTGAGTGCATATTACCAAGAGCATCGTAACAGTAATATATTATTAAAGTCACTTAGAATTTTAGTCAGAATTAAATATTTTGAGTACAATAAAACAATACAGAATTAACCATAAGTAAAATAGTCTACATCTGCATGAGTGAAAGAAATAAAATAACATAATTAAGAAATGAAATCAAGACTGCAGTTTTTAACATTACTATCAAAATAATATTTACAATTCTTGAAGTTAATATAGCTGGTGGTGGGGAGGAAATAATAAAAGAAACTATATAAGTATCTGAGGCCCATAGTATTTTATGTTAAAACAAATACTCAAAAATCAAAAGGCAAATTAGGAAATGTATTGAATGTGGGGCTAAAACCGAGCATTTTCCTTAAGAAAATCTTACAAGTTACAATTTCTCTAAGCCCAATAGTTCAATTAGTTCTTAAAATCTGGTTCTAAAGTGTATGAGAAATTACTCATTATTAAATTCACGTATGCTTAATTTAGACTAATAATTACTTAAATGTCGAGAGATTTTCTCTCTCTTCAGTGTCGATAAATTCTTTCTCTTTCTTTCATTTTCTTTTCCTAGAATGAAAAATCTAAAGTATCAAAGTCTTTACTATGGCAGTTATTTTGGTAAAGATGCATTTAACTTGAAAAATAATAACTAAGTATTGTGGCTGTCCAGTCTCTCATCCATGTCTGACTCTTTGCAACCTCATGGACTGCAGCACACCAGCTTCCCTATTCTTCAGCAATTCCTGGAACTTACTCAAACTCATGTGTATAAGTTCATTTTAATTCATTTTAATGATTCATCCTATAGACTGGAAAAATATTCTTTGTTTACTAAACATATACATCCAGAGAAGACATATCAGTTCAGTTCAGTCGCTCAGTCTTGTCTGACTCTTTGTGACCCCATGGACTGCAGCACGCCAGGCCTCCCTGTCCATCACCAACTCCCAGAGTTTACCCAAACTCATGTCCATCCAGTCGGTGATGCCATCCAACCATCTCATCCTCAGTCGTCCCCTTCTCTTTCTGCCTTCAATCTTTCCCAGCATCAGGCTCTTTTCCAATGAGTCTATGCTTCATATCAGGTGGCCAAAGTACTGGAGTTTCAGCTTCAGCATCAGTCCTTCCAATGAATATTCAAGACTGATTTCCTTTAGGTTGATTTTTTTTTTATTTCCTTGCAGTCCAAGGGACTCTCAAGAGTCTTCTCCAACACCACAATTCAAAAACATCAATTCCTCAGCACTCAGCTTTCTTTATGGTCCAACTCTCACATCCATACATGACTACTGAAAAAAACATAGCTTTGACTAGATGGACCTTTGTTGGCAAAGTAATGTCTCTGCTTTTTAATATGCTGTCTAGGTTGGTCATAGCTTTTCTTCCAAGGAGAAAGAGACTTTTAATTTCGTGGTTGCAGTCACCATCTGCAGTGATTTTGGAGCCCCAAAATTAAAGTCTGTCACTGTTTCCATTATTTCTCTATCTATTTACAATGAAGTAATGGGACCAGATGCAATGATTTTAGTTTTCTGAATGTTGAGTTTTAAGCCAACTTTTTCACTCTCCTCTTTCACTTTCATCAAGAGACTCTTTAGCTCTTTGCTTTCTGCCATAAGGGTGGTATCATCTGCATATCTGAAATTATTGATATTTCTTCAGGAAATCTTGATTGCAGCCTGTGCTTCATCCAGCCCAGAATTTCACATGATGTATCTGCATCTAAGTTAAATAAGCAGGGTGACAATATACAGCCTTGACCTACTGCTTTCCCGATTTGGAAACAGTCTTTTGTTCCATGTCCAGTCCTAATTGTTGCTTCCTGACCTGCATACAGATTTCTCAGCAGGCAGGTAAGGTGGTCTGGTATTCCCATCTCCATGTTGTAGAAATAGTATCTTCAGAAAATAGTCACAATAAGCTTAAAATGTGTCCTGCTCCTATAAATATACCATATTGAATTAGTTTATTTACAATAGTTACCTGACAAGAGCAATGTTAGGATACTTTCCATTCATTACTTACTTTTTATTTCTTATTTATTTATTTTTTCCTTTTGTTTTTATAACTTTTCTTCAGACATTAGAATTTATGATATGATAAACTAATTTTTTATAGAACTAAAATAATCATGAGAGAAATGAGATTTGACTATGTTATAATTTTTTTTTTTGGCTGGCAGTATCAATAAAACATACTGACGCTCATACAGATGAAAGGCAAAACTATTTGTTGCAGCACCAAACCAGAGAAGGCTGCCAGGCAGGGCTACATAGAGGAGATAGATCCAGGGGCGGGAGTAAGAGTAAGCTGGAGACATAGAAATCAGCTTATATATTGTAAGGGCTGGGTTAGTAAGGTTTCCTGGCTCCCTGTTAGATGGCTAATTTGAATAATTTGGCAGGCTCCTGGGTATAGGGGTTGTCCCTGAGGCACTTTGTTGTTGTTGTTCAGTCACTCAGTCGTGTCCAACTCTTTGCAACCTCCTGGACTGCAGCATGTCAGGCCTCCCTGTCCATCATCAACACCCAGAGCTAGCTCAAACTCGTGTCCATTGAGTTGGTGGTGCCATCCAACCATCTCATCCTCTTTCATCCCCTTCTCCTCCCGTCTTCAATCTTTCCCAGCATTAGGGTCTTTTCCAATGAGTCAGTTCTTCACATCAGGTGGCCAAAGTATTAGAGCTTCAGCTTCAGCATCAGTGCTTCCAATGATATTCAGGACTGATTTCCATTAGAATTGACTGCTTTGATCTCCTTGCAGTCCAAGGGACTCTCAAGGGTCTTCTCCAAGAAGAAAGTCTTCTCACTCAGCTTTCATGGTCCAACTCTCACATCCATACATTACTACTAGAAAAACCATAGCTTTGACTAGACAGATCTTTGTCTGCAAAGTATTGTCTCTGCTTTTTAATACACTGTCTAGGTTTGTCATAGCTTTTCTTCCAAGGAGCAAACATTTTAATTTTATGGCTGCAGGTACCATCTGCAATGATTTTGGAGCCCAAGAAAATTGTCTCTCATTTTTTCCATTTTTTTCCCTATCTATTTGTCATGAAGTGATGGGACTGGATGCCATGATCTTCATCTTTTGAATGTTATGTTTTAAGCCACCTTTTTTACTCTCCTCTTTCACTTTCTTCAAGATTCTCTTTAGTTCCTCTTCACTTTCTGCCACAAGAATGGTGTTATCTGCATATAGTTATTGATATTTCTCCTGACAATCTTGATTATAGCTTGAGCTTCATCCTGCCTGGCATTTCGCATAATGTACTCTGCATATAAGTTTAATAAGCAGGGTGACAATACGCAGCCTTGAAACACTCCTTTCCCAATTTGAAACCAGTCTGTTGTCCCATGTCTGGATTGGCCTTTGAATTGACAGTTACTTTATCAGTGATGGAGTTTCATTATGCCATTAGATGTACATGATATATGTATTTGAAATTCTCCATAATAAAAGTCTGTTGTATTCCTAGTATGCCAGGCAAGCATAGATGGGTAAATAATTTGTCAATTTAATGAGAGGAACAAGTGATTAGTGAAGCATTGATAAACTGAACCAAATATAGTTGACTAGTTTGAAGCTGGCCCAAAAACTTAAATGTAGCCTTTGTGTGGAGTCAGGGAGACTCTAAATGCCAAGTAAAATTTGTTTTCTTTCTATGGAATATTTTATAATTTGTTTAGCTTTAGAGGGACAAAGCATCTGTATAGCTTTTCTTAAGGACTGGAACAGAATCACTAGTTACACAAGAAACAAAAAATGTGTAGTAGACCTGTGAAATTACTCTTTTTGTACTGTTCCAAAGATCATATTGTTCTTCTCATGTGAGAACCTTAAAATTTTAAATAAACGATTATATGAAAGTAATGCAAAGACAATAAATAGTTGTCAGGTAATACAAAACAGCTTAAAAATAACTATATTGAATTATTTCAACTGAGATTAAAATTCTGGTCTAGTCTGTCAACAACTAAAAGTTAATGCATTTTACTGCTTCAATCCCTGAGTCGGGAAGATCCCCTGGAGAAGATATTGGCAGCCCACTCCAAGATCTTCCCTGGGAAATCTGATGGACAGAGGAGCCCATCTGGCTAGGGTCCATGATGTGGCAAAATAGTTGGACACGACTTACTGACTAAACAACAAAAAGAATTACAAATACTCATTGGATTTTAAAAGACTTCTGACAACCAGTGTTATCAGCACACACTAACAGCATGCTGCTTCACTTTCAGTTCAGTTCTGTCGCTCAGTCGTGTCCGACTCTTTGCGACCCCATGAATCGCAGCACGCCAGGCCTCCCTGTCCATCACCAACTCCCGGAGTTCACTCAGACTCACGTCCATCGAGTCAGTGATGCCATCCAGCCATCTCATCCTCTGTCGTCCCCTTCTCCTCCTGCCCCCAATCCCTCCCAGCATCAGAGTCTTTTCCAATGAATCAACTCTTCGCATGAGGTGGCCAAAGTACTGGAGTTTCAGCTTTAGCATCATTCCTTCCAAAGAAATCCCAGGGCTGAGCTGCTTCACTTGGTGTCATTAAATTTACAGAATCAAAAGTAGTGTCTATCTTTAGTACAAATAAACACTTTAACTATCCTCCTGTCGTGAGACTTCCCTGATAGCTCAGTTGATAAAGAATCTGTCTGCAGTGCAGGAGACCACAGTCTAATCCCTGGGTTGGGAAGATCCCCTGGAGAAGGGATAGACTACCCACTTCAGTGTTCTGGCCTGGAGAATTCCATGGACTGTGTAGTCCATGGGGTCACAAAGAATTGGACATAATTGAGAGAATTTCCTTTCACTTTCAACTCCAGTTTGATTTTGATGGCAAGTATGGCTGATTCATTTTGCTGTACAGTAGAAACTAACACAACACCATAGAACAACCATACTCCCCCCCCCCCCCCAAAAAATACATTAATTTTGAAAACTACCTTCATACATAACCTTCTTTAATTATACTAAAGACTCATGTACTATATAATTATTTTGGACTTGACTTCAAATCATTCAAAATCCTGTTAATTGTTTATAAGAGCACATAATAATGAAAAGACAAAATCTCTGTTCAAAATAGGAAAGAAATTTCAATCCCCTTCTATTCTAAGAATTTACATCAGAAAACATAAGTTCTTTTTTTTTTTTTTTAGGTTTAGCTACTTTATTTATTGCTTTTTTAAAATTTTTTATTTTATTTTTAAACTTTAGAAATTGTATTAGTTTTGCCAAATATCAAAATGAATACACCACAGGTATACATGTGTTCCCCATCCTGAACCCTCCTCCCTTCTCCCTCCCCATACCATCCCTCTGGGTCATCCCAGTGCAAGCATCCAGTATCCTGCATGGAAAGGTTGCATTGAAATGTACATAAATCTTTTAGAGGTAAGTAAGCCTCTTGCCAGTATTGTTTTTTTATTTTTTGCAGTCTCAAATTATGCTGCTTTATTGCCAAAATATATATCCACAGGTGCAAAGTTTGCAACTCATAACAGTTCCTTTTTACATCAAAGGATAAATTTCTTCTAAAATTCCAAAGATGCATAGATTAAAATACTTTTGTAATATTTTAAGCATTTGATGAAATTCTTTTAACATTATCTTATGTATCAGTGGTACAATGGTGAAGATGCAGAACAGCAAATAAAAACAGTGTGCAATTCTTGTAAATAAAACTCTGTGTGAAGGGTATTCTAATATGATAGCCTTTTGAAATTACAAGTGATGAATGCTTTCAAAGTAAGTGCCAAGATGTTTAAGGACTGAGACAGTACATTGCCAGAATACTTTACAGGGCACTTTAATACCATTAACTATCATTTTTGCCACAGTTATTTGTAAAGAGCCTAAAATATTCCTTCTTACCACACTGTTACCAGTTAAAGAAATCTATTATGTAACTAAATTTATTTTGCATGTATTCAATAATCGAACATAAACAGTTTGGGTTTGGACCAAACTGTATGTAAAGTGTGTGAGATTTTAAATGTAGACTTGTGACTTACATTGTATGTGGTTGCTATTCCCTGGTTTTGGATAGATATGGACTATGATATCAAGGGATGAATAAAATCAAGAATAAAGATGTTTTCAGTAGTGTTTATATCAAATTTTCATGCTTTATATTTCTTACCGTATTGTGCGTGGGACTGGAATGGTCAGACTGAGAAAGTCTTTGAACAGGGCATTTTATAGATATTTTTATTTGGAATATAAATTTTTCCTTTTTAAATTATTTAGCATGAACTTAGTACTGAGGAGCTTAAACTAATTTTGTGCTTTAAATAACAGGATCTAAAATCAGATTGACTTGTAATGGCATTTGTTAGTGAAAACAGAGGCAGTGTGGTTAAGAATATTAGGTAATTTTTTTCCTGATCTTTTGTAGTTTTTGTAACTTTTTGGATCAGTGTTTTCTTTTTTCTACTCCAAACTTCTAACTTTTTGGAAAAGCATGCTGGATGGCTTAAAATTGGAATAGTAAAAAATTACTCATAGTCAGTGAATATTATTGCTGTATGTATTTTTTAGTTTGAAAACTTTTAGTGGCTTTCAACTTCGTGGGACATTCTGGGTGCTGTTTTCTTGTTTTTTGTTTTCTTTTAAGTTATTCCTTGGTGATTTCCTGGATCTTATTATTTTTTTCCAGTTTTACTGGGACATAAATGACCTACAGCCCTGTATAAGTTTGGAGGTGTTCAGCCCAATGATTTTATGTGTATTTCTTATGAAATGATTACCATATACTTGCTAGGTTGTCTTTTTTTGTTGTTGTTTTTTTTATAATGGTTATTCTAAGAGATGTGAAAGTGAAAAGTGAAAGTCGCTCAGTCGTGTCCGACTCTTTGCAACCCCATGGACTATACAGTCCATGGAATTCATCAGGCTAGAATAGTGGAGGGAGTGGGTAGCCTTTCCCTTCTCCAGGGAATCTTCCCAACCTAGGGATAGAACCCAGGTCTCCCACATTGCAGGCAGATTCTTTACCAGCTGAGCCACAAGATGATATCATATTGAGATTCTGGTTTGTATTTCCCTGATGATTAGTGATGTTGAGCACATTTTTATATATCTGTTGGCTATTCATTTATCTTCTTTTGGAAAATATGTGTTTAATTCTTCTGCCTGTTTTTAACTGAGTATTTTTATTTTATTTTTTTTGGTGCTGAGTTATGTAAGTTCTTCATATCTGTCAGATATTACCCCTTATCAGATACATGTGGTTTACAATTTTTTTTCCATTCCATTCCAAAAGTCTTTTCATTTTGTTCTTTCTTTTGCTGTGTGGAAACCCTTAACTTTGATGTAATCCCATTTGTTTATTTTGTTTGTGTTGTTGCTTGCGTTTTAGGTGTCATATTTTGAAAGTGGCTTTCTTGATGTTTGTAGTGCTTTCTGTTGTTTCATTTAGAACCTTATCCTACATATTATAACAATACTCAACAGAGTTATATAGATACTGACAAGAGTGTTCTATAGGTTCTTTTTTGCAAGTTCTTTTTAAATTGGAGCTTCCCTGGTGGCTCAGAGGTTAAAGCGTCAGCCTACAATGTGGGACACCTGGGTTCGATCCCTGGATCGGGAAGATCCCCTGGAGAAGGAAATGGACATGCTACCTAATTTGTCAGTAAGTCTTTACATATTGCCACAATACTCAGCAGAAATAAACATGTTGGTTTTGTATGTTCTTTTAAAAACATGTTTAATATTACTAAAAAGATTCTCTTTCATGGTGGGGGGGTAATTTATATCATCAGTTGTACAAAGATTCCTATGTGAGTAACTTTAACTCTACACCGTGTCTTTCTAATTTACTGTAGGCCTTGGCTGGCCAGAGCTATAACCTACCTCTACTGCTTTGTAGCAGTTAGAAATGTTATTGTTTTCATGTTTATTGTTCAAACTCCATTCCCATATCTTTCCTTCCTGTTGAATGAAAAAATAAATATATCAGGAATAGTTCTGCTTCATAGTCAGGTAAATATTATATTGTACAGAAAAGACATCATCTTCAGCTTGTTTAATTCTTGAGGTGTTTGTGTTAATAGTAGAAACTGGGATATTGTTCAAATATTTAATCAGAGCATTTTTCACTTAAGTTGATACATTTTTGAAAATGCTTTTCAAAGACAAAATCCATTTTGTAAAACTACACTATCACTTGCATTGTATCACACATCACGTTTTTAATGACAATATTGAGGAATACAGTAACATGAAGTAAAAGCTATATATTTTAACTCTAAAATAAATGTTGTTGAGATGTTACTAGAGATAAGTTTTTAATCAGAGTTATATGTAGGCATTTCATCTTTTTTTATGAACACTGTATCAATTCAATGAGTTCTTTTTTAATGAAATAATTATGCAAAATAAATTGTATAGGATAATGAAAATATAAAACAGATGGTCCTGCCTGTCATCTTACATTTTATATCTTTAAATGGCTTCATGCACTATCAATCCATTTAAAGCACAGAGAGGGGTAAGCATTAAACAGTTTTCCATTCTTCTCCACTAATGACACTTAAAGACATTTAATAACATTTGCTAATTATGTAATGCCAATCCTCCAAAAATAATGTATCAGTAGGGAGTATTTCTGCTTCAATCCTTTTGTTTCTAGACAGCATCTATTGAACTGGAATGATCATAATTGACAGAGTACAATGCATTGGAAAACATGTTGCTTGGGGAAGTCTTTAAATGTCAAAAAATCTACCTTCTGCCTGGGGAAATCAAGGAAGTCAATGAAACTTGTATTAAAATGGAAGTAGTTAAAACTTCCTGTAATATTGCTTTTGCCACAATATGAAAAGCATGGTAGACTTGTCAGTATGACAAAACTTTGTATTACATTCTTACATAATTATTTGTGTTCCTTCAACCAAACTGATGCTTTCCTAGACAAGCAAAATTTCTAAATGATAAACCCTAAATTTTATGAGTGAAGAGGTCAATAATAAAAACATAAAGTAAATGAGGATATCAAGTTGCCCTTAAATAATCAGAATACTAATATAAAATTTCCTTTATTCAATATTTTTGTTTCTACTTAAAAAATCAGAAAACACATTTTAAAAAATCCACAATAAAAATATCAAATCATTAAGTATATTTCATCCAAATGTGCCCTTGAATTTCTCATTTTCACATAATAAAACTTGATTTAATGATGCCTCACCCTAGTAAATGGAGAAGGCAATGGCACCCTACTCCAGTACTCTTGCCTGGAAAATCTCATGGACAGAGGAGCCTGGTGGGCTGCAGTCCATGGGGTCGCTAAGAATCGGACACAAGTGAGCAACTTCACTTTCACTTTTCACTTTCATGCACTGGAGAAGGCAATGGCAACCCACTCCAGTGTTCTTGCCTGGAAAATCCCTGGGACAGGGGAGCCTGGTGGGCTGCAGTCTATGGGGTTGCACAGAGTCGGACACGACTGAAGCGACTTAGCAGCAGCAGCAGCAGAACAGCACCCTAGTAAAATAATTGCTTTTTGGTGAGAGCAAGTCTCTGGAGAAAACTGCAACCTGCTCTTTTTGGATATTAATATTTTGTCAAATGTTAAAGCACACTAGTATCTGTCACTGTAGCAAGTTATAGCAGCACTGAGAAAGTCCTCGTCACCTCTTGAGTATTCTTATCTGCTTCATCTTTTAAGATACCCCTCATCTGCAGATTCATTCTGTCACCATCATTGTGGTAGAACTAGTAGTAAAAAGTTATCTACCATTCCTTACAGAGTAATATGCTTTTTAATTATATTATGTATTTATTGTATTTTTGGCTGTGCTTCGTCTTCGTTGCTCTGCAGGCTTTTCTCTAGTTGTGAGTAGGCTCCTCTCTAGTTGAGGTGTGTGGGCCTCTCATTGCAGCGGCTTCCCTTGTGAGGCGTCGGCTCTAGGTCACGCAGGCTTCAGGAGTTTGCTGCATGTGGGCTCAGTGGTTGCCACTCGTGGTCGCTAGAACACAAGCTCGATAGTCATGGTGCTCAGGCTTAGTTGCTCTACAGCACGCGGGATCTTCCCAGTTCAGGGATCGGACCCATGTCTCCTGAATTGGCAGGCGGATTCCTGACCACTGAGCCACCAGGGAAGCCCCACGGTGGTAGGCTTTTAAAGGAATGGCTATCTCAAGTTAAAATGTAAATAAATAAATAAGCAAATCTAGCAAATATACACCATAGATGACCGCATATCGGTTTTACTTTCCTAGGCGTAGGAGTTCATTTAATTCAGGTTGGCGCATGTTTCATTACAAGTGAAACATACAAGAGCTGGTTAAAATGATATAAAAAATTTGAGGTATTTTAATTACAAATTAGCTTTGGAGGCATATGCTGCACTTGATGTGGGATTGTGTATAGACACACATAGAAGTAATCCCACTCATGCCCAATTAGCTCACCATTTTCTTTCTCCTTCAATGAATGTAAAGTTTAATATATATATATATGTATATAAATCTCCTTAAATGGTAAGATTTCAGAGAAATTTAATAAGGTGGATTTGCTTTCTATTGATGTGGATTAAAGAAAGCAGCTTACAGCACTTGTCTCAGTTTTCAGACACAGCTTTATTGGGTCCTCTGGTCAGGATCTCTGGAGGCAACCCTGAAGATGTCAGCAGGACTGAATTTGGTTCTGGAGGCGGAATGGAGTTCTCTCAGGATCACATGGTCATTGGCAGAATGGAGTTCCTCACAGTTGTGAAAAACTGTTTTTCTTTTGTTGGTTGGCTGTCAGATGGAAGTTCTTCTCAGTTTTAGGGGCTACTCACAGATCCTTGTCACCTGGCCCTGACCATCTGGGGACATTCTCACTACACAGCAGCTCCCTTCTTCAAGTCCAGGAGGATCTCTAAGTCTGCTCAGATGAAGTCTTGTGCAAATTAACGTAATCAATGGAGGGACTATCCTATCACCCTTCAGTTCAGTTCAGTCACTCAGCCGTGTCTGACTCTTTGCCACCCCTATATGTAGTAATTATTGAGGGCAAGAGGAGAAGGGGTTGACAGAGGATGAGATGGTTTTGGATAGTATCACTGACTCAAAGGACATGAGTCTGAGCAAACTCCAGGAGATAGTGAAGGACACAGAAGCCTGGCATGCTACAATTCATGGGGGTCTCAGAGCCAGACATGACTTAGTGATTGAACAACAATAACAATGTGTGTTTGTTAATTGAAAACTCCTAATTTATCCCTCTCTACTTATGTTTCCACTTCGGTAATCTTAAGTTTGTTTTTGAAGTCTGTGATCTGTTTTTGTTTTGTAAATAAGTTCATTGGTATTTTTTAGATTCCACATATACATGATAGTATGTGGTATTTGTCTTTGTCTGACTTAACTTCATTTAGTATGATAAACTCTAGGTCCATCCGTGTTGCTGCAAATGGCATTATTTTATTCTTTTTTAGTGGCTAAGTAATATCTCTCTGTATATTTTGGATATATGTGTATATATACTTATGTATATATACATACATTAGTTCAGTTCAGTTCAGTTCAGTTGCTCAGTCGTGTCTGACTCTTTGCGACCCCATTAATCGCAGCACGCCAGGCCTCCCTGTCCATCATCAACTCCTGGAGTTCACTCAACTCACGTCCATCGAGTTAGTGATGCCATCCAGCCATCTCATCCTCTGTCGTCCCCTTCTCCTCCTGCCCCCAATCCCTCCCAGCATCAGAGTCTTTTCTAATGAGTCAACTCTTTTCATGAGGTGTGCAAAGTATTGGAGTTTCAGCTTTAGCATCAGTCCTTCCAAAGAACACCCAGGACTGATCTCCTTTAGAATGGACTTGTTGGATCTCCTTGCAGTCCAAGGGACTCTCAAGAGTCTTCTCCAACACCACAGTTCAAAAGCATCAATTCTTAGGTGCTCAGCTTTCTTCACAGTCCAACTCTCACATCCATACATGACTACTGGAAAAACCATAGCCTTGACTAGACGAACCTTTGTTGGCAAAGTAATGTCTCTGCTTTTTGCACGGACGCAGGAGGGCCTAGAGGAGCTATCCCACATTGAAGGTCAGGAAGGGCAGCGGTGAGGAGATACCCCTCGTCCAAGGTAAGGAGCAATGGCTGCGCTTTGCTGGAGCAGCCATGAAGAGATACCCCATGCCCAAGGTAAGAGAAACCCAAGTAAGACGGTAGGTGTTGCAAGAGGGCATCAGAGGGCAAACACACTAAAACCATACCCACAGAAAACTATTCAATCTAATCACACTAGGACCACAGCCTTGTCTAACTCAATGAAACTAAGCCATACCCATGGGGTAACCCTAGACGGGCGGGTCATGTTGGAGAGATTTGACAGAATGTGGTCCACTGGAGAAGGGAATGGCACACCACTTCAGTATTCTTGACTTGAGAACCCCATGAACAGTATGAAAAGGCAAAATGATAGGATACTGAAAGAGAAACTCCCCAGGTCAGT
Source organism: Bos indicus (assembly GCF_029378745.1). Taxonomy (NCBI): domain Eukaryota; kingdom Metazoa; phylum Chordata; class Mammalia; order Artiodactyla; family Bovidae; genus Bos; species Bos indicus. Next base: position 99,021,588 of record NC_091766.1, on the reverse strand, counting down.
AGGTGCCCAATATGCTACTGGAGATCAGTGGAGAAATAACTCCAGAAAGAATGAAGGGATGGAACCAAAGCAGAAACAATACCCAGCTGGGGATGTGACTGGTGATAGAAGCAAGGTCCAATGCTGTAAAGAGCAATATTGCATAGGAACCTGGAATGTCAGGTCCATGAATCAAGGCAAATTGGAAGTGGTCATACAAGAGATGGCAAGAGTGAATGTCGACATTCTAGGAATCAGCAAACTGAAATGGGTGAATTTAACTCAGATGACCATTATATCTACTACTGCAGGCAGGAATCCCTCAGAAGAAATGGAGTGGCCATCATGGTCAACAAGAGTTTGAAATGCAGTACTTGGATGCAATCTCAAAAATGACAGAATGATCTCTGTTCGTTTCCAAGGCAAACCATTCAGTATCAAAGTAATCCAAGTCTATGTCCCAACCAGTAACGCTGAAGAAGCTGAAGTTGAATGATTCTATGAAGACCTACAAGACCTTTTAGAACTAACACCCAAAAAAGATGTCATTTTCATTATAGGGGACTGGAATGCAGAAGTAGGAAGTCAAGAAACACCTAGAGTAACAGGCAAATTTGGCCTTGGAATACGGAATGAAGCAGAAAAAGACTAGAGTTTTGCCAAGAAAATGCACTGGTCATAACAAACACCCTCTTCCAACAACACAAGAGAAGACTCTATACATGGACATCACCAGATGGTCAATACCGATTTCAGATTGATGATATTCTTTGCAGCCAAAGATGGAGAAGCTCTATACAGTCAGCAAAAACAAGACCAGGAGCTGACTGTGGCTCAGACCATGAACTCCTTATGCAAATTCAGACTTAAATTGAAGAAAGTAGAGAAAACCACTAGACCATTCAGGTATGACCTAAATCAAATCCCTTATGATTATACAGTGGAAGTGAGAAATAGATTTAAGGGACTAGATCTGATAGATAGAATACCTGATGAACTATGGAATGAGGTTCGTGACATTGTACAGGAGACAGGGATCAAGACCATTCCCATAGAAAAGAAATGCAAAAAAGCAAAATGGCTATCTGGGGAGGCTTTACAAATAGCTGTGAAAAGAAGAGAAGTGAAAAGCAAAGGAGAAAAGGAAACATATAAACATCTGAATGCAGAGTTCCAAAGAATAGCAAGAAGAGATAAGAAAGCCTTCTTCAGCGATCAATGCAAGGAAATAGAGGAAAACAACAGAATGAGAAAGACTAGAGATTTCTTCAAGAAAATTAGAGATACCAAGGGAACATTTCATGCAAAGATGAGCTCTATAGAGGACAGAAATGGTATGCACCTAACAGAAGCAGAAGATATGAAGAAGAGATGGCAAGAATACACAGAAGAACTGTACAAAAAAGATCTTCACGACCCAGATAATCACGATGGTGTGATCACTGACCTAGAGCCAGACATCCTGGAATGTGAAGTCAAGTGGGCCTTAGAAAGCATCACTATGAACAAAGCTAGTGGAGGTGATGGAATTCCAGTTAAGCTATTCCAAATCATGAAAGATGATGCTGTGAAAGTGCTGCACTCAATATGCCATCAAATTTGGAAAACTCAGCAGTGGCCACAGGACTGGAAAAGGTCAGTTTTCATTCCAATCCCAAAGAAAGGCAATGCCAAAGAATGCTCAGACTACCACACAATTGCATTCATCTCACACGCTAGTAAAGTAACGCTCAAAATTCTCCAAGCCAGGCTTCAGCAATATGTGAACTGTGAACTTCCTGACATTCAAGCTGGTTTTAGAAAAGGCAGAGGAACCACAGATCAAATTGCCAACATCTGCTGGATCATGGAAAAAGCAAGAGAGTTCCAGAAAAACATCTATTTCTGCTTTATTGACTATGCCAAAGCCTTTGACTGTGTGGATCACAATCAACTGTGGAAAATTCTGAAAGAGATGGGAATACCAGACCACCTGACCTGCCTCTTGAGAAAGCTATATGCAGGTCAGGAAACAACAGTTAGAACTGGACATGGAACAACAGACTGGTTCCAAATAGGAAAAGGAGTACGTCAAGGTTTTATATTGTCACCCTGCTTATTTGACTTATATGCAGAGTACATCATGAGAAACGCTGGACTGGAAGAAACACAAGCTGGAATCAAGATTGCCAGGAGAAATATCAATAACATCAGATATGCAGATGACACCACCCTTATGGCAGAAAGTGAAGAGGAACTCAAAAGCCTCTTGATGAGAGTGAAAGTGGAGAGTGAAAAAGTTGGCTTAAAGCTCAACATTCAGAAAATGAAGATCATGGCATCTAGTCCCACCACTTCATGGGAAATAGATGGGGAAACAGTGGAAACAGTGTCAGACTTTATTTTTCTGGGCTCCAAAATCACTGCAGATGGTGACTGCAGCCATGAAATTAAAAGACACTTACTCCTTGAAAGGAAAGTTATGACCATCCTGCCGGGGTCCAGCCCCGGTGGATCCAGGGAATTCGAAGTGGGGACGGCGTTGGCGAGATCAGAAAACAACTGCTTAATTAAATGCTTATTAAGGATATAAAGAGTGGTGAAATAAGGAAAGCTCAGCGAAGAAATTCAGTGAAGAAAAGAGGCTGAATAAAAATTCAAAGCAGGGAATTTACGTCACCTATGAAGGCCGCAGGCGTCCTCCCGTTCTCCCGAAGGAGAGGAGACACTAAGGCCTCCCCGGTCAGATCTTAGAAGCCCAGGCAAAATTAGTAGGCTTGACGAGCTTCCCTGCCTCAGAGGAAAAGTTCAGCCAGAAGGTGAAAGAAAGAACGACATGGGGAGACCAAATTTCGGTGAACAAAAAAGGGCGTACTTTTTTTTCCAAAGTAGTTTTATACCTTAAGTTGTGCATAGAGGATAATGGGGGAAGGGGTAGAGTCATGCAAGGACAGCAGTTCCTGATCCTTATCGAAGCCAGGCTTTCAAATTTATCATATGCAAAAGTTTAGGTGATTTACATCATCTTCTGGCCAGGAGGCCTGTTAACATTTTAAGAAACTTATTTTTCTCTAAATGTGATTATTCTAAAGTCAGGTGCCAGCCTCCAAAAAGCATTGGATACAGTTGCATTCCTATAGGGCAAAGATGAGGTGGGCTCAGTCAAGAAAAGAATTAACTCATGGATCCAAGGTTACAACATTGAGGCTACCACTTACATTTCTATACACCCATTATATCAATCAATACACTGCCAAGGACACAGTAGGTAAGGGATATGGAGACTTAGCAGCAAACATTGGCCCAACAAGTGAAAAACCCTTCACCAATACAATTTCTAATCAATCTTTTAACTACTCAAAGGAATCTGTGTTTAGACAGTTTAGAACATCTCCTGCCTCTCACAGTTGGGAGGCTCTGAACAATCACATGTGGCCGGAAAAACCTATTCGGGCAGGCTAGAGGATTTCCAAGGGAGTTTGTAGGTTGAAACACTGTCACACCCAGGAATTATTAACTGGAGCTGTAAGCTAACTCTTTTTTCAGAGAGAGGTAGTGGGGGACAGCCCCCCATAAAGTCAGAGGTGTAGGTGAAAGCACAAAGCAGAAAGTAGGCAGACTCTGGTTTTGGGGGTAGATGCTCGAGAATTTCCAGGGAGACTCCTGAGGCTCGATCCCACCTTTGCGTATGCCGAGCCTCTTTCCTCATGACCTTTGTCATGGGTGGAGCTCCTCACGCTGGGTCCCGGCAGTAATAGAATTCCAGTTGAGCTATTCCATATCCTGAAAGATGATGCTGTGGAAAGTGCTGCACTCAATATGCACCAACCTAGATAGCATATTCAAAAGCAGAGACATTACTTTGCCAACAAAGGTTCATCTAGTCAAGGCTATGGTTTTTCCTGTGGTCATGTATGGATGTGAGAGTTGGACTGTGAAGAAGGCAGAGCACAGAAGAATTGATGCTTTTGAACTGTGGTGTTGGAGAAGACTCTTGAGAGTCCCTTGGACTACAAGGAGATCCAACCAGTCCATTCTGAAGGAGATCAGCCCTGGGATTTCTTTGGAAGGAATGATGCTAAAGCTGAAACTCCAATACTTTGCACACCTCATGCGAAGAGTTGACTCATTGGAAAAGACTCTGATGCTGGGAGGGACTGGGGGCAGGAGGAGAAGGGGGCGACAGAGGATGAGATGGCTGGATGGCATCACTGACTCGATGGACGTGAGTCTGAGTGAACTCCAGGAGTTGGTGATGGACAGGGAAGCCTGGCGTGCTGCGATTCATGGAGTCGCAAAAAGTCGGACATGACTGAGCGTCTGATCTGACCTGATTTGATCTGATCTAGAATGGTCATAACTTTCCTTCCAAAGAGTAAGCGTCTTTTAATTTCATGGCTGCAGTCACCATCTGCAGTGATTTTGGAGCCCAGAAAAATAAAGTCTGACACTGTTTCCCCATCTATTTCCCATGAAGTAATGGGACCAAATGCCATGATCTTCGTTTTCTGTATGTTGAGCTTTAAGCCAACATTTTCACTCTCCTCTTTCACTTTCATCCAGAGGCTTTTTAGTTCCTCTTCACTTTCTGCCATAAGGATGGTGTCATCTGCATATCTGAGGTTATTGATATTTCTCCCGGCAATCTTGATTCCAGCTTGTGCTTCTTCCAGTCCAGCGTTTCTCATGATGTACTCTGCATATAAGTCAAATAAGCAGGGTGACAATACACAGCCTTGACGTACTCCTTTTCCTATTTGGAACCAGTCTGTTGTTCCATGTCCAGTTCTAACTGTTGCTTCCTGACCTGCATACAGATTTCTCAAGAGGCAGATCAGGTGGTCTGGTATTCCCATCTCTTTCAGAATTTTCCACAGTTGATTGTGATCCACACAGTCAAAGGCTTTGGCATAGTCAATAAAGCAGAAATAGATGTTTTTCTGGAACTCTCTTGCTTTTTCGATGATCCAGCAGATGTTAGCAATTTGATCTGTGGTTCCTCTGCCTTTTCTAAAACCAGCTTGAACGTCAGGAAGTTCACCGTTCACGTATTGCTGAAGCCTGGCTTGGAGAATTTTGAGCATTACTTTCCTAGTGTGTGAGATGAGTGCAATTGTGTGGTAGTTTGAGCATTCTTTGGCATTGCCTTTCTTTGGGATTGGAATGAAAAGTGACCTTTTCCAGTCCTGTGGCCACTGCTGAGTTTTCCAAATTTGCTGGTATATTGAGTGCAGCACTTTCACAGCATCATCTTTCAGGAATTGAAATAGCTCAACTGGAAATCCATCACCTCCACTAGCTTTGTTCGTAGTAATGCTTTCTAAGGCCCACTTGACTTCACATTTCAGGATGTCTGGCTCTAGGTCAGTGATCACACCATCGTGGTTATCTGGGACATGAAAATCTTTTTTGTACAGTTCTTCTGTGTATTTTTGCCACCTCTTCTTGATATCTTCTGCTTCTGTTAGTTCCATACCATCTCTGTCCTTTATTGAGACCATCTTTTCATGAAATGTTGCCTTTGTATCTCATGCGTACACACATGCAATGGAATATTATACATATATGTATCACATCTTTTTATCCATTCATCTATCAGTGGACGTTTAGGTTATAACCATGTGTCGGCTATTGTAAATAGCACTGCAATAAACATTGGAATACATATATTATTTTGGACCCTGTTTTTCTCAGGACATTTGGCCAAGAGTGGGATTGCTGGATCGTATGGCAGTTCTACTTCTAGTGCTTTAAGGCACGTCCATACTGTTCTTCACAGTGGCTGTACCAGTACACATTCCCAACAGTATAAGAGAATTCCCTTTTCTCCATACCCTCCCCAGAATTTATTGTTCATCGAATTTTTGATGATGGTCATTCTGAACAATATAAGATGATACCTCATTGTAGTTTTTATTTGCATTTTTCTAATAATTAGTGATATTGAGAATTGTTCTTGGGCATTTTGGCCATCTATATGTCTTCTTTGGAGAAATGTCTATTTAGGTCTCCTGCTAGTTTTTTATTAGATTGCTTGTTCTCCTTGATTTTGAGCTGCATGAGCTGTTTGCATATTTTGGAGACTAATCACTTGTAGGTCACATCATTTGCATATATTTTCTTTTTTTTACATGTAACAATGCACTCCGCAGCATTGTTTTAGAATGGAATCTTGGAAGGGATCCAAAAATAAATCAGTAATATGCTGATAAAATAAATCATGTATATCTATAACAAAGAAGACTGCCTAGAAATAAAATAAATAAGCATTTATTTTTGCTTATATTTTTATTTAGATTCTAGGTGGATCCACAAAGATATTGCTGTGAATTTTATCAAAGCATGTACTTCCTGCCTATATTTTCCTCTAAGAATTTTATAGTATATGGTCTTATATTTAGATCTTTAATCCATTTTGAGTTTATTTTTATGTTCAGTGTTAGAGAATGAAATAGCATTTTATTCAAATCATTTTGTGCATTATAAGGAAGAGGCAAGTTATAAACTAATAAATACAAATAAGAAAAACTAATAAATACAAATAAGAAAAACTAATAAGGCAAGTTATAAATAATACTTTAAGATGTTGACTTAAACATTATTTGACAGTTATAAATTGTTTTCATTTTAAAATCTGACCACTTAAGTGTGACTACTAAAAAGAGTTGTTTGTCAGAGAACTTAAAATATTAAAAGACTCTGCCATAGGAATATTTTAAGGATTGTGTTAGTTACCCTTTTTTCTATAATACAAGATTTACTTTTACTCCTTTTATGTTTACTTGAACTCCAGGTAAAGAAAAATAGCTTTATTTTACCAAAAATATCATAGTGTTGATATTTTCTCAACAATCAGTAGATAGCTACATTGGTGTAATTAACTGAAATGTGTAAAAAAATATGCATCACAGATTCATTAGTGTAGTCTTGAATGTGAATATGAAAGCCACTTTGTCGTGTCTAGCTCTTTGTGACCCCACGGGGTATAGCCTGCAAGGCTCCTCTGTCCGTGGGATTTCCCAGACAAGAATACTGGGGTGGGTTGCCATTCCCTTCTGTAGGGGAACTTCCTGATCCAAGGATCAAATTTGGGTCTCCTGCATTGCAGGCAGATTCTTTGCTATCTGAGTTACCAGGGAAGCCCAATGTAGTCTTACATATATTTAATGGGTTTCTTTACAGTATTATCTTCATTTCAGTTCAGTTCAGTCGCTCAGTCTTGTTCAACTCTTTGAAACCCCATGAATTGCAGCACGCCAGGCCTCCCTGTCCATCACCAACTCCCAAAGTTTATCCAAACCCATGTCCATCAAGTCGGTGATGCATCCAGCCATCTCATCCTCTGTCATCCCCTTTTCCTCCTGCCCTCAATCCCTCCCAGCATCAGGATCTTTTCCAATGAGTCAACTCTTTGCATGAGGTGGCCAAAGTATTGGAGTTTCAGCCTCAGCATCAGTCCTTCCAATGAACACCCAGGAATTTTAGAAGATGATAAAACAATGTCAAAACCATTTAAAAATCATATATATATATATAGTTATACTTTTTAGAAAGTTTAAGATACAGAAATGTAAATAAAGAAAAGACTAGTATCTTTTAGTCAGTAAATGTCTATTCAATTTTGGGGGTATTTTTAAAAGATAATAAAATTTAGCGATAGAAAATTTAATCTAGAAAAATAAAAAGGGACCACCACTGATAAATCGTGATGAATATGTTAGTGAACATATTTCTAGATCTTTTTGAATAAATAATATACATTTATTTAAATTAGATATCAAATTCTCTTTGGCAACCATGTATAATGGAAATTCTTTCCACATAGGCTGAGTCTATTTCACATAAATTAATATAGATTCTTGTCATTCTTTCCCTTTCCTAGGCAGTTTTCTTTGTTATAGATTTACATGATTTATTTTATCAGCATATTGCTGATTTATTTTTGGATCCCTTCCAAGATTCCATCCTAAAACAATGCTGCACAGTGCATTGTTACATGTAAAATGCTATTTTAGGCTCCAAAGTTTTACCTGTAGTCTAAACAACAGAAAACTGGAAGGCAAATAGGTTGAGACATTACAAATTACTGCACCTGCCCTTAGGAGTAGTTCTGTGTTGTTCTGGCACATGATAAAGGAAATAAAAAAGTGAACTCATAAATTTTTCTGCAGGTTTTATGAATACTGAAGGGTGAAATTAGAGCAAAAGACTGGAATTTCTTTAAAAGTGACCTGTGGGAAGCAGGCCCTTGGAACTTGTTGATTAAAGGATCATTCTTGATTTGGGGGAGAGTGCTTTTTGTTTGTTTTGTTTACACCACGGCCTGGTGGATTTGGAGCTTAGAGATGCTCCAGAGTGCTGAAATAAGTATGTAGAGTTTGGTATTGAATGGCCGTAAGACAGAGCAGAAGGGCTGCTCCTGGAAGAGTTGTCAGTGGAAGTGTTGAGGGAGAAACTGAATATTGTTGTCTCCTGGACTTTTCTTTATTTGCTTCTCTTTTCACTCCTATGCTACAGTTCTTTAGATTTCTACTCTAGTTTTTAAGAAATTTCAACTTTAGTTTCCTCTTCTGCTGATTAAAAAAATCTGCTCTATTTTTCAAAAGTTCTTTTTTAGGTTCAACACTTTCCACTTTTTTGCTCTTTGTAAAAATTGACTCTTTAAAAATAACAAACACATTAAATATTCAGGTTTGTTTTTAATAAGTATATGTTGCAGCTTTAGCACACATGAGGTTTTTAGGAAGTTAACAGTCAGTCAGAGATAAAAACCTAGTTCATGCTGTTGAAGATTCAAATGTTGTGATCGTAACTTCTTCCCCTGATTCAAGAGTTAAATTCTCTAGTTGAAAAGCCAAGTAATTAAAGACCAATTATAATATTTTACTTCCGAATATTTGTGAAGAACCTTGGTTCAAGAGTAGAGAAAAATGAAGGCAGAGAAAACTGACGTGTTTTTTTTTTTTTTCCTCATTCCCCAAAGGTATTATTTTTGACTATAGATTTCAAAATGTAATTACTTGTTTTTCTCTGTTCTCCCTCAGAATTGTTTTGGCAATCCACATTTTCTTCAGTACTACAAGTTTTGTATTAACCTTTAGGGCAGCTGAATGGAATTGTTACAGGTTTTGTAATTAGCCATGGTTGTAAAAGACATTCAGAAGGCAGAACTCACTGTCAGAGTGAGCATGTGATGCAAGTACAAATGCGCTGGGAGAATAAATTGGTTGCTGTAGCAACCAGTCTTCATTCTCTACCAAAAGAAGAACAAACAAGACAAGTAAAATGCCTCAAGTTTCAATTTAAAAAGAGATATTCCAGGTGGGATTATGGATACAATCTTTAAATTCAACAATTTAACCAATAATAAGTGACGGCAATGGTTATATTTTTAAATCAACCCATCAGAAAGAGGACATAGAAAATAACTTCTAAGATTCTGAAATTATACATTGTGGGGCAGTAGAAACTTGCTTACTTTGAGCAGCAGGGTATTTTTTCCTTTTGTTTGTTTGCTTTTTAAAAATTTCTTTAAAATGTATGGGAAATTGCATGAAAACATTTTTCTCTGAGTATCTGTTGCCTCCCTGGAGGTTTAAAAACAGTTTCAACCAAGTAGAGTATTGATCATTTTTTTCCTACCTCAAAAGACATTTCATAAGCATCTTTGTGAGGACTAGAGAGAAACAGACTTTTCTTGAGTTATATATAAGACTCCTGGCTTCTCATAATCCAATAAATCTAAAGAAGACATGATACATAATTGTTGTTCTTCTCTTTGCAACCCATGGACAGCAATATGTCAGGCTTCTCTGTCCATCACGATCTCCCTGAGTTTGCTCAAACTCATGTTCATTGAGTCAGTGATGCCATCGAACCATCTCATCCTCTATTGTCCCCTTCTCCTGACTTTAATCTTTCCCAGCATCAGGGTCTTTCCCAATGAGTCAGCTCTTCGCATCAGGTGACCAAAGTATTGTAGCTTCAGCTTTACCATCAGTCAGTCAGTTCAGTCTCTGCTGCTGCTGCTGCTAAGTCGCGTCAGTCGTGTCCGACTCTGTTCGACCCCATAGATGGCAGCCCAACAGGCTCCTCTGTCCGTGAGATTCTCCAAGCAAGAATACTGGAGTGGGTTGCCATTTCCTTCATCAGTGCATGAAAGTGAAAAGTGAAAGTGAAGTCGTTCAGTCGTGTCCAACTCTTTGTGACCCCATGGACTACAGCACGCCAGGCCTCCCGTCCATCACCAACTCCCGGAGTTTGCCCAAACTCATGTCCATAGAGTCAGTGATGCCATCCAACCAGCTCATCCTCTGGGATCCTCTTCTCCTCCTGCCTTCAATCTTTCCTAGAAGAAATCCCAGCCCAACATTTCTACTCTTCACATACTCATTTTTCAATGAGTCTGTTCTTTGCATCAGGTGACCAAAGTTTGGAGCTTCAGCTTCAGCATCAGTCCTTCCAATGAATATTCAGGATGGATTTCCTTTAGGATTGACTGGTTTCATCTTGCTGTCCAAGGGACTCTCAAGAGTCTTCTCCAGCACCACAGTTTGAAAGGGTAGATCCTTTGGTGCTCAGCCTTCTTAATGGGTGCTCTCTCACATCCATACATGACTACAGGAAAAGCCATAGCTTTGACTAGATGGACCTTTGTTGGCAAAGTGATGTCTCTGTTTTTAAAATCACTGTCTAGTTTTGACATAGTTTTTCTTCCAAGGTTGACATAGCTTTTCTTCCAAGGAGCAAGTGTCTTTTAATTTTATGGCTGTAGTCACCATCTCCAGTGATTTTGGAGCTCAAGAAAATAAAGTCTGTCACTGTTTCCACTTTTCCCCCTTCTATTTGTCATGAAGTGATTGGCCTGGATGCTATGATCCCCTTTTTTTGAACACTGAGTTCTAAACCAGCTTTTTCACTCTCCTCTTTCACATTCATCAGAGGCTCTTTAGTTCCTCATCTCTTTCTGGCATTATAGTGGTATCATTTGCATATCTAAGGTTATTGATATTTCCCCTGGCAGTCTATATTCTAGCTTGTCATTCATCCAGTCCAGCATTTCCACTCTTCATATAAATCGAGTAAACAGGGTGACAATATACAGCCTTGACATACCCCTTTCCCAGTTTGAACCTGTCAGCTGTTTCATGTCCATGCTAACCATTGCTTCTTGACCTGCATGCAGGTTTCTCAGAAGGCAGGAAGGGTGTCTGATATTCCCATTTAAGAATTATCCACAGTTTGTTGTGATTCACAGTCAAAGGTTTAAGCATACTCAATGAAGCAGTTCAGTTCAGTTCAGTCAGTCAGTCGTGTCTGACTCTTTGCGACCCCATGAACCGCAGCATGCCAGGCCTCCCTGTCCATCACCAACTCCCAGAGTCTACCCAAATCCATGTCCATTGAGTTGGTGATGCCATCCAACCATCTCATCTTCTGTCGTCCCCTTCTCCTCCTGTCCTCTATCTTTCCCAGCATCAGGGTCTTTTCCAATGAGTCAGTTCTTTGCATGAGGTGGCCAAAATATTGGAGTTTCAGCTTTAGCATCAGTCCTTCCAATGAACACCCAAGACTGACTGGATATCCTTGCTGTTCAAGGAAGTTTCAAGAGTCTTCTCCAACACCACAGTTCAAAAGTATCAATTCTTCTGTGCTCAGCCTTCTTTATAATCCAACTCTCACATCCATACATGACATATAGGGGCAGAATAACATGTAATGTTGAAATTCTATTGTGTTTGTGCAACTTAATAACATATTAAAGTCAGAGAGTGTTGCACTGGATAATTTAAGAAACTAGGATGGTGCTGTACTGGATACTTTGTCATATGGAAATAATTTTAAGTAGCAATTTCAAGCAGGCATATCTACTTGGATTTCTTTAACACACATCAGTTCAGTTTAGTTGCTCAATTGTGTCTGACTCTTTGTGACCCCATGAATTGCAACACCAGGCCTCCCTGTCCATCACCAACTCCCAGAGTTGACTCACACTCATGTCCATCGAGTCGGTAATGCCTTCCAGCCATCTCATCCTCTGTCATCCCCTTCTCCTCCTGCCCCCAATTCTTCCCAGCATCAGAGTCTTTTCCAATGAGTTAACTCTTCACATGAGGTGGACAAAGTATTGGAGTTTCAGCTGCAGCATCAGTCCTTCCAAAGAACACCCAGGACTGGTGTCCTTTAGAATGGACTTGTTGGATCTCCTTGAGGTCCAAGGGACTTGCAAGAGTCTTCTCCAACACCACAGTTAAAAAGCATCAATTCTTCGGTGCTCAGCTTTCTTCACAGTCCAACTCTCACATCCATACATGACCACTGGAAAAACCATAGCGTTGACTATATGGACTTTTGTTGGCAAAGTAATTTCTCTGCTTTTAAAATACTAAGTTGGTCATAACTTCCCATACATGATACCTATTATGGTGATCACCGTTTTCTGTGGGCCAATTCCTCTTTATGTTTATCTCCACATTCTTTCGTGGCTGGAGTTTAGTTAGTACTAGAAATCTTGCCCTTCCCCAGATTCGCTTGGGTAGACAATATTTTTGTTCAACACGTCTACCAATGTGAACATTGAGCAAGACATGGTTTTGAGCAAAATGTGGGCATGTTGAAATCCAGGCATGAGTTCAGATGCTGAGTGCATAAGATTGCCTCACCTACCTGCAAGGGCAACTTACACAGGAAAGAGAGAAGATCATGGGGTGGAAAGTCAGATTTAAACCTTTATATTGAGAAGGCAGTGTCATTTACAAGCTAGTTCTGCTTATCTCTCCTGGTAATTCCTAATACTTTTTATACAGTGAAATGACTGTAACAGTTTGAGGCATTTGAAATGATATTTCAATGTGGGTATAGCCTACATAAGCTTTTCTGAAAACATCCTTTATGAGTTCATGAAATCAATAACCTAAGTTCCTATTGAAATACTCACCCATGTTTCCTGTTTTTGCATGTTTCATCTAGAAGAGAAACCTACTAAGTAATTTCTTACTTGAGGTTATAAAAACATGAATTAAAAATTCTAATAAGATATACTTTGTGTAATTAAATGTGATAGTGTCTGGTTGACCACTCTTAACATATTTCCTCTTAAGAATAATTGTAAGGTTGTCTAATCACTGACTCAATGAACATGAATTTGAGCAAACTCTAGGAGATATTGAAGGACAGAAGCTTGGCTTGCTGCAGTCCACGGGGTTGCAAAGTCAGACATAATTTAGCAACTAAGCAACAATAACTAATATTTGAAAGATGCTATTTTGTACTTTCACTATTTTTAAAAGTTGTTTAAAGTAGAAAGGTAAATCTGTCTGCTGTTATTCTATCATATCACTAGTAGAAGTTCTATTACCAAGTTCATAGTGCTAATACATTGAGGGTTCCCAGATTTATTTTTATAGACGTAGTCATATATATATTTGACTATGCCAAAGCGTTTGATTGAGTGGAATACAGCACACTCTGGAAAACTCTTAAAGACATGGGAATAGCAGACAACCTGACCTGCCTCTTGAGAAATCTGTATGCAGGTCAGGAAGCAACAGTTAGAACTGGACGTGGAAAAACAGACTGGTTCCAAATAGGAAAAGGAGTATGTCAAGGTTGTGTATCGTCACCCTGCTTCTTTAACTTATATGCAGAGTATATCATGAGAAACACTGGGCTGGATGAAGCACAAGCTGGAATCAAGATTGCATGGAGAAATATCAATAATTTCAGATATGCAGATGACACCACCCTTATGGCAGAAAGTGAAGAGGAACTCAAAAGGCTCTTGATGAAAGTGAAAGTGGAGAGTGAAAAAGTTGGCTTAAAGCTCAACATTCAGAAAACGAAGGTCATGGCATCTGGTCCCATCACTTCATGGCAAATAGATGCAGAAACAGTGGAAACATTGACAGACTTTATTTTCTTGGGCTCAAAAATCACTCCAGATGGTGACTACAGCCATGAAATTAAAAGACACTTGCTCCTTGGAAGAAAAGTTATGACGAACATAGACAGCATATTAAAAAGCAGAGACATCACTTTGCCAACAAAGGTCCATGTAGTCAAAGCTATGGTTTTTCCAGTAGTCATATACGGATGTGAGAGTTGGACTATAAATAAAGCTGAGTACCAAAGAACTGCTGCTTTTGAACTGTGGTGTTGAAGAAGACTCTTGAGAGTCTCTTGCAAGCAGACCGACTGCAAAGAGATCCAATCACTCCATCATAAAGGAAATCAGTCCTGAATATTCGTTGGAAGGACTGATGCTGAACCTGATGAAACTTCAATACTTTGGCCACCTGATGTGAAGAACTGACTTATTTGAAAACACCCAGATGCTGGAAAAGATTGAAGGTGGGAGGAGAAGGGGACAACAGAGGATGAGATGGTTTGACTCAAAGGACATGAGTTTAAGTAAACTCTGGGAGTTGGTGATGGACAGGGAGGCCTGGCATGCTGTAGTCCATGGGGTCGCAAAGAGTCATACACGACTGAGCAACTGAACTGAACTGATACGACCAAGAAGCTCTTGGAAACTTCTTAGAAGCTCTTAGACCTTCTACTAGAAACGTGTGTGTGTGTGTGTGTGTGTGTATATATGTAGCACAATTTCTTAACTCTAATGAGTCTTAAAGTCTAATGAGTAGCACGCATTTTTCTTAAGTTCTACATACCAATATAAAAGCAAATAAAGTGTTTAAGAATTGATAAGCATGTGTAAAGAGGATCTTTTAAGGTCACACAAGAAAGAATAACTCCACATGCATTAATGTTGGTTGACACAGCAAGATTTAGAGACTGGACTCCCACCAAATAAATCTGAATTTTATAAAACTCCTAAGTTTAAAGATAAGATTTAAAATTTTGCTTGACCAAGCATTCTCCTTCTCATGTTATTAAGTGACATGTTTGGTTTTTTTTTTTCCCTGCTTGCACTCAAAGAAATTTTAAAAATAAGAAACAACTTAAAATAAGTAAATATTTTAATTAGAGAATTTAAAGAAGCACTGTTCTCATGTTATAGCGGTTAAACTTCTTTAAAAGCACATATAAGATAATATCTTTGAATAGGGATTACAAAACAAAATGAAAATTGATTTATAATTATGACATCAAAAGTGCAGTTTCAGGTACTAACATGAAATTCATGTTTTTATTTTTCAAAATGAATACCAGCAAACTTAACTGAACTCACATAAGCCCGTTTATGGGGGTGGGGGGAACTCAACACAGAGATTCAGCCACTGAGTCCCTCGCTCAAGTAAACTGTAACTTACAGTTGACCAAAAAGTACTCAGTACATACTTATTAAATGCTTACTGTATTCAAAACTCTCAAGAAGATGGGGGGAAAAAACATATTCTTGGATATTTCCATTAATGAATTTGTAATCTACTAAAACGAGATGAATGTGTATGTACATAATAAGTAATAAGGTTGGAAATAAAGTAGGAACAGATTTCTCAGGTACATCATAATTGATTAGCATGTTAATAAGTAACATCCCCTTAAAGATAGCAGAAAAAAGTGAAATGTAAAGTAAGATAGTAATACAGGGGTAAAATGAAAAGGCCTTGAATAGGTGCAGGAAAGAAGTAAAATTTATTCTAGGATCAAGAAATTGCTTCATTTGACTTAAAAATAAAGCAAGGTAGAAGGGGAACAAGCAGAGGACTCTGTGTAAGGGCCACAACATAGAGCACTTTGAACACTAGGTCACTTTGTTCCTGCCAAGAAATTTAGTCATACCTCTGTCTCTCCCAGAAGTCATTGGGAGCTAGATACAAAACAACAAACTAGATACAAAATAACAAAAATATCTTGATTAAAAAATATCTTCTTTACTACCTGTAATCAGGACTGGGAATGTAGACCAGTTTATGGCTCAAATCATCTCCCTTGTCACAGAGGTTTCTCTGAGTAGCTCTACTACTACTACTAAGTCACTTCAGTCATGTCCGACTCTGTGCGACCCCATAGACGGCAGCCCACCAGGCTCCCCTGTCCCTGGGATTCTCCAGGCAAGAACAGTGGAGTGGGTTGCCATTTCCTTCTCCAATGCATGAAAGTGAAAAGTGAAAGCGAAGTCGCTCAGTCATGTCCAACCCTCAGCGACCCCATGGACTGCAGCCTTCCAGGCTCCTCCGTCCATGGGATTTTCCAGGCAAGAGTACTGGAGTGGGGTGCCATTGCCTTCTCCACTGAGTAGCTCTAGAGAGAATATATCTATAAGGAGAATCTGGATAAGTTAATGAAATCTATATGAATGAATGAGATCTATATGATTTCACACACACACACACATACATATATGGAGAATATATATGAATGAATATATAGAGAGAATGAACTCTCTAGGGAGCATCTATTTGCACTTGTTTTAGATTTTTCCCTTTATCTTTAGTAACTTCTGATTTCTTTATCTATAATTTAAGTTAAATTCTAATGTAAGTATACATAAAATGACCTCTTTCTTAATCTAATTGCTTATTTTATGAATTCATCTCACTTTTATCTGTTTTTCTTTTGTTGTCATCACAAATCTATATGTTACATGAAACTTTATTAACAATAAGATCAGATCAGTCGCTCAGTCATGTCCGACTCTTTGCGACCCCATGAATCGCAGCACGCCAGGCCTCCCTGTCCATCACCAACTCCTGGAGTTCACTCAGACTCACATCCATCGAGTCAGTGATGCCATCCAGCCATCTCATCCTCTGTTGTCCCCTTCTCCTCCTGCCCCCAATCCCTCCCAGCATCAGAGTCTTTTCCAATGAGTCAACTCTTCGCATGAGGTGGCCAAAGTATTGGAGTTTCAGCTTCAGCATCCTTCCTTCCAAAGAAATCCCAGGGCTGATCTCCTTCTGGTTGGATCTCCTTGCAGCCCAAGGGACTCTCAAGAGTCTTCTCCAACACCATACTTCAAAAGCATCAATTCTTCGGTGCTCAGCCTTCTTCACAGTCCAACTCTCACATCCATACATGACCACAGGAAAAAGCACAGCCTTGACTAGATGAACTTTGGTGGCAAAGTAATGTCTCTGCTTTTGAACATGCTATCTAGGTTGGTCATAACTTTCCTTCCAAGGAGTAAGCGTCTTTTAATTTCATGGCTGCAGTCATCATCTGTAGTGATTTTGGAGCCCAGAAAAATAAAGTCTGACACTGTTTCCACTGTTTCCCCATCTATTTCCCATGAAGTGGTGGGACCAGATGCCATGATCTTTATTTTCTGAATGTTGAGCTTTAAGCCAACTTTTTCACTCTCCACTTAACAATAGGCTTTGTTATTGTTCAGTCACTAAGTCAAGTCCAACTCTTCGAGAGCCCAGGGCCTGCAACACACCAGGCTTCCCTGCCCTTCACTGTCTTCCAGAGTTTACTGAAACTTATGTTCACTGAGTTGTTGATGGTATCTAACCGTCTCATGCTCTGTTAACCACTTTTCGTATTCCGTTCAATGTTTTCCAGCATTAGGGTCTTTTTTCCAGTGAGTGGACACTTTGCATCAGGTGGCCAATCTTTTAGGATTGACTGGTCTGATCTCTATGCAGTTCAAGGGACTCTGAAGAGTCTTCTCCGACACCGCAGTTCAAAAGCATCAATGCTTCAGCACTCAGCTTTCTTTATGATCCAACTCTCACATCCATACATGACTACTGGAAACAGATCTTGTCAGCAAAGTGATGTCTCTGCTTTTTAAAATGTTATCTAGGTTTGTCATAGCTCTTCTTCCAAGAAGCAAGCGTCTTTTAATTTCATGGCTGCAGTCACCATCCATGGTGATTTTGGAGCCCACGAAAATAAAGTCTGTCACTGTTTCCATTGTTTCCCATCTATTTGCTATGAAGTGATGGGACCAGATGCCATGATGTTAATTTCTTGAGTACTGAGTTTTAAGCCAGCTTTTTCAGTCTCCTCTTTCTCCATCATCAAGAGGCTCTTTAGTTCCTCATCTCTTTCTGCAATTTAGAATGGTATTATCTGTATATCTGAGGTTGTTGACATTTCTCCTGGCAATCTGGATTCTAGCTTGTGATTCATCCAGCCCAGCATTTCACTTGATGTTAAATAAGCAGGGTGACAGTATACAGCCTTGTCATACTCCTTTCCCAATTTTGAACCAGAATGTTGTCCCATGTGTGGTTCTATTTGTTGCTTTTTGACCTACATACAGATTTCTTGGTATACAGGTGAGGTGGTCTGGTATTCCCATCTCTTTCAGAATTTTCCATAGTTTGTTGTGATCTACACAATCAAAGGCTTTAGTATAGTCAATGAAGCAGAAGTAGATGTTTTTTTCTGAAACTCCCTTGCTTTTTCTATGATCCAACGAATGTTGGAAGTTTGATCTCTGATCCCTCTGCCTTTTAAATCCAGCTTGTACATCAGGAAATTCTAGGTTCATGTACTGTTGAAGCTTAGCTTGAAGGATTTTGAGCATAATCTTGCTAGTATATGAAATGAGTGCAATTAATTGTGTGGTAGTTTGAACATTCTTTGGCATTGCCTTCTTTGAGATTGGAATAAAAACTGACTTTTTCTAGTCCTGTGGCCATTGCTGAGTATTCCAAATTTGCTGGCATGCTGAGTGCAGCACTTCCACAGCATCATCTTTTAGGATTTGAAATAGCTCAGCTGGAATTCTGTCACCTCCACTAGCTTTGTTTGTAGTGATGCTTCCTAAGGTCCATATGACTTCACACTCCAAGACGTCTGGCTCTAGGTGAGTGACCAGACCATCGCGGTTATCCTTATGCTCCCTTTTTACAAGAAAACAAGATGTTTTCTTAAACTGGGGATTTACATAATTTCTATATCATATAGTGTCATGGAGCTAGTAAATGAAAATAAAACTTGTTTGTCTACAAAGTGCTTTCTTTCAATACTGTGATATGCTCCTTCTCTTGTTCAAAGTCTCTTTTTTTAAAAAAGCCAAATCATAGTTATCATAAACAGAAACTAAAGTTCTCCAAGTAGTAGTATATAGCAAACAGTAATAGCAGCAAATAATTTATTAAAAAGTGATAGTAAAGTTTTGCTAAAATATAAAGCATTTTCCTCTCTTCTATGAGCTCTCTTTGTCATGTTGTATTTTATTTGGTATTTAATGTCATCCTAAGTAAAGACAAATTAAAATTTCAAGAAGTTGTCATTAATTTTTAGTATTCATCTTTACATTGTACAATGACAGTTTCAGTGCAAATATAAGAGCATTTAATTTGTGGAGTAACTAACATTATACACTTTTTAGCTCATCATACATATGCATATTTCATTGTTACTATAAAAGTTGCACAAAAATACCATGACTTTTAATATTGCTTTTGATACAAATCAGCATGTTGAATATTAAGACTCTGCCTTAGGTTTACTGATGAGTAAGGAAGAGCTGAGAGAGTAACTCTGGGTTGCTTCACCTTTATCTTTTATCCTGTGTCACCATTTTCCAGTCTGTCATCTAGCTAATATAGGGGAATTACACGTAAAAAGAATTAAGTTCCCTTGGCTGTTTGTGTTTCTTAGAACGTCTTTGCCTTCTTTCTGTGTGTAAGGCAAGCGCTGCTTGGAACAGGAAGCGTGGCTCCTCGAGGCTGTCCGTGTCTGTGCCTGGTCAGCCGTGGATGTAGCGCACACCCTTTATAATCGTTCTGGTCTCACTGAACCCCACACATAGCCATTGTCCTGCAGTTGTGTTCACTCCTATAAGGCTCTGGGCCTGCTATACATGGATGCGGTAGCAAGGAACAGTGGACCAACACACTGTACGTATCTCCTCTGCTTACACACGTGTCCGTTTTCTCACCTTCCGTATCTCCTTTTCTTACACACTTGCTTCATTTTCAAAACACATGTTCAAAGATAAAATTGTCAATAATTGTAAAAGGTGACAGTAGAGAATGAAACTGTGAATCCCAATGAATGCGAACCCCGAAAGACTGTAACAGTCATGCCCAGATCCTCTGTTGACTCAAATTCATTTAACATTCTTAATTCTTGCACATTGTACTTCTTATTATAGTTTTTATATGTAACTTTCAAATCATGGTATACACGTAGACTTGTACATTAGATTATTAATAGCACTTACATTAGAGACGCCAGTATCTTTACAGTTATACGTATTATGATCATATACATGTTTACATCCATATATATCCACACCCATACATATATACATATGTATACACACCCATGCATATGAGCAAAATTTAATGAGTTTGCTAAAAGTAAACCCTCATTTTTAGATTTTTTTCTTAAATACTATGATAGATATGTTCATATTTAACTGTATGTGGTTGGGTTTCAAGAAATGTTAACTAAGAATTTTATAGGAAAACAGCAGCCAAAAGTACTCAGAATATTTCTGCTCTGTTGGAAATAGGTAGAGTTAAACATCTGTATCTCCTCAGGCCAATGTAAGGAAACATCTGTGAAACACATATTAAATTGTTTTCCAGGGGAACCAACCAGCAAACAAACTCTTCCATATTTTCAGCCAGAGAGAAATGGTTTAGAGCTAGAAGGGAAAACAAAATAAATGTACAAAGTCAGAGAATTCCAGAAATGGAGTTGTGATGTATGGGTCTATCCTCATCATGGTTGCCATGGTGATCTTTTTGTGCTACCTGAGTTTACCAAAGCGTATTGCTTGCCAAGATACAAATGCAGCTTGGACTGTTCAACAGAATTGCCAAGTTTGCCAATTTTCATCTTAAAAGTTAATCAGTTAAGCACAATTTTGAATAGAAAAATCCAAAAATATTTAAAGTCTACTGTGTCAAATACTAGTGATTCAGAAAGAACTATGAAAAGTTTATTTTTCATGTGTCATCAAAAACCCGGCAATCTCTGTTGTGACAAGAAGGATGTGATCGGCAAGGCAATGCTGACTTAAGAAGGGAAAGGAGTGGGTGATACCTGAAATTAGATCTCTTACTGTTTTTTAATCTTTACTTTCTATATGACTTACCAAACAAACCCTACCCTAGCTGTCACCACCATAACCCTCTCTGTTCTACTCTTGCTTAAAAACAAAGTTTAACAAACATTTTGTTTGAAATAATTTTAGAGAAATACGGCAAAGATAGAACAGAGAATCAATACCTATATACCATTCATGCAAGTTTCCCCAAATGTTAAGAAAGTCTTGGTATATTTATCAAAACTAAGAAATTAACATCAGTGCATTACTATTATCTAAAATTATAGAATTCATGTTATTAACACTAGTTTCCATTAACGTGTTTTTTCTGTTCTAGGATCTAGTCCAGGTTTTCAAATTGTATGTAGTCATCATATGTCCTTAGGCTTCTCTGTGACAGTTTTTTATGCTTGTTTTTCATGACCTTGATGTTTTGAAGAGTGTACTGATCAGGTAGTGAGTTTGGGTTTATTTGATTTTTTTTGTTTTTTTTTATGATAAGGCTGGAAGTAAGGAGTTTAAAAGAAAAAATAATCCCCCAAACATGACCTGTACTTCTTATTTCATTGTATCAGAAGATATGTAATAACAACATGACTTATTATTGTGATATTAAACTTGATCACTTGGCTGAACTTTATCTACTGTAAATTTTCTAGTTTTGCTTTTACTCATTATCTTCTATGGAAGCAAGTCACCAAATGCAGACAATATTAAAGAGGAGAAGAATTAAGTTCCATCTACTGAAGAATAATTTTCTTCAAAAATTATAATTTTCCTGTAAGAAAGATTTACTATTTCTACCTCATTCATTTATTCAATCATTTATATAAGCATGAAATTATATACATGTATTTTATACTTCAGGTTACAAACTATTAAAGAATCCTCTTTCATATATATGAGATATATGTCTCAAGTATATATGTATGTGTGTGTGTGTGTGTGTGTATGCATACATGTGCACATATATTTCTCTGTCATAATTTTTTAAGTACTTTGATAAGAGAGTTTGGACTTTAAATACTTATACCTAGTCTGTTTTTACTCATATGTAATTAATGAAGGAGAAATTAGATATCATGTTTTGACTTAGAATTAGAGCAATATTGACATGTTTTTAAGTTTTTCTAAAATATGTGAAAGTTAAAGTCACTCAGTCATGTCTGACTCTTTGTGACCCAGTGGACTATACAGTCCATGGAATTCTCCAGGCCAGAATACTGGACTAGGTAGCCTTTCCCTTCTCCAGGGGATCTTCACAACACAGTGATCGAACCAATGTCTCCCATATTGCAGGTGGACTCTTTACCAGTTGAGCCACAAGGGAAGCCCAAGAATACTAGAGTGGGTAGCCTATCCCTTTTTCAGCAGATCTTCCCAACCCAGGAATTGAACTGGGGTCTCCTGTATTGGAGGTGGATTCTTTACCAGTTGAGCTCTGAGGGAAGCCCTAGAATATGGTTATATTTTAATAGAAGTAGTCTATTTTCTTTAGGTTTGTCAGTTGACAGAAAAGCAATAGTAAATGTCTCAAGGAATATACTGCTAATGTAGCAATATGAATTTCTCAACAGTATCTGCCTAAATAGAATAACATTCATAAACTAAGATAAAGGGCCATGTGCATTACTGTACTGTTCACAATAGTCAAGATGTGGAAACAACTTACATTAACAAATGAATAGATAAAGAGCATACACATACACTGGAATACTATTCAGCCTTAACAAGGAGGTGAAATCTGCAATATGCAAAAAACATGAATGAACTTTGAGGCTAGTATGCCAAGAGAAGTAAGCCAGTCACAGAAAGGAAATACTGCATGGGTCCACTCATATGAGTTATCTAAAATAGTTGAATTTATAGAATCAAAGAGTAGAACTGGAGGTAGGGGGAGGGGGAAATTGGAAGCAAATAATTCATAGACATAATAATTAAATGAGAACAATTGCACAGTTCAGGAGATCTGTTGTGCAACATTACCCTGTAGTCAACAATAGTGCATTATACACTTAAAATATTTTAAAGAGGATACCTCTCAACTGTTCTTACCAAAACAACATTTTGAAAAGAAAAATGCAAGATTCTGGATATAGAAATAAATTTATAAAGTAATAGAATTGTGTGATACTCTATCTGACACATTTTATTAGATTGTTGTCATAGACACAACTATTTAGGGATCATGCTTATTTATTAACCCAAATTTCTAAAATTCTAATATGATTTTATTAAACTTTATGATTGCTTTCTCAAGAGTATTAATTTAAATTCTTCGGTCATTTATTTATTTAAAAGATGTATTTATACAGTATTGTGGGCCACTTGCTAAGTCTCTTGAGGTATATAGCAGAGAAGAAGTCTAAGAGACTATATAATTAGGAAAGATACATATTGTCATTTGACCTAATTAGGCAATTATTTGTAGAGGTGAATAAAATTAGACAAAGGTAAGCTATTCCTACAATCTTGTCCTCTGGCTTATACAAAAGTAAAGTCTCAGTCAAGTCATATCTAATTCTGCCTTGTCTGCCGACATTTATTAAAAGATAAACAGTTTTAAACCTATTCTATGAGTTTGGCGTATCCTCAGCCCTCTGTCTTATTTCAAGACACCTTACACAAAAGCTTCATGAAAATTTCCAGTGGCCGGATTCAATCATCTATCACAGTAAGATAGATATCAGGTTTTAATACAACAAGCCATCTATGGATCAAGAGCAATATACAAAGTTATACTTAGAGTCTTATGCTATGTTCTAAATAGTTTAGACTGTTTTTACCATTGTTGTTCAGTAGTTAAGTTGTGTCTCTTTGCAACCAGATGAACCACAACACGCCAGGCTTCCCTATCCTTCACTACGTCCCAGAGTTTGCTCATACTCACGTCCATTATGTTACTTATGCCATCCAACTATCTCGTCCTCTGTCACCCACGTCTGCTCTTGCCCTCAATCTTGCCTGGCATGAGAGTATTTCCAAAGAGTCAGCTCTTCGCACCAGGTGGCCAAAGTATTGGAGCTTCAGCTTCAATATCAGTCCTTCCAATGAACATTCAGGATTGATTTCCTTTAGGACTGACTGGTTTAATCTCCTTGTTGTGCAAGGGACTCTTAAGAGTCTTCTCCAGCACCACAGTTCCAAAGCATCAATTCCTCAGTGATCAACCTTCTTTATGGTCCCTCTCTCAATCTGCACATGACTATTGGAAAAGCCATAGCTTTGACTAAACAGACCTTTGTTGGCAAAGGGATGTCTCTATTATATGCTGTCTAGGGTTGTCATAACTTTCCTTCCAAGGAGCAAATGTCTTTCAATTTCATGGCTGCAGTCACCATCTGCAGTGATTTTAGAGCCCAAGAAAATAAAGTTTATCACTGCTTCTACCTTTTCTCCTGCTATTTGCCGTGAAGACGTGGAACTGGATGCCATGATCTTTGTTTTATGAAAGTTGAGATTTAAGCCAGCTTTTTCAGTCTCCTCTTTCACCCTCATCAAGAGGCTCTTTAGTTCCTTTTGCTTTCTGCCATTAAAGTGGTAACATCTGCCTATCTGAGGTTGTTGATATTTCTCCCAGCAATCTGGATTCCAGATGTGCTTCATCCAGCCCATTATTTCACATGAGGTACTCTGCATATAAATTAAATAAGCAGGGTTGCAATACAGCCTTGAAGTAGTCCTGTCCCATCTTTGAACCAGTCCACTGTTCTATCTGTGGTTCTATCTGTTGCTTCTTGACCTGCACACATGTTTCTCAAGAGGCAGGTAGGGTGGTTTGGTATTCCCATCTCTTTAAGAATTTTCCACCATTTGTTGTGCTCCACATGGTCAAAGCCTTTAACATAGTCAGTGAAACAGATGTAGTTTTTTTTTTTTTTTTGAATTCCCTTGCTTTTCCTATGATCCAGCAGATGTTGGTAATTTGCTCTCTGGTTCCTCTATTTTTTCTAAATCCAGCTCGCATCTGGAAGTTCTTGGTTCATGTACTACTGAAGCTTAGCTTGAAGGATTTTGAGCATAATCTTGCTAGCATGTGAAATGAGTGCCATTGTATGATAATTTAGACATTCTTTGGCATTGCTTTTCTTTGGGATTGGAATTAAAACTGACCTTTTCCAGTCCAGAGTTTTCCAAATTTGCAGGCATATTGAGTGCAGCACTTTCAGAACATCATCTTTTAGGATCTGAAAGAGCTCAGTTGGAATTCCATCACCTCCTCTAGCTTTGTTTGCAGTAATGCTTCCTAAGACCTACTTTGCCTTCTTGCATTTCTTTTTCTTGGGGATGATTTTAGTCACCACCTCTTGTACACGTTACAAATCTCCATCCATAATTCTTTAGGTGCTCTGTCTACCATATCTAATCCCTTGAAAATATTTATCACTTTTACTCTATAATCATAAGGGATTTTACTTAGGTCATACCCAAACGGCCTAATGGTCTACTGGTTTTCCTTACTTTCTTCAATTTTAGCCTGAATTTTGTAATAAGGAGCTGTTAATCTGAGCTTCAGTCAGCACTAAGTCTTGTTTTTGCTGACTGTAAAGAGCCTCTCCATCTGCAGGGAATATAATCAATCTAATTTTGATATTGACCATCTGGTGATGTCCATGTGTAGAGTCGTCTCTTATGTTGTTGGAAGAGGGTGTTTGTTGTGACCAGTGCACTCAATTGCCATTATACAAAAACTTAAAAAAAATTAAAAATAATTTAAAATTAATTATTCTAATGAACAGTGTTTGTGATGATGATGATGAGAGATATGAAAGCTGAATCTTGCATATCATGTGTTTTTCCAGTGTGGACTTTATGATTAAATGCTTGGAGATCATCTTTGGAGTAGAAATTCCTTTAAAAGGCCACTAATGCTAATGGTCCTTAGTTAATAGGGACCTAGTGGTTTGAACATGGAAGAACTGAAGGATATATATATATATATATATATATAAAATAAATAAGAACCTACATTTCACAACCTAGGTACCATATATGGAGAAGAAAATGGAAACCCACTCCAGTACTCTCGCCTGGAAAATCCCATGGACGGTGGAGCCTGGTAGGCTATAGTCCATGGGGTCGCGAAGAGTCGACTTCACTTTCACTTTTCACTTCACGACCGAGCAACTTCACTTTCACTTTTCACTTTCATGCATTGGAGAAGGAAATAGCAACCCACTCCAGTGTTCTTGCCTGGAGAATCCCAGGGACAGAGGAGCCTGATGAGCTGCCATCTATGGGGTCGCACAGAGTCGGACACGACTGAAGCGACTTAGCAGTAGCAGCAACAGCAGCAGCAGATACCATATAAAGTGAATGTGAAGTCACTCAGTCGTGTCCGACTCTGTGCGACCCCATGGACTATAGCCTACCAGCCTCCTCCATCCATGGGATTTTCCAGGTGAGAGTACTGGAGTGGGTTGCCATTTCCTTCTCCAGGAGATCTTCCAACCCAGGTACTGAACCTGGGTCTCCCACATTGCAGGCAGATGCTTTACCATTGAGCCATCAGGGGAGCCCTATATGCAAATATCAAATTATTTTGTGTAACGTTTTTCTTCCTGAACCTCTAGTATGTATTGACTTTTCCCCCAAAAATGCACAGACATTTATTTAGTAATTTTAGGTGATAAGTTTTATAGCTAAGTGACACTGTAACTATTTATTGACTCTTTCCCTTTAGCTCAAATGGCAAAGAATCTGCCTGTAAGGCAGGAGACCAGGGTTCAATCCCTGGGTTGGGAAGTCCCACTGGAGAAGGGAATGGAAAACCACTTCAGTATTCTTGCCTGGAAATTTCCACGGACAAGAAGCCTGGCGGGCTACAGTCTGTGGGGTCGCAAAGAGTTGGAAATGACTGAGTGACTAACAGTAACACAGTCACAGAATACATGTAAACTTCTCAAACATAATAATGTTTAGTATATCATTTTGTATCCATTGTCTTGCATAGTATCTGGACTTTTTCACTCAATATGTATGCCACAGGTCAGTACTTTTCAGAATTCACTTTGCTCTCTTTAAAAATTATCATCTGGTTCCTTTCCTATTTTACATTACTCAGAATAAGTAATTGATAAATATTTAAATTTTAAATGTGTCCAACATCCCAAATGCCATTTGTCTGGACCTGGGAAATGGGAAATCACTTAAAATGGCCAGATGCTCTCCTAGTATCTCTTCACCTACAACTAATAAAATAATTGTCCAGTTGAAACAGAGGCTGAAATTTAACAACAGTTATCGACACAGCTGTCCTTTTCATTGTAGGGGACTGGAATGCAAAAGTAGGAAGTCAAGAAACACCTGGAGTAACAGGCAAATTTGGCCTTGGAATAAGGAATGAAGCAGGGCAAACACTAATAGAGTTTTGACAAGAGAACACACTGGTCATAGCAAACACCCTCTTCCAACAACACAAGAGAAGACTCCACACATGGACATCACCAGATGGTCAACACCAAAATCAAATTGATTGTATTCTTTGCAGCCAAAGATGGAGAAGCTCTATACACTCAGCAAAAACAAGACCGGGAGCTGACTGTGGCTCAGGTCATGAACTCCTTATTGTCAAATTCAGATTTAAATTGAAGAAAGTATGGGAAACCACTAGACCATTCAGGTATGACCTAAAACAAACCTTTATGATTATACAGTGGAAGTGAGAAATAGATTTAAGGGACTAGATCTGATAGATAGAGTGCCTGATGAACTATGGACTGAGGTTCGTGAAATTGTACAGGAGACAGGGATCAAGACCATCCCCATGGAAAAGAAATGCAAAAAAGCAAAATGGCTGTCTGGGGAGGCCTTACAAATAGCTGTGAAAAGAAGAGAAGTGAAAAGCAAAGGAGAAAAGGACAGATATAAGCATCTGAATGCAGAGTTCCAAAGAATAGCAAGAAGAGATAAAGCCTTCTTTAGCGATCAGTGCAAAGAAATAGAGGAAAACAACAGAATAGGAAAAACTAGAGATTTCTTCAAGAAAATCAGAGATACCAAGGGAATATTTCATGCAAAGATGGGCTCGATAAAGGACAGAAATGGTATGGACCTAACAGAAGCAAAGATATTAAGAAGAGGTGGCAAGAATGCACAGAAGAACTGTACAAAAAAGATCTTCACGATCAAGATGATCACAATGGTGTGATTACTCACCTAGAGCCAGACATCCTGGAATGTGAAGTCAAGTGGGCCTGAAAAAGCATCACTACGAGCAAAGCTAATGGAGGTGATGGAATACGAGTTGAGCTATTTCAAATCCTGAAAGATGATGCTGTGAAAGTGCTGCACTCAATATGCCAGCAAATTTGGAAAACTCAGCAGTGGCCACAGGACTGGAAAAGGTCAGTTTTCATTCCAATCCCAAAGAAAGGCAATGCCAAAGAATGCTCAAAGTACTGCACAATTGCACTCATCTCACACGCTAGGAAAGTAATGCTCAAAATTCTCCAAGCCAGGCTTCAGCAATATGTGAACCGTGAACTTCCAGATGTTCAAGCTGGTTTTAGAAAAGGCAGAGGAACCAGCGATCAAATGGCCAACATCTGCTGGATCATGGAAAAAGCAAGAGAGTTCCAGAAAAACATCCATTTCTGCTTTATTGACTATGCCAAAGCATTTGACTGTGTGGATCACAATAAACTGTGGAAAATTCTGAGAGTTGGGAATACCAGCCCACCTGACCTGCCTTTTGAGAAACCTATATGCAGGTCAGGAAGCAACAGTTAGAACTGGACATGGAACAACAGACTGGTTCCAAATAGGAAAAGGAGTACATCAAGGCAGTATATTGTTACCCTGCTTATTTAACTTCTATTCGGAGTACATCATGAGAAATGCTGGGCTGGAAGAAACGAAAGCTGGAATCAAGATTGTCAGGAGAAATATCAATAACTTCAGATATGCAGATGACACCACCCTTATGGCAGAAAGTGAAGAGGAACTAAAAGGCCTCTTGATGAAAGTGAAAAAGGAGAGTGAAAAAGTTGGTTTAAAGCCCAACGTTCAGAAAATGAAGATCATGGCATCCGGTCCCATCACTTCATGGCAAATAGATGGGGAAACAATGAAAACAGTGACAGACTTTATTTTCTTGGGCTCAAAATCACTGCAGATGGTGATTGCAGCATGAAATTAAAAGACGCTTACTCCTTGGAAGGAAAGTTATGACCAACCTAGATAGCATATTAAAAAGCAGAGACATTACTTTGCCAACAAAGGTCTGTCTAGTCAAGGCAATGGTTTTTCCAGTGGTCATGTATGGGTGTGAGAGTTGGACTGTGAAGAAAGCTGAGTGCCGAAGAATTGATGCTTTTGAACTGTGGTGTTGGAGAAGACTCTTGAGAGTCCCTTGGACTGCAAGGAGATCCAACCAATCCATTCTAAAGGAACTCTGTCTTGGGTGTTCTTTGGAAGGACTGATGCTGAAGCTGAAACTCCAGTACTTTGGCCACCTCATGCGAAGAGTTGAGTCATTGGAAAAGACTCATCAGAGGGAGGGATGATGAGGGATTGGGAGGGATTGAGGGCAGGAGGAGAAGTGGAGGACAGAGGATGAGATGGCTGAATGGCATCACCAACTCGATGGACGTTTGGGTGAACCCTGGGAGTTGGTGATGGACAGGGAGGTTTGGTGTGCTGTGGTTCATGTGGTCGCAAAGAGTCGCACACGACTGAGGGACTGAGCTGAACTGAACTGAAGTGATGGACACAGCAAGATGGACCAGCTGAACATCTGCCCTGGTTTAAGTTATCATTAATGATTAACAGATACTTACATCTTCACTATGAATGTGCTTGCCTGTTGGAGAAAGTAGAAATGAGTCAAATAGCTCCCTGTAGTTTCACAAATTAAAAAAAAAAAAAATCCTTTTATGGTCTTTGGAATTTTCTGCTAACATCAGCTTATTTTGTCATTTGCTTTCCTGACACTGTTGCCCTGAATTTCTTTGCAATACTTGTGTGCCAAGCAATGCTCTGCATAATTTATATACAGGCATACCTTGGAGATATTAGGAATTCAGTTTCAAACCACAATAAACTGTATATCACAATGAAACAAATTGCATACTATTTTAATTTCCCAGTGCATATAAAATCAGGTAAACACTGTCCTGTAATCTGTCATGTGTGCAATAATAGCATTGTGTCTAAAAACACAATGTACAAACCTTAGTTAAAAATACTTTATTGCTTAAAGGCTAACCATCATCTGAACCTTCAGAAAGTCATAAGCCTTTTGCTGGTGGAGAGTCTTGCCTCAGTGTTGATAGCTGCTGATTGATCAGGGTGATATATGCTGAAGTTTGGGTGGCTATGACAATTTCTTAAAATAGAACAACAATGAAGTTTCCTGTATCAGTTGACTCTTAATTTCACATTTTTTTTTTCCTATAGCATGTAATGCTGTTTGATAATGTTTTACTCACAGTAGAAGAAGTGAAAGTCACTCAGTTGTGTCTGACTCTTTTTGACCCAATGGTGTGCAACACGCCAGCCTTCCCTGTCCATCACCAACTTCTGGAGTTTACTCAAACTCATACCCATCGAGTTGGTGATGCCATCCCACCATCTCATCCTCTATTGTCCCCTTCTCCTCCTGACTTCAATCTTTCCCAGCATCAGGGTCTTTCCCAATGAGTCAGTTCTTTGCTTCAGGTGGCCAAAGTATCAGAGTTTCAACTTAAACATCAGTCCTTCCAATGTACATTCAGGGCTGATTTCATTTAGGATGAACTGGTTGGATCTTCTTGCAGTCAAAGGGACTCTCAAGAGTCTTCTTCAACACCACAGTTCAAAAGCACCGATTCTTTGGTGCTCAGCTTTCTTAATAGTTCAACTCTCACATCCATACATGACTGCTGGAAAAACCATAGCTTTGACTAGATGAACCTTTGTTGGCATCTTTATAGAGGGTTTTCATTTGATTTTGCCCAGAGGCACTGCTATCTTTGACAGCTATAGCCTTATGAAGTGTATTTCTTAAAGAAACTAGAAATTACTCCTTGATCAATGGGCTATAGAATAAATATTGTATCAGCAGGCATGAAGACAACATTAATCTAAAATGTTCAGTAAACTATGTTGTGAGCAGATAGCCTGTCATCCAGGTTTTGTTGTCCATTTATAGGACACAAAGTAGATTTAGTATCATTCTTAAGGATCTTAAAGTTTTTTTATTATTATTATTATTTTAGCAAAAACAGAAAATTGCTCCAGAACCATAGCCTATTTCAAATACTTTTAGAACATACTTAGAATTAAGGTTGGTGTTCTGATAGAGTACTTTGATTAATAATTAGGTGATAAGGGTTTACAAACACACAGACAAAACACGTTAGTGTACATATAGGCAATCTACGTGTACACAATTACCTATGAAATAATGTGTATGAATCCTAAGTTTTAGGATGAATTCTGTGCTTTCTTAGAAGAATGCTTTGATTAGTGATTAAGTTAGAAGGTGCGACACTCAGCACTGCTAGAGAGAAATTCATCTGCATTATGGAAGTAAAAGGAATTGGAGCTCCAGCGGGCAAACAGGAAACCGAAAGGAGTAGGAGATTAAAGAAATAAGGAACTAGAGAACCAGGGAAGATTCTGTCCATGGCACAAGTATTCACTAAGTACCAGATGCAATTCAGGCATTATCCCAGTTACTGCAAGGACCAGATTGAACTAGAAACCCATTTCTAATTCTCAGTGGCCTGACATCTTCAGTTCAGTTCAGTTGCTCAGTCGTGTCCGATTCTCTGCGACCCCATGGACTGCAGCACGCCAGGCCTCCTTGTCCATCACCAACTCCCGGAGTTTACTCAGACTCATGTCCATCAAGTCCGTGATGCCATCCAACCATCTCCTCCTTCTCCTCCTGCCCTCAATCTTTCCCAGCATCAGGGTCTCTTCCAGTGAGTCAGTTCTTCGCATCAGGTGGCAAAGCTCCAATATTGGAGTTTCAGCTTCAGCATCAGTCCTTCCAATGAACACCCAGGACTGATCTCCTTCAGAATGGACTGGTTGGATCTCCCTGCAGTACAAGGGACTCTCAAGAGTCTACTCCAATACCACAGTTCAAAACCATCAATTCTTCAGTGCTCAGCTTTCTTTATTGTCCAACTCTCACATCCATACATGACTACTTGAAAAACCATCGCTTTGACTAGATGGACCTTTGTTGGCAAAGTTATGTCTCTGCTTTTTAATATGCTATCTAGGTTGGTCATAACTTTTCTTCCAAAGAGTAAGCATCTTTTAATTTCATGGCTGCAAACACCATCCACAGTGATTTTGGAGCCCAAGAAAATAAAGTCTGTCACTGTTTCCATTGTTTCCCCATCTATTTGCCATGAAGTGATGGGACCAGATGCCATGATCTTAGTTTTCTGAAAGTTGAGTTTTGAGCCAACTTTTTCACTTTTGTCTTTCACTTTCATCCATAGACTCTTTAGTTCCTCTTTACTTTCTGCCATAAGGGTGGTTTCATCTGCATATCTGAGATTATCAATATTTCTCCCAGCAAACTTCATTTCTGACATCTTAGTAGGCAGTAAAAGACATCAAAAAGTAATTGAACAGAACAAATTCAGAAGGTAACAGGTACAGTGAAGAAAAAAGGGTAGCGCCATGGAGAGTGAAAGTGGGAACCTCTTTGGGGTCCTGAGGTGTCTCTCCGTGGTGCTCCCCTGTGAAGCAGTGGGGGGAGTGTCAGAGGAGAGGCAGGACATCTGTACCATGTGCAAGGCTCAGGTCCAAAACCCTCCAGCCCAGTATTTCAATGACTCTGCTGAACTCATATAAATGTTTCATTTAAGTAATTTTTAAATATGGAAAAAAAAAACATATATTTAGATTTCATGGTGAGAGGAACACAGAATACATGGAACTTGCAGCTTCAGAGGCAGAAAAAGCTCTGGAATTGTGCCTATTGGGGCATTTGATTCCAGAGATGCGCCATCCTTAGGTAGTACTTCTGCATTTCATTACGTATGTTAACATATTTATATTGGTAGCTAAATAATGGAGAAAGTAAAGATAGTCCAAAAAATATGTGTATAAGAATGTATATCTGAATCTAGCAACACAAAGTATGAATGTTCTCCAAAGCACTGACAACCTTAGCATACTAATTATATAAAATATCCCAAACACTATTAAATGTAAGAGTATAATGTGTGTATTTGCATTTATATATGCTCCTCTCTGGAGAAGGCAATGGCAACCCACTCCAGTACTCTTGCCTGGAAAATCCCATGGATGGAGGAGCCTGGTAGGCTGCAGTCCATGGGGTCGCTAAGAGTTGGACACGACTGAGCGACTTCACTTCACTTTCACTTCACTATGCTCCTCTCTTTTGTTTACAGCTAAGAAAAATAAAATAGAGGCAGTGGCAGACAAAAAAATGAATCACCCACAACAGAATGGAATACAGAAGGAACACTGGCCTTGATATCTTAGCTACTCCCCCATTTGGTTCCTCTGGAAGAGCTATGAAATTAGCTAAGCTCCCTATGATAGTTTTGAAATATCTAAAATGAACCTGAGCAGGTTACATAGAGTTTGGGTAAAGAATATATGAAGTTGTATAGCAACAATTGTAACACTGATAAAAAGAGACTCCAAAGTAATCTATCATTATTGAGAAATATAGTTTGGACTCTTGTATCCAAGTTTCAGCTTTTCCAGTTAATAGTATTATTGCTATGCTTTTATTAAGCCATGTAACTTCCACAAAATTCACAGTTTTCAGAATTAACAAGGAGAGATCATATTATGATCATTGTTGTTTTGGTTCATTTGCTCAGTTGTGTCTGTCTCTTTGTGACCCCATGGATTGCAGCATGCCAGGCTTCCCTGTCCATCATCAACTCCCGGAGTTTACCCAAACTTGTGTTCATTGAGTTGATAATGCCATCCAACATCTTCTGTCGTCCCCTTCTCCTCCTGACTTCAATCTTTCCCAGCATGAGGGTCTTTTCTAATAAGTCAGCTCTTAGCATCAGGTGGCCACAGTATGGGAGTTTCAGCTTTAGCATGAGTCCCTCCAATGAATATTCAGGATCGATTTCCTTTAGGAATGACTGGTTTGATCTCCTTGCAGTCCAAGGGACTCTCAAGAGTCTTCTCCAGAACTAAAGATGGTATATATACAATCAGTCATGTCTGACTGTTTGCGATCCCATGGATTGTAGCCCACCATGCTCCTCTGTCCAGGGGATTCTCCAGATAAGAACAGTGGAGTGAGTTGCCATGCCCTCCTCAAGGGGATCTTCCCAGCTCAGGGATTGAACCCACATGTCCTGAATTGCAGGTGAATTCTTTACTATCTGAGCCATCAGGGAAGCATATTATATATACTGTTATATATAATATTACATATACTATTATACATATTATATATACTATTACATAAACTATATTATAAATAATTTGAACTATATATAGTATGTCTATATATATAGCATATATTTATTATTTCTGTAAAAGCATAAATTGGAGCCACTCTTATTTTCAAGGTGATTATTACTTTGTTGGTTATTTCTACTACTTTCCCTTACACCACTTCTTTTTAACATTTGATTTTAAATCATCAATAAGAGAGTAAGGAGTTTAGATTCATTTACATCCTGGTTTTGGATACCTGGATAGCTGTTGTAAGTTTGATTTCTGAGTTTCTTACTTGTGGACGAATTAATTTCAAGATTTCTCTGAAGATTTTAACTTTAAAAAAAATATGCTTCTCTCTATCTTCATAATTTTAGGAAATAGGAAAGTATCAGGAGATGCACAAATAGTAATATTTCTGTAGTTCAAATGCTGACATTCTCCATCTACCAATGTCTTTTGTTTGAGTGGAGATTTTACTAGCTTATTTGGAGTAGCCAGTAGGGAAGTTGTTTAGAACCAGGATCTTTGGGAAGACCACTCATTTCTGTTATCTTTTTTTTTTTTTCTCTATTTTTAAAAATTTGTTTATTTATTCTAATTGGAGGACAGTCACTTCACAACACTCCGGTGGCCCCTGCCATACATCAACACAAATCAGCCACGGGCACACATTATCTCCTATCTGCCCTTATCAGGGCCTATTCATGCCCATTGTATTCCAGTGGCCTCTACAATATGAATTTATAGGGAAAAGATCCTTTTTGTAAGGTCTGTCTAGTTAAGGCTATGGTTTTTCCAGTGGTCCTGTATGGATGTGAGAGTTGAATTATAAAGAAAGCCGAGTGCAAAAGAATTAATGCTTTTGAACTGTGGTGTTGGAGAAGACTCTTGAGAGTCCTTTGGACTGCAAGGAGATCCAACCAGTCCATCCTAAAGGAGAATAGTCCTGGGTGTTCATTGGAAGGATTGATGCTGAGGCTGAAACTCCAATACTTTGGCCATCTCATGCGAAGAGTTGACTCATTGGAAAAGACCCTGATGCTGGGAGGGATTGGGGGCAGGAGGAGAAGGGGACGACAGAGGATGAGATGGCTGGATGGCATCACCGACTCAATGGACATGGGTTTGGGTGGACTCCATGAGTTGGTGATGGACAGGGAGGCCAGGCGTGCTGCTGTTCATGGGGTCGCAAAGAGTCAGACATGACTGAGTGACTGAACTGAACTGAACTATAGCAATATCATATCCTCTTGGGAAACCATCTGCACTTTAAGGTTTTCACGGAGAATACAAGAGCACACCCGAGGCTCTCTTGTGTTGCAATATTTTGTTCTTACAACTCTCACACTCACCATAAAACTAATCCAAAGAAGGCCTGAATGAAGGATCTTTTCGTGTTCATCAGTGTACCATGTTGAATTCAATATTATCATATCTGTTCACTGTAAAGGAGAGCACACATCCCGGTATATATTCCAGCTATTGGGTTACAGGGTGACTCTTGGTCACCAGTAGCTTAGTGAATTTCTCAGTACATAATTGTTAGTATCAACATGGGCAAGTAATAGTTTTGCATTTGCTTGGTTTTCTTTTTTGAGCCTGTGGTAGCATATGACTGAATTTACAAAGAAGCAGTTCAAGACATCAGTGAATTCTCTGTTAATGAGTATTAATTTCATATACAGCTATTAGTGTGGAATTCTGATAGGATACATATAAACAATTCTACCTTATTCATTGTACTATAAGCAAAATGGTAAGATGGTTTAAAGCACAAAATTGTCTAAGTAAATATATAATGTTTGCAGTACAAATCTGAAGTTGCAGCCCTGAATATAAACGTGGAAGTGCATGCTAACTTGCTCAGTCGTATCCAGTGCTTTGCGACCCTATGGACTGTAGCCCGCCGGACTCCTCAGTCCATGGATTCTCCAGGCAAGAATACTGGCGTGAGCTGCCATGCCCTCTTCCTGGAAAACACATGTGTTGTTTGCTCCCTTCAGAAAGAGCTGTATAACAAGCAGTGTCAGTAGCTATGCATTATGGAAAGGTGAAAAGGTAACTGCTATCTTACAGACATATAGAATTACTAGTTGCTATCCTAGCAAAAATAGGGTGGATCAAGCTATGAACTTTGAATTTAGATATCCTTGAATATCCTACATAAATAAGGGCAGAAAATAAACTGTAAAACCCCATCTCTTTGCTTCAACAAAGCCCGTTTAAGAGTACACACAGAAAATATGTGATATGCATGGAGTCCACACATCAGTGCTTGAGGAAAAATTTTTGAGCTGTCAATAATCTGGAGAAAAGCCAGCCAGTCTATGATATCATGGTTCTCACAATAAAGAGTCAATCATGAAACAGAAGGATTTAATACTTTACAGGTACTGCAAACAATTCTGAGTCTGAATTTGTAGATAAATTACAAATTAAATGGCAAGGATTCAGTTATTTAATATCGCACTTTGAAAAACCGAATTAGAAGCAAATGCTGTACAATTTAAATAAATTGTTAAAGTACACTCAGGTGAGCATTTTATTATGCAATTGATGTGTTGTACCAGAAAAAAAAAAAAAAAAGATTAGCATAACTTCAAAATAAAAGTCCAGAAATCAGAAAGAATTTATTTACTGCCATCAAGTAAAACAGCAATCAACTTAAAGACTTCACTAATTTATATAGAAAAATAGTGGATGCAAGTATCTTTGTTATTTATAGTTTTTCTGCTCATAGTTTTTATGAGCATTCTGGAAACTTTACAAACATTTTAGATTTCAAGTTAAAGTCTTTCTAAATTAATTATTTTATCATCTATAAAATGTCGAGCATCATTCTCTCTCAAACTGTTGCAATATTGGTATTAAAATAGGGGAGATCTTGTATACTAATGTATAAAGTAATGTCCAACTAAATAGCCAAGGAAAATAAACTTTCAGAGAGGAAAGCAATGCTATAAATATGTTTCATCCTAAATTATTAAGTTTTCAGCTTACAGCACACATGTGTTTAAAGTGGTCGAAGGTGTTCTCTCAAACAAATGTGCAGATGGCTGACCGTCACGGTAAACATTATTAGGTCCATGTATTTAAGAAATAAATTTTATAATTCTGCTTTTATAGCAGCTGGAGTGAGGTCTTAGTATTTAATTTTATAAAACAAAGAATGAGTTAATATTGTCCTTCAATTATTTTTAGAAAACATAATTTGCACAATTTGTACAAAGTGAAACATTGCAGCTGTGTGTTTACCAAACTATATTCCTGGAAAAAAATGATCTTATCATTGGCATACCAGTATGAAAATTAAATGAAAGGGAAATTTTGATATAATGGTTAATTTTCAGTAGTGTATTTTATATAATATTTTCAGTAGTACAGAGTGTAACCTTCACTATGTTCTGTTCAACTTCTTTTCAGAGTCGGTGGGTAGAAAACAAAATAGTAGTTTTGTTGAGGAAAATAGAAATCAATTGGTTGCATTAACTATCTTGTATGCTGTGAGCTGAGACTTGCTTGAAATCATGTGGTTTTCACGATGCTATCTGATTTTCAGGTTCACTGTTTCTATACTTGGTCATTTAAAATAAAACTTCAAGTTACATACATGTATTGAAAGGGCAAATTGTATTTATTTAGATGCAGTATACTAATCTCAAGATGGATCTAAATCCAATTTAAAGATGATTTGATTTTTATAGACATCTAGATAAGAGAAGGAGAAGGCAATGGCACCCCACTCCAGTACTCTTGCCTGGAAAATCCCATGGACTGAGGAGCCTGGAAGGCTGCAGTCCATGGGGTCGCTGAGGGTCGGACACGACTGAGCGACTTCACTTTGACTTTTCACTTTCCTGCATTGGAGAAGGAAATGGCAACCCACTCCAGTGTTCTTGCCTGGAGAATCCCAGGGACCGGGGAGGCTGGTGAGCTGCCGTCTCTGGGGTCGCACAGAGTCGGACATGACTGAAGCGACTTAGCAGATAAGAGAAATGGATAAATCAATATGTATACGAGTTGTCACAGAAACCAGCAGTGAAAATAAAAGATTTTGCTCATGAACCGACCTTGGTTGTATTATCAGTTCTGATGATTTACCCTAAGTGTTTACAGGAAATGGACTTAAGTAGCACTTTTGTACATTTTTTATGCCTTTAAGTGGCCATAGCAACAAGTATAATTACCATTCTTACAACTGATCACAGACTGTCTTCTCATATGGCTATATTATGTATTAAATGTTATTAAATATTTTAAATCAGAGAAAGCTAATCTATTCTAAAGAAGTATAGAAAAGTAGACAATACTGTCTTGGGTTATTATAAATGCCATTTTAGTGTTTATATACATTGAGAAATCTATTTAGGCTCAGAAAAACCAACATAGCCTGAAAAAAAATTTGCTTTCTTTTTTTTTTCCCAGTACCCTAAGGAATAGTGTCTACCAAGAGCTGACCACTCCCTTTAATGTCATTCAAACTTTTGATTTCTAGGTAGATTATATAAGACTCTAAACAATGAATTTATTTAGTAACTCTCATGACCATAAACATAAAAGTTATATACAATATCAAAAATTTTGTCTCAAAATTTTTGATCTAGGATACCATTAAAATAAAAGGATCTAGTTAAACCATAGAATATAAATTCATTTGAAAGAAGGGAAGGACTTATAGTTCATACAGCAATTTTGATACAGACAAATGCTGTTTAAGTGAGGACAAACTGCAGGGAGAAAAATGAATGTGGTGAAGGGTCGGAAAATATATTAGAACTGGAGAAAATATCTGTGGACCAGGAAGCAGGAGATGTTATATTTCAGAAATAAGTGAAATTATTTAAGAGCAATTGTTTCAAATGAAATAACAAGTAGTAATTATATGAGAGGAAGAATAATTTGTCAAAGGTAATAAACTGATAGCATAGCTATCATCTACTGAGCCGTAAAATCTACTTAGTACTATCAACAGATTGGAGCTGTAAACTGATTATATTAATCCTCACAGAGAGGCTGTGACTTGGGAATTTGTTCCCATTTTCTTGATAAGGCTATCAAATCTCCACCACGCTGTCATTGTGTCATAAATCATGTGGCTGTATGTACCTGTGTATCTGTTACTGGACTTTCTATTACTTTCTGTGAATCAATTTGTCTACCTTTATGTCAGTATTGCACTGCCTCGACTATACCAGCTTTCTCTTAGGCTTCATTAGAACAACATT
Source organism: Bos indicus (assembly GCF_029378745.1). Taxonomy (NCBI): domain Eukaryota; kingdom Metazoa; phylum Chordata; class Mammalia; order Artiodactyla; family Bovidae; genus Bos; species Bos indicus. Next base: position 98,982,096 of record NC_091766.1, on the reverse strand, counting down.
AGTAATTTTTCAAAATAAAATATTTTTTTTGCTCTGGTGGAAATCATAATTAAATTTTATCTCTCTGGGTCCAGAGAGAAAAATAGAGAAAACTCACACCAGTTATTATTTTAATATTGTTTAGTCGCTCAGTCGTGTCTGACTCTTTGTGACCCCATGGACTGTAGCACACCAGGCTTCCCTGTCCTTCAGCATCTGGCAGAGTTTGCTCAAACTCCTGTCCATCGAGTCGATGATGTCATCCAACCATCTCATCCTCTGTTGTCCGCTTCTCCTCACGCCCTCAGTCTTTCCCAGCATCAGGGTCTTTTCCAATATTATAATTAGCAAAACCTAATATAGAGAGCTATGTAGACTAGGAGTGAGTAACCAAAAATATACAATGATAGTAATGTCTGAAGGAGCAGTCAAACCTGGGACTAGAACAATGAAAGATTATAGACTTACTAGACTCCAGCAGCTTAGGAGATCCTCAAGGAGTAGGTATGTGGGATTTTTTTTTTTTTTTTGAGGATAATTGCTTTGCAATTTTGTGTTGATTTCTGACATACATGAATCAGCCATAACTATACTAGGTCTTCTCCATTTTAAGCCTCCCTCCCACCCCTACCCTACCCCAGCCCTCTATGGTGCTTCCAAATGAGATTTGGTTAAAACTAAGCGAAAAAAGTATTATTTTGACAATTATTTAATACATTTGAACTCAAGAGCAAAATAATCTGTACCAGAGGATGTGAAGAAATGATTGAAGAGAGAAATATTTAAGTAAATGGCAAATGTACACAATTATATATTTAAATACTATTTTAAATGTAATTAACTTGTATTCCATACATAATAAAATATTTTATAATAACAAATCACATATCACTACTGCTGCTGCTAAGTCGCTTCAGTCGTGTCCGACTCTGTGTGACCCCAGAGACGGCAGCCCACCAGCCTCCACCGTCCCTGGGATTCTCCAGGCAAGAACACTGGAGTGGGCTGCCATTTCCTTCTCCAATGCATGAAAGTGGAAAGTGAAAGTGAAGTCATTCAGTCGTGTCCGACTCTTCGCGACCCCATGGACTGCAGCCCACCAGGCTCCTCCGTCCATGGGATTTTCCAGGCAAGAGTACTGGAGTGGGGTGCCGTTGCCTTCTCCCTGTCCTTCCTTCTAATTCTACCTTAAAAGCATAGTCCCTACTACTTTGGCTCAACAGAATGCCAGGTTCCTTGCTGCCACTCCCCAGGAAGCAGTAAAATCCCCAATTTGACTAATCCTGGAAAAAAGGACTCAAGAGACTGCAAAGTGTTTTTGGAAGATCCACAAATGTGGAGAATGGACTATAAGGATGAACTCCACATACACACATATCACTAGTATTATACTATTTGAGTTCAAATAGAATATTACATGAAAAAGTTCATAAATAAAATCCATGCAAATAAAAGGCAAACCTTAAAAGACGTAAATCTATTATCATACAATACTGTGCATTTATTTACAAAACAGTTTGTTTCACTATAGAATGTAAGAGGCAATTGAGAAACTCCAATATTAGAACAAGCAAGTGAGCATGCTTCATTTTTACAGGAAATAAAAACTTAAATAATTATATTTATGTAAATATAAAGTATATATATTACTTCTAAGTTAAAGGAAAGAAAAAATGATAGTGTCAACTTAATAAAAATACAATCTTGTGCAAAAATATTTTTGTTAAAATTATACATTAAAATACTGTAGTATTTGTTAAAATACTACATTATACATTAAAATTATATATTATACATTAAAATTAAACATTTAAATACTGTAGTTAAAATTATACCTTAAAATACTGTAGTATTTGAAACATGTCTGAAAGATTCTTTAAGGTATACATAACCTATGTTCAGAAGGTCAAAAATTATCCAATGGAAATGCAGAGGAAATAAACAGTATATTTACATCTGTATTTAAAGATAGCTATGTGTCAATGATTAGGAATTAAAAAAAAATCTGACTTGGTGATTCCTAGTGAAAGTTAACATTTCCTTATTACAGAGAAGTGTTAAAAAAGAAATGGCCTATAAGCATTTTGTAAATTCTTGATTTATAATACTCTGTTCTAAAAAGAGTAAAACATTAGTGTTATAGAATAAGTCAGGTATTTTAAGAAAAAACACATGCAGTTCTATAAACTTTGCATCTCTGGCTTTATCCTCCCTAAACCCAAGCTTTTATAACCTAAATATGACTTAATTTTACACTTTTTAAAAAGTACTTTTATCTTCCTGTATGTCAATTTAATACAACGCACATTTACACTTGGGGCTAAATGTTCCAGACTAAAATTAATGTAGTTTGACATGCTTTTAAAAGCTACCATTTTCCTTCCCCCTAATGAGAGCAGTAATTTTGGAAATAAATCTAAGCAAAATGAAAAATTTTATGTTATTATTAAAAATAAGTTAAATGCCTATACATAAAAATATATTTTTATATTCTATAGTTGAATACTTTGCAAAAGCAATTTTCTCAGGAAATTTAATTTGAAAATTAATATACAACGACCCAAATAACAACTTCCCCATTACCCCAAATGGATCTGAATAGCATAAACTAATGAAGTCTCTGGTTATTGTCACTCAGTACTGAGAAGATAGTCAACTGCTATTATTGGTCCATGTCAACCTCATTGTTTTGTTTTCATTCTTATTATGAAATAACTAACTATAATATATATATAAAAGCAATGCAAAACAAAAATAAAACAGTTTATACAAAATGCCTGTATATAAACATTATTTGTATATAAATACAGTATACAAAATATATGCAAATAAAAATACAGTGATCAATCTTTAGCCCACTAGAGAATATTTAACTGAACATTTAATTAATTGGTTATCTTTAATTTGGTATTTTTTCCTGACATTGCTATTTGCCTTTGGACTATGTTGCTTGAGAAGGTATTTTTTTCTTCTTAAAATGAGATATAAGTGACATATCACATTATATCAGTTTCAAGTATATAGCATAATAGTTCAGTGTTTGTATATACTACCAAAATTGATCACTACAATAACTCTAGTTAATATTCATCATCAAATAGTTATATATATTTTTTGTAATGAGAAATTTTAAGATTTACCCTTTTAGCCACTTTGAAAAATGCAATACAGTATTATTAACAACAGTCATCGTGCATAGGTAAGTCATCCCCATGAACAACTTTTATTATGAAATTATTATTTCTTTTATAGCTGGAAGTTTGTGTCTTTTAACCCCCTTAACTAATTTTGTCAATGCTACCCCCCACCTCTGGCAACCACCAATTTGTGCTTATATCGATGAGTTTATTTTTGTTTCCTTTTTAGATTTTGCACGTTAGATCATACAGTATTTGCCTTTCTTTCTCTGACATTTCACTCCGCATAATGCCCTCAGGTTTCATCATGTAGCATAATGCCCTTGAATTTCATCCCTATCCCAAACTACAAGATAACCTTCTCTTCTCTGGCCAAATAATATTCCATTGTACATATATACCACATCATTTTATTGATTTATGCCTTGGTGACCATTGAGGTTATTTCTATATCTTGGCTATTATAGAAAACTGCAATGAATATGAGGGTGTTTATCTCTTTTCAAGTTAGTGTTTTCATTTTCTTTGGATAAATGCCCAGAAGTGGAATTGGTGGATCATATCATACATCCCTTTTTAATTTTTGAAGAACCTCTGTACTGTTCCCTACCACAGCTGGACCAATTTACATTCCCAACACTATACAAAGACTCCCTTTTCACTACATCCTAGAAACCTCTGTTCTTTCTTGTCTTTCTAACAGATGAGATGATACCTTATTGTGGTTCTGAATTGTATTTCCCTGATAATTTGTTGTTGTTCAGTTGCTAAGTCCTGTCCAACTCTTTGTGACTCCATGGACTGCAGCACCTCAGGCTTCCCAGTCCTTCACTATCTTCCAGTTTGCTGAAACTCATGTCCATTGAGTTGGTGATGTCACCCAACCATCTTATCCTCTGTCGCCTGCTTCTCCTGTTGCCTTAAGTCTTTCCCAGCATCAGGATCATTTCCAATGAGTTGGCTCTGCACATCAGGTAGCCAAAGTATTGGAGCTTCAATTTTAGCATCAGTCCTTCCAATGAATATTCAGGGTTGATTTCCTTTAGGACTGACTGGTCTGATCTCCTTTCTGTCCAAGGGACTCTCGAGTCTCTCCAGCACCACAATTTTCAAAAGCATCAGTTCTTCAGTGCTCAACTTTATTTATGATCCAACTCTCACATCTTTACATGATTGCTGGAAAAACCATAACTTTGACCATGAGGACCTTTGTCAGCAAAGTGATGTCTCTGCTTTTTAATACACTGTCAGTTAGCGATACTGATTCCCCTTTTACATGCCTCTTGGTCCTCTGTACTTTGTCTTTGGAAAATGTCTATTCAGATGTTTTTGTTCTTTTGTTTTTGTGACTGAATTGTATGAGTACTTTATTTATTTTGGATATTAACACTTTATCAGGTATATGATCTATAAATATTTTTTGATATTTAGTAGGTTGCCTTTCGTTTTGTTGATGGTTTCCTTTGCTGTATAGAAGCAGTTTTGTTTGATGTAGTCCCACTTGTTTAATTTGTATTATGCCTAGTGAAATAAGTCAGACAGAAAATATTATCACTTATGTGTGAAATCTAAAGAAAAAAAATAAAGAAATGTACATAACAAAACAGAAGCAGACTCACAGATACAGAAAACATACTAATGGATACCAGTAGGGAGAGAGAAGATAGAGGCTTGGTATTGAAAGGTACAACCCTAGATAAGCACCAAGGAGATATTGTATACCACAGGGAAATACAGCCAGTATTTTAAATTAATTTTAAATGGAGTATAGTCTATAAAAATATTGAGTCATTGTGTTCTATACCTGAAACAAATAATGTAAGTCAACTATACACATCAATGAAGAATGCTATATTCATGACATTAATTATATTCAAATACATTAAAGATCCAGGCAGGTAATGTAAATGTGCACAGTAAGTTGGTTTATTAAAAATGGGCAGAGTGAAAAATGTTATCCAATGGGCATGCATATTTCTTTTAGAAGTGTTTGAAGTATTTAAATAATGTCATGGCTGAACAACAATGCTAAATACAGAAGTCTCCAAAAAGGATTTCAACCTTGATTTATACCAAAAGAGTATTAATATCTCTAGATTCTTGCCTGTGGTGATTTTCTGTGAGTTGTATATAGTTTGGTACAGAAGATTCCAACTCCACATACTTTGTAAGTTCCAGATAATTGTGATTTAGAATGGGCTTCCCAGATGGCTCAGTGGTAAAGAATCCACGGATCAGTGCAGGAGACCCAAGAGACATGGGTTTAGTCCCTAAGTCGGGAAGATTTCCTAGAGATGGAAATGGCAATGCACTCCACTATTCCTGTTTGGAAAATTCCATGGACAGAGGAGTCTGGTGGGGGCTATAGTCCATGGGGTGCAAAAGAATCAGATATGACTGAGCTCACACACTCTGTAATTTAGAATATGTTGTCCAACATTCCTTCCTGAATCTTATGTTCTTCCATATCTGCATTTCTAAAAATAATTATAAATTTAGTTACTGTACAAATTGTTTTACATATTTAAATGTTCTCTGTTTTAGATGTTGCTAAATCAAATGCAATTTATTTAAAAAATAGTAGACCATCAGTTTGGTAATAGACATTTGTCCTATAACAAGCAGAAAGTTTCTTTTTCATTAGAATATTTTCTCAAGGTTTAATAATTGAGCATTAATGGACATAAGCTTATTATCTCTTGTAATATGTTTGGATAATTCATAATTCTATGATAAGTGTGATTATTAAAGAATCATAAAGCATGATTTCTTAGTTTCTTATAATATTGTGAAGGAGAAAAATTGAAAAAAAAATAAACAAGGCATGAGCTAAAATAAAAGGAATACAGATTATGTAGAAGTAATTAAATACCTCATGCTGATCCAGGGAATCAAAGCATCTATTATAAAAACAAAGAAAGAATACAAGGGGAGTGAAAAGTTTAACAAATGAATAGAAGTAGAGTCCTAGTAGACAAAGAAGAAAGATTAACTCTAATACGGAAAACAAGGTAAGGAAAAGGCAATGCTATGAGAAAAAAACAAAAAAGACAATCGTATTTCTAGGTCAGTGGGGAAGCCACATCTGTGGTTCATGCATGCCACAAAATAATGGTGATTTTTAATGTGAGTCAAAGAAAGAACTTTTGCATGCTGTTAAATGAATAATTACTGTGCAATAGGCCCCCAGTGTATTTAAGAATATGTGCATTGTCTTAGTCTACAGAAACATATTTTGAAATGCCTACTTTTTTATCTCAGTTTTTGCAAATATAGAACCCCAGCCTCACATATGGAGAAGGCAATGGCACCCCACTCCAGTACTCTTGCCTGGAAAATCCCATGGACGGAGGAGCCTGGTAGGCTGCAAACCATGGGGTCGCGAAGAATCGGACACAACTGAGCGACTTCACTTTCACTTTTCCCTTTCATGCATTGGAGAAGGAAATGGCAACCCACTCCAGTGTTCTTGCCTGGAGAATCCCAGGGAGGGGGGAGCCTGGTGGGCTGCCGTCTATGGGGTCACACAGAGTCGGACACGACTGAAGCGACTTAGCAGCAGCAGCAGCAGCAGCAGCTCATATAACTAGATAACATTCCTAAAGAGGAATAGCTATAGACAGAGGGCGGGGTTTGAACCAAGTTCAATAGGATTCCAAAATGTATCCTTTTAGTTACTGATAGTTATTAACAGAAACAACATTCTAAACTGCTTTCCTTAGCCTGGGATCACACTGTGGGTTGACAAACTGAATTTCATCTGGAAAGCTAGCAAGGAGAATGCTTGCGTTTACGTTAAGTAAAATTTACATTTCATCCTGTTGTTTATCTCTTATTTTTATGTTGATTTATGGTTGCACCTAATTGTCATTAGTGCCAGGTTTTGTAAAACAAATGGTAGGAACACATGGACATTTTTAATGACCCTTTCGAAAAGCTCCAATCAGCACAGAGTAAAAATTCAGTATTATTACCTATACAGTTACACCTGCTTCCTCCAATTATTTCAGTATCATCGAATTGCAAACATGATAGTATAATGAAAGTAGATGTGTTATATATTTATTTTCATCTTCATGATCATGTAGACTAAAATATCTTTTATTGTGGGAAATAAATGAAACTATTATCCAAAGAAGTACTACAGAACAAAATTTATGCAAAAATAGACTGAGCGGTAGTTATCATATGGACAGTAAAAGCGTAATAAATTCTTTTTTTGTGCTTCGACACAGCTGTCCAGAAGGCACTGGGGTTTTGCTTTTGTTTCTGTTTTTGTTTTTGAACCAATTTACTGCTCGTTGAAGAAACCGCCATCTAAACTCATAGGCAGGACAAAGAGAAAACAACAATATCTTTCAATTATGCAAAAGTACAGGTGAATAATTACATGGAACAATCTTGACCAGCCTGAGAACCAGCAGAGAAAGGAAGGTTGTTAAAGGTAACAGCTTGGAAGTGAGGCAGTATTTATGAGTCAAGCCCTAAAAAGGGTCTATGTAATGCTAAACTCTTTAGGATTTAAGAAGGAGAACTCACCTTTAAAGGAAAGACTGAGTTAAAATCTTCCCAAACTGAGAACTTTCTCTTCTTGCGAGAGTTACTTCATTATTAATTGTGTGTGAGGAATAAACACTCTGATTATGAATGGCCACTAGGCAAACGTGGAAACAGTGAGAAAACCCCAGAGACTAAAGACCTCCCACTAGGACAGGTTGATAGAGTCTTCATTTAGCACACCTCAGGACACTTTCCTTCTATTTGTACAGTAAGCATTTTCAGCAGACATTAGTCTTTAGACGTGTTTTACATAAGGGGATTCTGCTGATTTGTATTTCATTGTTAGTGATTTATTTAATAGCACATCACAATGTTTTTATCCTGTTATTGGGGAGGGGGGAAAATATTAGCAAAGATTAAGAGCAGTAAAAGCAAGCAGAGAAGAGAGCTAAGTAAGCAGTTAGGATATGGTGTTCCAGATAAAACATATAAAGTCCTTTTACATCATTCAAATAAGCTGTGAAACCACCTAGGAATTTCTTGTTTCATTTTTTTGTTATCAAACCAGGATTTACATGTTAATCCTAACTACAGTACAAAGCAAAATGTATTTCTGATTTCCTATGATAAAGAAAATGATTTCAGTAATTCTAAATATCTCTGAATTTTCTAAAATTTGTTACAGTATCAAATACTATAAAAACCCTTCTCAATATTGGTGAAAGATAATGAAAATCAGATATTCTAATTTGCATGGGAGAGCTCATTAAAGTGATATTAACAAAATTAGTATTCCTAAATAAGGACCTAATGACATGTGGTAAGCACAGTAATAATAACAGAAAGATGCTGCTTAATTTTTTATGAAATTTGTAGAACAAAATTCCATCTGTAATTAATAATCTCATTTTATTCAATTGCACTAATCAAGCTATACTTTAATATGGCATAAATTTAATTATGCCACAAGCACTCCCTGAAGCCTCTGCAGTTTTCCTAAGACTGTAAAATGTTGCTAAAGAGAAAAAAAAAACACAGATATTTCAAAAATGTTTCAATTCTATTTTAATGGGGAAAGCATTGCTTTTTATTGATGACATTAGTTATTTTTTCAATAAAATTGAGGTTGCTTTAAACAGCTATAAAAGGATATGTCACTGGACACATCTACAAAATCAAAGGTATGTTTAAATTATGTAAATGTATTATACTCACAGTATTTAGGTTAGAAGAAAACTTACTTTATAATTAAAGCTAATCCATCGAGAGTTGCAATCAAAGTAACCCTAATCACTTAAAAATTCAGCATGCCACAACTAAATGAGTACCCCAAATATAAGGGAATATTTATGTACCAGTACTTTCATCATCATAAATTGATGACCCAACTTTCATATTTGATTGACATCGAATAGAAATGAAACTTACACAATGGAATGGATGAGATTGTTTAGAAGAAAAACTAAGGGAGAAAAGAAAGTGCTGGGGACAATCATTCATAAGTAGAATAGAGGATGAAGATTTATGCAGACTGAATAGTAGTAGAAAAATAGGCCAGAGAAAAGAGGTACCTTTCATTCCCACACAATGATGGAATGAAAGATATGTTTCTTGGAGCTGAGTGGTGGAGTTGTTTGGTGACGGTCAAGTGACCACTGCATATTTAGCAGTATAAACCCTGGGAGTGAAAGACCATAGCACTTCCAGGAAGTAGAAGGGAATAAATCATATTGGACTGGTTTGAGATGAAACTAGGAGGCGAATCAATTTTTTGAAAATAAACTGTATGAGTTGTGGTAATCATCTCATTTCTTTTCTGAAAAAGTAAAAAATAATAGGCATTAATCACTGGAAAATGAAATCTCTGAGATGTGAAGGACAAGCTTGATAATAAATTCTAGCCTTGCCTCTGATGGCATGTTGCTATGTATCTCTAGTAAGCAGGGAGAGAGAAATGGCACACTTATAGAGCTCATGAGTTAAAACCATGAAATATGCAGTTCACCTACCTTGCACATCCATTCAAATCAATACAGTAGGTGGAAAGTGGAATTGGTTTGATTTAACGCAAAATACAAATAATACTCTTCCAAGCACTTCAAATTTATGTTGTTTAACTCCTGCTAGCTCTGTATACTAAGTTGTCATTATAGATACTTTCCATGGGCTTAGGCTGTATGTGTGCTAACATGGTCATAAGTTGGAGGATGTTTTTATTTGGATGGCTCCAAGGAAGGTGCTGGAAGAAAACAGGAAGAGTAAAGATAAAGGAATCAAAGTATGGTTTACTTGTTAATCATTTTTTAATAGCAACTTAGCTACAGCACACATATTTAAGATGCACTGAAACTGTAAATTTCTTCCCTGTCTGACAGTCTGGTCAAGTAATGAGATAATGAATTTTGTCTTTACTGGAATAATAATAACAATAAAATTAACTACTACCTAAGCATTTAGCAAATATTGCAAATATTGACTCACATAATCCTTACTCTAACAAAGATTTTGACTCCATGTTTTGATTTTCTACTGTAAACACTTTACATTTCATTTTTCCCTCTTCCCCATCTGCACCACATTTGTGCAAGTTGATAAGAAAACCAGGGTGCCCTTTCCTTGGTCACTGGTGGAAAGTCAAGCCAAATGTGGGAAACTTCACCTCAGCTCCATCTTGAACAAAAACCGCAAGCCAGTTTCCTTTCTCTGCTCTCTCATGCCCTTCTTGAACCTGCTGGGGAGCTTCCCTATTTTCCACAGAAAGAATCATTATATGAATAATAATGATTTTCATACTCTTCTGCTATGTGTGTGCCACGATCTGATCAGATCAGTTTCAACACTGAAACCAAATTTTTGGTGTGTGGGAGGAAATTTACTTGAATCTGAAAATTTACCGAATCTGCAAAGTGATTATAATAATTTAATAACTGGGTAAAAAATGTACTATTTTCATTTTACAGAACAGTAAAGTGAAATATCAGAGAAGGCAATGGCACCCCACTCTAGTACTCTTGCCTGGAAAATCCCATGGATGGAGGAGCCTGGTAGGCTGTAGTCCATGGGGTGGAGAAGAGTCGGACACGACTGAGCGACTTCACTTTCACTTTTCGCTTTCCACTTTCATGCATTGGAAAAGGAAATGGCAACCCACTCCAGTGTTCTTTCCTGGAGAATCCCAGGGACAGGGGAACCTGATGGGCTGCCGTCTATGGGGTCGCAGAGTCGGACACGACTGAAGCGACTTAGCAGCAGCAAAGTGAAATATGGAACAGTTAAATTACTTGCCTTTGAAGAGTCTGAGCCTTAGGACTTGAATTTAGCTATCACTGTAGGTCTGCCAATTAATTGTAGGTTTGATAATGAAATCTTTTCTTTTTATTCATATAATAATCCATTTTTCCTGATGAGATAAATGTTAGCTTAACTCATTCTGCATTAACCAAGCTAAAATCAACAGAGGCAACATCTTTCAAAGAAAGCAGTATCAAAATCAATCTATGCCTAACATAAAAATATTAAAAAAACAACTCACTTAACTACAATTCTGAATTTAGGCAGGCCACTATATTTGATAGCAATATAAATAAAACAAAACACAAATATTCTTGCAAATTAAAAAATTGCGATCTTTTGCCACCAATAAAAACTATATGCAAAAGCTTACAGTTTTACAAAAGGATGAAATAGTTGTGGCAAAATGTCTTGAAAAATGATAAAGAGATAAACTGTAATTCATAGGTATCAAAATATAAAAGAATATCATATAGGCATTAAAAAAGAGCAGTAATTATATATAATTATACATATAAAGTAACAAGAAAGCAACCTTTGATAAATAAGCAGAATTGAAAGCACAGGGTCAAGGAAAAAAGAAAAATTATCAGCAGGCATCAATGAGATGGACACATCTGTATCCCACTATCTCAGATATGATGAAAATAGACTTTAGAGATAAGACTCTAATGTCACCCTAGATAGAAGGCTCTGTACCATCACTAAGAACTGCTGCTAAGTCACTTCAGTCGTGTCCGATTCTGTGCGACCCCATTGACGGCAGCCGACCAGGCTCCCCCGTCCCTGGGATTCTCCAGGCAAGAATACTGGAATGGGTTGCCATTTCCTTCTCCAATGCATGAAGGTGAAAAGTGAAAGTGAAGTCGCTCAGTCGTGTCCGACTCTTCTCCACCCCATGGACTACAGCCTACCAGGCTCCTCCATCCATGGGATTTTCCAGGCAAGAGTACTGGAGTGGGGTGCCATCACTAAGAAAGGTACCGCATAAAAACAAGAGTGGATTAAAGTGAGGTTACAGAGACAGAAGGATTTCTTTTCTTTTTTTGCTGAAATTTATCTGACAAGTAGCATTGCATAAATTTAAGGTATACAATATGTTAATTTGATACACTTACATATTTAATATGATTGCCATTGTAGCAGCAATTAGCACACCGTTACATAATTATTTCTTTTAAGTGGTTGGAATACTTAATTTCTAGTTTCTTCACAAGTTTAATGACTATAACACAAGATTTTTGTCTATACTTACTATCCTATGTATTAGACCTTTGGGGTTTATTTACTCCTCTTTGTAAGCCTGTTTCTTTAAACAGCATCTGTCCTATCCTCTAGTAACTATAATTTTGTTCTGTTTGTATGAGTTTGTCTTTTCCATATCCTACATATTAGTGATACCATACAGTAGACGTCTTTTCTATCTGATCTGTTTCATTCAGCATAATGTGCTCAAGTTCCATCCATGTTGTTGCCAACAGCAGGGGATTTTTCTCATAGTTGAATAACATTACATAATCACTATGTCATCTTTACGGATTCATTCTTTGATATGCATTCAGACACTATTAATGCTGAAATAAAACTTGGGAGTGCATATATCTCTCTGATAACCTGTTTTCATGTCCTTTAAGCATATACTCAGATGTGCAATGACTGGATCGTGTGGTAGTTCTATTTTTACTTGTTTGAAGAATCTCTCTATTGTTTTCCAAAGTGGCTGAACCAACTGCACTCCCACCAACAGTGTATTATAAATGTTCTATTTTATCCACATTCTTACCAACGTTTGCTATCTCTTGTCTTATTGTGATAGCCATCCTAACAGATGTGAGCTAATATCTCATTGTGGTTTTGATTTGCATTCATCCAATCATTGGTGATGTTGAATATCTTTTCCTGAACAGAGTTCCTCCGTTTCTTTGTTAATGAGCTATAATAGCTCTTTAGATGTTTTGGACATTAACCCTTATTCAATATATGGTTTGCTATTTTTTTTTTTTTTGCTGTGCAGAGCTTTCCTGTTTCATCAATCACATTTGTTGATTTTTGCTTTCATTGTTTGTGTGCCATATCCAAAAATATCATTGCCAGGAGCAAAGTCAAGTAGTTTCTTCCTAATATTTTTCAACTAGGAGTTTCATGGTAGCAAATATTATGTTTAATTCTTTAACCTATTTCAAGGTAATTCTTAAGTGGGGTAAATTAAGGGTCCAATTTCATTGTCTGTGTATCTTTATGCAGTTTTCTCAACACCATTTGTTGTAGAAACACTTATTTCCCCATTGGGTATCTTGGTTTCCTTGTCAAATATCAGTTGGCTGTATATGTGGGGGGGTTAATTCATGGTTTCTGTTGTATTTCTATGGTCTAAGTGTCTATTTTTATGCCAGTGCCATACTGTTTTTTTTCTTGTTCTTCTATACAAAATTTTGTTCTTCTATACAAAATTTAGGAAATTTTCTTTTTTTTTTTTAATGTGAAGAACACCATTGGAGTTTTGATGGGGATAGTGTTGCATCTATAGATGACTTTGGGAATTGTTAATATAACTATTAAATATGTTTAAATCTAAAATTTTGTGTCTGAAAATGATCTTAAAACTTCAGACTCTGGTACGATGCATCACCTGTCCTGTTAATCACTTTCAAGCATGGAAAAGAAACTGTAGACTGGAAGAAGTGAAAGCTGTGCTCTCCTAGGGCAAAGGGTGAAGTGGCTGAGAAGAGAGGCAGGCTAGAAAGATCTTACAATTTACCAGAAAGATCAAATGCGCCCTAGAGGAAAGTAGAAGAGGAATCCTTACCAAGGCGGAAAGGAAAATAGCATAGCAATCCACAATTGCATTAATTAATTATAGTAATTAACTAATTACTAAGACTAGAAAGGAAACTCTCTTTTCTAGTAGTGATTTAAAAAAATAAAAAAATGGTGGCTCAGATGGCAAAAAATCCACATGCAATGCAGGAGACCTGGGATTGATCCCTGGGTTGGGAAGATCCCCTGGAGAAGGGAATAGCAATCTATTCCAGTATTCTTCCCTGGAAAATCCCATGGACAGAACTACATTCCAATGGATCACAAAGAGCCTACACAACTGAGCGACTAAGCAAACACACACAGAGAAAGGAAATTCTCCTTTTTAGTAGTGATTAAAAAAATAGAAAAATATAGCATTATAAATACAGGAGTTGCTTTTGGTCTGGATATAAAGTCCTGAGGCATTAGAATATAGATGTTATTTGTTACCTTTTGAAGGGAAGAGGTTGCCTAGGGAATGAGGTTAGTAGATTCATGAAGACTGAACCTTAATCCTTCAAAAATGTATAGGAAGAGGCTCCATCTAGAGTCCAAGACTCATCAGTCTGTGAGGTAGGAAGAGAGGAGAGAAGATGCTTGTCTGGAAGGAGTGTGTGATCCACACTGCCCACAATCCTATGAAGAAGAATAAAATGATAACTGAGAAAGAGCTTATTGCCTAGTACAAAATTCCTTTTAGATATTGGCTGAAAATCCCATACATTTCAATTTATTTTAAAATAAGTTGAATATTATTTGAAATAAATTGAATATTTATTGAATACTAAAATGTTCATCATTCATGATTTAACTTTTCTCAGACAATCATCAAATATTCTTTAAGAAAATCTTTTAAGATAGACTATGAGTCTCCTTTTCAAATTCCCCAAGTTAAGAATTTGAGTACTATATGGGCTGTTTGCCCACAATGTCAATATTTACCTGAAAGCTCACAGTTATAAATAACTTTAGAGTCTGTAAAATGAAAGGGCCCCTATATGTAAATAATATGTACAGCTAGAAAAGTTGAAAAATCAAAATTAACACAGAAAATGCAAATAGGTGGCAACTACCCAGATTCCCAGTAATGTGACCACTCTGATTATCTCTCTCATTTTGAATTAGTTATTGCTTTGAAATTTAATAAAAATTATTGACCACTCTTTGAAGGAAATAATAAACCATCCATAATTTTATCAGATAAACATTTGTAATGGAATTTCCTTTTCATTATTCATGAATAAACTCAGATATTAAAGTTTAAATTTTTTACTATAATTAGTGGGCTTATACAATGAATATCTTCATTGACTTCATAAATGCCAAATTATACTTTTTCTTCTCCTTTTTTTCAACGTTGAGTTATAATGAACAAGTAACACTGTATATGGCTAAGGTGTACATCATGTTGATTGTATATATTTATATATCAGTTCCCACTATAGCATTAGCTAACATCTCCATCCTGTCACATAATTACAATTTCTTTTTTGAGGTGAGAACATATATTTAAGGTATATTCTCTCATCATCCTTCAAACTTATAATACAGAGTTATTCGCTGTAATCACTGCACTGAATAACATTCCTGTGTGTGTGTGTGTGTGTGTGTGTGTGTGTGTGTTATATCTATTTGTGGACACTCACATTGTCCCCATATCTAGGCTTTTGTGAATAATGCTGCAATGAACATGTGAGTGCAGATCCTAATTTCAATGCCTTTAAACATAACACCCAGAAATGGCATTGCTGGATCCTATGGTAGTTCTATTTTTAATTTTTTAAGGAACCTGCATACTGCTTTCCATAGTGACTGTGCCAATTTACATTCCCACCAACAGTGAGCAAGGACTCCCTTTTCTCCATACCTTTGCCAGTACTTGTTATCTCTTGTCTTTTGGATGAGAGCCATTCTGACAGGTGTGAGATGATAGCTCACTGTCATTTTGACTTGCATTCCCTGATGGCTGGTGACATCAGACACATTTAATACACTGTTGGCTATTTCTATATCTGCTCTGGAAAAAAATCTCTTCAGTCCCTTTGCCACTTTTTAATTTTTTTCCTATTCAGTAGTATGAATTCTTTATATATCTTGGATAATAACACTGTGTCAGATATATGATTTGCAAGAAATCTTTTTTCTTTTCATTTTGTTGATTGTTTTGGTGTTTAGAAGCACTTTGGTTTTAAGCCTACTTAATACTTTTTGCTTTTGTTGCTTGGAAAAATATCAAATTCTTAATTTATAAAGTGAAAAATTATTTGATAGTTAATAGCCTTGAAACATACAGTAACCAGTTTGTGTGGTCTTTAAAGTAAACATAACGAAAGCACAATTATAATGAAAATCTTTCTTTTTAATAATTAATTAAGTGCATATATATATATTCTTTAATTTATAGAAGTGAAAAGAAAGTGAAAGTCATTCAGTCACGTCAGACTCTTTGTGACCCCATGGATTATACAGTCCATGGCATACTCCAGGCCAGACTACTAGAGTGGGTAACCTTTCCCTTCTCTAGGGGATCTTCCCAAACCAGGGATCAAACCTAGGTCTTCTGCATTGCAGGCAGATTCTTCACCATGTGAGCCAGTAGGGAAGCCCAAGAATACTGGAGTGGGTAGCCTATGCCTTCTCCAGTAGATCTTCCTAACCCAGGAATAGAATCAGGGTCTCCTGCATTTCAGGTGGATTCTTTACCAGCTGAGCCACCAGGGAAGCCCAATTTATAAAAAAAAGTATTCCTTTTTTTTTTGTTTGTTTCTCCTTTTCTGGATTAAAAGTTCTTTGAGGGTAAGAAAGTATCATAGGCAATGCCAAATCTTGAACTATTACAGAGCAAGATAGTTAAAATTTTAAAAAAAAGATTAGATCAGCTAACCTGGAAAACAAAGTCTGGAATTTATATATAGGAGATTAACTACAGAGAGCTCATATAATCAACATTTGCCACAAATATGAAAGCTGAAATGTAAGGCCTTCTCAACAAAGATCTTAACCTATCCTCCAAGGAGCTCTAGAATTAATATGGACACTTCAAAATTTTTCCTTATGTGAATATGGGACCTGGCTTTAATAGTCAACAGTGGAAACAGTAATAGACTTAATTTTAGGGGTTCCAAAATTACTGCAGATGGTGACTGCAGCCATGAAATTAAAGATGCTTGCTCCTTGCAAGAAAAGTTATGACCAACCCAGACAGCATATTAAAAAGCAGAGACATTACTTTGCCAACAAAGGTCCTTCTAGTCAAAACTTTGGTTTTTCCAGTAGGCATGTATGGGTGTGAGAGTTGGACTATAAAGAAAGCTGAGTGCAGAAGAATTGATGCTTTTGAACTGTGGTGTTGGAGAAGACTCTTGAGAGTCTCTTCAACAGCAAAGAGATCCAACCAGTCCATCCTAAAGGAAATCAGTCTTGAATATTCATTGGAAGCACTGATGCTGAAGCTGATGAAACTCCAATACTTTGGCCACCTGAAGGGAAGAACTGACTCATTTGAAAAGACCCTGAAGCTGGGAAAGATTGAAGGCAGGAGAGGGGGACGACAGAGGACGAGACAGTTGGATGGCATCACCGACTTGATGGACATGAGTTCAAGTAAATTTCGGGAGCTGGTGATGGGCAGGGAGGCCTGGTGTGCTGCCGTCCATAGCATCACAGAGTCAGACGCGACTGAGCAACTGAACTGAACTGATTGACTATATATGGTATATTGATACAACTTGCCCTTAGAAAGGAAGAATGATCTTGGGTGAAGCAACATTTTACAGCTAAAGGACTGTCCCAGAAAGAGATTCAGCTAAGAGCTGTAAACCACCAAAGCTCCCAGCAGCCAGGATAATGAGTGTTTCTGTGCTGAAGGGGGTACCTGGGAAGTTCACTGTGACATCTACAGCATCACATCTTTCAAGCCATGTAGGTGTATTTGATTCATATAATGCTATGGAAATTGCTTCTTCAGACTCTACTGTGTCTTGTTTCCTGCGATGACATTGTAAGAGGGAGGTTGGTTGAGGAACTACAACCCCTGACTCTGCAGCTCCTCTTGATGGCATAATTATATATCATCACCATCTCCCCTCCCATCCATTCTAGATTCCCTATATAATGAACTAGCACCTAGTTAACATAGAAGAGAACTTCATCTTACTTGGGCTTCCCTTGTGGCTCAGCTGGCAAAGAATTCATCTGCAATGTGGGAGACCTGGGTTCGATTCCTGGGTCAGGAAGATTCCCTGGAGAAGGGAAAGGCTACCCACTCCAGTATTCTGGCCTGGAGAATGCCATGGACTGTATAGTCCATGAGGTCGCAAAGAGTCACACACGACTGAGTGACTTTCACTTTCACTTTCATCCTTCTTGGTGGAGACTACAGAGGTTTACTGTATTTTTCTATTCACAGTTAAAATTGCTCAAGGTAGAACCAATGGACGATGTGGATGGCCTAGCTTTCCAAATTATTCTTCCCTACCGTCTCCATTATATAACAAAAGTCTTATCACCTCCTGATGAGCAGAGTCAATTTACCCCTGCCAGGATTGACTCTTTTCCTTGCCTGATAGACTCTAAATATGAGAAGTTCAGTGTGATGGGGTTGGTTACCATATCTAGAGTATAACAGGAATATTGCTGTGTTACCTGGTGAAAGTATACCTCCTCTGGGCCACAGGACCATTAACCTCAAGGAGCCAAGAGTAACAGAGATGGAAAACACATGTTTTCTAAGTATATCACTAAGAGTCAAGGTAAGCAGAAAGAAAGTGAAAGTGAAGTCCCTCACTTGTGACCAACTCTGCGATCCCATGGACTGTAGCCTACCAGGCTTCTCAGTCCATGGGATTTTCCAGGCAAGGGTACTGGAGGGGGTTGCCATTACCTTCTCCAGGGGATCTTCCCTACCCAGGGATTGAACCTAGGTCTCCTGCATTGTAGGCAGATGCTTTACCCTCTGAGCCACCAGGGAAGCCCAAGGTAAGCAGAGCCACTGCTAATTTCACTTTATGATTTTCAAACTACTATAATCTACCAATTGGAGACATCTCACTATATAACAGCAACTCAGTTATAGCATGTAGAAAAATCACTCCTCATCATCATAGGGAATTATCTTTAAGATGACATATTCAACTATATATTTAAACAGGCCATTCCATTACTCTACCAAGCTTGGAGCTTCAGGGTGGCATGATATGCAAGGTGGATTTTATAGTTGAGTGCTCACTATTGCCACATATCCTTTGATCTTGTGTTTGTCATGCCATCTGTTGGAATATCAGTAGATCAAATGCACTGTATTATTTAGATACTATTGCTACCCTAGAACATAGCAAGCAGAACAAGAAACTCCAACAAGAATGTGGATCTGTCTTTGTGATGATAAAATGCTTCCCTTTTCATGATGAAGGGAGTCCAGTGTAACTAGCTTGTCACCAGAAAGCCTGCTCATTTCTTCAGTAAATGGTGCTGTATCAGGGGCTGAGGGTTGATTTCTGTTGTGGCGAGACTGAGTGATAGAAGGAAGCAATAGCTTCATAGCCTCCACCCTTGCCAGGGTAGGATGTTGTGCCAATACTGGAGTGGCCGTGAAAATGTTTGGTTGGCATCAAGTGTCCAAGTTATTCTGGATCCTTTGCTGTTTAGTACTCTCTCTCTAATGAATGCTTTTTAGTAGGTGTTAACCTGCAGTAAGAAGGTTTTCAAACTTAGAATAGAACCATGCCTCTCCATCCTTGAACACACCTTATTCTCAGTTCTCCATGTCTCTAATCTTCCATTCCTTCTTGTAGATTTCCTTCTAACTAGCCAAAGAAGCTGGCCTTTGTATTACTTTATTAGGGCTGCTGTAATATGACAGACTGGTGGCTTAAACAACTGAAACTTATGTTCTCCCTGTTCTCATGATCTGAGATCAAGGTGTTGGTAGGTCCATTTCCCCTGAGGTCTCTCTCCTTGGCTTGAGATGACCGCCTTCTTCCTGTGACTGTACATCACCTTTGCTCTGTGTGCCCATCCCTGACATCTCTTCCTATAAGGATGCAAGTCACACCAGATTAGGGTCTTACTCGGAAGGCCTCGTTTTAACTCAATGACACTTTTATAGACTTTACCTCCCAGTACAATTACATTTTGAGGTACTGGAAGTTGGAATTTCAACAAATGCATTTTGGGGGACAGACCTGAGACCAGAGCATCAGTGCCAATGATATTTGTTCTCTAGTCACTAAATTGTGGTCCAGTCACTAAGTCGTGCCTGATTCTTTCTGATCCCATGGACTGTAACATGCCAGACTCTTAGAAGAGCCTCCACTATCTCCCCGAGTTTGCTCAAATTCATCTCCATTGAGTCAGTGATGCTATCTAACCATTTCATCCTCTGCTGCCCACCTCTCTTTTGTCTTCAATCTTTCCCAGCATCAGGGTATTTTCTAGTGAGTCAGCTGCTTGGATGAGGTGACCAAAGTATTGGAGTTTCAGCTTTAGTGTCCATCTTTCCAGTGAATATTCAGGGTTGACTTCCTTTAGGTTAACAGGTTTAATCTTTTTGCAGTCCAAGGGACTCTTAAGATGTCTTCTCCAGCACCACACTTTGAAAGCATCAGTTCTTTGGTCCAATATTCCCATCTCTTTAAGAATTTATCATAGTTTGTGGTGATCCACATAGTCAAAGCCTTTAAGAAAGTAGATTATTTTTCCTGATATTATATAGTCTAATAGTCTAATGACAGGCTACTTTTCTGTCTACACAAAGTGGCTAACCAGGTATGAAATTTTAAATTCTTTGCATCAGAATATTGATTCACCAGTCTCTTTTAGGCCACTCTTAAAAGGTGCCTTTTATTTAGATGATCAGTCGTGTCCAACTCTTTGCAACCCCATGGACTGTAGTTTGCCAGGCTCCCTTGTCCATCAGGTTTTCCAGGCAAGAATGCTGGAGTGGGCTGCCTTTTCCTTCTCCAGGGGATCTTCCTGACCCAGGGATTGCCCCTGCATCTTTTACATTGGCAGGAAGGTTCTTTTCCACTGAGCCATCAGGGAAGCTAAGGGTGCCTTGCTCCTGCTGCTGCTAAGTCGCTTCAGTCATGTCCAACTCTGTGCAACCCCAGAGACGGCAGCCCACCAGGTTCCACAATCCCTGGGATTCTCCAGGCAAGAACACTGGAGTGGGTTGCCATTTCCTTCTCCAATGCATGAAAGTGAAAAGTAAAAGTGAAGTCGCTCAGTCGTGTCTGACTCGTTGCGACCCCATGGACTGCAGCCTACCAGGCTCCTCCATCCATGGGGTTTTCCAGGCAAGAGTACTAGCATAGCCATTAAACAATATTAGTGTGCACCGACACGTTCTCACAGGTTAATGTGAGCAAAAGTTGAACCAGACTTGGACTTGACCTCTTTTTTTCAGCTATCCATATGGCATTCTTGTGGCCACAGGTGTGAGCTGAGGAGGAGGGCTGTGATAAAACGCTGGTGGGTGATTTGGGAACCTTGGCCATCTGTACATGCAGCTTGCATTTACATCTGGCTGTGCTTGTTTCTGATCCCAGATATATGAGACATCTTATAATATATTGCTATTGGGTCCACCTAAACTTAGACTTCCCAGGTGGAGCAGTGGTAAAGAATCTGCCTGCCAAATCAGGAGATGCAAGAGACACAGTTTCTATCCCTGGATTGGGAAGATCCCCTGGAGTAGAAGATGGCAACGCACTCCAGTAAAGAGTTGTACATGACTGAGCACAGCACAAACTTCTAGACTTCTGACTTGGTGGGTCTGATACCACCTGGCTCATAATGAGCAGTTACGGCCACGTGGTCACTTGATACTCCATGTTCTGAGAATTATCCCTAACAAGTTCATTCAAAGTCATTTATCTGTCATATGCTTAGCCAGTGCCATTTTCAGTTTTCTTGTGCTTCATTATGCTTGTGACGGTTCCTCTAAATACACCATCTCTTGAACAACTCTACTTCTTTGGTTTAATTCACCTTTTAAAACATGCTGAAAAAGGCCATGGCTTGTTTCTTTTGGCTTTAATCCAGAAATGATTTATAATATGATTTGTACTGCTTTAAAAACAAAACTAATGATAATTTTTCCTAAGGCTATTTTCTAATTTGTTGAGTCATGTCTGTCATGATTTTGTTTTATGATTGATTTACTAGTATATAATGAGAAAATGGCAAGGATCCTCTTAAATTATTAACTCACAAATAAACTGCATAACTTGGCATGATTGCAAGGCTAAATCAACCTCTGGTTGATTCATTAGACTATGAAGCCAAGAATCCTTGTGTGAAGAAATAAAGAGAACAGCTGCTTGGTGTTGACGTATAGCCTTGTTGTAAATAGCTGAATAGATGTTGTCCTCTTGGGAGATTAGCATTTAATCTTTAACAGGAAATTTTAGTGCATGTGTTCCACTGGGACAAGTCCACAGCTGTAAAATATGAAAGGTAGAGTACCTCCCATGGATAAATAGTTCTGATAAGAAGCATTTCTCTGACTTGAGACTTTGAATCTATTTGCCTGGTTATGGTCCATCAGGGTCTGCCTCAAGCTACAGAATGAAAGTTTACATCAGCCGAATTATGGTAGAGGGCCAGATAAAAATTGACAACAACAAGATCTGATTGAATTCAACTATCAAGGGAAAAAATCTTAAAAAAAAAAGCAAAGTATGCTTAATACTGGAATAAAAGTCATTTTCCCTTTATGGAGGATAAATAAGCTCTTGATCTGACCAGTGGTAACTGCTCCCTGGATGATCATAACCAAGTGGCAGTGTCTGCATACTATCTAACCACATTTCCTGGAACCTTTAAAAGATTTGCAACTAATTTTTTTTTCTTTTTTTAATGTAGGGTAACTTAGCTAATAGGATAACTCAGCTAAGAGGGTTTGGGATGGGGAACACATGTATACCTGTGGCGGATTCATTTTGATATTTGGCAAAACTAATACAATTATGTAAAGTTTAAAAATAAAATAAAATTAGAAAAAAAATAAAGTATAGTTTGGAATAATAAATTTAGAAAGAAGAGAACGTGATACCTTAGATTTGGGCAGTGATGTTCCCAATTATAGTGACTTCATTTCAAAAGCATTCCATTTAGAAAGGTAGAATCCAGTTAAGGCCATTTCAGGGAACACATTTCCACCACAGTAAAGATGTCATTACTTATTCTCACATTGCAATTTCCTCTTGAAAACCAATAGCTGCAAAGGAATATTATTTTCACTATCCATATTTTTTTCCTTAATCTTAAGAAATTTTTATTCTATGTTAT
Organism: Bos indicus; assembly: GCF_029378745.1. Classification (NCBI taxonomy): domain Eukaryota; kingdom Metazoa; phylum Chordata; class Mammalia; order Artiodactyla; family Bovidae; genus Bos; species Bos indicus. The sequence continues at coordinate 98,959,099 of NC_091766.1, read as the reverse complement.
AATTTTTCAGGTTTTTGTTTTTCTTAATTTTTATTGGAGTATAGTTGATTTACAATATTGTGTTAGTTTCAGGTATACAGCAAAGTGAATTATGCTCGATAATGGATAATTGATATATATTGCATATATCCACTCTTGGATTGTTTTCTCATATAGGTCATTACAGAGTATTGGGTAGAGTCCCATGTGCTATACAGCAGGTTCTCCTCAGTTATCTATTAATAATTTATATGAAGTAGTATGTGTGTATCAGTCCTAATCTCTAAATTTATTCCTGCCACTTTCCTCCCTAGTGACCATGTTTGTTTTCTACTGCTGTGAATCTCTGTTTTGTAAATAAGTTCATTTGTACCCTTAAAAAAAAAGATTCCACATATAAGGAATATCATAAGACATGCATACGTAAACCACATGAGTTTATTTTTCCTAGTTGAACACAACTAGTAAAACATCAGATAAGTTAAATGAGAATAATGTCTGTACACCAGCAAATCTGATTTTAAAAACTATAATTTTAAAAAGAAATATATAAAAGCTATCAATGGAAATTAAAAATATAGGCAGTAGCAACTTCAATTAAGAAACTACTACACCTGAAAAGAAAAAAACTCAATAGAATTGTTGAATAGCAAAAAGTTTGCTGATATAATACAGATAATGAAATAGGCTGATTCCAAGAATTCTCCCAAAATCCAGAATCAAAAACAAAAATATCTTTAGAAACATGATACCTTAATGCTTAACAGCATAACCTATCCCCTTTACTAACTATGTGACCTTGGGTTAGTTCCTTAGTAAAGTTAGGAAAAAATATATACAATGGGATAACACACAGTGTGATACAGATCTAAATGATTTAGAGGAGAGAAACTTAAAACATGCTTTTAAATGAGGAAAAGTAAGTTAAAGAAGCCTGGCTTGCTGCAGTCCATGGGGTTGCAAAGAGTCAGACACAACTGAGCGACTAAACTCAACTGAATTGAATTGTGCTGTGAATGTACTTATTTAGAAATAGATGAGTGATAGTTGAATACAGTAGAAGAAACTAATTGAAAACATTTCTTTCAAAAACAACTTTTCTTGCCTACTGTATTAGGCAGAAGAAAAGATAGGGGAATGTTAGTAATTTTGGTAAGCTACATTAGGAAAACAGCTTTAGTTTAGTTATTATCTTTAATCATGATACCGACTTTCTCATCCTGAACTAGCCATTTTGAAGCTACATTAAGAAGTTCAGCTCCTTTATAGTTATATTTATAATAACAATTAAATTTAGAGGAAAGTTCTCCATTTAAAATATGTTCTCTAAGAAACAATCTGTGCTAAGGATAAGTAGGATGTTGTGGCTTGTTCTTAGCTTTTCAGATATGGGTCTGTGAAAAAAAAAATCAAAGAAAAAAGTGTTACAAAGAGCAAACACTGCCGACTGGCAATGGTAAAAAAAGAACCCACATATCTCACTGCAAGAAGATACATGGGAAACTTTGCTGATGGGATAAGGAGATAGTCATAGAAACCAGACGGACTGTATAGCCAAGTTGTACTTAGTGTTTCAATGAAAATGATTTAAATCTGACAGACAGAGGTCATAGTTGCCTTTCAGTATGCAAAACAAATACCATCAGTGATAAAGTGCAATGGTTTAAACAAAGAATAGACATGCCTAATGGTTCTGCCTAAGGCAACTGCATTCTTAGTTCAGTTGCTAAAGGCAACTCAATGAACAGCCCAAGTTCACTTCAGTTCAGTTAATCAGTCGCGTCCAACTCTTTGCAACCCCATGGACTGCAGCACGCCAGGCCTCCCTGTCCATCACCAACTCCTGGAGTTTACCCAAACTCACATCCATTGAGTCGGTGATGCTATCTCATCCTCTGTCATCCCCTTCTCCTCCTGCCTTCAATCTTTCCCAGCATCAGGGTCTCTTCTAATGAGTCAGCACTTCCCATCAGGTGGCCGAAGTGTTGGAGCTTCAACTTCAGTGTCAGTCCTTCCAGTGAATATTCAAGATGAATTTCCTTTAGGAATGAATGTTTGGATCTCCTTGCAGTCCAAGGGACTCTTAAGGGTCTTCTCCAACGCAGTTCAAAAGCATCAATTCTTCAGCACTCAGCCTTTTTATGGTCCATCTCTCATATCTGTTCATGGCTTTTGAAAAAACCAAAGCCTTTACTATAAGGACCTTTGTTGGCAAAGTAATGTCTCTGCTTCTTAATATGCTGTCTAGGCTGGTCATAGCTTTTCTTTCAAGGAGCAAGGGTCTTTTGATTTCATGGCTGCAGTCACCATCTTGCAGGGATTTGGGAGTGCAAGAAAATAAAGTCTCTATTTCCATTTTTTCCCCATTTATTTACCATGAAGGGATGGGACTGGATGCCATAATCTTAGTTTTTGGAATGTTGAGTTTAAGCCAGCTTTTGCATTCTCCTTTCACCTTCATCAAGAGGCTCTTTAGTTCCTCTTTGCTTTCTGCCATAAGAGTGGTGTCATTGGCATATCTGAGGTTATTGATATTTCTCCCTGCAATCTTGATTCCAGCTTGTGCTTCATCCAGCCTGGCATTTCACATGATGTACTCTGCATGTAAGTTAAATAACCAGGGTGACAATATACAGCCTTGACACACTCCTTTCCCAATTTGTAACCAGTCCATTGTTCCATATTTGGCTCTAACTGTTGCTTCTTGACCTGCATACAAATTTATCAGGAGGCAGGTAAGGAGGTCTGGTATTTCCATCTCTTAGAGAATTGTCCACATTTTGTTGTGATCCACACAGTCAAAGGATTTTGTTTAGTCAATGAAGCAGAAGTAGATGTTTTTCTAAAATTCTCTTACTTTTTCTGTGATCCATCAGATGTTGGCAGTTTGATCTCTGGTTCCTCTGCCTTTTCTAAATTCAGCTTGGACATCTGGAAATTCTTGGTTCATGTACTGTTGAAGCCCAGTTTGAAGAATTTGAGCATTACTTTGCAAGTGTGTAAGATGAGTGCAATTTTGCAGTACATTCTTTGGCATTGCCTTTCTTTGGGACTGGAATGAAAACTGACTTTTCCAGTCCTGTGGCCACTGCTGAGATTTCCAAACTTGTTGGCATATTAAGTGCAGCACTTTCACAGCATCATCTTTTATGATCTGAGATAGTTCAGCTGAAATTCCATCACCTCCACTAGCTTTGTTCGTAGTGATACTTCTTAAGGCCCACTTGACTTCACCTTCAGGATGTCTGGCTCTAGGTGAGTGATCACACTTTTATGGTTATCTGGATCATTAAGATTTTTTTTTGTACAGTTCTTCTGTGTATTCTTGCTATCTCTTCTTAATATCTTCTGCTTCTGTTAGGTCCATACCATTTTGTCCTTTATTATGCCCATCTTTGCATGAAATATTTCCTTGGTATTTGCATTAAATATTGAAGAAAATAATATGAAATATTGAAAAAAATATTGGGAAATATTGAAAAATTATCCTTAATATTTACATGAAATAGTCCCTTCGTTCCCATCTTTGTATGAAGTGTCTCCCTTGAGCCGTATACCTCTTTTTCACCTGATGAAAATGATGAATCTGGCTCTCCATAAAAAATGCACTTTAATGCATAAAATAGGCAAACAATATCAGGGCATTTGTGGACCCTTTGCTCCATATTTACAATCTGTTTTCTAGGGAAGATATATTGAAACACATTTTTCCTTGCTATTTCTGGATTCAGTGTTACTTACACTACAGCAAAGGAGACTGGTTTAATGATTGAGTGACCAGTGAATAGTGCACACGCAGTTTCTTGACAGAAAAACCATCAAACAGAAGTGACAACATGAATAATGGATGGATTTTTTTTTTCTCTTTGGTTTCTGTGACCTCTCTGGAGAGAGAAAAACACCAAAATCAAGCATTTTCTAGGATGCTATACTCTGAAACTGGGACCCAAAAGCCCCCAGGTGAGACCTAGGTCAGCAAAGTAAAGCCCACACACAGCACTCAGTACAAATCCAAGTTTTTGTACCTTATATATTACCTTTTGATTTTTTTTTCATTCAGCATTATGTCTATTTAATTCATCTGAGTTGTGTCTAGATCTAGTTAATTTATTTGTATTGTAACTTGTATTTATAGTATCCTGTTTTAAGTGTATAAGTTAGAATATATATCATCATTTGTGACCTACAGGTTTTGAAATTTTCTTTTATATCAAGTCAAAGGTTCTTCCAATTATGTAGAAGTGGGATTGGTAGGCACTAGGACATTTGCTTGTTTATCTTTAGGAGTTACTTCCATAAAATTTCCCAAAATGTTGAACACATTGAAAATTCTACCAACAAGTTGTGAGAATTCCAGTTACTGCAGAGTCTTAACCATCAACTTGAAATTGATGATTTAAAAATCCCAGCTATTTGAGTTGTTGTATAGAGAAACCAAGTTGCAATTTTGATGTATAATTATCAAGTGAAGGACATGGTGATAAGATTCACACTACCTGATTTCAAATTTTATTATAAAGCTTACAGTAATCCTGACCATGCTGTATTATGGGAAGGTAAAACTCAATAGATCAGAATACAGAGTCTAAAATGAAAATCTCATCTGTGTGGTCAATTATTTTTCAACAAATATGTAAATGACACAATAGAAGAAATCATCTTTTCAAAAAATAGTGCTAAAACATTTGAAAGTTCATATGCAAACAAATAGACCTCGACTGTTACTTCAAGTTATGTATGTACACATGCTTAGTTGCTCAGTCATGTCCAACTCTTTTGGACCTCATGGATTACAGCCCACCAGGCTCCTCTGTCCCTAGAATTTTCCAGGCAAGAATACTGGAGTGGGTTGCTATGTCCTACTGACAAGTTATACATTACCAAAAAAAAAAAAAAAACAACTCAAAATAGATCATAGACACTAATGTAAGAAGTAAAACTATAAAAACTTTAGAGGAAAACTTAGAAAAAAATTTGTGACCTTGGATTAGGCAAAGATTTCTTAGTTTGCAAAAGTACAAACTTTAAAGGGAAGAAATATGTATATATGCTGAAGCTCATAAAAATTTAAAAGATCTCTTTGTATGACACTGTTATGAAATACAAGACACAGATTGAGAGAAAATATTTGCAAAATACCTATCTGGTAAAGAGCTTGAATCCAAAATACATAAAAGTTAATCGCAGCTCAATTAATAAGGTAATAACCTAATAAAGGAAATTGCCAACATTTTTTATCTAAAAATGAACAATACTTCACCAAGACATATATGAGCTGCTGGTGAGCCTATGACAGGGGGTTCATCATCATTATTAATTGTAGAAATGCAAATATAAAACATATTGGATACTACTACAGCACATTTAGAAAATGGCTAAAATTAGAAAGAAGAAGTACCTGAGAAAATGAGAAACTGGGACTTTCAAGTAACTGAGGGGATAAGCAGAAAGCTGGCCAAATGCATAGCTATTCTGGAAGACAGTTTGGCAGTTTGTTTTGAACTAAAAAGTACACTTGCTGTGTGACTCAGTAATGCCACTAGTAAGTATTTACTCAAGAGAAATGAGAATAATAGCCATACTAACTCATTCAAGGTAAGGAGCAGTGGCTGAGCTTTGCTGGAGCAGCCGTGAAGAGATACCCCACGCCCAAAGTAAGACAAACCCAAGTAAGACGTTTGGTGTTGCGAGAGGGCAACAGAGGGCAGAAAAACTGAAACCATAATCAGAGAAAACTAGTCAACCTAAACACATGGACCACAGCCTTGTCTAACTCAGTGAAACTAAGCCATGCCCTGTGGGGCCATCCGAGATGGGTGGGTCATGGTGGACAGGTCTGACAGAATGTGGTCCACTGGAGAAGGGAATGGCACACCACTTCAGTACTCTTGCCTTGAGAACCCCATGAACACCATGAAAAGGAAAAATGATAGGATACTGAAAGAGGAACTCCCCAGGTCAGTAGGTGCCCAATATGCTACTGGAGATCAGTGGAGAAATAACTCCAGAAAGAATGAAGGGATCGAGCCAAAGCAAAAACAATACCCAGCTGTGGATGTGACTGGTGATAGAAGCAAGGTCCGATGCTGTAAAGAGCAATATTGCATAGGAACCTGGAATGTCAGGTCCATGAATCAAGGCAAATTGGAAGTGGTCAAACAGGAGATGGCAAGAGTGAACATAGATATTCTAGGAATCAGTGAACTAAAATGGACTGGAATGGGTGAATTTAACTCAGATGACCATTATATCACTACTGCAGGCAGGAATCCCTTAGAAGAAACAGAATAGCCATTGTAGTCAACAAGGGAGACCGAAATGCAGTACTTGGATGCAATCTCAAAAACGACAGAATGATCTCTGTTCATTTCCAAGGCAAATCATTCAATATCACAGTAATCCAGGTCTATGCACCAACCAGTAACCCAGAAGAAGCTGAAGTTGAATGGTTCTATGAAGACCTACAAGACCTTTTAGAACTAACACCCAAAAAAGATGTCCTTTTCATTGTAGGGGACCAAATGCAAAAGTAGGAAGTCAAGAAACACCTGGAGTAACAGGCAAATTTGGCCTTGGAATACGGAATGAAGCAGGGCAAAGGCTAATAGAGTTTTGACAAGAGAATGCACCGGTCATAGCAAACACCCACTTCTAACAACACAAGAGAAGACTCTACACATGGACATCACCAGATGGTCAATACCGATTTCAGATTGATTATATTCTTTGCAGCCAAAGATGGAGAAGCTCTATACAGTCAGGAAAAACAAGACCAGGAGCTGACTGTGGCTCAGATTGTGAACTCCTTATTGCCAAAATCAGACTTAAATTGAAGAAAGTAGGGAATATCACTAGACCATTCAGGTATGACCTAAATCAAATCCCTTATGATTATACAGTAGAAGTGAGAAATAGACCTAAGGGACTAGATCTGATAGAAAGAGTGCCTGATGAACTATGGACAGAGGTTCGTGACATTGTACAGGAGACAGGGATCAAGACCATCCCCATGGAAAAGAAATGCAAAAAAGCAAAATGGCTGTCTTGGGAGGCCTTACAAATAGCTGTGAAAAGAAGAGAAGTGAAAAGCAAAGGAGAAAAGGACAGATATAAGCATCTGAATGCAGAGTTCCAAAGAATAGAAAGGAGAGATAAGAAAGCCTTCCTCAGCCATCAATACAAAGAAATAGAGGAAAACAACAGTCTAGTCTAGGGAAAGACTAGAGATCTCTTCAAGAAAATTAGAGGTGCCAAGGGAATATTTCATACAAAGATTGGCTCAATAAAAGACAGAAATGGTATGCACCTAACAGAAGCAGAAGATATTAAGAAGATGTGGCAAGAAGACACAGAAGAACTGTACAAAAAAGATCTTCACAACCAAGATAATCACAATGGTGTGGTCACTCATCTAGAGCCAGACATCTTGGAATGTGAAGTCAAGTGGGCCTTAGAAAGCATCACTATGAACAAATAGCTCAATTCCAGTTGAGCTATTTCAAATCCTGAAAGATGATGCTGTGAAAGTGCTGCACTCAATATGCCAGCAAATCTGGAAAACTCAACAGTGGCCACAGGACTGGAAAAGTCAGTTTTCATTCCAATCCCAAAGAAAGGCAATGCCAATTATTTGGCAATGCCAAAGAATGCTCAAACTACCGCACAATTACACTCATCTCACATGCTAGTAAAGTAATGCTCAAAATTCTCAAAGCCAGACTTCAGCAATATGTGAACTGTAAACTTCCTGATGTTCAAGCTGGTTTTAGAAAAGGCAGAGGAACGAGAGATCAAATTGCCAACACCCGCCAGATCATTGAAAAAGAAAGAGAGTTTCAGAAAAACATCTATTTCTTCTTTATTGACTGTGCCAATGCCTTTGACTGTGTGGATCACAATAAACTGTGGAAAATTCTGAAAGAAATGGGAATACTAGACCACCTGACCTGCCTCTTGAGAAACCTACATGCAGGTCAGGAAGCAACAGTTAGAACTGGACATGGAACAACAGACTGGTTCCAAATAGGAAAAGGAGTACGTCAAGGCTGTATATTGTCACCCTGCTTTTTTAACTTATATGCAGAGTACATCATGAGAAATGCTGGACTGGAAGAAACACAAGCTGGAATCAAGATTGCCAGGAGAAATATCAATAACCTCAGATATGCAGATGACACCACCCTTATGGAAGAAAGTGAAGAGGAACTAAAAAACCTCTTGGTGAAAGTGAAAGAGGAGAGTGAAAAAGTTGGCTTAAAGCTCAACATTCAGAAAACGAAGATTATGGCATCTGGTCCCATGACTTAATGGGAAATAGATGGGGAAACAGTGGAAACAGTGTCAGACTTTATTTTGGGGTTCCAAAATCAGTGCAGATGCCAATTGCAGGCTTGAAATTTAAAGACGCTTATTCCTTGGAAGGAAAGTTATGACCAACCTAGATAGCATATTCAAAAGCAGAGACATTACTTTGCCAACTAAGATCCGTCTAGTCAAGGCTATGGTTTTTCCTGTGGTCATGTATGGATGTGAGATTTGGACTGTGAAGAAGGCTGAGTGCCGAAGAATTGATGCTTTTGAACTGTGGTGTTGGACAAGACTCTTGAGAGTCCCTTGGACTGCAAGGAGATCCAACCAGTCCATTCTGAAGGAGATCAGCCCTGGGATTTCTTTGGAAGGAATGATGCTAAAGCTGAAACCCCAGTACTTTGGTCACCTCATGTGAAGAGTTGACTCATTGGAAAAGACCCTGATGCTGGGAGGGATGGGGGGCAGGAGAAGGGGATGACAGAGGATGAGATGGCTGGATGGCATCACCGACTCAATGAATGTGAGTTTGAGAGAACTCCGGGAGTTGGTGATGGACAGGGAGGCCTGGCGTGCTGCAATTCATGGGGTCTCAGAGTCGGACACGACTGAGCGGCTGAAGTGAACTGAACTGAACTTGCCTGTATGCAAATATATTTAAGTAATGTTCTGATGATTGCTCCCCCACCCCCAGAATGGGTTCAACTATCTTAAACAAATGTGCATATGCCAGTACAACTATAAGAAGGAGTAGAATACCGATGCATGCAATGATTATACATCTGCACAGGTATTTCTGAAAAGCATACCACATGATCGAAGCCAGACTCAAAGGCTACAAGTGTCTGAATTTGTTCATATTACATTCAGGAGAGGGCAGACATTTAAGATGAACATGTATGTTTGAGATGGTAACTTTTATAATTGATTATTTCATTGATGATTGAACACAATTTGTTACTGAGCTCTTGATGTTTTTTGTACTTTGCTATTCAACATTTATGCTATTTTTGTTTGAATAGCAAACACCTAGGTATCTTCCCTGAATTGCTGAATTTACTTTTTATAACTTTAGTAAAATATATTATCAATCACATTCTAAGCAATTTTTATGTGCTAGGATAGACAGAAAACAATAATATATATCCTGTGTATATACAAGGATTCTTATTTTTTGTTTGGTGAGGTGAGAATTTGGCTCAAGTTTTTATGTACCCTTTTCCTTTTGATAAAATGATATATCTGAGTAACAAGATGAATTTATCATTAAGATGTCTAGATTTTTAGAATATTCACTATATTCCCATTCTTACAGAAGTGGAATGCAGACTTGAACTATATATTTACTTATATTCCAAGCTGCCTTATCTTCAGTATTTTGTACAAATACCTGTGTATTTGGAGGAAACACATAAATGTTTTTGAAAATGATTACCTTCCCTCTTTTGGCATCCCTCCATTTTCCAACTATTCCTTTCGATTTCCTGTGTTTCAGAATAATAGACATGTGCTACTTTATATTCCTAACAGCAAGAAGCATTTCACATCAGAAGGTAATCTTAATGATTCCATTAATTATAACTCATAACAATATAGTAATTACATTGGCACAGTTGGAAAGTCAAGACATGTCATTCTGCTCTAAAGAACATACATTTACTGCAAATTATTACCGTTATTGTTTTGGTTTGGGGCCTATTCTCCAGGTGTATACCCCTATTTAGGTACCTAGGGATTTTTAGGAAAAAGGTTCAACATTCTTTACGTAAAGTATGATGTTGTTTAGTTGCTAAGTCGTTTTCAACTCTTTGCCACCCCATGGATGTAGCTGGTGAGGCTCCTCTGTCCATGGGATTTCCCAGGCAAGAATGCTGCAGTGTTGCCATTTCCTTCTCCAGGGGATTTTCCAGACCCAGGGATCAAACTGGGGTCTCTTGCGTTGTAGGTGGATTCTTTACCAGCTGAGCTAGATGAGAGAAACACAAGATAGAGTTTAGCAGTTATTTGCAAGAATGTGGTGAAACTGGAATAATTGTGAACAGATGGATTCAGATTGGTGAAGAGGTTTTGAAAACAAATTTTTGAAGAAAGATTTGAAATAATCTTTGGGTACAGTATTATGGTGAAATGTAAAAGATAAGGCTAAGTTTAGACAAACGATAGGAAAGATTTCTTTTGAGGCTTTTACTACAAAGCAACTTTTGGCTCTTAATCACACAATACCATTTAAAATATATTCAGGAGATTTTAGCATGTCTATCTAATTATAAACTTTATGTTCAGTGATATGCTGGCTATTCCTATTAGGCTCATGAAACTGGCTATGTTTATTCCTTCCCTACTTCTACTTTAATGAGTGACATCACACTGGTAGCTTAAAATTGGCCTTGGTGGGAAAATGCAAGAATATGACTGCATAAAATCAGTTTTTTTTTTTTTCTTATGTTAGGTAAACCAAAGCAGTTTTGGATGCTCAAGATAGATATTAGGTAATCTAAATAGAAATTATTTTTAACAACTCTCAGCATAACACAAATCAGTTTGTAAAAAGAAATAACTGGTGAGATTTAAAGAATGCCATTTATAAACCTTTTGGTAAATGAATTTAAGCTAATACAATAGTAATAGATGTGGTTTCTTCTAAGGTAAAAGACATAGATTCTTGATAAGAAATCTCCATTGAACTTCAGCTAGTAATCCTACAAGAAACAAACCCATTGTAGTAAATCAGTCACTACATTTCTTTATTCAGTAGTTGGTAGTTGGCAGGATTTCCTAGAAAGAACCTTTGTCTATAAATGAAAGAAATTATAGATATAAGGTAAATATTATAGGGAAATAAATAAAAGTATAAAATTGCTGTTTGTGACAATTTGAACAAACCAATATATTAAATAACAAACTTAAAGAATATAGCAAGTAATCAGAATGCTAATGAACAGAAAGTTATATATATACAATATTAATGTTGTAGTGATTGATTGCTCTCTTCAGCTGTTTATTCATTCCCAAGGAGAGTAATTCATTTGTCTAGCATAATTTTAATCCCTGATATTATTTTCAGTAGCTATTATTTTTCAAATGGATATTTCAGAATGCCAATTAAGAATAGTTGAAATAACATTGACCAGTCTTTGCTGTGATTCACAATTTTTTAACACCGATACATTATATATAAAGTTATATCAGTAACTTTTTTGGTAATTTTCCTTTGTAAGATGGAATCACTAATCTTATAAAAACATACTCTGTTTAAGCTGATGTTTATAATTATGGATAAAATCTCGGTTGTTTTAAAAAGCTTAAGTAAAATCATTATGGCATCAGAATCAGGCTTTGCCTATAAAATTAATACAGGAAGAACAGTTGGGAATTCAAACAATTCTTTTGTCCAACTACCAGTAGAACAAATGGGTGGAGATTATCCCTGGAATTAAAACTAATGAACACATCTCAAGTATAAGGCAACTAGGAAGTTCAAGTCTAAAACAGATTTATGTGTTTGTTCAATTCAGATATCAGTTCACAGTAGGATTGAATGCAAATCCAAAATTTAAGTTTCAATGTTAATTAAATCCTAATAAGCAGAATTTTCCGGTCTTAATGGCAGACTAGTAGTTCTTGATGCCTGCTTATCGGTTTATAACTAGAACTAAGCATCCTTGGTGATGCTTAGAACTACCACATTGGCATCAGTCTCCTCTCACATTCTAAGGTAATGAAAATGAAATGACAATAACTTGCTTGCATTTAAAATGTAGTAAAAGGATGTTAAATGTCTGCCACATTAGTATGTAATTCATGGACTTTTAGAGGCCAATGTTGTACAAGTGCTATCCTGCAAAACTCCTACATTTCACTGTACCAGAGAGACGTCCTCTTTCCATTCCAGTTTCTCGGTGATCAATGCAAAGAAATAAGGAAAACAATAGAATGGGAAAGGCTAGAGATCTCTTCAAGAAAATTAGAGATGCCAAGGGAATATTTCATGCAAAGATGAGCTCGATAAAGGACAGAATGGTATGGACGTAACAGAAGCAGAAGATATTAAGAAGAGGTGGCAAGAAGACACAGAAGAACTGTACAAAAAGGATCTTCATGACCCAGATAATCACGATGGTGTGATCACTGACCTAGAGCCAGACATCCTGGAATGTGAAGTCAAGTGGGCCTTAGAAAGCATCACTATGAACAAAGCTAGTGAAGGTGATGGATTTCCAGTTGAGCTATTTCAAAGCCTAACAGATGATGCTGTGAAAATGCTGCATTCAGTATGTCAGCAAAATTGGAAAACTCAGCAGTGGCCACGGAACTGGAAAAGGTAAGTTTTCCTTCCAAACCCAAAGAAAGGCAATGCCAAAGAATGCTCAAACTACTGCACAACTGCACTCATCTCACACGCTAGTAAAGTAATGCTCAAAATTCTCCAAGCCAGGCTTCAGCAATACATGAACTGTGAACTTCCAAATGTTCAAGAAGATTTTAGAAAAGGCAGAGGAATCAGAGATCAAATTGCCAACATCCACTGGATCATTGAAAAAGCAAGAGAGTTCCCGAAAAAAAATCTATTTCTGCTTTATTGACTATACCAAAGCCTTTGACTGTGTGGATCACAATAAACTGTGGAAAATTCTGAAAGAGATGGGAATACCAGACCACCTGACCTGCCTCTTTAGAAACCTGTCTGCAGGTCAGGAATCAGCAGTTAGAACTGGACATGGAACAACAGACTGGTTCCAAATAGGAAAAGGAGTATGTCAAGGCTGTCTATTGTCACCCTGCTTCTTTAACCTCTATGCAGAGTACATCATGAGAAATGCTGGACTGGAAGAAGCACAAGCTGGAATCAAGATTGCTGGGAGAAATATCAATAACCTCAGATATGCAGATGACACCACTCTTATGGCAGAAAGTGAAGAAGAACTAAAGAACCTCTCGATGACAGTGAAAGATGAGAGTGAAAAAGTTGGCTTAAAGCTCAACATTCAGAAAACTAAGATCGTGGAATCTGGTCCCATCACTTCATGGCAAATAAATTGGGAAACAGTGGAAACAGTGGCTGACTTTATTTTTGGGCTCCAAAATACTGCAGATGGTGATTGCAGCCTTGAAATTTAAAGACACTTACTCCTTGGAAGGAAAGTTATGACCAACCTAGACAGCATATTGAAAATCAGAGACTACTTTGTCAACAAAGGTCCGTCTAGTTAAGGCTCTGGTTTTTCCAGTAGTCACATATGGATGTGAGAGTTGGACTATAAAGAAAGCTGAGCACCAAAGAATTGGTGCTTTTGAACTCTAGTATTGGAGAAGACTCTTGAGAGTCCCTTGGACTTCAAGGACATCCAAACAGTCCATCCTAAAGGAGATTAGTCCTGGGTGTTCATTGGAAGAACTGATGCTGAAGTTGAAACTCCAATACTTTGGCCACCTAATGTGAAGAGTTGACTCATTTGAAAAGACCCTGATGCTGGGGAAGATTGAGGGCAGGAGGAGAAGGGGATGACAGAGGATGAGATGGTTGGATGGTATCACCGACTCAATGGACATGAGTTTGTGTAAACTCTGGGAGTTGGTGATGGACAGGGAAGCCTGGTATGCTGTGGTTCATGGGGTCGCAAAGAGTCAGACATGACTGAGCGACTGAACTGAACTGAACTGATTCCAGTTCGGTAGTTTTAACTTCTGGTATGTATTATAACTACAGAGGGACAGGTAAGGGAAATGATTACTCTTTTGGATGTAGAGATAACCGATAACTAAGGCACTTTATCTGAATGATAACTATGAACTTCAAGATCAGTGTCTGTTGGGATAGGAGTAGATTTTGATGTATAATTTGAATGTACAAATTGGATAATGATGTCTCAGACATAGTTAATTAAAAAAGAACCAAGATGCTAAAATTTGAACCTCATTGTTAAATCACAGGGCTTCCCTGGTGGCTCAGATGGTAAAGAATCTGCATGCAATGCAGGAGACCTGGGTTTGATCAAGTTCAAAATATGCCAGAGGAAGCCTCTGTAAATTCAGAAAAATAGTTTATCAGAAATATGTGTTCAGAATGATGTATATTGCATGCAAATTACAGGAAAATATTTTGTTATTTAAATAGATAAGGAATATTTAAAAAATATATCAGACTTGATATTTTAGAAAAGTCTTGATTTGACTCTATTTAGGGAGCAGGTGATTTTCCTAAGAAAAATTTTCCTTTTCCACTTCTCATTAGAGGAGTAGATATATTTTTTAAACTAATACAATTATGTAAAGTTTAAAAATAAAATAAAATTTAAAGAAAAAAAAAAAGAAAAATGATCTCAGTTGAAGGTGAGAAATGCATTAGAAAGCCTTCTATTTAATGGATTCCTAATATTTTCTCCTTATCCTAATGTAAACTATGTCTCTAACCAATGCCTCATTAAAACAAACATGCAAACAAAAATCTCAGGGTTTTTTTGTTTTTATAAAGATTTTCAGTTTCTCAGCAAAAGCTAAATGTGGTTAGTCTGTTCAATTTTCTGAAAGATTTAGATACTTTAGGAAAGTTCTGTAGTGTAGACATAATCTGGTTAAGGTTCAAAACCAAGATATTGTTTTTAAACATGCGTATAATAGAATCCAATTGATATTTAAATATTTTGATTTTGAGAATGTCATTTTTTTTCCCATAAAAATTAGAGCATGTGGCTGTGGGGTATAAAATTATTTACCTGGATGTTATAGTTACTTTTTTTTTTTCTTTTTTATACTATGTTACAATCAAATTGCATGAAGTTAAGGCCAGGTACTTTTACTTAAAGTTTATGGTTAAGATTATGTATTTTATGGTCTGTAAGTAATCAGTTTAATAACTTTTTTCTGTAGATTGAAAATAGATATATTCTTGAATTTTTAAGTTCGATGTTCTTTTTTATTATTTTTAATTTTTTACATTGGAGCATAATTGCTTTACAATTTTGTTAGTTTCTGCTGTACAACAATGTGAATCAGCTATGTGTACACATATATCCCTTTCCTCTTGGACCTCTCTCCCACCCGCCCCATCCGACCCTTCTATGTCATCACAGGTCACTGAGCTGAGCGCCCTATGCTATACAGACACTTCCCAAAAGCTATCTATTTCACACAAGAGAGTAACATGTCAGTGCTACTATCTCAATTTATTCTACCCTCTCCTTCCCCACGTCCATGTCCGCAAGTCTGTTATCTGTGTCTTCAAATCTATTCCTGACCTGCAAATAGGTTCATCGGTACCACTTTTATAGATCCCATATATACACGTTAATATATGGTATTTGCTTTTCTCTTTCTGATTTACTTCACTCCGTATGACAGACATGAGGTTCATCCACATCAATCCTACTGACTCAGTTTCATTCCTTTTTATGGCTATTATTCTATTGCGTGTGTGTGCATCTACGTATATGCATGCATACATACATCTTCCTTGTCCACTCAGCTGTCGATGGATGTCTAAGTTGCTTCCATGTCCTGGCTACTGTCAATAGTGCTGCAATGAACACGGGTGCGTGTCTTTTTAAACTATGGTTTGCTCAGGGTATATGCCCAGTCCTGGGATTGTTGGTTCATATGCTAGTTCTATGCTTAGATTTCTAAGGAACTTCCATGCTGCTTTCCACAGCAGTTGTGTCAATTTACGTTCCCGAAAACAGTGCAAGAGGATTCCCTTTTCTCCACACCCTCTCTAAAATTTATTGTTTACAGACTTTTTGATGGTGGCCATTCTGACCAGTGTGAGGTGATACCTCAGTGTAGTTTTGATTTGCATTTCTCTCATAATTAGTTTTGCTGAGCATCTTTTCATGTGTCTCTAGGCCATCTGTATGTCTTCTTTGGAAAGATGTCTATTTGGGTCTTCTATCCATTTTTTGATTGTGTTGTTTACTTTGTTGATATTGAGCTCCATGAGCTGTTTGTATCTTCTGGAGAGTAACCCTTTGTCCATTGCTTCATTCAGTAATATTTTCTCCCATTCTGAGGGTTGTCCTTTTGTTGTGTTTACAGTTTCCTTTGCTGTGTAAATGCTTTTAAGTTTAATTAGGTCCCATTTGTTTATGTTCATTTTTATTTTCATTACTCCAGGAGGTGGGTCAGTGAAGATCTTGCTGTGGCTTGTGTCAAAGAGTGTTTTTCCTATGTTTTCCTCTAAGAGTTTTCAAGTGTCTGGTCTTACATTTCAAGCATATTCTTAAATTTTTGAGTTCAAAATTCTTTTTGTGTTCATTAGATCCAGCTGAAGTTTGTGTTCTTTAAATGTATATTGTAACTTCTTTTTGGGCTTCCCCTGTGGTGCTAGTGGACGCAGGAGACATAAGGGACACAGGTCCAGCCCCTGGGTCAGGAAGGTGCCCTGGAGAAGGTCCAGGCAACCCACTCACTTTCTTGCCTGGAAAATCCCATAGACAGAGGAGCCTGGTAGGCTGTGGTCCACAGGGTCGCAAAGGGTTGGACAGGACTGGAGTGACGTACCACACATGCAACTTCTTTCTGGAGAAAGATTTTGTTACAATCTTGAATCATTATGTAGATTTGTCAAGAATTTTTTTTTTTAAACTGGTAATTTTTACTTTAATTTAAAAAATTTAACTAGTACCCAAGCACAAATTCAGAATTCTCACATTTTATGGATTGGGTTAACTTTTTGTTATAGTACTGTAACCTTTTTTATTTATGGTACCATTCTTTGTCTTAAAGTCAATTATGCCTACATGACTGTAACTGTGATAATTTAGTAATTTTTTGTTGTTGAATCAAAGAACTTACAGAAAAGTATAACCACTGTAGACGTAGATCTTACTTCAAAATACACATACTTAACAGATCAAGAAACCCAGCATTGCCAGTACCTCAGAAGTCCACAAAGAGCTTTTCCTGATCATTACTTTCCATTTCACCCAAGGGCAGTCACTGTCCTGACTTGTAATATCAAATTTTTGTTTTGCCTGTTTTGAAACTCTATATAAATAAATGTATAACTCTGTGTTATTATCTTTTTTATCCCTTTTAACTGTAGTTTGTTCAAGTATTTTACAATATTTCATTCTATGAACATACTAAAATTTCTTTTTTTTTTTTTTTAACCTATGATGGACACTTAGTTGTATCAACTTGGAACTCTGACAAATGATACTGATGTGAACATTATTGTAGTTTTCTTTTGGTGAACAAATGCAGTTTTCTGTTATATGTTTACCTAGAAATGGAGTTGTCAGATAAAATACACGTAGAGTTCAATGTAAATTTTGTATATGCAGAAAAATTCTTTAGTATTTGTATGCATCAAATATTGCATGCATGCACTTATACCAGTAAAGATTACTCAATGCTTATCTGAAATTCACATTTAGCCAGGGGTGACATAGTTTTTTTTTCTAAATTTGGCAACCCTCCATAGAAATAAAATAATAAAATAATAAAAAAATACTTTCTAGGGAAGAAGGTATCCTGCTATATTCTCTTCTAGATTTTTTTGTTAAATCTTCACTTTTGTGTATATGCGTGTGTGTGTGTATCCTCTTGGATTAGAATATTGTTTGTGAAGTTTCATTTGTGGATTTCATTTTTTTCCCAAATGCCAATCCAATTAAAACAATTTATAGAAAAAAAGATTTTTTTTCTCCACTATGATGCCACCTTGGGTTTCATCAAATTCAACTAAAATATGTGGGGATCTTTAATGAGCTTATATGTAGGGATTTTTAATGACATTAAATCTACAGATCAATTTTGGAAGAAATGACACCTTCAATGCATTCAGTATATGAATGAATTCACCAAGTTCAATACTTGAACTCAGTATATGTGTGTGCTTAGTCACTTAGTCATGTCCAACTCTTTGTGCAGTCTGCCAGGCTCCTTTGCCCATGGAATCTTCCAGGCAAGACTAACTGGAGTAGGGTGCCATTTCTTTCTCCGGGGGATCTTCTTGACCCAGGGACTGAACCTGTGTCATTTTTGTCTCCTGCATTTGCAGGTGGCTTCTTTACCATTAGTGCCACCTGGGAAGCCCTGAACTTAGTACACCTCTCCATTCATTTAGATCTTTTTTTCCCTAAATATATGTTAGTGTTTATGTCTAGATTTTAAGTATATTTTGTTGGATTTACTCCTAACCATGTGATATCTTGTTTATATTTTAAGTAGTTAACAGTTATGTGAACATTTCCATAATTATTATGGAGCTATCTACCAATATTTACTAATCTTTCCTCGTACTTTTAACATTGTGATTTTTGTGATTAATTCAGTAAAGTTATTCCCTGTCATTTGACTGTAACATCTATTAAGGCAAGAGTCAAGAATCATTAACTCATCATGATATCCATGTGCCTAGGTCATTGTATGGCACACAGTAGGCAGTCAGTAAATATTTGTTACATTCTCTGCAGGAAGTGTGTGACCCCTGTGATTTGACGATTGGTCCTGGGTACCATTTACATAGACTATTTGACTGGCAAGCATGCTTCAGAAGCACAGATACTAATTTTGAGCATGTGCATAGTAATCTGCTAACAATTTCCTTATCTAGAAAAGCATGAGACTAGTTAATTTGAATTTAGGAGATGAGGAAGAGAACGTTAGGAGATAATTATCTACATGACTAGATAGGGGAAAGTTGGTAACATGGTCTTTAGATTTCATTCCTAAATACTCAAAATGCAGGGACATATGGGTTCAGAAAAGCTACTTAGGCTTGCTCTGCCTTATCAGAATCCAGAATAAAGGAGCATTTAGTTCAGAGATCCAGATTTTCATGAGGGGCAGTAATCAGAATACTTGAAAATAAAGTGGACAGTATAGGAAACTTCTAAAGACACCATGGTTAGCATTTTTTTAATCAAATAAGGGATTGTTATACCTACTCTCAAGTTTCTTATGAGCTGATAGGTGCATTTAGCTTACTCTGTGGTGCTCCATAAAGCAACAAGAACAAAGGATTAAACATGACAAAGAATCAACAGTTGGTTAGATATATGACAAATGTTTTTATAGTTAGATTTACCCAAAGATGAAAAAAACTTATGATTCTATCAAAGATGAATTGTCCCTCTCTGGCCAGAGCATGCCCTCCATTTGTGAGCATATCTATCATCCCTCCAATTATTGATCTTCCTCCACTGAAAGCAGAAAGGCATAATATTATTGTTCAGTCTAAGAACAATCAGCAAGAGAACAATTTTTTTTGTAATATGAAGAAGTTATGCAACATTTGCATTCCAATACATAAATACCTTGTATATATTCTATCATATAGCCTATGTATGCATCGTTTTTAAGGGGCTTATGTTTCATGAAAAAGATAACATAACGACTCTTTGGGACCCCATGGACAGTAGCCAACCAAGCTCCTCTGTCCATGGGATTTTCCAGGCAAGAATACTGGAGTGGGTTGCCATTTCCTTCTCCAGGGGATCTTCCTGACCCAGGGATCGAACCCAGGTCTTCCGCATTGTAGGCAGATGCTTTACTGTCTGAGCCACCAGGGAAGGCCTATGTTTCATGAAAAAGATAACATAACATAGCAATGTCATAGGTATATGAACCAAAGAAAATTAGACATATAGACTAAAAAGATATTTTCTTGTTTCTAAAAGGATTTAAGAGATTATTGAGTCTCTTCCTTTATATTTTTCTTTGAACTTAGTGATAATATGGCCTAAGTTATACATGAAGTAATTTTTAATTTTTAAATATACCACAACAAAAACAAATGTTCCTAATGTTGACTGCCCCTCCTTTTTCTTTTTCTTTGCAGGCATAAAATCATACATCAGTATTCTTGTGGGTGAATGCAGATACCAGTAATGTAATGCACCATTTTAATTTAAATGCAAAATATTTATTGCTCTTACATAAAGTCAATAACATCCATACTGGTGAATAAGTGCCTCTGATCCAAATCAATTTTTTAAATTACATAAAAATTTATTATTGCTCATAACTTTATATTTCTGTAGATACTATGTAAATCTTTAGAAACAATTAGCAAATCCAAAAGCACTTTGTATATCTATGAATTTTTAATGTACCTTTTTATGCCATCTTTCTTCCAAGTTGTAAAAATAATTCTTTTAAATGTTTCCTCCCTCTTCACACCCTTTAATTTCTAGCAATAAGCAGCTATGTAGACATAAATAACATATTAATTTTCATGGCCTATGAATCAGGCCAACACTATGAATGAATTTTCAACTGTTTTAAAGGGCTTTCAGTCATATCTGACTCTCATACTGCATTGGCTGAATATATGGGGAAAAAAACTTTGTAAGTGATGTGAAGTCTTCGGAGGAGATGGTCTGTCATCTTGAGGTTGAGGAGTTATTCATTAAAGAATATGGGAGGTGATTCAATTCGGGATGGAAGTAGAAAATGGTGGTAATGAAACTACTGTTACACATGGTGAAAAATTATATACATACATATATTCTTCAGATTCAAATAGTTTTAGGGAAGTATCTTTGCTAGGCCAGGTATTTATTATCAAGGCTATAGAGCATTAGTTACATTTGTTTCAGAGAAGGGGTGTAAACGGGCATTTCACATTGGTTAAGGAAAGTAATGAATATACACAACTTCATCAGATAACCTATTCTTTTTTCAAGTTTTATTTTAATTTTATTAGGTCTTCATTGCAATGTGGGCTTTCTCTCGTTGCAGAGCATGAGCTCTAGAGGGCTCAGGCTCAGTAGTTGGTGTTCGCTGGCTCTCTGGTTGTGGGATGGGGGCTTGGTTACCTGATGGCATGCGAGATATCTTAGTTGTGGCGTGTGGACACTTAGTTGTGGCGTGTGGGATCTTAGTTCCCTAACCAGGGGCCGAATCTGCATCTCCTGCATTGGGAGGTTGTTTCTCAACCACTGGACCACCAGGGAAGTCCCAAGATAACCTCTTCTTAATCTTCAATCTTTATCATTCTTAAATAGTCATTTTCGTTTTTTATTTTTAATAGAAGTCTTTCTTGAATCAAAAGACTGTGTTCACCCACTGCTTTGTAATGATAATGAGAAGAATTCTGTGTCTGCTTCAGGGGACGTTATACTTGCTGGTGAGATTTGATTAATTGCTGAACATGAGAGACAGGCAAAAACTAGCTTTCATATCTTGATTTTCATTTACTTGTGGCAGAAGGAAGTACACGTGTGTATTAGTTGCATCATCATAGGTTGTGTGTTAGTTAGTTGCTTAGTCGTTTCCAGCTCTTGGCAACCCCATAGACGCCAGCCCTCCAGGCTTCTCCAGGCAAGAACACTGGAGTGGGTTGCCATTTCCTGCTCCAACAGGAACTATAGAAAGAAAGAAAGTGAAGTTCCTCGGTGGTGTCCAACTCTTTGCAACCCCATGGACTGCAGCCCACCAGGCTCCTCCATCCATGGAATTTTCCAGGGAAGAGTACAGGAGTGGGTTGCCATTTCCTTTTCCACAGAATGGAAAATAATTGATAGAATGGTTTGAGTCCCAAAGAAAGTGAAAGTCACTCAGTCATGTCCAACTCTTTGTGACCCTATGGACTGTATAGTCCATGGAATTCTCCAGGCCAGAATACTGGATGGGTAGCCTTTCCCTTCTCCAGGGGATCTTCCCAACCCAGGGATCGAACCTAGTTCTTCTGCATTGCAGGTGGATTCTTTACCAGCTGAGCCACAAGGGAAGCCCTTGAGTCTCAAATACTGCCATTAAATAGAGTTTGAATTATATGAAAGAGAGGCTACAACACTTTTTTCCCTAGAGCACTTTATGAGACACAACTTCTGTGAGTGGGTGACAGAGAACAACTCAAAGTGCAGAAAGTAGACAAAGAGACTGACTCTCAACCTCAGTGATACTCAAGAGAAGATAGATGCAGATCATTTCTTTGATCTCTAGGTTGCAGAGCACTGAGCCATGTCACTGAATCCAAATCAGGATTCACCCAATGAACAGAGGGGCCCTTCAAGTAGTCTCTCAGGAGAAGGTACCTTGTCTGAGACCTGGCTTGGAGAAGAGGAACACAGCAGGAGCCTTTATATTGTTGTTGTCTTTTGGCTTTAAATTGGTATCTTGTGGTAATTTTAGATTTATGGAAAAGTTGCAAAGCTATCATAGAGAATCTCCATATGCCCCTTACCCAGACTTTGCCAACGTTAAAATTTCACATAATGATGATATATTTGTCAAAACTAAGAACCACATTGTGTATTACTATCAACTGAATTCCAGACTTGTTTCAGGTTTCCTCAGATTTTTTTCCAGATGTTCTCTTTGTATGCTCCTCACTCTACACATATTATATTTAATCATCATGCCTCCTTTGTCTCTTCTAATCCATGACTGTGTCTAAGTTTTGCTTAGTTTTATTATGACCCTGACAACTTTCAAAAATACTTAAGAATTAAAAATCATTGTCTCTATATGTATATAACACAAAGGACAGAACTATGAATGCTGATCTACCCGCCCCCACCCCCATTTTATGAAGTAAATTGTGGCTAGGAGGAAATAGTTAGAGATGGAACTAGTGCCTTGCTGGGCACTGTGGATGTCACTAGGGCAAGGACATCTTTAAAACAAAAGATAAACCATGGGCAGTGTATGTGGGACCGATTAGAAGGAAGGCCCAGAAGTCGCAAAAAAAGAAAAAAAGCAAATAATGAGCAAACAGAATATATATATATACATATATATATATGTATATATATATGTGAGTGTGTGTGTGCGTGTGTGCGTGTGCATGTGTGAAAGTGATAGTCACTCAGTCGTGTCTGACTCTTTGCGACCTCACAGACTATACAGTCCATGGAATTCTCCAGGCCAGGATACTGGAGTGAGTAGCCTTTCCCTTCTCCTGGGGATCTTCCTGACCCAGGGATAGAACCCAGGTCTCCCTCATCACAGGCAGATTCTTTACTAGCTGAGCCACCAAGGAAGTCCATATATGTGTGTGTATGTGTGTGTGTGTGTGTATATATATGTATGTATTTCATATTGTTAATAATTTAATATTAATTTTTTCAGTCTAATCATCTGTCTCTAAATTTAGTATTGCCCTTTCTAAGAGTTTAGAAAATTTTCTATCCCTTATACTTATTAGATATACTTAATATAACAGTAATAATATAGATCAGAATGTAGGGAACTTGTCTAGCGATGAACTTTGAAGACTGTATTGCCATCAAGAAAAGGTAAGACTTATTCCCTATTTATTTGAGCCCCTCTTTTGGGTGGAGGGGGGAGGGAAGCAAGAATACTGGAGTGGGTTGCCATTCCCTTCTCCAGGAGATTTTCCTGACCCAGGGATTGAACCCAGGTCTCCTGCATTGTAGGCAGACGCTTTACTGTCTGAGCCACCAGGGAAAGAGGAGAGTGAAAAAGTTGGCTTAAAGCTCCACATTCAGAAAACTAAGATAATGGCATCTGGTCCCATAACTTCATGGGAAATAGATGGGGAAACAGTATCAGACTATTTTGGGGGGCTCCAAAATCACTGCAGATGGTGAGTGCAGCCATGAAATTAAAAGATGCTTACTCTTTGGAAGGAAAGTTATGACCAAGCTAGACAGTATATTGAAAAGCAGAGACATTACTTTGCCAACAAAGGTCCATCTAGTCAAGGCTATGGTTTTTCCAGTAGTAGTGTATGGATGTGAGAGTTGGACTGTGAAGAAAGCTGAGTGCTGAAGAATTGATGCTTGAGAGTCCCTTGGACTGCAAGGATATCCAACCAGTCCATTCTAAAGATCAGTCCTGGATGTTCTCTGGAAGTACCGATGCTAAAGCTGAAACTCCAATACTTTGGCCACCTCATGCAAAGAGTTGACTCATTGGAAGAGACTCTGTTGCTGGGAGAGGTTGGGGGCAGGAGGAGAAGGGAACGACAGAGGATGAGATGGCTGGATGGCATCACCAACTCGATGGACACGAGTTTGAGTGAACTCCGGGAGTTGGTGATGGACAGGGAGGCCTGGCGTGCTGTGATTCACGGGGTCACAGAGTTGGACATGAAAGAGTGACCGAACTGAACTGATACTCTATTTCTGCATTCACCACTTACTGAAACTAATTTTTTGAAATAGTTCAAACTCATATGTTTATTAGGTTTTAATATAGAATCTTGTATTTTCTATCTGTCTAGTTTTGATAGACAATGGAAAATGTGTTTTGGATTCATCTGTTTTCTACATATTGTTTTCACTCTTAAGTCCCTTGCCTCATTTTACATGCTGTTATCAATTATTTCGAGTGTTTAGAATTATTGATGTAGATATACGGTAAGGTGAAAGACAAAATTTTCCATACACTTAATAAGATGATTTTAATTAGCATATTGCAATAGGGAGAACAGACCATTTCTGAAGATCAGTGTCTCAGCAGACTGTGTTTGCCAGTGGTAAACAAGTTGTTGACAGGGTGCTTTACTCCCACGGTTATTTATTTATTTTCTTTTATTGACATATAGTTGATTTATAATACTGTGTTAGTTTATGTTTAGGGCAAACTGATTCACATATATATGGTTAGTTCAGTCGCTCAGTAGTGTCCGAGTCTTTGTGACCCCATGACTGTAGCACACCAAGCCCCCCTGCCCATCACCAACCCCCAGAGTTCACTCAAACTCATGTCCATCAAGTCCATGATGCCATCCAGCCATCTCAACCTCTGTCGTCCCCTTCTCCTCCGGCCCCCAATCCTTCCAAGCATCAGAGTCTTTTCAAATGAGTCAACTATTCTCATGAGGTGGCCAAAGTACTGGAGTTTCAGCTTTAGCATCAGTCCTTCCAAAGAACACCCAAAATCAATCTCTATTAGAGAACACCCAAAACCGATCTCTATTAGAATGGACTGGTAGGAACTCCTTGCAGTCCAAGGGACTCTCAAGAGTCTTCTACAATAGCACACTTCAAAAGCATCAATTCTTCAGCGCTCAGCTTTCTTCACAGTCCATCTCTCACACCCATATATGACCACTGGAAAAACCATAGCCTTGACTAGATGGACCTTTTTGGCAAAGTAATATCTCTGCTTTTCAATGTGCTATCTAGGTTGGTCATAACTTTCCTTTCAAGGAGTAAGCGTCTTTTAATTTCATGGCTGCAATCACCATCTGCAGTGATTTTGGAGCCCCCCCCAAAATAAAGTCTGACACTGTTTCCACTGTTTCCCCATTTATTTCCCATGAACTGATGGGATCAGATGCCATGATCTTCGTTTTCTGAATGTTGAGCTTAATTCAAGCCAACTTTTTCACTCTCCTCTTTCACTTTCATCAAGAGGCTTTTTAGTTTCTCTTCACTTTCTGCCATAATGGTGGTGTCATCTGCATATCTGAGGTTATCAATATTTCTCCCAGCAATCTTGATTCTAGCTTGTGCTTCTTCCAGCCCAGAGTTTTTCATGATGTACTCTGCATATAAGTTAAATAAGCAGGGTGACAATATGCAGCCTTGATATACTTCTTTTCCTATTTGGAACCAGTCTGTAGTTCCATGTCCAGTTCTAACTGTTGCTTCCTGACCTGCATATAAGTTTCTCAAGAGGCAGGTCAGGTGGTCTGGAATTCCCATATCTTTCAGAATTTTCCACAGTTTATTGTTATCCACACAGTCAAAGGCTTTGGCATAGTCAATAAAGCAGAAATATATTTTTTTCTGGAACTCTGTTGCTTTTTCGATGATCCAGCAGATGTTGGCAATTTGATCTCTAGTTCCTCTGCCTTTTCTAAAACCAGCTTGAACATCCGGAAGTTCATGGTTTACATATTGCTGAAACCTGGCTTGGAGAATTTTGACCATTACTTTACTAGTGTGTGAGTGAAGTCCCTCAGTCATGTCCGACCCACAGCAACCCCATGGACTGCAGCCTACCAGGCTCCTCTGTCCATGGGATTTTCCAGGCAAGAGGACTGGAGTGGGGTGCAGTGCCTTCTCTGATATTTTAGCACTAGGTATGAGATAACCTTTATTAGGTAATTTTAGCAATATTAAGGCTCTTATGACCTTTCCTACATCTCACACTAGCGTGTGAGATGAGTGCAGTTGTGTGGTAGTTTGAGCAATTCTTTGGCATTGTCTTCCTTTGGGATTGGAATGAAAACTAACCTTTTCCAGTCCTGTGGCCACTCTTGGGTTTTCCAAATTTGCTGGCATATTGAGTGCAGCACTTTCACAGCATCATCTTTCAGGATTTGGAATAGCTCCACTGGAATTCCATCACCTCCACTAGCTTTGTTCATAGTGATGCTTTCTAAGACCCACTTGACTTCACATTCTAGGATGTCTGGCTCTAGGTCAGTGATCACACCATTGTGATTATCTGGGTCATGAAGATCTTTTTTGTACAGTTTTTCTGTGTTTTCCTGCCACCTCTTCTTAATATCTTCTGCTTCTGTTAGGTCCATACCATTTCTGTCCTTTATCGAGCCCATCTTTGCAAGAAATGTTCCCTTGGTATCTCTAATTTTTTTGAAGAGATCTCTAGTCTTTCCCATTCTGTTGTTTCCCTCTATTTCTTTGCATTGATTGCTGAGAAAGGCTTTCTTATCTCTCCTTGCTATTCTTTGGAACTCTGCATTCAGATGCTTATATCTTTCCTTTTCTCCTTTGCTTTTCGCTTCTCTTCTTTTCACAGCTATTTATAAGGCCTCCCCAGACAGCCATTTTGCTTTTGTGAATTTCTGTTCCAATGGGATGGTCTTGATCCTTGTCTCTGGTACAATGTCATGAACCTCCATCCATAGTTCATCAGGCACTCTATCCATCAGATCTAGGCCCTTAAATCTATTTCTCACTTCCACTGTATAATCATAAGGGATTTGATTTAGGTCATAGCTGAATGGTCTAGTGATTTTCCCTACTTTCTTCAATTTATGTCTGAATTTGGCAATAATGAGTTCATGATCTGAGCCACAGTCTGCTCCCAGTCTTATTTTTGCTGACTGTATAGAGCTTCTCCATCTTTGGCTGCAAAGAATATAATCAATCTAATTTTGCTGTTGACCATCTGGTGATGTCCCTGTGTAGATCTTCTCTTGTGTTGTTGGAAGAGGGTGTTTGCTATGACCAGTGCATTCTTGGCAAAACTCTAAGAGCCTTTGACCTGCTTCATTCCACATTCCAAGGCCAAATTTGCCTGTTACTCCAGGTGTTTCTCGACTTCCTACTTTTGCATTCCAGACCCCTATAATGAAAAGGACATCTTTTTTGGGTGTTAGTTCTTAAAAGTCTTGTAGGTCTTCATAGAACCATTCAACTTCAGCTTCTTCAGCGTTACTGGTTGGGGCATAGACTTGGATTAGTGTGATATTGAATGGTTTGCCTTGGAAATGAAAAGAGATCATCCTGTCGTTTTTGAGATTACATCAAAGTACTGCATTTCGGACTCTCTTGTTGACCATGATGGCTACTCCATTTCTTCTAAGGGATTTCTGACCGCAGTAGTAGATATATGGTCATCTGAGTTAAATTCACCCATTCCCGTCCATTTTAGTTTGCTGATTCCTAGAATATCGATGTTCACTCTTGCCATCTCCTGTTTGACCACTTCCAATTTGCCTTGATTCATGGACCTGACATTCCAGGTTCCTACGCAATATTGCTCTTTACAGCATCAGACCTTGCTTCTATCACCAGTCACATCCACAGCTGGGTATTGTTTTTGCTTTGGCTCGATCCCTTCATTCTTTCAGGAGTTATTTCTCCACTGATCTCCAGTAGCATATTGGAGTTGACCTGGGGAGTTCCTCTTTGAGTATCCTATGATGTTTCCTTTTCATGGTGTTCATGGGGTTCTCCAGGCAAGGATACTGATGTGGTTTGCCATTCCCTTCTCAGTGGACCGCATTCTGTCAGACCTCTCCACCATGACCCGCTAGTCTTGGGTGGCCCCACAGGGCATGGCTTAGTTTCATTGAGTTAGACAAGGCTGTGGTCCATGTGATTAGATTGACTAGTTTTCTGTGATTATGGTTTCACTGTGTCTGCACTCTGATGCCCTCTCGCCGCACCTACCATCTTACTTGGGTTTTCTTACCTTGCGCGTGGGGTATCTCTTCATGGCTGCTCCAGCAAAGTGCAGCCACTGCTCCTTACCTTGGATGAGGGGTATCTCCTCACAGCTGCCCCTCCTGACCTTGAACGTGCAGTAGCTCCTCTTGGCCCTCCTGCGCCCGTGCAGCCACCCCTCCTTGAACATGGGGTTGCTCTTCTCAGCCACTGCCCCTGACCTTGGGCATGGGGTATATACATATATATACTCTTTTTAGATTATTTTCCCAGTGTAGGTTATTGTAAGACACTGACTCTTGTCCACTGTATAAGGAGGGCGAGTCTCAGTCAGTTACTTGAATAGGAAGTGTTTAGCTCCGTGCCTAGCTCCTTTCATGGAGACAAAGAGTTCAAATTTTAGTTAATTACTCATGCAGCAAAGGACATAACATTGGCAGGAGTGAAAGGGGAAGGAGCTGTGTCTCTCCTTGTTATCAGGTATAGGCAGAAGGAAGTCTATTTTTGATCTTATCAATACCCATCATAAAAATATTAAACTTGCATTATTTTCTCCATTAGATGTTCCATTGTTATACTTGTTGTGCAATATAATGTTTGACTGACTGAATTTCACAGAATTTTATTTGCAAATTCTATTTGCCAGTGCTACCTGGATATAAAGATAGGCTAGATTCACAAAATTTCTTTACAAATGTGGCAAAAATGACTAACTGTCCAAATATAAGTCTTCCTCATCCTCTTCTAGATAAGTGAATTGCCCCAGTATGAACTCCATGGTATCACAAGGTTTGTATTTTAGAATTTAATGTTGTTCAACCATAATAAGAACTTTAGTTTTCTGGAGATATAATAGCAGTAGATGTGTCATTTCTAATGCCAAGGACATCTGCTATTTCTAGTACTGCCATCATACTGTGTCTTGTTGATATTTTATTCTGATATTTCTCTAGTAAGTTATGTACAGGTAACTTTCAGCTCAGCCTGTAATTCTTGACTCTTTCATATTGTCTATGGATTTTACTGCCAGCATCCTGAAAGGATTTTTAGGTAATCGTTTTTTCATAATAGTTATTATAAAATATGGCTACTTCCACTAATTATGTATGTAAGATGAAGGGTTGTGTATGAAGTGTGAAGGGTGGATACATTAAGTGTTAAACTGCCATCCTGTGAATCCAAATGCCATTTCTTAATGGACTGTTTTGCATTAGGAATTGCTTTGGTGTGTCTGCTTATCTTAGTGGTGAGTCTTGGTAGGGATGTGCCAATAATCTGCCAGTTATTTTACTTTTGATATGGGATAAAAGAAATTCTTCCTCCAAGCCATTCTTTCTTGGTTATAGCAGGAGTATTAGAAAGCACTGGTGGGGTGATGGGAGCTATCTTTTGTAGAACTTTACAAATGCAAGATCCTATTTTATTTTGGATCATATAAAATAGGGAGTTTGAGTCTAGGGACTTCATCTAAACATAAAGAAACGGCTGACCTTAGGAATATGATATGGGTGTGAAGTATTACTGAAAACCTGAATAAAGAACTAAAAATGACTTCCCCACCACCAAATACTGCGTGTGCCCCAGAGAAATCTAGTCAATATTATACAACATACCATTCACTGTGGAAACTTTTAATCTTAGACATTTTGTAAATTTAGAAGAGACAGATTTGCTAAAAAGTGAAAGGAGTTAGTATCTAGGATTTAATTTTTGTGGAGAATACTAAGTATACTTGGTTTAGACAATGGTTTGTTATCTTAACCCAATAATATGGTAAATGCCAACTATCAGAAGAGGTCACTGATGCTTGTAAAGGTAGAGGGAAATATATATATTTACCATTCTCTTAGAATCTAGTGATATTTTAAAAAATATTTTTCTGATGAAGCAGAATTTTTAGGTTTTATTACAAAGACTGTTATACCATATTTATCAAAATAGGTTTATAATAAAAATTAAAATATGTTCTATAAGTATCAAATTATTGTGCGATTACCTCCATTTAAAGACAACTAAATAGAACTTGTAAAGAAAATGAAATTTCATAATATTCATGAAGTATCAAAATCAATTTTCCAAAAGATTTATAAATAAGAAAGCATTATACATTTGCAAAAATACATTCTCAGTTTTTTCTGTAGACTGTACATATCAGAAATTAATTCCTGAGTTATTAAGTAATATGTACTAATGGCATTATTATAACCTGATAGATACACAAGGATTTCTTTTCATAATAATAGTTTATAAATTAAGGGTTTTTTTAATATTGACATGGATATTAGAATCTTAATAAAATGAGGTCCAAACAGTGAGCCAAATATAAAAAGAAAATTTTAATGAAAATCTGTTTATGATTAAAGTCAGAACTCAGTGATCAAATCATTGAAAGTATATAGACTGAAAGCAGGGGCAAAAATGCACATTTAATCAATATTAATGAAAAATAAATAATAGAATCTATCAAAAGATTAGGATCATAGATTCTGCAAAATATCTTAAAATAGCTTTGAAGCAATATAAAATGGGAAATTGAATTTATTTCCTATTATGATAACGTATCACTGCAGCATAAAAATAGAAGTGAGCAATCCAAATTTAATAACATGAGTCGCATTATTATTGAGGCAATAATAGTGAATCATGCTAGTTTCTACATTTATTATACTTGTTTAGGCACAGACATCTTTTAATGTGGGGAGAATTCAGGGAACTTTTATTCTTGTCTAGGTTCTAAAGAAAATACTTAGAATTATAAAAGGTTTGTTTCCCAAATTTAAGCATGCTTAATTTGATGCTTCTCTTCTTCCATTACACTTACTAACAGCTGAATCCAACCAGATAATCTGTTTACAAATTCATTCACTAAAATATGACTGTCTCTGTGGTCATTGCAATAAAAACAATGCAGTCCATTGCACGCCTAAATTGGTGCATGAAAAACAGAATTGCTACTTTTATATATATACATTTTCTTTCCTTTTACCTTAGAAGCCAGATCAAAGCCTTTTATGCTATGTGCTGCTGCTGCCTATCAGGGCAGAGCAATAAACTTAAAATTTCATCCCTGCTAAGTTAGTGATATTAATGTCAATTTACTGTAGCTGAAGTCAACTTTTAAAATCAATAGCAAGGATTACTGTCAGTAGAAAGCATATCTTGCTACTTCTTGGTCAGTTGTAGAAAGAATTAAGTGAATTGAATGAATCATTCTCAAAATGTTGTCAGTGAAATTTCATAATTTCCTATGGACTGCTTTCCAGTTGGTGTTGCTGATATTAAATTATAAAACTCAGAGTCTGTTCACAGTTGCTATTACATTTGATTATCTATCATCCACACAGAACCTCAGTTTTCCTGGTTTGGGTGTTTTCCACTTACTTGCAGTCATCTGAGGAGGAGAAAAAAATAAAAACCAGTAAGCATACATGTTTAGGAACCATGCCCTTAAAGGATTTCCATGCATGAATGTGACTGTCTATCTCTGAACTTTGTGGTAGATTAAACAAATATTTCCATGAAGACATAAGATTAAATCTGTTGAAGAATGTGCATTTCAAGAAAGAGAAGAGCAAAGATTGATTTACAAAGATATTTAAAAGTTAGTAGCTGTGAAAAGAGAAGCAAAAAGCAAAGGATAAAAGGCAAGATATAAGCATCTGAATGCAGATTTCCAAAGAACAGCACGGAGAGATAAGAAAGCCTTCCTCAGCCATCAATGTAAAGAAATAGAGGAAATTAGAGATATCAAGGGAACATTTCTTGCAAACATGGGCTCGATAAAGGACAGAAATGGTATGGACCTAACAGAAGCAGAAGATATTACGAAGAGGTGGCAAGAATACACAGAAGAACTGTACAAAAAAGATCTTCACGACCAAGATAATCATGATGGTGTGATCAATTACCTAGAGCCAGATCCTGGAATGTGAAGTCAAGTGGGCCTTAGAAAGCATCACTACGAATAAAGCTAGTGGATGGAGGTGATGGAATTCCAGTTGAGCTATTTCAAATCCTGAAACATGATGCTGTGAAAGTGCTGCACTCAATATGCCAGCAAATTTGGAAAACTCAGCACTGGCCACAGGACTGGAAAAGGTCAGTTTTCATTCCAATCCCAAAGAAAGGCAATGCCAAAGAATACTCAAACTATTGCACAATTGCACTCATCTCACACGCTAATAAAGTAATGCTCAAAATTCTCCAAGCCAGGCTTCAGCAGTACGTGAACTATGAACTTCCTGATGTTCAAGCTGGTTTTAGAAAAGGCAGAGGAATCAGAGATCAAATTGCCAACATCCGCTGGATCATAGAAAAAGCAACAGAATTCCAGATAAATATCTATTTCTGCTTTATTGACTATGCCAAAGCCTTTGACTGTGTGGATCACAATAAACTGTGGAAAATTCTGAAAGAGATGGGAATACCAGACCACCTGAACTGCCTCTTGAGAAATTTGTATGCAGGTCAGGAAGCAACAGTTAGAACTGGGCATGGAACAACAGACTGGTTCCAAATAGGAAAAGGAGTACATCAAGGCTGTATATTGTCACCCCGCTTCTTTAACTTATATGCAGAGTACATCATAAGAAACACTGGGCTGGAAGAAGCACAAGCTGGAATCAAGATTGCTGGGAGAAATACCAATAACCTCAGATATGCAGATGACACCACCCTTATGGCAGAAAGTGAAGAGGAACTAAAGAGGAACTAAAAAACTTCTTGATGAAAGTGAAAGAGGAGAGTGAGAGAGTTGGCTTAAAGCTCAACATTCAGAAAATTAAGAATATGGCATCTGGTCCCATCACTTCATGGGAAATTGATGGGGAAACAGTGGAAACAGTGTCAGAATTTATTTTTGGGGGCTCCAGAATCACTGCAGATGGTTATTGCAGCCATGAAATTAAAAGACACTTACTCCTTAAAAGGAAAGTTATGACCAACCTAGATAGCATATTCAGAGAAGGCTATGGCACCCCACTCCAGTACTCTTGCCTGGAAAATCCCATGGACAGAGGAGCCTTGTAGGCTGCAGTCCATGGGGTCGCTAAGAGTCAGACACGACTGAGCGACTTCACTTTCTCTTTTCACTTTCATGCATTGGAGAAGGAAATGGCAACCCACTCCAGTGTTCTTGCCTGGAGAATCCCAGGGACGGGGAAACCTGGTGGGCTGCTGTCTAGGGGTTACACAGAGTTGCACATGACTGAAGTGACTTAGCATAGCATAGATAGCATATTAAAAATCAGAGATATTACTTTGCCAACAAAGGTCCATCTAGTGAAGGCTATGGCTTATCCAGTAGTCATGTATGGATGTGAGAGCTGGACTGTGAGGAAAGCTGAGCACTGAAGAATTGATGCTTTTGAAGTGTGGTATTGGAGAAGACTCTTGCGAGTCCCTTGGACTGCAAGGAGATCCAACCAGTCCATTCTAAAGGAGATCAGTCCTGGGTGTTCTTTGGAAGTACTGATGCTAAAGCTGAAACTCCAGTACTTTGGCCACCTCATGTGAAGAGTTGACTCATTGGAAGACTCTGATGCTGGGAGGGGTTGAGGGCAGGAGGAGAAGGGGATGACAGAGGATGAGATGGCTGGATAGCATCACCAACTCAATGGACATGAGTTTGAGTGAACTCCGGGAGCTGGTAATGGACAGAAAGGCCTAGCATTTTGTGATTCATGGGGTCGCAAAGAGTCAGATATGACTGAGTGACTGAACTGCACTGAACTGAATGGTATTTAAAGAAAGGATTTCTAGTGTAGAACATATTTTTTATGAAATTGTATTTCAAGTTAAATTTCAGAACTGGAGTACTATAAAAGTAGTAACTAAGGTTACCTACAACATTATCCTACTCTAATTAAAAAGATATGTGTAAAGTTTTTGGTTGTAGTCTTTCCCAGTAGTGTTTCATTTTTGTTTTGTTTGTTTTCATTTTGTTTACTTCTGTCATTGAGGCAGCTGGCACGCAGAAACCATAGTAGGTTAAACTACAGTGTAAAATCTATTTGTTAAAATAGAGAAATATTTATTGCTACAAAGGCTTAGGTAAATAATTCAAGACCTATGAATACTCAAGAGGACTCTTTAACTACTCGATATAGAAAGGTAAGGAAATAGGAAGCAAAAGTCTCATCTTTTCCTAAAATTTCCTACCACTATTGTTGTTGTTAGCTTTTTCACTGTATAATGTGGAGAAAAGATCTGACCTGGATTAAAAATTATTGAACAAGTACTCAGCCTTAAATCCCAAATAGATACAGAAGGCAAAGGAGAAGAGGAGATGAGCAGGTTGGATAGCATCACTGATTCAACGGACATGAATTTGGGCAAACTCTGGAAGATAGTGAAGGACAGGGAAGCCTGGAATGCTGCAGAGGAAGAAAAGAGTTGGATACAACTTAGGGACTGAACAACAACAACAGATATGGAAAACGTATATTCCATATATGGAATTCCAAGTCCTCTTAGAACTATTGGGTTGGCCAGAAAGTTCGTTTGGGTTTTACTGTACAATTTTACAAACCAATGTTAGTCTAGATTCAATCAGGAAAACAAGATTCAGTGACAAAAAACATAAATTACTCTGCACTGAATATTTAATTTGATCTTTAAAAGACTTTGAAATTTGTTGGGAGTATAAAATTCAGGGAAAGATTACACCAGTTGTTTGGGGAACAGCCATTGAAGGTCATAGATACTGATGCTGAGTTGTTGGTTTTTTATTATTATTATTTTTTAATCTTGACTAACCAAACTAGAGATGCTCAAGTGTCTTCCTGGGAGCTGCTAGGACTTTTTTTGAGGACTTTTTTGGGGACTGTTGAGGATTTTTTGAGGACTTTTGAGGGTCTCTCACAAATTATCTAGTCTGTGACAGTGAAAATGGTAGTCCTCAAGAGCTTGTCACTGTGCTACTGTGAACTTCATTTCTATCAGGGAATAATGAGTTCTCTTTTACTTGAGCCTTCGGAATGTCCTGTACTCTTCTCTTAGGAAAATCTTTGTAAAGTCAAAGGCATAATCATCTTCTCCCAAAAAGAGGGATACAAAATCCCCTATGCCCTTCTATTCATCTTGGTGGTGTTCATTTCTTTTCCAGCTCAATCATTTTCCCTCTTGGGTATCTTGAAACTTAAAGATCTAAACCAAAATCTCTAGTGACCCCATTAACATTAAATAATAAGGGAACCATAGAAAAAGATGAAAACTGATATTTTAATATTTACAAATATCTATGTATGTAAATGGAGAAGGCAATGGCACCCCACTCCAGTACTCTTGCCTGGAAAATCCCATGGATGGAGGAGTCTGGTAGGCGGCAGTCCATGGGGTCGCACAGAGTCAGACATGACTGAGCGACTTCACTTTCATTTTTCACTTTCATGCATTGGGAAAGGAAATGGCAACCCACTCCAGTGTTCTTGCCTGGAGAATCCCAGGGACGGGGAAGCCTGGTGGGCTGCTGTCTATAGGGTCGCACCGAGTCAGACATGACTGAAGTGACTTAGCACTAGCATGTATATAAAAGCGAAGAAGAAAATATGAATGATCACTATAATCCTTACTTTTGTAAAAGGTCACATTGTCACAGTTGGCTGTGTTGGGTCTTGCTTGTAGTGCACGTGGGCTCTTCACTGTGGCATGCAGACTTCTCCAGTTGTCACGGTCAGGCTCTAGAGTGTGCAGGCTCAATAGCTGTGGAATCTTGCTCCCCTACCAGGGATCAATCCCACATCACCTGGACTGGATGGTGGATTCCTAACTACTGAAACACCAGGGAAGTTTCCATGGTTTGTATTTCTCTTATCGTTACCACTTCCACGTTCCCTTCATCCTCAGCTAGCATAACAGCTGATCATAGTTTTTCATCTGGTGAGTTCTCAGATTTATTCCCAGAAGAACCTGTGTCATAAGTAGAGTCCTTCTGTAAAGTAGTTCTAGTTTTCTATTACTTTTTACTATAAAACACACATGTCAGAAGAGAATCTCCTGAATTTCAGGCTTAGAGGATGTTTCCCATCACACTAACACCATTTTGCAACTATTCTCCAACTCTTTAACAGTTTTAAGGTTGTTGTGTGTGTAGTAAGGCTTTATGGAGAGTGATGGTATATGATTGTGAACAGAACATTATATAAAGCAGGAAAAGTAGATCTATTTTCAGAGTAAATATCTATTCTTAGGAAATACAGATGCTGCCATTTCCAATATGAATATATGCAAGTTTGCCCCAGGGTAGTAATATCATATTGGGAGTTCACTGCTTATCACTGCCACTATCAAGAGGACTCTAAGCCAAATCAAACCTTGGATAGAAGAAGTACTATCTTTTAAAGTCCACAACTAACCTCTATTACTATCACCATGGTCAATTAATTCTAGAGACCATTAAGAAAGATATGGAGTTTCTGGGCAGAGAGGCTGTGAGACATCCACAGAACTGATCATCTTTCCCAGCTGGATATTAAGAGCTTTCTCTGTTATGGTTATACTTCGTGCCCATACCAAGATGTCCTTTGACTTATCTCCTCCCCGTGTATCTTGTCACCAGCTTATGGATCATGCTTGGTCCTGCTCCTTGGCCTCCAGCCAAAAGTGAGTCATGGCTTATGAATCACTGTAAATGACTCCAGTCATCTATACTTCCAGAGCAAGTAAGCAATCACACATGCCATTTGAACTTCTCTCCCCTGAGATTTTCCTTTGCCACTAGCATTCAGGAACTCCCTGATGGGGACTGCAAGGTTGATATTTCCTACCAACAGGTTGTTCAAAGTTCAAATTCTGTTTTGTTTTTTTTTTGTTTGTTTTTTTTTAGCATTCAACTGATCATAATGGATTCTTCATGAGGTCATGTATATGGGTTGAAAAGGAAGCTATATATCAGGAAGAAATAGCATAAGAATCTGGCCTACTTACTAGGACTTGGAACATTATGGAGCTTACTCGTTCCTTATGGAGTTCACTGAACTTGATCTCATAAATCACACTTGATTTTGATTATGCAGTGTTGCTGTGAACACCCAAATTTATGACTTGGTAGTTCAGAAAATACCCATTTCAGAGTCTTAGGTCATAGACAACTTGATGGCTCATAGTCAAGCATTCAATCATCCTCAAGGACATTGTGTTAAGTCAAAAGTATTTCTCAAAAGAGAGTCATTGTGTGTAGAAACTATACAGGGCTTAGCTATAAAATCATAAGGGATAATGCCATGATTAGCTAAATCTTTGCACTGTGTATCTGTCTGCTACAGACACTTTAGACACCACTGGATCTACAATATCCCAACCACCTCTATGCTGGTCCAACCATTACTTCTTGAATCTGTTCTATATTTGTCTGTTTTTAATGTAATAATACTGTGTAATTGTGTAGTTGTGTCACCAACAAGTATTTTCTGTGTTTATGGGTTTGACTATAGCTGAGTCCAGTTTAATGGCTTCTCTTGAAACTGTAAGAAGGATGGGCTTGTCTCTGGGTAGCTAACAGGGTTCACTTCTATTCTCCAGACTTCAGGATAGATTTTGTTGGAAGGCTGTACTCAAGACTTGGGCTTTAGCTCTAGGGTACTGACTGACTGACTTTAGGTTACAGTAGTAGGAAGAATAATGCCTCCCCAAAGATGGCTACACTTAATCACCCGACCTGTAAATATGTTAAGGGCTTCCTTGGTGGCTCAGATGGTAAAGAATTTTCCTGCAATGCGGGAGACCTGGGTTTGATCCCTGGGTTGGGAAAATGTAAATATGTTACCTTACATGGCAAAAGAGACTTTACAGATATGATTAAAGTTAGCAAATCTGAGATGGGGAGATTCAGTTCAGTTTAGTTCAGTTCAGTCGCTCAGTCGTGTCTGATTCTTTGCGACCCCATGAATCACAGCACACCAGGCCTCCCTGTCCATCACCAACTCCCGGACTTCACTCAGACTCACGTCCATCGAGTCAGTGATGCCATCCAGCCATCTTATCCTCTGTTGACCCCTTCTCCTCCTGTCCCCAATCCCTCCCAGCATCAGAGTCTTTTCCAATGAGTCAACTCTTTGTATGAGGTGGCCAAAGTGCTGGAGTTTCAGCTTTAGCATCATTCCTTCCAAAGAAATCCCAGGGCTGATCTCCTTCAGAATGGACTGGTTGGATCTCCTTGCAGTCCAAGGGACTCTCAAGAGTCTTCTCCAACACCACAGTTCAAAATATCTTGGGTTAAATGTGTAGGTGAAGTCTAATGACATAAATTCTCCAAATCAAAGAAAACAATGAAAGATGTGAGTATGGATATGGTATGGATTTAATCAACTGCCTAAATGGGAACTGGCCAGTCTTTAGCCTTCAGAACTGTCAAGACAGCACTGAGAAAACCCCCAACAGCAACAAAGCAACAACAACCGTCTAAAAGCTGTGTGACATCATGACACTTAGGTGCACGCTAAGATGTTCCAGTCATGTCCAACTCTTTGGGCCCCACTGGAGTGCAGGCCACCAGGCTTCTCTGTCCATGGGATTCTCCAGGCAAGAATACTGGAGTATGTTGCCATGCCCTCCTCCAGGGGATCTCCCTGACTCAGGGATCGAATCTGCATCTCTTATGTCTCCTGCATTGATAGGCAGGTTCCTTACCACCAGTACCACCTGAAGAGAAAGTGAAGTCACTCAGTCGTTTCCAACTTTCTGTGACCCCATGGACTGTAGCCTACCAGGCTTCTCCATCCATGGGATTTTCCAGGCCAAGAATACTGGAGTGGGTTGCCATTTCCTTCTCCAGGGGATCTTTCCAACCCAGGGATTGAATCCGGTCTCCTGCGTTGTAGGTAGGTGCTTTTACGGTCTGAGCCACCAGGGAAATCCACCAGTACCACCTGGGAAGCCCCTAATGACACATATATTAAGTGAATTTTGCTAAAAATGAATCTAGAAAAATTAATTTCACAAGATTGTACTGTAAATGACAAATGATAGATGAGTGCTACTGATAATAAGCATTTTGATAGTGAAAAGACGATGGATTAGTTGGTAGGAAAACTTCCAAAGCAAGAAAAGCTTAAATTAATTATGAAATAGGTGTAATATTGAGTTAACTTGAGAGGAAGGGAAGATGTCCAAGCAGAGAAAATAACAGAAATAATGACTTGTGAAAATATGTGACTGAATGTTAATAATAGTTTGCAAGTTGTAGCTACATACTATAAGGGATTGCATTTGAAGCCAATGGTTTGGGCCCTTTAAAACTTAATTTTAACACTGGCTTTGCAAAGGCATTTCATACTTTTCTGTTTATGTCGATAACACAATTTAACTATTACTAGAAAATGTTGGGAATTTGAAGAACAATTGTTGCTGTCTTTCAGGGAAACCATTAGCCACAGGATATTGGTGGTACTAGTAATTATGAGATAAGAATTATCCAGATTTATGGAAAGATAATATTCACATATAATATTCAATCTTGTGATCCTTTATCTGTGTGTGTATATATATTATATATATATATTTAGAGACAGAGAAAGAATTTCAAATATCTAGGTAGAAAATTAACAATAATTTTTTAAATTTAATTTTATTTTATTTAACTTTACAATATTGTATTGGTTTTGCCATATATCCAAATGAATCTGCCACAGGTATTCATGTTTTCCCCATCCTGAACCCTCCTCCCTCCTCCCTCCCCATACCATCCCTCTGGGTCATCCCAGTGCACCAGCCCCAAGCATCCAGTATCATGAGTAGGACCTGGACTCGTGACTTATTTCATATATGATATTATACATATTTCAATGCCATTCTCCCAAATCATCCCACCCTCTCCCTCTCCCACAGAGTCCAAAAGACTATACATCAGTGTCTCTTTTGCTATCTCGTATACAGGGTTATTATTACCATCTTTCTAAATTCCATATAAATGCGTTAGTATACTTATTGGTGTTTTCTTTCTGGCTTACTTCACTCTGTATAATAGGCTCCAGTTTCATCCACCTCATTAGAACTGATTCAAATGTATTCTTTTTAATGGCTGAGTAATACTCCATTGTGTATATGTACCACTGCTTTCTTATCCATTCATCTGCTGATGGACATCTAGGTTGCTTCCATGTCCTGGCTATTATAAACAGTGCTGTGATGAACATTGGGGTACATGTGTCTCTTTCAATTCTGGTTTCCTCAGTGTGTATGCCCATCAGTGGGATTGCTGGGTCATAAGGCAGTTCTATTTCCAGTTTTTTAAGGGATCTCCACACTGTTCTCCATAGTGGCTGTACTAGTTTGCATTCCCACCAACAGTGTAAGAGGGTTCCCTTTTCTCCACACCCTCTCCAGCATTTATTATTTGTAGACTTTCGGATCGCAGCCATTCTGACTGGTGTGAAATGGTACCTCATAGTGGTTTTGATTTGCATTTCTCTGATAATGAGTGATGTTGAGCATCTTTTCATGTGTTTGTTAGCCATCTGTATGTCTTCT
This sequence comes from Bos indicus, assembly GCF_029378745.1. NCBI lineage: Eukaryota > Metazoa > Chordata > Mammalia > Artiodactyla > Bovidae > Bos > Bos indicus. The sequence goes on along the minus strand of NC_091766.1, from coordinate 98,918,351 downwards.
TTGGAGAAACGTCTATTTAGTTCTTTGGCCCATTTTTTGATTGGGTCATTTATTTTTCTGGAATTGAGCTTTAGGAGGTGCTTGACCCTTTACATAGAAAACCTTAAAGACTCCACTAGAAAATTACTAGAACTAATCAATGAATATAGTAAAGTTGCAGGATATAAAATCAACACACAGAAATCCCTTGCATTCCTATACACTAATAATGAGAAAATAGAAAGAGAAATTAAGGAAACAATTCCATTCACCATTGCAACAAAAAGAATAAAATACTTAGGAATATATATACCTAAAGAAACTAAAGACCTATATATAGAAAACTATAAAACACTGGTGAAAGAAATCAAAGAGGACACTAATAGATGGAGAAATATACCATGTTCATGGATTGGAAGAATCAATATAGTGAAAATAAATATACTACCCAAAGCAATTTATAGATTCAATGCAATCCCTATCAAGCTACCAATGGAATTCTTCACAGAACTAGAACAAATAATTTCACAGTTTGTGTGGAAATAAACAATAAAATTAATCGAGATTAAAAGGGAAAAGAGTAAAGACAAATTAATGAAGTAAGAAACACAAAAATTATAACACCAATAAAGACCAGTAAAATAAACATAATATGTCTAAAAGGTTTTTAAAGGGAAACAAATAGTACTATCAGATTTGAGTAATTAAGCGGGGGGAACAGGAGACTCAGAGAGAAGAATACACTTTGAGGGGAGCCTTGACCTGGATATGACTGATGAAGTTAGCCTGAAGTGACCCAGGTAGAGGATTTGGTAGGATAGTCAACATAATTCTCATTGTCCCTCACACCAGTGCCAGCAGGCCTGTTTGAACACAGCAATCACAGAGGAAAGTGTGCTCCTTGATTAGTCCATCCTGGTCTGCTTCTTGTAGAGAATTGTTGAAGAGAATGGATATAATAGCACAGATGGAAGATACCTTGGAAGGACACTGTGGTGAATATCAGATGATTTCTGTTTTTACTTCTCTGCCTGAGAGAAATACACACTACACGGTTTATATTAAATTCAGACACTGAATAGAGAAGTAAGCAAAACCACTTGATAGCTTCAGAAGTTAGTGTGTAGCCCAAACTGAGAAAACAAAAATCTTTCTACAGATGTTATGCCTGAGGTATCAGGAAAGATATCTTCCTAAGAAGTCCATGTTAGACTCATAGAGGTAAATTTGTAGTCAGATTACTAAACAAATAATGAGATTGTCCCTGAAGGATCTATTTAAGCCAGAGAGTCAAAAAATGAGAAGAGAGACAAAGACCAGACATCAGTTTAACATATTATTGGCCAGGGGATTTTTGCAGAAACTAATGCCTTGGTATTAACACATCTCTAGTCAATAATACATTAAGTTCACAGGTCTCTTCATGGCTGAAGCTAGCTTCAGTCAACAGTTTCCATTTCCCAGCAGTTTGGAACAATATATTCTTTTAAAAAAATTGTTGGAATATAGTTACCTTACAGTATTGTTTCTGCCGTACAGCAAAGGGAATCAGCCATACGTGTACATACATCCCTTCTTTTTTGAGTTTCCTTACCATTTAGTTCACCACAGATCATTGAGTAGAGTTCCCTATTAGAAAAAAACAGACATAGAAAAAACACCAAACATAGAAAAAAAATCAGATCAACTCCTAAATAAATGGGCTTACGATTTCTCCCCAAGAACTTAGACATGCTAAGTCCGTGCATGTCTACTACACAGAAGGTTCTCATTAGTTCTCTGTTTCATACATAGTAGTGCATGTATGTCAATCCCAATCTCCCATGTCATCCCATCCCTGCTTTCTGCCTTGGTGTCTATATGTTTGTTCTCTACGTCTGTGTCTCTATTTCTGCTTTGCAAATAGGCTCATCTTTATTATTTTTTCTATATTCTACATATATAATTACTATACGATATTTGTTTTTCTCCGACTTACTTTACTCTGTACGACAGTCTCTGCTGCTGCTGCTGCTGCTGCTGCTAAGTCGCTTCAGTCGTGTCCGACTCTGTGTGACCCCATAGATGGCAGCCCACCAGGCTCTACCATCCCTGGGATGCTCCAGGCAAGAACATTGGAGTGGGTTGCCATTTCCTTCTCCAATGCATGAAATTGAAAAGTCAAAGTGAAGTCGCTCAGTCATGTCTGACTCTTAGTGACCCCATGGACTGCAGCCTACCAGGCTCCTCTGTCCATGAGATTTTCCAAGCAAGAGTATTGGAGTGGGATGCCACAGTCTGACTCATTGGAAAAGACTCTGATGCTGGGAGGGATTGGGGGCAAGAGGAGAAGGGGAAGACAGAGGATGAGATGGCTGGATGGCATCACTGACTCGATGGACGTGAATCTCAGTGAACTCCAGGAGTTGGTGATGGACAGGGAGGCCTGGAGTGCTGTGATTCATGGGGTCGCAAAGAGTCGGACACGACTGAGCCACTGATCTGATCTGATATCTCAGGAAAGGACACAGTGTCATTCCTTTTTTATGGCTGAGTAATATTTCACTGTATATATGTATCACATCTTCTTTATCCATTCATTCATCTGTTGATGAACACTTAGGTTGCTCCTATGCCCTGGCTATTATAGTGCTGCAATGAACATTGGGATGTATGTATCTTTTTGAATTATGGTTTTCTCTGGGGGTATGCCTAGGAGTGGGATTGCTGGGTCATATGGTAACTCTATTTTTAATTTTTTAAGGAACCTCCATACCATTATTCACAATAGCTGTATTAATTTACATTCCTACAAACAGTGCATGAGGGGTCCCTTTTCACCACACCACCTACAGCATTTATTGTTTATAGATTAAACAATGAATTCTTGGTTAAACTAGTTTAATATGGGCTTTAGTCACAGAATTTGATATTTGAAGATAGAATATTTCAAGTGAAGGACCTAAATTACAAAATTGTCCCAGTTGAAGTTGGAAGCAGAGCAGTAGTGTTCCTTAACGTTCACTTAGGATGCCCACAGAGCAAAACAATTGAATTATTATTGCCTGTTGGCAAAGGTCGGTCTAGTCAAGGCTATGGTTTTTCCAGTAGTCATGTATGGATGTGAGAGTTGGACTATAAAGAAAGCTAAGCACCGAAGAATTGATGCTTTTGAACTGTGGTGTTGGAGAAAGCTCTTGAGAGCCCCTTGGACTGCAAGGAGATCCAACCAGTCCATCCTAAAGGAGATCAGTCCTGGGTTTTCATTGGAAGGACAGATGCTGAAGCTGAAACTCCAATATTTTGGCCACCTGATGCAAAGCACTGACTCATTGGAAAAACCCTGATGCTGAGAAAGATTGAAGGCAGGAGAAGGGGTAAACAGAGGATGAGGTGGTTGGATGGCATCACCGACTCAATGGACATGAGTTTGAGTGAACTCCAGGAGTTGGTGATGGCCAGGGAGGCCCGGCATGCTGCAGTCCTTGGGGTCGCAAAGAGTTGGACATGACTGAGTGACTGAACTGAACTGATTGCCTGTTGTCTATTTTGGAAATCAGAGTGTGTATTAATGAAGCTAGTGTACATATAAATATCTTTTACAAATATTTATTAGCTTTTTTTTTAGTTTTTTTGGCAAAGTTCATAAAAATTAAACCAATTTCTGTCCAAGCTAGCTACCTGTAATCTTAAAGGAAATAAAATATGGGTTTTTAGACAGAGTCTTTTTGTGGTCAACAACCATAGGAAATGACTAATCACATTACTTTTATATGTAGAAAACTTAGTCTTCTGCTGTGAAATAATTATTTTGTCTCCACTTCAATATCAGCTGGACAAGCTTTCTTTCTGTTTTCTTCAAGTAGTGAGTAGTGTTTATTTGATAGAGTTAATTTCTGGCACTTGAGTATTTTCTTACGAGCTTATATCTGTATTTAAATTTTTTAAATTTTGTTTTCTTTTTATGTTCAGAAGCAAAAAATAGTCCACATTGCCACATTACTAAGAGGATTGTTTTATCATGCTGAATATTTCATTTTACTATATCTCTACCCATTAACTACATCAAATGCTTTTGAAGGCTGCAGCAAGGGAAAGAAATATAAATAAATATGTGAAAGCCTTTTTTCTATACTAGACATAGGCACTTACAGCAGTGTCCTATTTGTAAAATTATTTCAACATCACTAACATAAGGGGAAAAAAAAAACAGATAAACTCCTAAATAAATGGGCTTATGATTTCTCCCCAAGAACTTAGACATGAGGGTATGTGTATGTGGAAATTCTTTCACTATAATCTCAAAAAATATATAAAATATCACCAATCTAAAGAAAAAAAATCTTCAATATGATTATCAGATAAAGTTGTCAGACCAGATGTGTCATAGTAGCAACTTCAGCCAATAGATTTGGGATGGTGTATTCCCAAAATTAACCTCAGCCCTATTGTGGAGCAACACTGGTTCTCTCGGTTAATGATAATAATTATAGCTTCAGTGATTAGATAAGTCCTACTGTAGAGGTAAACTAATCAGTCTCACTTAGAACTGATGTCATTGTACATTCATTTGATTCATTCCCATTATGATTTGGCATTCTATTTTCGTCTATTTGAATAGCTTGGTTCATGTCCTGTGGTAAAGTATGGTTAGTATTCTGTTTTTATATACTAATCTTTAGATTTGTTTATGTAACCATTCCTCTCCTAGAAGATCCATTCCTGTTTTGATAAGGTTGCATTTCTGACATGAGGACCATAATTTGAAATGTAGTACTATGATAAAATCAGCAGGGCAAATCTCACTTGGATGAGAGTCATTCATCACTTCCTGCTTCTCGAAACAAAATGAATATGCACCACCCTCTTGCCTTTCCCTAATTACCTCTCACCACATTCAGGGAAGACATGTCCTGGTAAATCTAAGTATTTGTAGGAGCTCTAATAAAAGAATTACTTTCCCTAAAGGCAATTTTATGTAAACTATGTTTGCAGGCTTTTCTACTTAAATGTTACTTGGAAGCAGGTTTACTACAGCTGCTTCAATAATTTCTCTCAATTCAGTTAGATTTATAGCTGGATATAGCATATAAGCTGAATGTACAGGTTTTATATGCAATATATGTCAGTCTTACTCCTGGAGTGATCATTAGAGTCTCTGAAAAAGTAGCCAAGTTTTTGGCTGTGTAAGCTACAACTTGCTTACACAATTTTAATTTATTTGCAATCAGAGTTTGAGAGGGTGTCTGAAAATACTAGGCATGTTTTCAAAAATCACAGCCAACTTCTGTGACAGTGAATTGTATTGCCAGAAGAACTGATATATTTAATATACAATAAATCTATGTCTTAATCTGCATCCTGTTAACCTTTGCTATTTATGAAGTATTCTGTAAAATCATTTTTATATGAAGTAAAAATGTCTGTTATCAAGTAATATAAGCATTTTATAAATGATTAATAACTAGCTTGGGGAAGGAGAAAAGGAAAGAAAAATAGAGATCCAATTTGCAACATTTGACAGTTTTTGTTGAGCACATGTTCCTATTCTAACTGAATCCAAGCTACTAACATGTCATCAGTGAATGTGGAGCTAGGAAAAGATGTGCACAAAATGTTCTCATGAACTAGAGACATTTGGCTGCAACACATAAATGAATAAGATAATTTTAATATGGAATTGGATTTTTTTTTCCTCAGGGAAACAATAAAGGATCTAAGCTTAACATGCCATAGAGACGTTATAGAGATTAAAATATGAGGATTTTAAATTTAGTTAAATTGAATTTTAAGTAAAATGATTTTGGTTGGAAGTAATATAGTAGGATATTTTGCCCTGGTTCATTCATTTTACTGCTGAAGAAAGCAGTTTCCAAGGCATACAGAGATTTGCTTCAATTGTAGGACTGGTTAGTTGACAAAGCTTGAACTATGACTGATTTTCCACATGCTGACAGTGAAAAAAAAAATGGGACAAGAATTGAATAAAGTTTCAGTAGATCAAGTTTTAAAAGGTTTTTAAAATGGGTTATTCTGAGGTCCAAATTCAGCAACCTCTTTCTTTTAGGACTAATGACTGTACTTTTCAGTAGAATTAAAAAATTAAAATCATTAAATTATAAATGAAGTGAAAAGATTTGGTTCCATGTAATGTGAGGTAAACTTGTTCCACTGCGTCTTCCACTGAAGTCAGCTATAAAGTCTGAAGAAAATGCATGGAACAGCTATTTGAGGGCTCTGAAAAGTAAATAGTAGTAAATACATAGAAGAATTGGAGAAGGCAATGGCACCCCACTCCAGTACTCTTGCCTGGAAAATCCCTTGGATGGAGGAGCCTGGTGGGTTGCAGTCCATGGGGTCGCTAAGAGTCGGGCAGGACTCAGCGACTTCACTTTTACTTTTCACTTTCATGCATTGGAGAAGGAAATGGCAACCCACTCCAGTGTTCTTGCCTGGAGAATCCCAGGGACGGGGGAGCCTCGTGGGCTGCCGTCTATGGGGTCGCACAGAGTCGGACACGACTGAAGCGACTTAGCAGCAGCAGCAGCAACATTGAAGAATAAAACCAGAATTCTAACTATTACTGAAATAGCAGTAAGTTTTCCCTCTTCTCCTTCTGGTGTACACTGACTTAGCATAGCTTGAGACCTGAAAGTGGGTGAGGTCCCTGACCCAGTGTGCTCGACGATAAGCCTTCTGGTTCTGGCCTGAGAAGAAAGGGTCTCCTAACTTTCAGAGAGAACAGGGGGAACCCTTGAAGGTTGACCTGTTCTCCACTCTCCTATATCTCAGCCTCAAAACAAGAGTGCAGTGTGGCAGTATCAGCAGGCGTGAAACACGCAGCTGCAGTAACTGAAAATTTAAGACAGGGAAACTTACTCTGATTGGAGGACCACAGTTCCAAGAGGAGAAGGCAAGTCTATTTTTTTCCTGATTTTTGTCTCTCTCTCTTTGTCATCTTGTCTCTTTAATAACAGTACAGATATGGGAACTTCATGACAAATGCAGGTAAATAAAGGCCCAGACATGTGCCAAAGCCTGTAAAAAAAGAAGGCCTAGGGTACCACAAAGTATGAAGGAGATTGTAGAGAAAGACAGACTTTGGAAAGTAGCCCTGTGTTTATGAACTCTTGAGCTCACCTCTAAGATGTGTTTGGGTGAATCTGATCTAAACAGGGTGAGCAGACATCCAAAACTAATCCATGAGATCAGATCACTGCCGAGATCCCAGATTGGACAGTGGGTAGGGCGCAGATGAGACAGCACGGAATAGCCCTTCAAAGATTTAAAAACAACACTTACATTGAAGCCATGACCTACAGAACTTAACGGTCTTAACCAACATAGATTTATTTTCTGTCAGAACAGCAAAAAATGGCAAAAGCATGCTCTATAGTATTTAAATAAGACAAAGTCTCATAATATTCAAAATGAAGAGCAAACCATTTAAAATACCTTAGCATAAAGAAAATCAGAAAGATATCAACTAAGGTGGGGAAAAAAACACCAAAAGACATCAAATTTGAGACAACAGATATTACATTTATTTGAGAAAAACTTTAAAGCTGCACTTTATAAAAATATGTCAACAAATAAGGATGTACATCATTGAAATGAATTGAAAGAAATTCTCAGTAATCAATGATATAAGTAATAGAAAAAGCATTTATAAATCAAATGGAAATTATCTAGTTTTAAATTCCAAATAGAAAGTAGCCAATTCAACCAAAACAGAAACGACTGACAAAGTGAACAGCATATGAGGTTTCTTTGAAAGGTCACCCCTGACAGAAGTTGAGAGAGACTTCAACAGAAAAATACAAGAAGTTGAAGAAAAAGAAGGGTTGGAAAATCCCAAATTTGGCAAAATACATAAATGTATATATTCAGGACGTTCAGTGAGCCCCAAACATTGTATATGCGTTAGTTTGCAACCTCAGGAGCTTCCTGTGTGGTCAGAGACTGACATCTGTACATGTGAGGACAGGGACCAGAGAGAGGCAGGCCCGTCCAGAGTGGAAGGTGGCAGGTCATAGCAAGGGAGTGACAAAGAGGCTGGTCTAGGGCTCCACGAGATGGAAAAGATCTCCACACCTGCTGGCCCAAACCTTAAAACTTTACACGGAGGCCTTAAAGGACTGCAGCTCACATACACAGTCCAGATGGTCTCAACAGCATGTTCAGTTCAGTTCAGTCACTCAGTCGTGTCTGACTCTTTGCGACCCCATGGACTGCAGCACCCCAGGCCTCCCTGTCCATCACCAACTCCCAGAGTTTACTCAGACGCATGTTCATTGAGTTGGTGATGCCATCCAACCATCTCATCCTCTGTCGGTCCCTTCTCCTTCTGCCCTCAATCTTTCCCAGCATCAGGGTCTTTTCCAAGGATCAGTTCTTCGCATCAGGTGGCCAAAGTATTGGAGTTTAAGCTTTAGCATCAGTCCTTGCAGTGAATATTCAAGACTGATCTCCTTTAGGAGGGACTGGTTGGATCTCCTTGCTCTCCTGTACTCCTGTATTCTTGAGACTAGCTTCTACTGTGGAAATGGTGGGCATAAAGTACATTTCAAAGGGATGGATGAGGAGCCTCTGATTAGATGCCACGTCCCCTCCATGACCTGCTCCAACAATATGCAAAGCAACTGATATTAAGATATATCATTATCAACTGCTAAAAATTAAAGACAGAAAAATACTGAAAGTAGCTGGAGAAACATGACAAACTATGTACAAGCTAAGGATCCAAATGACAGTATATTACTCTTCAAAATCTACAGAGGTAAGGAAGTAGCACATGATTAAAGATCTGAAATAAATGGTTAACTTTAAGTCTGTATTCAAGGAAAATATCCTTTAAGAAATAAGGTGAAGTAAATACATTCTCAGAGGAAAGAAAATTGGGAGAATCCTTTGTAAGAAAACATGCCTTTGTTTCTGCTTTTTAAAATCGCTGTACAAAGTTCTTCAGGCAGAAATAAGATTGTATCAAATGACAAAGTAGAATACTTATTAAAGAAAACTCTCAAAATAAGAGAGCTATTACATCAAAAAAAGTCAACTCACTAAAAATATGTGTGCACCTAACTAAAGTACCTCAAAATACTGAAGAAAATATGGCCTTTAAAAATTGAAGTATAGTTAATTTACAACATTATATTAATTACAGGTGTATAGCATAGTGATTCAATATTTTTGCACATTATACTCCATTAGAAGATACTACAGGAAAATGGCTATAACTCTCTGTGCTATGCAATATATTTTTGTACTTATGTATTTTATACCTTGTGGTTCATATCTCTTAGTTTCATACCTAAAATTTACCTCTACCTCCTTCCCCCTACATGTCCCCCTTCACCAGTTTGTTTTTGAGGAGGGCCCAGCAATCCACTCCAGTATTCTTGCCTAGAGAGTCCCATGGACAGAGGATGGGCTACAGTCCCTAGGTTGCAAAGAGTCAGGCACAACTGAAGTGACTAGCATGCACGCAGGTTTTTTCAATGTCTGTGAGTTTGTTTCTGTTTTGTGTATACATTCATTCCTATTACTTTTTAGATTCCAAATATAAGTGATATAATACAGTACTTGTTTTTCTCTGACTTAGGTCACTGGGCATAACAGTCTCTAAGTCCTTCCATATTGCTCCAAATGGCAGGATTTCATTCATTTTTATGGCTGAGTAATATTCTGTTGTATATACATACCGCATCTTCTTTGTCTGTTGATGAGCACACTTGGGTTGCTTTTTTCTTGGCTACTGTAAATTGTGCTCCCGTGAACACTGAGGTACATGGATATGAATTAGTGTTTACATTTTTCCAGATATATACTCAGGAGTGGAATTGCTAGATCATATCATAGTTCTGTTTTTAGTTTTCTGAGGAACCTCCATACTGTTTATTGTTTAAATAGGTGATGAACCAATTAGGCAAATATAGACTCTTTAAAAGAATAAATAAATCTACTGTTTTGATTGAGATTGCAACACCCTTCTTGAAGTAATTGACAGAATTACCAGGGGAAAAAAAATAAACAATACAGAAGAATAGCATAAACCACCTGGATCTAATTGACATTTGTATAAAACCTTACCCAACAGTAGAAACATAGAATATTCACTAAAATAAACCATATCTTCAGTTAGGACATAAAGCTAAAAGTAAACAAAAGATTGAGGAAAGAATGTTGATTTTAAGTATACATTTTACTTACAGCTATCAAATTTCTCTGCCATCTCCCTTTCTACCTTCTGTCATAGAATCACATTCATTTTTCAAGAGTTATGGTATTTAACATTAGAGGATTTTTTAAAATAATGCTTGGTTGTATGGCTCTACATTGTCTGTTTGCTTTGTTTACCACAGCTTCAATATTTCTGGTTATTTTATTTAGGTTCATTTTATTGTTGGGGCTTCCCAGGTGGCTCAGTGGTAAAGAATCTGCCTGCTGATTCAGAAGATGCGGGTTGATCCTTGAATTGGGAAGATCCCCTGGAGAAGGAAACGGCAACGCCCTCCAGTATTCTTGCCTGGGAAATCCCACGGACAGAGAAACCTGGCGGGCTACAGTACGTGGTGTTGCAAAGAGTCAGACACAGCTGAGCAACTAAACAACAAGATTTTATTGTTAGCTGAAATCCAGTCAGGCCTTTCTTTAACAATTTCTCACCTGTTTTTTTTTTTTTTTTTTTTGAAGAGTTTCATCTTTATTTCATAACTATTATGGTAATAGTTTATAACAATTTGACCGATTCTCATATTTGGGTCAAAATATTTTGTGAAAAAGCTGCATTTTTTTTTTCTGTTCTATACGTTATATATTTATGTAGAAGACACTATCCTCTTTGCTTTGACACAAGCCATTTATTTTTTATACCTGTTCTCTCAAGAATAACTTTTTTATCTTTTAATACCAAAAGGCAATACCTAGTATTAGTCAGCTCTTGCCATGGTAATACTGATAGCTTATAACCGCCCACAGAGGACAGTGACATAGAGTGTTAAGCACTGGTTACATGTCTGAGTTTTTATTGTCTGAGTTTTGGCTGTGGCAGCTCTGCCACAAGATGCTGATTGCTGGTCAGATGGGGAGGATCTGCCCTGTGCAGCTCATTTTGGGATCCAGCTAGCAGCTAACCGGGTAGTGGTATTGGGTCAGGAATTTCTAAAGGCAGTGATTACAGGCTTACAAAGACATGCAGAATCCTCCAAGTCACTCACAGCCTAGGTTCTGAACAGGCTCGCTGCATGTCTACCCTTGTTCCTTCAGTCAAAGCAGTTGCTTGGTCAAGAAATACACCAGTTGAGCAGGAAGTGGTTCTCTAATATGTGGGTAGCAGGAAAGGGAATGGTTTGCTGAATAAGAATCTGATCTACTACATATCTCTGATTTTTCGATATCAACCTTTCTCATTATACAATGTGCATCTGTAAATGGACAGGTTTTGTTTCTTTCACAAAAATCTCATAACTAGCATCTTGTATCTAATTTCTCAAATCTCAGCCTCTCCCTGCTTTCAGGATTTGAAGCTGTAAAGTCTGTTCATGCTGGTATTTTGATCACAATCTGAGTTTGTTCAGTAGCCTAAAGGTCATAATATATTTTTCAAATGTGTACTGATGCTTTTTTTAATCAATTTGTTGATATTACCTGAAGTCATACTTTTAACCTTGTTCATTTCTTTATTCATTTAACATATATGTTTTAAGGACTTGCTATGTGCTGGGTGTCCTTATGAATATAATGGTAAAAATTATAAAATCATGAATGTTTAGTTGGGTATTAAACAAGCAAACAAAATAACCTAATTGATAATTGAAGGCTTTAAATAAAAAGTTTATTGATTAAACTCCAAATGCAATGGCACCCCACTCCAGTACTCTTGCCTGGAAAATCCCATGGACAGAGGAGCCTGGTAGGCTGAAGTCCATGGGGTCGCTAAGAGTTGGGCACGACTGAGCGACTTCACTTTCACTTTTCACTTTCATGCATTGGAGAAGGAAATGGCAACCCACTCCAGTGTTCTTGCCTGGAGAATCCCAGGGACGGGGGAGCCTGGTGGGCTGCCATCTAGGGGGTCACACAGAGTCGGACACGACTGAAGTGACTTAGCAGCAGCAATCACCTGTTGGTTAGGTGCCCCTTCTCTCTTTTCTTTATGTACATATATATTCTCTCTATATATACAAATATAGGCATAAATACACACATATATATATTCTCTAAAGGCTTTTTTGTTAATATTAACTTCTACTGTCTTAGCAAATTTCAATTATACAATACAGTGTTATCAACTATAGTCATACTGTTACACATTTATCTCCTAAGATATTATTCATCTTAAAGCTGAAAATTAGTACCCTTTCACCAACCTCTTACTGGCTACTCCCTTCAACCCTTGGCAAGTACTTTTCTACTCTGCTCCTATGAACTTGACTTTTGGGGAGATTCTATGAAGAAATGACACCATGACCGATTTGTCTTTCTCTGGTTTATTTCACTTAGCTTAATGCCCTCAAGATCCACTCATCCTTTTATAAACAGCAGGACTGCCTTCCTTTTCGTGGACAAATAGCAAAACTTTCCTGTATAGAATTTGAAGCTGTATATAGGAAAGGTTTGTTATTTATGTTTGTTTTATACATGGATATATGTGTGTGTGTACATATATATATAAGGGTTTGTTATATATACATACATATATATATATAAGGTTTGTTTTATATATGTATATATATATGGGTTTGTTTATATATATATATATATTCTCACAATTTCTTTATCCATTCATCTGTTAATGAACACCTCTGGCTATTGTGAATAACACTACAATGAACAGAGGAGTACAGAGATACCTCTTTGGTATCCTGCATTCATTTCCTTTGGATGTATAACCAGAAATGGGATGCTGGATCATATGGTAGGTCTAGTGTTAATTTCTTGAGGAACCTCCACACTGTTCTCCACAGTGGCTGTACCAATTTACATTACAGCCAGCAGTGCGCAAGGATTCCCTTTCTCCACATTCTTGCCAACACTGAGGTGTCTCCTGCCTTTTAGATGATGGCCTTTCTAACAGGTGTGAGGTGATGCCTCGCTGTGGTTTCGGCCTGCATTTCCCTGATAGTGACCTTGAGCACCATTCCGTGGACCTGTTGGACATCTGCATGTTGTCTTTGGAAAATGTATCTTCAGTTCATCTGCCTATTTGTTAGTAACATATTCTTATTATAGCCATCTTCACTAGCAAACAGAATGGGACTGTTCCTTATTTCAGCTTATGATTTTAACGTTCTTTTTTCCCTGTGGAGGTATATTTGACATAAAACAAACTGCATATGCTAAATTATACAAGTCATAATATAGTTCATAATATAGTTCACAGGTATGAATATACCTGTGAAACTGTCAGTGCAATCACGTTGCCAATATAGACATCATTTTAAAAGTTTTACTCCTCTGGAATTTTTCATCCTGTCCTTCTCCCTACTCTTCACCAAGTCTGTAGGCAACCATCAGTTTTCTTTCAGTCACAATGACTGGCATTTTCTACAATTTATATTAATGGAATCATATCATATATATACTTTTTTTTTTTGTCTTTTTGCCTATAAATATTTGACTTCCTAGAAATTAAACATTCTCTATTCTGAGCAAGGATAACATTCTTAGATCAGACAAAAGTCATGTTATATCATTTCTCTAAGTTGTCATAGCTTCCAACAGTCAACAAGAGGAGAGAGATCAGTTCCTTCTCCCACCAATCTTTTTTTGTAATCTGGAATTGACCTATTTTTTTTGGCTGCATTTATATGCCTCTGTCCTCCAACTCTACTTGCTTTACATAAACCTACTAACTCTATGTTAATCTGTTCTTTTCCTCTTGTCCTTACTCTCCTTGAGCTCCCTGTCCTTCATTTACCTGTGAAGCTTCCTGTTCATGTTTGCTATATCACTAAATCACTTCACAGATACTTTAGCCAATAGACTTTAAAAACAAGATGTACATAATTTTATTATACTTACTGTATTACAATTTTTGATTTAACAAGGCTCTTGCTAAATGATTGACTTACTAAGAGCAGGGACTTTATTTATGATTTATTTCCAGGTGATCAGGATAGGGCCCAGAACATGTGGCTCTCTGTAAGTATATACTGAGTAAATAAGTGATGGAATAAACAGAAATGTAGATAATTTTTTTGCTATTTCTGCATCAGATATGTGGGCATTGGCAACAGTTGCACAGCCATGAAATGTCTTCATCCGGCAATTTCTGTGATGTGATGTGGTTTCTAGGATCATGTGGGAAATGTAGATGTCAACTTCTTAATGCCAGCCTCACAGTGCTTTCTTGTTAAAACAACTTTATTGTGATTTACATACCATATAACTCACCCATTTAAGACACACAGTTCAGTGGTTTTTAATGTATTCAGAACTGTGCAACCATCACCAAAGTCAAATTTAAAACATATGTCTCACCACAAAGAAAAACCTTGTACAGTGTAGCTGCTTTTCACCTACTCTTTTACCACTTCTTAACCCTAAGCAATCATTAATGTAATCTTTATTTCTATAAATTTGCCTATTCTGTACATTTCGTGGGGCTTCTCAACTGGCTCGATGGTAAAGAATCCACTTGCCAGTGCAGCAAACACAGGAGACACAGATTCGGTCCCTGGGTCTGAAAGATCCCCTGGAGAAGGGCATGGCATGCACTCTAGTATTCTTGCCTGGAGAATCCCATGGACGGAGGAGCCTGGTGGGCTACAGTCCTTGGAGTTGCAAAGAGTCGAACATGACAGCAACTGAGCATGCATACACACATATATTTCATATATAGAGTATCTTAGATGTGTGCCCTTTTGACTGGCTTCTTTCACTTAGCATAATGTTTTTCAAGGACCATCCACACTATAGTATACATTAGTACTTCACTCTTTTTTATGACCAGTATGCCATGGAAAATGGACATTGTACCATACTTTATCCATTCATCAGTTGATGTATATTTCTGCCTTTGGGATATTGTGAATGATGCTGTGATAAACACTCCGATGTAAGATTTCATTTCTCTTGAGTATATAGCTAGGAGAATAACTGAGTCGTATGGCAATTCTGTATTTAACTATTTGTGAAACTTCCAGGTGATCTTTCAAAATGACTGAAAACATTTTGCTTTTGTCTGTAATGTACAAGATCTCTGCTTCCCACATATTTGCCAATATTTATCTGATTTTTTTATTCTAGCCATGCTAGTGGGTGTGAAGTGAAAGGCTTAAGTTTTGAGGGACTCAGGAAGTTTAGATTTACTAAATCTAAATTTAGTAAATCTAAAATTGATGCATTAGGACTTAAGGAGAAAAAAATGATTATTTTTAGTCTTTTGCAATAACCTACTTCTAATCCTGATAGAATAATTCCAGATGTTACATTTGGCCAAACATCTGAACTCAGTTTCAGAAACCTATATCTTTGAAGGCAAGGCGTCATGTCTAACTCAAAATTATCCCTTTTAAGAGGCAGTTTTGTCATATGAACTTTCCCATGATCTGTGGCTTCATAACATTTTGAGAATTCAGGTAGTTCTCCAGATCCCGTGCCCTATTTTTCCATTACAAAAGTCATAAAATCTACAATCACAGGCTTTTCTATATTTACATATAGACCCTTATATATAGACCCTTATGGCATAGGGTCATGACCTCGGCTTCATAAGTAACATGTAAAGATTTGAATTGGAGTCAGTCAGTGTGACAATGAAGATTTGATCCTTTAGGGACTTTAGTAGCAGAAATGCTGGCATCCAGATGCAGGTGTCATTGCTGCTAAATGCTGTGTTGGGCATTATTCCTTCCCTCAAGCCCATCCAAAGAATCTGTGAGCAACCTAACATATTTTAATAATCTACCCACAATAGATGTTATTATTTGTATTCCCGATTGATATTGTTGTAAAGTACTTTTCCAATTTACTTCAAGTTATATATAAACCAATAAAAGATACAAATATACAGCTATATAAACAAAGCCCTTTCTTATTCCCACTACGTTCTCTTTCTATAATTCTAAACTGATAACATTAGAGAAATAATAAAAATGGATTTAAGTATAGCAAAAAGTCAATTTTATTTTAAACTTAATTCCAAGGGTATAGTATTAAAAATTCTACATTTATTCCCACCAGTACCTGAAATTCATGTCACACTGTTTCAACAGATATTCCACTGTATATGCTTTTATGTATCACTTCTCATGCTTTGAATTAGAGCTTTCTAGCAATTAAAAATAGTAATTTTTACAAACCTGCTTACAATCTTTTGTTTGTATTCACTTCTCTTTAGACTTTTAGGGAGGATTTTTGCTGTAATTTTATACTAGTGATTTCCTTTTTTTCCATAGTCTTTTCCTTGATTCCTGCTTTAAAAAGAGGACCTGTGGCCATAAAACCTGTTAATAGAGATACCGAAATGCCACTCCAACACTGTGCTAATAAGACTTTATCTTGGCTGTGTGCACACACATTTTCAGTAACATTTTCCTATGTAAACTAGTTTCATAAATTATTGCTGACCTTGGAAATCATAGAGTGAGATAAAGGTGATGTCAAATTTTGATTCTGCTGGTTGGTAGAGAGGAATATAATAAATAAAATAATCTTTTATATTTTTGTAACTGAATATTTAAAATGCTGTTAAATTTTCTATGTAAAAATATGAAGTTTTAATTTATATTTCTTTCATTTTTTGTACCTCCCCTCCAATTTTACTTTTTACAGCCTTTATTATATATTCATGATATATATAATTCTAGGCATGTTTCAGCCAATAGTGTCAAGAAAAATAGATATCTCTGTTTCAGTTTCTTTCTGTAGAAAACTAAAATGCTACTATCTACCTACCTATCTCTTTGTTTATTTATGTTGTAAAGTCTGAGGTTTCTTTGTCCAGTTAATTGTTGCCATGTTGGGAGCTATGGGTACTTCAAAAGAAAATAGATCTCTCTAGATTCCAGATAATTAAAGAATGCTACCTTTTTTTTTTTTTTTTTTTTGATGTTCCCTGGAGCATAGAATCTGGGTTGCTTAGGATAGAACATTACCACAGTGGTTTGTGAGGTATTCCTGCTCTAACAGTGACAAAGTTTCATGGCTTTGAGAGAACTCAACAGTCATGGGAAACCAAACAGCCAATAAAACCTTTGCATAATGAATATATCTAAGTCTTGTTTCAAGAAATTTTAAAAATATGATACACTTCTCATATATTTTGGAGTGCATTTGTTAGGACTACTTTTTATATCTGTGCGGTGCCAAGGTGTTTACCATACTACATATCTAGTAGAGGGTTTTTTGTTATAAGTAGATAACCATTTATGTAGATAAATGGTTTAAGTAGGTAAACCATTTATGTATTCAAAATAACAAACCCCTGCTCTGTCCTAACCAATGTGTACTGCTAGTGACTGAGTATAATGAAGCAGACACTGCTCAGACCTTGATGGTGCTTATATTCCAGTGCAGTGACAAATAGAAGATGAAGCAGTTTTAGACAGTGATGTGTAATGTAATATAGAGAAAATAAAGCAATGAAATAGGGAATGACATTAGACGGCTGGCCAGGGAATGTCTCATGCTTTAGGAAGTACATTTAAGCTGCATTGTGAGTTATTAGACTCAACAAATTATGAAATTATTAACAAAGAGTGTTCTCAGTAAAGAAAAATACAAAATTGAAGATCTGTGGAAGAGACATATTTGCTGATTTCAGATAGAAAGATAGTATAATTAAAATGCAGTGATTAAGAGGTTAAGGGGCATATTAAGAAGCATAGCAGCACAAAATGACATTACATTTTACATATAAATTTTATATAGATTTCATATATATTTATTTCAAAGTTATGCATATATGTGTTTATATAATATGTAGATACGTATGTATACATGTTATGTGCTAAGACATGTCTGACTCTGCAACCCCATGGATTGCAGCATGCCAGGCTTCCCTGTCCTCCACTGTTTATGTGTGTATATATGTGTGTGTATATTTAAATAGATATGCATATTTAAATTTTAATTAGAAGTTCTTGGAAAGTATTGAGAATTTCTTCCTTGAAAGGCTAAATACAAGGCTATGTCCTTGAAAACAGCTGACTGGGCATAGAATGGATATCTGATCCAAAGTCACCAAACTATAGGTGAGTCAGCAATCTAGTAACCATGCTGGTAAGTATCCTCTGCTAAGCAAACTATTAGTCCTTCTGCCTTGAAGAGTTTTGTATAAAACGAGCAGAAATAGAGTGTAGGTAATGTGGTAAGCCGAACAACACAGAGAATGCAGAAGCCATTATGGTGCAGTGAAGTACATACTAGACTAGCAAATAATGTGTATCTACTGTATCCTAAACAATCACATAGTTTCTGAACAGAATTACAGTCTCTGAGATATGACTGAGCTGAAGCTGAGATCATACTGTTCAGTGAATTCTTCATATTTCTTTTAATACCATATTATTACTGTATCTGCACATAGGGTTCTGCTCTTTGGGTTCTGACAGAACTTTCATAACACATAGGCTATTTTTGTCCTGGAAAATCATAAGATGACTTAAATGTTAAAAGATTTTAATAGTAAAATCCAAAGGACACACATTTAGTGAGTAGAAAGGTGGGCTTAGAATTAAACCATTTCTGACACTAGAGGTAATATTCTAGAATGAACAGACATTTAGACAAGTGTTTTACATAACCCTGATTCACATGTATCTCCAGTTTGCTGTCTTAATGGTCAAAATTGGACACAAGAAAATGAGAAGACAAACCACAGGTTGGGAAAAATTATTCGCAAAGGATATATTTGATAAAGGACTATTATCCAAAATAGTCCAAGAATACTTAAAACTGAATAATAAAAAATAAACCAATTAAAAAATGAGCAAAAGATCTATATAGACATCTCAGACATACAGATGAAGTTAAACATGTGAAGAAAGACCCAACAAAACCTGCAGTTAGGGAATAGTATATTAATCCTAATGAGATCATACTACACACCTGGCAAACACAACACAAATATGGCTAGGATGAGGAGCCCTCATTCATTGCTGGTGGGAATACAGAACGGTACAGCCTCTTTGGAAGACAGTTTACCAGTTTCTTATAAACTAATTGTATTCTTACCATACCATCCCACAATTATGTTTCTTGGCATTTATCCAAATGAGCTGAAAAAATTTGTCTCCCCAAGAACCTGCCCACAGATGTTTATAGCAGCTTTATTCATAATTGCTAAAACTTGGAAGCAACCAAGATATCCTTTAACAGGTGAATGGATAAATAAATTGTAGTACACCCAGACAATAGAACTTCATTTGGCACTAAAAACACATGAGATACCAAGCCATGGAAAAACATGGAGTAAACGTAAATGCATATTATTAAATGAAATAAGTCAGTCGGAAAAGGCTACATAGTGTATAATTTCACCTATTTGACATTGTATATAAGGCAAAACTTTGAAAATAGCAAAGGGATCAGTGGTTGCCATAGGTTGTGGGGAGAGACAGAAAAACAGGGAGAGCACAGAGGACTTTCAGGCCAGAGAAACTATTCCGTATGATGTAGGAGTCAGTGCATGCCATTATATATTTGTCAAATCCATAGACACATAACACCAAGAGTGAAATCTAGTGTAAACTCTAGTCTTTGGGTGATAAAGGTGTGTCAGGGCAGGTTTACTGATTGTAACCAATTTGCCCATCTGGTGGGGTATGTTCCTAATGCAGGCGATCATGTATGTGTAGAAGCAGATGATATGAGAGAACTATTTACTCTTCTCAATTTTTCTATGCAGCCAAAACTACTCTAAAAAATTTGTATATGGAAACATGAACACAAGACCTCTGAGAGAAAACAGGGATTTATCTATAGTCAAGGAACTCTATCTTACCAGAAAAGTTTTTGTTTGTTCAATTGAGGGGCTGAAGTAAAAACCAACGTAAAAGAGCACAGCTTATTTGTGTATTTGTGTTACCTCTTCCAGTACTCGTATTTAAATGCCTTCATCTTAATGGTTTGGAGGTGTTTCCTATTAAAAACACAATTACAGTTCTATTAATTTCTTATACTGTCACAAGTAGAGATTTGGGATGCTTAATTGATAATAGCACAATGGATTCATTAAAAATTGACATGTAGACCTTCAATTATTAATTAGTTGGTGTATAATGATAGCCATTGTAAAAAATCATACCAATGATTTCAAAATATCACAGTTCTTTTAAAAGTTATAGGCCACACATTTGTCTCCAAACTGTATTCTTGAACAAAATATTGATGTTTCTGATCAGTGCCTAAGTATAGTGAATACATTTCTCCCATAGATTTTGTATTCTCATGGGAGACTATATGGAAAAAATAGATATATTTAATTCTTGCACAAAATCAAGTGAAATTTCATGTAAAAGAGTACATGAGATTAAAACAGAATGACTTGATTTAAAAGTATATTCTTAAGTCTATCCCACTTATTAATAATCATGGAAGATAAGTCTTTCTTAGGTATTCATTCAGTACTTTTATCAAAGTGTCTTGAAGTCCTGTTTATTGAGATTAGCTGAGACGTAATGAAATCTATTCTCAATAGAGACAAAAAATTCCTACTTTAATGTTCTCATCTAGAAAGTTCTTCTATCTTCAGGATGGGGAACACATGTATACCTGTGGCGGATTCATTTTGATATTTGGCAAAACTAATACAATTATCATATTTTAACATAATTCCTTGGGATTTGGGATGTAGCTTTCCCTTTTCCCTTCACATAAAATTGCAAGAATCTAGAAATATGTCAGCTTTGTCTTTCCACTATTGAGTGTTTTAATAATTCCCACTGAAATGGTAAATTTTTCATTAAATTCCCTCCTGCAATTCTATACATCTATGCTTGTATTTATATTACTTTACATTAAATACACTTTAATTTGGACATTATGCTTTACTCACATGCTTACCAGTTCCTCACTTTATTAGTTCTCCTTGTACCTGGGATTCTCTTTGTAGGATTATTTCCTTCTTCTGAAAGTCCAATCTTTTTAATCTGTAGGGATTACATGAGGCCTGTAATGACGGCATTTGCTTCTGATAGGTGTAAGGATGCTACCATTTTGAGAACATTGTAATTCTTGATTTCTGAATTGGAATTCTCCATCTTGTACTGTTAATATAAAATCGAACTACAGACCCATGTGAAATTGGCCATGTGAAATATACCTTCTTGGGGTTTTCCAGGTGGCATAGTGGTAAAAGAATCTTCCTGCTAATACAGGAGACTTAAAAGATGGGGGTTCAGTCTCTGTGTCAGGAAGATCCCCCAGAGCAGGAAATGGCAACACTCCAATATTCTTGCCTGGAAAATTCCATGGACAGAGGATCTTGGCAAGCTAAAGTCCATGGGGTTGCAGAAGAGTTGGACACAACTGAACACATACATTCCTAAGGATACTTAGGAATCTAAGCCAAAACATTTATATTTCTTCTTTTTCTGGAAGATAGGTTTTATGACCTGGTCTAATGAGGTCAACATTCAGAAAACTAAGATAATATGCCATCTGGTCCCATGACTTCATGGCAAGTAGATGGAGAAACAATGGAAACAGTGGAAGACTTTATTATTTTGGGCTCCAAAATCACTGCAGATGTTTAATGCAACCATGAAATTAAAAGATGCTTACTCCTTGGAAAGAAAGTTATGACCAACCTAGACAGCATATTAATAAGCAGAGACATTACTTTGCCAAAAAAGGCCCGTCTAGTAACGGCTATGGTTTTTCCAGTAGTCATGTATGGATGTGAGAGTTGAACTATAAAGAAAGCTGAGTTCCTAAGAATTGATGCTTTTGAACTGTGGTGTTGGAGAAGACTCTTGAGAGTCCCTTGGACTGCTAGGAGATCCAACCAGTCCATCCTAAAGAGATCAGTCCTGTGTGTTCATTGGAAGGACTGATGTTGAAGCTGAAACTCCAATACTTTGGCCACCTGATGTGAAGAGCTGACTAATTGGAAAAGACCCTGATGCTGGGAAAGATTGAAGGCGGGAGGAGAAGGGGACAACAGAGGATGAATGGTACCATCCAACCTGTGTTGGATTGTATCACTGACTCAATGGACATGGGTTCCAGTAAACTCTGGGAGTTGGTGATGGACAGGGAGGCCTGGCATGCTGCAGTCCATGGGGTCGCAAAGAGTCGGACATGACTAAGCAACTGAACTGAATGAGGGTTAAGTTCTTGATGTTCTATGGCTTCAGGGAAGGCTTTCAGGTCCAACTATGCAAGTCTTGTACACTCAGTTCCTAAGCGACCACTGTGCACTGGATTCTCCAGCAGGACCATGGCATTAAGAATGGTTCATGCATTGGTTTCCTATGTGCTCTAAGTTCTTAGTTACTGGAAAGAAGTCTCCCTTTGGTGTGGGTTTAACCATTCCTTTAAAAGTAGTTTAGTATCTAGCCTTTCTGAATCTACATTAATGTAAATTTCTGTGTCATATTCTTATTGCATTTTCCTTTTAAACGTTTTTTGCTTGCCTAACAAGCTTATACTATCACCACAAAATGGAGATGGTATGAACAAGTGTCCATGAAGTCATTCTGAACCTAGTGAGATAGCCTTCAGTCTTTCATGATTATGTATACTGTTGCTTAGAGATGTCAACACGATGGTGGAATAGGAAGTTCCCTGCAGAAACACCAATTTAAAAATGATGTAGGGATCAAAATACCTTGACTGACCAGAATCCATTTAAGAAGTTGCAGTACTCCCACAGAAAGGCTTAAAAACCAAAAGAGCTGCACTGAAATGGGTAAAAGAAGCAAGTTCATTTGACTACCATCAGGCCCTTCCCCAATCCAGCAGAGCTCAGCTCTAAGAGAGAACACCTTGGTCTGCAGTAGCTGTTACTGTCTTGCCTCACTGGGAACACGGAGGAAACCAGTGTAGCTTGAATGCCTGTAGGCAGCTAAGAACAAAGTAAAGGGAGGGTGTCTTGCAGCAGGTGCTGTTCCACAGGTGGGAGATAGGCACACAACCCGGAGACTTCTTCTGAAAGAAGAGAGGGAGGCGGGTTTGCCTCCAGTGTTCTGGACATCAGGTGTACTGCGCTAGGGAAAATGGGCCGGTTGCTTACTGTGGCTACCATGGCTGTGTGAGATTGGAAGAAGGTTCACGACCATGAAACTCCTCCAGAGAGACAGTATAGCATACTCCTTTTCTCATAAAAAAGGTTTGAGAGGCTCCCCAAATTCCATCAAGGTAAGTACTGAAGGTCTCTCTCTGTTGACAATCCATGGAGTCCAAGAGAGATGGCAGTCTTTTCAAATACACAGACACAAAATGCAGAGCAAGGAACATGA
Source organism: Bos indicus (assembly GCF_029378745.1). Lineage (NCBI taxonomy): Eukaryota > Metazoa > Chordata > Mammalia > Artiodactyla > Bovidae > Bos > Bos indicus. The sequence continues at coordinate 98,894,982 of NC_091766.1, read as the reverse complement.
GAAATGAGGGGAATATGGCAAAAGCTAAGGAGCAAAGTGATCTCCAGTGACCTACTCTAAAGAAATGGACATCCACGAATTGCCTGAAAACAATGCAAATTACTCTTGAAAAAGCTCAGGGAGTTGTAAGAGAACACAGCTGGAAAACTAGACAAAATCAAGAAAATGATACATGGCCAAAGTAAGACTATGAATAAAGACTCAAAAACCAGAAACAAAACCAAACAGATTCTTGAACCAAAGAATACAATAAATGAACTGAAACAATCAATAGAGAGTTTCAACAACCAACTTGATGGAACAGAAGGAATCAGTGATTCAAAGACAAGTCATTTGATACTATTTATCAAAGACATGCATATACATAAGAAGATCATACTGTCACTCATAAAGTATCAGCAGTTACATTGCTTGTGAATTGGAAGAATTAATATTGTTAAAATGCCCATATCACCCAAAATCACCTACTGAGTCAATGCAACCCTGATACAAGTTCCAATGGTATTTTTTACAGGAATAGAATAACCAATCCTAAAATGTGTATGGTACCACAAAAGACCCCTAGATAGACAAAGCAATCTTGAGAAAAAAGAACAAAGCTGGAGGCATTCACTTCCTGATTTCAAGCTACATTACAAAGCTATTGTCATTAAGAATATAGGACTGGCATAAAAACAGATGCATGGATCAATGAAACAGAAGAGAGACATGAAATAAACCTATGCATAAATGGTCAATTAATTTACTACAAAGGAGCCAAGAATATACAATAGAGAAAGGACAGTGTCTTGAATAAATGGCCTTGGGAAAATAAACCACATGCAAAAAGTTGAAACTGGCCTACTGTCATATACTATACACAAAAATCAACAAAAAGTGAATTAAGGACTTGAACATAAAACCTAAAACCATAAAACCCTTAGAGGAAAGCATAGGCTGTACACTCCTGAAATCAGTCTTGGCAATAATTTTTTGAGTTTATTACCAGAAGCAAAAGCAACAGAAGCAGAAATAAATGAAGTGAAACTACATCAAACTAGAAAGCTTCTGCACAGCAGAGGAAACCATCAAGAAAATGAAAAGACAACCTGCCAAATGGAAGAAAATATCTGTAAATTATATATCTGAGAAGAGTTAATATTGCAAAATACATAAAAGGCTCAGATAACTCAATATCAAAGAAACCAAACAATTCAGTTAAAAAATGGGTAGAACTGAGTAAACATTTTTACAAAGAAGACATATAAATGGCCAAGAGGTCCATGAAAAGGTTCTTAACATCACTAATCTTCAAAGGAATATAAATAGAAACCACAATGAGACACCACATCACACGTCTTAGGATGGCTATTAGAAAAAGAAATAACAAGTGTTGGCAAATATGTGGAGAAAAGGAAGCCCTGTGCACAGTTGGTGGGAATGCAAATGGTGCAGTCACTATGGAAAATGGTGTTAATCAAAAACTTTAAACTAGAACTATAATATGATCCAGACATCTCAGTTCTGTGTATATATATCCAAGAGAATGAAATACACTCTGATGTTCATTGCAGTATTATCCACAATACCTAAGATATGGAAACAAGCTAAAGGTTTTTCAACAGATTTATCAATAAAAAATGTTTGGTATATACATGCAATCAAATACTATTCTTAACTTAATTGGTCTTAAAGAGGGAAATCCTGCCATATGCAACAGGAGGTATTAGCCTCAAGGACATTGTGCTACATGAAACTAGTTAGTAAGGAGTCCGGCCATATGAGGTACCTAAACCTAAAGTAGTCAAACTCATAATAATAGAAACAGAGCATAGAATGGCAGTTGCCAAAGCCTGTTGTTTATTCGCTAAGCCATGTCTGACTCTTTGTAACGCAATGGACTGCAGCATGCTAGGCTTCCTTGTCCTTCACCATCTCCCAGAGTTTGCTCAACTCATGTCCATTAAGTCAATAATTCCATCCAACCATCTCATCCTCTGTAACCACCTTCTCCTCCTACCTTCAAACTTTCCCAGCATCAGGGTCTTTTCCAATGAGTCCACTCTTCCCATAAGGTGACCAAAGTATTGGAACTTCAGCTTCAGCATTCATTTCCAATGAATATTCAGGACTGGTCTCCTTTAGGGTTGACTGGTCTCATCTCCTTGCTGTCCAAGGGACTCTCAAGAGTCTTCACCAGCACCACATTTTGAAAACATCAATTCTTTGGTGCTCAGCCTTCTCTCATATACGTACATGACTAACTCTCACTACTGGAAAAACCATAGCTTTAACTAGACAGATCTTTGTCAGCAAAATTATAGCTCTGCTTTTTAGTATCCTGTCTAGTTTTGTCACAATTTTTCTTTCAAGGAGCGAGGTCTTTTAATTTCATGGCTGCAGTCACCATCCACAGTGATTTTGGAGCCCAAGAAAATAGTCTCTCACTTTCCATTGTTTTCCCATTTATTTGCCATAAAGTGATGCCATAATCACTATGACCAAGATAATCACGATGGTGTGATCACTCACCTAGAGCCAGACATCATGGAATGTGAAGTCAAGTGGGGCTGAGAAAGCATCACCACGAACAAAGCTAGTGGAGGTGATGGAATTCCAGTTGAGCTATTTCAAATCCTAAAAGATGATGCTGTGAAAGTGCTGCACTCAATATGCCAGCAAATTTGGAAAACTCAGCAATGGCCACAGGACTGGAAAAGGTCAGTTTTCATTCCAATCCCAAAGAAAGGCAATGCCAAAGAATGCTCAAACTACCACCCAATTGCACTCATCTCACACGCTAGTAAAGTGATGCTCAAAATTCTCCAAGCCAGGCTTCAGCAATACGTGAACCGTGAACTTCCAGATGTTCAAGCTGGTTTTAGAAAAGGCAGAGGAACTAGAGATCAAATTGCCAATATCTGCTGGATCATGGAAAAAGCAAGAGGGTTCCAGAAAAACATCTATTTCTGCTTTATTGACTATGCCAAAGCCTTGGACTGTGTGGATCACAATAAACTATGGCAAATTCTGAAAGAGATGGGAATGCCAGACCACCTTATCTGCCTCTTGAGAAACCTATATGCAGGTCAGGAAGCAACAGTTAGAATTGGACATGGAACAAAAGACTGGTTCCAAATAGGAAAAGGAGTACATCAAGGTTGTATTATTTATTTATCTTATTTATTTATCTTATATGCAGAGTACATCATGAGAAACACTGGGCTGGAAGAAGCTCAATCTGGAATCAAGATTGCTGGGAGAAGTATCAATAACCTCAGATATACAGATGACACCATCCTTATGGCAGAAAGTGAAGAGGAACTCAAAAGCCTCTTGATGAGAGTGAAAGTGGAGAGTGAAAATGTTGGCTTAAGGCTCAACATTCAGAAAACGAAGATCATGGCATCTTGTCCCATCAGTTCATGGGAAATAGGTGGGGAAACAGTGTCAGACTTTATTTTTTGGGGGCTCCAAAATCACTGCAGATGGTGACTGCAGCCATGAAATTAAAAGACACTTACTCCTTGGAAGAAAAGTTATGACCAACCTAGATGGCATATTGTAAAGCAGAGACATTACTTTGCCAACAAAGATCCGTCTAGTCAAGGCTATGGTTTTTCCAGTGGTCATGTATGGATGTGAGAGTTGGACTGTGAAGAAAGCTGAGTGCCACAGAATTGATGCTTTTGAACTGTGGTGTTGGAGAAGACTCTTGAGAGTCCCTTGGAATGCAAGGAGATCCAACGAGTCCATTCCAGACGAGATCAGTCCTGGGATTTCTTTGGAAGGAATGATGCTAAAGCTGAAACTCCAGTACTTTGGCCACCTCATAGAAGAGTTGACTCATAGGAAAAGACTCTGATGCTTGGAGGGATTGGGGGCAGGAGGAGAAGGGGACGACAGAGGATGAGATGGCTGGATGGCATCACTGACTCGATGGACGTGAGTCTGAGTGAAGTCCAGGAGTTGGTGATGGACAGGGAGGCCTGGCATGCTACAGTTCATGGGGTTGCAAAGAGTTGGACACGACTGAGTGACTGAACTGAACTGATGTGGTAATCTTCAATTTTTGAATGTTGAGTCTTAAGCCAGCTTTTCTCTCCTTTTTCACCTTCATCAAGAGGCTCTTTAGTTCCTTTTTGCTTTCTGCCATTATGGTGGTATCATTGCATATCTGATACTGTCGCTATTTCTCCCAGCAATCTTGATTCCAGCTTGTGCTTCATCCAGCCCGGCATTTCACATGATATACTCTGCATAGACATTTAAGCAGGATGACAGTATATAACCTTGTTTTACTTTCCCAATTTTGAAGGGGAAGGGCAAATTGGGGAGTTGCTGTTTAACAGATAAGAAGTTTCACTTTTGCAAGATGAGTAAGTTAAAGACATCTGCAGTACAACACTGTGTCTATAGTTAACAATAGTATTATTTGCTGTCTGCCTTTCTTCCTTTTTTCCCTAAGTAAAATTAGGACTGCACAACTTTTTAAAGTGTATCATCTAACGGTAGTCACTGTTTCTGTCACAACTAATATTTTTGATTGTTTTTCTTGCCTGGTGGTAAAATCATTTCAAAACCTGCACTTTATCTCTTGAGTGATATACCTACAGCAGCCCAAGCACTGTTATAAATTCAACCTGATCTTTTCTGGGACTGTTTGAGTAGATAAATAGGAAAATGTAACTGTGTATTGCCAACCATTGACATCATTAGGCTTTCCACTGACATAATGAAAGATTAAGTTTGTGAGACCGTTGATTTCATCTAATTTTCAAACTGAGTTACTGCGAACCTCCATTAAAAATTCAAAGTATAATGTCAACGTTATAGAAGGACACAGTCTCTCTGTACACAGTACTCCTTTGGTGGCTTTTGCAAATTCAAATGTTAAAAATGAAGACAGGGATGCTTGGAAATAAAGACTCATTAAAGAGAACAGAGGGTAGAATATATTGCTAACCTTGTCACTTTTCAGAATTTATATTAGGTGACAACATAATTATTTAATATTCTTAATTAAATCTGTAGAATCATGGAAAACACAAGAAATATCTCTACTACTAGAATTTTACTTAAATAACCCCCCAAACACTTCGTCTGTTATGACATACAAACTTATGATAAAATGGTTTTCTTAACTTTAGAACTTAGAATAAATGCCAAGATAGGGATAAATTCACCTTTAAGCAGCTTGAAGATTTGTGCATTTATTTAACTCCAGTGATTCTTTAAAGGGCTTTAAAATTCTGTCAAACAATATCTTCTGGTTTTGTTTGTGGATGATCACCCAATTCAAAAAGACCTTGTCACAGTAAAGAATCTACATTACAGGAGACCTGGGTTCAATCCCTGGGTCTGGAATATCCCTTGGAGAAGGGAATGGCTACCCACTCCAGTATTCTTGCCTGGAGAATTCCGTGGACTGTAGCCTGCCAGGCTCCTCAGTCCACGGAGTCACAAAGACTTAGACCTGACTGAGCGGCTAACACTTTCACTTTGTCCTTAAAAACAACAATAATCCTAAGTATTATCACTTAATGTTTCCTTCAGGGTTTAATGATTATGAGGTAGTATACTTGGCATTTTGTGTGTCTATTGAATTTAAGTTCAGTTGACCACTACATGAAATTCAGGAGAAGAAATCTTTACATAGGTTAAGGGTATTTAGTTTTCCATTAAATATTTGCAAGATTATGCAATTAATTTCTTCCTAAATGTACAAAAATTTTCATTTTAAATGATTTTCAAAATAATTCCACTTATATCTCTATGTGCACTTAATGTCTTGGAAAAGAATATGGCCTACTTGTTTCATTGAATTTACTTTAGAGATGGTATAAAGAGGGCTAGTTCAATTCAGTGTATCTATTAGTCTTTTTTTATACTGAGATATAATTGAAATATTACATTAGTTTCAGGTATACAAAATAATGACTTGATGTTTGTGTATATTGTGAAATAACCACCACAATAAGTCTTGTTAACATCCATTACCATGCAGTCACAATTTTTTTTTCTTGTGATAAGGATTTTAGGATCTACACTCTTGACAACTTTAAAGTATGCCAACGCAGTATTACTAGCGACAGTCACCACACTGTATGTTACTTCCCATGCCTTGTTTATTTTGTAACTGGAAGTTTGTATGTTTTCACATTCTGCACCCATTTTTCCCCTTCCCTTCGCCCTAATCCCACCACTCTGGCAACCAATAATTTAATTTGTTCTCTGTATCTAAGGCTGCTATGAACATTGGGGTGCAAATATATTTTCAAGTTAGCATTAGTCCAAAAAGGAAGAACAGGTTTTCAAGGAAAAGTAGGAAGTTAATTCCTGAGATGCAAAATTTGAAGGGTTAGGAGGTTTTAGGTCTAGATGAATCACTCCCACCTCATTAGAGCAGTCAGGACATTGGTGACTCCTATAGGTGTAAATTCAGAAAACCCACCGGCCAATGCAATAGACATAAGAGATGCAAGTTCAGTCCCTGGGTGGGGAAGATACCATGGAGGAGGGCATGGCGACCCACTCCTGTATTCTTGCCTGGAGAATCCCATGGACAGAGGAACCTGGTGGGCTGCAGTCCTTGGGGTCACACAGAGTCAGACATGACTGAAGCGATTGAGCACTCACAGGTATGGATTAAACAATACTTGTGTTTACTGTAGTCAGGTCATTTAATTTTCATGGGACACAATATTATGTTAATAGATAACGTCATCTTACCTTATCAAGAAAATGACTTGATTAAATATTAAGTGAGAGGGATATATAAATGAGAGGAAATGTTCTAAGATGGTCTTTCCTATGTGAATCCCAGGGTACATCTTACTGCCAAGTATGGATATGTACAATCATGGAAAACACCTCTTTGAATGGTTTGTAAGTTTTTGACAAAACTTAAAAAGTGAGGATTTCAAGGAATAAGGATTAAGGATTTAGGGAAGATTAGGCTTACAATTTGGAGAAATTAGAAATGTAGGACACTACTAAGGCTTTGGAATATAAACCTGATAATGAGCCAGAGATTTTTATACCAGTTACCATTCCTAAAGCTTTATATTTTGTTATGTTTGTGAGTTAATCCTTCCTTGACCCTATATTGATTTGTATAAAAATGAGGGTATGAAGGAAATATTATTACAAATCTTGCCAGTATTCTAATTTCTCAATATATCCTAGCAATGTGGAAACAAATTGATTGATCTACATTTCTAGTCCAGAATTAAACATAACTATATTCAGGCTTTGATAAGAACCTTTCAGAAAAAAACAAAATATATTCTGGTCCCATCTTTAGCTATTTTTTCTTTATTTTTACTGAATATATATTTGCAATTTTGAAATGGTTGTCTTTCACTAAATATGATTTTTATTGTTCAGCCACTCATTTGGGTCTGACTCTTTGAGACCCCATGGGCTGAAGCATACCAGGCCTCTCTGTCCTTCACCATCTCCCAGAGCTTGCTCAAACTCATGTCCATTGAGTCTGTGATGCCATCCAACCATCTCATCCTTTGTTGTCCCCTTCTCCTCCTGTCTTCTATCTTTCCCAGTATCAGGGTCTTTTCTAATGAGACAGCTTTTCATATCAGATGGCCAAAGTATTGGTGCTTCAGCATCAGTCCTTCCAATGAATATTCAGGGTTGATTCCCTTTAGGATGGACTGGTTCAATCTCCTTGCAGTCCAAGGGACTCTCAAGAGTCGTCTCCAACACTACAGTTCAACAGCATCAATTCTTCAATGCTCAGCCTTCTTTATGGTCGAACTCTCACATCCATACATGACCATGGAAAAACCATACCTTTGATTATATAGACATTTGTCAGCAAAGTAGTATCTCTACTTTTTAATATGCTGTCTAGGTCTGTCATAGCTTTTCTTCCAAGGAGCAAGCATCTTTTAATTTCAGGGCTATAGTCACCATTTGCAGTGATTTTGAAGCCCAAGGAAATAAAGTTTGTCACTGTTTCCATTGTTTTCCCATCTATTTGCTATGAAGTGATGGGACCAGATGCCATGATCTTCATTTCTTGAAGGCCGAGTTTTAAGCCAGCATTTTCACTCTCCTCTTTCACCTTCATTAAGAGGCTCTTTAGTTCTGCTTTACTTTCTGCCATAAGGGTAGTGTCATCTGCAAATCTGAGATCATTGATATTTCTCACACCAATCTTGATTCCAGTTTGTGCTTCATCCAGCCTGGGATTTCACATGATGTTCTCTACAAAGAAGTTTAAGCAAAGTGACAATATAGAGCCTCGATGTACTTTCCCAATTTGGAACCAGTGTGTTGTTCCATGTCCGGTTCCAACTGTTGCTTCTTGACCTGCATACAGGTTTCTCAGGAGGCAGGTGAGATGATGTGGTATTCCCATCTCTTTATGCCACTAATAGAATTTAGTGGCATATAAGAGTTCAGTGAGGTCATATGGAATGGAATTTCAAGAGTTAATCCTCATGATTTCAAGTATAAGTTACCGGAAACTCTGCAGTGAGGAAGACAAAGAGGGAAGAGTTGACTGGCAGAATTACTGCTACTGCTACTGCTAAGTCACTTCAGTCATGTCTGACTCTGTGCAACCCCGTAGACGGCAGCCCACCAGGCTCTCCTGCCCCTGGCAGAATTACTGCTACCTATTAATGTAATGAATGTAGCAAGGAAAAAAAAAAAAAAAACTGAACAGACTCATAGCAGCAACAATGTTACTTTTCAACAAGTATTTACTTAGTGCCTATAGGACTGTGAAGAAGGCTGAGTGCCAAAGAATTGATGTTTTTGAACTGTGGTGTTGGAGAAGACTCTTGAGAGTCCCTTGGACTGCAAGGAGATCCAACAAGTCCATTCTGAAGGAGATCAACCCTGGGATTTCTTTGGAAGGAATGATGCTAAAGCTGAAACTCCAGTACTTTGGCCACCTCATGCAAAGGGTTGACTCATTGGAAAAGACTCTGATGCTGGGAGGGATTGGGGGCAGGAGGAGAAGGGGACGACAGAGGATGAGATGGCTGGATGGTATCACTGACTCGATGGACGTGAGTCTGAGTGAACTCCGGGAGTTGGTGATGGGCAGGGAGGCCTGGTGTGCTGCGATTCATGGGGTGACAAAGAGTCGGACAGGACTGAGCGACTGATCTGATCTGATCTATAGGTTGCAAGACTATTTGGTAGGCATTTGGGATACAAAGGTAAATAGGATTGCTATTTGTTTTGCTATAACTTCATCAAGAGGAAAACTCAGGTAGAGCCTGGGAAACAAATCTAAAAGTTAACTAATTGGATTCTCAGTCTAAAGAGAATGCTGGCACCAATGAAGAATAACTTCTTTTGTAAACTAGAAAAACAAAAACAAACCTCAAAGTCAGTTTAAAAAAAAAGTGCAGAGTAAATGAGGGAAAGAGTCAGCATAGGCAAAGTTCTAGTTATTGATTCAGATATACTGTGGGAGTCTTCAAGGACTTGTTTAAATTTAAAGAGAATACATGATATGATTCTTCAAACACTGAGTTTATCAATTGTTAGGTGAGCCTATTTGGGAATCTCAGCAAATGACCCTCAACACATAAAAGTATAGTTATCAAAAAATTTTTACTCTCAAAATATAAAATGAACATGCATCACATGTTTTTATTTGACTCGTGATTAATGAGGGCATTAGGAAATCCACTGTGCACAACTCTATAACAGAGTCACATTGAATTTCCAGGCAGTAGTCATGAGAGATGAATTCAAGATGACCCCCAAATCTCGTTTAGCACAACATCCTCAGTGTGGTGGGCAGATTATTTTGATGTTTAACAGTTTTTCCTCTTCATTATTTCACCAAAAACTCAACCCAAGCCATAGTCTTGAAAAGGTATGAAGTTCAAAAATGTAAAAGCATGACATTCATGATTTCCAAACATAAAAGCATATATCAAAGATTTTATTTAACCCATTAATTAATATGGGAAAATTAAGTCATTATGACTGGTCCAGTGAACATCTCATAAAATAGACTACCTCTAGTAAATTTAACAAAGAAATATTACAATAACATTGCTGGGTTAGATATAAAACTGGCTAATGCTCAACAGGCCATAATTCTTTGGAATAATCAATTACACCAGACAGAATTTCTTGTATCACTCCATGTAAAAATCTGCAAGTTAAGAAAAAAACTTTACTTAGTTTGAGACTATTAATCAACAGTAAAAAGTGAAATAAAGTAAATAAATTACTTTAGCCTTTCATTAGGTTATTTTCTTGCCACCTTTGTAATATCAAAAGGATCTGCCACTAAACTTTTTGCCTCACTTTTGCTTCATGTTTTCTTTTTCTTTTTATCCTGATAATCATTGCCAGCTGCCTTTCCCATGTGGATATTTCATTTGCTGAATCCCCTGTCATAAATATCTAACTATTTTAGTGATTTCATAAGCCCCTTTATCTTGGCATAAGGTGAAAGGGGAAGAACCTCTTTTCCTTTCTCATGATCATGAGAAAAAATATTTTATGCCCACAACACTCCATGGCAAAATCTTCCCTTTCAAGGTTCAGCCCCATCATTTTATATCTGGACTTGGGTAATCAGTAATGTAGGAAGAGTTGATTTATAAAAAGCATAAGGGTCATTTCCCTTTCCTTTAGATAAGAGGACATTTGTAATGTTAGGTATACTTCTTACACTTTGAAGCTTAGCCAAAATAGTTGTAGAGATTCCATATTAACATTCTGCTGTAGTTCACATGTCTCATCCAAAAATATTCACTCTAAGTTCTTGAAAAATGCCTATGACTAATTAGTTATCAGCCTACAAAGAGTTCTATTTGGAGAGCTCCCTGTTTCTCCCCTTATCTCTATATTCTGAATATACCCAGTTCTTATTTCTAATTGAAACTAAATGAAAGTTTCAATGCATACATTGAATATCAAATCTATATTGAAGTATAAAACTCATTTCCTAGTTCAAATCTGAGCTGAGAAGGTAAGCCCTGTAGCTCTGTTTCTCAAATGACAATCCTTGTACATGCAGTATCAGCTCATCAGGGATATTCACTAAAATGCAAAAAGCCTCTACCCAGTTGGGTCCATCATTATCTTCAGGCACTCTGTTAGGAATCTGTGCTTTTGGCAATTATGTAGATGGTTACAGTGCCCAGTCCGGTGTAGAAGGACTATTTTGCTGTTTAATGTTGATGGCTTTGAAATTTTTTAGGATTCCTTGGTGGCTCAGATGGTAAAGTATCTGCCCATAATGCAGAAGACCCAGGTTCTATCCCTGTGTTGGGAAGATCCCCTGCAGAAGGGAATGGCAACCCACCCCAGTACTCTTGCCTAGAAAATTCCATGGATGGAGAAGCCTGGTGAGCTACAGTCCTTGGAATTGCAAAGAGTCAGATAAGACTGAGCAACTTCACTTTCTTTGAAATTTCTGTGTATCCACTGGAGCAAAACTCCATTCAGAAGCAGTTGATCATTTGACTATTTGGCCATTTCATGAAAATGCTCCTATGACTCTTCCTCTACTTAAACACACACAATAGCATACCTAGGACAAGTTCAGAATTTCACAGTCAGTTCTAATATACATTTAATATCTTCATCTATTTAAATATATCAGTGTTCCTCTTTATTATTTACAAATAATGGAGAGTATCACATTTTACTCTGGACATATATTTAGTTTAAAACAATGGAAATATCCCCTGCTTTCATTTAGGTCAGTGTTCTGTAGACGATAAGTAGTTGTACATAATGACATAGATAGTCATGTCAAACATCTGCAATCGGACGTCTACCTCCTGCATATATTAGAAGCTCTTTGAGGACTGATGCACAGTCAAGGGAATACTGTTCTGCAGATAACAGGATGATGTTCTGGGTGGTTTTAGAACTGCTTGTTATCAGTTGTGGCCTCTGGGCTTTCATAGCGGGATATGGTTCTTGGCCTCATCCTTTGATATATTTTCAGGGCAGCTGTTCATTGGCTCACACACTAGCCTACTTATTAAATGGTTAATAAATCTGGTCCTCTGACCCAACTGGCATATAACAAGGAGAAAGCTGGAGTTTCAGACACGTACACAGTGACAGTTTCTGAGAAATGACTATAGTTGTGACCCCTGAAAACATTTAACAGGTCTACTTGTTCAGGACTTTTTCTTGTCCTTTTCTTTCTTGGCCATCACGCACAGATGTCTTTCCCCTTCTAAATGTGTGCTTCACGTATCAGAGGCATCCAGTCCCATCACTTCATGGGAAATAGATGGGGAAACAGTGGAAACAGTGTCAGACTTTATTTTTCTGGGCTCCAAAATCACTGCAGATGGTGACTGCAGCCATGAAATTAAAAGATGCTTACTCCTTGGAAGGAAAGTTATGACCAACCTAGATAGCATATTCAAAAGCAGAGACATTACTTTGCCAACAAAGGTTCGTCTAGTCAAGGCTATGGGTTTTCCAGTGGTCATGTATGGATGTGAGATTTGGACTGTGAAGAAGGCTAAGCACCAAAGAATTGGTGCTTTTGAACTGTGGTGTTGGACAAGACTCTTGAGAGTCCCTTGGACTGCAAGGAGATCCAACCAGTCCATTCTGAAGGAGATCAGCCCTGGGATTTCTTTGGAAGGAATGATGCTAAAGCTGAAACTCCAGTACTTTGGCCACCTCATGCGAAGAGTTGACTCATTGGAAAAGACTCTGATGCTGGGAGGGATTGGGGGCAGGAGGAGAAGGGGACGACAGAGGATGAGATGGCTGGATGGCATCACTGACTCAATGGATGTGAGTCTGAGTGAACTCCGGGAGTTGGTGATGGACAGGGAGGCCTGGCGTGCTGCGATTCATGGGGTCGCAAAGAGTCGGACATGACTGAGTGACTGAACTGAACTGATCTGATCTGATACTTCACGTATTGGTCCATCTTTGGAAAACAGACTCCTTCCATTTTCACATAGCCAGTTCCCATCCAATTTGAAGTTTCAGTTTAGGGGATGACTCATTCCAGAAGGCTTCAGTCATTATTTCTTTTATTAAAAAAAGGATACTTTTCATGTATTGTCATAAAAGTCTACAGATTATTCTGTCCTAGAATTCATAAAATTATACTGAAACTATTTGTCTGTCACCTCTGCTAGTCAAAGTGTTCTTAGACATTTTGTCTCTTTCAATATGGTTACTTGTTATGAAGCTTAGAATGTGGTAGGCATTCAAATAAGGATTGATGATTAAGTTAGTTATGCTTATCTGCACGGCAGTATCCAAGTCTATTGATAATGTTCACACATTTGAAATGCAGAAACAATATGAAGATTTTATTCAAAAGAAATTTTCCTAAATTTTCTATGCAATGTTATTATATTTTCCTATTTCTTTAAATGATACTTTCAGTTATATAGGTTATATATATTCATGTTTTAAGTCACTTCTCAAATAATTCTGTTCAGTTCTCTAATACACAAATTTTCAGTAACGTTAAAGTCTGTTAGATTATATATATCAGATATCTTTGAGATTAAATAATAGGTATTCCTTTATAATATACTGACTTCTACAAATTAATCATGAAAAATATATTTATTCTATAAAATATGTAAATAATAAGCTCAAAATTATTGGCTCTCATTTGTTAGTTGAGCAAAGAATTTCAGTATTTTATAAATTTCATTTTAGAAACCTAAAATACTCAGTTTATATTTCTATAATATGTTGATAATAAATAAAATTATGGCTCTCTACTTTGTTTAATGACATTTTTTAATTACTGAGAGTGATACATTTTTCTTTGATTTCTTTTTTGGGCATCTGATTGGAAGCTTGTTTTGAGAGCAAAGATACCATGAGAAAGGTGTAATTTTAATATGATTTTAATATCTGAAATGAGATTATTCTCTTTACCATTTGAAAAGTAAAAAATAAAGGCCTATGATGAATTCTAACTTAACTCCAAAGAGGTAACACAACACAGATTTCTTTGTTCTAAATCTTAAAATAAGTATCAAATTTCAATTAACTATTGCTAACATATAAAACTATATTGCTAATATATAAAACAATATGGCTACCATATAAAACATATAAGCTTACTATATTTGTAATAAAATAACTTTGATGTTTTTGAACTGTGGTACTGGAGAAGACTCTTGAGTTGGTGATGGACAGGGAGGCCTGGCATGCTGCGATTCATGTGGTTGCAAAGAATCAGACATGACTCAGCAACTGAACTGAACTGAACTTTCCACAATAACATAAGGAGATACTCTATCTTCAGTTCAGTTCAAAACCAAGCCAGGTTTACCTGTCCATCACCAACTCCTGGAGCTGGCTCAAACTCATGTTCATCAAGTTGGTGATTCCATCCAACCATCTCATCCTGTGTCATCCCCATCTCCTCCTGCCTTCAATCTTTCCCAGCATCAGGGTCTTTTTCAGTGAGTTGGCTCTTTGCATCAGGCAACCAACATATTGGAGCTTGCCATTAGTCCTTTCAATGAATATTCAGGACTGATTTCCTGTAGGATAGACTGGTTGGAGATCCCTGCAGTCCAAGGGACTCTCAAGAGTCTTCTCCAACACCACAGTTCAAAAACATCAATTCTTTGGCGCTCAGCCTTCTAAGGTCCAACTCTCACGTTCATACGTGACTACTGGAAAAACCATAGCTTTGAATAGACAGACCTTTGTTGGCAAAGTAATGTCTCTGCTTTTTAATATGCTGTCTAGGTTGGTCATAGCTTTCCTTCCTAGGAGCAAGCATCTTTTAATTTCAGGGATGTAGTCACCATCTGCAGTGATTTTGGAGTCCTCAAAAATAAAGTCTGTCACTGTTTCCACTGTTTCCCCTTCTGTTTACCGTGAAGTGATGGGACCAAATGCCATGATCTTTGTTTCTGAAGACTGAGTTTTAAGTCAACTTTTTCACTCTCCTCTTTCACTTTCATTAAGAGGATCTTTAGTTTCTCTTCACTTTTTTCCATAAGGGTGGTGTCATCTGTGTATCTGAGTTTATATATATATTATTCCCAGCAATCTTGATTTCAGCTTGTGCTTCATCCAGCCCAGCATGTACTCTCCATAGAAGTTAAATAAGCAGGACAACAATATACAGTCTTGACACACTCCTTTTCTAATTTGGAATCAATGTGTTGTTCCAACTTTATCTTAGTTGCATTTTATTCAACCAAGTACTACATCCATGTGAGTTAATATTCATGGCAAAAAATATGTTCTTACTTTATTTCACTACTTTTTGAAATGTAAATTAAGATGATAGGTTTATCCCAAGCCACATTAGACCCCCTCAAGTATAAATTATCTTTCTTGGCATGTTAAAAATATTATCTCTCTCCTGAACTAAAGTGTTGCATCTGTAACTGGAAAATAGTTGACTATATTGTCTTAGGGCATTTTTTGTTTTTGAAGTGCAGTGTTTCTTCGGGTAAATTAACATTGATAAAAACAGTTTTGGTGGGCTGGCAGCACTTATATTTACCAAACACAGTTTGAGATAACTGTTTTCATTATAGTAGCATCCTCTTATATATAATAGAAAATATCCCTGTTAATTTCAAACAATTCTTTCCTTGATTTTGAAGTAGTCATAGTGAAGTACATATTGAAACACATTTATAAACTCTCTCTTTCTAAAAACGATTCGAGAGTCTTACAAGAAAAACCAACTTAAAAAAATGGGACCAACTGATAAGGGTTAATGTGGTTGATTCCTGGCATCAGCAAATCTAGATTAATATAGGAATTCATGAGTAAATATAGAATTTCTTTAGGCAACCACTTTTATAAAATTCTGAATAAATAATTCATATGACCTACCACAGAGAGGGGCTTCCCAAGTCGCACAGTGGTAAAGAATCTACTTGCTAATGAAAGAGACGTGGGTTCCATCCCTGGGTCAAGAAGATACCCTGGAGGAGAAAATGGCAAACCACTCCATTATTCTTGCCTGGAGAATCCCATGAACAGAGGAGCCTGATGGGCTACAGTCCACAGGGTTGCAAAGAGTCAGACACGACTGAGCAATTGAACACGCATGCAGGGACCACAGTGAGAGATGTGATGCTCCAGTATATGCTTGTTTTTGGACTAAATTTCATTTCTTGAAAACTTCCCTTTGTTGATAACTTGCTTCTGATAGGACTGCACGTCATAGAACCCCTCCCCTTCAAACCTCAGGAGTGCTGGACTCATCACAAAGGCTAGACTGATTAGGAAGTTGGATCATGAGCAGGAATTCCTGATCTAAGATGCCTGCTGACACTGATCTAGACAGGAACCTTCACCTTTCCTCATGAGATTTCAGGGATGTTTCAGGTCCTCTCTTTCAGGATGCCTAGCGATTCTTCTCCTCACCTGACTCTTCGTTTATTTCTTCAGTAAATGCTTATGCCCTTAGATTTTACTTAGCTCTTGGGTATTGCTCTTAGCACTGAGCAAGTTCAAGTGAGGTCCTATAAAAAGAAGCCAATTGAGTACAGTCTTCTAGGGAACCATCAGACAGCTCGAGTAATCACTATTCTTTGGAAATAAAGCTTCTATGGCTTCCTCTGATACCAGGAATGTGGCTTATTCTTTCAGGGCTACTGATGGGTATTACCTACCCGATGAAACTAACTTTCACCTCCCCCTCTCTAGCAGTCATTTTCACTTCCCATCAGGCTAGGAGGTATCATAGAAAGATCACATGGGTGATAGGATCTACAAGAAAGAATGAAATGTAAACGCTAGAAAATTTTTAAAAGGTGGTGACAGAAATGGAGAGCATCTCTGACTGCCTCAATAGAACCAATAAGCAGAGGAAAGAATAAGTCAGAATGGAAATCTATCAGTTGGAAGTATTAAAACTGAAATGCAAAGGAAAAAAAAGAAAATGAAACAAACACCAGTAAAGACCATCCTAGAGCTAAGTGACAATATTAGAGTCATTGTATGTGTACGAGAAACTCAGAAGTAGAATAAAGGAACAGTACTTAAGAAAGGAATGCTGAAAAATTTCTGAAGTTAATCAGAGACACTAAACCGTAAATCCAAGAAACTGAGAACATCAAGCAGTATAAACACCAAGAAAAAACAAACCTATACATATTATATTCAAACTGTTGAAAACCAATGACAAAGAAAATCTTGAAAGCAGCAAGAACAAAAAAGTATTACTTACAAAAAGAAGAATAAGAGTACAGCAGCTCTTCTCATCAGAAACTATGCAAATAAGACAGAGAATTATATCTTTACTGTGCTGAAAGGAAAATGTCTATATAGAATTTTAGATTCCATGAAAAAAAATCCTTCAAAGTTAAAGGGGAAATAAATAATTTCTCAGTGAAACAGAAAAAAATGAATTAACTTGTTGCCATTAGACCTACTCCAGAAGAAATGCTACAGAATAGTTTTTGGGGAAAAAAGGATATGATCAATCAGAAAGTTAAACTGGCAGAAAGAAATAAAGAAGGTTGAAAATGAAAAAAAATAATTGTATTTTACCTTTACTCTTCACTTTTTCTTAAAGATAACTGAGGAAAAACATACCAACAATATTTTGGGTCTTAACAGCATAAAATCCATGACAACAAGGGCAGAAAAAAATGGGAGGGAGAAACTGATTTTACATAATTAAAAATATCTTACGCTCCACATGAGGTGGTATAGTGTGTGAAAGAGGTTTTAGATTGTTTTTTAAAGTATGTTGTAGACCCTAGAATGTTATTATTAGCAACCACTAACAATAATATAATCAATGAATGGGGTAAAATGGAACCATTAAAAAACTAAGTTAAAACCAGAGAAGGCAGGAAGAAAAAGAAACAGAAACAAATGTAAAATAGCTGACAAGATGCTACCATATACTCCACATAAAGAACCATTTGGAGTGTCAATATCTAAATCCGTTGTTCAAAGAGAATCTTCCAATGACTGGTTGGTGGTGAGAAAACAGAGTGATGTTTCAGGAATCATAATATTTTTGTTCTAACCAGTCTGGAGTCTAGTGCTTGTGGTCAGCCTATAGTCATCATTCAAACCTGCGTTCTACAGAACAATTGAAAGCTATACTTCAGATTATTATCAGTATCTTTTCAGGAGGATCTATGAGTCTTGTGACTCCATCGTTGTAATCATTAATTGCTTGAGTCTGCTCTTTGGGACTTGGGAAAGGCCTAGGAGGTTAAGCCTTTTTGTCCACAAATAAGAAAGGGTGCTTTTGAGCAGCCACAGAGGTACTTTTGTGCCTAGGAAGGCCCCACCGTGTCCTGCTTGACTTCAGGCCCCCTTTGTCTTTGATACCTCTTTGATCCTAAAATGAACCGGGATAGGAAAGAAAGCGAATAAAGTTTTAGAGAGAGATTAATCATAAACTCAGTACAGCAACTTGATTTTAGGGGACTCAGTTTCAGTAAGACAAAATAGAAATAGATATAAAGGCACCCAAGTAATTTTCTAAGGCTGATATGACTGTCATAAACTGGTAGCTTCCAATATAAGGAAAAATATAGGGCTCACTTAATGCTATTGATTTTTAAATAAAAACTAAAATAGTAGACCCCCCCTCCCCAAATCCAGCCATTTGAAACAAAAATAATCCACTCCAATTGGAAGTTAGTTCAGAAATGCAAGAACACTTCAGTCTTTGGGGGGAAATGGAAGAGACTATCTTAATAATAATATCTTAATCTCCCTACCAGAAAAAATATCATCAAAAACTTCAGCAAATATGATACCTAATTTAGAAATTCTAAAAAGAAAATTAATTAATGTCCAAGTCAGAACAAGAATAGCAGCACCTGAGAAACTTTTGTGTGTGAGTACAAAGATAAATATACTAAATATTCGTCTATGCTTAGTGGCTCAGTTGTGTTTAACTCTTTGCAATCCCATGAACTATAGCCCTCCAGGCTCCTTTGTCCATGAGATTATCTTGTCAGGAATACTGCTGTGGGTGGCCATTTCCTTTTCCATTTCTTTCATAGGGAAACAAATAAATGGCTAATATACAGCAGAAGAAGAAGAATGTATGTATTTGATAAAAATTCAATCAGTACATTGAAAAAGAATAGATGTTAAAAACATAATTATCACAAAAATATTTTTAAATATCCATATTATGAATCTGTATCAAATCAGTAAAATTATGTAGAAGGACTCATTCAAATTAACTTATACCCATAGTTTGTTGCTTAATTGAAAAATAAAGGGTAAAGTAGAGCATCATTAAAATTTATATTTGATTTTCTTTCAAAATATATAAATGTCTATTCATTCATAATTAGTTTGCTTTAGGATGTAGCATTTTAAGCAATGCTTAATTTATTTTCTCTAGAGCAAGAATTTTAAAATATTTCCACATCAATTCAGGTATAAAATTCTTCTAGAATTGCCTATGTTCCCCCAAATTGATGCATCTCTCTTTCTCATGCTAATGTTTGATAATTTTTTGTAATTTTCAAAGCAGCAAACTTAGTTGTAGCAAAATTATTATTTATTTGGTTTCCTGCATTGCATAATAATTAAATTATATAAGTTAAATGAAGTATATGTGGAATAAATAGACTTAGAATAAACCCTTCAAAGCCTTGATAAACACGCAATCCATTGTTAGGGAGTACATTATGAACTATGAAAATTCAATATCCTATGGAAATAATATATTTTACAGAGGTGAGAAAAACTATCTGCTAAACTGGTGAATAGCTTACTCAGTGACCAGTTAATGGATTTCCTGCTGTATGCTGCTGAAGGAAGATATAAAAGTAGTAAAAATATGACTACATAAACTAGAGATAAAGGTAAAATTCAGCAGATTCCTTTCTTCTTCAGAAGGCAAATTGATGTGTTTAAGGAGGGAAACAATGAGAAAGTTCCTCTACATTACTTACATTTGGCTTCCCCCCAAAATGCTAATCAATGAAGTTAGAACACACCCTCATACCATATAATAATCTCAAAATGCCTTAAAGAGTTAAATATAAGTTAGTACATCATAAAACTCCTAGAAGAGAACATAGGCAAAGCATTCTCTGACACAATCAAATCAATGTTTTCTCAGGGCAGTCTCCCAAGACAATAGAAATAAAACCAAAAATAAACAAATGAGACCTAATCAAATTCACAAGTATTGTACAGAAAGGGAAACCATACACAAAATGAAAAGACAAACTTGGACCAGGATAAAATATTTGCAAATGATGTGACCATCAAGGGTTTAATTTCCAAAATACGCAAAGAGCTCATCTAATTCAATAACAAACAACCCAAGCCAAAAAAAAAAAAAAAAAAATGGACAGAAGAGTTAGACATTTCTCCAAAGAAGACTACCAGATGGTCAATAGGCACATGAACAGATGCTCATCACCGACAATTATTAGAAAAATGCAAATCAAAACTACCCTGAAGTACCACCTCACACCAGTCAGAATGTCTATCACTAAAATATCTGTAAGTAATAAATGCTGGCGAGGGTGTGGAGAAAAGGGACCCCTCCCACACTGTTAGTGGGAATGTAAATGGGTAGAGCTGCTATGGAAAACACTGTGGAGATTCTTCAAGAAGCTAAACTACCATATGATCCAGCAATCCCATTCCTGGGCATATACCCAGATAAAACTATAATTAAAAAAATACATGTATTCCTATTTTACAGCAGCACTATTTAAAATAGGACATGGGAATGCCCTATTGCCCCTCAATGGATAGATAAAGAAAGTATGGTATATCTAAGCAAGGTAATATTACTCAGCCATAAAAAAAAAGAAATAATGCCACTTACAACAATATGGATGGACCTAGAGATCATCATACTAAGCGAAGTAAGCCAGAGAAAGCCGGATACTATATAATATCACTTATATGAAGAATCGAACACAAATGAACATATCTACAAAACAGAAGCAGACTTTCAGACATAGTGAACAAACTCGTAATTGTCAAGAGTTAGGATGGGTGGGGGAGGGAAAAATTGCGAATTTGGATTACCAGATGCAAATTATTACACATAGAACGAATAGGCAAGAAGGTCATATAGTATAACAGTGTACTATATTCAATATTCTGTGATAAACCATAATGGAAAAGAATATGAAAAAGAATATATATATATCCAAATCACTTTGCATTACCACTGAAATTAACACAGTGTTTTAAATCAACTATACTTCAATAAAATTTTTGAAAAAAATCTTGGTTACTAGCTAAGGGAAGTTTTACTTAAAGCACAAATGACACAGTAACAGAGATCAGGTTCTATTTCCTTATAACTGACATCAGAGAAGAAATGTCCTAAGATACTCATGGCTAAACAGTTATTTGGGCTTCCCTGGTGACTCAGACAGTAAAGAACCTGCCTGCAATGCGGGAGACCTGGTCTTGATCCCTGGGGTGGGAAGATCCCCTGGAGAAGGGAAAGGCTACCCACTCCAGTATTCTGGCCCAGAGAATTCCATGGACTGAGGAGTCTGGCAAGCTATAGTCCATGGAGTTGCATAGAGTCGGACAGGACTGGGTGACTTTCATGCACACACAAATAGTCATTTAGGAATCAAAACTGAAATGTCAACTTTACCCAGCAGGACTGCAAATCTCACAGGATTCCTATTATTCTATTATTTGTCCAGGGATTTGTAAGGAATATTTTTAAAATACTGAAGGTGATATTTTTTAAAGGCCTCATTAAATCTTTACATCCTCTTCATACAAAGTCTGGACTTTGTATGTCCAAAAAGCCCATTCTCACTCTGATCAGTACAGCAAGCCACAGTTTTCACTAAATGTAACTCTTACATCATTTATGATTTTAATTATATAAGGCTTATAGTGTTGATTGAGATGTAACTGAAACTGTTTCTAAGAGCCATGTTTCAAGTGAGGACATTTCACATAGAATGAATTATTAGTATGGGCACGTGATGGTCTCTAGATTTAAAGCTTAAACTACCATAAGCTATCATAGCTTATTCAGCTTCTTTTCTATTTACATTATATTATTTCCAATATTGGCAATTATAAGAAATGTTACAGAGATAACCTTGCTCAAATGTATCCTTACTATGTAAGAGATTCATCTTCAGGGTAGATTCCTACATTTAAGATTTATGAGTCAAAAGTTAAGTTCATGTATAATTTTGTTCAGCTCAGTTCAGTTCAGTTCAGTCACTCAGTCATGTCTGACTCTTTGCAACCCCATGAATTGCAGCACGCCAGGCATCCCTGTCCATCACCAACTCCCAGAGATCACCCAAACTCATGTGCATCGAGTCAGTGATGCCATCCAGCCATTTCATCCTCTGTTGTCCCCTTCTCCTCCTGCCCCCAATCCCTCCCAGCTTCAGGGTCTTTTCCAATGAATCAACATTTCCCATGAGGTGGCCAAAGTATTGGAATTTCAGCTTTAGCATGAGTCCTTCCAATGAACACCCAGGACTGGTCTCCTTTAGGATGGACTGGTTGGATCTCCTTGCAGTCCAAGGGACTCGCAAGAGTCTTCTCCAGCACCACAGTTCAAAAGCATCAATTCTTCCGTGGTATTGTCAAATGCCTTCCAGAAGGAGTGGACCTGTTTGCATTTCCACCAGCAGCAATGAGAATGCCTGATAGCACAGCTTCACCAACAGATATTTTTTTTTCCCAGTTTTACTAGTAGGAAATAGTATCTCTTGTTCTTTACTGTATTTCTGTAAAGATGAGTTTGAAATTTTTTCTACATTTTCAAAATCCATTTATATGTTTTTTTTTTTGTTGAATTGCCTGTTCATATATTTTTTCTCTCATTATCAGAAATTTGCTTCTTAATGCAACAATTTTAAGTTTCTTGGTATAGGAATGTTAGTTCTTTGTTTTATATACTGCAAACATTTCTTCCCATTTTAATAGTTTTTTATTATTTTAATGGTTGATTTTCATAATACAAATCTTTAAAAGACAGAAAAAGTTTTACATGTTTAAATTCATTAATCTTTTCATTTTGTTGCCTCTGTATTTGAGTTATAGTTAAAAAGTCTTTCCCTTCACCAAGATTTAAGAGAATTTCACCCATGTTTCCTCTCAAACTTGTATAGCTTTATTTTTTACATTTGTATCCCTAATCTAATAGAACTTCTTTCTTTGTGCAAAATATGGATTTTTTTTCCTATTTACAAATGACAACCAAGGCGTCAAAAATTTTAATTAAACGTCTGTTTGTTGACATCTAGTTTCTGCTCAGAGATGAGACACCTGAAATGAGTGCTGCTTCCAAGCTTTTGGGCTTCCCTGGTGGCCCAGGGGGTAAAGCATCTGCCTGCAATGTGGGAGACCTGGGTTTGATCCCTGGGTTGGGAAGATCCCCTGGAGAAGGAAATGGCAACCCACTCCAGTATTCTTGCCTGGAGTATCCCATGGACAGAGCAGCCTGATAGACTACAGTCCACCGGGTCGCAAAGAGTCGGACATGACTGAGTGACTTCACTTCTTCACTTCTAAG
The DNA here is from genome assembly GCF_029378745.1 of Bos indicus. Classification (NCBI taxonomy): domain Eukaryota; kingdom Metazoa; phylum Chordata; class Mammalia; order Artiodactyla; family Bovidae; genus Bos; species Bos indicus. The sequence goes on along the minus strand of NC_091766.1, from coordinate 98,871,557 downwards.
CTTTTAGAGGAAAAAAGCCAGACCAAGTACAAATACAGAACTTTCCTTGAGCTTACTTAAGCACTGAGGTTGCAGGGCAACAGACTAACCTAAAATCTAAGGAGATGCCTCCAGGGAAAGACTGGACACCGGCAATACCTTATGAAGCAGTTGGGTACCAGGAAGAATGTATTTAGTCTGGTGTGTGATGTGGTCATCAGCAGCACATTGGTGATGGAGTGTGACACCCATGGGTCCACAGAAATTAACGGAGTACCTTCTTTTCAGCGTTTTCTCATTGAACCCCAGTGGGTGCTCAGAGACATTACTGGGTGAAGTTACAAAGAAAATATTCTTATCTTAGACCTAGGAAGAACACTTGTGGCTCTGGTATGAAGGGCATGCAAGTGCACTTGTTCTTTTCTCTACTCTCTCCCCTAAGGAATTAAAACCTTCATACTGGAGGTAAGAACAGCAAACACCGTCATCCTTGGGCACTGAAGTGAACATGTGAAGGCAAAGAACAGAAAACAAAACTGTCCCTGGAGAAGGAGAAGAAATGTAAGGTAGACCCAGAAATACATCCAGGGAGGGGCGGGGACCTGAGAAGAATAAATAGCTGAGACTCAGGGATTTGGTGCTTGTCTAAGACTTAGGTTAAATCAGAAATATAGAGTACATTCTTCCCATAACACCAGGCTAAAAATAGATAATACTGTCAGTCAGGGTTCTTCAGAGAAACAGAACCAATAGAGTGTGTTTAAAGTATCTCAATATTGCAGAATTTTCTAAGTAACTCTTCAGCCCTAGAATGGCTGCTTTTGCTGTGTTTCTCTAATTACTGCACCCTGCACTTGCCCTTTAGGGGTTGTTCAATGACTTATGGGCATATTGCACATAAAATATTAGACACAGCCATGCTTTTATGTTTCTTTTATTTCTCTATAGGATTATAATGTCTAAAATTCCTGGCAGTTTGGTTGTGCGGAACTATATATAATTATTTTCTCCCTTGCCCACGGAGAATTTAGGAGGCTCTTGGTTACTTTCTCTTTAAATCTTTTTCAGACGTCAGCAAGTGATCAGATTCTCTGAGGAGGACCAGCAGTGGTGAAGGTGGGGCTTCCTTAGCATCCTTATCTGTTTTCTGAGACGTCAGCCCCTTGAGTTCCGTCTTTGATGTTTTCTGGTGCCTTCAAAGTTCATTGTTTATTTTTAACCTAAGTTTTATAATTATTAGTGATATAGGTTCAGTCTCATATTCTGCTGAGGTCATTAATAATGTTTATTCTAACTTTTTAAAATTCTGTTTTCTGGAGGTACTAATTCTAATCTATGTAGGAAGAATTTTAATTTTGACTTCTACTACTTGTTCAATTTAATTTTCTTGTTTATTTTCATTTTACTTAAATAGTGTGAATCAAAAAATAATTATAAAACACATAAAATGAACATTCCAATTAGTTTTCCATTCAAGAGTATCTTGATTTTTATTTGATATTCATGATCAAGTTATTCTAGCTACATATGAAAGAATAAAAGATGTAGAAATTAAATAATATTGTCCATAAAGAATGTGAATATCAGGCTATTCAAATTTAAGTCATTTGGAAAGAGATTTCTAACAGATTTGATATGAAAGTGTTAGCAAATTTTACTGTTTCACTTAAGCTGTTTTAATTGCTGTTGAAAAAATAAGGAATAAAATCTAAAGTTGCAAATTATTTTCGTAAGGTCCAAGGGGATTTTCATGATATAGACCTTTTATAAAGTTTCATTTCACACACTGGAGTTTTGAGAGCTTTGATTTTTTAAATACATGACAGATAGAATTCAGCCTTAGAAGGCTGTGCTTTGACACTATAAATCGGTCACATTGCAGACTGAGATTTATCATCGTTTATGGGCATCTTACACTCCTGTTAGAAGTTTAAAGCATGATTATTAACACTTGTATTATAGACTTTGAAGAAGCCCCCAGGGTTCGTCAGTCAGTGATGCAAGTTGAAACAGTAAATAACTAACTCAATTTATGAGAGAGAGAAGACAGGTTATTTTTGCAGAGTTTAACAATCAAGACAAAAATATTGGTCTCATGATGGAAGTTTAAGTCTTATAATTAAGCTTATCACCCTGTGACCTTATCAAATTGATGAAAGTAGCTGCAGATTCCTAAGTTCCTGGTGGCACAGAGTAGACTGATACAGTGGAAACTGCTAAAGGACTCTGCCTATTTCAGGGTATTAAAAACTATACACTAACATAAATGAATGATTCATGGCTTCTAAATGATTAATGTGTGAAAAGAATTATAGTAAGAAAAATGATTATGAGTAGACTATTATCTGGGCCAGTTTCTAAAACACTGGAGATTACCAGAAAATGTTGAAGTGATATGAAGTGAAAGTTTACAATTACTTTAGCAAAGATGAAGAATTGAACTCTATAACACTTATTTCACAAAAAGCTTTATATCATATTAAGGAGTAAATGAACATACTTTTAAAGTTTTTAAGAAGTATAAGATCATTAAACAAACACTTGGCAATCTGACTTGCAAATACTTTTTTGATGAACTTCAGTCTCTTTGGAAGATGTTTCAGTTCAGTTCAGTTCAGTCACTCAGTTGTGTCTGACTCTTTGTGACTCCATGAACCGCAGCACGCCAGGCCTCCCTGTCCATCACCAACACCCAGAGTCCACCCAAACCCATGTCCATCCAGTTGGTGATGCCATCCAACCATCTTATGCTCCGTTGTCCCCTTCTCCTCCTGCCCTCAATCTTTCCCAGCATCAGGGTCTTTTCAAATGAGTCAGCTCTTCATATCAGATGGCCAAAGTATTGGAGTTTCAGCTTTAGCATCAGTCCTCCAATGAACACCCAGGACTTATCTCCTTCAGAATGGACTGGTTGGATCTCCTTGCATTCCAAGGGACTCTCAAGAATCTTCTCCAACACCACAGTTCAAAAGCATCAATTCTTCGGCACTCAGCTTTCTTTATAGTCCAACTGTCACATCCATACATGACCACTGGAAAAACCACAATCTTGACTAGACAGACCTTTGTTGACAAAGTAATGTCTCTGCTTTTTAGTATGCTGTCCACTACAGTGTTCTTGCTTGGAGAATCCCAGGGATGGGGAAGCCTGGTGGGCTGCTGTCTATGGGGTTGCACAGAGTCGGACACGACTGACGCGTCTGTAATAAAATAATAATAATAATAACTAGGTTGGTCATAATTTTCCTTCCAAGGAGTAAGCATCTTTTAATTTCATGGCTGCAATCACCATCTTCAGTGATTTTGGAGCCCAGAAAAATAAAATCAGCCACTTTTTCCACAGTTTCCCCATCTATTACAGACCATTTTTCTAAGAGCCTGTGGCTGTCACATATGGTGGGAAAAGACCAGGAAAGTGAACCTCTTTGAAATCTGATATAAATGATGGATATGGATTGTTAAACACTGAACATGAAAGTCTATACACATAGATCATCAACTTTTACACATATACTTTGATTATAAAAATAAATAACAATTAAATCCTTACTGGAGGAATATCATTGCTAACTGAAAAACTACTTCTACTGTACAACTCCTGAACTTAGCCATCATCAGATCGTAATCTTACATGTCACATACATGGTTTTGCCGTTGACATTCCATTTTCTTGCCAGTTAGAGGTAATACAGGTTAGCAGCTTTACTCTGGCTAAGTCTAGATAATAAGGCAGGTAATGAAGTCCCAGCAGGTGAGTCATGCCTTCCAGGGTCTCATGTGGTGAAACAGCCACACAGATCAGCACTAGTATTTGCCACTTCCAGCGCCTCTCTCTGCCTGCTATTTCAGCAGCTAATAATGCAAGGGCTTCACTGCAGAAATGTTCATCTTTTACATCACGTATTCCCCAAACTATGTGTTGCTCATTGAATGCTTTAGCCTGAAACATATTTTGCAGTTCCCTAGAGGATATAGACATATAAGGTGAAGCTCAGACATGGGAACATTACCAAATATACCCTAATTTAAAGTTACGTTTTCTTTTCCAAATATAAGAGGGCTACTTACAGACTTGGCATATAGACTCTATGCGTGTATGCTCCGTCTCTCAGTCACGTCCGACTCTGTGACCCCAGGCACTGTAGCTTGCCAGGCTCCTCTGTCCATGGGATCTCCCAGTAGAGAACACTGGAGTGGGTTGCCATGCGCTCTTCCAGGGTATCTTCCCTACCCAAGGATTGAACCCACATTTCTTGTGTCTCCTGCATTGGCAGAAGACTCTGCCATGGATACTTTACCACTGAGCCATCATAGATTCTATAACATTAGTCAAAAACTATATATTAGTTAGGAAGAAAGCAATGGCAACCCACTCCAGTGTTCTTGCCTGGTGAATCCCAGGGATTGGGGGAGCCTGTTGGGCTGCCATCTATGGGGTCGCACAGAGTCGGACACAATTGAAGCGACTTAGCAGCAGCAGCAGGATATACTAGTTATATGTAGTAAATGATGTTGTTCATTGTTTTTGTCACAGTTTTTTTTTTTTTTTTTTTTTACTCCGTGCTGGCTTAGTAATACTTAGACATCTAATATTTAGAAATATTTAAGTATTACTTAATGTTATTTTAATAAGTGAATATTATTAGAAATTTCTGGTAAAATAATAAGTATTATCATGGACTTGAACATTTATAAATCTTCATTAACATTTTTATATTTAATAGAATTGGGAAGATTATTTTATTAAAAACTGATTAAAAACATTTATTTTTTATGATAAAAGGTTTAAAAAGAACGAACAAAAATAACATATGTCCCAACTAAACTTTCCTTCATTCTTTATTATACGAATTCAATGTAGATGTTCTTATTCTTGGTTTTCATTTCTTCCCCTCTACACCCCCGAACATACCTGTTTAAGCCTTATTTAACAATTTCTTTAATAATTAATTGTTTTAGTGGTTTAACTATCGGAGCTTCCCTGGTGGCTCAGAGGGTAAAGAATCTGCCTGCCATGCAGGAGACCCAGGTTTGATCCGTGAGTCAGGAAGACTTCCTGAAGAAGGGAATGGCAACCCACTCTAGTATTCTTGCCTGGAGAATTCCATGGACAGTAATAAATTACTTTTATGTTCTAGGGCTTCTACTACATTAAGTACCTTATGTAATCATTTAATTTGAAAACCTATGCCATCAAAGCATAAACTGCAGAGAATTCAACCAAATACTTTTTAAAAAGAGAATTATGTCATTAAATCTAAGATTGATTATAGGGTGAGAAGCTATACAAAGAAACTGACCTGACATTAGACAAAAATTTTGAATGGCATACATAAACTACAAAAATAAATTATTTCACATACAAAGTCATATTTGAAATTATACAACAGAGCTTATTTTCATTTGCTACATTACATTTCAGAGAAAAATTTTTCACAAGTATTGCTTCTTTCATTCTTTTTATATTCTTTTCAGATTCACAAGTGCTCATACTCTCAAAGAATCTGCTTCTAGTCTCATCTAAAATTCTAATGTTGCTTGAAATAAAGTGGAAAAAATAGGGTAGCAGAACAACTCTGTGTTCACTCTTTAACTTGTGTTTTAAAGTCCATTGGAGAGCTAGTTGCTACATATTGTAATAGACAGGTTTTGCTTCAGAGGCTGATTACTTTTATTGATTAACACTACAGCTGATTTACTAGCTTTTGCCTGCCTAGAGAACACTTGATTCTTTGAGGAAGGTGAAGCTTGTTGAAAAACACTTGCCAAACTGTGTCTGTCAGAGCAGAACAGAGAGGAAGTTGCTTCTCTTCTAGTTGAGTAAGACTGAATGAGCAGGCACATGAACAAATACAATTTTCTGCTCTGGAAACACTGACTACAAGCAAAATATTAAACACTGTAATTATAAAAGAAAAGTTGCAATAGTGATGCTTACAGAATCCAAAATAAAAATCCATATATAAAAAACCTAGTAAAATAAATTTTGCAGATTTTTTATGATATTCTTTATATCCCTACATATTTTTCAGACTATGTACTTAAAAAAAAAATTATGTACTGTAGCCTACCAGGTTCCTCTGTCCATGGGATTCTCCAGGCAATAATACTGGAGTGGGATGCCATGCCCTTCTCCAGGGCATCTTCCCAACCCAGGGATCAAACCCGCATCTCTTATGTCTCCCATATTGGCAAGCAGGTGCTTTCCCACTAGTTTTGCTACATTTGCTACATTACATTTCAGAGGAAAAAAATTTCACAAGTATTGCTTCTTTCATTTTTTTGGTATTCTTTTCAGATTCACAAGTGCACATACTCTCAAAGAATCTGCTTCTAGTCTCATCTAAAATTCTAATGTTGCTCGGGAACAACCTGTGACGCCCATGTGTAAAGATGCACTTAGTCCCTCAGTCGTGTCCGATTCTTTGTGACCCCATGGAGTGTAGCCCACCAGGCTCCTCTCTCCATGGGGATTCTCCAGGTAAGAATACTGGAGTGGGTTGCCATGCCCTCATCCAGGGGATCTTCCCAACCCAGGGATTGAACCCAGCTCTCCTGATAATGGGACCGAAAAAACTGTTTTAATTCAAATTCATTTTTAAATCAAATTTTGAATTCTAATTGCTATTTATATTCCTTACTTGGTGGCTCAGACAGTAAAGAATCTGCCTGCAATGCAGGTGACCTGGGTTCAGTCCCTGGGTTGGGAAGATCCTCTTGAGAAAGGAATACTACCCACTCCAATATTCCTGCCTGGAGAATACTATGGGCAAAGGGGCCTGGCAGGCTGCAGTCCATGGGGTCACAAAGATATTCTTTACATTCTTACATATTTTTCAGAACATCTATTTAGAAAGAATTATGTATAAATGTAATAGCATCCAAAATGTTCTGTTTTGTTCTAATTCAGGTTTTCAACTCTATAGTTACTATTGAAAAAATCCAGTGTCTGACTTTAAAATAATTTCAGAAAAGGATGTAAATTGAGTTTAAGAAATACTAGAGTAATGTGGACAAAGTTATAAAGTCAATAAGAAGCACAGACAGAACTCCTGACACCCATGTAGTGCTAACTCCAATTCAATGGATCAACTTTACAAGTAAAGGTATGTCAGTATCAGTAATCAACAGTGTCACTAGTTAGTGGATTACAGTGTACACTAGTATTCTGTTCTATTAGATAGAGATTGTTTATCTAATCGCATTTGGAACAATTATAACCCCTAAACAGTTTAACAATATAAACCCATTACAATCATAATTAAATATCCAAGTACAAACAAAAAGAAAAACACTTTTCAGTGTGCCTCAACAGTTAGGAGAAAATGACTAACTGAATTTATAATGAAAGGAAATCGAGGAAGACAATGATCCAAAATGATTTGAAAAGTAAAATCTTAATGAATTATTGATTAAGAATCTAGAAGAAAGATACCAAGATCTCTCTCACCAGTCTTTAAGTATAATTATAAAAAAGTTAGGAAGAACCCACAAAACTAACTAATATATATTCACAATATTAAGAAGAAAATTATAAGTACAATAAAATATTATGAATCTTAAAGACAAAGCAGCAAGAAAATTTCCATTTCTAGGTATGTATGACTATCTTATAGGACAGGAACTAGACAGTGTATTAAAAAGCAGAGACATTACTTTGCCTACAAAGGTTCCATATAGTTAAAGCTATGGTTTTTCCAGTAGTCATGTACGGATGTGAGAGCTGGACAATGAAAAAAGGCTGAGTGCCCAAGAATTGATGCCTTCAAACTGTGGTGCTGGAGAAGACTCTTGAGAGTCCCTTGGACAGCAAGGAGATCAGACCAGTCAATCCTAAAGGAAATCAACCATAAGTATTCATTGGAAGGACTGATGCTGAAACTCCAATACTTTGGCCACCTGATTCAAAGAGCTGACTCTCTGGAAAGGATTCTGATGCTGGGAAAGATTGAAGGTGGGAGGAGAAGGGGATGACAGAGGATGAGATGGTTGGATGGCATTAATGATTCAATGGACTTGAGTGTAAGCAAACTCCGGGAGATGGTGAAGGACAGGGAAGCCTGGAGTGCTGCAGTCCAAGGGGTCGCAAAGAGTCAGACAGAATGAGTGAGTAAACAACAACTCTTATGCTATAAAAAGAAACATCTTGATGCAATTTAATTGGAATTAGGTTTTACTGTCTAGTGAGGAGGAGGAAACAAAATGAGATGAACTTCAACTTTTTTGCTACTTTTCCCAAGAGACATGTGTTATATCATAAGTAGCTCAAGTGAAGATGCTGAGGAGCTGAGTAGAAAGCTTCATGTATGAGACGAGCCGCCAGTCCAGGTTCGATGCACGATGCTGGATGCTTGGGGCTGGTGCACTGGGACGGCCCAGAGGGAGAGTATGGGGAGGAAGGAGGGAGAAGGGTTCAGGATGGGGAGCACGGGTATACCTGTGGCAGATTCATTTTGATGTTGGGCAAAACTAATACAATATTGTAAAGTTTAAAAATAAAATAAAATTAAAAAAAAAAAGAGTGAGAAAAAGCGAGGTTTAGGCTATCAGAGGGCTTCCCAAGTTGCTCAGTGGTAAAGAATTCACTACCAATGCAGGAGATGCAAGTTTGATCCTTGGGTTGGGAAGATCCTCTGGAGAAGGAAATAGCAACCCACTCCAGTATTCTTGCCTGGCAAATCTCATGGACAGGGAGCTTGGCAGGCTACAATCCATGGGACCACAAGGAGTTGAACACAACTTAGCGACTAAGCAACAGCAATGCTATCAGAGTTGAAGAGACAAATACTGGCATTCAGGAATTAGGTGAGTGAGATCTCAGGAAAAATAAAATGCAAATCAATACCTTTTCATCTCAATGTATTTTTGTTATTTGAATGCAGCAGTGAAAAAGACTGACGATTCAGCAAAAAATAGTAGCTAAGCGACTTAGCAGCAGCAGCAAGAGTCTTAGAAACTAAACACGGCTTTTGGCAGATTGTTGTCAAGATTGTTATGCACAAAAGGAAGAGACAAATGGTAGGATTTTAGTATAGATCATAAAGGGAGATAGTCTGGAAACCAACTGATCAAAATAGAAAACACCTTAAAATCACCTCATTCCAAGACTGATTCAGATCATCTATCCTTTCTTTAATATGTTCAGAACCGAACTGTACACTTTTTCCAGAAAGATGGCCTTATCCAGAGCCTCACATACAACATCTGCATTCAATGAAACATTAGAGTTATATCAAGGAAATAAGACCAAGAGAAACAACAAAAAATAGAAATACCTGGATGATCCAAATATCAACATTATCAAAAATTGTTTAAACTACTACTAACAAGTTCAAAAACATAAGTCAGAAGAAATAAAATTTCAGATATAAACTGAAGTTCATAAAAAGAGTAACTGGCACTTCTAAAACTGAAAAGTATAATAGCTGAATTTATGTATTTAATATGTGGAAATAAGAACAAATTAGACACAAATCAAGAGACAATATTTAAATAGAATGATAGGTCAGAGACAAAAAGTAGTCTGAAAATACATATAACAGAATAAGAGTTATGGTGCTCATAGATGAAAATATTTAATGTTTGATTCAGAAGAAAAAGAGAGAAATGGGGCAAAATATGAGAAGAGATGATGGGTTGTCTATGGCCATACCACCGTGAATGAGGCCAATCTCATCAGAGGTGATGATAGATAAAATAGTTTATAATGATAAAACTAAAAAACAATGGACAAAATACATCCATTTATGCAATTTCAGAAGTTCTACGAAACCCAACAGGAAAGAGCTGAAGAAAAACACACTTAGTGCAACTGTTAAGAAAAAAATAAAGAAAAGTCTTAAACATAACAAACTACAGTTCATGTTGAAAGGAACAACAAAATGAGTTGCATTCACAAGAAACAAAATGGATCAGCATCTGCTAAATGCTAAAAGTAACTGCCAATATAATATTAATATTTGCGGTGGGAAATACCCTTCAGGATATTGACAAATGAAAGATTTTCAAACAGAAACTGGGGGAAAACACTCTATAGGGAACCAACACTAGGAAAAAGTGGCTGGACATTTTTGACTTGAATCTTTCATGAGGTTATGTTCAGATATCAGGGCTGCAGTTATCTGAAGGCTGAATGAGTTGATTCTGGGTGACTCACTTCCATGGGCTTGTGCTGCCGCTAAGTCGCTTCAGTCGTGTCCAACTCTGTGTGACACCATAGACGGCAGCCCACCAGGCTGCCCTGTCCCTGGGGTTCTCCAGGCAAGAACACTGGAGTGCGTTGCTATTTTGTTAATTATTGATGGGAGACCTCAGTCGTTCTTGATATACCAGTTGGGTCTTTTCGTAGCATGGCTGTCGGATTCTCCCAGAGTGAAAACAGCAGGGATTCGAGATAGAAACAGGCACGTCTTTTATAGCTTATTCTCAGAACTACTATTCCATATCTAGTATTCTTTTGATAGTAAGGGTAAGCTTTGTTTCAGTAAAGAAGGGGTACTACATAAGGACAAAATACCAAAAAAGTAATATTATTGGAATTCATCTTTTAGGCTGACTCCCAAAGGTATTTAAAAAAAAAATTAAAAAAACTAGTACTATAATTAACAAGCAGCTATAATTCATAATCAGATAAATGCAAGTTAAACTACATATGCATGCATGCTTAGTCATGTCTGACTCTTTGTGACCCTTTGAACTGTAGCCCACCAGGCTCCCCTCTTCTGTGATTCAGTTTCTCAATTTCTACCTCCTCAACGGCTTGAAATGTTAAACTATAGGACAGCATATTCTGTGTCTGAATGTGTGGGTATTGGGTGCTCATTCACATTTCAAACTAAAGAGGATTTTGGCAATATCTAACAAAAGTACATTAACCTTTAACTTTTGACCCAGCAGATTCACCTCTGTGAATTTAGACTGAATAAACATCAGCAACAACTTGAAAATACATATTGGCATAATTATTCATGCAATATTACATGTAGTTAAAAGCATTAAAAGGAAAAATTGAAAAAAGAAATAAAGTCTTCTCATTTCATAAATAAATAAATACATATATATTTTAAAAACTGATAATAACTGCTTCAAATAGTCTGTATAAGAAGAGCTATTTGAGTGAAAATTAGACAATGTTACTTTTTCTCTTAAGGTGACAGCTAAACATCACATTCATTGTAGAGTATTTTTGACTCTACTCATTGTAGAGTATTTTGATTATGATGAGAAGCAAAGATTTCTCATCATAATCACTAAAGAGATGGAAGCAGGGAGATGAGGTAGGGAGCTATTGTGATGATTCATCTGAGGGCAGATGGTGGCTTGGGCCAGTGGCCTCACGACGATGGGGGTGCTGAGATGTGGTCTTTTACTGGATGGAAGGCGGAGACAGTAAGATTTTAATGAGCTTTTGAATGTCAGATGTAAGGGAAAGAAAGGAGTTGAATTTAGCCTGAGCACCTGGAAAGACGGAATTAACATTTATTGAAATGGAAAGACTACAGCGAGACTATCAGAAGTTTATTTTTTGACGTGTTAAGTTTGGGATGCCAGTTAAGCAGCCAAGTGTAATATCAAGTAAGCAGCTGCAGACATAAGCCTAGATTTTCGGGGGGAGATCAAAGCTGAAGATGTAAATTTGGAAGTTGTTAGTAAATAGATGATTCTTAATGAACCATGAAACTGGATGAGTGCAACAGGGATTGTTTATATATAGAAAAGGGAAAAGGTCCAAGGATTTTACCTTGGCCAGTTTTGGAAGGATAGAGAGGAATAAGCAGAATACTCAACAAAGGAAACCAGTGGAGTAGAGGGAAAACCAGAGAATATAGAAGAGAAACCGACTGATAGATTTCTTATGGTAGCTTTGTGAGCATAGTTTTGGTACATTGGCTCAGTAAACAGGAGGCAATTTATGGAGAGAGTAACTATAGAAAACTCTTTTAAGAAGGAAAGAAATAGGATAGTGGCTGGAGAGAGACAGTGGTTCAGGAGAGGATTTTATTAAAGTAGAAGAAATACAGCCTGTGTGTTTATTGATGGGAATGTTTCAGTCGATAAGGGAGAAATAAATGCATAATTATGTAATAAAAGGGAAAAAATCTGATGTGATGTCCTTCAGTAGCAGAGAGGGAAAGGATTTGGTGCAGAAATGAAAGAGTTGGCCTCTATGAAGAGCAGATAATTCTTACACATTCAGAGGTGAGAAGGCAAAGTACAAGAGCACAGATATCAGTGAGGGAGAGCTTACATGATGGTGGGAGGTGTCGAAATTTTCTTCTCTTTGTTCTTGGCAAAGTAGGAAGCAAAGATGAGAGTTAATGCAGATGAGGGAGAAAGTGCTGGATGTTTGACAAGAAAAATAAGAGAACGAAATAGTCATCTAGAAGTGTGGAAAACCAAATGAGCCAGAGAAATGTATCGTGACTGGTAGACAGGATTAAGGAACTGTAAGAGAAGGCAATGGCACCCCACTCCAGTACTCTTGCCTGGAAAATCCCAGGGGCGGAGGAGCCTTGTAGGCTGCAGTCCATGGGGTCGTGAAGAGTAGGGCACGAATGAGTGACTTCACTCTCAGTTTTCACTTTCATGCATTGGAGAAGGAAATGGCAATCCACTCCAATGTTCTTGCCTAGAGAATCTCCAGGTTGGGGGAGCCTGGTGAGCTGCCGTCTCTGGGGTTGCACAGAGTCAGACACGACTGAAGCAACAGCAGCAGCAGCAGCAGAGATGAATAACCTTCTCTATAAAATGAGATCAGTCATGATCATGCTTATTTTGTAGATGAGGAAATTAAGACAGAGAAAAAATGGAAAATGAATTATCACACACTGATAAATGCCAAAATTAAAACACATATCACATCTGAACATAATGATCAACCACATTATCCTGACTGACTAATCTTTATGGCTTTACCAATATTCCCGAGCGCCAGGAGGCAGAGTGTTGTCACAATCTGAAGTAAATCACCCCCCGACCCCCATTCCCTCATGAAACAACATTACATTCATGACTGGGGTTTAGGAGGCAGAAGCTCCATAAGCCAAAGCAGAACCAAAGAAAGCCTGTGTTTCCAAATTTGGAGGAACTCAGATCTGTAAGCTAAGCAAATATGAAATGGAAGAAGAACATGGGGGCCGTGGAAGAGTCACACCTACCTGTACACACCCCAAAATTTGGATGATAGCAAGAAAAAAAAAAATCAGAGAAAGGGAAAAAAAAGGCTGAAAAATTGAGCCACTTAATTGCTACAGATTCTTCCTCTGAAACCTGCTCATTATGGGATTTTAAGATGATTCACCTTCCCTAAACTCCCATCACAGATATTCCTTAAAAATAGATTGCTATGCTTAAAACAGATTAAAAGTTCAATTTTATATCATGTATATTCTACTGAAATAAAATTAAAACATATCGATTGGAAAAACATGTGAACATAAGTTCTCTCTGAGGAAAAAAAAATTATGAATTGCAATAATGGGGCTAATTGAGCTGAAAAATATAGTTTGTCAGGAGTGATTCAAAAACAAAAGAATACTTTATTGGGTATGAGCCAGGAAGTTTCTTTATATTCTTAACTTAGGAGGAAATGAACATTTATCAAATTAGCTCATTTCTGTCTCAGAAGTTCTCAGAGCAGGTGTTATTAGGAGAATGAATGGTGGGGGTTAGAAGGCTGAACCAGAGATAGAAACAGAGCAGGAGGGGCACCTGAGGCGGGGTGACTCTGTCCACAGGCCCACTGTGAAGGGCTTCTCCTGAGACCCCTGATACTAGACTAGAACTGTTGACACCCTCGGCTGCACTCTGTCTACACTGATGCTGGGCCGGTGGTAAATAAAATATCTTTCCTGCAAGATAAACAAAGATTCGATATGTTCCAAAAAAAGAAGAGTCAGCCATAACATATGAAGTATGGAGACTTGGCAAGACGTCTTTAAAATATGAAAGACAGATGGACAGAAGGTGATGAAGGGAGGTTGAGTCATTTGGAGCTAATGAAAGACAAGAAACTAGGACTAGTTAGTAAAAATCTTAACTTTATTTTCCTCAATTATTTTTAGTTGTAACATGAAATGTTAAGCAATTATAATCCAGACAGTTGTATATGTCAACATTTCAAAAATTGTCATTCACTCCATACTTAATGTGATAATTCTCTTAGGGTACATCTTTGCTTCTGGACAGCTATTAGTTAAAAATCTCATTCGGCCGGTCTACAATTTTTACTTTTTACTTAAAATATAAAAATGTAGAAATGCAGTGTTTGCTTTTCATTCTCTTTCCAGTAATATTTTGTCATAAAATGAGAAATGCAAACTGCAAGTTGAATAGAAACTGGCCATTAGCTGATTCTGCTCAATTTGTACTTCCAAAACAATCATTATTTGTAATTATATTTGCTTCCATAATGATGGTTATTAAAGTGATTCACTCAAAATGAGAACCTAGCAGAATAGTTCTAGACAACCTCACCTTGACAACAGTACCTCCAAAAACATAATTATTTCATGACAGCTGGAAGTACTTCCCACTGTTTGTCTTTTAGGAATGAGACAATACACAGTTTCTGGTCATCAAGGATACAAGACCTTTTGTATTTCTGCCAGCTTTGCTATGAAACAATGCTAATTTTTAAAGCACTGTTAAATCAATAAGAGTTATACAATTACACGGTAGAGAACAGAATTTGTTAATGGGAAGTTAAATCTAAAGTAGGGAAGTATTAGTCTCCAACAGTTTTGTGACAATAAAAGCATGAATTTATCAGTGAAGTGTGTGTTTCTTAGAACAGGTGCTAGCCTGCTCATCGCATGGTTTTCTGTGCACCTACTTTATCATCCCGCAAGTCAGACTTTAGACATGTAGAGATGGGTGTCATGTAAGTCTGTTTATACACAGGAAAGTTGTGTAAAACTCAGGTCAATTCAATAGTGTAGAGGCCATCAGTAATCTTCATTAGGGCATCCATGTTTCAATCTTCTTTTATCTTTCCAGAAATATTATCACTGTACTCCAGAAAACTCTAAATTTCTGCCAAATAAGTTTCTAGCTTCTATGTTTTGATCACATGCTTTCCTTTATTAAAAAAAAACTCTTCTGCAGCTCATTCTTCTATTTCCCAGGTGTAAATTTATTCTACCCTTCAACTTCCAGTTCAATCTTTCTCCCTCCATAAAGCCATCTTTGATCCATGAACTTTTTTATTAATACTTCAAATGAAAGCACATGCTATCTACTGTAAAGAATCATACGACTTTACAGTACCTCTGTGATATCACATTTAATACTTTATGTGAGTTATGTATGCACATGCCTACTTTTCTGTAATAAGGATAGGAATCAGGTCTTATATGTCATGATAGTAGGTACTTGATAGTACTTAACTCTTGTAGAATACTTTATATTGAATTATTCAAGGACTACTTAATACTATATAGATTTAAAAAGCACTTAACAGTAAATCTGACTATGTTCTACTATTATTGTTAGGTAGGAAGTTAGGCATGAGCAACAGGGGGTAGCCAGCCCAGTTGAAAAAGATTCAAGCTGACCTCTAAACCCAGCCCAGACCTGTCCTAGTGCTGCCCAAGAGAGCTCACAGATATGCTACAAAATAAACACAGAGACTTTTCCAACCATGGCACATGAGCCCAAGGTGCATCGTGGCGACAGACTAACCGTAGGGAGGTCCACGTTGGGCACAGGCACCCTTTATGGACAGCTGTGTCCTTAAATGACTTAAGACAGCTAGGAGTCTATTAGAGTTCATAAATATTCTATATACACATAGATACATCTGATTACAACAGACTGAGTTAAGGGAAAGACAGGCTCAATAGAGCATAATTGCTCCATAACATAATTGTTGTCATGTAACTTGCAAATGTCGATCAAAACTACTAGTCCACGCCCGCCTAGATGAATATCTAAAAGCCCTGTCTTGAAAACTCCATACCTCATCATTCCAGTGCCTGTACCTTTCTTGTCTTGGCCCACCTCTCCCCTGATGGAGGGGTTCTTTCTGTTATTTCTTCAATGAACTCGTTTTTGCCACAGGGAAAACCTCAGATTCTTTTTTGGGTCCTGACCAAGAACTGAGACCCACAAGGAAGGGACCTCTCTTCAACTCTCCCTACCTGTACTGAAATCCAAGAGATGGTAAGCACAGAGGGCAATCTAAGTAGTTGGCTATTTTAATTTTCCAGACCACAGGTCAAGTTACCTGGTGAACAAAGAGAAGGAGCCTCCTCTGTTTCTCAGTTTAAGGGTTTTATTTTAGGCACAACTGCCAATAAATACGGAGAAGGCAATGGCACCCCACTCCAGTACTCCTGCCTGGAAAATCCCATGGATGGAGGAGCCTGGTGGGCTGTAGTCCATGGGGTCGCTAAGAGTCGGACATGACTGAGCGACTTCCTTTTCACTTTTCACTTTCATGCATTGGAGAAGGAAATGGCAACCCACTCCAGTGTTCTTGCCTGGAGAATCCCAGGGACGGGGAAGCCTGGTGGGCTTCCGTCTATGGGGTC
The DNA here is from genome assembly GCF_029378745.1 of Bos indicus. Classification (NCBI taxonomy): domain Eukaryota; kingdom Metazoa; phylum Chordata; class Mammalia; order Artiodactyla; family Bovidae; genus Bos; species Bos indicus. The sequence continues at coordinate 98,855,046 of NC_091766.1, read as the reverse complement.
ACAGAGTCGGACACGACTGAAGCGACTTAGCAGCAGCAGGAGCCAATAAATAAAGAGGAACAACAATGCATATGTGCAACCATAACTACATTAACATAACCAGAATTTGTGGGGAAAAGAACAGATTCTCAAAATGCAGAAAATCTCACAGACATAAAGCTTGAAGTAATTATACTCTCAACTAAAATTAATTTCTTTATTTGATTCAATTGCATTATTTATTAAGGCCACATTGTCTTTATCCACACAGTTTCTCAAAATTTTCTATAAAGTTGTCACAGAGTTAGAGAGATGAAAAGTGATTCTGACTATATATTCTGGTTACTTTGTTTGCTCATCATCATAAACTAAGGACGAAGGCAGGGGTACATTGCATGTTAAACTTTTCCTTGTATCTTAGCCTAGCATTGTCTAAGTAAATTTCCATTCTCTTATTGACTCATCTCACTTATTTCGTCAAATGAATGCAAACCATTTCACAATTCTATCAATGTCCTCTATATGTTTTTTCACTCTTATACATCCTAGTGACCTGAATTGAACTAAATGTCTTTTTAAGATTAATTTTGGGGAGGGGATTTCCCTCCCCATAAAACAGATGTCCATATCTGAAAATTCAGCCATCTAAGCAACAAATAATTAATCTAATCTGAAATGTTATTTAGGATATCTATAGACATAACTATATAGCTACAGATAAATTTGTCTTGCCTAAGTAACAAGAGACTTAATATACAAAGATATAACACCCAGACCATATACAAAAATAGAACTGACCCACAATCTGGAGAAACCAGTCCAGGAAACTCAACCACAAGCAGCGTAGCAATAGGCACAAACCACTTAGTACTAAATCAGTAACTGACAGCTTCTCTAATTTTTACCCGCACTTCCAATCTAGGACCAGCTGGAGAAAGCCAAAAACAAGCACACAGCTTTGAAACTCCCACGTGCTTCTTTACTGGCATATCAGCCTGTGCTTTGGACCAGAGCTTTTGGTTAAGTGCATTTGCACTTAGTTGCTGGTCTTCTCTAATCCTGTGTACTGCATAGATTTACTATTTTAATATTTTATAGTGTTTCATATATGCTTTTTTATCTTTTTGATTACTTTGCAGGATCTATCACTTGATTTTTAAGTATTAAGCGTTCAGTAAATCGGAGAAGGCGATGGCACCCCACTCCAGTACTCTTGCCTGGAAAACGCCATGGACGGAGGAGCCTGGTGGGCTGCAGTCCATGGGGTCGTGAAGAGTTAGACACGACTGAGCGACTTCACTTTCACTTTTCACTTTCATGCATTGGGGAAGAAAATGGCAACTCACTCCAATGCTCTTGCCTGGAGAATCCCAGGGACAGGGGAGCCTGGTGGGCTGCCGTCTCTGGGGTCGCACAGAGTCGGACACGACTGAAGTGACTTTGCAGCAGCAGCAGCAGTAGCTCAGTAAATATGACAAACTGATGTATTGTTTGTCTTATTGATTATTAATTTTGTGATATACAAGGTAGTTATGGTAATATCCTAATAAAACTAAATTGCAAGCTGTCATTGGTTTATAAAAGATTTTTTTTAATGATTTTATATTTTCAGTTGGAAGTTATCAATTTCATTGATTTCACTGAGGTAGATAATTTGAAAATTATCAAATATATAAATTGAATCATTTTCTAAAATTAACTAACCACCTGCCCTTTTGATAAATTGAATCATTTCCTAAAATTAACTAACTACCTGCCCTGTTGATAACATGATCATTACAATTGGAGTTATCCTCAATTTTAACCTTAACGCTTTTACTTTCCAGATGTTTTGAACTACATACTCTGGGTTTCTTTGGGGTATTTCTGCTTGCTTATACTTAAAATTTTTTTTCACTGCCTTGCATGTACTTACATGTACTTATAAATAAAACTAATTGAATCAGTATATCTCTGTGATATTTATGTATCTGATACTTTGAACAAATAGAAATTGTAATGCTTACTTGTAAGATGCTGCTACGTATTTTCTTAAAGTGGCTTTATTTTCTTTTTAATAATAAATTGCCTCTTTATTTCTGTGCTGATATTCTCTTTAATGTTTTAGATCTCCTTAAAGTATATATAAAAGGTAAGGGAATATGAGAAGAAATGAAATTTAAAAATTAAAATATAGTTTGCATTTGGTGTATAGTAAGAACTTAGAATTTTCAACTTATATTTAAATTGTTTACTCCTAATTTTTTATTTTACACATTTTTCTGTGTTAAGGCTAGTATATCCTTGTTAGAAGTTTAAAATAAATGTCTTTTTAAAAGTCTTCATTTCTTTACTAAGTCAAAGAATTTAGTACATATTTAGTTTATAAGCTTTGCTTTTATTGAAGTCACAAATGCAGCTGCTGCTGATGATAATGATGCAAGGACAACAGAAGATAATCTAATAATTCTACTTTTTGTCTTGGAATACACAATGAAAAAATTCTACATTATAGTATTCATAATGCTTGGGTAGTTCCTCGCCCCACCCCACCCCCCACAAACGCAGTTTTCTAATACAGTATATTCACTTATTTTGAGAAAGAGAATTGTCTTTATAGGCAAAACTAAACTAGCATTTGCTATGTATCAGCACTTTCTTTAATTCTCCTTCAGGAGACCTTTCTTTCTTATTTCATGATAAGGCAGGAAATAGAATGAGCCCAAGGGTATTATTTAATTACATGCTTTCTCAGCTAGAAATCAAATAGGTCACTTCTCTCTTAATGAAACCTTAATGATAAAGGAAGACACATCAGAAAAAATTATTAGGAAAATGATAGTCAAAAGCAGATCCTGATACAGGACATATCAAGATAATTTTCTAGGTCTCTACCAATGGTAACCAATAGGAGACACCTTCAGGTTGACTGCCCAGCCCAAGCCAATAATGACATTTTGGTTCTATTACATCCATTCCTCTCCCCTCCAATTCAGAGTTGAACTTACAGTGGGGTTGTCAATACAATGAGCTCCACACCCACAGACACAAATACCTACACAAGAAATGGTGAGCTAACACAAGACAAGCAGAATCTACTTCCCAGGATTTGAAGTTTGTATTAGGTGACTGATTTCTAACTGATTATCTTTTAATATGTGCAGAATATGTGGGGGGGATTTAAAAACTTGGGCACTGAAGTACAATTTGCCTCCAGTACTTGGGCAAATTTGCTGATGGAAACCAAAACAAAGATTACAAAAGAAGAAGAATAAAGAAGATAAACACTGAAAACTTTAAATGAGATTATCTTAAGTTCTTAGTATATTTCTAGTTCCTAGTCTAGTTGCTGTTTAAGTTCTGGCTATGTTTCTGCTTTTGCATCCTTGAATCCTCAGAATAAAGTCTTTGTTTTTCTTGAACTCAAGTTAGTTTCTGTCATTTACAAATATAGTTGATCCTTGAGCAACATGCCATTTAGGGGCGCTGACCCTCTGCAAAGTCAAAAATCCACAGTTAAGGCTAGTATATCCTTAGTATATACAGTTGAAGTTCCTCTATATTCACTGTTTCTAATCCTCAGATTCAACCAATCTGGGACTGTGTAGTACTGTAACATTTTCTGTTGGAAAAACAAAAAAAAACTCATCTGTAATCAGACCATGTAGTTCAAACTTGCATTGTTCAAGAGGCAGTTGTAATATTACTATAAAAGTAATGTCACCTATGCCAGCATAGTCTTGGTCAGAGATGAATTCACTTGGCAAATTTGGTTGTGCAAAATTCTATCATCCTAGGCTACATAGCCTAGCCCTCTAAAATACATTAAAGCTATGTGTTCTCAAGGTCAACATGGCATATACATGGAAACTTAAAAAGGTGAATTTTTAAGTCAGAACCTTTTAGGATCCTATCCAAAAGGCAAATATTTTCCAGTGTCTATTTTCCCCCTAAGTTTAACTTCTTTATCTGGATAGTTTTTCAATTCAGGTAATGCCACCTCTTCCTAACTGTGTAAATTGCCTGGAAGACCAACAGGGGGAGGAGCAAAACCACCAACAGCGATGCTCACCGAGAAGACATGGATCCAGTCAGCCTTGGTGGCCAAGCTATTCGCAGCTGACCTGCGCCAGAACCACGACTGCCACCCAGGGGAGTGCCCCGTTTGTCCTGATCCACTCTTTCATAGGTAGAGTGTTTCAAATTTTGTAATGGAAAACGTTCAGAAAAGGAATGATACGAGTCAATATACAACCAAGTGAATGGAGTGAGAAAAACTACCCAGTTGAAAATCATCCTGTGTCCTTCTAGGCTGCCTTCCCATGACCACACCCCTGCTCCCCTGAGTGGACAGATCTGGCTGCACGAACACACAAGTCAGGATTGTGCTGAGCTCAAAGACAAGGGCCTAACCTCAGTCTCGGAGGTGTGGAAGATCCCTGGATAGACTCACTTATGTAAAAATGTGTCAGTAGAACTCAGCTCTGAGGTAATAAATGGCAGGTAGTGGCTGATCATCTTCAATTATACCATTAGACTGTTTCTAGTTTTAAAAATATAACCATTCATCTTTAAGCTGGCAACCTAAAAAATGAGAAAGGGAATTCCTGACAAAGAATGATATACATGTATAAAACTGAAGTGATATGTATAAGGATAGAATGGCCTAAAATAAAGTTGTACTGACCCAGGTATTTGAAATACAGAGAAAAGAAATACAGGGAAGCAAAAAGAAAATTCAAAATTGGGAAAGGAGTACACCAAGGCTGTATATTGTCACCCTGCTTATTTAAATTCTATGCAGAGTACATCATGTGAAATGCCAGGCTGGATGAATCACAAGCTGGAATCAATACCGCTGGCAGAAATAACCTTAACAACCTCAGATATGCAGATGATACCACCCTAGTGGCAGAAAGTGAAGAGGAAGTAAGAACTCTTGATGAGCGTGAAAGAAGAGAGTGAAAAAGCTGGCTTAACTCAACATTTGAAAAAACCAGCTTCATGGCATCTGGTCCTATCACTTCATGGTAAATAGAAGGAGAAGCAATGGAAACAGTGAGAGACTTTATTTTCTTGGGCTCCAAAATCACTGCAGATGGTGACTGCAGCCATGAAATTAAGACACTTGCTCCCTGGAAGTAAAGCTAGGACAAACCTGGATGGCATATTAAAAAGCAGAGACATTACTTTACCGACAAAGGTCCATCTAGTCAAAGCTATGGTTTTTCCAGTAGTCATGTATAGATGTGAGAGCTGGACTATAAAGAAGGCTGAGTGCCAAAGAACTGATGCTGGAGAAGACGCTTGAGAGTCCCTTGGACAACAAGGAGATTAAACCAGTCAACCCCAAAGGAAATCAACCCTGAATATTCATTGGAAGGACTGATACTGAAGGTGAAGCTCCAATACTTTGTGATGCAAAGATCCAGCTCATTGGAAATGCCCCTGATGCCAGGAAAGATTGAGAGCAGGAGGAGAAGGGGATGGCAGAGGATGAGATTGTTGGATGGCATCACCTACTCAATGGACATGAGACTGAGCAAACTCCAGGAGAGAGTGAAGGATAAGGAAGCCGGGCATGCTGCAGGCTATGGGGGCCGCAAAGAGTTGGACACAACTACAACACCGTGACTGAACAACAACAATAACTAAAATAGAAGAAGAAACAAAGTTTTCAGAGAGAATCTTAAGGGCTATTGGTTTGTTTCAGAGTCTTTTTAAAATCTTTGATATAAAGGATTTATACAGATATTTACACAACACATGAGGTACAGACACACTCACAAACTATAAAACATAGAGTCATCACTTTTGGTGATATATGTAAATTTTTCCCCTTGTGGCATTTTTTATTGTTATCCATTCACTTCGTTTCTATTTCCAATATGAAAAATTTTGGTAAAAGTAAATGAAGTACCACATTCTATATACTAAAGAATCATACTGTGTTTACCAAGTAAGTTTTACTTTTACATATATACTCATAAATATACTAAAGATACACACACACACACACACATATGTATGTTCACTAGTTAACCTTCAGGCTATCAAACAAGAGAAGAAATTATTCTCCTCACTTCTGAGTGCACATGCTTAGTGACTTTTGGAGGGTCATGCTGACAAATGACCTTCACAGCATGGTGGTGTCAAAGTTTGACATGTTCCATGTTGGCTGGTGTCTGAGACAGAACATGTCAGGGGATAAAGGCAGAGCAGCCTATCTTTTAAGGGGCGGCCTCAGAAGGTGTACAAGGTCACCTCTCCACACTTTATTGGCCAAATAGGTCACAAGGTCAGATCAGTTTCAAAGGGAGAGAAAAAAAGACTCTATTTCTCTCTGTCAGGAAGAGAAAAAGGTTTGCATTCATATCTCATCCATTGCTCTAATCATCTGGCTGAGTCCAGACACCCTAGGATTCTCAAGACCTCGAGAAGTGAGACTCTCAACTTTAAAGATGATGATAGACAAAGAAGGGCCTCCCTGGTCTGCAATAGGCTATTAAATAGTTTTAATCTAATTTCAACTGCTTGAGCAACATAATGTTTTTGTACAGTTCTGAAATATATCCAGTATCACTGGTGTTTAGTATTAATAATAATAATAATACATATTATAATTTTAAGACAAAGGAATGTAAAATAACCATAGTTCCCTTCAGCACTTTAGAGTTTATAAATTTTAAATCTAAATGCAATATATTTCATTACAGGTCTATTCCTCTTTATTACTTTTAAAGTGCTTTTATATAAGTAAATAGTATACCTGCTTCCGTTCTAAGGACTGAGTAAGTACATAATAACGGGATACTTAGCAAGTAATGGAATGAGAGAGTGAAATATTTATCTTGATCATGTATCATGTGTAAATAACGAGGTACTTATGGAAGTAACCTTTCAATAACCAATGGAAGAACACAGAAAGTATATGAACCATATGCGATATTGAGAAAAGTGCTCCAAAAAAGTAACAAATCCTTGTCATACAGGAGGGTGTCCTTTGAAATGGAAATTCATAAAACCCTGTTGCTATTCCCATGTCAGCAGATCTTGCAGTGATGGTTATGCATTTGTGAACTATGGCATGTATTTCCCCCAGCAGCTGGAATCAGGGAGAGGTTTTGGAATCCCGCTTTTGGCCAGAGAAAATTGATTTTCCTCAATATAAACATTCATGAAAGGATTTAACACTGCAGGAACTTCACTGGTAATTACTAAGAGAGCTTTGCTCTCAACATTTCATGGAAAGTACAAAGGTCAATTCTAAAATCTTTGTCCCTGGCCTTTAGTCTCCTTGGATTCTGATCCTGTATCTAAAATAATTAGATACAGGAGATATTCTGAGACATTCCATTTCATCTCAAATTTGGCATTGTGAGAACTGAATTAATAATTTCCCTAACAAAACCTATTTCATGCTTACCTTAATTATCTGATCTTTAGGTTTTATGTAACTTCTCTCTCAGCCATTCCTCTTATTATATTCTTACAGCTCACACTGGGGTGGGCCCCTGTATATCCCCTGGAATGTTACAATGATGTAATCTCTTTTCTTCTTGCTTTTAACTTGGGTATTAGAATTCACTTGCATCCTACCTACTACTTTTTTCCTAAATAATACTTTGTCATAGGCCACTTAACCTGCTATAAAATACTCTCAACTTCAGAATACAAACTTTTCATCTTGTTTACTTCCTGTTATATTCACCAACCATCACTATTGAGCAAAATGGTATATATTTTTTTCACAAATCTCATTTGCTTTCTGGCTTCTATGCCTTTTTTCACATCTTTCCTAGCTTCGACCCTAAGGATCAATCAAGCTCAACATACCCATCCTTTAAAGTTCAGTTGTGTCTTCAGTCTTGGCATTCCACCTCTATTCTTACTTCCAACTTCTCTGCATAGGTGTCTGTCTCTGTAAATTCTGGTATTTATTCCCATCTTTCTCTAATCAATCTATTAAATGTTTTGTCCTCTGTTGATTCATTTTTTAATTCCTTTATTTGTGCCTTTTCACCTTCAATAAACTCTAAGAATGATTAAGGCAAGGAAACATATTTATACTTAACCTGTGGCCCACATGGTGCCCAGACTTGTTGGTTGACTAAGTCGATTCTCATAGTTCACTGAAATAATACCACTTGGGTTCTTAAAAGCAGCAGGGCATTTAGGGACTATGAAATAAACCTCCTGCTGGATATAGACCTTCTTCCAAATGTTACAATAAAGTAAAATTTTGGTAGTTTATAGAAGGATTAGATGCCAAAAAGAGAATTAAGATGCTGCATAGTCATTTCCAGAAATCAATGCTAATAAGTGATTAAGACTTTAATAACCTGATAGGATAAGATTCACTAGCTGTAAATCATACACTGAGAAAACCATGGCAATCTATGTACAATAGCAGCCAAGCAAGAAAACTTACAATGTGTCATAATGAAGAGAATGGAAGGGGATAAATGCCTCAGAAACATTCTTTATAAAAGAAAAATATTTTAAGAAAACTACATTTGTGCTATTTTATAGATAGCACTGTGCAATAAAGTATGACACAGTTTTGAGGAAAGAACTCAAAATTAAGATTTCTGTGTTTCTATATATCTTGCTTTTAGATTGGAAATCCTGTTATACTCATGCCCATTGCAACAAGAAACAGGAGGCAAAGGATGTTCCATGAACCAACATTACAGATAAAACATAAACATACTTAGGGAAAAATCGACAATGGAATTTTATGTTGAATCAGTTATGGGTCACTATCTATCATGTAGTGATGAGATAAATACCCTTTGTCTAAAAGAGATATGCCTTAGAAAAGGTTGCCCATAAAGTCACAGGGGTACATTACCGCAGCAGATTGATAACGGAAAGCAACTCAGTGAATGAAATATCACTTACCCATGTTGCTTATCAAGCATTGAATGGCAACTCCCTTTTGAATACCAGCCAGCACATCTGGGACTTACTCAAGAGGCATCTAACAGAAATGACGGCCTTTTCAAAGAACGCAAGTAAGATCTGAAAGTTCAGCTATAAAAATTTATTTTTATTTTCTCAATCTGCTGTGGTTTCTGTCAGATGCCATGGGTGATGTGGTTTCGGAGTCCCAAAGACAGAATAAAATGAACCCAAGACAGAGATCAGAGAGGAGGCTGACAGGTGATGGGCACGTGGGCCCTAGTGAGGCCGGTACATGATCCCCTAGGGATGCCTCTCCAGTGCCAGTTGGAGCACGTTCACACGTTCCAAACTGTCAAGAGTAGTTCTCTGATACGTGTGTCCATGGAGTCCCTGCAACTATCAGTGGGGATGGATGCCTTGTGCTCTGAGGATCCTGAGCTTTCAGTTATTTCAGTCCAGCTTTTACAGATTTCTAAAGGCCCTCATGCACAATAAAAGGAGCACCATTCCCTCAATTATATGCCCATGATGGCAATATGCTTTATAAATGTTTAATCTTCCATGATATTATTGATTTTCACAGTGTATCTTCTGTAAGCCAAACAACTTTTCTGTTAAATCTGTAAGATTTGCAAGCAGACACTATTCGGCACTCAGTGAGATATGAGCTATTTTAATATGTAGTAAAGTGGGGTAGAATCAGAAATGAAAAATATAGGAAGGCTGTAGACAGCACAAAATTGAAAAAATATAAAAACATTAAGTGAGCTCCAAAAATCAATCCAAATATACCAAACACACACACACCAAAAATAATAATAAAGCTTTCAAAGAAGCTTTTAAACTGAAAAATATTATACAGCCTTACTTCAAAGACTGATGAAAATGAATGACACTGAGGAGAATGTCAAATACTACTAATTATTAGCTAAATAGTCCCTGATGCTCTGAAAGATAGAAGGCAAAAGGAGAAGGGGAGGCAGAGGATGAAATGGTTAAGTAGCATCACTGACTCAATGGACATGAATTTGAGCAAATTCTGGGACATACATAGAAGAGGCTGGTATGCTGCAATCCATGGGGTTGTAAAGAGTTGGATAAGACTTAGTGACTGAACAATAACAACAAAAACTAGCTCATTGTCTAAACTGTAAATAAAACATGCAAAGAAATGAAACAAAACCTGCCCCAATCCACCGGAAATATAAAATAGAATGACTCTTTAATGAATTCTCAGAATTAAAAAAAAAAAAGAACAAAACATTCAGAACCCTTCTGTATGACTTTCTATGGCATCACTGACTCAATGGACATGAGTTTGAGCAAACTCCAGGAGATAGAGAAGGACAGGGAAGCCTAGTCTTCTGCAGTCCATGGGGTAGCAAAGAGTCAGACACAACTGAGCGAGTGAACAACAAAATGCCAGAAATATATTAAAAGACAGATGAGACAAGTTACTGACAGTTAAAGAGCAAGCCAATGGTGGGGCCAATTCTGTAGTCTTGGCTGTTAGTTGTGGCTAGTTTTGTTATTTATGTGCGGTGAATTTCCAAAGACTCAAATACACATGTGATAAGAGTTTTCCAGTCTATCAGAAACTACGAGGGCTGATGATACCTATGAAAATGAAAGAACGATAAGAAAATTTCACAAAGGATATTGGCTGTTGAACTACCTTCAAAAAAAAAAAGTTGTAGTTAGATTCACTTGAAACAGATATATTAAAAATGCTGAAGATTTCAGAATCAGGAATACTTCTACATTGGCAAAAAGGAGCCAAATGGGTTTGACTAATAATCAGGGAAAATTCCAAATCAACATCCTGTGGTAAAAATGTGGAGGGGAGAAACATGAAAATGCATTGTATCAGTTAAACATTAACCTAGCCTCTTAGAAAAAACTAATTTCTTTTTATTGTTTAATCTGCTGAGTTCATTTTTTAGTTTGTCATAACTTTTACCTATAGAAACTTTGAAATTTTTGACATTTTAAATCACTTACACTTGGAAAATATATTTTTGAAGAAAAAGTTTTAAAGTAGTTTAAGAGAAATAAATGTGGTTATTTTCTCTGAGATGAAAGAATTTTTGAATCAAGATGTGCAATTTTAAATCTCTTGAAAATATTATTTTTGGATGGTAGATTGGCCATGATGATACTTGTGTCTGGTTGCATGTAACTCTCTTATTCAATCTATTCAAGTTCCTATACTATTTTCATGCTGCCGTTAGGGGAAGTTGGAATTGCTTTTAGTGGAAAAGCAAGCTCTGACTCAGGAGTGAACTCAGTTAGAAATGGGTACACTCTGCTTGGGGTTAAAAAAAGAAAAAGGTTTTCCCTTTGGATAATAGTGGACTTCTGAAAGCAAATTGTATTTACTGATATTCATAGCATATTATATTGTAAATTTTGGCAAAGTCAACTAAGCACCGTACTAAATTAAAGCAATAGTAACTAAGGAAATATGGATGCTGTATTTTAGTTATTAAATACAGCAGTTTTAATATTTATGTGCAGAATCATGTTATTGTATATGATTTCTACTTAGTAACTACTATGGAGTATAAGTCTTAAGTTTAAGGTATTGTCAGTTTATAAGTAGCATAGTTCATTGAAAATGCATAAATATATACTCATTAAAAATTCAGATAATCCATCACTGCATTTAAATTCTTTTTAAAATATATTTATTCCAGTTTAATTATCCTCTGCTAAGATGAGCATCTATTTTTAGAAATAGTGTATACTTATTTAACTCCTCTACATCCCTTAAATAAGTACAGATATTTCTTCTGGAAAAAAATAAAGGAATAAGATTCAAAAGCAGCCCTTTTATCTTATCAAATATATATTTTGAAAGAGGATATAATTCATTTACTTATTTCAGGTAGAATATAGAAAATATGGAAGCAACAATAAATTGCAAGAGAATATTTAATTTGTGGGTAAAAATATTGAGCATATAAAAATCTCTCTGAAGACAGTTGTCATGAAAATTGATATTTTATTCCACATGGGCAAATGCTGAACAAGCAGTATGGTAGCATGGACTATTTCTGTCTTAGTCATCATTGCACTTTGTCATCTGTAAGAGTACCTGGCATATAGTAGAGGTCTATTAGATAACTGTTAAATTAATGAACTGATGAATATGTGCCCTTTGGTTTTTCTGAGTTGCAAGATCATATGTCTCACTTGCAGCCAATATTCACTTGATAGAGGTTTTGCAGATTATTTATAGAACTTTTGGACCATCTAAAATGGTGAACTAAAATGAAAAAAGAGTTCACATTTTCTAATGTGGGGTTTTGAGGAGGGGAAGGGGTAAATCATGTTAGTAACTACCTTGCATTGCAATTTATACTAGAAAGAATATCAATCAGAAAACTATGTTTGGTTAAAAAATCTGTGTACATTTATAACAGAAGAACTTCACATGCTTTCTAAGTCTTTGATATTTTTCATATTTTTACTCCTTATAGTCTGTCAGGACTCATATTGTATATATGATGCAACCGATGATAAAATGTTTGTTCTAGTGTGAACTGTGTCTTTATATAGCGTGCTTGTCTCTGCTACTGGTGTGCTACAGTCTTTATGGTTTAAAGAGTCCAGGGAGCATTAATTAATGTAATATGAAAGAACAGATTCTAACACTAGGATTCTTCACACAGCTGGGTGAGTAACCAGGATTAGAAAGGAGATGATACTGAAGGCAAGTAAGTGACAGTTAAAAACTCGGCCCCTGTGCTAGAAAGGACTGAGGCTCTTGCTTAGGACTCTAGTCTTTAAGTAACTTAGAATTTCTATCATTAACAATGAGTTTTACTTCTTTTTTTTTTTTTTTTTAACCTTATCCACTACACTCCACAATCGGTTTCCTTAAGGAAAAAGAGACAAGTGAGAGGAATGGATAGGAGAGACTGATAAAGGTATTCTTAGAGTATGTTTAAAAATGTGACTTAACAGGTGACTAATCCTGTCAGAGGAGGGCAGGGAAACTGACTGACAGTCATTCAGACAGTCAACAAATATTTAATGATTTCCTACTCTGTATGGATCACTGTTCAAATATTTGGCTAAATGCTTGAAGAAATTAAGGGAGCAAGTCATGGATATATCTAGGTGAAGGTTTTCAGGCAGAAGGAACAAAGGGCAAGGGCTCAGTGTGACTGGCTCGGGGTGACAGTGGGGTGGGGTATTGAGAGATGAGTGCAAAGAAAAAATAGGGGACCTGACTGTGGCAGTTCCAGCAGAAACTTTGATTTTCATTGTGAATAGGATGGGGAAAGCGTTGAGAATTTTGAAGAGGAGTAAGACAGTTTAGTTTGAGTTTTAATAAATTCATTTTCACTGCTATATTGAGAAAAGAATGTAGAGAGCTAAACGGAGAAACCCAGAGACCAGTTCAGACCTTCTTGTAATAATTTAGATAAAAAGCAATGGTAGCTGTAGAGATAATAAGAAAGGATCAATTCTGGATATAACTTGAAGACCAGGCCTACAGAATTTGCTTACGGATCAGATATAAGGGATCAATATAGTCGACTGAGACTGCAAACAATGTGGAAAGAGATTTTTTCCAAAAGTAAGCAGGGATATCTCTACCAAGAACAAAAGTGATGCTCAGTAGGTGAAATCAGCACATATCCGTGAAGACATAACAGAAAAAGAGAGGTGGCCAAGTATCACTACAGCACAAGGTTAGAGATAGGTGGTCAGTGGCAACCGTTTCAAGCTGATATCCACAGTTTTACACTACAATTCCTTAAGTTTCTCATGCCCAAAATCTGGGTTGAATGTACCATCTGGGACAGGACTAACTCCAAACATTTTTGCCAAGTGGTCCTTTTTTGTTGGTAAAAGAACTCAAAGGCTAATAACAACCAAAACTGATACATATTTTAGCATTTAAAAGAAAATGAGAGAGAGGAATGACAAGCTTAGTGTCAGTTTTGTCATAGAGTTTACACACTTGGGAAGATCCCCCGGAGAAGGAAATGGTAACCCACTCCAGTACTCTTGCCTGGAGAATCCCATGGATGGAGAAGCCTGGTGGGCTATAGTCCACGGGGTCGCAAAGAGTCAGACACGACTGAGCGACTTCACCTTACACACTTGGTGCTGGTGACCGACTCATGGGCAACAAAATTCCCAGGGTCCCCAGTATGGTTTTGCCCACGGGTACCAAGAAACACGAATCCAACTAGGTATTTCTCCAGTTGTATGATGGAAAGAGAAATAAGTTATAGGCATTGTTTCCATTCCAAGTATTCTGCCTGGAGCAACTCAAAGTGTTTCAATTAAGATCCAATCAAGAGACTAAAATGAATGCAATAAATGTGAACTGAGTTTTCTAACCAAAGGACATTATTACTATGTGAGCAATTTTAGCACACATATAAGAAGGAAATGTCAACCCATTCCAGTATTCTTGCCTGGAAAATTCCATGGACAGAGGAGCCTGGCGGGCTACAGTCCATAGAGTCACAGAGTTGGACCCAACTGAGCAACTGAGCACACACACTTGTACTTTACCACACATATATTTGAAATTTTAATATATGTTATGAAATGGAATTGAAAATATTTTCTGAACATATAGATAAAAATAACTTTAAGTGAAATATAATCGGGTGAAAGGTTTTTTTTCTTGGTCAATTGGAAATGTTAACAAATTAAGATAATATTAAGTATCTAGGTTAAATGTTACCTGAAATATTGACTAATATCAAGAATTTTGCCTCCAGTTTAAGACAAGTAATATGTTAAGACAATAATTAGAAACATATGTGCTTGCTACACAAACCCTGGCAAGCAAAGCACTGCTGGATACAGTGTAAATCACTATTTGCTGACTAACTGACTCTAAGCATAGTTTGATTATACTCATTTTTTTCCTAAAATTACTTTCCATTTTTATTCTTGTATTTTTTGTATTTTGTATTTCTGTTTTTATTGTATTACTGACAATATAATGCAAAAAGATTCTTGTCATGATGGCTTTGCCTTTGCTATATTAATAATTCATTCAAATAATTTCCTATAACTGAACCTACTCTTCAATATCTTTGGGCATCTCTGACATATGTTACATAATTTTAAAAGTAGATATATGTGATATAGTAAATGGGAAACTAATCCCAAATTAGGAAAACTATAAAACTATTAAGTAAATCTCCACTTGTCAATCAAAGTCTTCAAATAGTCAACTCCGTCCTCATTTTTGATGTACATAATTAACACTGAGATATTTCTATGCAAAACCAATCTATACATACTCTAGAGCTTCAGAGAAGTTCTAGAAGCATAGAAGGTACTATTCATCTTATTCCCAGAGCAACGAAGACAGACATGAACAACTGATACTGAACTAATAAAATTCGAGAGCCAACGATATGGACTATTAAATTTATAAATGTCATTTTATAAAATGACATTTGAGGACTCTACCCATAGAAAGTGTGTAATCAATAAACTATGAGTTCTAGTCTAGTGGAAAATTCTTAAAGGGATTGGAATATCAGACCACCTGACCTGGCTCCTGAGAAACCTGTAGACAGGTCAAGAAGCAACAGTTTGTCAGAACCAGCCATGGAACAACAGACTGGTTCCAAACTGGGAAAGGAGTAGGTCAAGGCTGTATATTGTTACCCTGCTTATTTAAATTACATGCAGAGTACATCATGCAAAATGCCAGGCTGGATGAAGGATAAGCTGGAATCAAGATTGCAGGAAAAATATCAGTAACCTCAGAAATGCAGATGACAACACCCTTATGATAAGCAAAGCCTCTTGATGAAAGAGCCTCTTGAAAGTGAAAGATAAGAGTGAAAAAGTTGGCTTAAAACTCAAAATTCAAAAAATGAAGATCATGGCACTCAGTTCCATCACTTCATGGCAAATAGATGGGGAAACAATGGAAACAGTGAAAAAGTTTATTTCTTTGGGCTCCAAAATCATTGCTGATTGTGGATGCAGTCATGAAAATAAAAGACACTTTCTCCTTGGAAGAAAAGCTATGACAAACCTAGACAGCATATTGAAAAGCAGAGATGTTACTTTGTTGATAAAGGTCCATCTTGTCAAAGCTATGGTTTTTCCAGTAGTCATGTATGGATGTGAGAGTTGGACTATAAAGAAAGCTGAGTGCCGAAGAATTGATGCTTTTGAACTGTGGCGCTGGATAAGACTCTTGAGAGTCCCTTGGACTGCAAAGGGATCCAACCAGTCCATCCTAAAAGAAATCTGTCCTAAATATTCATTGGAAGGACTGATGCTGAAGCTGAACCTCTGATACTTTGGCCACCTGATGCAAAGAGCTGACTCACTGGAAAAGACCCTGATGCTGGGAAAGATTGAAAGCAGGAGGAGAAGGGGACGACAGAGGATGAGATGGTTGGATGGCATCACCAACTCAATGGACCTGAGTTTGAGTAAGGTCCGGGATTTGGTGATGGACAGGGAAGTCTGGCATGCTACAGTCCATGGGCTCACAGAGTTGGACTCGACTGAGTGACTGAACTGATGAGTTCTAGAAGGTAAACTATTTAAATGGATAATCCATTTACATTTGTTTAGAAAGAGTGTATGTGTGTCAAATGGTGGATGTATAAAACAATCCTATAAAACAGAGAAATATGAGGAAGAATAAGCAAAGAAAAACAAATGCTTCTGTTAGGGATTTGAATATTATAGGCATGGATTAATATTTTTTCTTCCTAAAGTCTTGTGTATAATGTGTCCTCATATTTTATTCATTTGATATAGCATCAGCTGCTGTGTTGGTAAGACTAACTCCAACATAGTGAAGAGTTAGTGAAGCTAACTCAGTGAAGCTTCAGACATGAACCAAGCAAGAGACAAAGGAATGTTCAAAGAATGAAAGGATTCCCCAAATCTGTGTAAATAAATGACTATAATTAGCTAATGGACATTCACAGTTCTCCTAAGTAATTACAAGACTTCACTGTATGTCTGGAGTTTGTCCTCCATTCTCATCTAGAGCATCTCATCCTAGAATCTAACCATAACATTATCAAATCTATTAATATTTTTTTAATATTAATCTATTAATATACTAAAAAATACTGATTCCAGTATTTAACTTAAATCATTCATCTCCCTCTGGTCTCATCTGGTCCTATTTTCTTGGCTTCTGAGTGTGCCCCATTCCTTGATCTTGACTCCCTTCCCTTTTCTTCATGATACAGCTCAAATTGAAAAAAAAACCTACTCTTCTCCTAACCTTCATTATGAATGGGCCTGCATAACTCAATGAAGCTCTAAGCCATGCAGTCAGGGCCACCAAAGACAGACTGGTCATAGTTAAGAGTTCTGACAATATATGGTCCACTGGAGAAGGAAATGGCAACCCACTCCAGTATTCTTGTCTGGAGAACCCCATAGATAGTATGAAAAGCAAAAAGATATCACACCAGAAGATGAGTCATCCACTGGGAAGGTGTCCAATATGCTACTTGGGGAGTGGAGGGTAATTAATAATCGGTCCAGTAAGAGTGAAGCAACTGAACTAAAGCAGAAATGACACTCAGTTGTGAATGTGTCTGGTGGTGAAAGTAAAGTCCAATGCTGTAAAGAACAATAGTGCCTAAGAACCTAGAGGGTTAGGTCATGAATCAAGGTAAATTGCAAGTGGTCAAGCAGGAGATGGCAAGAGTGAACATCAACATCTTAGGAATCAGTGAACTAAAATGGATGGAAATGGGAGGATTTAGCTCAGAAGATCATTTTAACTACTGCTGTGGGCAAGACTCCCTTAGAAGAAACAGAGTAGTCCTTATAGTCAGCAAAAGAAAGCAAAATGCAGTACTTGGGTGCCATCTTAAAAAAAAAAAAAATAGAATAATCTCAGTTTGTTTCCAAGGCAAACATTTCAACTTCACAATAATCAAAGTCTATGCCACAACCACTAATACTGAAAAAGCTGAAGTTGACCATATCTATGAAGACCTACAACACGTTCTAGAATTAACACCAAAATGTGTCCTATACATTATAGGCGATTGAAATGTAAAGGTAGAAAGTCAAGCGATACCTGTAGTAACAGACAAGTTTGGCCTTGGGGTACAAAATTAAGCAGGGAAAAGGCTAACAGGGTTTTGCCAAGAAAAAGACTGGTCATAGCAAACAGCCCTTTCCAACCACCCAAGAGATGAGTCTACACATGGACATCACCATTTCAGTTCAGTTCAGTTCAGTTGCTCAGTTGTGTCCCACTCTTTGAGACTGCATGAATCACAGCACACCAGGCCTCCCTGTCCATCACCAACTCCCGGAGTTCACTCAGACTCACATTCATCGAGTCAGTGATGCCATCCAGCCATCTCATTCTCTGTAGTCCCCTTCTCGTCCACCCCCCAATCCCTCCCAGCAGAGGGATTTCCAATGAGTCTTTTCCAATGAGTCAACTCTTCACATGAGGTGGCCAAAGTACTGGAGTTTCAGCTTTAGCATCATTCCTTCCAAAGAAATCCCAGGGCTGATCTCCTTCAGAATGGACTGGTTGGATCTCCTTGTAGTCCAAGGGACTCTCAAGAGTCTTCTCCAACACCACAGTTCAAAAGCATCAATTTTTTGGTGCTCAGTCTTCTTCACAGTCCAACTCTCACATCCATACATGACCATTGGAAAAACCATAGCCTTGACTAGACGGATCTTAGTTGGCAAAGTAATGTCTCTGCTTTTCTATATGCTACCTAGGTTGGTCATAACTTTTCTTCCAAGGAGTAAGTGTCTTTTAATTTCATGGCTGCAGTCACCATCTGCAGGGATTTTGGAGCCCCAAAAATAAAGTCTGACACTGTTTCCACTGTTTCCCCATCTATTTCCTATAAAGTGATGGAACCACATGCCATGATCTTCGTTTTCTGAACTTTGAGCTTTAAGCCACCTTTTTCACTCTCCACTTTCACTTTCATCAAGAGGCTTTTGAGTTCCTCTTCACTTTCTGCCATAAGGGTGGTGTCATCTGCATATCTGAGGTTATTGATATCTCTCCCAGAAATCTTGATTCTAGCTGGTGCTTCTTCCAGCCTGCATTTCTCATGATGTACTCTGCATATAAGTTAAAGAAGCTGGGTGACAATATACAGCCTTGACGTACTCCTTTTCCTGTTTGGAACCAGTCTGTTGTTCCATGTCCAGTTCCAACTGTTGCTTCCTGACCTGCATATAGGTTTCTCAAGAGGCAGATCAGGTGGTCTGGTATTCCCATCTCTTTCAGAATTTTCCACAGTTTATTGTGATGCACACAGTCAAAGGCTTTGGCATAGTAAATAAAGCAGAAATAGATGTTTTTCTGGAAGTCTCTTGCTTTTTCCATGATCCAGTTGATGTCGGCAATTTGATCTCTGGTTCCTCTGCCTTTTATAAAACCAGCTTGAACATCTGGTATTGCTGAACATGTATTGCTGAAGCCTGGCTTGGAGAATTTTGAGCATTACTTTACTAGCATGTCAGATGAGTGCAATTGTGCAGTAGTTTGAGCATTCTTTGGCATTGCCTTTCTTTGGGTTTGGAATGAAAATGCACCTTTTCAAATCCTGTGGCCACTGCTGAGTTTTCCAAATTTGCTGGCATATTGAGTACAGAACTTTCACAGCATCATCTTTCAGGATTTGAAATAGCTCAACTGGAATTCCATCACCTCCACTAGCTTTGTTCATAGTGATGCTTTCTAAGGCCCACTTGACTTCACATTCCAGGATGTCTGGCTCTAGGTGAGTGATCACACCATTATTATTATCTTGGTCGTGAAGATTTTTTTTGTGCAGTTCTTCTGTGTATTCTTGCCTCCTCTTCTTAATATCTTCTGCTTCTGTTAGGTCCATACCATTTCTGTCCTTTATCAAGCCCATCTTGCATGAAATGTTCCCTTGGTATCTCTAATTTTCTTGAAGAGATCTCTAGTCTTTCCATTCTGTCGTTTTCCTCTATTTATTTGCATTGATCACTGAAGAAGGCTTTCTTATCTCTCCTTGTTATTCTTAGGAACTCTGTATTCAGATGCTTATATCTTTCCTTTTCTCCTTTGCTTTTCACTTCTCTTCTTTTCACAGCTATTTGTAAAGCCTCCCCAGACAGCCATTTTGCTTTTTTGCATTTCTTTTCCATGGGGATTGTCTTGATCCCTGTCTCCTGTACAATGTCACGAACCTCCGTCCATAGTTCATCAGGCACTCTATCTATCATATCTAGGCCCTTAAATCTATTTCTCACTTCCACTGTATAATCATAAGGGATTTGATTTAGGTCATACCTGAATGGTCTATGGGTTTTCCCTACCTTCCCCAATTTAAGTCTGAATGTGGTAATAAGGAGTTCATGGTCTGAGCCACTGTCAGCTCCTGGTCTTGTTTTTGCTGAATGTATAGAGCTTCTCCATCTTTGGCTGCAAAGAATATAGTCAATCTGATTTCAATGTTGACCATCTGGTGATGTCCATGTGTAAAGTCTTCTCTTGTGTTGTTGGAAGAGGGTGTTTGTTATGACCAGTGCATTTTCTTGGTAAAACTCTATTAGTCTTTGCCCTGCTTCATTTTGTATTCCAAGGCCAAATTTGCCTGTTATTCCAGGTGTTTCTTGACTTCTTACTTTTGCATTCCAGTCCCCTATAATGGAAAGGACATCTTTTTTGTGTGTTAATTCTAAAAGGTCTTGTAGGTCTTCATAGAACCATTCAACTTCAGCTTCTTCAGCGTTACTGGTTGGGGCATAGACTTGGATAACTGTGATATTGAATGGTTTGCCTTGGAAATGAATAGAGATCATTCTGTCACTTTTGAGACTGCATCCAAGTACTGCATTTCAGACTCTTTTGTTGACCATGATGGCTACTCCATTTCTTCTAAGGGATTCCTACCCACAGTAATAAATATAATGATCATCTGAGTTAAATTCACCACCAGATGGTCATCACTAAAATTAGACTGATTATGTTCATTGCATCCAAAGATGGAAAGTCTATCAGTCAGTCAGTCAGTTCAGTCGCTCAGTCGTGTCCAACTTTTTCTGACCCCATGAATCGCAAAACACCAGGCCTCCCTGTCCACCACCAACTCCTGGAGTTCACTCAAACTCACGTCCATCAAGTCAGTGATGCCATCCAGCCATCTCATCCTCTGTCATCCCCTTCTCCTCCTGCCCCCAATCCCTCCCAGCATCAGAGTCTTTTCCAATGAGTCAACTCTTCGCATGAGGTAGCCAAAGGACTGGAGTTTCAGCTTTAGCATCAGTCCTTCCAACACCCAGGACTGATCTCCTTTAGAATGGACTGGTTGGATCTCCTTGCAGTCCAAGGGACTCTCAAGAATCTTCTCCAACACCACAGTTCAAAAGCATCAATTCTTCAGTGCTCAGCTTTCTTCACAGTCCAACTCTTATATCCATACATGACCACTGGAAAAACCATAGCCTTGACTAGATGGGCCTTTGTTGGCAAAGTAATATCTCTGCTTTTGAATATGCTATCTAGGTTGGTCATAATTTTCCTTCCAAGGAGTAAGTGTCTTTTAATTTCATGGCTGCAGTCACCACCTGCAGTGATTTTGGAGCCCAGGAAAAAAATGTCTGACACTGTTTCCACTGTTTTCCCATCTATTTCCCATGAAGTGATGGGACCAGATGCCATGATCTTCGTTTTCTGAATGTTGAGCTTTAAGCCAACTTTTTCACTCTCCACTTTCACTTTCATGAAGAGGCCTTTTAGTTCCTCTTCACTTTCTGCCATAAGGGTGGTGTCATCTGCATATCTGAGGTTATTGATATTTCTCCTGGCAATCTTGATTCCAGCTTGTGTTTCTTCCAGTCCAGCGTTTCTCATGATGTACTCTGCATATAAGTTAAATAAGCAGGGTGACAATATATAGTCTTGATGTATTCCTTTTCCTTTTTGGAACCAGTCTGTTGTTCCATGTCCAGTTCTAACTGTTGCTTCCTAACCTGCATATAGATTTCTCAAGAGGCAGGTCAGATGGTCTGGTATTCCCATCTCTTTCAGATTTTTCCACAGTTTATTTTGATGCACACAGTCAAAGGCTTTGGCATAGTCAATAAAGCAGAAATAGATGTTTTTCTGGAACTCTCTTGCTTTTTTGATGATCCAGCAGATGATGGCAATTTGATCTGTGGTTCCTCTGCCTTTTCTAAAACCAGCTTGAACATCTGGAAGTTCACGATTCATGTAGTGCTGAAGCCTGGCTTGGAGAATTTTGAATATTTCTTTACTAGCATGTGAGATGAGAGCAATTGTGTGGAGATTCTATACAGTAAGCAAAAACAAGACGTAGAGTTAACTGTGACTCAGATCATGAGCTCCTTATAGCAAAATTCAGGCTTAAATTGAGGGAAGTATGGAAAACTACTAGTCCATTCAGATATGACCTAAATCAAATCCCTTATGACTATATAGTAGAGGTGACCAATGCATTTAAAAGATTAGATCTGGTAGACAGAGTGCCTCAAGAAGTATGGATGGAGGTTCCTAAGGTTGTACAGGAGGCAGTACCAATACTATCCCCCCAAAAACGGAATGCCAAAAGGCAAAATGGTTGCCTGAGGAGGCCTTTACAGATAGCTGAGGATGGAAGAGAAGCCAAACACAAGGGAGAAAAGGGAAAGATATACCCAACTGAATGCAGAGTTCCAGAGAATAGCAAGGAGAGATAAGAAAGGCTTCTTAAATGAACAATGCCAAGAAATCGAGGAAAACAATAGAATGGGAAAGACTAGAGATTCCTTCAAGGTTATATTCAATGTTGATCATGATAAAGACAGAAGTGATAGGTGGGGACCTAACAGAAGCAGGAAAGATTAAGAAGAGGTGGCAAGAATACACAGAAGATTATACAAAAAAAAAAAAAAGTCTTAATAATTCAGATAACGACAATGCTGTGGTCACTCACCTAGAGTCAGACATCCTCCAGTGTGAAGTCAAAAGGGCCTTGCTGCTGCTGCTAAGTCACTTCAGTTGTGTCTGACTCTTAGTGACCCCATGGACTGCAGCCTACCGGGCTCCTCCACCCATGGGATTTTCCAGGCAAGAGTACTGGAGTGGGGTGCCATTGCCTTCTCCCAAAAGGGCCTTAGGGAGCATTATTATGAACAAAGCTAGTGGAGGTGATGGAATTCCAACTGAGCTGTTTCAAATCCTAAAAGATGATGCTGTGAAAGTGCTGCACTCAGTATGCCAACAAATTTGGAAAACTCAGCAGTGGCCACAGGACCAGAAAATGTCAGTTTTCATTCCATCCCTAAAGAAGGGCAATGCCAAAGAATGTTCAAACTACTGTACAATTGTGTTCATTTCACATGTTAGCAAGGTTATGCTCAAAATCCTTCAAGCTAGGCTTCAGTAGTACATGAACCAAAAATCTCCAGATGTACAAGCTGGGTTTCAAAGAGGCAGAGGAACCAAAGATCATTTGTTGTATCATCAGTTCAGTTCAGTTCAGTCGCTCAGTCGTGTCCCATTCTTTGCGACCCCATGAATCCCAGCAGGCCAGGCCTCCCAGTCCATCACCAACTCCTGGAGTTCACTCAGACTCACATCCATCGAGTCAGTGATGCCATCCAGCCATCTCATCCTCTGTCGTCCCCTTCTCCTCCAGCCACCAATCCCTCCCAGCATCAGAGTCTTTTCCAATGAGTCAACTCTTCGCATGAGGTGGCCAAAGTAATGGAGTTTCAGCTTTAACATCATTCCAAAGAAATCCCAAGGCTGATCTCCTTCAGAATGGACTGGTTGGATCTCCTTGCAGTCCAAGGGACTCTCAAGAGTCTTCAACACCACAGTTCAAAAGCATCAATTCTTTGGCACTCAGCTTTCTTCACAGTCCAGTTCTCATGGAGCAAAGCAAAATGGGTTCCAAAAAAACATTTAGTTCTGCTTCATTTATTAGCCTGGGGCTTCTCTGGTGGCTCAGAGGTTAAAGCATCTGCCTGCAATCCGGGAGACCTGGGTTCGATCCCTGGGTCAGGAAGATCCCCTGGAGAAGGAAATGGCAACCCACTACACTATTCTTGCCTGGAGAATCCCATGGACAGAGGAGCTTGGTGGGCTACAGCCCACGGGGTTGCAAAGAGTTGGATAGGACTTCACTTTCACTTTCATTTACTAGCCTAAAGCCTTTGACTGTGAATCACAACAAACTGGAAAATTCTTAAAGAGACAAGAGTACCAGGCCACCTTACTTGCCTCCTGAGTAACCTGTATACAGGTCAAGAAGCAGCAGTTAGTTAGAACCAGACATGGAACAATAGACTGCTTCCAAATTGGGAAAGGAGTATGTCAAAGTTGTATATAGTCATCGTGCTTATTTAACTCATATATAGAGTACATCATGAGGAATGCCAGACTGGATGAAGCACAAGCTGGAATCAAGATTACCGGGAGAAATATCAATAACCTCAGATATGCAGATGATACCACTCTAATGGCAGAAAGTGAAGAGGAGCCAAAGACATTTTGATGAAAGTGAAAGAGGACAGTGAAAAAGCTGGCTGAAAACTCAACGTTCAAAAAACTAAGATCATGGCATCTGGTCTCATCGGTTCAAGCAAATAGGAGGAGAAAGAATGGAAGTAGTGACAGACTTTATTTTCTTGGGCTCCAAAATCACTTCAGACATTGACTGCCACCATGAAGTCAAAAGATGCTTGTTCCCTGAAAGGAAAGCTATGACAAACCTAGACAGGATATAAAAAAGAAGAGATATCACTTTGCCAACAAAGGTCCATGTAGCAAAAGCTATGGTTTTTCCAGTAGTCATGTATGGATGTGAGAGCTGGACCATAAAGAAGCCTGAGCACAGAATACTTGATATTTTTGAATTGTGGTTTGGAGAAGACTCTTAAGAGTCCCTTGGACAGCAAGGAGATCAAACCAGTCAGTCTTAAAGGAAATCAATCATGAATATTCATTGGAAATACTGTTGGTGAAGCTGAATCTCCAGTACTTTGGACACCTTATACTAGATGACTAGAAAAGACCCTGATGCTGGGAAAGATTGAGGACAAGAGGTTAAGGGAGTGGCAGAAGATGAGATGGTTAGACAGAATCACCAACGCACCAGATGTGAATTTTAGCAAACTCTGGGAGATGGTGGAGAACAGAGGAGCTTGATGTGCTGCAGTCGTGGGGTTATAAAGAGTCAGACAGGACATAGCCACTGAACAACAACAACTTTTATCCTAGCACATATCTCCTTTCATATTACATGGTTTCTAAATATTTCTTTAATGAATCTGTAAACACCTATAAGACATGTCCAAAGTTTTGCCCTCTTTTATTAATATGTTCCATGCAGCACTGTTAACTGATTGTTATTTGTTTAAAATTTATAGTTTATGATTTAGTGATCAATTTTCTATTCATTACCTGAAGTTTATGATTCAGAGATACTTTTGTAATCTAGCATGGAGCATATAGACTTCCTTTTTGTTTGTTTAAATGGAAACACTAATCTCAACTTTGGTGTTCTAATCATAAATAGTGACAGCTAATTTTGTTTCAACTTGCATTGATCTGAATGCAGAATAGTGAGATTTTTCTCCCTGTGTTTTTTAGTCCTCTGATTTTCTTCTCTAAATTGCTCATCTCCCTTGCCAACTTCTTTTGTGATAGTTCTATTTTTCATGTTAAATCACAGGAGTTTTTTGGATTTTCTCTATAGTATTCTGTTGTCAGTTTTAGACACTGCAAATATTTTTTCTCAGTCTATTTTTATACAGCTTGTATATACTCATTACAACAAATCCAAACAATAGAGCAATGTGAGAAGAAGTAATTGCCTCTTCCTGACTATTTATTCAAAAATAGGGCTATTTCTTATTGGTTATTGAATACTCAGGATATTATACAAAGCCAGGGACAAAATATATAATCTATCCCACATGCTTTGAATATATTAATATGAACTGCAAGCAGAATCACTTTAGATGCAGGCAGGAGTTTTAATGTTATGAACTCTGTGGCTGGGAGCCTCACTATTGCTGACTTTTAGCTGAATCCTTCCTGGAGTGAGGGATCTATGTGACTAAGTGTGATGAAGTTAAGTGCTGGACCTGAGCCCAAGATCTCCTTCTAGACTCTGCTCTGATCATCTGTGATCCTGTGTTCTCTGTCCAAATTGCCCCAAGCCCACTTTCAAGATCTAAGCAGATCTCTCCTCCAGACAATACTAAAGACAGGCTGTGCCACAAGTAAGGGCACATCTATTTTGCAGAGGTTGCCACAAAGAATAAGACGTGGAAAACTTGGATGTGAGACCTCCACAATTGAAAGGGAGCTGTGAACAGAAAGAGAAGGGTACGAAGTGCCTCTGCTGCCCCTGTGGAGATTCTCCAGTGCTCTGTCTAGAACTGCAGGCTTTCAGGAAGTTTTTTAGAGATCAAAACAAAAGCAAAGTTATGCATAGCCTCTCTGACCTTGCAGTCTCCCTCTAGAGCACCCTGTTGGCAGAGCTTAACAGGGACCTATCAGGTAAAGGAGAAATGTATTTTTGCAGAATCAAATCTTCAGTATCACAGAAAAGATAGAGAAGGGTCAGTACTTAATTAAAAGACAAGAACTTAATAACCCACCCAGCACGCTGAGAAATAATAGCCTTAGCAAGGTTACAGAAAAAAGAACAAAATTGGAGGACTTAAGCTAACTGTTTGAAAGACTTATTATAAAGCTATATAATCAAGAAAGTGTGATATTGGCATAAGTCTAGATATTTTGATAAACTGAACAGAATTGAGAGTCCATGAGAAAAATGAGATACATTCTTTGGATATATAGGTGGGGAAAGTTGAATCTCAACCCCTGCCTCCCACCTTAATGTCAAAACTGATTTATACACCTGAACTTAAAATTAAAAAAAAATAAAGCCTTGAGAAGACAACACAGAAGAAGAGCTTGAATAGGTAAATATTTCTTGAATAGGTAATATGTCTTTTAAAAGCTTGAGTGGTAACTATTTCTTAAGAAAGGATAAAAAAGCATTAACTATAAAACTCAAAAGATAATTATATATTGGACTTCTTCAAATTTAAAATTTCTACTCATCAGAAATCCCTGTTATGAATCACAGATAAGGAATACTTTTGCAATATGTATATCTAAAAAAGGGTTATTATCCTGAATATATAATGAAATCTCACAACCAAAGAAAACAGCCAGTTTTAAATATGAGAAAAGACTAGAAGAAACAATGTATAACAGAAAATAAGGAATAGTCAATAAACACGTGAAAAGGTTCTTAATAATATTAGTCATAAGGAAAACATTAATGAAAATCTCCACGAGATACCATTTTATACCATTCAATTGGCTAAAATTGAAAAGACTGACAGAAACTAGGAACCCAACAACCTTCCCTCTGTTCCTATCCAGGATGATAAGAATGTTTTTGATTCATTTAACAAACATTTTCTAATTGCTAATGACCCAATGAAATGAGACAGTTGCACATCAAGATATTTTAATAGCATATTACCTGAATATTTTTGATGAATGAGATTAAAAATGTAACAGATATGAACATTTGAGTTAGTTTTTGTATCAGTTTTGTTCCAATTTCGTCTAGTTTCGTCCTGTGATAAATATCTTGGGTTGAGACCTGAGAATCACGAATATGCAGATCCCTGTTACCAGATTGAAAAGAGTGTGTGAAATCATCCAAACAGCAGGAGGCAACTTGAAAGGCGACACAAATAGAGCAAATCAATGGTTTCCAGAAAATCTCCCGGCAGTCATTTTCTTTGGAAGAGTTTTCATCTACCAAGATGAACTTATTTCATGGAAAGTAAAATAGACTCCTCTTCTTTCAAATAATCCTGACCAGCCCCTTATCTCTCAAAGGAAGGTACAAAGAACATATTTCACTGAATGAGAACCCCAGTTAAGCTCAAAAACTTAGGTCACTCTCTGTTACAACCCCCACGATGCTTAAAAGCATCTGCTATACAGAAACATCTCTACTGGAGTTTCCACGTGGAAAGACATCTAAAAACTCAGCAGGAACACGTATGCAATACTGAAGCTGTAATCACAATGCATAAAGATCTGTAGATGAACTAACAACTTGTAGTTTATCTAAAAGCATGTAATAACAAGGGGCCCCTAATGAAGGCTGGAGGCAAAACTGCAGAGTCTGGGAATATTCTCTGATTTAATTGATGAGAAGTTTACCTTTTCCTGAAACAGTGCAATTATTTCTAAGGATTGGGGCTTCCCTGATAACTCAGTGAAGAATCTGCCTGCAATGCAGGAGACCCCGGTTCAATTCCTGGGTTGGGAAATCCCCTGGAGAAGGGAAAGGCTACCCACTCCACTATTCTTGGGCTTCCCTGGTGGCTCAGCTGGTAAAGAATCTGCCTGCAATGAGCGAGATCTGGGTTTGATCCCCGGGTTGGGAAATCCCCCGGAGAAGGGAAAGGCTATCCACTCCAGTATTCTGGCCTGGAAATTCCATGGACTATCGGGTCACAATGAATTGGACACAACTGAGTGACTTTCACTTTAGAATTTTTAACATGTTAAAATACAATTTTAAAAATATTTTTAAAATTGTAAAAAGCATAGCATCAAAGCAAGCTTATGTATATCTGTGTTTAGAAGGGAATACCTCATAAAGGGTAACAGGGCTTAAATGGGTCAGTGATTATAATTGATTGCAGTTAAAATTTCTTCTGCAATTTAAAAAAATATATATATACATCTTTAAAGAGTCCCATGTAAATGAGAAATCTTAATGAAACATCATCAAGCTCAACTTCCTTCCACAGATATTATCTTTTTCTAACTTTCTTTTGTTGAATGCTTAATATATCACCTCTTGCTTCAAGCAAAAAGAAAATCTTGAAAGAAATAGAGGAATATAAAGCACAGGTAGTTGCTTAAGGCCTTTATTCCTCTTCTAAACATAAGCTAAAAGGAGCATGCACAAATAAATGTCATGCTAAGATAAGTGGGAAATATATTTAAAACTTGGCAAATAAATTAAGTATACTTGAGATCAGGCCTTTATTTTTGCTTTGAATTAACCAAAACAACATATGCTTAATGATGAGTAAACAACAGATTGCATTACATTTCCAAGAAATGAATTTTTCTACAAAACTGAAATCTCATGTGTCCTAATTACCAGCAATAATTATGCTTTAGGTAAACCTCATAAATTGTAATGTTACTATTGAATTAAAAGGTAACTCTTATTTATGTATTTGCAAGTCATTGAAAAGAAGATATTTATCTTTTCTTGAATCATGTAAATATCTATTGGTTCTAAATATGTCTTTCCCAAATAAAGATTCAGTTCAGTTCAGTCACTCAGTTGTGTCCGACTCTTTGCAACCCCATGATTCGCAGCACGCCAGGCCTCCCTGTCCATCACCAACTCCAGGAACTCACCCAAACTCACGTCCATCGAGTCCGTGATGCCATCCAGCCATCTCATCCTCTGTTGTCCCCTTCTCCACCTGCCCCCAATTCCTCCCAGCATCAGAGTCTTTTCCAATGAGTCAACTCCTTGTATGAAGTGGCCAGAGTACTGGAGTTTCAGCTTTAGCATCAGTCCTTCCAAAGAACACCCAGGACTGATCTCCTTCAGAATGGACTGGTTGGATCTCCTTGCAGTCCAAGAGACTCTCAAGAGTCTTCTCCAACACCACAGTTCAAAAGCATGCATTAGTGCCACAACCGGCGCACTAAGCACGGCCGAGAGGAGCTACCCCACGTCCGAGGTCAGGGGCAGAAGCTGGGAGGACCCCATGCCCGAAGGCCGGCGGCCAAGAGGAGTTACCCTACGTCCGAAGTCAGGGGCAGTGGCCGAGAGTGCCAGACTGCCACAGTGCAGGAACGGCTGAGAGGAGCTACCCAAGTCCAAGGTCAGGGGCAGCGGCCGGGAGGAGCTACCCCATGCCCCCATGGCTGAGGACAGGGGCGGTAACCGGGAGGAGCAATCCCACATCCAAGAAGCCGTGGCTCCGTGGGCGCAGGAGGGCCTAGAGGAGCTATCACAGGTTGAAGGTCAGGAAGCTCGGCAGTGAGGAGATACCCCTCTTCCAAGGTAAGGATCAGCAGCTTCGCTTTGCTGGAGCAGCCGTGAAGAGATATCCCACAGCCAAGGTTAAGAGAAACCCAAGTAAGACGGTAGGTGTTGCAAGAGGGCATCAGAGGGCTGCTGCTCCTAAGTCGCTTCAGTCGTGTCCAACTCTGTGTGACCCCATAGATGGCAGCCCACTAGGCTCCCCTGTCCCTGGGATTCTCCAGGCAAGAACACTGGAGTGGGTTGCCATTTCCTTCTCCAATGCATGAAAGTGAAAATTGAAAGAGAAGTTGCTCCATCGTGTCTGACTCTTAGCGACCCCATGGACTGCAGCCCACCAGGCTCTGCCATCCATGGGATTTTCTAGACAAGAGTACTGGAATGGGGTGACATTGTCTTCAGGGCATCAGAGGGCAGACATACTGAAACCATACTCACAGAAAACTAGTCAATCTAATCATACTAGGACCACAGCCTTGTCTAACTCAATGAAACTAAGCCATGCCCGTGGGGCAACCCAAGACAGGGGGGTCATGGTGGAGAGATCTGACAGAATGTGGCCCACTGGAGAAGGGAATGGCAAACCACTTCAGTATTCTTGCCTTGAGAACCCCATGAACAGTATGAAAAGGCAAAATGATAGGATACTGAAAGAGGAACTCCCCAGGTCAGTAGGTGCCCAATATGCTACTGGAGATCAGTGGAGAAATAACTCCAGAAAGAATGAAGGGATGGACCCAAAGCAAAAAGAATACCCAGCTGTGGATTTGACTGGTGATACAAGCAAGGTCCAATGCTGTAAAGAGCAATATTGCATAGGAACCTGGAATGTCAGGTGCATGAATCAAGGCAAATTGGAAGTGGTCAAACAAGAGATGGCAAGACTGAATGTCGACATTCTAGGAATCAGCGAACTGAAATGGACTGGAATGGGTGAATTTAACTCAGATGACCATTATATCTACTACTGCAGGCAGGAATCCCTCAGAAGAAATGGAATAGCCATCATGGTCAACAAAAGAGTCCGAAATGCAGTACTTGGATGCAATCTCAAAAATGACAGAATGATCTCTGTTCATTTCCAAGGCAAACCATTCAATATCACACTAATCCAAGTCTATGCCCCAACCAGTAACACTGAAGAAGCTGAAGTTGAACGGTTCTATGAAGACCTACAAGACCTTTTAGAACACCCAAAAAAGATGTCCTTTTCATGATATGAGACTGGAATGCAAAAGTAGGAGGTCAAGAAACACCTGGAGTAACAGGCAAATTTGGCCTTGGAATACAGAATGAAGCAGGACAAAGACTACTAGAGTTTTGCCAAGAAAATGCACTGGTCATAGCAAACACCCTCTTCCAAAAACACAAGAGAAGACTCTACACTTGGACATCACCAGATGGTCAACACCGAAATCAGATTGATTATGTTCTTTGCAGCCAAAGATGGAGAAGCTCTTTACAGTCAACAAAAACAAGACCGGGAGCTGACTGTGGCTCAGATCACAAACTCCTTATTACCAAATTCAGACTTAAAAAAAGTAGGGAAAACCACTAGACCATTCAGGTATGACCTAAATCAAATCCCTTATGATTATACAGTAGAAGTGAGAAATAGATTTAAGGGCCTAGATCTGATAGATAGAGTGCCTGATGAACTATGGATGGAGGTTCGTGACATTATACAGGAGACAGGGATCAAGACCATCCCCATGGAAAAGAAATATAAAAAAGCAAAATGGCTATCTGGGGAGGCCTTACAAATAGCTCTGAAAAGAAAAGAAGTGAAAAGCAAAGGAGAAAAGGAAAGATATAAGTATCTGAATGCAGAGTTCCAAAGAATAGCAAGAAGAGATAAGAAAGCCTTCCTCAATGATCAGTGCAAAGAAATAGAGGAAAACAACAGAATGGAAAGACTAGAGATCTCTTCAAGAAAATTAGAGATACCAAGGGAACATTTCATGCAAAGATGAGCTCTATAAAGGACAGAAATGGTATGGACCTAACAGAAGCAGAAGATATTAAGAAGAGGTGGCAAGAACACACAGAAGAACTATACAAAAAAGATCTTCAAGACCCAGATAATCATGATGGTGTGATCACTCATCTAGGGCCAGACATCCTGGAATGTGAAGTCAAGTGGGCCTTAGAAAGCATTCGTATGAACAAAGCTAGTGGAGGTGATGGAATGCCAGTTGAGCTATTTCAAATCCTGAAAGATGATGCTGTGAAAGTGCTGCACTCAATATGCCATCAAATTTGGAAAACTCAGCAGTGGCCATAGGACTGGAAAAGGTCAGTTTTCATTCCAATCCCAAAGAAAGGCAATGCCAAAGAATGCTCAAACTACCACACAATTGCACTCATCTCACATGCTAGTAAAGTAATGCTCAAAATTCTCCAAGCCAGGTTTTAGCAATACGTGAACCATGAACTTCAGTTGTTCAAGCTGGTTTTAGAAAAGGCAGAGGAATCAGAGATCAAATTGCCAACATCCGCTGGATCAAGGAAAGAACACAATGTCTATTTCTGCTTTATTGACTATGCCAAAGCCTTTGCCTGTGTGGATCACAATAAACTGGAAAATTCTGAAAGAGATGGGCATATCAGACCACCTGACCTGCCTCTTGAGAAATCTGTATTCAGGTCAGGAAGCAACAGTTAGAACTGGACATGGAACAACAGACTGGTTCCAAATAGGAAAAGGAGTACGTCAAGGCTGTATATTGTCACCCTGCTTGTTTAACTTATATGCAGAGTACATCGTGAGAAACGCTGGACTGGAAGAAACACAAGCTGGAATCAAGATTGCTGGAGAAATATCAATAACCTCAGATATGCAGATGACACCACCCTTATGGCAGAAAGTGAAGAGGAACTCAAAAGCCTCTTGATGAAAGTGAAAGTGGAGAGTGAAAAAGTTGGCTTAAAGCTCAACATTCAGAAAACGAAGATCATGGCATCTGGTCCCATCACTTCAAGGCAAATAGATGGGGAAACAGTGGAAACAGTGTCAGACTTTATTTTTTTGGGCTCCAAAATCACTGCAGATGGTGACTGCAGCCATGAAATTAAAAGACGCTTACTCCTTGGAAGGAAAGTTATGACCAACCTAGATAGCATATTGAAAAGCAGAGACATTACTTTGCCAACAAAGATCCGTCTAGTCAAGGCTATGGTTTTTCCTGTGGTCATGTATGGATGTGAGAGTTGGACTGTGAATAAGGCTCTGCACTGAAGAATTGATGCTTTTGAACTGTGGTGTTGGAGAAGACTCTTGAGAGTCCCTTGGACTGCAAGGAGATCCAACCAGTCCATTCTGAAGGAGATCTGTTGGGGGCCAGAGTGAGGTACTCCGCCCATGGCAAAGGTCATGAGGAAGGAGGCTCGACATACGCAAAGGCGGGATCGAGCCTCAGGAGTCCCCCTGGAAATCCTCGAGCGTCTACCCCCATAACCAGAGCCTGCCTACTTTACTACTTTGTGCTCTCACCTACATCTCTGACTTTACGGGGGGCTGTCCCCCACCACCTCTTTCGGAGAAGGAGTTAACCTAGAGCTCCAGTCAATAAAAACTCTTGGGTGTGACAAGAGTGTTTTAACCTACAAACTCCTCTGAAGGTTCTCTAGCCTGCCTGACAGGCTCGTCCGGCCACATGTGATTGCTCACAGCCTCCCAACCGTGAGAGGCACGAGATGCTTTAAACCTTCTAAAAACAGGTTCCTTAGAAAAGTTAGAAAACTATTAGTATAAGTATAATGGGCTGATTAGAAATTGTATTGGTGAAGGGTTTTTCATTTGTTGAGCCAATGTTTGTTGCTAAGTCTCCACATCCCCTCCCCTTACACACATTAATGAATATATAGAAGAAATAAGTATTAACCTTTGATATTAATCACGTTAGACCTTAGGCTAAGTAAATTCTTTCCTTAACTAAAACCCACTACACCCTCACCCTGTAGGAATGTAACTTTATTTGGGTGGCGTCTGTTTTGAGAATAATCAGCCCTGGAGAAATAAGTGTCCTGATTGACTGACCGCTGTCACAAGGAGAGGGTCGTAAATTGTCAGCAGGCCCCCCTGGCCAGAAGATGATGTAACACCCCTAAGACCTCTGTATACATTTGTGTAAAGCACCTGACTTTAATAAAAGTCAGGACTGCTGACCCCGCGTGACTTTTGCATAACATCTCAGTGTATAAAAGTAGACCACGGAAAATAAAGAATTGGGATCAGTTTCTCGAAATACTGGTTTCCCCATGTCGCTCTCTCTCTCACTCTGGCTGAGTCTCCATCTGGAGCGTGGAACCCACCATGCTTACTAATTATGCCTGGGCTTCTAAGATCCGACCGGGGAGGCCTCAGTGTCTTCTCTCCTTCGGGAGAACGGAAGGATGCCTGCAGCCTACGTAAGTGGTGCAAACTTCTTGTCTTGAAGTTTTATTGGTCTCCCGCGTAAACCAAGCTACTCAGCCTCTTTTCTCCACTGAATTTTCCTACTGAGCTATCCTTATTCTATTACTCTTTATATCTTTAATTAATATCTAATTGAAGCTATTGTATCCTGATCCTCGCCTATGCCGTCTCTCCTTCGAATACCCTGGATCAGCTGGGGCTGGTCCCCGGCAGAGATCAGCCCTGGGATTTCTTTGGAAGGAACTCCAGTACTTTGGCCACCTCATGCGAAGAGTTGACTCATTGGAAAAGACTCTGATGCTGGGAGGGATTGGAGGCAGGAGGAGAAGGGGACAACAGAGGATGAGATGGCTGGATGGCATCACTGACTCGATGGATGTGAGTCTGTGTGAACTCCGGGAGTTGGTGATGGACAGAGAGGCCTGGTGTGCTGCGATTCATGGGTTCACAAAGAGTCCAACACGACTGAGTGACTGAACTGAACTAAATGCATTTTGAAATTCTGTTAACATAAATTAACACATACAAAATGGCAGACATGATTGCCAAAATTCTTTTACATACATACTAGCAGAATGATTTTATATGCCTTATTTATTTGTTTAGCAATTGTCTCATCTTAAGACTCCTCTTACATCTGAATGTTGTTATGTGAATACTCCTCTAATCACATATGAGATGCGTAACTGAGAGAAAAAAATGGTTCAGAAGCAGATATACCTTCCTCCATCTCTTTTCCCCCAAGGCCACCTGGACTGAGGAATCCAATGACCTAACAGATCCAAAATTGGAGATTATTTGCCCTTCTATCTTCAAGTGGAATACTGACTCTAATGAAACACAAACATGTATGTTGATCCATTACCTGAGAGACATTTTTTAAAAAAATTTTAAGTCAATGAAAAATGATATTTGTGACACCATTCAAACTAAAATGTGATTAGTTAACCAAACTAGATTTATTCTAAAGTCTATTTCTCACTCAAAAAGATACTGGTTCTCAATAAAACTAATTTAATGGCTTATGTTATTGATTTTCAGTGGTTTACTTATGTAATCATTTTGCAGAGTTTACTTGTTAAAAAAAATTTCTATTGAAGTACATTCAAGATTCAGCAAGATGACCCATTGTTTTCAGAAACTATTTGCTTTTATCACATATAAAAAAATTCTGCTTTTATACATAACAACAGATATGTCCATATTCTATGGCCAATGACAAGCAATTTATAAACATTTTCTTACTAAATTCCTAATGTTATCAATAGGTACTAACTCTATACATATTTTGTTGACAAATAAACTGGAGCTCAGGGTTCAAGAAGGTTGCTCAAGGATGCCCCTAGTAGGCGGTAGAGCTGAGATTTGGATACAAATCTATATTATTTCCTGTATTTTCCATTGCTGTTATAACAAACGGCCACAATTTTAGTGGCAATTAAAACAGACATTTATGTTACATTTCTCTAAGTTAGAGGCCCTGTGTGGGTCTCAGTGGTCTACAATGGTTGTGTTGGCAGGGCTGTGCTCCTCTCTGAAGGCTCTAGGGGAGAATCGATTTCCTTGCTTTTTTCAGCTTCTAGAAGCTGCCAACCTTCCTTGGCTCATGTCCCCATCTCTAGCTTCAGAGCCAACAATACTGCATTTCTGATTTTTCCTCCATAGTCACATTTCCCTCTCACTCCACTATTCTGTCTTCCTCTTCTGCCTGAGATTGCATTGGCCTCACTGGGACAACCCAGGGCACTCTCCTTATTTTAGTGCCAGCTGGCTGGCTGTCTTAATTCCATCTGCCACCTAAATTCCCCTTTGTCAGATAATGTATTCCCAGGTTCCTGTGATTAGGACATAGACATCCTTGGTGGGGGGAGGCGGAGCAATATTCTGCCTACCAACTTTCTCAAACCAAACTCTTAACCATAATGCAGAGTGCTTCATGACCTCACTCACATGTGGTAATGTTGACACAAAATGATTCCAAGGAATTTTCAAGATGCTAGAAAATATGTCACTTCTTGATGCTAAGTTATTTTCTGAAAAGTTTTAGCCATGGTTAGCATATCTCTTCTGTTGGAAATCTTATTTCACAAAGAAAATATTTTTTTTCTCTTTATATGTATAAAAAAATAGGAAAAGATGCACATGTAGTCATCCACAGCAGGTAAATTATAGTGCAATTTTCAGCATCAATAAAGTGTTATTTCTACTGAAAGAATAGTTAGGGCTTCATTTTTCTCATGTTCGTTTCTGGAGTATTCACGCAGGCACTCTCCTACCAAGTAGTTCAAGTAAATATCAACATAACCAGGAGGCAGAGCTGTATAAATAAAAACAAAACAAAAAATCCATATTATAGAAAGGTGTTCACAAAGGGAATATAAGTTTTTATGGAGCTTCATGTCAGAGTAGAGGGAAGAGTTTTGTGAAAATATAGTGTGCTATCAAAACAGAATCAAAATGTCTTAATAAAAGAAAATATAATTTAAGCAGCTCTGCTTTAATTTTACATTAACTCTAAATGCAAAAAGATTTTAGGTTTTAAAAAACAAATTGTCAAATGAAGCATAATAGAAGGCTGAGAACTGAATATTCAGAAATCATTCAGCCAATTCAAAATTCTAAGTATTATACACATGCTTATTGTACATGCTCAGTGATTGCTGTTCATAAATTTAAGTCTTCTACAAATATGTTGGATTCAGGGAAGTGCGATAATTAGCATGCAAAATCACAACTAACCTTGAAACCAGTTCTCTGGTTATGTGGTAAAGGAGAACCTGAAATGTAAACAACACAGTTAAATGAATAAGCATACTTATGTGACCTTGAACCACTGCATAACTTCTCTGACCTCTGTTTTCTAGGTGCAAATGCAGGGGTTTAGACTTCAGTGATTTTCAAACATGTACATGCCTCAGAACCACTACAGAGCTCATCAGAAACCAGATTGCTTGTCCTCAGCGTCCCAATTTCTAACTCAGCCAGTTTGGAGAAGGACTCAGAAATTAACATTTCAGACAAATTCTCAGATAATGCCAGTGCTGCATGTCTACAGCCACACTTTGAGAATTATCAAATACAATAATAGTTCTTTTAACCATTAGGAAAGGGTATCAGTTATTCCATATGCATTCTCTTTCTTTGTCTTTCTTTCCCATCTTTCCTTTTCTAAGTGATTCTTATTGTTTCATACTCTAAGAATTAGTAAGTTACATGATCATTTCAACCCAGTATTTCTTTATATCTGTGCCCATACTGAATCATATGTAGAAACTATTTTTGAAAGAGAGAAAATAGAAGATAAATTCTATTTTCACTGAGTTGTTACCCTGTAACTTGAACTATGACAGACGCTATGCAAGGTAGAGGAAACGTGCAAGAATAATAAGGATCTTGCTGTTAAAAAATTAATATATGACTGAAGACCATAAGAAGAACACACGTGAGGGTTGATGCAAAGGAATGGAAAAAGAAAAACCTTAGAATAATTTAGAAATATTATTCATTTTTTTTAAGAAATAAAGTGTGTGACATGCAAAGTTTATTTCCTGGATTCTAGAAGTTCCAAACTGAAACTGTAAGCCAGTTGAATGGAACATACAAAGCATCTTAGAAAGAAATTGCACTGTACAAATGGCCATGATCATCAAGATAAGAACATTGCAAATGATACACACAGAATCCCCACAAAGTCTCCTCCTGGTTTCTAAAGATGTGGTCTCTATGGCAGCTCCCTGACAATGGTGCCCCTGCAGTGAACTAGCCCTGTGACGTGAGTCTCCATGGAGCAGATAATCGTTCACAGAGTCCCCAGAATTTGTGGCTGCCTTGTAGTTTGCAAAGCATCTGGCATTATGGAGAGAATAGATGATCCTGAACTTCTGTAGCTTGTAAGGGTCAAACATATAAAAATGTGCTTCCAGTTAACGAATCAAGTATGAGAGAAAATATTTTTGAAAGGCAGAATTCTTGAATTTTCATTCTATGAAGACAAAGGGAAATAATGACAGGGTTTGAAACAAGATGAACTCCATGTGATAATGCAGCCCTAATGAATTTTACACGGAAGACTTCAGTAGAATTCTTAAGATTGCCATGGCAGCTTCTCATTAGGGCCTCTCTGTGGTTACCAAGGAATTCCAGTAACAGAATGAAAGCAGGACAAGGTAAATGAAAGCATGTGAACTTCTTCATTTTTAAATCACAAGTTTGGAAATTTTATTTGGGTGGGGCCTAGAAATAAAGGACTATGTTGCATATGGCAGGCAGTTTGCCAGGTACTTAAAGACCACTGCACATTCTGTACAATGTCCCCACTCACATCCCTACCTACAAAAACATGTGCATGCTCAGTCATGTCCAACTCTTTGCAACCCCACAGACTGTTGCTTGCAAGGCTCCTCTGTCCATGGGATTCTCCAGACAAGAATACTGGAGCGGCTTGCCATTTCCTACTCAAGGGGATCTTCCCGACCCAGGGATGAAACCCGCCCCTGTCTCTCACATTGGCAGGCAGAGTCACCTAGGAAACCCCTTACCTACCAAAACTGTGAGAAAAACACCATGCTTCTTGAATTTACAATTCTTTGAATAAAATAGGATTAAATATCCATAGAAGAAAAAAGGAAGATTTGCAGAAAATATGACAACTGTTTACAAAAACTGCCTATCTTTCCTATTATCTATAACTGTCTGTTGCTGCTGCTGCTGCTGCTGCTAAGTCGCTTCAGTCGTGTCCAACTCTATGCGACCCCACAGACGGCAGCCCACCAGGCTCCCCCGTCCCTGGGATTCTCCAGGCAAGAACACTGGAGTAGGTTGCCATTTCCTTCTCCAATGCATGAAAGTGAAAAGTGAAAAGTGAAAGTGAAGTCACTCAGTCGTGTCTGTCTCCTAGCGACCCCATGGACTGTAGCCTACCAGGCTCCTCCATCCATGGGATTTTCCAGGCAAGAGAACTGGAGTGGGGTGCCATTTCCTTCTCTGCTATAACTGTCTAATAACTATCTAAAGTGTAAATAATTAATATGACACTTGCAATAGCATGATGAAACAGAACTGAAGAAGTGGAATGCTTGGAAACATCTAAGGACTTAGATCAGAAGAGAGAGAGACACAGTCTCATTTCTTTTCTTCCAGTAACCTTTTAATAAAAAATTATGAATGGAGCACACCATGAAAGTTGACTTAAATACTGCTATGAAAAAGATTTAATGCACCTTGTAAAAGGTATAATCATAGAGTAGTATAATATTAACACTTAATTTCAGTGGTCAGCTTCTTTCTGGGATTCCTTTTACAATCTCCCTCACTTATTTCTGGAAGCTAACAAGGATCAGACCCATGCACAAGGAAATTACTCAGGTGTTCCACTGCTCACCTTACTACTGTCTACAACCTTCTCGTGAGTGGCATCTCCCTATCAACAAGGTCACTGTCAACTCGTTGATACTGTTCTCTGAGAAAATGCCCCTTCCTCACTAGTGACACCACCTACAGCTGAATAAGTGTGCACTGCATACACAAGGGGCATCTGGAGCTAGCAATAAATTGTCTTACTCTTTAAAAATCAATATAATATTACAGTTTTCTGATAGAATTAAAGTGACCATGGGAAGTGGGGCTTTACTAACAGAAGTACAATAGAGGTTATGGTTAGTTCTTTCCTCCTTAGGTCATCCTCTAAGTGGAAAAACCTGTGATAGCTAATCAAAGCTATTGTGTCAGTCTTGAGACCATACGGTTCTCTTGAAGAAGAGGTAAAAGTTGGGATAGGCAGAATAATTCTGCCCCTTCCTCCAAGGAGGTCTATCTCCTAACCCCAGGAACCTAGGCATGTGTTAAGTTGCCTAGCAAATGAGAATTTAGCTGGCAGAGGGAATTAAAGCTGGAAAACAGCTTGCACTAAAATTGAGAAATTACCCTGGATTGTCCAGGGAAGCCCGATTCAATCAAAAATTTCTTAAAACTGGGAGAGAAACACAGAACAGTGGAGGGAGAGGGACTTGTGACTGTGGAGGAAAATTCACCAGCCTAATCTGCGTGTCCTGAATGTTATAGGTTCTTTCATATAAACAGTTCTGTCCGCTACGGTTAGTATCACTCTCCAGGAATTAGGCACTGTCTTTGGAGTTTGTGTAAGAGCAGGAATCAGCATATTTCCGTCTTCTTATCCCTCCCAAACATTCATAAATCACAGCCTTGTCATGGCAAAGGAGCTTGTGTAACTTAACGGAGCTATGAGCCATGGCATATAGGGCCACCAAAGATGGACAGGTCATGATGAAGAGTTCTAACAAAACACGGTCCACTGAAGAAGGAAATGGCAACCTACTCCAGTATTCTTACCTGGAGAACCCCAGGGACAGGATGAAAAGAAAAAAATATGACACTTGAAGATGAGCCCCCTAGTCAGAAGCTGTCCAGTACACTATTAGGGAAGAGCAGAGAGTAATTACTAATAATTTCCAGAAAGAATAAAGCAGATGGACCAAAGCAGAAACTTCTTTCTGTGTACTCAGCTGTGGACACGTCTGATGGTGAAAGTGAAGTCTGATGCTGTAAAGAAACAATATTGCATAGGAACCTGGAATGTTAGGTCCATGAATCAAGGTAAACTGGATGTGGTCAAACAGGAGATGGCAAAATTAAACACTGATATCTTAGGAGATGGCAAAAATAAACTAAAGTGGATGGGAATGGGCACATTTAATTCAGATGACCATTATGACAACTACTGTGGGCAAGAATCCCTTAGAAGAACTGGAGTACTCTGCATAGTCAACAAAAGAGTCCAACATGAAGTACTTAGGTGCAATCTCAAATACGATAGAACAATATCAGTTCATTTACAAAGCACACCATTCAGCATCGTGGTAATGCAAGTCTACACCCCAACCACTGATGCCAAAGAAGTTGAAGCTGACTGGAAATTGAAGACCTAAAAGACCTTCTAGAACTAAGAGAAAAAAAAAAAAAAAAGTCCTTTTCATCATAGGGGATTGGAATGCAAAAGTAGAAAGTCAAGAGATAACTGGAGTAACATGCAACTTTGGCCTTGGAGTAAAAAATGAAGGAGTGCAAAGGACTACTGAGTTTTGTCAAAAGAACATGCTGGTTATAGCAAACATCTTCCAACAACACACGAGACAACTTTACATATGGACATCACCAGAAGGTCAATGCTGAAATCAGATTGATTATATTCTCTGCAGCCGATGGTGGAGAAGCTCTATACAGTCAGCAAAAACAAGATCTGGAGCTGACTGTGGCTCAGAACATGAGCACCTTATTGCAAAATTCAACTTAAATTGGAGAAAGAGGGGAAAATCATTAGGCTATCCAGGTATGACCTAAATCAAATCCCTTGTGTCATAGTAGGTCATATACAGTGGAGTTGATGAATTAGGGATTAGATCTGGTAGAGACAGAGTGCCTGAAGAACTATGAATGGAGGCTTACAACATTGTACAGTAGATAATGACCAAAATCAGCCCAAAGCAAAAGAAATGACAGAAGGCAAAGTGGTTGTCTGAGGAGGCTTTATGAATAGTTAAGGAAAGAAGAGAAGCAAAAGGCAAGGGAGAAAGGGAAATATACACCCAATAATGCAGAGTTCCAGAGAATAGCAAGGAGAGATTAGAAGGCCTTCTTAAATGAACAGGGCAAAGAAATAGAGGCAAATTATAGAAAGCGAAAGAGTAGAGATCTCTTCAAGAAAATTAGAGATATCAAGGGAACATTGAGTGAAAAGATGGCCAAGATAAAGGACAAAAATGATAAGGACCTAACAAATGCAGAAGAGATTAAGAAGAGGCGGCAATAATACACAGAAGAGCTATACAAAAAGGTCTTAATAAACTAGAGAATCATTCTGGTGTGGTCACTCACCTAGAGCCAGACATCCTGCAGTGTGAAATCAAGTGGGCCGTAGGAAGCATTACCATGGACAAAGCTACTGGAGGTGATGGAATTCCAGCTGAGCTACTTCAAATCCTAAAAGATGATGCTGTTAAAGTGCTGCACTAAATATGTCAGCAAATTTGGAAAACTCAGCAGTGGCCACAGGACTGGAAAAGATCAATTTTCATTCCACTCCCAAAGAAGGGCTATGGCAAAAATTTTTTTAAATTACTGTACAATTTTGTTTATTTCACATGCTAGCAAGGTTATGTTCAAAATCCTTCAAGCTAGGCTTTAGCAGTCTGTGAACCAAGAACTTTCAGATGTAAAAGCTGAGTTTCAAAGATGCAGAGGAGCCAGAGATCCTAACATGCTAACATCCATTGGATTGTGGAGAAAGCAAGGGAATTCCAGAAAAAAGCATCTACTTTGGCTTCATTGACTATGCTAAAACCTTTGACTGTGTGGATTACAATAAACTGAAAAATTCTTAAAGAATTGGGAAAACCAGGCCACCTTACCTTTCTGCTGAGGAGTGAAATGAAGTCATTCAGTCGTGTCCAACTCTTTGTGATCCCATGGACTGTAGTCTACCAGGCTTCTCTGTCCATAGGATTTTGCAGGGAAGAGTACTGGAGTGGGTTGTCATTTCCTTCTCCAGGGGATCTTCCTGACCCAGGGATCGAACCCAGGTCTCCTGCATTGCAGGCAGATGCTTTACCCACTGAGTCTGCTGAGGAGGATTGAAGGCAAAAGGAGAAGGGGGCATCAGAGGATTGGGATGGTTAGATAGCTTCACTGACTCAATGGAAATGAATTTGATCAAACTCCAGGTCATAATGGGGGACAGAGGAGCCTGGCAAGCTTCAGTCCACGGGATGGCAAAGAGTTGTACAAGACAGCAACTAAACAACAACCACAACAAATCCTTCCCAAAGAACCCACAGGTGATGAAGTTCATCATCTGCCACCACTAGGCATATCAATGCATTCACAGAACCCTTTAGGAGTTTGAATCCCAATGAAGGCTCAGTTTGGTAAACAACTCAATATTCTCTTTTTAACTTACTAGATTTTTTTTGGTTTCTTTCCTGTCTATCATGGATTATATTTTGTTTTTATGTAAGACCAGTGTGAAAACCTCAACTCGCAGTTGAACTAATTTCATTATTCTTCAGTTTATCCTCTTTTCTTTCTCAGCATCTGCCCAATAACCCTCAGTTCAGTTCAGTTCAGTCGCTCAATTGTGTCCGACTCTTTGCGACCCCATGAATCACAGCATGCCAGGCCTCCTCGCCCATCACCAACTCCCAGAATTTATTCAAACTCATGTCCATCGAGTCGGTGATGCCATACAGCCTTCTCATCCTGTTGTCCCCTTCTTCTCCTGCCCCCAATCCCTCCCAGCATCAGAGTCTTTTTCAATGAGTCAACTCTTTGCATGAGTGGCCAAAGTACTGGAGTTTCAGCTTTAGCATCAGTCCTTCCAAAGAAATCCGAGAACCAATCTCCTTTAGAATGGACTGGTTGGATCTCCTTGCAGTCCAAGGGAATCTCAAGAGTCTTCTCCAACACCACAGTTGAAAAGCATCAATTCTTTGGCGCTCAGCTTTCTTTACCATCCAACTCCCACATCCATATAAGACCACTGGAAAAACCATAGCCTTGACTAGATGGACCTTTTTTGGCAAAGTAATGTCTGCTTTTGAATATGCTATCTAGGTTAGTCATAACTTTCTTTTAAAGGAGTAAGCGTCTTTTAATTTCATGGCTGCAATCACCAGCTGCAGTGATTTTGGAGCCCAAAAAAATAAAGTCTGACACTGTTTCCACTGTTTCTCCATCTATTTCCCATGAAGTGATGGGACCAGATGCCATGATCTTCGTTTTCTGAATGTTGAGCTTTAAGCCAACTTTTTCACTCTCCTCTTTCACTTTCATCAAAGTGAAGAGGCTTTTTAGTTCCTCTTCACTTTCTACCATAAGGGTGGTGTCATCTGCATATCTGAGGTTATTGATATTTCTCCTGGCAATCTTGATTCCACCTTGTGTTCTTCCAGTCCAGTGTTTCTCATGATGTACTCTGCATATAAGTTAAGTAAGCAGGGTGATAAAATACAGCCTTGATGTACTCCTTTTCCTATTTGGAACCAGTCTGTTGTTCCATGTCCAGTTCTAACTGTTGCTTCCTGACCTGCATATAGTTTTCTCAAGAGGCATGTCAGGTGGTCTGGTATTCCCATCTCTTTCAGAATTTCCCACAGTTTATTGTGATCCACACAGTCAAAGGCTGTGGCATAGTCTATAAAGCAGAAATAGATGTTTTTATGGTACTCTCTTGCTTTTTCCATGATTCAGTGGATGTTGGCAATTTGAACTGATTCCTCTGCCTTTACTAAAACCAGCTTGAACATCAGGAAGTTCACGGTTCACATATTACTGAAGCCTGGCTTGGAGAATTTTGAGTATTACTTTACTAGTGTGTGGGATGAGTGCAATTGTGTGGTA
Source organism: Bos indicus (assembly GCF_029378745.1). NCBI lineage: Eukaryota > Metazoa > Chordata > Mammalia > Artiodactyla > Bovidae > Bos > Bos indicus. Next base: position 98,810,298 of record NC_091766.1, on the reverse strand, counting down.
GTTTGAGCATTCTTTGGCATTGCCTTTCTTTGGGATTGGAATAAAAACTGACCTTTTCCAGTCCTGCTGAGTTTTCCAAATTTGCTGGCATATTGAGTGCATCACCTTCACAGCATCATCTTTCAGGATTTGAAATAGCTCAACTGGAATTCTATCACCTCCACTAGCTTTGTCATAGTGATGCTTTCTAAGGCCCACTTTATTTCACATCCCAGGATGTCTGGCTCTAGGTGAGTGATCACACCATCATGATTATCTGGGTCGTGAAGATCTTTTTTGTACAGTTCTTCTGTGTGTTTTTGCCAACTCTTCTTACATATTACAAATCTAGACATTCATTGCTAACACAGAACTCCTTAAAATGAAAGATTACAGATTGTTGGAAATAGTAATTTTTCTCTTTTTTGAGGGGTAAAGAGGAAGGGACAAGGTATTTAAAAAATGAAACAAGTGGAACAGACTTGATTGTCTTATGGAAAAAGAAATTAAGTGGCCTGAACAGAAAAAAAAAAAGCAATAAAACTCTATATTCACTATTCAGCAGCTTAAAAAAGGTAAGGTGAGTTTTGAATATAAAGATAAAGGAGAATGAATTCTTTTAAATTGTAACTAGAGTATCAAGCAGATTTTACTCAATATTGAGTATGTGACAAACAGATTACAGATTACCAAGAAACATAACAGCAATGTTAAAAATGTGGCCTTCTTGTTTCAATATAAATAAAATAATGCAAAATAGTAATAAAATAATAATATATTAAAGTTTGACATAACTAGTTCATATAAATTCCTCAATTGCAACTGTATGGAAGTTATTATACATAAAAACAAAATTAGGATTAGTGGTTTAATTCTGATAGTTATAGAAATGGAAGATATTTAAAATATACTGTATTGGAAGAGTATAGACTATTTAGTGAGATATATTATTACACAGAATTTATCATTTTAGGATTTTCCTTTAATAATCAAAATCCAAGCAGTTTTTCAACAATTAAATATGCCAGTATGCTTTGAGATAATGTTGCTTTTTATCATATTATTTAAATAAAACTAGGTGACTTGCAAAAGTTAACATACTTGTCAAATCACAAATGGAAATAAATGCTAATTTCCCAAATTATAACACAGTTCAGACTATTTTATGACTACTAGGTTAAAATCACAGATATATCTCCTGATGGATACATGATGTAGCTTGATAATGTGAGGTACCTAACTCAGAGAAAAAAACGCATCCAAAGGGAAAGAAGTAACCAAAGGGGTTTTTATTTTTTTTTAATGTGGTTTAAAGGGCCTTCAGTCTCTCCAAATCTTGATGTGGATTTGGATGGAAAGGCAGTTCACAGTATAATAATTAAAAAATCAGAAACCAGTTAGCTTGATAAATGAAAATGAAAGAAATCATTCAATAGAAATTACTTCTTCAATTTAATTCAGAATAGGCAGCCTGGCAAAATAAATGAGGCCATTAACAATAAGAAGTTACAAGATCAAGTAGATAAATGTGAAAGGAAAGCTAGATGTATTTCTGAGCCAGATAAAATTATCTGCTGTCCAATGGAAATCCTAATTGTGACTCGTGTGACACCAACACACACAAACACACACAAACATGGCTATAGTTTAAGGTCACTATTATTCTGTATATTCTTATACACTTATCTTCCCAAATCATCTAATTGTTCCTTCTTTGTAATTAAAATGGAGAACTAACCTGGGCACTTTAAAATTTGCTTTGATGCTGATTGTTCATAATCTTGCTTTCGAAAATAGGTAAAAATTTTGAAAATGCTTCTGTAATATTTAAATAGTTGAATTTAGAATTCCTAATTACTTGGTATATGTAAGTGTGTGTGTGTGTGTGTATATATATAGGCATATATATATATATATAGGTATATATATATATATAGGTGTGTATATGTATATGTATGTGTGTATATATATATATATATATATATATATATATATATCAGTTCAGTTCAGTTCAGTCGTTCAGTAGTGTCCGACTCTTTGCGATCCCATGAATTACAGCACGCCAGGCCTCCCTGTCCATAATCAGCTCCCGGAGTTCACCCAAACTCACGTCCATCGAGTCGGTGATGCTATCCAGCCATCTCGTCCTCTGTCGTCCTCTTCTCCTCCTGCCTCCAATCCCTCCCAGCATCAGAGGCTTTTCCAATGAGTCAACTCTTCACATGAGGTGGCCAAAGTACTGGAGTTGCAGCTTTAGCATCAGTCCTTCCAAAGAAATCCCAGGGCTGATCTCCTTCAGAATGGACTGGTTGGATCTCCATGCAGTCCAAGGGACTCTCAAGAGTTTTCTCCAACACCACAGTTGAAAAGCATCAATTCTTTGGCGCTCAGCTTTCTTCACAGTCCAACACTCACATCCATACATGACTACTGGAAAAACCACATATATATACATATATATATACATGTATATATATATATGTATGTTCAACTTCAGGAAGTTATTTAACTTCTTTGGCTATCAATTCCCTATCAATAAAATGAGATATTATGTTCATCCTTAACTGAAAGATATTTATGGGCTAACATACTAAAACTGATCAGATGTACCAAGAGCTCTGGAAGACAGCATGTGTAACTATGAAATACTCAGTATAATGTCAGGCATCTGAAGTTTTATTTTTAGCAGTTGTTGACAGGAAACATTAATCAGGAAGACTTTCATTTTATTGCCTTTTTAATTCTTTATCTTTTATGAAAAGTTGAAAAAGTGTGTTAAATCAAACATAATTTAATTTCTAAACATCTTTTTTTCGGAGAAGGCAATGGCACCCCACTCCAGTACTCTTCCCTGGAAAACCCCATGGATGGAGGAGCCTGGTAGGCTGCAGTCCATGGGGTCAAGAAGATTCGGACACGACTCAGCGACTTCACTTTCACTTTTCACTCTCATGCCTTGGAGAAGGAAATGGCAACCCACTCCAGCGTTCTTGCCTGGAGAATCCCAGGGATGGGGGAATCTGGTGGGCTGCCATCTATGGGTCGCACAGAGTCGGACACGACTGAAGTGACTTAGCAGCAGCAAACATCTTTTTTAACATCTAAACGTGACATTTTCAGTGATTTTTATTTTTCCTGCTAGTATAGGTTATGGGGGTCAGGAACTCACACTCTTATGTATTTCATTCCATACAGATATTGTTAGAAAGTGACAAAACATGAGCACGACGGAGGTCTTATTATACCTCCAAAATTATAGTAATTCTAGAGGCGTTTTCCCAATTAATCCTCCCAATACCCTTTGAAATGGATATTCCCACCATAAATAAAATAGATACTTTAAGGAAGTAATAAAACATGAGCACAATAACAGTACAGGCACAGCATGGCAGAGCCGCGCTCTGTGAAAGGCACTAGTCCAGTATAAACGTATTAGTTGATCAAAGCGGCAGGCCACTTCTTCCCGCTATCTCGTTAAAGCACGTGTCAGAAACAACCAGCACACAGGCTGAAGCTGGACAACACGTGTGATTTGGTCCACCAAATTGTCAGAAAATGTTTGTATTTGTTGCAAACTTTGTATAATATGAATATTTCAAACACATGTTTGAATTGATGTTTCTTGTTTTTATAAGAAGAAGGAGGAGAAAGAGGAAGCATTCTTATGCATTTGGAAACAAATTCCATCTTTAAATGAGCAAGAATGATCTAAGACAGTTTACCAGTTGCTGTTTATCACGATGCTTTGCTTCTGTTGTCTTCGTTGTCTTTCTTTCACGCGCTCAGAGTCACTCACAGCATCTGCCTGCCCCGGGTGGCACTGCTGCTTGTAACTCCCATATTAATATCGTTATGTACAGATCAATGGATAGATTAAAAACGAAAAAATTAAAGCCAATTTTGATTAATTTACCTGTGCTTTATAATCCTCAGTTTCCTTATCTATAAAAATGTGGCAATATCCATCTCAAAGGGTATCGTGAGAATTGGAAAAAATGTATCTGGAAACAATGTAGTAAAACCTCAAGACATACTTACTAATATTAATTCTTACTAAGTTATAAGGATATCAATGAAGCTGATGGCTTCACTGATTGTAGGGTTAGATATCATTTCACAAACCATGCAGATAAATCAAGATATGTTTAAACATACTACAAAAGAGCAAGCTAAATAGGAATCCAAGCTAGCTATGCAAAATAAACATTATTAAATGACATTATTTGGTAATCTGGCAAACAAAAATATTTTATTTTTTAAATTGTATTTACAGTTATATTTCATTTTAGTAAGTCAGATAATATTAGGAAAAAAGGCCCACAATATCCAATATTCTTAAAAACTACAATAATGTCTTCCTAAATCTACCTATTCTCTTTATTCCCTCTATACCAACATCTTTAATACCAGAAACATGAACAACAGCTTAGCAGTTATTGAAAGCTTAACCTCTGGAAAAGGTAAAGAATACTTTGGAATGAGACAGTCACTTTGAGATAACCCAGTAAAGTTGAATCTGAGGAAACTGAGATTCAAAGAGCAAAACTAACTGATCTGAAATGGAAAAATTATTAATCAAAAATCAGATATTTTAATCTGGAAATCCTAAATTCCAGATCATTGTTTTCCAAACATAATATATTCATTCCACTCATATTTAGTTATAAATGTATATGTGATCTTTAAGGTTTAACCATATTAAACATCATTCTTACCAGTAAAATTGAAATAGATACAAGTATTCTAAAGAGCATAACAATGAAATTAAGTCACTTATTCCAGCAATCATTGCAGATTTAAAGGAATAAAAAAGACTAAGAGGAAATAAATTGAGAATATCATCACAAGAGCCAAAGCTTTTTTTTTTTTCCCATTATTACCCTTCTAGTTTCTACACAAAGACTTATTTTAAAATGAACTCATTTGAGAGCACTGGATAGAAAAAGAAAAAGTTAAAAATATAAACTTCAAATTAAAAAAATATATTTTAAACATACATACAAAATATTTGATAAAAATATATTCAAAGTAAAGAAGAACTTAAAAGCAGTAAGAAAACAAATAACCCAATTATAAAATGTTCAAAAGATCTATATAGATACTGCATTCAAGAAGATATAAAGATGTAAAATAAGTGTAAAAATTTTTCTCAGCATCATATTTTATTAGTGAAATGCAAATGAAAACTGCAGTGTGATACTACTATGCATCTATAATAACACACGAAAATAAAAAAGTGATATTACAATTTGCTGAAGAATATAGAGAGCAACTGGAACCCTTGTATGTATGCTTGTTTGGCAGACTGTTCAAAAAGTGCACATGGTTTGCCATGTGGGCCAGCAATCCTACTTCTAAGTATTTACCTAATATATGTGAAAATCTATTAGCAGGCAGAAACCTACATACCTATGTTTATATAAACTTTATCCATAATCTCCAAAAAGTGTAAGCAATAAGGATGTTCTTCAACAACTGAATAGATATACAAGCTGTGACACACATCCATACAACAGAATGCCATTCGCCTTCAATAAACTATCAACTACCAAACCAGGCAGAGACAAAGATAAATAATAAATGCTTATTTCTAAGTGAAAGAAGCCAGTCTGAAAGGCTACTCTATTATGCCACTTATATAGCTTTATGGAAAAGGCAGAACTACAGAGACAATAAGTATAGCACTGCTTGTTAGGGGATATTAGGAGTAGGGAGAGTTGAATAGATGAAGAGAAAAATTAGTAAGGTAATGAAATTATATTCTGTGATATAGTAATAGTGGGTACATGCAATTATACATTTGTCAAAAACAACAGAACTTTTTAAGACAAAAATTAAAATTAATGTATGAGAATTAAAAGGAAAAAAAAAAAAAAAGTATTTTAAGAGGTTTGGAGGATCTAGCATAGAATGCAAACTCTAACCAAAAAAATCTAACTGTATCACAAATACATGAAACAATCTCATTCAAAGAGTAGGGGAGAAAGTCCTTGATATAAATCTTTTAGAAAATAAATGGAGATTGAGAAAAAAACCAAAGAGAATCACACGTAAGCATTGAATTATAATTGATAATTGTCTTTAATGAGATTATTGTTGTTGTTGTTCAGTCACTAAGTCATATCCTACTCCATGTGACCCCATGGACTGGAACACACCAGGCTTCCCTGTCTTTCAGTATCTTTTGGAGTTTGCTCAAACTCATGTCCATTGAGTCAGTGATGCCATCCAACCATTTCATCCTCTGTCACTCCTTTTTCCTCCTGCCCTCAGTCTTTCCCAGTATCAAGGTCTTTTCCAATGAGTTGGCTCCTCTCATCAGGTGGCCTAAGTATAATGGGATTATAGGCTATCAATCTGGAAAATGCTATACATGGATAATGAACTTAAAAAATCAAGCAAGTAAAATGCAGAGGGTGGGAGCCAGGTATCCTAGAAACAACCAATGGGAGAAATCTACAAGGATACACGTGGTAACTGATTATACATCAATGTGAACTCACGCTTACTTTAATATAGATATAGATGGATACACAGACATACAGGATGATTTATAGATATTTGTATATATCTGAGTTAGTGTATGCACACACACACACACACACACACACACACACACACACATTTCCTCGTTCTGTAACTGAGAGAAATTGGACTCAATGGAACTCCACCAGCAATGATCACACCAGTCATCCAAATATTGGTATCTAATACTCTTCTCCAAAAAGGGAACTAGGGCATGGAGAAATAACTAATTCTATGACTGAGTATCATGAAATATACAAGATACACCTCGAGCATCTTGTAATACCAGAAAATAAAGAAATGTTAAAAGAAAAAAAAAATGGAGGATGTCAAAAGGACACAATAGCCAATGGTAAGAGCTCCCAATGGCCAAAGCTGGACAAAAATGAAGCAACAAATTTGGAAAAGGGAAATTTCATTATAACTCAAATTATAAAAGAAATATCTATATATTTCTAAAAATAATTTATTAAATACATTTTTAAAAGTCAAAGAGAACATTTCTCAACATACAAAAGTCCAGGACCAGATGGCTTCATATGTGAATGCCACAAAACATTTCGAGAAGAGTTTATACCTACAATTCTCAAACCGTTTCAAAAACTGTCAGAGGAAGTTCAATGAGGCACTGCTTCCAAAACCAGCATTGCTTCAAAAACCAATATCTTATCTTCCAGACAAGACATTCCAAAAATAAAAACTATAAGGCAAGGTCACTAATGAACACACATGCAAAAATGCTCAATAAAATATTAATAATCTAAATTTAGCAGTATATTAAAAGGATCATACAACATGATCAAGTAAGATTTTTCCCAAGGATGCAAGGATGGATAAATATTTGCAAATCAATTAATATGATACACCACATTAGCAAACCAAATCATACAAAGCATATGATTATCTGAACAGTTGCAGAAAAAGCTTTTGATCATATGCAATATCCAGTTATGATTAAAGCCTCTCAACAAAGTTGGGGAACAAAGTTCCCCATAGAGGGAACATCCCTCAACAAGAGAAATGCAATACATGACAGTCCTACAGTTAATATCACACTCAATTGTGAAAAGCTGAAAGTATTTCCTTTGAGGAACAAGACAAGGATACCCAATTTTACTATTTTCTTTCAATATAGTATTAGAAGTCCTAGGCACAGCAATGAGAAGAAAAATAAATAAAAGGAATCCAAACTGCAAAGAAAGAAGTAAAACTATCACTGTTTGCAGATGACATGATTCCATGGATATAAAATCATAAAGATACCAACAAAAAACATTAGAATTCATTAATGAATTCAGTAAAGTTGCACGATACAAAATCATACAAAAATCTGTTACATTTCTATACAGTTTCAATGAACTACCAGAAAGAGAAATTAAGAAAATAATCCCATTTACAGTTACATAAAAGATAAAATACCTAGGAATAAATTTAACTAAGAAGATAAAAGACCTCTACTTGGATAACTATAGGACATTATTGACACAAAGATATGGAAATACATACTGTGTTAATGGATTAGAAGTGTTAATATTCTTAAAATGAACAAACTACCCAAGATAATCTCCAGAGTCTGTACAATCCTTATCAAAATATCAGTGGAATTTTTCATAGAACGCTAGTAAAGTAATGCTCAAAATTCTCCAAGCCAGGCTTCAGCAATACGTGAACCGTGAACTTCCTGATGTTCAAGCTGGTTTTAGAAAAGGCAGAGGAACCAGAGATCAAATTCCCAACATCCACTGGATCATGGAAAAAGCAAGAGAGTTCGAGAAAAACATCTATTTCTGCTTTATTGACTATGCCAAAGCCTTTGACTGTGTGGATCACAATAAACTGTGGGAAATTCTGAAAGAGATGGGAATACCAGACCACCTGACCTGCCTCTTGAGAAACCTATATGCAAGTCAGGAAGCAAGTTAGAACTGGACATGGAACAGACTGGTTCCAAATAGGAAAAGGAGTACGTCAAGGCTGTATATTGTCACCCTGCTTATTTAACTTATATGCAGAGTACATCATGAGAAACGCTGGACTGGAAGAAGCACAAGGTGGAATCAAGATTGCCGGGAGAAATATCAATAACCTCAGATATGCAGATGACACCACCCTTATGGCAGAAAGTGAAGAGGAACTAAAAAGCCTCTTCACTTTGATGAAAGTGAAAGTGGAGAGTGAAAAAGTTGGCTTAAAGCTCAACATTCAGAAAACGAAGATCATGGCATCTGGTCCCATCACTTCATGGGAAATAGATGGGGAAACAGTGGAAACAGTGTCAGACTTTATTTTTGGGGGCTCCAAAATCACTACAGATGGTGACTGCAGCCATGAAATTAAAAGACGCTTACTCCTTGGAAGGAAAGTTATGACCAACCTAGATAGCATATTCAAAAGCAGAGACATTACTTTGCCAACAAAGGTCCATCTAGTCAAGGCTATGGTTTTTCCAGTGGTCATGTATGGATGTGAGAGTTGGACTGTGAAGAAGGCTGAGCACCGAAGAATTGATGCTTTTGAACTGTGGTGTTGGAGAAGACTCTTGAGAGTCCCTTGGACTGCAAGGAGATCCAACCAGTCCATTCTGAAGGAGATCAGCCCTGGGATTTCTTTAGAGGGAATGATGCTGAAGCTGAAACTCCAGTACTTTGGCCACCTCATGCGAACAGTTGACTCATTGGAAAAGACTCTGATGCTGGGGGATTGGGGGCAAGAGGAGAAGGGGACGACAGAGGATGTAATGGCTGGATGGCATTGCTGACTCGATGGACGTGAGTCTGGGTGAACTCCGGGTGTTGGTGATGGACAGGAAGGCCTCGTGGTCCCCAATTCATGGGATCGCAAAGAGTCGGACACGACTGAGTGACTGAACTGAATTGAACTGATAATGATTCTAAATTTGTAAGAAAACACTAAAGGTTCTGAATAGCCAAAACTATCTTGAGAAAGAAGACCAAAGCTGGAGGTATCATACTTCTTGGTTTCAAGTTATACTACTAAAAAGCTATAGTCATCAAAATAGTATAGTGTGGACACAAAAAAAATGGATACATGGATCAATGGAGCATAATAGAAAACCCAGAAAGGAACCCACACTTAAATGGGCAATTAGTATATGACAAAGAAGGCAAGAATATGCAATGTGGAAAAGACAGCCTCTTCAATGAATGGTTTTGGTAAAGTTAAATATTCACATACAAAACTGGACTATTTTTCGCACCACGCACAAAAGTAATTTGAAATGTATTAAAGACTTAAATCAAAGACCTGAAACCATTAAACTTCTGTAATAAAACATAAGCAGTACTCTCCGATAAGGGTGTGCGGGGGTGTGTGTGTGTGTGTGTGTGTGTGTGTGTGTGTATTGGCATGTCTCTTCAGTCAAGGCAAACAAAAGGAAAGATAAACAAATGGGAGGGTATCAGACTAAAAAGCTACGTACAGTGAAGGCAGATAAGATATATGATAAGGGGTTAATATCCAAAAGACACAAAGAATTCATAGAAGTCAACATCAAAACACCAAACAGCCCAATTTTTAAAAATGGGCTGAGAATCTGAGTAGACATTTTTTTCAAAGAAAAGGCACATGAATATATGCTCAACATCTTTAATCATTAGGGAAATGTAAATGAAAACAGCGATGAGATATCACCTCACACTGTTCAGAATGGTTATTATCAAAAAGAGAACAAATAACAAGGGCTGACGAGGATGTGGAGAAGAGGGAACCCTGGTTCACAGTAGGTGGGGATATAAAGCGGGAAGAGCTGATAGAAGAAAAACACTATGTGGATTCCTCAGAATGAAAGATGGAACTACCATGCAATCCAGCAGTCTCATTCCTAAGTATTAACATGAAGAAAACAAAGGTACTAATTCAAAGAGATATATGCATCCCTGTTTATTGTAACAGTATTTTCAATAGCCAAGATATGGAAGCAACCTAAGTACTCATTAACAGATGCATGGATGAAGATGTGGATAAAGATGTATATGTGTACATACATATACACACACTGATATATAATCCATGGAATATTACTCACTCATAAAAAGGAGTGAAACCTTGCCATTTGTGACAACATGGATGGACCTAGAGGGCATTATGCTTAGCAAAATAAGTCAGACAGAGAGAAACACCATATGAGTTCACTTCCATATGGACTCTGAAAAATGAACAAGTAAAAGAAAAACAGAGTTACTGAGAATAACGGTGGTTGCCAGGGGGCAGAATAGATAAATTTCCCATCCTGAAGAATCCCAAACAATTTTTGCTGAAACTCTACCCTCAAGGAACTCATGTATAATTCCTCACTCTTTAAGTACAGCCTATGCATGGTGACCTCCTTCTGAAGCGTACAGAGTGGGGAGGAGGGGACACAGTAACTTCACAGTGGAGACACGGGGCAATCATGACCTTGGTTTGATGACCATGGAAGCATCAGCAATGATATCATGGAGATAGCATTTGATATGATGTTATGATTATGGTACTTTACCCCTATCATCTTCCTACCAAAACCCCATAATTCCAATATAATCACAAAAAAAGTTCAGACAAATCCCAGGTGAGGAACACTGTATGAACTATTTGTACAGTGACTACTCTTAGATGATACCACTCTAATGGTAGAAAGTGAAGAGGAACTAAAGAGAGTCTTGATGAGGTTGAAAGAGGAGAGTGGAAAAATTGACTTAGAACTCAACATTCAAAAAACTAAGATCGTGGCATCCAGTCCCATCCCTTCATGGCAAATAGATGAGGAAAAAGTGAAAAGAGTGAGCGATTTTATTTTTGGGGGCTCCACGATCACTGCAGGTAATGATGCAGCCATGAAATTAAAAGATGCTTAGTCCTTGGAAGAAAAGCTATGAGCAACCTAGACAGCATATTAAAAAGCAGAGACATCACTTTGCTGACAGAGGTTCATCTAGTCAAAGCTATGGTTTTTCTAGTAGTCATATGTGGATGTGAGAGTTGGACAATAAAGAAAGGTGAGAATCAAATTAACTTATGTGTATAAAGCACTTTCAGGGCCTCCCTGATAGCTCAGCTGGTAAAGAATCTGCCTGCAATGCAGGAGACCCCAATTCAATTCCTGGGTGGGGAAGATTCCCTGGAGAAGGGATAGGCTATCCACTCCAGTATTCTTGGGCTTCCCTGGTAGCTCGTATGGTAAAGAATCTGCATACAATGTGGAGACATGGGTTTGATCTCTGGGTTGGAAAAGATCCTCTGGAAGAGGGCATGGCAACCCACTCCAGTATTCTTGCCTAAAGAATCTCCATGGACAGAGGAGCCTGGTGGGCCACAGTACATGGGGTTGCAAAGAGTCAGACACGACTGAGCAACTGAGCACAGGACAAAGTACTTTCAAATAGTAAAATCTTAACATGTATTTAATTTTCCTTAATTTCCATCTACAGACCACCCCTGATCTGCATTCGCAGGCAAATGGTATAGGTCAGTTTAGGAAACATTGGTCCTGTATCAATCAAAGTGTTTGAAATTGGGTTGGCTTGGGTATTTGTGAACTTGTTTAAAGTTTCATGGGTAAAAAGATTCAGAGGTTACTACTAGAGTTCTACAGATGAAAAATACACATTGAAAGGGATTTCTGAATTATCTTATTTCATGGTGAGTTGCTGCTAGCATTAAAAACATGAGCTCAATAGAGACTATATGTTCTAAGTTCTGTAGCTTTGTCCCTAACATTTATGTAGTGAGATGTCATTCCAGTTTGCTTTTACCAGTTTGTATCAATTAATATAATTAAAAAAAAAAAACTCTGTAAATTGTGAAATAGTTATAGGCAGTTCTCATCCTGCATAATAGTAAAATGCCATAACAAATACTATGGAATTTTTGATCTTAATAATTATTCTGTGACTTTTAAAATCCTTTGTTACAACATAATTTTTTTTCCTGTCAGTTATAAATGTATAAGAAAAATTTTAAAATACAATTAACATCTATGTAATGTACTGTGATTTAAAACAATAGAAACATTGATAATTAAAGTGTTTAATTTCTTTGTCAATAACTTATCAACAGTAATTTAGATAGTGCTTATTTTTTTCACCATGTAATTTATGATATACAGAGAAACAGCATCTTATGTCCAGCATATTATGCAAATTGTCATATTGCTTTCTAGATTGATTAGTGCTAATATTTTATCCTTTGCCCTTTCAATGACATAAAATGTCTGCAAGTGTTCGTTTACTGTGATTTTTTTGCCAGTATCACTTTCTCCATTCTTTCCTTCACAACAAATTTCCTTAATATCTCTAGGATGCCCTCACTCTGTTCTACTGGTGGTGATCTAGACACTCTCAAATAGCTGTTGCATAAGCATTCCCACGGCCAGCTATTTCGTCTGCAGTTCCCTTGGTGCATGCGTGCTCCGTCATGTTCAACTCTTTGCTACCCCATGGACTATAGCATACTCGGCTCCCCGGTCCCTGGAATTTTCTAGGCGAGAATACTGGACTGGGTTGCCACTTCCCACTCTAGGGGATCTTCCCAACCCAGGGATCAAACTCACATCTCTGGTGTCTCCTGTACTGACAAGCAGATTCTTTACCACTATGCCACCTGGGAAGTCCTTATGGAAATTCAAATTTCTTTTAGTAATATCACTTTTCCTTTTTTACCTATGTTTTCCATTATTGGAGCCAATGTTTTCTTTCAAGGACCTATTTTTCTGAAATGTCACATGCCTTTATTACCGGGGTCAAAGAATCATTATAAATACTTGTTCAGTGTCTGTGCATGAACTGATTGACACATGTGGAATGACCAATCTCCAGCATGCTTTGAAAGAAGTGTTGTGATTGGGACTAACGAAGATGCAAATATGATATTTACATAGTGGTTTGTGGGACTGAGGCAATAGTGATCACGCTTGTACTTTACATAATTACCTACAGTTAATATATCCTGGCAGAGAAGGCAATGGCACCCCACTCCAGGACTCTTGCCTGGAAAATCCATGGACAGAGTAGCCTGGTAGGCTGCAGTCTACAGGGTCGCTTTAAGAGTCAGATGCGACTGAGCGACTTCACTTTCACTTTTCTCTTTCATGCATTGGAGAAGGAAATGGCAACCCACTCCAGTATTCTTGCCTGGAGAATCCCAGGGATGGTGGAGCCTGTTGGGCTGCCATCTATGGGGTTGCACAGTCGGACATGACTGAAGTGACTTATCATAGCAATATATCCTGGTAACTGGAATCTGAACTCTATTGTTGGGGACTGGTATTTAACTAATCTGTGGTAATTGAAATATGTGCACATCAGAACTATGGAGAATGGTGACTGTCTATATAAGAACAAGGGGTTATAAAATCCAATCTCTGTTAACATTTTTATACATATAAATTCTTTCCAATATAACTGTTTCAATTTCTCAGGAAGAGGCCATGAGTAATTCATATATCTGTTCATATACATAAGAATAATTCACATGTCTTTTCAATCATTAAAGCAAGATTTACTAAGTGATTGTAATGTAACTTCCAGGAGGATAGAAAAAAAAAATCCTGCCCTCACAAAACTTACCTTGTAGTGAGGAAAGTTCAGTTCAGTTCAGTCTCTCAGTCGAGTTTGACTCTTTGTGACACCATGGACCGTAGCACGCCAGGCCTCCCTGTCCATCACCAACTTTTGGAATCCACCCAAACTCATGTCCATTGTGTCGGTGATGCCATCCCACCATCTCATCCTGTGCTGCCCCATTCTCCTCTGGCCCTCAATCGTTCCCAGCATCAGGGACTTTTCAAATGAGTCAGCTTCTTGCATCAGGTGGCCAAAGTATTGGAGTTTCAGCTTCAACATCAGTCCTTCCAATGAACACCCAGGACTGATCTCCTTTAGAATGGACTGGTTGGATCTCCTTGCAGTCCAAGGGACTCTCAAGAGTCTTCTCCATCACCACAGTTCAAAAGCATCAATTCTTCAGCACTCAGTTTTCATTATAGTCCAACTGTCACATCCATACATGACCACAGGAAAAACCGTAGCCTTAAATAGATGGACCTTTGTTGGCAAAGTGATGTCTCTGCTTTTGAATATGCTATCTAGGTTGGTCATAACTTTCCTTCCAAGGAGTAAGCATCTTTTAATTTCATGGCTGCAATCATCATCTGCAGTGATTTTGGAGCCCAGAAAAATAAAGTCTGACACTGTTTCCACTGTTTCCCCATCTATTTGCCATGAAGTGATGGGACTGGATGCCATGATCTTAGTTTTCTGAATGTTGAGTTTTAGGCCAACTTTTTCACTCTCCTCTTTCACTTTCATCAAGAGGCTCTTTAGTTCTTCTTCACTGCCATAAGAGTGGTGTCATCTGAATATCTGAGGTTACTGGTATTTCTCCCGGAAATCTTGATTCCAGCTTGTGCTTCTTCCAGCCCAGCATTTCTCATAATGTACTCTGCATATAAGTTAAATAGACAGGATGACAATATACAGCCTTGACGTACTCCTTTTCCTATTTGGAACCAGTCTGTTGTCCCATGTCCATTTCTAACTGTTGCTTCCTGACCTGCATATAGGTTTCTCAAGAAGCAGGTCAGGTGGTCTGGTATTCCCATCTCTTTCAGAATTTTCCACAGTTTATTGTGATCTACACCATCAAAGGCTTTGGCATAGTCAATAAAGCAGAAATAGATGTTTTTCTGGAGCTCTCTTGCTTTTTCCATGATCCAGAAGATGTTGGCAATTTGATCTCTGGTTCCTCAGGCAACTAAATAAATAACTTATAAAAAGCTTAGGTAAGCACAACAGCAAAGGAGATGATAAAGTGTAACATGGTGTAAGGAAGGGGGTCAAAATTTTAAGTATGGACATGAGGGAAGATTTTACTGAGAATCTAAACACCTAAAGGAAATGAGGGATTGAAGCTTATGTACATCTTACAGAGGCACGTTGTGAAAAGGGATTGGTAAATGTAAAAGCTCTGAGAGTGGTTCTGCTACATTTAAAGGAAGAGAGAGAAATCCAATGCAGCCCCATGAGAGGGAAAGTGGAAGAGATGCTAGGATTGGGTCTAGGAGAGCCAGAATACACAGACTGTCAAATATTAAAAGTCAAAGCAAGGCTTGAGCAGAAGAGTGGGATGAGCTAATTTACACTTTAATAGCACAACTCTAGCTTCCTTCTTAAAAACAGAGTGAAGAGGTGTCAGGGCAGAAACAGAGTGGTAATTGAAATTCTACTGTAATAATTCAGCAAAGAAATCATGGTGCCTTGAACTAGCATAGGGCTTTCAGAGTGATGCTAACTAGTTGAATTCTGTATACATTTCAGAATCATAGAGCAATGTTTCATTGTCACAGAGATGCTCACATGATCCTCTAGACTTGGTTGAAAGGGAATTTGAGATATTATTTGACTGGGAGAAAAAGGAGTAGCCCAAACACTAAACTTCTGTAAAGAAGTCTATCATTAGCCATGATAGGTCTTACTCAGCAAAATGCGCCATTTTCCTTGCATTTGTGAATACAATTGGAACAAGAAGAAAGAGCATATTTGACCAAGACTTTTCAAGGTTAATTGTAGGGGTCTCTTAAGCTTTGTATGGGTTGTCAGTTTCCTTTCAAAAAATGAAAGGCAGGGAAAGGAGCCTATGTCAGATGCAGGATAAGAGGCAGCATGATTCAGTCCAGGGAGAGCTAACCTACCCTCCGGAATAAAAGACAGAGTCACAGGGCCACAGGGATTCTCCTCTGAAACACCTTTATTCAAAAACGTGAATACATAACAGCCTAATGCAAAAGCCAAAGTTTGTGCTTTCAAGAGTCCTTTGTAGAGACACTTATTCACATGAAGGTATATCTTCATCTCTCAACTAGTTCTAGTATCCAGAGGAAAACCTTCTCAACTTTTGAGTATTTGCGTTTCCAGTATGGAATAGAGAATGCAACTTTGTTTCAGTTGCTCACGGGTGAGGTGACATATGCAGAGATTTGCGACAAACTTGTGGAAAATGTATATTGACAAAATGCTGTAAGTTACATGTGATAATCTTTGTTTAGTTAGATCCTCTCACTAGCGGAGGTCCTGTGAGTACCCTTTATGTTCCCTTCCTGATACTCCCTCCCTCCAGACACTCTAACAGCTAAGGCTACAGGATGTTCATTTTAACACATTCTGCCTTCTACTGCTGCTGCTAAGTCGCCTCAGTCGAGTCAGACTCTGTGCGACCCCAGAGACGGCAGCCCACCAGGTTCCCCCATCCCTGGGATTCTCCAGGCAAGAACACTGGAGTGGGTTGCCATTTCCTTCTCCAATGCATGAAAGTGAAAAGTGAAAGTGAAGTCGCTCAGTCATGCCCGACTCTTTGAGACCCCATGGACTGCAGCCTACCAGGCTCCTCCATCCATGGGATTCTCCTGAATACTGATTTTTGTCAACCCCAGGTGACTCATCTTTCATAATTTGTCATGCTGGATTTCATCAGCCACTTCATACTGGTTCAGGGGAAAAGTACAACAAAATCCAATTGATTCAACATGAGATGATTCATCATTACATGACATGTGTTCAATGATGAAGTTCCAGGATAGACACAGTAAAAGTCATTTAACTATTCAAAAAAATCAACGGAGAAAAATAATAAAATCTTTCTCTTGGTTAACCAATATTCATAAACATATTTCTAAACATTCTGATCATTTTGATTAAAAACTCAATTAAGAGCAATCTCCTTGATTTTATATATATGTATGTATATATATATAACTCATTTGCAGATTCAAAAGTTGGCTAGATTAGTATAAGACGAATGCATCAAGTACAGCACATTCCAATGTTTACCCACCAAGTTTACCTTGATTTTTCAAAGATTCAATTCTAGCCATTCAGCACCTGCTAATTTATGAGAAATACAACTTATAAGTTCTTCTGAATAAAATTTCAGAGTGCTCCAAGACCAGCACATCATCAAGAAAAGTAGCTAGACTCATTATCAAGAATCTGTGATTGCAGTGCCAAATGAAGCATTATTTTGACTGGTTTCACTGCGTTGTCTTTCTTCCTTGGCAGTCTGCCAGCTGACAGATTTTTTTTTTTTTTTTTGACAGCTCCCAAAGGGATTTCCATAAATCCCATATGTCAATTTCCCTATATATTATGTACAGGAATAAAATGAACAATCTTGCTGTACATTTAAAAAGACACCATCACTGCATGTACAACTTCTTTGGATAGCTGTCTTCCTAATTCACAGATATTTAACCATAACCAAAATAGTTATATGATGGATGTGATATTGAAAGTGAAAATTGCTCAGTCGTGTCTAACTCTTTGTGACCCTATTAACTATACAGTCCTTGGAATTCTCCAGGCCAGAATACTTGAGTAGGTTGCCTTTCCCTTCTCCAGGGGATGTTCCCAATCCAGGGATCGAACCCAGGTCTCCCACATTGAAGGCAAACATTTTACCAGCTGAGCCACAAGGGAAACCTGAAGTGATATCAAGTATAAATTTACAAGTTATAGTAATTGGGTAGAGGTAAGTTTCATTCATTCAACACATCAAAGATAGTAATAATAGCACTGTGCTGAGTTTTTAAATTTCACTTTGTTTTTACATCTCTCCTAGGAACACAATTAAATCCTTATTACACTAGTGAGAAAACTAAAACAGTGATGCTAGAGATTTGAGCAGATGAAACCAACCTATGATATATATAGACCAACAATTTTAAAGTTAATTATAATTAACTATCATGTCCATTAATCATGGATGAAGGTAGAAATGGATAGCAAGTGGAAACGACCAACTTTTAGAGTAGAAAAAAGAATTTCAGGGATAAGGAGGTTCATAGCAAGAAGTAAGTCAAGGCTAGATGTTACTTAGTTAAAAGTATTGTAAAGTAATTAGCCTCCAATTAAAATAAATAAATTTATATTAAAAAAATAAAGTCCATATGGTTGCAAATAAAAAAAGAAAAGCGCACAAGGAGAATGAGAAGGAATAGGTGGAAAAGATTTCAGCACACACCAAGAACTAGATGTGGAAAAGCATATGTAACTGCAAAGAGTTTAATCTGTTTGAAAATGAACCTGATAGTGTGAAGGAAAAAAGAATCTAAAGAGAAGGATGCTGCAAAATTGTGGAAGAATTTGTATCCTACAATAAGTTTAGATGCTATGCTAAGGGCGATTGTTAGTCACTGAAGCATTTTAATCATAATAGTTCTACATTTTAGAACATCACTCTGGCTCCAAGTGGGAAAGGATTAGAAGACAAAGAGCTTTGAATTCAGAGAAACTTAATAGAAAATCACTGTCATAGTTTACTTAGTTAAATTTAAATATGTTTTACCTGAAATAAGAGGTTAAGAATAAACAATAAGTGTAGAGAAAACATATGGAGAAACAGGAATTGAGGGCAGTGGCTTTTAAACATCATCATATGTCAGAATCACTTGAAGGGTGTGATGTAACACATATTGCTGGGGTCCCAGGGCTCTAGATACTCCCAAGGGATCTAATCCAGGACATCAGGGATGGGGCCAAAGAATTTGCATTTCTAAGAGGTGATGCTGCAGTTCTGGTTAAGAGCTCCTTTTGAGAACCACAGATCAAAATAAGGAAACTGGGAAGGGAATCAAAAAAAAGGCAGGTCACGCAGTCACACCCTTCAACCTCATACTGTTGTTGAATATAGGAGAAGGGCTGTCCAGGGAATAAATGTGAAACGAATCCAAATCACTCGGTTCTCATCAGTGCTCAGGATTCTGTGTCTCCAGAGACCACTTTCCCCTACAAACTCCATTTGAACGGTTCCAAATCACACTTTCACAACATTGTCCCAGGCAGGCTTTAGAAAGAAAGTGAGCTGGGTCTCGAAGTCACTTTGGTTTATCTACAGATTATCCATGTACAGAACTGAATTAATCATTATCCTTGTTTCCAGACACAGTTCAGTTCAGTTCAATCGCTCAGTTGTGTCTGACTGTTTGCGACCCCATGAATTGGAGCATGCCAGGCCTTCTTGTCCATAACCAACTCCCAGAGTTCACTCAGACTCACGTCCATTGAGTCAGTGATGCCATCCAGCCATCTCATCCTCTGTCGTCCCCTTCTCCTCATGCCCCCAATCCCTCCCAGAATCAGAGTCTTTTCCAATGAATCAACTCTTCACATGAGGTAGACTAAGTAATGGAGTTTCAGCTTTAACATCATTCCTTCCAAAGAACACCCAGGACTGATCTCCTTTAGAATGGTCTGGTTGGATCTCCTTACAGTCCAGGGGACTCTCAAGAGTCTTCTCCAACACCACAGTTCAAAAGCATCAATTCTTCGGTGCTCAGCTTTCTTTACAGTCCAACTCTCACATCCATATATGACCACTGGAAAAATCATAACCTTGACTAGACGGACCTTTGTTGGCAAAGTAATGTCTCTGCTTTTGAATATGCTATCTAGGTTGGTCATAACTTTCCTTCCAAGGAGTAAGTGTCTTTTAATTTCATGGCTGCAATCACCAGCTGCAGTGATTTTGGAGCCCCCAAAAATAAAGTCTGACACTGTTTCCACTGTTTCTCTATTTATTTCCCATGAAGTGATGGGATCAGATGCCATGATCTTAGCTTTCTGTTGAGCTTTAAGCCAACTTTTTCACTCTCCTCTTTCACTTTCATCAAGAGGGTCTTTAGTTTCTCTTCACTTTCTGACATAAGGGTGGTGTCATCTGCATATCTGAGGTTATTGATATTTCTCCCAGCAATCTTGATTCCAGCTTGTGCTTCTTCCAGCCCAGCGTTTCTCATGATGTACTCTGCATATAAGTTAAATAAGCAGGGTGACAGTACACAGCCTTGAAGTACTCCTTTTCCTATTTGGAACCAGTCTGTTGTTCCATGTCCAGTTCTAACTGTTGCTTCCTGACCTGCATATAGGTTTCTCAAGAGGCATGTCAGGTGGTCTGGTATTCCCATCTCTTTCAGAATTTTCCACAGTTTATTGTGATCCACTCAGTTAAAGGCTTTCGCATAGTCCATAAAGCAGAAATATATGTTTTTCTGGAACTCTCTTGCTTTTTCCATCATCCAGCGGATGTTGGCAATTTGATCTCTGGTTCCTCTGCCTTTTGTAAAACCAGCTTGAACATCTGGAAGTTCACAGTTCACATATTGCTGAAGCCTGACTGGGAGAATTTTGAGCATTACTTCACTAGCATATGAGACAAGCAATGCTCAAAGTATGGCCAGCTGATGTTGTTGTTTTCATTAATAAAATAGGTGCCCCCAAGCCAGTTACCCTAAATCAAAGTTAAAATATTGAAAGAAACCTACATTGAACCACAACATGTGTTGACCCCCCCCAACCCAAGTCCCAATCTTTTCCAGTCCAAGTTAACCAGCACTTTTAATGCCTTGCATGCTTTCCATATACGCTTATGCCTAAATACACACATGTATTTATAAAAAAGCATTTTCTAATTTTAAGATTTTTAGCTATAAAAACTGTGTTATGCTATATTTTATGTTTGGGGACATACTTTTGTAATTAAAATCATATTGATGATATTCATCTATAATTCCATGTGCCTGTCACTGTAGATCCGCTGTGGTGACTACTGTATAGCATTTCATTAGGTAGATAAACTATAGTTTTCATTTTTTTTTTTCTGTGTAATGTTTCTGTGAATCTTGTGCATGTCTGGTAATAAACATGTGCAAGTTTATCTTGGACATTTACCTGTGAATGGCATTGATAAGTCATCCTGTATAATTATGTTCACCTTCAGAAGATAATGTCAAGCTTTTTTTTTTTCCAATTGATTATAACATTCCCATAAACAATTAAAGATCCTGTGGATCCTTTGCTCTTCAACACTCAATGATGACAAGTGGATTAAGAAAAATGTTGACTTCAAATGAGCATAAAATTGCCTTTCATGGTGATCTTGATTTGCTCTTTTCTTGATCACTAATGATTTTGAACATCTCTGTGTATTTCTGACTATATGCTTCCCCTTATATGTTTATTCTCTTGTTTCTCATTATTTTATTGAGCTGTTTGTGCTTTTCTTGTTAATTTATAAAAGTTCATTGCATAAACTTCTAATTATTTTTCAGTTTTATGTATTAATATAATCAAATGTGTAACTTGTCTTTTCAATCAATTTAAATATTTTGATAATGAAAAGTTTTTGCTTTTATTTGGAGAGTTTTTATTATTGTTGCTTGTTGTGTCATAAAAATATTTATTCAATTTAAGAATTATGAGATATTGATTCACCTCTATTTTCTATATATTTTGAAATGTGTGGTTGATATTTACATAATCTATTGTTGGCTATTGTATACTGTGTGAGTACAGATAAAATTTAATCATTATATATGGAGAACTTAGTAAACACTAAGAGAAGAGTATATAAAAATGATAACATACAACCAATTGGAATTTACTCAAGAACTTGGGTCCCCCATGCCCAATGAAATAGACTTCCATTTAATTAAGTCACCACTCCTTTAAGTATAAACACAGTTGGACCTCATTTCTGAATCACAAGTTTAACACCGTTTACTCTCAAGCTAGAGCCCTTCTCTCCCTCTTGCACATGCCCCTGCTCGATATGCACACACAACTAAAATGTAATAGGGATACTTTAAGGAATATAAGTTTTATATTCCAGGAAAGAGAAAACCATGATTATTGAGAAATGCCATGGATCTAGGCAATGAGGATTCATATAGGTGATTAACATTAATTATTTGATGAGTAATATTTTATATGCACTTTGATCATTTCTCTGGATTATATAAAACATCCATGTAACTGAAAAGAATTTTTGAAATTAAGGGAATAAGGCACAATTGACTTAACAGATATCCTATGCAGACACAACTTTTCCCTTTTCTCAGTACCATAGAGTATGCAGGGAAATTTGACAATATTTCTAAAAGTGCAAGTAAGCATAATACAGGGAGCACCAGTGGTG
The DNA here is from genome assembly GCF_029378745.1 of Bos indicus. Lineage (NCBI taxonomy): Eukaryota > Metazoa > Chordata > Mammalia > Artiodactyla > Bovidae > Bos > Bos indicus. The sequence continues at coordinate 98,787,834 of NC_091766.1, read as the reverse complement.
CGTTTTACTGGGTACCTTTAATACTTGAGCACAGACAATAGAGTAACGTGAGTTAAAACTATAAGTAGCAAGGACAAGTAGAATATCTGTTTTAAAGAGTCACAAGCTGCTACATTTTCAACATATGCTATACATTTATCGTGCATGGAAGTGATTAGATAATTCAGTGTTTTAATCAAGAAAGTCCCCTAGATGTGTAGGGTAGAATGAGCTCAGGCTAAGAAGCAAAATTACATTATTTTAAAATAACAGTGGTAATTTTAATCAAGATTTGCCTAAATTTGTGAGCAGTGTGAATAAGTGATTACATAATAATCAAAAAAGTAATTTTGTTAGATGGTGATGCCCACATTTTCATGTCTAAAAATAATCACTTAAGTTCTCTCCCCAGTTAGATCCACATATATTAATGAGAAAGGGACAGCTGTTTTATTGAAAACTAATTCTTATCAATAGATTTAGTAATGCAAATATGCATAATTAACCTGAAAAAGATAGTTTAAATTTTTTTAAAGAATTATTCAATTCTTAAAGGTTTGCAAATAGTTTAGAATTATTTGTACATCTAGCTAGTCAAGTATTTGCTTTTTCTAATCAAGTATTTTTTTTTTCCTTCAATAATCAAATATTTACTGAAAATTCACTATGTTCCAAGCATTGTTCTGGATCTTGGAGAAGTAATAGTGAAAAATCATATAAGATTTCTGTTTGTCACAGAGTTTAAATTTTAGTGGAGGAAAACAAGTAATATGCCACATGAAATCAAAATATATAATATGTACACATGAAATGACTAAGGAGAAAATGGAGCATGAAAGTAGTATGTAGACTCAGTGTGGGATGGACACAAAATTTAGCCAGTCCAAGGATGTACACAGGAACTGGTGATTACACATGCCTGATAGTACAGTCCTACAGGAACCATCTAACTCTGGTTTCAGATCAGATCAGTTCATTTCAGTCACTCAGTCGTGTCCAACTCTGCGATCCCAAGAATCGCAGTTGAGCTATTTCAAATCCTGAAAGATGATGCTGTGAAAGTGCTGCACTCAATATGCCAGCAAATTTGGAAAACTCAGCAATGGCCACAGGACTGGAAAAGGTCAGTTTTCATTCCAATCCCAAAGAAAGGCAATGCCAAAGAATGCTCAAACTACTGCACAACTGCACTCATCTCACGCTAGTAAAGTAATGCTCAAAATTCTCCAAGCCAGGCTTCAGCAATATGTGAACCTTGAACTTCCTCATGTTCAAGCTGGTTTTAGAAAAGGCAGAGGACCCAGAGATCAAATTCCCAACATCTGCTGGATCATGGAAAAAGCAAGAGAGTTCCAGAAAAACATCTATTTCTGCTTTATTGACTATGCCAAAGCCTTTGACTGTGTAGATCACAATAAACTGTGGAAAATTCTGAAAGAGATGGGAATACCAGATCACCTGATCTGCCTCTTGAGAAATCTGTATGCAGGTCAGGAAGCAACAGTTAGAACTGGACATGGAACAACAGACTAGTTCCAAATAGGAAAAGGAGTACGTCAAGGCTGTATATTGTCACCCTGCTTATTTAACTTCTATGCAGAGTGCATCATGAGAAACGCTGGACTAGAAGAAGCACAAGCTGGAATCAAGATTGCTGGGAGAAATATCAATAACCTCAGATATGCAGATGACACCACCCTTATGCAGAAAGTGAAGAGGAACTCAAAAGCCTCTTGATGAAAGTGAAAGTGGAGAGTGAAAAAGTTGGCTTAAAGCTCAACATTCAGAAAATGAAGATCATGGCATCTGGTCCCAGCACTTCATGGGAAATAAATGAGGAAACAGTGGAAACAGTGTCAGACTTTATTTTGGGGGGCTCCAAAATCACTGCAGATGGTGACTGCAGCCATGAAATTAAAAGACCCTTACTCCTTGGAATGAACGTTATGACCAACCTAGATAGCATATTCAAAAGTAGAGACATTACTTTGCCAATAAACGTTCATCTAGTCAAGGCTATGGTTTTTCCTGTGGTCATGTATGGATGTGAGAGTTGGACTGTGAAGAAGGCTGAGCGCCGAAGAATTGATGCTTTTGAACTGTGGTGTTGGAGAAGACTCTTGAGAGTCCCTTGGACTGTAAGGAGATCCAACGAGTCCATTCTGCAGGAGATCAGCCCTGGGATTTGTTTGGAAGGAATGATGCTAAAGCTGAAACTCCAGTACTTTGGCCACCTCATGCGAAGAGTTGACTCATTGGAAAAGACTCTGATTCTGGCAGGGACTGGGGGCAGGAGGAGAAGGGGATGACAGAGGATGAGATGGCTGGATGGCATCACTGACTCAACGGACGTGAGTCTGGGTGAACTCTGGGAGTTGGTGATGGACAGGGAGGCCTGGCGTGCTGCGATTCATGGGGTCGCAAAGAGTCGGACACGACTGAGTGACTGAACTGAAGTGAACTCTGGTTTGGGTTTGCCCAAATCACAGCAGTCCCATAGTTATAACATTCTCTCTGTTGGAACATAACATTCCATCTGTTGTCTCCTTTTTTTTGTTTGTTTATACCAGTGGTTGTTCTTAGACTTCCCCAGGAATGAGAGCAGGACTTCTGCAAGGCTCTCGTATTCAGCATGGAGCCCCAACAGCCCTAAGGCACTGCTCCAGCAGAATTGACCAATGGAGGTTCTGTCTTCGCCACTGACTGCCTAGAAAAACTGGGTATCACAGACGAGAGTATTTGGGAATTTATATCCCAGGAGGTAAACGTTGACCAGTGAGAAATCCAAGCTTGCAAAGAGACCATATAAACCATTTGCTCTTCCTTTCACAGATGCTTGCTTTCAAGAAGCAGTGATTCCACAGATCACTTCTGGAAATGAATTAAATTTCTTGTGAAGCCATCAACAGTTCAATAGGATCATCTTGTATAGTTTTCTTTGTTGTCATCTGACGTACTTTCCTTTTTCTTACATACTCCTACCTAACCTTTGTCTTAAGTCCTGTTTGTTAGGAAACTCAGCAATTTTAGTTACCTCCTATTGCATAATAAATTTCCCCAAATGTAGTGGATTAAGAGAAAAGCCATTTGTTGTTTGATGAGTCCATGGGATGCCAGGACAGTTCTAGTCAACAGGGCCCAGCTTTGCTGATCTGAGTCAGGGTCACTTGTATCTGTGGTTAAAGGCTGGAGGCAGCCTGTCTAGGTGAACCTCAGGTTGAAAGATATGGCTCCAATGCACATGGTCTCTCATCCTCCTGGCCCTCAGCTTGTATTCAGGGTGGTGACCAGGCTCCAAAAGTGTAAGCATAAGTGTGCAAGGTGTCTTAAAACCTATGCTCAAGATTGAAACCTATCACTTCCACAGTAGGCTACTTCCCAAAGCAAAGGTTATCGTGGAGTCAAAGAGTCGAAAAAGTCTAATCTGTATCATCATAGTGGCAGCTGCAAGGCCTTATTGCAAGGAATGTTGTCAGTGGAGGGGGAAAGAATCATGGCCATTTTTGCAACCAATCTATCATGAGAGGATAAAACAGAAGGCCTCAGTGAAAAGCTGGCATTTGAGTTAAAATATAAAGAAGTATGAGAAAGGGCTACGAAATTGTCTTGGGAAAAATCATTTTTGTCATGGAGAACATCCAGAGCAATGTCTTTAAGGCAGGGGCATGCTTGGATTATTAAAGAAAAAAACAGGGTGACTGCAGTTCTGGCAGACTAAACACAACAGAGGACATATGCTGAAGTTCTGAGGTCTGGGGTGAAAGTGGGTGAATGATTCCTAAGTTCAAAGCACTAACTTCATGACATAAAAATCCCTTTGGGCCTCTTGTTGTCCGGTGAGAAGAAATACCTTTATCTCAAAATGGGAAGAGCAGTGTAGAGCAGCATATTTCAAATTGTTTCAAGCAGCTGAGTAATTTCTTCCAATGAAATCTTTTATGGAGTTGTGCTATATATAAAAAGTAAACTAGAAGCGATCTGTTCCAAGTAAGAGGAGAGGGGCCACGCTCAGCCTCCCTGCTTTGGGGCACCCTAGAGGCTCTTTCTTAGCAACATTTTATAATAACAAGCCTAAAATCTTGTCCATCTCTTTGTCTGTACATGTAATAAAGTTCATAAACTGCCTGCATTTCAGAAACTTGATCAGTTAACTGGCCCTTCATTTCTAGCCCTCCTTTACTCTGTCACACACACACAAAATCATTCTTCCAAGCTATATATTTTCATGACTAAATTGTAAAAGAATTCTTAACACATATTTAAAGGCTAGTTGTTATACTATTTCAAATTTTCTTTTAATCACTATTTTGGAAATTCACTCAAGGGAATATTTCCTAGAACCATTTTCTGAGACTCTCAAGAGACATTATTAACTTCTGTTTATATATAATTCCTATGGTATCTAAAAGAAAAAAATACTACTTGTAGGAAAAACTACTCATTTATAATTGTATGGTTTAATAAATTTTATAGTAAGTTTATGATTCTGATATAGATGGTGGGTAAGCTAAGGATGTATTTTTTATCCAGTGGCAAAATTATACAAATCCATGGACAACATGTTCCTTAACTACATTCATTCAGGTCATTGGGTAGCGCATCAGGATGGTAGAGTTTTTTTTTAGTTTTACATCAAATCATTGGATTTCATGTATTCTAAAGCCAATAAAATATAAATAAATATTAATAAAGCATATTTTAAAGCCTGTGAGCAAGGAATAGCTCTCTGAGAACACTTTAGATTACTTCTGTTAATTTTATGCTGTATTTGTAGTTGTAGTTTATTTGCATATGTGATATGTTACTTGCTTAAAATTATATTATGAAAAGATGGTAGGATCATTGTTCTTCAATCAAACATTTAGTTATAAAATATGATTTTTTTGCTACTAAATTATGAGCCATATTCAGTGTAAACTAATGCTAGACACAGCATTTTACAAGGGAAATCTATTTTAAAATGAGTTATTCTCATAGATATTACAGTTAATAAAAGAAGTTACATTTGGTTACATGGGAAATAGATGGGGAAACAGTAGAAACAGTGTCAGACTTTATTTTTTGGGGCTCCAAAATCACTGCAGATGGTGAATGCAGCCATGAAATTAAAAGACACTTAAACCTTGGAAGGAAAGTTATGACCAACCTAGATAGCATATTCAAAAGTAGAGACATTACTTTGCCAATAAAGGTCTGTCTAGTCAAGGCTATGGTTTTTCCAGTAGTCATGTATGGATGTGAGAGTTGGACTGTGAAGAAAGCTGAGTGCCGAAGAATTGATGCTTTTGAACTGTGGTGTTGGAGAAGACTCTTGAGAGTCCCTTGGACTGCAAGGAGATCCAACCAGCCCATTCTAAAGGAGATCAGTCCTGGGTGTTCTTTGGAAGGAATGATGCTAAAGCTGAAACTCCAATACTTTGGCTACCTCATGCGAGGAGTTGACTAGTTGTAAAAGACTCTGATGCTGAGAGGGACTAGGGGCAGGAGGAGAAGGGGACGACAGAGGATAAGATGGCTGGATGGCATCACCGACTCGAAGGACGTGAGTTTAGGTGAACTCCGGGAGTTGGTGATGGACAGGGAGTCCTGGCATGCTGCAATTCATGGGGTCGCAAAGAGTCAGACATGACTGAGTGATTGAACTGAACTGAACTGAATGATATTTTAAATATATTTTAATAGAGATGCTGCAAAAACTTGTCATTACAATCTTCTCAATGATGCCATTTTCTTTTCTTCTCTGCTCTGTCCATATTACCTAATTTTAATTTATCATTGCTCAAACTGTTTATGTTCTTATAGGTATTTTTGTCTTTTCTTTTGCTCCAGCAGTGTTCATTTTAATTTTGAAAGCCATATGTACAATACAGTTAATGTATATAATGCCATAAATATAGAGTTGGAAAATGTCAGACTATTTCTTTTAGTACCTAGTAACAGTCCATGGGACTTAAAAAATATATATTGAAGATAAATAATTTCCTTCATGTTTTTGCAGAAATGCACAAAATAAACCTTTGATCTTAAGTGACATTTATTAACCTGAATGTGAGATTAAATATCACATTTGTCCTGAATAATATTTCACACTTGTCTAGGACCTTTCATCTTAGACTCTCAGAAAACGTAAATACATTAATTCTGTAATCCTTACAAGACTCCTATAGCTAGGTAATTATTTTTATTCCTCCTCTACTGATAAAAAATCCAAGGCACTAAGATTACCCCAAAGTCATACCAAAAGTCAAACCTGACTATGAATACGAGAGCTGTATTTGAACTTCTAGCTCTCTAATATTAATACAAAGTTGAAGTTTTTATTCAAAACAGTGTGCTACTTTTATTTTCAAAATATATACCTCCTGAAATATAGAACATATAAAAACATTTCCTTTTTGGAAAATCAAACAAAAATATTACTTCTAAATATTAAGATTTTCCACATGTGGACTATGAATAGTTATACGAAGAAGTCCATTGAATATTTACTTACTCAGCAACAACAAAGGATGTATGAAGGCTTTTAGAAAGGCAAGGTTAGAAGAAAGCACAGGCAGAAAACTCTCCAAAATAAATCGCAGCAATATCTTTTTCAATCTACCTCCTAGAGTAAAGAAAATAAAATCAAAAAGAAACAAATGGGTCTTAAAATCTTTTGCACAGCAAAGAAAACTATAAACAAGACAAAGAGACAGTCATTAGAATGGGAGAAAATATTTGCAAATGAAGCCACTGGCAAGGAATTAATCTCCAAAATATAAAAACTGCTCATGTAGTTCAAAAAAAAAAAAAAAAACAACCATCAAAAAATGGGCAGAAGATCTAAATAGACATTTCTCCAAAGAATATAGATGGCTAAAAAGCACATGAAAAGATGTTCAACATCACTAATTATTAGGGAAATGCAAATCATAACTTCAATGAGGTACCACTGAATGACCATCATCAAAAAATCTACAAACAATAAATGCTAGAGAAGGTGTGAATAAAAGGAACTCTTTTCCACTGCTGGTGGGAATGTAAATTGATACAGCCATTATGAAGGACAGCATGGAAATTCCTTTAAAAATTAAATACAGAACTATCATATGATGCAGCAATCCCATTCCTGGGCATATATCCAGTTCAGTTCAGTTCAGTTGCTCAGTTGTGTCCAACTCTTTGTGACCCCATGAACTGCAGGCAGGCCTCCCTGTCCATCACCAACTCCTAGAGTCCACCCAAACCCATGTCCATTGTGTCAGTGATGCCATCCAACCATCTCATCCTCTGTCATCCCCTTTTCCTCCTGCTGTCAATCTTTCCCAGGAACAGGGTCTTTTCAAATGAGTCATATCTTCACATCAGGTGGCCAAGTATTGGAGTTTCAGCTTCAACATCAGTCCTTCCAATGAACACCCAGGACTCATCTCCTTTAGGATGGACTGGCTGGATCTCCTTGGAGCCCAAGGGACTCTCAAGAGTCTTCTCCAACACCACAGTTCCAAAGCATCAATTCTTCAGTGCTCAGCTTTCTTTATAGTCCAACTCTCACATCCATATGTGACCACTGGAAAAACCATAGCCTTGAAAACCATAAAATATTCAGTGTACCTTAATGTTCACTGCAGCACTATTTACAGTAGCCAAGCCATGGAAGCTACCTAAAATGTCCATCAACAGAGGAATGGATAAAGAAGATGTGATATATATATAGATATATATATATATATATATATGAAATGGAATATCACTCATAAAAAAGAATAAAATAATGCCATTTATCTCAACATGGATGGACCTAGAGATTATCATATTGAGTGAAGCAAACCAGAGAGAGGAAGAGAAATATCATATGACATCCCTTACATGTAGAATCCAAAACAAAGGTACAAATGAACTTATCTACAAAGCAGAAATAGAGTTAAAGGTATAGAAAATAGAGTTAAAGGTATAGAAAGTAGAGTTAAAGGTATAGAAAGTAGAGTTAAAGGTATAGAAAATACACTTAAGGTTACCAAGGATAATGGAGGAGAAGGATAAATTGGAAAGCCGTGATTGACATATACATACTACTATACATAAAATAGATAACTAATAAAGACCTACTCTATAGCATAAGGAACTCCACTCCATACTCTGTAATGACCTATATGGGAAAAGAACTTAAAAAAAAAGTGGAGTGGATATATGTATATGTATAACAGATTTGTTTTGATGATATAACATTGATACAACAATGCTGATATACCTGATGAGTGAGTGAGTGAGTGAAGTCGCTCAGTCGTGTTCAACTCTTTGCGACCCCATGGACTATAGCCCACCAGGCTCCTCTGTCCATAGGATTTTCCAGGCAAGGATATGCCTAATACAACATTGTAAATCAAACATACCCCAATAAAAATTTTTTAAAAAGAAAGGCAGAGTTGAAGGGCCCGTGTGTTAAAAACATAAGATCAACTTCCATTTGGACACAAATAGCGCAGAGAGTGATGGAGACAAAAATGCCTAAAAGTTAAACGTTTTTGCTGATCATATTGCTGTGAAAGATGGTTACATAAGCGTATGTAGTTGCAAGTTATATTTACAGCAAGAATAGTACTGCCATTACAATTTGGACACAGATTTACCTAAACATTTTCATGATTACACTTTAGCAACAGTTCATCTGAGGAGTCCTCTCTCATCTCATGGCCTTTGTCAAATCAAAGGCCGTGAGCATGTCATTCTCCATGTAGCTGGCAAGTTGTACATTTATATTTATTGTCTGAAGAACTGCATAATTATCTATCTTCCTTACTGGATTAGAGGTTTCATAAGAATAGGCTTATGGTATCTGTTTTCCACACCATTCACAGGAATTCATACAGTCTTTCACATGTTAAGTAGGACAGTATTAGTATACTAAAATGTTTTAATTTTAGTTGGATATTGCCTAAATTGTGGTTCAGTGATATTTCCATTATGCATCATATTTTAATAACAGTATGATAAAGCATCCCACACCCTTTAATCAGACAACATAATAGAATGGCAGTGTGAAAATGCTTCAAGCATTTTGTGGCCTTAGGATGACTTTCAGAAAATGAACTAAATATTCTAGAATAATATTAGTTCATTTATGTAACTTACTCTGAGTTTATCATGCCATTATTGACATAAAGTATCATAAATTAATTTAGTTAATTTAAATTAACTTGAATAAAGCCCAAATCTGCTTTTAGTTGGTAAAAAAGTTTTCGTCTTCAGATCCCTGCCAAACCCTTTTTTAATTCTCTTTATTAAGTTCCTTTTGAATATTTATTTCTCATTATTCAGTTCAGTTCAGTTCAGTTCAGTTGCTTAGTTGTGTCCGACTTTTTGAAACCCCATGAATTGCAGCACACCAGGCCTCCCTGTCCATCACCATCTCCCGGAGTTCACCCAAACTCATGTCCATCGAGTCAGTGATGCCATCCAGCCATCTCATCCTCTGTCGTCCCCTTCTCCTCCTGCCTCCAATCCCTCCCAGCATCAGAGTCTTTTCCAGTGAGTCAACTCTTCACATGAGGGTGGCCAAAATATTGGAGTTTCAGCTTTAGCATCAGTCCTTCCAAAGAACACCCAGGACTGATCTCCTTTAGGATGGACTGGTTGAATCTCCTTGCAGTCCAAGGGACTCTCAAGAGTCTTCTCCAACACCACAGTTCAAAAGCATCAATTCTTCAGTGTTCAGCTTTCTTTATAGTCCAACTCTCACATCCATACATGACCACTGGAAAAAACCATAGTCTTGACTAGATTGACCTTTGTTGACAAAGTAATATTTCTGCTTTTGAATATGCTATCTAGGTTGGTCATAACTTTCCTTCCAAAGTTTAAGTGTCTTTTAATTTCATGGCTGCAGTCACCATCTGCAGTGATTTTGGAGCCCAAAAAAATAAAGTCTGACACTGTTTCCACTGTTTCCCCATCTATTTCCCATGAAGTGATGGGACCAGATGCCATGATCTTCGTCTTCTGAATGTTGAGCTTTAAGCTAACTTTTTCACTCTCCACTTTCAGTTTTATCAAGAGGCTTTTTAGTTCCTCTTCACTTTCTGCCATAAGGGTGGTGTCATCTGCATATCTGAGGTTGTTGATATGTCTCCCGGCAATCTTGATTCCAGCTTGTGCTTCTTCCATAGATGGGGTCTAGTGAGTGGTTTTCCAGAATGAAGTTTAACAGATCAATGTAGTATATTCTTTGGAATTACCTAGAATTCCTCAGACTTTAGAAACTTTGTATTTGATTGCAATGAACACCATTTGGGGAATCAACTGAATTTTAAAACAGACAAGAGCATTCTGCTATCACCTAACTTAAAATACTTTATGCTGCATTAATTTGCTTAAAGTAAACACGTTTTAAAAAGCTTGGCCAGTGCCAACAACCCAAATAAAACAAAACCCCAAAACCAAAAAAGAAAAACTACACCAAGTAGTACCACACTGTAGAGCAAAATGTAGGAGTATACTTAATAAATATGACTCAAATTGTCACTTTAACTTGGGAATGAGCAATTTGCTGCTTGTTAAGAAGAATATTTTTAATATCTGCATGTCTGTGCGCATATGTGGGCCCGTGTGTATACCATCAAGAGCACTGCACACGTCAACAGGGGCAAATGTAGAATTAGTGGATCAGTGGATAAAGACTCCCCTTGTGAGTCACCAGTGCTCCTAGCCTGAGTGGGGACTCCACAGGAACTCATGTCCTGAGCCTGACCCTGTTTCTCACTGCAGTGTCAGGGCTGTGCCAGATTGTTCTTGGGCTCCCTCAAGGCACAGTCCCTCTCAGCACCTGATGGTCTTTGATCTCTGTACTAGAGGTATGAAAGTCTTATTTTCATGTGAGGTATAATTCACTGGAATGATTTAAGTCTATATGCAAATATTAAATATCTCACTGCTATTCACAATTGCACGTACTGTGTTTTATTTAACAGTGTAAATTCTGTGTGTGGTTTAGCAGCTCACCCTACTTTCAGATACATTCAATTTCACAGGCATATGGACAGAATATCTTTTGTCTAATACAGACTCATTTGAAATGGAAATCTTCTCAATTTATTTGAGATACCATAATAAAAAGACCCTGATGCTGGGAAATATTGAAAGCTAAAGGAGAAGGGAGCAGCAGAGGATGAGATGGTCAGATAGCATCACTGACTCAGTGGACTTGAATTTGAGCAAACTTCGGGAGATGGTGAAGGACAGGGAAGCCTGGCATGCTGCAGTTCATGGGGTCAGAAAGAAGCGGACAGGACTTAGTGACTGAACAATAACAACAATGGATTCTGGTGATAAAACCATATGAAGTCGTAGATGTATATGAATAGAATTTCCCTTTTCTAGCTTTTTTGGGGCTATTTTCAAATAGTGCTACTGTGTGTGCTTTTAAATTTAATAAAAATAAGTGCATAAGGAAAAAAAGAAAAGTTTCACATAATATCCTGTCAATAAAATTAGTAAAACCTGGAAAGCAATTTCCTGTGTAGTATGTGGATCAGGAGATAAGATGCAATATCGGTTCATTTTGACAACAGCTAAAGAAAGTATAATTTTCAGTACTCTTCTAACTTCTATTATCCACACGGGAGCTGTTATTATCTGCATAATGTACTGAGGCATTTGCAATTAGGCTTACTGTTCAGATTAGTCTCCCTCGGTTTCAAGTCACTTTCACTTGAAACGATAAAATTAAATTAGCAGTCTTACCCAGGTCAGTGTGAGGTTTCTCCCAGTGGATTTTGCATGCTACTGTTGCTCGGTTACAGTTTTCATATCATAACACTGGATGCATGTGGAATACAGATATTTTTGCTCTATTTTTAGGAATTTTTAATAAAATAAGGCACGATATAATTTCATTTAGTTCAATTTCTTCCATTTAGCTGTTGTACAAGAATTTAAAATAACAATAGAATGCTTGCTTTGGAGTTAAGTGTATACTTTTGCTGTTCCAAGTTATGTGGTGAGCTTTATATTAAAAAATAAAATATACTGGCAAGATAAAACAATACTGAATTCTTTGAAACAGGAGGTAGAATTACCCTATGAAATTAGGTTTAGGAAAGAACTAGTTTCTTGCTTGCTTGCTTTTCTTTTCTCTTTCATTATATTCTTTATACATATTTCTGTGTATCAGTTCAGTTCAGTCACTCAGTCGTGTCTGACTCTTTGTGACCCCATGGATGGCAGCACACCTGTCCATTCCAACTCTTGGAGCTTGTTCAAACTCATGTCCATCCAGTCAGTGCTGTCATGCAACCATCTCGTCCTCTGTTCTCGCCTTCTCCTTCCACCTTCAATCTTTCCCAGCATCAGGGTCTTTTCCAATAAGTCAGTTCTTCACATCAGGTAGCCAAAGAATTGAAGTTTCAGCTTCAGCATCAGTCCTTCCAATGAATATTCCGGACTGATTTCCTTTAGGATTGATTGGTTGAAACTCCTTGCAGTCCAAGGGACTCTCAAGAGTCTTCTCCAACACCACACCACAGTTCAAAATCATCAGTTCTTTGGCGCTCAGCTTTCTTTATGGTCCAACTCCCACATCCATACATGACTACTGGAAAAATCATAGCTTTGACTAGATGGACTTTGTTAGCAAAATAACATCTCTGCTTTCTAATATGCTATCTAGGTTGGTCATAGCTTTTCTTCCAAGGAGCAAGTGTCTTTCACTTTCTGGCTGCAGTCCTCATCTGCAGTGATTTTGGAACCCAGGAAAATAAAATCTCTCTCTGTTTGCATTGTTTCCTTATATATTTGCCATGAAGTGATGGGACTGGATGCCATGATCTCCATTTTCTGAATACAAATTTACTTTCTTTTTCATATAATGAAAATGATATTGTTGTTGTTGAGTTGTAAGTCATGTCTGACTCTTTTGTGGCCCCATGGACTGGAGCCTGCCAGGATCCTCTGTCCATAGGATTTCCCAGGCAAGAATTCTGGATTGGGTTGTCATTTCCTTTGTCCGTGGATCTTACCAACACAGGGATCAAACCCCCATCTCCTGCATTGGCAGACAGATTCTTTACCACTGAACCACCAGGGAAGCCTGAAAAATGTGTACCTTTATCAATTATAACCAGAAGAATCTTGGGGGGTATGTTTGTTTCTTCCTGTTTGTTTGTTTTTTTTTTTTTTGGTGTCTTTGGTCTCTTGAGACTATAAGTACAGAGAATTTTTTTTCAAAGAAATATAAAACACACACCTCAACAGTCTCACATTCAAATTACACTGACTTAAAACTGATAAAAGGAGAAAATGTGGAATTATCAAAAATTCTTACAGTCTTACCAATGGAGGTAGCTCTGGTTTTGCCCTGCTTATTTAAAACAGGAAATACATTTTTATCCTAAGCGCTTGTCATAATGGATTCTCCTTAGTTCCTCAGTTACATGTGATACTTTATTCTGCCCTCTCTATGGAAACCCTTGTCCCATCCACTGACTAGCTTTTCCTCTTCCTTCACAACATCTGTCATTTCTGGGGATGCTCCCCTCATATCCTCAGACCAAGAAGGGTGCTCCTGTGTTGGAACTCTGCAGCACTGTGCTCCTATTTCTGTGTGATAAGCTCATCTTTAAGGCATGAACTGATTCTTTCACATCTATTTCCCCAGAGTTCACACTACTTTTAATAGAGTAGAAATTTAATAATTATCTGTCAAAAGACTGAATAAGATGAATAAATATATAAATAAGTTAGATATTGTTTTTAGAGAAGTAGAAAAGAGTGGCAACAAGCAGCTAAATTTGAAAGAATACTTCAGTTCAGTTCAATTCAGTCGCTCAGTCATGTCTCACTCTTTGCGACCCCATGAACCACAGCACACCAGGCCTCTCTATCACCAACTAACAGAGTTTACACAAATTCATGTCCATTGAGTCGGTGATGCCTGACAACCATCTCATCTTCTGTCATCCCCTTCTCCTCCTGCCCCCAAACCCTCCCAGCATCAGGGTCTTTTCCAATGAGTCAACTCTTCGCATGAGGTGGCCAAAGTATTGGAGTTTCAGCTTCAACATCAGTCCTTCCAATGAACACCCAGGACTGATTTCCTTTAGGATGGACTGGTTGGAACTCCTTGCAGTCCAAGGGACTCTCAAGAGCTTTCTCCAACAACACAGTTCAAAATCATCAATTCTTTGGTACTCAACTTTCTTTATAGTCCAACCCTCACATCCATACATGACCACTGGAAAAACCATAGTCTTGACTAGACAGATTTTTGTTGACAAAGTAGTGTCTCTGCTTTTGAATATGCTATCTAGGTTGGTCATAACTTTCCTTCCAAGGAGTAAGCATCTTTTAATTTCATGGCTGCAGTCACCATATTCTGACACTGTTTCCATTGTTTCCCAATCTATTTGCCATGAAGTGATGGGACCAGATATCATGATCTTAGTTTTCTGAATGTTGGGCTTTAAGCCAACTTTTTCACTCTCTTCTTTCACTTTCATCAAGAGGCTCTTTAGTTCTTCTTCACTTTCTGCCATAAGGGTGGTGTCATCTACATATCTGAGGTTATTGATCTTTCTCCTGGCAATCTTGATTCCAGCTTGTGCTTCATCCAGCCCAGCATTTCTCATCACGTACACTGCATGTAAGTTAAATAAGCAGGGTGACAATATACATCCTTGATGTACTCCTTTTCCTATTTGGAACCAGTCTGTTGTTCCATGTCCAGTTCTAACTGCTGCTTCCTGACCTGCATACAGGTTTCTCAAGAGGCAGGTCAGGTAGTCTGGTATTCCCATCTCTTTCAGAATTTTCCACAGTTTATTGTGGTCCACACAGTCAAAGGCTGTGGCATAGTCCATAAAGCAGAAATAGATGTTTTTATGGTACTCTCTTGCTTTTTCAATGATCCAGCAGATGTTGGCAATTTGATCTCTGGTTCCTCTGCCTTTTCTAAAAACAGCTTGAACATCTGGAAGTTCATGGTTCACGTATTGCTGAACCCTGGCTTGGAGAATTTTGAGCATTACATTACTAGTGTGTGAGATGAGTGCAACTGTGAAGTAGTTTGAGCACTCTTTGGCATTACTTTTCTTTGGGATTGGAATGAAAACTGACCTTTTCCAGTTCTGTGGCCACTGCTGAGTTTTCCAAATTTTCTAACATATTGAGTGCAGCACTTTGACAGCATCGTCTTTTAGGATTTGAAATAGCTCCACTGGAATTCCATCACCTCCACTAGCTTTGTTCGTAGTGATGCTTCCTAAGGCCCACTTGACTTCACATTCCAGGATGTCTGGCTCCAGGTGAGTGATCACACCATCATCATTATCCGGGTCATGAAGATCTTTTTTGTACATTTCTTCTGTGTCTTCTTGCCACCTCTTCTTAATATCATCTGCTTCTGTTAGATCCATACCATTTCTGTCCTTTATTGAGCCCATCTTTGCATGAAGTGTTGCCTTGGTATCTCTAATTCTCTTGAAGAGATCTCTAGTCTTTCCCATTCTATTGTTTTCCTCTATTTCTTTGCATTGATCGTTGAGGAAGGTTTTCTTTTATCTCTTTGCTATTCTTTGGAACTCTGCACAAGTGGATATATCTTTCCTTTTCTCCTTTGCTTTTCACTTCTCTTCTTTTCACAGCTATTTGTAAGGCCTTCTCAGATAACCATTTTGCTTTTTTGCATTTCTTTTTCTTGGAGATGGTCTTGATCCCTGTCTCCTGTATAATTTCACCAACCTCCATCCATCATTCATCAGGCACTCTGTCTATCATATCTTGTCCCTTAAGTCTATTTCTCACTTCCACTGTATAATCATAAGGGATTTGATTTAGGGCTTACCTGAATGATCTAGTGGTTTTCTCCACTTTCTTCAATTTAAGTCTGAATTTGGCAATAAGGAGTTCATGATCTGAGCCACAGTCAGCTTAGGTTTCTATACTATAGGTTGCTATATACTATTTCCCACCTTAATATATATATATATATATGTGTGTGTGTGTATATATATATTTCTTACTCAATAATCACATCTGGTTCTGTTATGTGTGTATGAGACAGAAAGAAAGACAGAGACAGACAGGTGGACAGAATACGGCTGCCTACAGGCCAACTCTCCCATCTTCAGTTCATGTTTTCTAGCACTTCCAATCACTTCATATCTGACCATCTGACCATTTCACCCATTTATCGTACAGGACTGACCCTAGAAAATAAGCATTTGAATTTGGAATCCTTGTTCTAAGTATATTTTAGAAATAATAATGCTTTAATAACAACGGGCAATTAGACAAGAAATATTTATTTTAACTTAGTGATTTTTCTTTACAAAAGGATTGACCATTATAGTATTTTGATAGTTTTATGACACATTTACTGTTGTATGCTGTTTTTTTTTTTAATTTAGAGACTTTATTTAAATGTAAATCTCTCAGAGAAACAACCACAGGCACATAATCCCTCTCCAGAATTCTTAAGACCAAAAATGTCTGAAGATTCGATGTTAGTCCACAATTGATCTGACAATAACACTTCACTAGAACTCATGTAAAGCTCATTTTGGTCTTTATTTATTGTACATAATTATTTGCATATTTGTTACATAGATATTAATGTAGTTGATTATGAGGTCAATATTTGAAATACGTTCTAAATTCCTTCTAAAACACAAAAATGAAAGTAATCTAATTTCTGAAACTCATCTGATCGTTTGGATTTCAATTAAGGTAGTATGAAACAAAATATAAAACAACTTCAAATGTAAATATAGCTACACTAGAAAAAAATTTAAATAACAAAATAAGAAAGAAAGAAAAACACTTCCTGTGGCTGGCACAGAAGGGACACTTTCGTTTTATTCTTACACAAACATTCACATTTTTCCCCCAGGGAAAACTTATTTTTAATTTGAATCCAGGAATGAACACAATGCATCTGGTTACTATAATTTTTTTCCAGGATAGAAATTATCATTATCCATTATTTTAAGCAACCCCATTGTCAGTTTGTGTTTGACAAACATTAGCAACTAGCTTGCTTATTTTGATCATGTCTTTAAAACATAGTACAATAATAGTTTGTTTCAAGATAATCATAACCAGACACAGTTAACAAATAACGGGGGTATAGCTGCTGCTGCTGCTGCGTCACTTCAGTCGTGTCCGACTCTTCGTAATCCCATGGACTGCAGCCCACCAGGCTCCTCTGCCCATGGGATTTTGCAGGCAAGAATACTGGAGTGGGTTGTCATTTCCTTCTCCAATGCATGAAAGTGAAAAGTGAAAGTGAAGTCGCTCAGTCATGTCCGACTCTAGTGACCCCATGGACTGCAGCCCACCAGGCTCCTCCATCCATGGGATTTTCCAGGCAAGAGTACTGGAGTGGGGTGCCATTGCCTTCTCCAGTGGTATAGCTGGCATATCTTAATAACTGCTAATCAGGGAAGGTGATGAACTTGCCCATGACTTCTACAAACCTCTCTGCCCCTTTTCACTTTTCACACCATGGCTGAACATGTTGCTGCTCTAGGCTTCCAAACATATGACTAGAAACTGAGATTTTCAAAAGAAAATAACTGAAGTTAAAAAAAAAAAAAAGACTTGCCTTCAGTCTTTTTGGGGTTTAATCATGTATATTGTATATGAGGTAATCCTCTTATTTTATCCAAATATTGATGCCTCTCTTTATAATAATCTGAATCCTATCAGCTTGAATTTCAGAGACGTGTGACTTTTTAAAAAGCGCTTTTTTCAAACCTTGATGCTAATTTGGAAGACTTAGCACAGAACATAAGCTCTATAGAGAAAAACCTGATGTAATTGAAATTCAGAATTAAAAGATCTATGCATATAAAGAAACTTCTCCAGTTGTAGTGAATAGCACTTAATTCCAAAGGTCATAAAAATGGCCTAATTGCTATGAAATTATTAATTTTCTAGAAAAACTACATAATCTATCTTATTACATTACTGCCTAAGATTATTTTTTGCAATGGATGATATAAAGTGTGCCTTATGGTCCACAAGCCAGTATCATCTCATAACACTGCCATGACACTTGACAGGACCTGAAATTTTAATAGAAACTCATTACAAAAATAAATTTTCTAAGACTGCCAAAATACCTTCCATACTTTAAAGATAAACTTTAATAAAGAAAACTTAATGTATTTATATATGCTTCCCAACCAAACAGAAAATAGGACTATCACAATTTAGGCCAGGAATACATGAGTGTATCTACTTACACAATGAATAAATAGATATAGTCAGTCAATTGAACTTTTCCTCAGCAAACATATCAGATGAGTTAATTCTGACTTGTCTATTCATGTTTTAATTTAAAGATTTCTTATCTTGCTTTGCCAAACTGCCTTCTAAGTCAATATCTTTTCGAATGGCATTGAACTTTAACAGAGAAAACATACTTTCTATGTGGAAGATGAAAAAAAATGCCTACAGTGGCACAAAATAAGCCAAATAACAGTAAAACCAAATTGTCTCTATAGGATCAGTTCAGTTCAGTTCAGTCGCTCAGTCGTGTCCGACTCTTTGCGACCCCATGAATCACAGCATGCCAGGCCTCCCTGTTCATCACCAACTCCCAGAGTTCACTCAAACTCATGTCCATCAAGTCGGTGATGCCATCCAGCCATCTCATCCTCTGTCGTTCCTTTCTCCTCCTGCCTCCAATCCCTCCCAGCATCACAGTCTTTTCCAATGAGTCAATTCTTCGCATGAGGTGGCCAAAGTATTGGAGTTTCAGCTTTAGCATCAGTCCTTCAAATGAACACCCAGGACTGATCTTTATTTATTTTTTTAATTTTATTTTATTTTTAAACTTTACATAATTGTATTGGTTTTGCCAAATATCAAAATGAATCCACCAGAGGTATACATGTGTTCCCCATCCTGAACCCTCCTCCCTCCTCCCTCCCCATACCATCCCTCTGGGTCATCCCAGTGCACTAGCCCCAAGCATCCAGTATCGTGCATCGAACCTGGACTGGCATCTCGTTTCATACATGATATTTTACATGTTTCAATGCCATTCTCCCAAATCTTCCCATCTTCTCCTTCTCCCACAGAGTCCATAAGACTGTTGTATACATCAGTGTCTCTTTTGCTGTCTAGTACACAGGGTTATTGTTACCATCTTTCTAAATTCCATATATATGCGTTAGTATACTGTATTGGTGTTTTTCCTTCTGGCTTACTTCACTCTGTATAATAGAGGACTGATCTTTAGAATGGACTGGTTGGATCTCCTTGCAGTCCAAGGGACTCTCAAGAGTCTTCTCCAACACCACAGTTCAAAAGCATCAATTCTTTGGCACTCAGCTTTCTTCACAGTCCAACTCTCACATCCATACATGACCACTGGAAAAACCATAGGTCAACTCCCCTCCCCCCAAAAAATGGATAGGGACTCAGCTACTTGTGAATCGTAAATATTAAATCCTGTCTTAGTAAATATGTTAAAAGCTGAATGATACAGTTCATGCAAATTAAAGGAAAACTATAAACAAACAAACAAAAAAAGGTCTAGTACATTTTTCCTACTTCTGTGACACTTATTACATAAATATTTAGTAATCAAAGCATTTTGGAAATTAACAGGGAAACAAAAATGTCATACAATTAAGTCAAATTACTAGGACCAAAAAAATAGACATATATTTAGAACAATTTAAAAATAAAGAATCATGTTTCAAAGAAACCTAAGGAGAGATATGACCTCAGATTCTTATCTGAATAACTTAACTTGTAGGAAAGGATTATGTGCTCAGTCCTGTCTGACTCTTAGCCCACCAAGCTCCTTTGCCCATGGAATTTTCCAGGCAACAATACTGGAATGGGTTGCCATTTCCTCCTCCAGAGGGTCTTCTCAACCCAGGGATGGAACCCATGTCTCATGTGTCTGTCTCCACTGGTAAAGTGATTCTTTACCACTAGCACCACCTGGGAACCACAGAAATATGTAATTGTAACCGAAAACATTAAAAGTTTTCTTTAGCAAACTTAATAAAAAAATATTTACTATACACAGAGAGTTTGAAAACCAAATGTAATCAAGTTTAACATGTTCAAAATGTACGTGATTTGTTGGGTTTCTTTTTCCCCTGATATTATTTCTTCCACATTCCTTCTCTAAAATAGGATATAGATAGTGACAAATGATGCCAATATAATTACCTGTCTCTGTGTAAAAAAAAATGAAGCTGGGCATATTTTCTAGTTCCTAGTTAAACAACTCAGACCAAATAAAAATAACCCATCAGCTGACCCTAGGAAATATTCCCTCTCAGAAAATAAGTCTGTAACCCAAGCAAATCAGCCTCCATGGAAACTAACAGCTGTATCATCAAGACTCATTTTAAGACCATCACTTTGCTGTGTCTACGAAACAAAAGCTATGATATCATAAACTCTTCTTAATTCTAATAGATTCTTTACTGTGCAAAATCCACCCTAAATCACCAAACAGAGGTCCTAAAACTCTTTAAATAGCCTTTCTTACCTTCCCACAAATAAGGCTATGCCAAGCTCAGGTTCTCTTTTGCTATACCAAGTAAAATAAATTTAATCTTGCTTGATCAAGATATTTTCCTGATGATTTTCTGGTGGGGTTGGGGTGGGGTTTTCAAAAATTCTAGAGACCCCAGCAAGATCCAGCAGAAACCACTTTATCACTATGACTGAAGATTTCTAACTCAGAACTAGAGTTTTCTCCAGGGTCGCTTGAGCCCTCCTTCTGGAACAGTGAGCTACATCTATGTTGAGTACAAACTTCTACTTTTTAAAATTAAGTCCCAAGCACTGAGTTTATTGTGTATCCTAGGAATGTATGCTGCTGCTGCTGCTGCTGCTAAGTCGCTTCCGTCGTGTCCGACTCTGTGAGACCCCATAGACGGCAGCCCATCAGGCTTCCCTGTCCCTGGGATTCTCCAGGCAAGAACACTGGAATGTGTTGCTATTTGCTTATCCAATGCATGAAAGTGAAAAGTGAAAGTGAAGTTGCTTAGTCGTGTCCGACACTTCACAACCCCATGGACTGCAGCCCACCAGGCTCCTCTGTTCATGGGATTGTCCGGGCAAGAGTACTGGAGTGGGGTGCCATTGCCTTCTCCGCTAGGAATGTATACACATGTTTAAGAATCCTTTTATAAATTGATCAATTTTTTAAATTTATATTCTATGTTAAAAACTGTATTCTTACTAATGACTCTGTGCGTCTCTCTATCTGCCTTCATCTCTTTCTGTCATTAGTCTATAAGAGTAAATAAAGGACAAAGGACAAATATAGATCTGCTAGGTTTGTCTTTCAAGCCTGCTACAAGTAATAACAAATGATAGGTGGCAGTAGTCTAATGTCCTTAAAGATCAATATTTCACTGGAGTCGTCTCTCAAATACTTTGTCCATGGGATCCTGGGTCTAGCAAAGATCTGCTCAACATGGTCAATACCTTCTATAACTAGAGACTGCAGGTTTGTCAGCTCTCCAATTGTAAAGGGCCAACTCTTAGGCTAGGATTCTGATACACGTGGTACTCAAGCAACATATTTGATTAAACATTTTCATGGATTTGTATCAATCTATGTATACATCTCCTCTGGATGAAAACGTTGCCTCTTGTATGACTCTTAGTAGAGGACCCATTTTTGCGCTTTTATTTCTAAATATAAAAATATAGCAGAGTATAATGACAATCAAATGGTCACTTCAGGGAACTTCCAATATATAAAAATGCTCACTTAAAAAAGCTTCTTATGAAAATGGGAATTGGGAATAGCAATTCAAAGAGCCCAGAAGAACTTCTCCCCAGCTAAATCCATTTAACTGGTAAAACATAAAAATAAATAAAATGGACTAAGGCTCTGAGAAGTATCCTAAGGTCATACTGCAAATGGAGAACCATTATTCAGGAAAATCTAATGAATCTCAGTAAAAACATTGAGATGTTATTGCTGTTCCTACCCCAGTCAGCATGACAAAGCTACACTCTGGGCGGACAGACACAAAAGGCTACATCTTGTAAGACTCCATTTTTATGAGCTGTGCAGGACAAACAAATCTGCAGAAACAAAAAGTAAACTAGCAGCTGCCTGTGGCTGGGAAGGGAGGAAAGCATGGGAAGTATCCGCTAATGTGTACAGGGCTTCTTTTGGGGTGAGGAAATGATCCAAAATGGATTTTGGTGATGAATGCACAACTCTTGAGTATACTTCAGAAAAAAACATCAAATTGTACATTTTCAGTGGGTGACTTGCATAGTAGGTGGATTATTTCTCAAGAAAGATATGGTTCAAGGTACTGGTCTTATGCCCAAAGAGACAGCTTGTGCAAAGTTCTAGAATGACATTTCTAGTTCTCTGTTACTGGAATAATGTATTAGTGTAGGATAATAGCTATAGACAGAAGAATCTGTTCTAGCCAGCTTAAGCAGAAAGATATTTAAGGAGTGTTACTGCTGCTGCTGCTAAGTCGCTTCCGTCGTGTCCGACTCTGTGCGACCCCAGAGATGGCAGCCCACGAGGCTCCCCCGTCCCTGGGATTTAAGTTTCTCCAAAACCTCCATCTGGGCTACAGAACCAGATTTGGATGCTATTAGAAATATTTCACAACCCGGGTCTCCCACATTGTAGGCAGACACTTTACCAGGGAAGTCCATTATATTTTACTAGAGACCATCCTGATAGAAGAAATATCAAGTTAAGCTGTGGCAATCATACCATGGTCAAAATGTAGAGGGAAAACATATTCCTAGAAAAATACAGAAGACAAATTTATAAACATCCAAGGATGTGCACTTTTGATTAATATAAAAAACTTTGCAAAAAAAACAGAGAGAGAGCTCAGATTTCAAAATTGCTTCCTTCAGGATTCCTTGATCAAGACAAAAAAATAGTGTGGAAAACTTAAACTTAAGTTGAATCTAGATTGTTTTGTATCTTAAATTCCCCTTCACACATTTGCTGCTCACTATTTCTCACTATTCTTTCTGATTCTATTCCTTCTATTCATTCAGGCCAGAAAGAAACCCTTAAAGCCCAGCTGACCCTTTACAAGTAAACTTCTCTAAAGGAAGAAATCCCTCACAGTTGATTTTAAGTCATGGTCTCTATCAGAATTCAGAGCTATTTAGAGGATTTCCCCAAGCTTATGTAAGATGGTTAAAAAAAAAAAAAAAATTTACAGTGACATTTAGAGTACTCCAGAGGGTAGACCCTGTGTTTCACTGCCCAGGCCTTCCTTTTGGAATTGAAGTCTTAATTGGTCGAAGGTCACACCACTTTCCTGGGGGAAGCTATGCTCAATGTAATATATTCTTTTTTCTAATTCATTTAAGAAACTCAGGTCACATTCTCAGACATTGTTCCTTTTTACACAGGAGCATTTAGAATTTTGTTTTAGCATTCAGTTTTCCTCCTTAAAATGATTTAGCCATACCCCATTCACATAAATACCTTTTATAATTCAATTCTAATTTTTAAAATTTTTCTTATAATTTCTTCCTGCCTCTTTGAGTTACTGAAAAATATATTTATATTGTCTCTAATTTGATTGCCTTTGTATTACTTTTGTACACAGAGGATATGGTCTATGTGAGTTTGTTTGTAATTTGTTGAAACTTGCTTTGTTCCCTAGTATGTGTTCAATTTTTGCAAATGTTCCAATAAAACTGAGGTTGTGAACCTTCAAGGAACTTGCATATACCAGCATCTGTCTGTGCCTCTGCTTTCCCATTTTTGGATTGTTTGTGGCCTGTGAAAAAGTCCTTGTTTTCTTGCCCAGTTCAACAATGCAATAAAAAAGTTTTAAATATTTTCTTCACCAGAGGTTACTTGGAGTCAAGATTTTTTTTATGAAAATGTTCTATATCTTAATTGTGGTATGCTTTTATATATATATATATATATATATATATATATATATATATATAAACTTACTAAACTATACATTTAAATTGAGTGCATTTTGCAGTATGTAAGGTATAGCTCAATAAAGCTGATTTAAAAAATGGCTTGAGTATTTTCAGTAGCTACACTGGAAGTGATTTTGTTAACCATGCAGGCAGGCATAATGCCTTTAAAATAAAATGCTGCAAAGATGGACTGATACATTTCAGGCAGCATCTACAATGTCTAAACTGACTGAGAGTTGGGAGAATATAGATACCAGAAGTAAAACAAGTGCAAGACTATTCAACCAAGCAGGGGTACAGATACAAAGTAAGACAGGGAGTGACAATAGAAAGGAAGAGAGATGTACTCAAAGGATGAATGCAGGCACTCGGTTTCTGATAAGCAGGGATAAAAATCCCCTTTTCAGGAGGGGAGGCATAAAAAGATCACTACATTGTGGTGAAGTTTACTACTTCCAATTAGTATGTCCACATGAAATGATTCACATTGCTGACTAGGCAGAATACTGTGTAAATAAGTAATTATTATTGTTTTTCTAAGGAGCAAGGAAACAAGTGAATGGAAAACAAGTCTCTACTGAGAGAGTTATCCAATACACCTGCATCTCTGGAAATAAGGAGCCAAAGAGTTTCTTATATAAGAAGGATGATTTAAGAAAACACCTGGGAACAAATTTTATCTATTTCTGATTTCACTTTGGACCGGGCTTACTAACTAATAATAATAATGACAGCAACAACAACAATAATAATAGCTCTCTACTTGAAGTCTCACCATCATTTTAGACCATACTGCTTCCTATTGGCGTTGGGAGTTACAATAGAATTTTTCAAATTTGAGACTTAAACCCTGTCTGAAAACAAAACAAAATAAAAAAATAAACCTTAAGTGATGAATTGAGAAAGACACTCAGAAATAAAATCTATAAATATCAACATCACTTGTCATTTAATGAATGAACTGTAATTGCTAACATTTTCCTAATTGGAATAATGGGAATGCCTGAACTTGATCCATATCTAGTCTGACAATTTTTCAACAAGATTTCTCCAAGGAAATATCATGGGGATTGTGGTCAGGAAAGAATATTCAGCAATAATAGAAATCCATCCAGCAGTTAATATGTTTAAAATGGTTGCCAGTTTTAATATGTTTTATGTAAAGATACAGTCATTTTACTGAAAATCACTCATACAGTGGGAAATAAGAAATGTCTTTAGTAGACTAAAAAATTTATTTCCCAAAATCTCAAAGGGACCAGTTAGGAAATGGGCATTTTATTCAGCCTGCAATGAGAAGAGTTGTATAAAATAATTCAAGGACTTCTGCAGTAAATTAAATAGTAATACCAATTCCCATCATGCCATTCTATGTATCTATTTGACCTGATTGCCTTCATAGTTAGTATGAATTTGGAAGGATAAAACAAATTATTAATTTGATGAGTTGCTGTGAATATAGAAAAGAGAGAGAACCAATTAAATTCATGACAGAATGAGATTTCTATTCTGCTGGGACAACTGAATTATACCTATAAAATATGTATGTTGTGTAAGCTGAATTTTTAGAAGAATAATGATTGCAGATACAATATTCTAAAACATGTATATAGCACTTTATTGAATGCTTTCCTTTCAAGAATCAGCAGTAACATATTACATCGATCCTTATGGGACACATGGGTTGGATTTACAAATTAATCATGTATATTTTTAAATATCTTGGATATAAATATTCACTGATTTAAAAAAATAATGTTTTCTCTTTGTCATATTTGAGTTCATTGGAACTGTATCCATTTTACTGGGAGCAACTCAACATGGAAAATCAACTTCTCATTTAAGCCGTAAAGGAGTTCATTGTTATCATGCATACTTTCAGTTTGATAATATAGCAATTTTCTCTAATTTCATCCATGTTAAGTGGTTTATTAAGCATGTGTTATTCTGAAAGTAGATGAAGGAGTAATAAATAGAAGCATCCGCTTCCCCCAAGTTTAGAAACAATTTAGAAATAAGACAAAAATATTAACAAGCAAACAACCAAAATTTTATCATTTCTACTAACGCGTATGTGTGGCAACGAGCCCAGGATCCCTAGCTTCACCCTATTTATAGTAATAGAAGCAAGTCCTCCTGCTTAGCATGCAATATCTCTATTCCATCTCTTTTTAAGCATTAATATATTTCTCTCTAAAACACAGCTAAGTTAGACCATTCTTTCTCAAAAACATTCATGCTCTGCAAAGTAAAAAAGTAATTTTGAACAACAGCATCTGTAAGACTTGATATGTAGTTCTTAAAACCCAACCTAACACAACAATGTGGATGCATTTAATGTCACTAAACTGTACACTTAAAATGGTCAAAATGGTGTATTTTACTACACAAGTAAAAACAAACCAACCCCTAAACAACAACAACAACAAAAAACAAGCTAGCTCTGCTCCCTATCTCCATTCTTACAGTATTAAAATTTTATCAACCACTAAAACTCTTTGTCAACAAATATCCGATATGAGCCCACTTAGCTCTGAGGAATGATGGACTTCCTAGTTATTATTTACATTTACAATATCAAGTCTGGAACCCCAATGTATATAATACATTCTACATGAAAAAATAAGTAACATCCACTCAAAAACTATAATCAAATCCAATCTGTCATTCATCCTTAGACATAGACATGGGAGAGAAGTGGCTGCATCTTAGTCTTACATTGTAAAGTGACCATTTAATTTTTAAAAGCTCATTGACATGAATCCTAAGTGCTAGGGATCACAAAATATTTTAAAATCACTTACAGGCTCAACATGTAAACCTAACATTTCAATGGAATAAAATGTTTGCTTTGTTTTTTGTTGGTGTTGTTTAATTTCTCACATGTAATTGTTTTAAAATTGTGTAGTCATATTTTACAGTACAAAGTTATATTATAGCTAAAATATATGCAATCATGTAAATATTGTAAAATACTACTTAAATTCATCCAAGAGTTTATCATTAAACTGAAACCATGTGGCTAAGGTGTTTGGAAAGAACTTATATTTTATTTACATAGGAAGTCAGTAAATATTGTTTATGAGAGAGTAACTATTCACCTAATTAAAGATCAAATCCAAGTATAAATTAGAATGTGTGCTTATCTGGAATGCTCATTTGTGAGGATCAGAGATTTATTTCCACTCCTGAGTGTTGTGTACATACTGTGCATTTATAAATATATCCCTGCTAGGAAGGCATTAACCAAGGATTGCAGAGGAAAATAAAAAGGCTCTGAAACTTTACATTAAAAGCAGTTTACTAATCTCCAAGCATTTCCTCTGATTCACTAAGATCTGTCTACATCAGTAAGCACACACAGGCAAGTATTCTCGCATGTTTTGTCTAAATTATAACCGAGAAATTTTCAGTGAGCTTTTACTCAGAGACTTATTTATTGATTTGATTAACAAATAGAACAATGCAAATCCAGAGGTTTAAGCATGCACATTTCTAGAAATCAACCACTGCCTGAAATTCTGACTACTGAACAGAATTTCAGTAGTACTGGGACATTTCTACCAACAAGGCATATTTGCAGGTCACAGAAAAAGCTCCCTCCCCTAACCCCTGACTCATTGGAGAAGACTCTGATGCTGGGAAAGATTGAGGGCAGGAGAAGTGGACAAGAGAGGATTAAATTGTTGAATGGCGTCACTGACTCAATGGACATGAGTTTGAGCAAACTCTGGGAGATAGTGAAGGACAGGGAAGCCTGACATGCTACAATTCATGGGATCGCAAAGAATTGGACAGGACTTAGAGACTGAACAACAACTCCCACCCCCGCAACCCCCCCAAATATAAGAAAAACTTGCCTTCTTGCTTTAAGAACTATAGACATTGTTGCTAGAGATTTTCTTCTGGGATCCTAGCTAAGAAATGTTGGATTTCTTGTTCTCAAGAGCTTTATATTAGTATCACTAAGAATTGGATTTGGATTGAAAAAAGGATTAAGGTACAAATGTACTTATTTGTAAGTGTATTTTCTTTCTAGTTAGTGAATGTTTGAAATACATAAAGGTTGGGTATTGACTTTTAGATTTCTTACCTTATTTTTAACCGAAATCCTTTTAAAAATTGAAGACATATCATTAACAAAATATCTAATATTTACTTGGTGCTTATTCATGGGGCAAATATTGTACCAAGTTTTTTTCTGGATTATTTTATTTAATTTTCCCAAAGTTCTCCAGAAAGCAGTTGCTATTATTATCTCTCATAGAAGATGAAACCACAAACACAGTCAGGTAAGATGCTCAAGATGTTAAGGTTAGTAGTTCCCAGAACTAAGCCTTTATACACACTGTTAACTGCTTGTGTGTGTGTGTGTGTGTGTGTGTGCACAGGCGCACACATAAGCATACATACATATATGTATTTAAAGTGCATTTTTCTCCATCAGAGTCTCCCCCTTTTATTAATTTCCTTCCTGCTTTTCACTCTTTACACTTTAGACATTTATCTCCACTCATCCTTCTGTATCTTCTGTTTCTGTCCTATCTTACTACCAAATTTTAAACTGTGTTTGTAAATTTTACTAAATGCCTTCATTTTCTCATTTCGACACACCTTCAGTTCATTGCAAAATGGTATCTAGCATCAATAGGTTTTCACAGTAGAGATCATATTTACTGACTTTTTAAAATGAAAATTTTCAAAGTCCTGGAGATTGTGACTGGTGAGTTTATGGTAGAATTCAATAATCTAGATTCTTTTTTTAACAAGTAACTGCTGTGGCTCTAATTCTTTTCCTCAAACATGCTTGTTTTCAGTTACATTGGTCACAGTTTCTTAATCTACATGAATTTGTCTTCATGTGCTCACGTCTTACATGTTGATTATAAGCGGAAGGTACCCTGCTAGCTCTCTCTTTTCCCACCTTGTCTTTGGAAGCCTTTATCTGTAGTCCATGCTCCAACCACAACCTACGAAGAAATTCTTCTCTAATCTGTCTCTCCAGTCCAGATTTAACGTCTGATTCCTTAATCATTATACAGGATGTCTTCTGTATTATCTATGCCTGGATATCCCACAGGCTGTTTAAATTCAATAATCTCAACCTTGTCTCATTGTATCTTTGTATGCCAAATTTACTCTTTCTCTGTTCAGTATCTTAGTTAATGGTGCCATTAACCTAAGTGAAAAACCTAAAATCATTAACCAAATTCTCTTGCATTTTCAATCTGTCCACACAAATCACTTATGGATACACAAGTTTATCCTGTAATTGTGTAGCTCTTACTAGTTGGAAAGCAAAATAGTACAACCATTTTGAAACAATTTTTTTAATCAATTTCTTACAAAGTTAAACATAATCTAACCATGAAGTGAAGTGAAGTGAAGTGAAATGAAGTCGCGCAGTCATGTCCAACTCTTTGCGACCCCATGGACTGTAGCCTACCAGGTTCCATCATCCATGGGATTTTCCAGGCAAGAGTACTGGAGTGGGTTGCCATTTCCTTCTTCAGGAGATCTTCCCGACCCAGGGATTGAACCCGGGTCTCCCACATGGTAGGCATTGTAGGCAGATGCTTTATCATTCAGCAATACCATTCACAGATATGTGCCCAATTGATTTGAAAATTTACATCTACACTAAAATAGGAACAAAAGTGTTTATCATAGCTTTATTCATAATTTCCCAGAACAGAAATCAACCAAGATGACCTTCAACCAATGAATAAACTACTGTATAGCCATACACTGAAATAATCAGAAAAAAATAAAGAAATGAGTTATGCCTCTAAAAGATGCAGATAAACCTGAAATGAATATTACTAAGTAAAAGAAGCCAATCTGAAAAGACTATATAATATATGATCCAAAATAAATTTCCATATATTGAAGAATCCTTGCATCCCTGGAAAAACTTCAACTTGATCATGGTGTATGAGCTTTTTGATGTGTTGATGAATTCTGTTTGCTAAAATTTTGTTGAGGATTTTTGCATCTATGTTCACCAGTGGTATTGGCCTGTAGTTTTCCTTTTTCGTGTTGTCTTTGTCTGGCTTTGGTATCAGGGTGATGGCAGCCTCATAGAATGAGTTTGGAAGTATTCCTTCCTCTGCAATTTTTTGAAAGAGTTTTAGAAGAATAGGCATTAGCTCTTCTCTAAATGTTTGATAGAATTCTCCTGTAAAGTCATCTGGTCCTGGGTTTTGTTTTTGGGGAGATTTTTGTTCACAGCTTCAATTTCAGTGATTATAATTGGGTTGTTCATGATTTCTATTTCTTCCTGGTTCTGTCTTAGAATATTGAACTTTTCTAAGAATCTGTCCATTTCTTCCATGTTATTTATTTCATTGTCATATAGTTGTTCATAATAGTCTCTTATAATTCTTTGTATTTCTACATTGTCTATTGCAATGTCTCCTTTTTCATTTCTGATTTTGTTGATTTGGTTCTTCTCTCTTTTTTTCTTGTTGAGTCTGGGTAAGGGTTTGTCAGTGTGTTTATTTTCTCAAAGAACCAGCTTTTAGTTTTATTAATCTTTACTATTGTTTCTTTCATTTCTTTTTCATTTATTTCTGCTCAGATATTTATGATTTCTTTCTTTCTACTAATTTTTTCCCTTCTTCTCTTTCCAGTTTCTTTAGGTGTAAAGTTATGTTGTCTATTTGATGTTTTTCTTGTTTCTTGAGGTAGGATTGTATTGCTATAAACTTCCCTCTTAGAGCTGCTTTTGCCGCATCCCACAGGTTTTGAGTTGTTGTGTTTTCATTGCCATTTACTTCTAGAAATGAGAAATGCAGAAATTCTAGGAGTTTTTTAATTTCCCTTTGATTTCTTCAGTAACCTGTTGCTTGTTTAGAAATGTGTTGTTTAATTTCCATGTGTTTGTTTTCCTTACAGTTTTTTTTTTTTTTTTCTTCTTGTAATTGATATCTAGTCTCATAGCATTGTGGTTGGAGAAGATGCTTGATACAATTTCAATTTTCTTAAATTTACTGAGATTTGATTTGTGACCCAAGATATGGTCTATCCTGGGGGATGTTCCATGTGCATTTGAGAGGAAGGTGTATTCTTCTGCACTTGGATGGAATGTCTTGAAGATATCAATGAGATTCGTCTCATCTAATGTATCATTTAAGACTTGTGTTTCCTTATTAAATTTCTGTTTTGATGGTCTGTCCATTGGTGTGAGTGGGGTGTTAAAGTCTCCTACTGTTGCTGTGTTACTGTCAATTTCTCCTTTTACGTCTATTAGTGTTTGCCTTATGTAGTGAGGTGCTCCTATGTTGGGTGCACAGATATTTACAATTGTTATGTCTTCCTCCTGGATTGATCCCTTGATCATTATGTAGTGTTCTTCCTTATCTGTTGTAATCTTCTTTATTTTAAGGTCTATTTTGTCTGATATGAGGTCAATGTGATACACCATATTAACAAATTGAAATATAAAACCCATATGATCATCTCAATAGATGCAGAAAAAGCCTTTGACAAAATTCAGCACCTATATATGATTAAAACTCTTCAAAAAATGGGTATAGAAGGAACCTACCTCAACATAGTAAAGGCCATATATGATAAGCCTACAGCAAACATTATTCTCAATGGTGAAAACCTGAAGTATTCCTCCTAAGATCAGGAACAAGACAAGTGCGCCTTTGCCCCCATTATTCAACGTAGTTCTGGAAGTCCTAGCTACAGCAATTACAGAAGAAAAAGAAATAAAAGGAATCCAGATTGGGAAAGAAGTAAAGCTCTCACTGTTTGCAGATGGCATGATATTGTACATAGAAAACCCTAAAGATAGTATCAGAAAATTACTAGAACTAATCAGTGAATTTAGCAAAGTTGCAGGATACAAAATTCAATACACAGAAATCACTTGCATTTCTATATACTAACAATAAAAAATCAGAAAGAGCAATCAAAGAATCAATCCCATTCACCAGTGCAACAAAAAGAATTAAATATCTAGAAATAAACTTACCTAAGGAGACTAAAGAACTGTACACAGAAAAGTATAACACCCTAATGAAAGAACAAAGATGATATAAACAGATGGAGAGATATTCCATGTTCTTGGGTAGGAAGAATCAATATTGTGAAAATGACTATACTACCGAATGCAATCTACAGATTTAATGCAATCACTATCAAATTGCCAGTGGCATTTTTCACAAAACTAGAACAACAACAACAAAAAATTCACAATTCATATGGAAACACAAAAGACCCTGAATAGCCAAAGCAGTCTTGAGAAATAAGAATGGAGCTGGAGGAATCAAGCTTCCTGACTTCAGGTTTTATTACAAAGTTACAGTCATCAAGAGAGTATGGTACTGGCACAAAAACAGAAATATAAACCAATGGAACAAGATAGAAAGCCCAGAAATAAACCAACACACCTATGAGTACCTTATCTTTGATAAAGGAGGCAAGAATATACAGTGGGACAAAGACAACCTCTTTAATAAGTGGTGCTGGGAAAATTGGACAGCTACATGTAAAAGAATGAAATTAGAATACTTTCTAACACCACACACAACGATAAACTCAAAATGAATTAAAGACCTAAATGTAAGACCAGAAACTATAAAACTCAAACATAGGCAGAACACTCAATGATATAAATCAAAGCAAGATCCTCTATGAGCCACCTCCTAGAGTAATGGAATTAAAAACAAAAGTATACAAGTGGGTCCTGATTAAACTTAAAAGCTTTTGCACAACAAAGGAAACTATAAAAAAGGTGAAAAGAAAACCCTCAGAATGGGAGAAAATAATAGCAAATTAAACAACTGACAGAGGATTAATTTCCAAAATATATAAGCAGCTCATACAACTCAACACTAGAAAAACAAACAACCCAATCAAAAAGTGGGAAAAAGAACTAAGCAGACATTTCTCCAAAGAAGACATACAGATGGCTAACAAACAAATGAAAAGATGCTCAACATCGCTCATTATATCACCTCACACCAGTCAGAATGGCCCTCTCAAAAAGCCTACAAACAATAAATGCTG
Organism: Bos indicus; assembly: GCF_029378745.1. Classification (NCBI taxonomy): domain Eukaryota; kingdom Metazoa; phylum Chordata; class Mammalia; order Artiodactyla; family Bovidae; genus Bos; species Bos indicus. The sequence continues at coordinate 98,754,936 of NC_091766.1, read as the reverse complement.
GAAAGGGTGTGGAGAAAAGGGAACACTCTTGCACTGTTGGTGGGAATGTAAATTGATACAGCCATTATGGAAGACTGTATGGACATTCCTTAAAAAACTAGGAAAAAAACCACCGTACGACCCAGCAATCCCATTCCTGGGCATATAGGAACCAAAACCCTGAAGAAACCAAAATTGAAAGAGACTTATATATCTCATTTATATAAATAACACTATTTATAATAGCAAGAACATGGAAGCAACCTAGATGTCCATTGACAGATGAATGAATAAAGAAGTTGTGGTATATATACACAATTGAATATTACTCAGCCATAAAAAGGAATAAATTTGAGTCAGTTCTAATGAGGTGGATGAACCCAGAACCTTTTATACAGAGTGAAGTGAGTCAGAGTACATCATGAGAAATGCTGGGCTGGAGGAAGCACAAGCTGGAATCAAGATTTCCAGGTAAAATATCAATAACCTCAGATATGTAGATGACGCCACCCTTATGGCAGAAAGTGAAGAGGAACTAAAGAGCCTCTTGATGAAGGTGAAAGAGGAGAGTGAAAAAGTTGGCTTAAAGCTCAACATTCAGAAAACTAAGATCATGGCATCCAGTCCCATCACTTCATGGCAAATAGATGGGGAAACAGTAGCTGACTTTATTTGGGGTGGGGGGGGGCTCCAAAGTCACTGCAGATGTTGACTGCAGCCATGAAATTAAAAGGCATTTACTCCTTGGAAGGAAAGTTATGACCAACCTAAATAGCACATTACAAAGCAGAGACATTACTTTGTCCACAAAGGTTCATCTAGTCAAGGCTATGGTTTTTCCAGTAGTCATGTATGGATGTGAGAGTTGGACTATAAAGAAAGCTGAGCGCCGAAGAATTGATGATTTTGAACTGTGGTGTTGGAGAAGACTCTTGAGAGTCCCTTGGACTGCAAGGATATCCAACCTGTCTATCCTAAAGGAAATCAGTCCTGGGTGTTCATTGAAAGGACTGATGTTGAAGCTGAAACTCCAATACTTTGGCCATCTTACATGAAGAGTTGACTCACTGGAAAAGACCCTGATGCTGGGAGGGATTGAGGGCAGAAAGAGAAGGGGACGGCAGAGGAAGAGATGGCTGGATGGCATCACCAGCTCAATGGACATGAGTTTGAGCAAATTCCAGGAGTTGTTGGTGATGGACAGGGAGCCCTGGCGTGCTGTGATTCATGGGGTTTCAAAGAGTTGGACATGACTGAGCGACTGAACTGAACTGAACTGAAGTGAGTCAAAACGAGACAGATAAATACCATATTTTAACACATACGTATGGAATCTAAAAAAATGGCAATGAAGGATTTATTTGCAGGGCAACAGTGGAGAAATAAACATAAAGAATAGACTTTCAACATGGGGAAAGGGGAGGAGAGGGTGAGGTGGATGGAAAGAGTAACATGGAAACTTACATTACCATATGTAAAATAGACAGTCAATGGGAATTTGCTGTTTATCTCGGGAAATTCAAACAGGGGCTCTGTATCACCTAGAGGGGTGTAATAGGGAGGGAGATGGGAGGGAGTTTCAAAAGGGAGGGGATATGTATACCTATGGCTGATTAAAAAAAAAAACGTATATATATATATAGTCCCCAATATATGACATTCTGAAAAAGGCAAAACTACTGAGGCAGGAAAAAATTTTGTGGTAGCCTGGGATTTGGGAATAGAAGAAAAAATTTGAACAGATGAAGCACAGAGAGACTATTTTTTATGCTATTTAATGGTTGAGAGTAAACTATGCATTCTTCAGATTCATATAAATCTATAATATAAAGAGTAAACCTTTAATGTATAAAAAGTAAGGAAAAGCTCACTGAAACAGTTGCAGATCCCAGGAAGGAATTCAGTCTGTGATAAGGGAATCAAACTGTGATGTAAAGTGTAGGATAACCTCCGGGAAGGGCATGGAGGAAAAGATCTTTACCTAAGTGATTGTGGAAATGAACAGAGTCTGTGAGGATGAAGATGCAAGGGACTGCACGTAAGGACTGTATTTCAGTTGATAAAGTTGTATCCCCAAGTATTATGGGGAAGAACCCTAATACTACTGCATAAGTAAATCACAGCTGAACAACTGGATACATGCATGATGAATGGTAGAAACCAGTTTTCTCACAGTTGAAGAGGAAATCGGTGTTACAAGTAAGAAGCTGGAATGATTCATGTGATAATGGATTACGGTTGGAGACATAATTATAAGCTATATTAGTTTAATATAGCTACCAATATTAACATATAGAAATATTTATACATATATGCACACTAGGCGGAGAAGGCAATGGCACCCTACTCCAATACTTTTGCCTAGAAAATCCCATGGACAGAGGAGCCTGGTAAACTGCAGTCCATGGGGTCGCTAGAGTTGGACACGACTCAGCGACTTCACTTTCACTTTTCACTTTCACGCATTGGAGAAGGAAATGGCAACCTACTCCAGTGTTCTTGCCTGGAGAACCCCAGGGACGGGGGAGCCTGGTGGGCTGCTGTCTATGGGGTCGCACAGAGTTGGACACGACTGAAGTGACTTAGCAGCAGCAGCAGCAGCACACTAGGAAAAGGATGGAAGACAATAACTTTGCAGTGGAGAAACCTACAAAACACCACCTCAGCCAGATGACCAAAGTGAACATCAACAGTGATATATACCATGTTGATATTTTGTACTCTTGATCTGATGGGATGAAAATGGCCCTCTATCTTGTGATAGGATTCCAACAACCCCTAACTACAATCCAGCCATGAGAAAAGCACCAGAAAATTTCTAGCAGAAGGCCATTGTAAAAAGTATTTGACCAATACCCCTCAAAACTCTCAAGGTCATTAAAAACAAAACACATCTGAGAAACCATTAACAACAAATAACAACCTATGGAAACATGACAAGTAAATGCAATGTCTCCTGGATGAGCTGCTGGAGCAAGAAAGGGCATTAGATAAAAACTGCGTAGGCTAAAGCAACTAAATAAGGATTCATTACATTTATATACTATATATTGATAACTTCCTTCATACTATCTTGAGATTCTTAGAGGTGGATGTATTTGTATAATAATCATACCAAACTATAAAAATTAAAGATGTCTCCCCAATAAAGCATACTCTACACTAATAACATTTCAACACTTTGCAGAAATGCCTACTTTTGGAGGAAAAAAATAATTACATATGAGGGACACATTTTGCAAGACGTGGGCTAATTTCCTATTACTGTAGTTTATAAAGAAGCAATCCAAATATAGTTCACAGATTTTTTCAAATAATATTCTATTTTTCTAACTTTTATCAAGTTTTTAGTTATATTTATGAAAACTATAACATTATTCAAGAAACAAAGACTTTTAAGAATATAAAATAGCACATTTTAACCTGCTATAAAAGGAGGTTCGATTCATTTCGCACTCCTGAATAAGGCTGATTTTCATACAAATTATGTGATATATTATCATTTGTACTGCACTTATATCACTTTCTCCCCTTCATACTGAGATAGTTATCTTGTGTGAGAGGGTTAAGGCAGATGGGGGAAAAAATAAAAATTAAAAAAAAAAAAAGTAACTCAGGGCTTTTTCAGTTTAAGAAATAAAATACTTTCCCAAAGTGAAAATTAGAACCATTCGAATTGGCTTAACACTGAAGCCTGCCCGCTCTGTGGAAAAGCTTTTGTATTATGTGCTCTGAATCACAGGGACCTGCTAACCAGTGCCTATCTCTGCCAGGATTATAAAAGCATTATTTTCAAGAGTATGATTTTTCATCAACTGTTTCAATAGTGTCTTTTTATCTAGTTATCCTTATGCCTTATTTTAATGTCCATGCTTTTCCCATTATGATTCATGGGCTACAGGTGACCTTTTTATCACTGCTTTAGAAACGATAATGTAAAAAACCACAAAATACTATCCAGCAACTGTCCTTTTTAATGCTCCAAAATTTGAAGCTGTGCCTATTTCTATGGGAAAGCAGTATTATCTTGGGGTTTGCTTCCCCATTTTTCATTGGCTTAGCATTTGACAAAATGGTTTCCAGTCCAACATAGCTTAAAGAAGAACACAACCAAACACTCAACATAATCAAAGGGCAGTATGAGCTATGTCTCAAGGGGTCATTCTGTCTGAACTGAATTGATAAGAAGTTAAAGCCCATTTCCCAGAGAAATAGGCAATGATTTAGAAGTCCTCACAGAATCTCTCCTTTTCCTGACTGTGTGTCTAAGAACTACAGCTTCAAAAGTCTACAGAAGCAAAAACAAGTTACTCTGCTGCAGGGCAGCATACCCTGTTTTTGTTTGGGTGATAAAACCAGTCAAAGGGTAAATTGAAAGTATTACTAGCTCACTATCTAAATCACTTACTACTGCTGGAATCACCAAATCATCATTACCAAAGATGTTATGGTAACGTTTGCTAGTGAGAGCTTTTCAAAGTTACTTTTTAGGCATTAATTCATGAGTGGAGATTTTTCCCACTAAGTTTTGGAAAAATGTTTTGCAATAATTGCTTTTCTTTATATAGCCATCTATATGCCAGTCATTATCTCCTGAAATTACATATTTCTATTAATAGGAATATATGGTTATGGACTCACTGTGTCTCTCCAGAATCCATATGTTAAAACCCTAACCCCACACTGTCACTATATTTGGAGATGAGGCCATTTTACCTATAAAAATATAATTAAAGTTAAATGAGGTCATAAGGTTGGGGCCCTCATCCAAGAGAATTATTGTACTTAGAAATCAGAGAACCTATTTTCTCTCTTCCTGTAAGAACACTGAAGAAAGGCCATGTAATGATTCAAGGAGAAGGCAATAGTCTGCAAGGTATGACAAGCATCCTTTTCAGAAACCAAATTAGCTGGCACCTTGATCTTGGACTTCCAGCCTCCAGAACTATAATAAATTAAATTTCTGTACACAGTTAAATTAAGTACACAGTTCATGGTATTTTGTTATAGTAGCCTGGGCTGACTAATACATACATCATACTGAATGGTTAATGAAGACATATCCACTCACTATACTTTCACTTCCCCAAAACCACTTCCCCAAGATCTTTTATTTAAACATTTACTCAATTTTTTTTCCATCATTAATCAAAAATTTTTGTTGTTTTCTTTGTTCTGAATAATTGAGTGATCTCAGCCAATATAGAAAACACTGTCAGTTATTCCATACTTCCCTTTTATGAGAAGACACCTCAATTTATTTTAGTGCTTGCTTTCCTACAACATAATTATGTAGTAAAAGTGTGTTTGTTTTAAATACTGAAACTACCCTTACTATTAGTAGTTTATTGGTAAGCATGTGCAATATTCTGAACAATAACATGTGCTAAGGAGGAAAATGTTTCATTAAAAGGCTTCTTATTATTAAAGGGGGAAACACAAGAATAAGTAGTCTTGGTCTTGCCTAGACATTACTGTCTGTTCATAAGACATCTAGAACTACTTTAACTTCTTGTAAGCATGAGAAACAGGTGGAAACTGATATAATGAGATAAAATAGTAGAAAGATGGAAATAATCTAGAAGTCTAAGGGTATTATTCAATCTTGAATTAAACTGCATTGGAGTGTTTCTATATCCAGACTTTTTGTTTGTCAAGACAATAAATAAATCTCCTCTTGCTTAAGAAGCATTAATTTGAATAATAATAATTATGCATGATAATTACATCTTCATTTACAGATATAGTCTGAAACTAAAATAACTTGACTTCCTTGAGTTGTCAACAAAACACTTTTGAAAATAATTTCAATTCTTTTATCAATTTAATAAATGCCTTTCAGATTAGACAGAAAAATACACTTTGTATGAAATTATACTTACTTTTTGGTGAAATTAACATATAAATTTTTTGTCATAAGGATCTCTGGAAATAATATATGAGAATTAAATGATATCACATTTAAGGGATACTGAGAACTGGCACTGGAAGTCTAGGTAAAAGGGATACTTTCTATTTTATGAAATTCTATATTTCAAGTTTTAGGAAAGTTTATATGTATCACCCATTAAAATTTAAATGTTCAGTTTTTTTAAAAAATAAAGACTAAGGAGGCCATTAAAATTAGATACTGAAGAAAAGCAAAAATAAAAAATGGAGGAAGGAGGAGGGTTCAGGATGGGGAACACATGTATACCTGTGGTGGATTCATTTTGATGTTTGGCAAAACTAATACAATTATGTAAAGTTTAAAAATAAAATAAAATTAAAAAAAAAAAAAAAAAAGAAAAAAAAAATGTTACTCAAACTACAATTGCATTCGATCTTATATACTGAGGTCTATATGTTATGAATGAAATTATAGAGATATTCTCACAACTATTTCAGCAGTTTTCCTTATCAGTCCATACCATCTTTAAAATTCCTAACCTGATAACTAACCAGATTTCCCTTACATTTTCTGAGCTTGTTTGTTCCTTATCATCCTTTCTAAATATCTGTATACAAGTGCACATGAAACCTTCTCCAGGATAGATCACATCCTGGGCCATACAGCTAGCCTTGGTAAATTCAAAAAAATAGAAATCATTCCAAGCATCTTTTCTGACCACAATGCAGTAAGATTAGATCTCAATTACAGGAGAAAAACTATTAAAAATTCCAACATATGGAGGCTGAAAAACATGCTGCTGAATAACCAACAAATCACAGAAGAAATCAAAAAAGAAATCAAAATTTGCATAGAAACGAATGAAAATGAAAACACAACAACCCAAAACCTGTGGGACATGGTAAAAGCAGTCCTAAGGGGAAAGTTCATAGCAATACAGGCAAACCTCAAGAAACAAGAAAAAAGTCAAATAAATAACCTAACTCTACACCTAAAGCAACTAGAAAAGGAAGAAATGAAGAACCCCAGGGTTAGTAGAAGGAAAGAAATCTTAAAAATTAGAGCAGAAATAAATGCAAAAGAAACAAAAGAGACCATAGCAAAAATCAACAAAAGCTGGTTCTTCGAAAGGATAAATAAAATTGACAAACCATTAGCCAGACTCATCAAGAAACAAAGGGAGAAAAATCAAATCAATAAAATTAGAAATGAAAATGGAGAGATCACAACAGACAACACAGAAATACAAAGGATCATAAGAGACTACTATCAACAATTATATGCCAATAAAATGGACAACGAGGAAGAAATGAACAAATTCTTAGAAAAGTACAACTTTCCAAAACTCGACCAGGAAGAAATAGAAAATCTTAACAGACCCATCACAAGCACGGAAATTGAAACTGTAATCAAAAATCTTCCAGCAAACAAAAGCCCAGGTCCAGATGGCTTCACAGCTGAATTCTACCAAAAATTTAGAGAAGAGCTAACACCTATCCTGCTCAAACTCTTCCAGAAAATTGCAGAGGAAGGTAAACTTCCAAACTCATTCTATGAGGCCACCATCACCCTAATACCAAAACCTGACAAAGATCCCACCAAAAAAAAGAAAACTACAGGCCAATATCACTGATGAACATAGATGCAAAAATCCTTAAAAAAATTCTAGCAATCAGAATCCAACAACACATTAAAAAAGATGATACACCATGACCAAGTGGGCTTTATCCCAGGGATGCAAGGATTCTTCAATATCCACAAATCAATCAATGTAATACACCACATTAACAAATTGAAAAATAAAAACCATATGATTATCTCAATAGATGCAGAGAAAGCCTTTGACAAAATTCAACACCCATTTATGATAAAAACTCTCGTGAAAGCAGGAATAGAAGGAACATACCTCAACATAATAAAAGCTATATATGACAAACCCACAGCAAACATTATCCTCAATGGGGAAAAATTGAAAGCATTTCCTCTAAAGTCAGGAACAAGACAAGGGTGCCCACTTTCACCATTACTATTCAACATAGTTTTGGAAGTTTTGGCCACAGCAATCAGAGCAGAAAAAGAAATAAAAGGAATCCAATTTGGAAAAGAAGAAGTAAAACTCTCACTATTTGCAGATGACATGATCCTCTACATAGAAAACCCTAAAGACTCCACCAGAAAATTACTAGAACTAATCAATGATTATAGTAAAGTTGCAGGATATAAAATCAACACACAGAAATCCCTTGCATTCCTATACACTAATAATGAGAAAACAGAAAGAGAAATTAAGGAAACAATTTCATTCACCATTGCAACAGAAAGAATAAAATACTTAGGAATATATCTACCTAAAGAAACTAAAGACCTATATATAGAAAACTATAAAGCACTGGTGAAAGAAATCAAAGAGGACACTAATAGATGGAGAAATATACCATGTTCATGGATTGGAAGAATCAATATAGTGAAAATGAGTATACTATCCAAAGCAATTTATAGATTCAATGCAATCCCTATCAAGCTACCAACAGTATTCTTCACAGAGCTAGAACAAATAATTTCACAATTTGTATGGAAATACAAAAAACCTCGAATAGCCAAAGCGATCTTGAGAAAGAAGAATGGAACTGGAGGAATCAACCTACCTGACTTCAGGCTCTACTACAAAGCCACAGTTATCAAGAGAGTATGGTTTGGCACAAAGATAGAAATATAGATCAATGGAACAAAATAGAAAGCCCAGAGATAAATCCACGCACATATGGACACCTTATCTTTGACAAAGGAGGCAAGAATATACAATGGATTAAAGACAATCTCTTTAACAAGTGGTGTTGTGAAATCTGGTCAACCACTTGTAAAAGAATGAAACTAGAACACTTTCTAACACCATACACAAAAATAAACTCAAAATGGATTAAAGATCTCAACGTAAGACCAGAAACTATAAAACTCCTAGAAGAGAACATAGGCAAAACACTCTCTGACATACATCACAGCAGGATCCTCTATGACCCACTTCCCAGAATATTGGAAATAAAAGCAAAAATAAACAAATGGGACCTAATTAACCTTAAAAGCTTCTGCACATCAAAGGAAACTATTAGCAAGGTGAAAAGACAGCCTTCAGAATGGGAGAAAATAATAGCAAATGAAGCAACTGACAAACAACTAATCTCAAAAATATACAAGCAACTCCTACAGCTCAATTCCAGAAAAATAAATGACCCAATCAAAAAATGGGCCAAAGAACTAAATAGACATTTCTCCAAAGAAGACATACAGATGGCTAACAAACACATGAAAAGATGCTCAACATCACTCATTATCAGAGAAATGCAAATCAAAACCACTATGAGGTACCATTTCACACCAGTCAGAATGGCTGCGATCCAAAAGTCTACAAATAATAAATGCTGGAGAGGGTGTGGAGAAAAGGGAACCCTCTTACACTGTTGGTGGGAATGCAAACTAGTACAGCCACTATGGAGAACAGTGTGGAGATTCCTTAAAAATCTGGAAATAGAACTGCCTTATGACCCAGCAATCCCACTGCTGGGCATACACACTGAGGAAACCAGAAGGGAAAGAGACACGTGTACCCCAGTGTTCATCGCAGCACTGTTTACAATAGCCAGGACATGGAAGCAACCTAGATGTCCATCAGCAGATGAATGGATAAGAAAGCAGTGCTACATATACACAATGGAGTATTACTCAGCCATTAAAAAGAATACTTTTGAATCAGTTCTAATGAGGTGGATGAAACTGGAGCCTATTATACAGAGTGAAGTAAGCCAGAAGGAAAAACACCAATACGGTATACTAACGCATATATATGGAATTTAGAAAGATGGTAACAATAACCCGGTGTACGAGACAGCAAAAGAGACACTGATGTATAGAACAGTCTTATGGACTCTGTGGGAGAGGGAGAGGGTGGGAAGATTTGGGAGAATGGCATTGAAACATGTAAAATATCATGTATGAAACGAGATGCCAGTCCAGGTTCGATGCACGATACTGGATGCCTGGGGCTAGAGCACTGGGACGACCCAGAGGGATGGTATGGGGAGGGAGGAGGGAGGAGGGTTCAGGATGGGGAACACATGTATACCTGTGGCGGATTCATTTTGATATTTGCCAAAACTAATACAATTACGTAAAGTTTAAAAATAAAATTTAAATAAATAAATAAATATCTGTATACAGAGACTTGTATTCAATGTCATCAGTAAGACTCAGAGGATATAAAACTCTGAGGAATATATTTTTTTCAGTATTGACTTAACACTGTGTACTCAAAGTGGAAGAAGAACAGCAAAATAATCAGTCATTTTAATCCAACTATAGTCATATTGAGGATTCTATTGGTACCTGATCTAATGTCGATGTTACCAAAGGTCTGATAGTTATAGAGCTTCCTAATATAAGCTCTAAAAACATCAGTAATTATCTAAGATATTCTGTTAAACCATTACAAGAATTACATTTCATTAATGTAATTTAATAAAAATTAACCATGATACCTAGTGTTACCTGACCAGAGTAAAATTAATACACTCAAATTTTGCTCACAGCAGCACTTTAGACATTATTTCTAAATAACCAAATAAAAATAGACATGCCTAACAGCAAGTAAAAAACTGAACAAATTGAAAAGGCAACAATTATTCCAAGATCCGTAAGAGAGGTGAGAATACAAGGTAAATCACCATCCTCAAGGTTGGAGAGATAGTAAAGAGAGGGAGTCATGGTCTGCTAGAGGGACTCATGAATGGAAGCCACTGCAGGAACAGGAGCCAGAGTCGGAAAGCTGACATGGAATTGACAAATCTCCTGAGGCTTAGTGTGGTCAAATCTGAGATCTAAATGCTCCAGCAGGGCCTGATCATAGGGAGTCCCCTGCAATTTTGTGAGATTTACTTCCAGAGGCTGGGTCAGTTTCTTTCATATCAAAGAAAACTCCGCTCTTGTTTCCCACAGAGGAAGGGGGAAAAGAACAATTTTGAAATTTGCCAGGGCACTTTGTTCTTAATGAGGCCTGCCCTCAAGAGAAAGTAGTTAACCACAGTCTAACTTGCTGGGGGTAACATCAGAGCCTAACTGAACTGGGAGAAGGGAAATACCCAACTCCAGTCAGCTCTAGCCTTCAAAGTGAAGATTTTCCACCCATGGTTTTGTGCTCAAGAATAAAGCCCTGCTGTGATTTGGATGTCTCAGCTTGCTGCTGATGTTGTTACTTCTGCCCTTCTATTGCAGCACTCATATGCTAAAATGGGAATGAAGATATTGGTTGTAGTATCTAAAGATACTTTCTCACAGGACTGTAATCAAAGAGATACAAATGTAAGGTTCTAATTTTAGACTTTATACTACAGCTTCCTTGTTGTTCAGTCACTAAGTAGCATCCAACTCTTTTGCAACCCCGTGGACAGTAGCCCGCCAGGCTCCTCTGTCCCTGGAATTTTCCAGGCAAGAATATTGGAGTGGGTTGCCATTTTTTTCTCCAAGGGATATTCCCGACCCAGTTATAGAACCTGGTTCTCCAGCATTGGCAGGCGAATTCTTTACCACTGAGCTACCAGGAAAGCCCTTATAGTACAGGTTGCTGCTGCTGCTGTTAAGTCACTCCAGTCGTGTCCAACTCTGTGCGACCCCATAGACGGCAGCCCATCAGGCTCCCCCTTCCCTGGGATTGTCCAGGCAAGAACACTGGAGTGGGTTGCCATTTCCTTCTCCAATGCATGAAAGTGAATACTGAAAGTGAAGTCGCTCAGTCGTGTCCGACTCTTAGCGACCCCATGGACTGTAGCCCACCATGCTCCTCCATCCATGGGATTTTCCAGGAAAGAGTACTGGAGTGGGGTGCCATTGAGTAATAGTGAATAGTCCCTTTTAAATAAAACTGGAATGGTGTTCCAAAAATATGTATATAAATAAATAATGCTATTTCAAGCACTGAGAACATCAGAATTTTACTATTAATAGTAATCTAAAGAAAGATATGCAAGCCACCTATACTGATAATATAAAATATTAGAGAGAAATTAAAGAACTAAATATGTATGGAAATTGAACATGTTCCTGGATTGAGAGATTTGATATTGTGAAGTCAATTCTTTCCAGATTGACCTCTAGGTACAATGCAATCCCTCACAGAAATCTAAGAATAATGAAAAAACAAAGAGAAGATGTATTTCTTAGTATCAACCATATAAAGATGTCATGCCTGCAGATCTTACAATCATTTTAACCTTATGCAATGAAGTTGAAAAACTAGACAAAATCACCAATTTCTCAGGAAAACACTTTTACCAAAACTGATATTTGAAGGACTAAAAAAATCTGGAAAATCTTGTATTTATTTAAACTAAATTCAATGAGCATAGGAGTGTTTACCTTAGGCCTGCCTCACCATTGTATTTTGGAAGCAAATAATTTGTTTGCTTTCACAGGTTCATACCCGAAGTCTCACCCATATCTGATTTAGATAATATTTAGATGAGATGAAGATATTGAATTTATATAGATTTAGATGATGCTAAAATGAATTAGGACTTTTGGCATTATTCAGATGTAATGAATGTATTCTGGATGTGAGAAGGAGCATGATTTTTGCATGGCCAGTGGTGGAAATGCTGTGGTCTCAATGTCTGCGTCTCACCAAATTAATATGTTGAAATCCTAACACTCAGTGTAATGGTGTTAGGAAGTGAGGCCTTTGAAGGGTGCTTAATTCTGGAAAGGAGCCCTCATAAATGAAATGAATGCCCTTATAAGAGACCCTTTAGCGCTCCCTAGCCCCTTCTACCATATGACAACACAGTGAGGTAGTCTGCAGCCTGAAAGAGGGCTTTCACAGAATGCAATCATGCTGATGCCTTACTCTTAAACTTTCCAGCCTTTAAAACACTAAGAAATAAATTTTTGGTGCTTAAAAGTCTCCCTGGCTATGGTATTCTGCTATAGCAGCCATAAGGGACTAAGACAACTGCTAAAGAAAAAAGAAGATACAGTTGATCAGAATCAAATTTGATCTCCTTGGTAGAAACAAAAGAAATTCAAAATCTGATTTGATCAAGGCTATTTTATAACATATTTTTAGCTCAGTTTTCTTGTTTTCAACTAGCCTACAAAATGCTGACACATTGCTTATCTCTGGAATGTTTCCACTTCTGTTTTCCCTATCTAATAATGCAATCTCAAAATAACAGTATATCAGTGCCTTTCTGGCATAGACATGGAAGGCATCATGTTTCAATTATGTAAAATAACATCAATGGAAATATTATGACTGGAAATATTCAATGTAGGATTTATTCTTTAATTTATACATCTATATGATTTACCTTTTACTTCTCTTAACATTTATACATTACCTTTCTCCTGCTTACTTATGTAGTCCTTATTTTTGTCATAGAGATAATGATATAATACTGTATCTTGAGATATTGTTATTGAGTTTGTTTATATTTCATTTCTATGAAAGTTGAGTTCTAATGCCCCTGTGTTCCCAGAGTCATCATATTTATTGGTTAAAATAATTATATTTAATTCAAAGTTGTCTGCAGAACTCAGAGAACTTAATTTTATGGTATCTCTGAAATTTAACATTTATTTTTATATTTATCATATTATTACATTTTTAAAAATTATATATTTAGAAGAGTATGCTCGAAATGAAGACAAAGGGTATAGAGGAACTAATTAGTGGACGATTGCTATTTCAACAGATTTCCTTGTGACCTGAGTTTCAACAGAGTCAGCATGTCATTTTTAACTTCTGGGCAAGATTTTGTCAGAAACAGTGCTCACCTTCCAGAAGGCAAGTAAATAAACTTTGAGCATCAGCATGCTCTTACCCACTGGGGAAATAATATTCCTTATTGCTCCTCTGGCTGTCTAATGTAACTCCAGGGACATTTTACAGTGTTCTTCAAAACATATATTTAGCCACAAATATTTTGATTATAGAATAGTAGGGCATCTCTTGTGATGACTAAAAATGCTAACTGAGAGAGTAATAAAAAAAAAGAACTTGTCTCATGTAGAAAAGACAAAATTATTTTAGGCTTGGACTTGCTTCCCAGGTGGCACTAGTGGTTAAAAATCTGCCTGCCAATGAGGAGATGTAACAGACCGGGGTCGATCCCTGGGTCAGGAAGATCCCCTGGAGGAGGGCATGGCAATCCACTCCAGTATTCTTGCCTGGAGAGTCCCATGGACAGAGGAACCTGGTGGCTTGCAGTCCATGGGGTTGCGAAGAGTTAGACGCAACTGAGCATAACATGGAGGAGGAAATGGCAACCCGCTCCAATATTCTCGCCTGGATAACCCCATGGCCAGAGGAGCCTGGCAGGCTACAGTCCACAGGGTCGCAAAGGGTCAGACGTGACTGAAGCAACTTAGCATGAGCATAACTTATATTGAAAAGACAACGTTATTTCAAGTTCCAACATGCTAGTGAAACAACCTATTAAGAGATTGTTGTTGAAATGTTAATCAGTTCATGAAAGAAAGAAATGGACAATTTATTTGAGTAACATTTGAAGATTATAATCCAGGAAGAGCATCTCAGAAAGCTCTGAGAACTTTTCTGCCCCTTAGAAGTCAAGGCACAGTTATGTAAGTTTCTTGAGACAGAAAGCTATACCTCAAATGACATATGATTGACACTTTACATGATCTAGATCTAAGCCTCATCCTGGTGGGTCATGTGACCCCTTACAAGATCCAAAAGCAATGTTATCTTTTAAGCAGTTGTTTTGCTGATGTTAGGAGAATGTAGCTCTTTATGGCTGAACAGGTATTTCTGCTGATAGGAGAGGTCTGGTCAATGCATAATGCAAATACACAATGCACAGTGTGGGGGGAGAGGAGATAAAAGGGAAGAGAATTTTTATGTTTCAATTTTTCTTGTCATAAAAGTTGAATTTTACTTCACAAGGTGTTAGTAGACAGCCACATAGAACAATAGGAGATGGAAAAATGGATGGATTTGAAATGTGATTGGTAGGCAAAGCCATTAGAATTTATACATGAGGACTAGAAGAATGGAAGAGCCAAGATACTGCCAGAGAAGTGGATTAAGCAAATGATGATACATATTTTGGAAAATAGTTAAGAAATTCCTTTGTTAAGCGTGTTGAATTCTTCACTGTAGTTAGACACAGTTATAACCAATCATTTACTTAATCCGTGAGAGATTAGAAGATCAAATGATGAGCTGAGAGTCTCCAATAACATTCACCTCTGAGAAAGGCCAACAATCGAATTTTTTGAAATGGGAGGAAAATTATCTTTTGAGAAGTTCTTTGTTCTCCTTAATTTCACTGAAGAACAATTAATGAGCACCTATGATGAGAAGTATCTATAATTTACTATAGGAACAGAATCCAATCCTTCCCCTATAAGAAATTTGTCATCCAATGAAGGAAATGCACTCAAAAGTAAGAAATGACTTTTAATTATATTTATATTTTCTTTCCAATGAGAAAAAAATAATATTAATTTTTATCAGAACAATCCTACTGGGTTGGTCACCAGAGTATTCTACACATAAACACACAGACAGTACTTTATGAAAATCTTGTATGTCACTTGGTAGAACTGGATGTAGAAAAACACTGGCTCTTTAAAGTGGAAAGAGATATGCTAAAAATAAAGACATCAGGTGGAGTTTGAAGATGAATGATTGCAATTCATTGTCTTAGTTTCCTTTTTCTTTTTTTTTTTTTTTTAATTCATTGGCTTAAAATAGAAATCTAGCATTTGTTGTTTGGACAATTACCTCCTTAGATACAGAAATTGCTCATATAGTGCCAAGTGAGAACAGATGCTACAAAATGGTATTCTCCTATACTCAGTTTTATAGTTGTTAATTTCAATCCACTGCAAATGCTTCTCAATTCCACTTAAAGGAGATGATAACTGTGATGTGTAGAGCTTTTTCATTGTTACTAATTCATTTATTTTTGTAGCCTTGCCTCATATAACAATGTGATTCCTTTAGGCTTGATTCTCTCTTTCTTTCAAAGTGTTTTGTTATTTAAATATTCTCATTACTTAAGGCTTTCTCTTTTGTTCATTATTTGGATTCTCATAACCAGCACTCTTATTCATGTTTGAAATGCTATATTAAACACTTTTATGTAGAAAAGTAAACAATTTAGGAACAACAGCATGGTGCACACTAGTTAAGCAACACATATAGACAACTGATGTAAGAGAAAGAAGATAAATCAATTAAGTGTGTATGTGTCTGGGGATTGTGTATCTATGGGTTGCTTCATTCAGCTCAAAGCAGTTTTTTGGTTTAAGCTGCTATGTCTGGTAGGATCATGCCAAGTTACCTCATGAAATGTCAGAAATGAGCTGATACATTTTCATGCTTTGATGTTACATTCCGCTATGAACCTATTGCATTTGGAAAATGTGTGCACTGCACTTAGATAAATATTATAATGAAAGAGACAAAATTATCCAACAGAACTGATGTCAGCAAGATCCTTGGAACTTACATTTCCATTCTGAAAAGAGAGAGTTATGCTACTTGATTTGGAAAGAAATCCCATAATTTTCCTGTTAAAAAAAAGAATAAATTCAGGCAGTATCTAATATCAAATGTTAAACTAGAACAAGACACACAAACACACATAGACCAAATTACATAGCTGTTGCTGCTGCTAAGTCGCTTCAGTCGTGTTCGACTCTGTGCAACCCCAGAGACAGCAGTCCACCAGGCTCCCTGGTCCCTGGGATTCTCCAGGCAAGAACACTGGAGTGGGTTGCCATTTCCTTCTCCAATGCATGAAAGTGAAAAGTGAAAGTGAAGTCGCTCAGTCGTGTCCGACTCTTGGCGACCCCATGGACTACAGCCTACCAGGCTCCTCCGTCCATGGGATTTTGCAGTTTAATGTTAATAACTACTATAGACTACCTTGGCATAAAAAGAAATGAGTAAAAATAAACAAATGGGGCCTATTAAACTTAAAAGATTTGATACAGCAAAGGAGACCATAAACAAGAAAAAGAGACAGCCCTCAGAATGAAAGAAAATATTTCCAAATGAAGCAACTGACAAGGATTAATTTTCAAAATATACTAACAGCTCATACAGCTCAATATCAAAAAAAAAAAGGTCAAAAAATGGGCAGAAGACTTAAATAGACATTTCTCCAAAGAAGTCATGCAGATGGCCAAGAGGCACATGAAAAGATGCTTAACATCAATAATTATTAGAGAAATGAAAATCAAAACTACAATGAAGTACCTACCACCTCACATCCATCAGAATGGCCATCATCAAAAAATATACAAACAATAAATGTTAGAGAGGGTGGAGAAAAGAGAACCTTCTGGCACTGTTGTTGGGAATGTAAATTGATACAGCCACTATGGAGGGTAGTAAGAAGTTCTGTAAAAAACAAAAAATAGAGCTATGTGTGTGACCCAGCAGTCTCATTCCTGGGCATAAACCTGGAGAAAACCGTAATTCCAAGAGAGACATGCACCCAAATGCTCATCGCAGCACTATTCACAAAAGCCAGGATGTAGAAGCCACCTAAATGTTCATCAAGAGAGGATTACATAAAAAAAGATGTGGGACATATATACAATGGAATATTATTCAACCATTAAAAGGTACAAAACTGTGCCATTTGCACAGATGTGGATAGATCTAGAGACTGTCATAGAGAGGAAAGTGATCAGAAAGAGAGCAACAAATATATATTAACACATATATGTGGGATCTAGGGGAAAAATAGTACATATGAACCTATTTGCAAGGCAAAAATAGAGACACAGACGTAGAGAACAAACATACAGACGCTAAGAGGGGAAAGGGAAGCTGGGATAAATTGGGACATTTGGATTGACATGTATACACTACTGTGTATGGAGTGGATGATTAATGAGAACCTACTGTATAGCATGGGGGCAAGGAAGAAGGTTCAATCTGTGTGTAGGACATTTATTAAATTAACCTAAAAAATATGATGGCAGAAAGTGAAGAGGAACTAAAAAGCCTCTTGATGAAGGTGAAAGAGGAGAGTGAAAAAGTTGGCTTAAAATTCAACATTCAGAAAACGAAGATCGTGGCATCTGGTCCCATCATTTCATGGCAAACAGATGGGGAAACAGTGGAAACAGTGTCAGACTTTATTTTGGGGGGCTCCAAAATCACTGCAGATGGTGACTGCAGCCATGAAATTGAAAGACGCTTACTCCTTGCAAGGAAAGTTATGACCAACCTAGATAACATATTCAAAAGCAGAGATATTACTTTGCCAACAAAGGTCCATCTAGTCAAGGCTATGGTTTTTCCAGTGGTCATGTATGGATGTGAGAGTTGGACTGTGAAGAAAGCTGAGTGCCGAAGAATTGATGCTTTTGAACTGTGGTGTTGGAGAAGACTCTTGAGAGTCCCTTGGACTGCAAGGAGATTCAACCAGTCCATCCTAAAGGAGACCAGTCCTGGGTGTTCATTGGAAGGACTGATGCTAAAGCTGAAACTCCAATAGTTTGGCCACCTCATGCGAAGAGTTGACTCATTGGAAAAGACTGATGCTGGGAGGAATTGGGGGCGGGAGGAGAAGGGGACGACAGAGGATTAGATGGCTGGATGGCATCACTGACTCGATGGACATGAGTCTGAATGAACTCTGGGAGTTGGTGATGGACAGGGAGGCCTGGCGTGCTGTGATTCAAGGGGTTGCAAAGAGTCAGACACGACTGAGAGACTGAACTGAACTGAAAAAATATATGTAGGACATATATTTAGTTAACCTAAAAAATATATATTAAGTTCTCCAATATATATTCAGTTCAGTTCAGTTCAGTCACTCAGTCGTGTTTGACTCTTTGCAACCCCATGGACTATAGCACGCCAAGCCTCCCTGTCCATCACCAACTCCCGGAGGTTACTCAGACTCAAGTCCATTGAGTCGCTGATGCCATCCAGCCATCTCATTCTCTGTTGTCCCCTTCTCCTCCTGCCCTCAATCTTTCCCAGCATTAGGGTCTTCTCAAATGAGTCAGCTCTTCACATCAGGTGGCCAAAGGACTGGAGTTTCAACTTCAGCATCAGTCCTTCCAAGGAACACCCAGAACTGATCTCCTTTTGGATGGACTGGTTGGATCTCTTTGCAGTTCCATATATATTAGGTGCAGACAAATACTGTTTGATTCTACCTATATGAGGTAACTGGATAGTCAAACTGATAAGTGTCAGAAGTTCATTGGTAGATGCCAGGGACCAGGAGGTGGGTGGTGGGGAGGAGGAATGGGGAGTTAGTGTTTAATGGCGATAGAGTTTCAGTCTAAAAAGGTGAGAAAATTTGGGAGATAGATGATTGTGAAAGTTGTAGACAATATGAATGTACTTAAAGCCACTAAGCTGTATCATTAAATATGATTAAAATAGTATGCTTAATATTATATAACTTTTACCACAATAAAAAGCTTAAAAAAAAAAACAAAAAAACAAAAAAACAGTTAACATCACTTCATGGCAAATAGATGGGGAAACAATGGAAACAGTGACAGACTTTATTTTCTTGGGCTCCAAAATCACCGAAGATGGTGACTGCAGCCTTGAAATTAAAAGACGCTCACTCTTTGAAAGAAAAGCTATGACCAAACTAGACAACATATTAAAAAGCAGAGATATTACTTTTCTGATTATGGTCCGTCTAGTCAAAGCTATGGTTTTTCCAGTAGTCATGTACGAATGTGAGAGTTGGACTATAAAGAAAGTTGAACACTGACAAATTGATGCTTTTGAACTGTGTTGTTGGAGAAGACTCTTGAGAGTCCCTTGTACAGCAAGGGGATCAAACCAGCCAATTCTAAATAAGGTCATTCCTAAATATTCATTGGAAGGACTGATGTGAAGCTGGAGTTGCAGTACTTTGGCTACCTGATGGGAAGAACTGACCCATTAGAAAAGAACCTGATGCTGGGAAAGATTGAAGGCAGGAGGAGAATGGACAATAGAGGATGAGATGGTTGGATGGCATTACCAACTCGATGGACATGAATTTAAGCAACTCCAGGAGTTGGTGATGGATAGGGAAGACTAGCATACTGCAGTCCATGGGATCACAGAGCTGAACACAACTGAGCAACTGAACTGAACTGTATTGATTAAAGAAAAAAACACACAAATTTTTCATCAGCTGTTGTTTTCTACTTATAAAACTAGACAGCATATTTTCTGGGCATAAAGAAATGGCTTTGGTTTTCAACATGAAGTGAAATGAAAGTCACTCAGTCTTGTCCAACTCTTTGCGACTCCAAGGACTATACAGTCCATGTTATTCTCCAAGCCAGAATACAGGAGTGGGCAGCCTTTCCCTTCTCCAGGGGATCTATCCAACCCGGGGATCGAACCCAGGTCTCCTACATTGTAGGCAGATTCTTTACCAGCTGAGCCACATGGGAAGGCCTTGGTTTTCAACATAGGTATCCTGATAAAGACTAGCCTCACAGTTGACACACATCTAAATATTGTCCTTTTTATATTTGATAGGGTCTCATTTTTATTTATAAGAAACAACTGTCCTGGTTAAAACTTTTTTTAAAAAGGAAGGAAAGGTAAGGAAAGAAATTAATAATCTCATTTTCAGTTCTCTTTTTTATGTCTCAATGTTATTTTCTCAATATGTATTTATTTTCAAATATGTATATTCTTCCACCAGTTTTCTAATGTATTCTCCTTTCTTCTAGTACATCTGATATGAATTTACATAAACTTGTCATTTTGAATAAAAGGCAGATGTAACTGCCGTACTTACTTTGCACAAGATTTAGGGGGAAGTAGCAAATTGGAGTGGAGAAGGCAATGGCACCCCACTACAGTACTCTTGCCTGGAAAATCCCACGGACGAAGGAGCCTGGTAGGCTGCAGTCCATGGGGTCGCGAAGAGTCGGACACAATTGAGCGACTTCACTTTCACTTTTCACTTTCATGCACTGGAGAAGGAAATGGCAACCCACTCCAGTGTTCTTGCCTGGAGAATCCCAGGGACGGGGGAGCCTGGTGGGCTGCCGTCTATGGGGTCACACAGAGTTGGACACGATTGAAGCGACTTAGCAGCAGCAGCAAATTGGAGACAAAAATATTGATCTTACTCTAATAATTGAGTCTTTCCGCGCTTTAAAGGAATTGGTCACAGGAAACTAATCTCAGACTGATATGAAGTCATAAGAACTAAAGGTCAGAGGTTCTGATAAAATTTTTAAAAAAATCATTGGTAAAGAATATGTGTTCAAATTCCTCATGCTTATCCACCAGTCACAGTATTTTTTTAAAGCCAGTTTCTGGGCTCCAAAAAACCCCAAAACTAATTTACTATTACAGATTACACTATAGATAAGTCTTACTGATCATTCCATGTATTTATTCCTGAATTGTTAAAAGAAAACTTGAAACTCTTTCAAATTAAAAGAAATGCAAAAATAATTTTATTAAAATACTTTATTCTTAAAGCAACCTAAAACATCGATGAATATGTTTTTCTAAATTTCATTAAATTCATGAACAGCTGCAATGTTGCTAAATTAATACTGAAGATGTAAGACAGCTACTTTGGGTAAAAACATGGAGAAAAATCGTTTAATCCAAAAGCAGTTTATCACGGGTTTAAAAAAACAACTACAGAGAGTACTGTTTGCATCCTGTGTCCAGTTGAGAATGCCAACCCTTACGTTTCAAAATGATATCTTAAGTACATTTAAATCTTCAAACAGTTATTTAAGAAACCTAGTACCAGACATAAACGTTGACCTAAAATATTTGCAAGACAGTTTCATTTCTTACTTCATATCCTGTTCACTCTGTTTCTCTTGTATCTGTGAATGCAAAATAAAGGTCTCTTTTCTGGACCACTGATCAATCATTCTGAGAATATAGAAAAAAAAAGTGAAATATACATACATGTGCAAAATTTGCATATAATTTAAAGGTTTCATTTATACTACACCGAAGGCCATCTGTGTTCTACAGGTTTCATGGGCCCAAGTTAAGAATCCCTTGCCTAAAACAATGTTTTATCAGCTTACAGACTTTCCTAAACCTCCTACCACCATACTCAAGGCTTCTTTAAATGACAAGCACAGAGTTGGTGCTCATCAACTATCAGTGGTTAGTGATGATAAACATCTGTTTCTTCCCCTCAACAAATGATAATTTGAAATCATCTGTCATGTGAATTTTCTGCCAGAAACATTCCATTCACATCTCCTATTTCTGACAATATTGAAAGTAAAGCAGTTTTAGAGGTTGAAACAACCTTTTAATAACCAGGAATTAACAGAATCAAAGTAGCCTAAAGAAGGTCGTGAGAAAATCAAGATGTCCCAATTCTATAGACCTTAGTTCTGAAGGTTCAAAAAGGCTCAGAAGCCCAATAAGCTTAGGTAACAACAAGCAAAATTCACATCCAATTATATTGGAATCTACTCATAATGAGAAATGATACTCTTCTGGGGGTGGTAGCAATTACTAACTCTCAGCATTATTCATTTCTCCTCCCCTTCCTGGATACTCAGAAGACAAAATTTTCTACCCTGCTTACAATTAGTCAGAGTCATGTGACTAGTTCCCGTTAATGGAGTATAAACAAAAGCCACAAGTGTTGTTTCTTGGCTTAGACTCTGAAAAGTCCCTGATCTACCCTCTAGCTTGCTCCAGCAATGACTGTGACCCTGGAAACTCCATATTTACAGTACAAAACCATAGGAATCACTTGTAAGGGAACTCCCTGGAGAAATAAATTTAGGCTATTCATATTTCAGGGCTCATTTGCTACCTAAGAATGACTTAGCCTAATCTGACTAACATCCCAGGCCAGATGACATTTTGATTATTTAAATTAAAATGCAGTGAGTAAAAGAAATGTTGAGAAATCTTCTTATAGAAATTGGTTAAAGGATTTTGAAAATCCTTTATTTTTCAATCCTTTGTTCTCCCCACAGTTTGCTCATTAAACTTAAATACACTGACATTGCTTTCAGCTCTCTAAAAATAATGAAAACATCACATTTCAAGTGGACATGGAACACAAAGCGACACTTCATTGTACATATTCGGGGTAGTTTGTATGGGAGCTGGCTGTTGTGTTTGCTTGCTGACTGGCTAGAGCTGAATATTTGCTACAAAGTCTTAGATCATCTATTTCCACTAACTGTGATGATTAGCTGTTTCCCTCCTATCATCCTTCTCTGATAATGACTGAGGATATATTGGATGTGGTTTGTGACAAAATCTACCTGAACAAGGCAAAGTTTAATACATTTTAAATAAAGAAAAACATGCATTCTCTTCTCTAAATAGACCATAAAGATGTCTATTCTATAGGGAGAGGCAGCAAGTTTCCTAAACAAAAGAATATAAATTATTTATACTTTGTTGTGCAGCCTCTAATTCGTGTCTGACTCTGTGCGATCCCATGGACTGCAGCACACCAGACCTTACTTACCCTTATGCAGTGCTAATGGACAAACATCTTATAGAACAAAACTGCAGCTGTTACTGGCAAATGTTCCTTCAAATAAACACTTAAATTATCAATAACCATTATTTTCATCCATAGAAAGAATTGTTAATGGCAAATACCAGGAGATTTATGCATTAATTGCAGGATCTGTGGATTTTCCCAGAATCCTTCTTAAAATCAATCACTGAGTTGTACAGGTCACTTGAACCCAAGGTTACTTTTAAATCAATGCTCAACGTAGCTTCTATGTTATTAAGTCATATGCACATCCAACAAGAAGAAAGTTTAACACCCTTCATAAGCAGGATAATAAAGGCAGTAACTGCTAATAGAACACTTGCAGTGACTGCATGTCAAGCCCATAAACACCTGCACATCGACTGTCTCAATTGCTTTTGGATGAATCTCAGAAGGTGGCAAAACATTTTTTAGTGCAAACTGGCATTTAGTTATGGGGTTCATTTAATTAACTTACTATTCACAAGGTCAATTTGTTCTCTATACACAGATATTACATCTTCCTTATCCAAAGCATAGTAGTGTCCCTGCCTTTCTGCCATTAAAGACTGAAATCAGGTCAGCATCTTGTGTAATGATCCTTGCAGATAAAGATGTATTGTTCAGCTGAGCAGGAATACGGGACGATACTCTAATCACAGAACAATATACTTTGAATTGAGAGGAATTAATTCATCTCCACAGTATGTTGGGGAAAAAAAATAGATGACAGTTTTCTTACCTTTCAGTAGGGGAAGCAAAAGCACTGAGATCAGTAAACTTAGATGACAGGACAAATGAAAACAAGACCTCACACATTTTCTATTGCTGTCACTTGCATTCTATTTTTAACCCAAGTGAAACAAGTCTTTCTAGGTTTAGGTGGAAGGCAAGCTCAAAAGTTGTCAAATATTATTAAAGCACATAAATTCATAAAAAGCACTGTAACCTCACACGCACACACACACACACACACACACACACCTTCCAAAGCAACTGTGAACCTCTTCCCTTTCTTTGAAATTGCTTCTCCAACAGCTGCTCATAACTCTTCCTTTCTCGCCTCCCTCTCCTGTATCTGAAAGTCTCTTCTCTATCTACTAGACTGTCTCTCTTCGCATCCTTGTCTCAATGGCTACCTTTCATCTCAAGCCCTTTCCTTCCAAGTGTTTCTATTTTTACCAGGCACATACTTTTTTCCACCTCTCATCGCACCAGAAGTAAATAATTTTTCTTAAGCAGCAGGTGTATATTTGTGGACTTGGCTAGACACAGAAAAATGAATATGTGAAGCTCGTAGCTTAATACAGATTTTGATCTTGTTGTATCTGTGTTTATACAGACACATATGGGTCTTTTGTCTTCTCTCATAGTTCAGTTGGTAAAGAATCTGCCTGCAAGGCAGGAGACCCCGGTTTGATTCCCAGGTCAGGAAGATCCCCTGGAGAAGAGATTCACTACTCACTCCAGTATTCTTGGGCTTCCTTTGTGGCTCAGCTGATAAGAAATCCGCTGGCAATGTGGGAGGCCTGGGTTCAATCCCTGGGTTAGGAAGATCTGGAGAAGGGAAAGGCTACCCACTCCAGGATTCTGGCCTGGAGAATTCCATGGACTGTATAGTCCAAGAGGTCGCAGAGAGTCGGACATGACTGAGCAACTTTCACTTTCACTATGTAGTTCTTTCATTTTAACCAAATTTAGGAATGACAACTAAGTTATCTTAAGATGGTGAGACTTAATATTTTTTTATTTAAGCCATTAATTTTTTCTCTTCTTTTACTTTGAAACTCTTGGTGTCTCAAAATATTGTTAAGAACCCATTCTGCCAGAAGTTTTCTACTTCACACAGTCCCTAGTCCCAAAGTGCAAAGCTCTGAGATCTCAAAACGTATAAATTGACTATAAAGAATCTGAATAGGAATAAAACCTGTCAGCAGAAGAGGTCTATCACCTATTAAAATGAAACTTAGCCTCTAGATTTAGGTTACTTATTTACAAAATGGAGGCAATCATAACTATTCTTGCACCTTCAATAACTTACAACTAAGTGTTATCTATGAAATCACTTGAGAATTGCAGAATTCCAATCCAAAGACAGCATTTATGTTGCTTTTGATCATCTTGCCAGATGGTGTTGAATGGGATTTTCTGAAAAAAGTATCTTTACATTGCTTTCTAGCTCTCTTTTGCATATTTCTGGTATTTGCTCAACCATTCGATATTCATTTAAAGCCATAAGTAAAGAATTAACAGACTAGATTCTAGAATTAGACTAAGCTTAAATTCTGGGTTCTGCCACTTACTACCTATGGACTTACAAGACGTCACTTAATCTCTTTATGCCTCTGACCCCACATGTGTAAAATGAAGACAAAACTAGTCCCTAACTTTAGGTATTTAAATATGTAAAATAATCCCCAGTGGCATGTGCAAAGTGTTACACAAATTACATGAAAGAAAAAAAGAATATTTTCATTATCAGATATTCTATGAGAAAAGTCAAAAGCCTCAGATTACTGAAAATATTATTGGCACTGCCAATTCAAACTTTATGTGTTTTCAAATAAGACAATATTTTCCAATATATTAATGTTGATTTTATAATACTGATTATACTTGATTATTTATTATAAGTATCATCATTTAGAGAAAGGAACACAATATATGGGGAAAGATACACTAGGCTGACATCTGTTTGTTTTTAAGCCAATTAACCAACATCTCTTTGCCTCATTTTTGGAATATATAAAATAATAATAGTATAATCCTTAAGATTTTTGTGAGACTAAATATGAAGTTCTTCACACCGTTTCCGGCAAATGGGTTATAAGAAACACATCATATTAATTACCATCTCCTTGAGGGGTTTATGTTTGTGTGGTCTTTCTAATGATATCCATTACATATCAGGCACTTAGGGACTTCAGACTGAATTTCTAAATTTCAACAGAGAAACCAATCTAAAGTCTTAAATTCATATTCTTAAGAAATGACACTTTGAAGAAGAGATCTATAATCGATGGCCCTGAACCTCTATGGTAGCCTGAGATGATTTCTACAAAACCACGTGTACACTCAGTCTGCTCTGCTGGTTACAGAAACAATGCAGCATACACCTGAGTTAGCACAGCATATAAAACCATTGTAAAACATGGCTTTTTTTGCTATTAGACATTCTCTCAGGAGATGGTAATGGTGTATCTTAGGAGATAATAAAATTGTCTGTTAAAACCAGTCCTTATCCTAGAAGCCTGGAAACCACTATCCAAAGGACACTCAAACTAAGACATTTTAAGGTTATTTTAAATCTCTGATTTAAGGCAGGGCTTTTATTTTAACTGTCCATCCTCCCCCACACTCTGGTTATTTTTATAGTTTTCCCTTTATGCTCTGATTTTATAGTGTGACTGCTCATGCAGATTTGTTCCAGGGCTAGATTTCTAGTATGCATGGAATCATGCACTCAGAATTCAAAAGGATCTTAAAGTCATCTGGTACAACCATCCATCAGATGCATGAATTATTCCTACTTTGTCTACAACCACTCCTGTGCTATCTTAAATATACTCTAGACATTAGCCCTGTAGCCAAACATTAAGTCTGACTCTAAAAGGAATTCTTAATTCATCAGCACTTTTAAAACTTCCCACTTGTAACAAAAATCTCAATTAAAGTGTATTTAACCGCCACTCTCACAAGAATGACTGATTCCCTATAACATATATTGGGCTAGCTCATCATCAGTACCCCAGTCACCCTCAAGTATTAAACTAGATGCTTAAGGAGCTCGCTCCATTAACACTTTCAGAACACCAGGGCATTAGTCTGCCAAGTGTAGTGACTGTTGTAGTTACGTACCAGAGAGAGAGGCATGAGTAATAGAGAGCTTGACAAGGAAAAATATATACACAGTAACACATAAATGACCTTTAGAAGAATGGTGCTTTTTAGTGCATGCCAAATACAAAGGGAAACACATTATTAAATACCATGAGCTACCATTTAAATAGATTTCATCCGACATTTAAATCTATACAGGCACTCACTCTTTGAAGCATCACATTTGGAGTTGTATTGCCTGTTACAGACCTCATATTGACAGAGAGATGGTGTGAAAATGACGGTCGTTAAAGTAACTGCCTAGTCACACTTAAAATGATAACATTAAATTTGTGTTGATGAACTGCTAACATCCTTTTAAAGATGTTAGTGATACAAAATGAGACGTACTGAATTTAAAAGTTCTCCTTTCTCTTCTTCTCTTGCCCCCCCCCCCACTTAAAAGACACACTATTTATGGAGCATTATAACTGACACTAAAATAATACATGATTAGAATACTCACTGCACTGACAAGAAGTGATGCTTGTCCATAATTTTGGATATAAAAATAAGGAACATTGTTTATCATAGTACCTTTTTCCTCATCTTTTACATTCATTGCTATTGAAAACTGAGTGTACTCTGCAGAGTCTAGCATCAATTTAGGCATGAAGACTGAGTTGAAAAGAGACTGTTTTTGATAAAAACTGCACAAATTTTCATTTCCTAGCTCCTGTGAAACAAACTGATTTTTACCTTCTTTAAATACACAACATAGCAGTCACAATCTATTTTCCCTATTTGCAAAGTCCTGAAATATATTTGCTTCAGCATAGGGATCATTGGAACTAAAATTATTTTACGTGTATGAGCATTTTAAGTTTTTAAGTGAAGAAAAATATATTTAAATGGAAGCACAGTAATTTTTAATGAAAAAATTTTGAAGTGTCACATAGTGAATGCTCAGACTAACACGTTCAGACATCCAAAGTGAAAGTGAAAGGCAATAGTGTCCGACTCTTTGTGACCTCATGGACTATACAGTCTGTGGAATTCTCCAGGCCAGAATACTGGAGTGGGTAGCCTTTCCCTTCTCCAGGGGATCTTCCCAACCCAGGAATCGAACCCAGGCCTTTTGCATTACAGGCGGATTCTTTACCAGCTGAGCCCCAAGGGAAGCCCAAGAATACTGGAGTGGGTGGTCTATCCCTTCTCCAGGGGATTTTCCCAATCCAGGAATAAAACCAGGGTCTCCTGCATGGCAGGTAGATTCTTTACCAACTGAGCTATCAGGGAAGCCCTCAGACATCCAAAGCAGTACCTTATCAGCACCCTAGAAACCCCCTTCCTGACATTAGGTGCACACTCTTCACCATGTAAACTGAATCCTAACACCACTGATTGGAGAAGGCGATGGCACCCCACTCCAGTACTCTTGCCTGGAGAATCCCATGGATGGAGGAGCCTGGTAGGCTGCAGTCCATGGGGTCGCTAAGGGTCGGACACGACTGAGTGACTTCACTTTCACTTTTCTCTTTCATGCATTGGAGAAGGAAATGGCACCCGCTCCAGTGTTCTTGCCTGGAGAATCCCAGGGATGGTGGAACCTGGGGGGCTGCCGTCTATGGGGTCGCGCAGAGTCAGACATGACTGAAGCGACTTAGCAGCAGCAGCAACACCACTGATTAGCAGTAAATAAAAAACTTGGCAGAAATGCCTGATGATTTATATATATATATATATATTTTTTTTTTTTTTTTGCCAGAGATGATTCATCCTTTCTTCTCATCATGTAATCAATAATGACTTCAGGAATTTAGTTGGGCTCCTACTACACTGCAGAAAATTACTGTTCTTAAGGCTTCAACCCCAGGTTTCTTCACTTCCTTGGTACATTTTTCAGTGCTCTTCTCCCAGGCACACCTTGAACTCTGCTCCTTGTCTGCAAGCACAGAGAGCTGCCAAATCGTCATCCTCCTTGTAAGTCTGTGTTCTCAAAGTCCTCCCAGGGAAGCTTCAAACACAGGCAGATCCCTCAGGAAAAAAATCTTTCATATGTTTGATGACTCTCAAGTCCATGGTGTTCACTCCAACCATGCAAGACTATAAAAATACCACCACTACCAAAACTATCCTCAAAAGTACAATATTCAATTTTAGTTATTAGGTTAGATAAGCTTTATCAAAGCAAGGATTTTTCCTTCTATTTCTAATATGACAAGACTTTATTAATCAGAACTACTTTTGACTTTATCATATGTATTCTCCATTATTTTACACAATACTATGATTTTGTTTCTCTTTTAGCCCATCACTGAGGTAGATTATAGCAACATATTTTCTTAGATTAAACCATCCTCACTACTACTTGATCATGATGTACTATGATTCTCATTACACTGCTGTTTCTAGTTCAAACTTATTTAAGATTTCTAAAGGGAACAAATATCTTTGCAAGTGAATGATCCTATAGTGTTTTACTTATATTATCTTTTTCTGGCTTTAGAAAGCAATTATTTCATTCAGAAATTGGCTTTGAAGCATTTTCTTTCATTTCTGTTTTCTGAAATTACATGTAGTGTATAGGAGCTATCTTGAATGTTGAAGAATGCACCTGTCAAAGCAAATGAATTTGAGAGAGTTTGGTTGGAAGTATTTTATTATTGATTCAATTCCTTCAAGGTTCTTTATTTATTCAAGTTTAATATTTTTCCTTGCAAAATAATAGAATCTATTTGGCTAGATTTTCCTTGACTATGTTCCTCTTAAGTGTGTGTATTGAATTTTTCCCTCAAAATTTTCACGTTAGAGTTAAAAAATATTTTGCACTCTATCTGCTTCTCACTAAGACACTTAATACATTTCACAAAGGACTTCTTTAGCGAAAATCATATTTTTGTTTTGTCTTCTGATGCTTTAATACTCCTAAGTGAGTTTTTATTGATACTTTCCTTGTTAGGAATTTTCATTGCTTTAGCACTAGGTCAATCTGCCTCAAATGGGAACCAGGGAATAAAAGAAAATGCAGCAGTCTCTGCTCTAGAAGGCTAGTGGTGACAAGATCAATACACACCAAAAAACAGTAAAGTTGAATTTCCGGGATGAGGGACCAGGAAGGAGCATCGGTGCTCCCAAACTCCCAGTCTGCAAGGGGGCAACTCCCAACCCAGCTCATGTTAATTATCTCCATTTCTAATAACTGGCACTGAACAGAATGAAGCACTTAAGGGTGATTTGGTTTCAGGTGTTTGTCTCTCTAGGCATTTTGTTTTTTTTAGTTAGTTGGTTGACTTTCCATGCAAGTAGAGAGTCAAGGCAAATTGTACCACTGGCTACTTTTACCTTGGTTCTCACCCAGCCATTGAAGAGCAGAAACTCATGGATTTGGATAGTTAATTAAGTCTGAGAGCTGTGTGACCCAGAATCTGCAATGTACCCGTTCTGGCTTTTACTCTCACTGCAGGGAAGTTGAGAAGAGAGAGAAGCAGACATGCTCAAGGTGCCACTGTTCTGAAATATTTATGATTCAGGTTTCATTTTTAAATAGTTACTATAGTCTTAATGATATGCAAATATCACAAAGCCTTAAAAAGACTCAGTTCAGATCAGTTGCTCAGTCATGTCTGACTCTTTGCGACCCCATGAACTGTAGCACACCAGGCTTCCCTGTTCATCACCAATTCTCTGAGCTAGCTCAAAGCCATGTCCATTGAGTCAGTGATGCCATCCAACCATCTCATCCCCTGTCATCCCTTTCTCCTTCTGCCTTCAATCATTCCCAGCATCATGGTCTTTTCCAATGAGTCAGTTCTTTGAATCAGGTAGCCAAAGCATTGGAGTTTCAGCTTCAGCATCAGTCCTTCCAATGAATATTCAGGAGTGATATCTTTTAGGATGGACTGATTGGATCTCCTTGCAGCCCAAGGGACCCACTCAAGAGCCTTCTCCAACACCACAGTTCAAAAGCATCAATTCTTCAGTGCTCAGCTTTCTTTGTAGTCCAACTCTCACATCCATGCATAACTACTGGAAAAACCATAGCACTGACTAGATGGACCTTTGCTGGCAAAGTAATGTCTCTACTTTTTAATATGCTATCTAGGTTGGTCATAGCTTTTCTTCCAAGGAGCAAGCATCTTTTAATTTCATGACTGCAATCACCATCTGCAGTGATTTTGGAGCCCAAGAAAATAAAGTCTGTCACTGTTTCCATTTTTTCCCCATCTATTTGCCTTGAAGTGATGGGACTGGCTGCCATGATCTTAGTTTTCTGAATGTTGAGCTTTAAAAAGATTATGAGATGATACATCATGAAACATAAATTTTGTTCCCACACATGTCTTTCATCCTCCAGTTCACCTTCATCATATACTAATGCTGTTAATACTTATAGCATTCCATGCACAGGGGCACATACATATACACTTTGAATTTTTTTTTTTTATTGTTAGTTATCTGGCCCTTGCTTTTTTTTTTTCCCATTTTCTGCACCAAGTTGCTACTCATAACTGTAAAACTGATCTTTAAAAAAAAAAAAAAAAAACAGCAACATACTAAGCATCCAACTGTATGATTACTCCAAAACTTAACCAATCATATACTAACAGACATTTAAATTATTTCAAATTCAACAAATACGATGCAATGAATATTATTGTACCTATTTGGGTACATGTAAAATTACGTTTCTAGTATAAATTCCTAGTGATTTGAGGGATCAAATAGCATATAAATTATAATATAATATGTATAGCCAAATTTTTCTACATAAATATTATGTCAATTGACACCACTTACCACATCGCTTTCCCTAAGCACTGCAACAGTAAAGGTGCTGTCACCTAGTTTTTGGATATTTGCCAATTTGATACAAAAAAATGCTTTTATATTCAATTTTCTAAATTTGAGTGAGGATATTTAAGTTAACGTATAATTTACCAAGAGTAAAACTCACACTTTTTTTTGTCGTTCAGTCACTAAGTTGTGTCCGAATCCTTGTAACCCCATGGACTGTAGCATGCCAGGCTCCTCTGACTTCCACTGTCTCCCAAAGTTTGCTCAAATTCATGTCCATTGAGTAGATGATGCTAACTAACCATCTCATCTTCTGCTCCCCCTTCTCTTTTTGCCATCAAGCTTTCCCAGCATCAGGTTTTAGGATAGGCTGTTTTACGAATTTCCACAAGTATATAAAATTGTGTAATAAGCACTTTAGTCAAGATGTAAAACATATCTATCACCCCAAATCTTTTTTTGTGCCACTTTGTAGTCATTTCTCTCCCACCTCCAGTCCCCAAGAATCATGGATCTGATTTGACCCCTTTAATTTTGTCTTTTCCATAATGTCATATAAACTGAGCCACAGAATATGTAGCCTGTTATGTCTGGGGTCTTTCATTTAGCATGATTCTTTACCTATGCTATTACATGGACTTTCAGTCCACGGGGTCACAAGAGCTGGACATGGCTTGTTCTGCTCATCTGCATGTTTGAAAGTGAAAGTGAAATCCACTCAGTCCTGTCCGACTCTGTGACCCCATGGACTATACAGTCCATGG
Organism: Bos indicus; assembly: GCF_029378745.1. Lineage (NCBI taxonomy): Eukaryota > Metazoa > Chordata > Mammalia > Artiodactyla > Bovidae > Bos > Bos indicus. The sequence continues at coordinate 98,722,186 of NC_091766.1, read as the reverse complement.
AATTCTCCAGGCCAGGATACTGAGTGGGTAGCCTCTCCATTCTCCAGGGGATCTTCCCAACCCAGGGATCAAACCCAGGTCTCCCGCACTGCAGGTGGATTCCTTACCAGCTGAGCCACAGGGGAAGCCCCATCTGCATGTTTGTCCTTATGCAAATGTCGCTGCATCTGTATCATGTTACTACAACTTCAGTCTGAAAATGAGGTAATGCGAATGCTCACTTAGTAGTCCTCTTTCAAAACTGTGCTGGCTGTTCTAGATTCTGCAATTTCTCATTTACATTTTCAAACTGAACTGTCAAATTGTAAAGTGCATGCTGGAATAGCCACTGGGATTATCTTCACAGATCAACCATGGAGAACTGACATTTAACAATAATGAGCCTTCCAAGCTCATGAACGTACATTCTCTGAGGACAGAAGGTTTTGGCTTCTGCCCCTCCCCAGGCAACAGTGGATCCTTGCCTGTATAATGGGTCTAAGACAGTTTCCTACTCCTGCCTCTGTTAGAGGCAGAAAGACTTTGCCTCTAACTCCAGAATTACTGGAGTTTTGCCTGAGCCCTGAGTAGGAAGGGGGAAACGTTTGGGCAAATGAACAGGGATTAGTTTCTGTCTCCCTTCAGCAACTAATCACCTCCAACATGCCAACTGGGTATGCAATTTGTGACTCTGAGCACAAGCTAAACACCTTGGGTCCCTTGTTCAAAATCTATTAAATTGAAGATGGGCAGAGCAGAGCATCAAACTCGATGCAGAGCTCTCCTAAAGTGAGGCCTACGTGACTGTACAGGCTGCGTACACGTGACTTTGTCTTACTGCTCTGTGCCTCACACAAAAAAAGGCTCTCTCGGAAAAGCGCTTCTGATGAACGCCACCTTCTCTTGTGACTGGGAACTCTAGAAATCCCACACTAACACGTCAGCCCTATACTTGGCCTTTAAGAATTTGTTAAAATTTTAGCTGATTTCTTCTTAGCTGCTTTCATGGTAACCACCTATTTCTCCTTGGGTACTATGAAAGATAAAGAATTAATAAGTCCCAAACTTCCTTTGGGCTTCCTTTGTGCTAAAGAATCTGCCTGCAATGCGGGAGACCTGGGTTCGATCCCTGAGTTGGGAAGATCCCCTGGAGAAGGAAAAGGCTACCCACTCCAGTATTCTGGGCCTGGAGAATTCCATGGACTGTATAGTCCATGGGGTTGCAAAGAGTCAGACAGGACTGAGCGACTTTCACTTACACTTTCAAACTTCCTTAGATGAACTTGTTAGTCTTAGGAATTCAGTATACATTATTGCCTTCTGACTTCATTTATCCTTATTTAGCAAAAGACAGGGAAAATTTAAATCAAGAACTTCTAGCACCATTTTATCTCAGATTTATCAATGAATAAAATGAATAAATGCTGTCCACAAGCAAATTTCTTAATTACTAGTTATTCAGTTAATGTCTTTCAGATTGCCACTGTACAAATATATTATCTTCAAATAATGATGGCATTAACTTCTTCATTGAAATTTTTATCACTTTAATCTATTTCCCTTGTTTGATTGTATTGCTTAGTACCTCTAAAACAATTCTAAATGGTGGTGAAAATGTAAATTGTGTTTATGATTGTTTTCATATTTTCACTATGTTCTAATATTTATGATTTATACATTTTTCTTTGTTTTCTGAGCTTACATTTCAGTTAATTAAAAGACCCAATTTTGCATTGTACTGATCCTACCATTTTAATTCTAGCCTATTAATTTCCTTTTGATCTTTGCCATATCTTTTTAGCCTCAGGCTCTCACTAAATTGTTTTCTTTTTAATAACATTTATGTTGAATTCTAAATTCACTTATTTTCATTCTTACTGCTGCTTAAATGGAATTCTCTAGGCCTTTAAAATAGTGGTATTTCCATTTCCATTACTATTTTTATGTTTAGAAATTTTATTTCCTCTGTATATTTTAAAACAAAATTTCTGTGTATACTGAAATTCTGTTTATCTGTTTCAAGCAATATTTTTTCCTAATTTAGAGTTAATTTCAGCTATTTGACTTCAGAAAAAAAGAATATTTGTCATACTATTTCCATGTTTAATTGACATTTTCCTAAATTTTGATCTGTTTCGTGTCTGTTCCTTAAACCATTTGGAGGTAAAACTGTTTTATCCTCTGCATTCAGAATATAAAATTCAATAGGTTAAAAATGAGCTATGTGTTATTCATCTTTCATATTTTTATTTACATTTTGTCTATTTGTCATTTATTGAAAGAAGCAAATTAAAGTCTCATATCATTGTTTTGTTGTCTTCTTCAGTTTTATATTTTCTTTATAATCATATTAATAACACATGATGATTTTCTGTTTCACCAGTTACATGAAAAGAAAAAAAAAGTTTTTTTTTCCTGTTTGTTTTTTAATTTTTTTGTTGTTTGTTTATTTGTAATCTGGAAGCCTAGCAGTTTGACTGACATATGAAAGGGGCACAGAAAGTGAACAAATAATATGATATTATTTGGAACACAAACATGCATTACAGATACCTCACCATTTGGGTTCATATAATGTACCATTATCACTGTCCCTTTTAAAACTTTTGTTCTTAATTCAGTTTAATCCATTATTAAGAATGTGCTATGCTAAATCGCTCAGTTTTGTCCAACTTTTTGTGACCCCATGGACTGTAGCCCCCCAGGCTCTCTGTCATGGAATTGCCTAGGAAAGAATACTGGAGTGTGTTTCCATTTCCTTCTCTAGGGGATTTTCCTGACCCAGATCAAACCCCTGTACCCTGCACTGGGAGGTGGATTCTTCACCATTGAAACACCTGGGAAGCCCTCTAATAATTTACATGTTTGCAATAATATATTTTTCTGGGCACATTCTGTTACTATTTTTATGCTTGCAATTGTAAATATTGAAGAAATGTTCAAGAAATATCAGATTATCCTTTAAGAGATAGCATTTTCAATTTGACTCTCATGAAATTAGAGATTATTAGATTTGGAAGGAATATCAATTCCACCACCTGTCTAGTAAAAGAATTATTTCCACATCATCCTTGACAAATGACCATATAGCCCCTGATTTAATGTCCCCTCCACGACAAAGAGCACACCATTCTGGGACAGCCCATTCTTCATGTTGGGGACTTCCAGTGTTTATCATGTGATTTCATCTATTAAGACAAATTCTGCTCAAGTAATTTCAACTTCTCATCCTAGTTCTTATTCCTATCACATGCTCAAATAACTAGCTCAGTTCTTCCTACTTTCTTTACCAATTCTTCAGAAGTAATGACAGCTTAATCTTTATTCCAAACATCAGCTTCTATATAGCCTACTTTAAAAATGTTCTCTTTACATATGACATTCAGCAAAGTTCAACATTGCAAATATATCATTTTCGGTTAAGAAGAATGTAATATCATTTCCTCATCTGATCTATACTTCAAGTATGTTAGTACAATCTAGAAAAAACTTTGTTAGCTTTTTAGTAGTCAAATTTTAAAAAATAGTTCCAATCTTTCCAAACATATCAGAAGAAATGAAACCTATAGGTAAAAGAAAAGCAATATTAATTCCATTTCTCTTTATCTAACAATTTATGAGAAAGGCAATGATTGCATTAAATAGGATGGATTACTTCTTTTTCTGGAAGATAAATTTCAGATAGGACCAGATTGAGAGAAGGTATATGCTCCCAGTTCAGTAGGGTCAGGGAATGGGCCAAACTATAATTTAAGTGACTTTTCCAACAGAGAGAAATTTCAAGCAGAGAGAAGCAAGGTCTAGGAGAGAATATAAATAGGGAAATTCAAGAACTTGGATGAGTTTAAGCACTTTGTAACTTTCCACTAACCCATATATGAGGCTTCAGAAAGTATTCTCAGCGGCTTCTTACCAGAGGTGATGAAATACAATTGAAGCCACTGTCACTGAGGAAGGCTGAGTCAACATCCCTCCATCAAGTAACAGTACCCAAAGGAAGGAGAGGAAACTCAGGGGGAATGGATCCCATTTCTGTCCTCAAATAACTGAATACATTGAATCCCTGCAATGGGAGCCACTTGGCATCAGCAGAGAACACACTCAGATAAAGAAAAAATTGTCAAAATAAAAGCAAGAAACAGGCAACAAAGTGAGTACTGCATACTGAAAAAATTCTAATCAGTTACTTAGAAGGTGGGTTCAAATAACATGCCAAAACTTGGAGTAAACGCTGATGGTGAGTAAAAGGACCCAAAAAAAGTATCAAGAGAAAATAAAATGTAAGCATTTTGCACTTGGATCTGTAATGTCTGTATGTTTAATCAGTTACCCATATTTTAATCTTTTGAGAATCACTCTAGGTTTTGAGGGATCTTAAGATTTATATATTGTCAATGATTTATTTAAGGTTCTATCTTAGACCATTTTCTTCTCTTTCCTCCCTCTCTTAAGATAATGTATTTCTATATCTCTAGATTTTATTTATCTATATATGTAGATATATAGATATATATATAGAGAGATATGTAGATACATATAGATATGTAGATATATATAGATATATCTATATATATGTATAAGCACATTTCACTGTGAACTCACAGATATCCTCTAAGGGTAGGCAGGAGGTGATCGCAGAAAGGAGAAACAGGGATATTTAAAATGCATTGATATTTTTTCTTTTTTCAGACAGTTAAATATTTTCAAGGCACACAGTTTAAATATCCCAAACAGCTCATGGGTGTTGTCTTAGTCTGTATGGGCTACTCTAACAAAATACTACAGATTGCATAGTTTATATAGCTGGAGTCTGGAAGCTTGAGGCTAGGGTACCAGCATGATTGGGTGAAGGCCCTCTTTCTGAATCGTAGACTTCTCATGTGTCCTTAGATGGTAAAAGAGAGCATGAGAGTTCTCTGGAGCTTCCTTTAGAAGGGAATTGATGAGGGCTGTACCGTGATGCAGTAATCACCTCCCAAAAGCCTCACCTTCTTATATCACCACGCTGGTCGTTAGGATTTCAGCATGGCCACAGACATTCACACCATAGCAACAGCAGAGAAAATCGTACCTGGACTGCGAAAGTTATGTGTCTACTACACTACAATACAACCATGAAACAGTTGAAACAACTGAGTGAACTTAGCCATCCAAGTTCTCAGTGCCTACACCTGCAAGTCCCACATAGCATCCACTTTAGTGAATATACTTAGGTCAAGATTACTGACAATCCATGCAGCAAATGCCACTAGAGAGTCTTAAGAAGCTGGGCATTATATGTCTGTCATGAGAGATTCAAACTGATTTCATGAGCTCTCTCCTAGAGTCTCATTTCTCTGAATGTACCTACCTCTTAATTTCTGTCACTGACTTTGCTTTCACATCTCTAAAGAGGGGAAAAAAAAAAAAAAAACAAACACACACAGCATTTTAGTTTTGCTCATTCATCTCCCCATGACAAAATCTGCAAACCTGTCAGCTCCCTCTTCTAATTTGCTTCTAATGAACCAAATGTTTTGGGATATTTTTCCCTATTTTAAGTAAATATTTCCCTCCATCGCACTTGATAAAGAATTTTCTGTCTTTCCTTTTTCCTCTTGACTTATCAGTATCTCCCTATTCGATTATTCTCATCATATGAAGCTATTCTTCTGTTTCTCAGGTTAAATAGTTTTAGCCTCCCATGACTTCAAATTCTTCAACAGCAAGAGTTCTCCATAAACTTTTGCAGAAAATCACTTACATTTCTCACCTCCACTTGCTGACATTACATCACTCTTCACACCACTCCACTTGACTCTCAGTCACCCCTTAAAAACCAACCACTTTAAAGGATTCGATTCAGCAGAGATCACGAACAACCTTCGTTTCTTCAAAACCAGTATATACTTTCTTAATTTATTTAAAAAGTAACATTGGAACAGGTGATTTACTGCTTTGTAAACTGCTTTCCTCTTGGGTTAAATGACAGCACATGATTTTAACTTCTCAGCTAATTCTCTGCCTTCTCCTTTACACTCTTTTTTTCTTTTCTTTTTTTTGCTAATGTCTGCATGTTAACTTTACCCTAAAATGATGAAATTTCTTGGGATTTGGTCCTGGTCCCACCTTCTGTCTATATACTGTCTCTGTAGATAACCTTATTCTCATGGCATTAAACCCTGTCATCTTACTCATGACTGTTAAATTTTTTTTCAATTTCTTCTCTCAGGTATTTACACATCTGTATACTTGAGCTCAACATGCTGAAATCTAAACTCTTGGCTTTTCTTAGCCCCAGACTGTGCTCTTCTAATCTTTGAGCTGCTCAAGTTTAAAAATATTCAGGGACTTCCTTGGCGGTGACATGGATAAGACCTGCCTGCCAATGCAGGGATCACAGGTTCAATCCTGATTTGGGAGGACTCCACATTCTGCAGAGCAACTAAGCCTGTGTACCACAGCTACTGAGCCTGTGCTTTAGAGCCTGTGAGTCACAACTATTGGGCTCATGGACTGCAACCACTGAAGCTCATGCATCTAGAGTCTGTTCTACTACAAAATAAGCCACCAAATCAGAAGCCAATGCAATGTAACAAAGAGTAATCTCCACATGCTGCAGTTAGAGAAAGCTTGCTTGCAGCAACGAAGACCCAGCATAGCCAAAAAAAAAAATTATATATATATATATATATATATATATATATATAAATCTTTATATAGATATATATATTTTATCCTGTAAAATTATCTTAAATAAAAATAGCAAGACAGAGCAAGGCCAGCTGCTGTAGTTGGCATTGGTCCCCCATGGCCAGTGGGTCTCTCCAGGTGCTGGACACAGGAAAACTTGCACACGTGTCCCTCTTGTAGCACAGTGGAAAGGACCCTGTCCTGGCCCCTTGCTTTGGTAGGATAGATGTAATAGTGGAGTTGGCCAGAGGCCATAGAACATACTGGAGAAGAAAATGGCAACCCACTTCAGTATTCTTGCCTGGAGAATCCCAGAGGTGGAGGAGCCTGATGGGCTGCTATATATGGGGGTCGCACAGAGTCGGACATGACTGAAGCAACTTAGCAGAAGCAGCATACTACATACAACCTTTAAACAGACATAATCTAAGAGCAATCACTGAGCCTGAAACAAAAAAAGATGTTCCCACACAATGCAGGCATCACCTTTAACTTCTTAAAATTTTCACTTGTGATATGCCTCTCGTTTCATGTTTAAACATAAACCTCTGATTTATCATGAGAAAAGTGATTGTATCATAATAATTTTCCCCCAACACAGTTCCTTGCACTTAACAGGCACCACTTTGCCATTAAGTGACTTCTGCCAGAAATATGAACTTGAAAATCAAAATATTAAACAATTTAAGACTAGAATAATCAATCAAATAATAAAGCAAATAGAAAACCTTCTCAAAGTCCTCACTTATAAAGTATCCAGACAAGTAGATAATCTATAATGATATACACATTTCTCTCTACTAAAGACATTCCTGAAATTGTTTTCAACCTTAAAATGATGAGGTTTTCAAAATTTTGCAAAATTGTCATTGTCATGGTGTTTATGTCACTTGCTAAATACCATGCAAGTTTGGACCTGAAAAACAGAGACATTACTTTGCCAACAATGTTCCACATAGTCAAAGCTATGGTTTTTCCAGTAGTCATGTACGGATGTGAGAGTTGGACCATGAGGAAGGCTGGGTGTTGAAGAACTGATGCTTTTGAACTGTGGTGCTGGAGAAAACTCTTGAGAGTCCCTTGGACTATAAGGAGATCCAACAAGTCCATCCTAAAGGAAATCAGTCTTGAATATTCATTGGAAGGACTGAAGCTGAAGCTCCAATGCTTTGGCCAATTGATGTGAAGAGTTGACTCATTGGAAAAGACCCTGATGCTGGGAAAGATTGAAGGCGGGAGGAGCAGAGGGCAACAGAGGATGAGATGGTTGGTTGACATTACCAACTCAATGAGCATGAGTTTGAGTAAGCTCCAGGAGATGGTGAAGGACAAGGAAGCCTGGCATGGGGTTGCAAAGAGTCAGACATGGCTGAATGACTAAACAACAACAAAGACATTTTTATCCTAAGCAATAAAAATATTACTTTTAAAAATAAAATTCAATTGAATTAATTCACTTAGGATTTTAATAATTTTAGAAACATTCAATATAATTACAAAATTTTAGCATCTGATAAATAATACTCTCTTTGTCAGTGCTTGGGAGAAGCAGATAGATACTGGAAAATTGATTATGTAACATTTTGTGTTTGGGAGAGGACCTCATATTAACAATTTGGTATTTAGAGTACAAAATATAAAAGTCATTGTTTGAAAGTTGGGATAATTTTCCTTTGAAGAGTACTATTTTGGTATTGTGCAAATAAAATTAAAAGTGATTTCCAATTATCTAATTGTGTAGCTTTCCATTTCATCAAGTCCTTGAGTCTAACTGACTCTTAAGTATGCACAGATTATCTCTGACAAACAAAACATATGCAACTGAAGTTATCATGAGAAAAAATACAGTCAGAATTATAAAGGAGAGAAATTTCAAAAGTTGTCTTGTTTCATTTGTTTTTCATCTTTGACCTAGACAGCCGATAAAGATTCATAAATGTAGGTTCCAAAATATCATCTGTCTGTGCTGAGTGTTTATGACGAAAATAAAAGAGGAACCTGGAATGACTTTTTTGATATGATTTATCAGTGTTTATCAGTTCAAATCAGTCGCTCAGTCATGTCCGACTCTTTGCGACCCCATGAATCGCAGCACTCCAGGCCTCCCTGTCCATCACCAACTCCCAGAGTTCACCCAAACTCATGTCCATTGAGTCAGTGACACCATCCAGCCATCTCATCCTCTGTCATCCCCTTTTCCTTCTGCCCCCAATACCTCCCAGCATCAGAGTCTTTTCCAATGAGTCAACTCTTCACATGAGGTGGCCAAAGTACTGGAATTTCAGCTTTAGCATCAGTCCTTCCAAAGAACACCCAGGACTGATCTCCTTTATTTTTTTTAATTTAAATTTATTTATTTTAATTGGAGGCTAATTACTTTACAATATTGTATTGGTTTTGCCATACATCAACATGAATGAACTGGTTGGATCTCCTGGCAGTCCAAGGGACTCTCAAGAGTCTTCTTCAACACCACAGTTCAAAAGCATCAATTCCTCAGCACTCAGCTTTCTTCAAAGTCCAACTGTCACATCCATACATGACCACTGGAAAAACCATAGCCTTGACTAGACGGACCTTTGTTGGCAAAGTAATGTCTCTGCTTTTGAATATGCTATCTAGGTTGGTCATAACTTTCCTTCCAAGGAATAAATGTCTTTTAATTTTATGGCTGCAATCACCATCTGCAGTGATTTTTGAGCCCCCCAAAATAAAGTCTGACACTGTTTCCCCATGTATTTCCCATGAAGTGACAGGACCAGATGCCATGGTCTTAGTTTTCTGAATGTTGAGCTTTAAGCCAACTTTTTCACTCTCCACTTTCACTTTCATCAAGAGGCTTTTTAATTCCTCTTCACTTCCTGCCATAAGGGTGGTGTCATCTGCATATCTGATGTTACTGATATTTCTCCCGGCAATCTTGACTCCAGCTTGTGCTTCTTCCAGCCCAGCATTTCTCATCATGTATTGTGCATATAAGTTAAATAAGTAGGGTGACAATATACAGCCTTGACGTACTCCTTTTCCTATTTGGAACCAGTCTGTTGTTCCATGTCCAATTCTCATTGTTGTTTCCTGACCTGCAAATAGATTTCTCAAGAGGCAGGTCAGGTGGTCTGGTATTCCCATCTCTTTCAGAATTTTCCACAGTTTACTGTGATCCACATAGTCAAAGGCTTTGGCATAGTCAATAAAGCAGAAATAGATGTATTTCTGGAACTCTCTTGCTTTTTTGATGATCCAACGGTTGTTGGCAAGTTGATCTCTAGTTCCTCTGCCTTTTCTAAAACCAACTGGAACATCTGGAAGTTCACGGTTTTGAGCATTACTTTAATTCTGTAATAAACAATTCTGAAAATTTATTAAGGCCACATGGGATGTTAAAACTATTCTAAATACCATTTCTAAAACTAATCACTTCACTGTTCCATATGAATTTACTTTATAGGGTAGATGAAAAAAAAACCAAAGGGTTCAGAGATAGTAGACATCCATTAAGAAGTGTCTGCATGTCTAATATGTTCTAAGCACTGATACAGATTGTTTGAATCCAGTAATAAATATGGCATAAAAAATCCTAGCTTTATGGACCTTAACTGTGGCATGTCACAACTGGCAAATAATTAATTATACAGCATGATTTCCACTTAAGATCATATTTTATATAAAAAGCAAGGTACTATGATCAGGGAAGCCTCTCTGAGGAGGTAACATAGGATCTAAGATCTCAATGATGAGAATAAGGTGCTTCTTAAGATATCTTGATGAATATCAACACAAAGTTCATAGTATGAGAAAAGACTTGGCATTTTCAAGGAGGGGAATAAAAAAGAGAAAACCAGTGTGGCTGGAGCATGATGAAGAAGGGGAAATGAACCCTAGAAGAAATTACAGAGGAAAATGGAGGCTTCCTCATGTGGGACCCTGTGAGAAGGCCATAGTGGATTCTGGATTTTACTCAGGGTGATGGGGATGCAGGGGTAGTTTTATTTTTTACTTTGTTTGAATGGCTGGTTTTTCACAAAGAACTGTATGTATTTACTGTATATACTCTGAGTTTAGACATATGCAAACACCCACAGTCCCATGTAATCAAGGTAAGACACATGTCTACCAGCTCCTTGTGTGTCTTGGTTTCAGGATTTTTGCTTTTGAGTTTTGTTTTTTTGTTTTTTGGGAGGGAGGCGGGAAGAGGGGGTTTGCTTGTTTGTTTTTAGTTGAAAGAGGGACAAAAATGAGTCTGAATGACAAGAGAAGAGTGGATTGAGAGGAGTGGGACATAATCTTGGAAAAAAGAAGGTCACTTAAAAGTTCTTGCAATAGGACAGGTAAGAGATGGTGATGAAGATGGACAAAAGTAAACAGATTCGGGGTATATTTTTGAAGTTGGACATTTAGCATTCAATACTATATTAGGTTTCTATCCTGATCAAAAATATGCATTTTGCATAAAGTTACAAAAGAGAAAAAAAAATGAACTGGTCCTATACTTTTTATGTTTTTTGTTGATTTTTCTAATGTCTTGTATTTTAGCAATTTTATGATATTTACAATTTGTTTTTCCACTAAGTATGTCAACACTTTTAGATGAGACACTTCATTGCAATGTGGGGTTATATTTTAATGTAGGAAAGTACATGCTATGATGAGGAAAATGCCCTTTTCCTCCTCACTCCTCACACTCTGCTATCTTCTTAAATTGAAGTTCTTCAGACTAAGACATATCTGACTAGTGTTAATTACATACTGACACATGGTTTTTAAGTCATTATGGAGCTTCACAAACACTTACTGAATTCTAAGAAATATCCTAGGTTGTGTCAAATGAACAAAACCATGAGGATGACTGCTACAAATTAGGAATTGTGTGCAAAGAAAACTGAGTGGCAGTGAACTCCTTAAAATAATTATGAATTAAGCTAATGAGTGCTCATCTTTAAAGCTGAACCACTTCAGATGTGTAGCTTATTAAGAAAGAAAAACCTGCATTTCATTCTGAGAAATCAATGTTAAATTTAGCACTCATTGTACTCACATCTCACGCTTTTGAAGGTCTGAAAAGAGCCCATATTTTCAATGGCATCCAATTTGCTCTAAAACGTATTTAATACAAGTTTTCAGTTTCAATGTGTGTTAAAATCTGTAAGTGCAGTTTTCAAATATGAGAATTACCTACAGTCGGTATATGTATACAATGTTTTCTTAATGCTCTTAGGTACCACCAGGGTTGCCATACTGGTGGTGCACAAATGGTGAGGCAGGAGTGATGCTCCCCCTGCCACTAGGTAGCTGCACATTTTTGGGCAAGTCACTGAACTTCTCTAAGGCTGTCCCATGTAAACCATAAAGAGGTTGAACTAGATAATGCATGAGGCCTATTTGAATTCCAGTTTTAAAATTGTCCTCCATTACAATACGCTGGATATGGAAACACTTCCCACAAGTCATAAAGGGGCTATAAGTGAGGTCTCTCAATCGTGTCCGACTCTTTGTGACCCCATGGACTGTAACTTACCAGGCTCCTCTGGCCATGGGATCTTCCAGGAAAGAGTTACTGGAGTGGGTTGTCATTTCCTTCTCCAGGGGATCTTCCCAACCCAGGGATCAAACCCAGGTCTCCCACATTGCAGGCAGATGCTTTACCATCTGAGCCACCAGGGAAGTCTGGGAAAGGGGCTATAATAGTTGGATAATATTTAAGAATAGTACACAATTCCTCTTTCTCAGTTAATATTGTTTGCTCAGGCCATGGCACAAGGATCTCACCTGGGATAGACTCTATTGATAATGAAAGCTGAATCCAAGAGGATATTTAGTTGCCATGCAGTCAAGATAATCAACTAACTTTTAGCCAGTAAAAGACGTGGAAAATGGGTTTCAAGTTGTGCACCTACGCTGGTGGAAGTGTAACTGTGGAGAACAACTCTAATGTTACACCTGTGTTCATCGGGGAAGTGATGTGATGCTATCTTGGCAATGAGGTAGAGTAGGAGAGGGTATTCACAACACAAGTGCCAGTATTCACCATCCTTAAAAAACTCACCATTTTTTAATCACTCACTGCCCACTGACCTGTGATGGCAGCCCTGGGATCCTTTCAAAATCACAAATATAAATAGAGAAGGCCTAAAGTATGATCTACCTTATAGCTTGTACTGAAAAAATTCAAATACAGGAATATAAATCAGTAGTGACTGATTGATGCTAACAGGCTGCCCCAAGGCCTGGAAATTGGTCCCCCATTTATTTATAGTATTATCACTCCCTGCTTGAAGTCTTTTCCAACTTTGTGGATTACTGCTATATATCTGGAAACAGGTTAAGACTGGGTAGCTATAATCTTTTGGACAATTCTGACAAAAAACAAATTGAAAACTTAAAAGTGCATAATTAAGAGGTATGCATTATAGATTCTATAAGAGAAGGCACAGATATATTATACAAGGAAAAAAGTTAAACATTTTCAGATATTAACCAGTTAGTGGGCAAATGAAATAAAATAAATTAAAATGTTTATTATTTGTAAGGCTCTGAGCAGCGGTAATTTTTTCAGAAATTTGAATTCTGTATTAGTAACATTTGTGTGTAAGATCTAGGCACAAGTGAAAGCCAACTGTCAGTAATCAAGAATTGACTGAGGTTAGTGATCATCGCTGACTAAGAAAGTAAAAGAGGGGAAAAATGACTGAATTGAACATTCCAAAGTCTCCACTCCAAGCACAATGTATATTAAAGTCTCAGTAGCTCTAATAGAATTTGAATGTTTAAACCAATGACACTGTACATACGTACTTCAAATTTTCCCAGTGTCACTTGCACTGATCTGGGTGTGTGTGTCAATTAGCTAAACTACTCCAGGATGTCAGTTGTGTCAGCATCTCTTTTGTGTGGCCAAGCAGCCTGCAGGTCTTTGACATGACACTGTGTTAGAACACACAGAGTCTGGATAACAGTCCACAGAGTCACAGGCAAGTATAAGTTCCTGATGCGACTTCTCCAAGAGCCCTTGTGAGCAACAGTCTCTCATGCTTCCCATAGAACTACCATATGATTGAGCAATTCCACTCCTGTGTGTTTGTCCAAAGAAAGCAAAAACACTAATTCAAAAAGATATATGTACCTTAATGTTCATTGCAGCATATTTTCAGTAGCTAAGATTTTTCAATAGCTAAGGAACCTACAATAGATGAATAGATAAAGAAGATGCAGTTACACACACACACACACACACAATGGACTATCACTCAGCTGTAAAAAAGAATGAAATCTTGCCAACTGCAACAATATAGATATACCTGAAGAGTATTATCCTAGGTAAGGTAAGTCAGACAAAGATAAATATTGTGTGAAAGTGAAATCGCTCAGTCATGTCAGACTCTTTGCAACCCCGTAGACTGTAGCCTACCAGGCTCCTCTGTCCATGGGATTCTCCAGACAAGAATATTGGAGTGGGTTGCCATTTCCTTCTCAGGGATCAAACCCGGGTCTCCAGCATTGGAGGCAGATGCTTTAACCTCTGGTGTAAGTTTTATTTATATGTGGAATCTAAAAAACAAAACAAATGAATAAATATTGACAAAACAGAAACAGACTCAGGTACAGAGAACAAACTAGTGGTTGCCAGAAGGGAGAAAGGGGGTAAAGACAGGAAAAACAGATGAAGGGAATTAAGAGGTACTAATTACTAGGTCAGGAAGCAACAGTTAGAACTGGACATGGAACAACTGACTGGTTCCAAATAGGAAAAGGAGTACGTCAAGGCTGTATATTGTCACCCTACTTATTTAACCTATATGCAGAATACATCATGAGAAACGCTGGGCTGGAAGAAACACAAGCTGGAATCAAGATTGCTGGGTGAAATATCAATAACATCAGATATGCAGATGACACCACCCTTATGGCAGAAAGTGAAGAGGAACTAAAAAGCCTCTTGATGAAAGTGAGAGAGTGAAAAAGTTGGCTTAAAGCTCAACATTCAGAAAACTAAGACCATGGCATCTGGTCCCATCACTTCATGGGAAATAGATGGGGAAACACTGGAAACAGTGTCAGACTTTATATTTTTGGGCTCCAAAATCACTGCAGATAGTGATTTGCAGCCATAAAATTAAAAGACACTTACTCCTTGGAAGGAAAGTTATGACCAACCTAGATAGCATATTCAAAAGCAAAGACATTACTTTGCCAACAAAGGTCCATCTAGTCAAGGCTATGGTTTTTCCAGTAGTCATGTGTGGATGTGAGAGTTGGACTGTGAAAAAGCTGAGTGCCGAGGAATTGATGCTTTTGAACTGTGGTGTTGGAGAAGACTCTTGAGAGTCCCTTGGGCTGCAAGGAGATCCAACCAGTCCATCCTAAAGGAGATCAGTCCTGGGTGTTCACTGGAAGGACTGATGCTAAAGCTGAAACTCCAATACTTTGGCCACCTCATGCAAAGAGTTGACTCATTGGAAAAGACTCTGATGCTGGGAGGGACTGCGGGCAGGAGGAGAAGGGGACGACAGAGGATGAGATGGCCGGATGGCATCACTGACTCGATGGACGTGAGTCTGAGTGAACTCAGGGAGTTGGTGATGGACAGGGAGGCCTGGCGTG
This sequence comes from Bos indicus, assembly GCF_029378745.1. Taxonomy (NCBI): domain Eukaryota; kingdom Metazoa; phylum Chordata; class Mammalia; order Artiodactyla; family Bovidae; genus Bos; species Bos indicus. The sequence continues at coordinate 98,706,937 of NC_091766.1, read as the reverse complement.
CTGCGATTCATGGGGTCGCAAAGAGTCGGACATGACTGAGCGACTGAACTGAACTGAACTAAATTACCAGGTGTAAAGTAAAGAAGCCATAGGGATGTAATGTAGAGTAACAATATTACAACTCATTTATGGTGCATAGCCTATGAAGGTATCAAATCACTATGTTGTATACCTGAAACTAATATAATATTTTTAGCCTATTGTATTTCAATTAAAAAAAAAAACCTCTGCTATATAGTGATAAGAAACTAGCTTTTTTTTTTTTTTTTTTGCTAGTTATGGTCATATTATGAAAGAATCAAAAACCTTCATTTTTTTTTAAAGAAATAAATTCAGTCAGATAAGTGTATAGGACAAAAGAACCAAAACCTGTGAAAGATCCTGGGGACTCCTTCAGGTCCCCTTCAGGTACTTTCCTGGTCCACCGACTTGCTCCCCACACCAGTACACAGTGTGGGTGATTCACACTGGGATTTCAGCAAAACCACAAATCATAGCATGCTATGCACTTTCATTACTACCCATGAAAAGTCCAGACAGAAAACATAAAAGCTGCAAATGATGAAAGGATGGAATAGTGCATGAAAGCAAGTTATTTGTAAAGACAATCATACTTATTCCTATATGGAAGAAAAAGTAAAATATTTAAGTGACCATTGTTATGCGAGAAGGTGGTGAAGGAGTTCCTTGAATTAATTGTAATAGAAAAGAAAATGTCACCATAAATAGAAAGTCCTGGAAAGAGTTTTATCTAAAAAAAATCAGTAGAATGAATTTTAAGGTATTTTATAATTCCCCCAATTATTTGTATATATTAGCATGCATAGCATAATTAGCATATTGCATACAATAGCAATTGGGCTTCTTAGGTGACTCAGTTGTTAAAGAGTCCACCAGCCAATTCAGGAGATAATCCTTGTGTCAAGAAGATCCCTGGAATAGGAAATGGCAACTGAGTCCTGTATTCTTGCTGGGGTAATCCCATGGACATAGGAGCCTGGCGGGAGGGCTACAGTCCATGGGATTACAAAGAGTCGGATATAACTGAGGGATTGAACACACGCAATGTACATTAACTTTTAGAGAATAATTGAGTTGAATTTGGGTGGGTGATCTATTCAAAGATATGGACCAATTACATCAATTCTTTTGTTTGGGAAGTTAAGGAAAAAGTTTAGAGCTTTCTATATTTTTCTGAGAAACCAGTGGGACAATGTGTGCTTTACTATGCTTGAGTGAGTGAAGTCGCTCAGTCGTGCCTGACTCTTTGCGACCCCATGGACAGTAGCTGTACCAAGCTCCTCCATCCATGGGATTTTCTAGGCAAGAGTACTGGAGTGGGTTGCCATTTCCTCCTCCAGGGAATCTTCCCGACCCAGGGATCGAACCAGGTCTCCCGCATTGTAGACAGACACTTTACCATCTGAGCCACCAGGGAAGTTAATTCCTACTAAAAGAAGTATGTGTGTGTATGTACCCAGTCATGTCTGACTCTTTGCAATCCCATGCATTGCAACCTACAAGGTCCTTTGTCCATTGGATTTTCCACTCAAGAATACTGGAGTGGGCTGCCATTTCCTCCTCCAAGGGATTTTCCCGACCCAGGGATCAAAGCCACATCTCTTGAGTCTCCTGCACTGACAGGATTCTCTAGCACTGCGCCACCTGTATAATTCTCACTAAAAGAAGGATAATATGTTCACTATAGGTATGTATTTTGACAAAGATGAGAGCTTGTATTTATTTCTGAAGACCTCTGTGAAAATCATTTGGTATTTTAAAATGTAACATTTCTTATTCTAAATTAACAACAACAAAATATATCCACAGAGCAACTGAGAAAAATAACTTTTTATTACCATTTCACACTTGTGCTTACCAATAGTTCTCTCCAACCTGGTAACTCTCTTATTCACTGGGCTTGGTTTACAAAGACCCTTCATTTGTCCAGCAAGTTCATCAAATAATTATGAATTATTATTAGTTATGATAGTTCAAATATATATACATATTAGATATGTATTTGTCATTATGGTTTACAAGCTTTTAAAAAATGGCATCTCACATGTTTTAAGAAAGGACAACTAAGAGTATTTTATAGAATTTAAAATTATAAGGACCTTGAAAATATATTTATTAAAAAAATGAATTAATTCTTCTTATGAAAGATTCACTTTTTTGATACTTGACAAAAAGAGGTCACTTTTCTGACAAGGAAAATATTCTCTTACACCAGGTAGTTATAATTTAGTCCTAATCACAAGAAGACTTGAAGCTATGGTATGAAAAAGGCAGTCATTCCAGAACATCAGTTAAATTTAATTATTGCTTTAAAGTCTCACAAACGTTTCTGATTATACTTTTAAATTCAGATGACTATAAAAGAGCTCTCTTTCAGATTGGCAAATCTGTGTCCTAAGCTATATGCTTACTTTAACATTGTAGAAGATAATATGCAATGTAAAATTTTAGCCACACTGTGAAAAATAGAAGAGAATGAAACAAGAACAGGAATGAAACTATTAACAATAGTGCTGTTAAATATAAGCCTTTTGTCCCTTTATAGGTAGGATTTAATTTTTCCAATAGTCACATATGGATGTGAGATTGGACTATAAAGAAAGCTGAGCACTGAAGAATTGATGCTTTTGAACTGTGGTGTTGGAGAAGATTCTTGAGAGTCCCATGGATAGCAAGTTGATCCAACCAGTCAATCCTAATGGAAATCAGTCCTGAATAGTCATTGGAAGGACTGATGCTGTAGCTGAAGTTCTAATACTTTGGCCACCTGATGTGAAGAGCTGACTCATTTGAAAACACCCTGATGCTGGGAAAGATTGAAGGCAGGAGGAGTAGGGAACGACAGAGGATGAGATGGTTGGATGGCATCACCGACTCAATGGACATGGGTTTGGGTGGACTCCAGGAGTTGGTGATAGACAGGGAAGCCTGGTGTGCTGCGGTCCATGGGGTTGCAAAGAGTCGGACACGACTGAGCAACTGAACTGAACTGAACCTTTTTGGGGCATCACAATCACAGAGAAAGCAATACCTAGTTTAAATACGATCTCAAAAAGTTTTCTGTGTGAATGAATAAACAGACACATTGTCTTGGAAAGAAGCCATTAATACTGCTTGGTACTGCTCCTGAACTGACACCTTTGAGTTTCTTTTAGATAAATTATGGTACAGATTGGCTATTACTCAGAGTCACAAGGTCTATTAAATACACTTGCCAACACAGCAGAAAGACAGGAAACAATCTAACTTTGGAAGTAAAAAGAAACTGATTCCCAGTCGGTGTGGTTGCCATAACAAAAATACCAGAGACGGGTGTCTTAAAGAACAAACCTTTCTTCCTCACAGTTACAGAGGCTGGGAAATTCAAGACTAAGAGCCCACTTCCTGGCTTATAGTTAGCTGCCTTCCATCTGTTTCCTCACATGGCCGAGAGAGTCATCTCTATCAATGTTCTCTTCTTGTACAGAAACTAATGCCATGATGGGGCATTAAAACTAACCACCTTCCACAGCTCAATCTTCAAATACAGTCACACCAGGGGGCTAAAACTCCAACATATGAAATTGGTGGGGTGATTGGGAGTGGGGTGTGGACACAAATGCATTCCATAATGTTGACCAGTTTTAAGTAGATGGAAATCCTTACCTCCCTAAAACAAAACAATAATTAACCCAAAATAGATTACACTCCAGTACTCTTGCCTGGAGAATCCCAGGGATGGGGGAGCCTGGTGGGCTGCAGTCCACGGGGTCTCAAGAGTCGGACACGACTGAGAGACTTCACTTTCATGCATTGGAGAAGGAAATGGCAACCCACTCCAGTGTTCTTGCCTGGAGAATCCCAGGGACAGGGGAGCCTGCTGGGCTGCTGTCTATGGGGTCGCACAGAATCGGACACAACTGAAGTGACTTAGCAGCAGCAGCAACACTTTTTAGACTAAAGAGTCCAAAATTCTCTAAATTCTAGGCAGTTACACATGAGAAAGAACTTTAAATTTTTAATAATCACATTAAAATTATTTTTAGTAAAGTGCATGTATTTAAAAATTCATTTATTTAGCCCTCTGCTAGCTGACAGTGTAACACTGCTCCTAAGCTATACCTTAGATATATTATCACTAGCTACCAAGCACTCCAGTGAAAATATATTTCATTCAATATCTTAATCTTCTTTGAGAATATTAATAAATTGTTCAAAAAGGAGTGCCTTGGAAAGCTCTTCAATGAAAAAAAGTTGTTACAGAAAAGAAGTATTGTTAAATAGACTTGAAACAGGTAATGAATCATTCACTGGAAAACTTCACTTGAACAGGAAGTACAGCACCATTTGGATAATACCTTTTTCATTTACACACAGAAATTAATTGTAAAGTGAATCTCCCCTACTTCCATTAAGTTGTAAAGAAGTATGGTGTGATGCAGTTTACTGATACTTAAGACAACCAAAGAACAATTTTCACACCTCATTGCTACACATAAATGAGAGGTAAAATGAAATCTAAGACATATAATAGGAGTCCTTTAGGCTCTTTGATCACTCATTATGTAGATTTCCCCCCTACAATATCACATTAGCTTCCCTGCTTTATACACCAGAACTGAAAATGATTCACATGACATGTAAATGTTTCATATAATATTCGAAGTCTAGTACTCTTTCAGCTCAAATTATTGAAACAGAACCAGATTTTTTCACTTGCCCAATCTTCACCAAATCATATTTTCTCAGACAACTGTTATACTTCATTAATTTTTACATTGACTTTAAAATTGTTCATTGAAATATAAAAATATATATTTTTAATTTTCTTGAAATATTTTTATCTCATAAACTAGTTAAGTATTCATTGTGAAAAGTGAAAACTCAGCAACTCTATGGATATAAACTCTGTACCCTTCCATGTCAGTTTAAGGAATCCTGGATTTCTGAAAGGTGGTTCCTAACTCCTTATATATATACCCCCCACTTCAAGCTTGCTCCCTATGAGCTCTTTCAAATTGTGTACTGCAGTTTTTGTCCTAAACATAAATAAATTAGTAAATTCTGAAAATCATTAGCACTAACAGAAAATCCTTTAGTGTATTGCCTCATGAACAGAACATTCATAAAAGGATGAATTTAGACATAAATTTAGAAACTTCCTTTATTCATATTTTTCTATTTGTTATAATCAACTGCTAAAGTGGAGATATCAGAGGAGCCACATTCCAAAGTGAAATATATTGTTAGATACAAAAATAACTCTAGAAACCCAGAGCTGCAATACAGAGGTCAGGAGGAGTGCAATATCAAGTCTCAAGGAGGAAGGCAGCTCTATGCTGTACAAGGTGATACTCACTGAAGACTAAGATATGTTTGTTTGACTTTCAGGAGGGTGGCTTTCATGGAACAGTGTAAGTGGGAGTAATTTTAAACGGGAAAATTCGTTTATTTGTCCCCGTTGGAGACATTTCTATAATAGATGTTCTTGATGTTTTGAAAAATGTGCTAGAATTTAGAACAACTATTTCTGTCTCTACCATTTTTTTCCCTTGAGTAAGCCACCTGATTAGTCTACTCTTGTTTCCTTAAAAGAAAATAATACCTCAGAAATTTCTTGAATTGAAAAAAGAAGATAAAGTGGCAAGCGGCTGACAATTAAGTTCAATTTAAAGGTTTCCACATGAATAAATTCCTATTTATGGATATTTAGATAAGTATTTATAAAAGTTTACTAAAATTTTATAATTATCTAAATTAACTTTTTTGGTGCCATTTGGCAACATTCAAAGTGATTGATTTTGTTATGTTAAATGTCTCAATCTTTCTTAAATATTTTGGAGAAAATGGAAATTAAGGCTAAAAATTACAAAGGGTTGTATTTAATGCAGTTTTACGATTAATTTTTATTCCTTAAATGGATGAGTATGCAAATAAGTAAGTGCTAGCTCACAGTGCATTTATATAAAAATAGCAAACTCATAAACTATATTTTCACAAAGGCAGACTATGATTCAACAGCACCAATGCCATCCTTATATAACCTGGTTCTCAATACAAGAGGAGGAAAAAGCAGCTCATGCAAACTGAGCCAAAAGAACTGATTTTAGCAAATATCCTCTTAGTACATAGGGCAACTAATCCCAGTTAAAACTTAAACCAGTTACCAAATCTAAGGAGGGGTATGATGAAAATGTGTGTGTTGAAAGCTAAATAATATCTAATAGCTATGATTTAAGTCATAACTTCTGGTTAGATTTTAAGATTTAAACTATTCCTATATGATGAACAACAACAACAACAAAAGATGTCCACAAGCTAGTTTCATGAAAAAAAAAACTCTTCAATATAATTTTTTAATGTCACATGTGTAAATTATTTCAAAGTTAAGGAAATCTGTGAGCTATTGGCATTTTATGGCTAATTAAAATGTTTAAAATGTAATATATAATGTATAAGCTAATCAGCTCAGACATATGTTAGCTTAAAATTAATTTGTCATACCCTACAATTTAACAAAATTTCACAGAATATTCCCTCAGAGAAAATACTGTATTTATCTCTATGAAATGCTTAAATTAAGAGGAACTATTAAGCAGCAATTGTAGAATAGAGCCTGAAAATTAAATGTGTGTGATTATCCAAGACAAATGTCCTATCAATAATCACTGGTTTAATATGAGAGTATCCCTTCAAATATGCCTGTACATTAAAATATATATTTGCAATGACATTCTATTAGAATATTATATGCATGCCAGAGGAAAACTCAAATTACCATTTATCACTTTAATCTATCCAGAAAATAACATCATTTTTAAAGTATTTGCCTGATTTTAAGGAAAGATTTTCAGTAGGTGTTGACCAAGGAAGAGTTCGTTTTCCTATTAGAATGTAAAAATGCATGTGGCAAGAATTTTCCTGTTCTATTTCTAAATGAAAGAGAAACAGGAATACATACATGGAAAATAAATAGCAGACACACACATGCATTATTATACATACCTATACATTGTTCATAGATTCCATTTATTATCACTTATCTTTAAATCATTTATCATATTTAAGGAAAAAATTTAATAAAATAGGGATTTTAGAAAGACTGAAAATGACATATTTTGTTTTAAATATCTAATTTGGTATTATGGTAGCTAACCTCAAGATGGCTTCCAGTGACCCACTCTCTTTCTCTCATTCATAAGGTTCTTCCACACTATATCATGGTTGGTCTGTGGTGGCATGAATATAAAATGGCAAAGGGATGGTATATCACTTCTGAATTAGGTTATAAAAAGACACTGCAGCTTCCCTTTAGTGCAGTCTTTGTTTTTCTCCCTCCCACCTCTCTCTGTCTGCCTCTTTCCCTCCCTCTGGAGAAAGCAGGTGCCATGCTGTCTTGTGAAGGAATCAAGATCTCTGCCAGACACCAAGCAAGGAAGCTTGAGGGTGGATCCTCCAGCCCCAGTCAAGCCTTCAGGTGATGCAGCCCTGCCCAACATCTTGACTGCGAATTCATGAGAGATCCTAAGATAAAACCATTCAAATTTTTGACATGCAGAAAGTGTGAGAAAATGGATATTTGCTGTTTAAGATACCAAATTTGGGGCAATTTGTTACACAAAAATGTGAAGATAAGATGATTTGAAGATCATGGATGTAAATGAAGCTACAACTCTTGTGTGCGTCTTCTTTTAAATTTAATAGTATTTTTAGACAAAAACTTTCATAAACCATACATTTTCTTTCTCACATGGTATCTTTTGTTTGCTTATTCAGAGGTCAATTTGCTCAATAATAGATTCACAAAGTGTTTAGTGGCTTAAAAAGTCTATTAATATTAAGGCCCATTTTATCTGTCTGGTCTCATGTCTAACTTTGGTGATGACATCTGTCCCTTGATAAGTGTTAGTCACTACATCCCTCTCTTTTATGAAAACAGATTTGTGAAACATATCTAGACTTTTGAGGAGAGTCTACGTTTGTGAAGCAAGACTTACTATTGGCATTCAGTAGGAATTATTCACAAGTAAATTCTCCTCTGAGCTTGCTTTCCTTATCAAGGTTTTGATGTATAAATATATATCAAAAGATTTTAAGCACTGCAATTCATTTAACATAGCCTCTACTCTCCTCAGCTATCCAGGAATCATTAAGAAAGTATAGTCATCTATTTTTCTCTCTCCTGTATTTTTTTTTTACATTGCATTTGTATTGCTACGTTTCTCTAAATACACAAGCTTCTGCAATGTGCTTCTATTTTACTTTTAAAGGTATTTAGTGAAACAGTAGCAGCAAAAGGCCAAAAGTTACCTCTAAGCTAAAGGTCAGATGTGACAATGCTTGAAAATAAGAAAATAAGTGACCTTTTTTCAAATGATGACAAAATGTGAGAAGTTCTTTTGTGCTAAAACTACAGTGCACAAGGCTAGTTGATTAAATATGTTATACTCAAATAGACTTGTTACACTATTTATAGTGAAACAAATTACTATATAAATTTTATATGAAATGGAATTTTTCAAGTTGATCATATGTATCTTGTGAGAGTTTGTAAATCAAGAAAGCTAATTAAAATTTTTCACCTGGAGGTTGATCTAAAAGTATAAACATATACATTTGTTCTTTAGTTGTTATAGAGAAACTACAGCAATGAACTGGGATAATAACATTTGGATTACTTAAGCCTTTGATTAATCTCTATCACACTAGAAGTATGAAGAAAATGGATAGGGTAAAGATTGTACAAAAGAACCCAAAGTTGGTCGCTGCCAAGTGTAAAGGAAGCTGAGAATTTAGTTGTAGAAATTGTATGCCCATATGCATATATATCCATTAAAAAATAATGTGAGGTTTTAAATATAAGTAAATTTCTGTGAAAAATTCTGTGGTTGTTAGTCTCACAAATCTGCTCACCTACCCAAGTAAAGCATATTCCTCAATATTCACAGCCTTTTTGGAGTCATATAAATCTGGGTTTGTCCTGTGATTTTCTAATAAAGAACATAATGTGTTAAAAGTGGTACAATGTGACCTATGAATCAAATTATCTAATCAAATATTCAGATTGCTCATCACATAAAACTTTTATCTGAAAACACATGAGAGACCCCCAGCAAAAACATCTTATCTGAACCCTGTCAGACCATAAAACTATGAGATAATATATTTTTGCTTTATACCATTACATTTTGGAATGATTTGTTAAACAGAAATAGATAGCTGAAACATATTTTTGTTTGGTAACAACACTTGCTACGAGAAATATGTTGACCAGTGACAGGTGAAATACACAGTAGAAAAAATTGTATTATCATTCACTGCTAAAGGGAAAATTCAGTCGAAACAGAATTTTTGTGACATTTTAAAAATGTAGAATTACAGGAACTCAGCCTGGAACTTATTTCTAAGACTGCTGCAATGTGAGGAGATCAGGTTAGCTATGTGGAGAAGCTATGGGATAGTTACCCTTCAGGTGAGTTCAGTTCAGTCACTCAGTCGTGTCTGACTCTTGGTGACCCCATGAATTGCAGCATGCCAGGCCTCCCTGTCCATCACCAAGTCCTGGAGTCTACCCAAACCCATGTCCATTGAGTCAATGATGCCATCCAACCATCTCATCCTCTGTCATCCCCTTCTTCTCCTGCCCTCAATCTTTCCCAGCATCAGGGTTTTTTCCAATGAGTCAGCTCTTTGCATCAGGTGGCCAAAGTATTGGAGTTTCAGCTTCAATATCAGTCCTTCCAATGAACACCCAGGACTGATCTCCTTAAGGATGGACTGGTTGGATCTCCTTGCAGTCCAAGACACTCTCAAGAGTCTTCTCCAACACTACAGTTCAAAAGCATCAATTCTTCAGCACTCAGCTTTCTTTATAGTCCAACTCTCACATCCATACATGACTACTGGAAAAACCATAGCCTTGACTAGTTGGACCTTTGTTGGCAAAGTAAGTGTAAAATCTAAGATTAGATCGCTTCCGTCATGGATGTACAGCTATCCTGAAACATGAACTTGACTAATTTAATGACAGAAGAAATATTTTTTAGTGTGCAAACACTGTTATATAGTTGATACAATGTAGATTTTATAATTAGTTGTCTTAAGTCCAAATCATGGATCTGCCACTCACCAGCTATATAACACTGGGTAAGAAATAGAATATATCCACAGCAAGGTATCTATTCATGCATTGTTCCAATTATACCACTTGAGTTCATCTCAAGTTAAAGCCTATCTTGAATTATAACAATATAAATTCACTTTGTCTCTTTCAACTGTATGTTATATAATGTATGTATATAATGTATGCTATATAATGTATGTTGTTCCAGGCTTCCTTGACTCAATATTATATTGTGATGGTCAAAAAGTACATTTGGGTTTGTCATAACATGTTAGGGGAAAAAATTAATAAACTTTTTGGCCAATCCAATATTTGTGAGATTTATCCATTTTTCTGCCATAGAGTTGTAGTTAAGTGATTGTTCAATGTTTTATTAAATTCAAGTGTACATTCACATTATTTTCTTGTCAGTAGAAAACTCTATTGTTTCATTTTTTAACTGTTATGAATAATGTTATGATAAACTTTCATGAATAAGTCAGATTGTACATGTACATATACAATTCTATTGGAATAAAACTGCAAAGAGAATATGTCTATATTTAAAAACAATTAAAAATCAGAAGTAGGTTTTCAAAGTGGTTGTACAAATTCAAAACTCTTCCAACAGTATTTGAGAGATTCAATTGTTCCCTAGCCTTAGCAACATCCAAATTTCTGTCTAACATTCTAAGTGTTAGATATTTTAATTTAGTTCAGTTCAGTTCAGTCTCTCAGTCGTGTCCGACTCTTTGAGACCCCATGAATCGCAGCACGGCAGGCCTCCCTATCCATCACGAACTCCCGGAGTTCACTCATACTCATGTCCATCGAGTCGGTGATGCCATCCAGCCATTTCATCCTCTGTCGTCCCCTTCTCTTCTTGCTCCCAATCCCTCCCAGCATCAGAGTCTTTTCCAATGAGTCTACTCTTCCCATGAGGTGGCCAAAGTATTGGAGTTTCAGCTTCAACATCAGTCCCTCCAATGAACAACCAGGACTGATTTCCTTTAGAATGGACTGGTTGGATCTCCTTGCAGTCCAAGGGACTCTCAAGAGTCTTCTCCAACACCACAGTTCAAAAGCATCAATTCTTTGGCACTCAGATTTCTTCACAGTCCAACTCGCACATCCATACATGACCACTGGAAAAACCATAGCCTTGACTAGAAGATGGACCTTTGTTGGCAAAGTAATATCTCTGCTTTTTAGTATGCTATCTAGTTTGGTCATAACTTTCCTTCCAAGGAATAAGGGTCTTTTAATTTCATGGCTACAGTCACCATCTGCAGTGATTTTGGAGCCCCCAAAAATAAAGTCTGACATGGTTTCCACTGTTTCCCCATCTATTTCCCATGAAGTGATGGGACCAGATGCCATGATCTTAGTTTTCTGAATATTGAGCTTTAGGCCAACTTTTTCACTCTCTCTTTCACTTTCATCAAGAGGCTTTTTAGTTCCTCTTCACTTTCTGCCATAAGGGTGGTGTCATCTGCATATCTGAGGTTATTGATATTTCTCCCAGCAATCTTGATTCCAGCTTGTGCTTCTTCTAGTCCAGCGTTTCTCATGATGCACTCTGCATAGAAGTTAAATAAGCAGGGTGACAATATACAGCTTTGACATACTCCTTTTCCTACTTGGAACCAGTCTGTTGTTCCATGTCCAGTTCTAACTGTTGCTTCTTGACTTGTATACAGGTTTCTCAAGAGGCAGGTCAGGTGGTCTGGTATTCCCATCTCTTGAAGAATTTTCCACAGTTTATTGTGATCCACACAGTCAAAGGCTTTGGCATAGTCCATAAAACAGAAATAGATGTTTTTCTGGAACTCTCTTACTTTTTCCATGATCCAGCGGATGTTGGCAATTTGATCTCTGGTTCCTCCGCCTTTTCTAAAACCAGCTTGAACATCTGGAAGTTCACGGTTCACATATTGCTGAAGCCTGGCTTGGAGAATTTTGAGCATTACTTTCCTAGCATGTGATATTTTAATTACTGATTCTAATTTCCAGTAAGAATACAGCTCTGAAGGTTAGATAATATGTAATATGTCTGTGTAACATTACAGTTCTCCGATTTTTAAACCTTGGTGGCAATGAGTAAACCTTTTTCAGAGGAAATATATTCTTGTGGACCACAATGAACAATTACTTTTCAGTTCTAAGCTTTCCTTGTGTTCTCTGCAACTGCTTCTTTGTCAGAATAAGCCAGGCCTACAATAATACATTATCGCTTCCAGTCAATACCCATTGGTATTTGTATTGCCCTCTAATACCAGTCCAATGCCAACTTAGTAACTTTTTATAAGTCCATCTTCAAGTAAAAATTTTTTTTCCAACTGGTAGTGAGTAGAGATCCTCCCCACATTATCAGCTCAGTTAGGTAAGAAGGAAATGTACTCCCCTCAGTCCAACTGGGCATGGCCCTGCTCATCCATGCAAACTTATTTCAATGAACTATTTTTAGAACTTAAGGCATCTACCTGAGTATTCCTATTCCTGTATTTTTAATGAGCATCTATTCAACCCACCTTAATTCTGACTCTTCTGAAGTCTCACAGAACCTATTTATTCCATAAGGCGAATAGGGCTGTGATTTGTGTTCAGTTATCTAGAACCACAACAAAATGCCATTGACTGTGGAGTAAGAATATGTAAATATTCAAAATATTCAAAAACTGTTTACGCAGGTCCAAGTCTACTTCTTCCTTCTGTTTATTCCTAAATAAACATCAGTTCTGCCTGTTTTGCAAATTTGCTCCTTCATTTTTCACCAGAACTTTACCTTCTGTGGGATGCACTGTGACCACTTTCCAATTGTGATTCAATTCTATATTTAGGAATTCCCAGCAATGAACCAAGTGAACTATTTTTTGGCATCAGCCAGTACAGCAGCACGTAATAGGGAGGTGAAGAGGTAGAGAGACCACAGAGAGCTCTGTCACTGGCCTTAGAGCCATGAAGTAAGCTGTCATATAGTTGGCTACATCTGAATTTTTTCACAGGCTATTGAACATAATATTTCCATTTACTAGTCACTTTTGATGAACTTCTTCTCTATACTTCTTTGATATCACCCAAGACAGGAGAGACATTTCTATCCCCAAGTTTATCTGTTATCACTATATTTTAGGGTAACTTTCTACCAATGAATGCCCTCAGTAACAAGTTGGCAAATTCTTTCCAAGGGTCTGAAAAGATCCTCTGCATCTTTTGAGAGGCTCTACAGTTTTTGAGTTCAAATACCCTGTGATTTTGCTCAGTACAATATCCAGTTTCTGCCAGAGGTGCCAGTGAACACATCCTCGAGATACTACTAAACCAGCTGGCAATCAGGTCAGAAGGTTCAAGCGGGACTTTTAGTGCTCAGATTTGCTCAAAGCTCCATACAAACACATTTTCTTTCTGGTGTCTTTGCGAATTGGGACTAATAGAATCCTTAAGTGGAGAATATACTTTTTCCCAAAATCTTCCTGTCTTTTGGTCTCCTGTTGAGTGGCAGGGTCAGAAAAGACAGTTATTTATTTCTCATAGTTTGAAGGATATCTCTGGTTTCTCCAAGCAATATAATTCCTCAGAACCTAACACAGTGGACCAGCTGTATAGTTCTGCTGTGTTTATCAGTCAGCCACTACTTGTCAATATGGACTACTTAAATTCTCCTACATTCCTTTCTCCAAGGAGGCAATTACCATGATAACACAAATGCAGGGAACTAACTTACTCCTAATGGTAATCGAGTTCACTAAATTATGCTGTGTGCCAGTGAATTGAAATATCCCTGTGGAAAAACCATAAATATATACTGAAAATCACTTCACAAAAATGCAAATAGTGTCATACTGCATTCTGAATAGGTATGAAAATGAAGCCATTAGTCAAGTCTATTATGGCACACCAATCACTTTTGGCCGGCTACCCTTCTTGTACGGTCTTTATTATATTGGTTATGTTTTAAGTAGTGAGGAGAACCACTTTATTTTACCCTCAAATGGTACTGTCATTCTCCATGAATGAATGCAAGTTAATGCTCCCACTTTAATCATTTCCTTAAGAAGAAGAGTGGTCTCATACTTGTACAATTCTATTTGCTTAATTTTCCTAAAGAAAAGTACTTGGGAGTACAGAGGTTTCCATTCAGCATGTCTAATTAAAACTACATAGCATCCCTTTCACATGTAATTATCAATTCTAATTTCACATTCAAACAAAGCTAACAGAACCTTGGAGCATATTTTCTAGTTACATTTTCCAATTTGTAGCTTAGTTATAACCTCATAACCTCCACCATCTATGTGCCCTCTAGACTTTGTATCTGGACCTGTAAGGGTGCTCCCTCACTCTGCTATGGGATTACTGCACACTAATTATCCCCCAAATTTCTCACACTACCTCCAAACCATCTGGCCTATGTTTTGGACATCCTGCTGGGAGTTGGGTAAACTGATCACAACCCTTCAGTCAATCATTTTTACATTCTATTTCTTTATCTGAGAGTAAATTTAGCACTATGCTAAATATTTTCTGTTCCTTATCACAGTCCTTATGATAGGATTTAAATTCATGTAAGTTTGGCTATCTAAAGTGAATTTAACAGGTCACTTTAAGAAGTATCATTGTGGGCCATGAGTGGAATATTATGGACTGAATATGTGTGCCCCACCCCCAAATTTATAATCCTCAATAGATCATATTCAGAGACAGTGGCTTTGAGAAGTGGTTAGGTCATGAGGGTAGAGTCCTCACAGTGGGATTGGTGCCCTTATGAGGAAAGACCTGAGAACTTGCTGCTTCTCCCTCACTCTGCCATGTGAAAATACAAGACAACAGCCATCTACAAACCAGGAAGAAACCCCTTACCAAGAACACTGATCTTAGACTTTGTAGCCTTCAGAATTTCCCCGAAAGTCAGGAACAAGACAAGGGTGCCCACTCTCACATTACTATTCAAAACAGATTTGGAAGTTTTAGCCACAGCAATCAGAGAATAAAAAGAAATAAAAGGAATCCAGATTGGAAAAGAAGAAATAAAACTCACTATTTGCAGATGACATGATCCTCTACATAGAAAACCCTAAAGACTCCACCAGAAAATTACTAGAACTAATCAATGAATATAGTAAAGTTTCAGGATACAAAATTAATACACAGAAATCCTTTGCATTACTATACACTAACAATGAGAAAACAGAAATTAAGGAAACTCCCATTCACCATTGCAATGAAAAGAATAAAATACTTAGGAATAAATCTACCTAAAAAAAACAAAAGACCTAAATATAGAAAACTATAAAACACTGATGAAAGAAATCAAAGATGGCACAAATAGTTGGAGAAATATACCATGTTCATGGATCAGAAGAATCAATATAGTGAAAATGAGTATACTACCCAAAGCAATCTATAGATTCAATGCAATCCCTATCAAGCTAACAATGATATTTTTCACAGAACTAGAACACGTAACTTCACAATTTGTATGGAAATACAAACAACATCAAATAGCCAAAGCAATCTTGAGAAAGAAGAATGGGACTGAAGAAATAAACCTGCCTGACTTCAGACTATACTACAAAGCTACAGTCATCAAGACAATATGGTACTGGCACAAAGACAGAAATATAGATCAATGGAACAAAATAGAAAGAAATAAATCCACCCACCTATGGACACCTTATCTTTGACAAAGGAAGCAAAAATATACAGTGGAGAAAATACAATCTCTTTAATATGTGGTGTTGGGAAAATTGGTCAACCACCTGTAAATGAATGAAATTAGAATACTTTCTAACACCACACCAACATAAACTCAAAATGGATTAAAGGTCTAAATATAAGACCAGAAACTGTAGAACTCCTAGAGGAAAACATAGGCAAAACACTCTCTGACATAAATCATAAGATCCTCTATGACCCAACTCCCAGAGTAATGGAAATAAAAGCAAAAGTAAACAAATGGGACCTAATTAAACTTAAAATCTTTTGCACAATGAAGGAAACTATAAGCAAGATGAAAAGACAGACTTCATAGTGGGAGAAAATAATAGCAAACGAAGCAACTGACAAAGAATTTATCTCAAAAATATACAAACAACTCATGCAGCTAAATATCAGAAAAATAAATGACCCAATCAAAAAAATGGGCCAGAGAACTAAACAGGCATTTCTCAAAAGAAGAATACAGATGGAAAACACACGAAAAAATGCTCAACACCACTCATTATGAGAGAAATGCAAATCAAAACCACAATGAGGTACCATCTCATGGCAGTCAGAATGGGTACTATCAAAACGTCTATAAACAATAAATGCTGGAGAGGGTGTGGAGAAAAGGGAACCCTCTTACACTGTTAGTGGGAATGCAGACTAGTACTGGCCACTGTGGAGATTCCTTAAAAAACTGAAAATAGAACTGCTATATGACCCAGCAATCCCACTGCTGGGCTTATACACCAAAAAAAAAAAAAAAAGAATTGAAAGAGACACGTGTACCCCAATGTTCATCACAGCACTGTTTACAATATCTAGGACATGGAAGCAACCTAGATGTCCATCAGCAGATGAATGGATATGAAAGCTGTGGTACATATACACAATAGAGTATTACTCAGCCATTAAAAAGAATACATTTGAATCAGTTCTAATAAGGTGGCTGAAACTGGAGCCTATTATACAGAGTGAGGTAAGTCGGAAATAAAAATACCAATACAATATATTAACACATATATATGGGATTTAGAAAGATGACCCTACATGCAAGACAGCAAAAGAGACACAAAGAAGACTTTTGGACTCTGTGGGAGAAGGCAAGTGTGGGACGATTTGAGAGAACAGCATTGAAACATGTAGATTACCATATGTGAAATAGATCACCAGTCCAAATTCAATGCGTGAGACAGGGCACTCAATGCTGGTGCATTGGGACAACCCAGAGGGATGGGGTGGGGAGGGAGGTGGGAGGGGGTTTTGGGATGGGGGACACATGTTCACCCACAGCTGATTCATGTCAATGTATGGCAAAAACCACCACAATATTGTAAAGTAATTAACCTCCAATTAAAATAAATAAATTAATTTAAAAAAGAAGAAACAGAACTGCAAGAAATAAATGTTTGTCATCTAAGCCACTCAGTCTATGGTAATTTCTTATAGTCATCAGAACTGACAAAGACAGGTAGAGTTGGAAGAAATCACTCTTAAATTTGATAATGTGCTTTCTGTTGAAAATCAAATTGTTTTTCCCTTTTTATTTTATTTTTCAATAGCTATTTTAAATCTCCATCAGTGATTACAAAGAGTAATCACTCCCTGCTCCTGCTACTGCTGCTAAGTCGCTTCAGTCGTGTCTGACTCTGTGCGACCCCATGGACGGCAGCCCATGAGGCTCCCCCATCCCTGGGATTCTCCAGGCAAGAACACTGGAGTGGGTGCCACTTCCTTCTCCAATGCATGAAAGTGAAAAGTGAAAGTGAAGTCGCTCAGTCATATCCAACTCTTCACGACCCCATGGACTGCAGCCCACCAGGCTCCTCTGTCCATGGGACATTCCAGGCAAGAGTACTGGAGTGGGGTGCCATTGCCTTCTCCAAATCACTCCCATCACCTCCCTATTTTTGTTTATTCTCAGGCAGAGTAACTAAGCTAGCAAACAAGTCACTGTCTCTTGAGTATTTTCTTGGCATTTATTAGCAAAGCTATAAAAAAAAAAAAAAAAAATCCTGAGATTGGTGGGGAAGCAGGGACCTGGCTGTATCACAGAATCTATCACTGTCTGGGGTAACAACCCTTATTTAAATGTGTCTCCCTACCACCATACCATCATGTGCCAATTTGGGGTTGACAGCATCAGTGATACTTCTTCAGAAGGTAGATTCTACTATATCCATGGGGTGAACAGGGTAGTTTCTCCTCTTAGCATAAGTATGAAAAACTCCTTTTTCTTTACCCACTGAAACAGATAATAGTTTTCATTCTACCCACAATGACGTGCTCACAGAGACTTGCAGTCCCTTGGAATTAGTTGAGAACCCAAATAATCCCTTTAAATAACCATTATCTATAAGTGATATGACCTCCTTCATCCCCTCAGTGTTTGTTTTGCAGCAAAAATTAGTCAGTCTTCCACTGTGATTTCTTCACAAAATGGCCTTTAACAGACTACCTTCTGGGTTCCATGGTCCTCAGGAAATCAATAGTTATCAATGACTTACTTTTCTAGTAAATATGGAGGCTAAAGTGGCCACTGAAGCATGGGAAGGCTGTCGGCAACCAGAAAATTTGATCTTAATTCATTCTCTATCAATATTCTAATTTTCTCCTTTACAGGTTCTATTTTCACCAAAGTTGGTATTAACAACCAGGGAAGAGTATTTTTGTTAATTATTATTCTGCTTCACATTCTCTCTCTATCCACTTAGCAAATTCCTTCTGGTCTAAATCTATTGTCTTTAAATTGCATTGATAAGATTCAAGCCCTTATTCTGCTGCAAGGCTTTTGCCAATTAATTCCAAGGATACAGGGAAAGTCATTCCCCCCTCCCCCCCAACCCCCACCCCCACCCCTGCATCAAATAATCCTGTCACTTTTCCACTCTTTTCATTCTTAAAAAATATGCCACAGCCTTAAAGATTTATGGGAATGAAAGGCAAGGCAGAATTGTCAAAGCTGACTTACACAAATCATAGAGCCCACCTCCACTGATCTATTTGACTACACTTACAGGAATACAGTGCTGTTTCTATTGCAATTTCATAGTAAATTTTGCTATACAGTGGAGCATGTCCTCTCAGATGCTTCTTTAAGATTATACTGAGGGGCTTCCCTGGTGGCTCAGTGATAGAGAATCCACCTGCTAACGCAGAAGACCTGGTTCGATCCCTGGTCCGGAAGTATCCCACGTGCTGTTGAGCAACCAAGCCAATGAGCCAGAGCCACTGAGCTTGTGCTCTAAAGACTGGGGACTGCAACTACTGATCCTGAGTGCTGCACCTGCTGAAGCCAGTGAGCCTGACGAGTATGCTCTGCAACAAAAGAAGCCACCACAATAAGAAGCCAGTGTACCGCAACTAGAGAGAAGCACTTGCTGGCTACACCTAGAGAAAAGATCACGCGGTAATGAAGACCCAGCACAGTAAAAAATGCACAATCTTTAAAAAAAAATTATGCTGGCTAATTTTGGTCCTGTGCATTCTAATGTATCCTAATATAAATTTTAGATTTAGCCTGTAAATTTTTGACAAATTGCATTAGCAATTGAAATAAAATTGTATTGAACCTATAGGGCAATTTGGGGTGAATGGACATTTTTATAATACTTAGTTTTCTCACTGATTAACAAAATACTTTTTTAATCTTTTAAACTTTCTTTCGGTAAAATGAAACATGAATGAGATTAACATCTATTTTTTTCTTTCATATAATGAACTTGTTCAGGTTATATTTGCCTGTCTTATTGAAACACACACACACACACACACACACACTGATAATTTTTTTTTTCTTATCATTCTCTGAAAGATTTTACAAAGATTGAATTTCTTCTCCCCAAATTGCATATCAGCTAAATTTTCAAATTTATTGGATTACATTTGTTTATACTACCACTTTATTTGGCTGTTTCCTCCATACTGTTGTTCTACCTTTCCATTCACTTTCCAGGGTATATCAATTTTATCAGTCTTTCCAAAGAAACAACTTTTGGCTTTGCTGATATTTTTCTATGGTTTATTGGTTTTCTATGAAAATATTCTTTTTATCTTTTCAACATCCATTTATGATAAAAACTCTCCAGAAAGCAGGAATAGAAGGAACATACCTCAACATAATAAAAGCTATATATGACAACCCCACAGCAAAAATTATCCTCAATGGTGAAAAATTGAGAGCATTTCCCCTAAAGTCAGGAACAAGACAAGGGTGCCCACTTTCACCACTACTATTCAACATAGTTTTGGAAGTTCTGGCCACAGCAATCAGAGCAGAAAAAGAAATAAAAGGAATTCAAATTGGAAAAGAAGAAGTAAAACTCTCACTGTTTGCAGATGACATGATCCTCTCCATGGAAAACCCTAAAGACTCCACCAGAAAATTACTAGAGCTAATCAATGAATATAGTAAAGTTGCAGGATATAAAATCAACACACAGAAATCCCTTCCATCAGTCTTTTCTTTCGACCTGGTTTATGCTTTTTTTACTGAATTCTTAAGAAGTAAGTATAAAACAGTTTTCAGCTTGCATTCTTGCCTAATGTATGCATTTAAATTTGTCAACTGTTCCAGATTCATGGTGTATCCCTTCTGTTTCAGTGTCTAATATTTTTGTTGTAGTCAATTTAATTTATATATTTTAATGTAGAGTAAAATATCACTTAATTTATGCTTTTAGTTTTAAAGCATATAAAGTGTATGCCTTAACTTCTGAACCTCTAGTGACTTTGCAGTTATGCCTTATAATTAGTTAATTGCTGTATGAAGAGGAAATACATTTTGTATGATTTCAAGCCTCTGAAATTTGTTGAAACTTCCTTTACACAATAACACATGGTTAGTTCTGCAAATTAATCATTCAAAATGCATGTGTCTTCTGCAATTACAATGTGTTGTGCTCCACATGTATCAGTTAGGTCAAGTGTATTGCTCTTGTTCAGTCCTAAAGTCACGTTCAACTCTTGTGACTCCATGGACTGCAGCACACCAGGATTCCCTGTCCTTCACTACCTCCAGGAGTTTCCTCAAACTCATGTCTTTGAGTTGATGATGCGGTCCAACCATCTCATCTTCTGTCGCCCCCTTCTCCTCATACCCTCAATCTTTCCCAGCATCAGCATCTTTTCCAAGGAGTCGATGGTGGCCAAAGTATGGGAGCTTCAGCATCAGTTCTTCCAATGAATATTCAGGATTGATTTCCTTTAGGTTTGACTGGTTTGCTCTCCTTGCTGTCCAAGGGACTCTCAAGAGTCTTCTCTAGCACCACAATTCAAAAGCATAAATTCTTCAGTGCTTGGCCTTCTCTATGGTCCAACTTTCACATCCACACATGGCTACTAGAGAAACCATAGTTTGACTATATGGATCTTTGTTGGTAAAGTGATGTCTCTGCTTTTTAATAATCATCTAGGTTTGTCATAGCTTTTCTTATAAGAAGCAAACATACTTTAATTTCATGGCTACAGTCACCATCCACAGTGATTTTGGAGCCCAAGAAAATAAAATCTGTCACTGTTTCCATTTTTTCCCCCTATCTATTTGCTATGAAGTGATGGTATCAGATGCCATGATCTTTGTTTTTGTGAATGTTGAGTTTTAAGCCAGCTTTTACACTCTCCTCTTTCACCTTCATCAAGAGGCTCTTTAGTTCTTTACTTTCCGCCATTAGAGTGGTATTATCTGCATATCTGAGATTGTTGGTATTTCTCCCAGCAGTCTTAATTCCAACTTGTGCTTCATCCAGCCCAACATTTCACATGATGTACTCTGCATAGAATTTCAATAAGCAGGGAGACAATATACAGCCTTGATATACTCCATTTCCAATTCTGAACCAATATTTTTCATTAAAATTTAATATTCATATGTAAACTTTCATCTTATTACTTATCTCATTTATTCTATATTTTTAAATTATACCTTTATTTTATTTTTTTAGTTTTTATTAGAGTTGACTTTCAGTATTATATTAGTTTAAGGAGTACAGCATAGTGATTTGATATTTTAATAGACTATTTTCCATATGAAGTTATTATAAAATTTTGGCTACATTCCCTGTGCTACACATTATATTCATATAAATTATTTATTTTATATTTAATAGTATGTACTTTTTAATCAGCTCAGTGGTAAAGAACCTGCCTGCCAATGTAAGAGATGCAGGTTCGATCCCTGGGTTGGAAAGATCCCCTGGAGGAGGGCATGACAACCCACTCCAGTATTCTTGCCTGAAATATTCCATAGACAGAGGAGTCTGGCAGGCAATACTACATGGGTTCACAAAGAGCTGGACACAACTAAAGCAACTTAGAACACATGCATGCATATACCTCTTAATACCCTTCCCTTATCTTGTCCCTCCTACCACACGTCTCCTCTGGTAACCACTAGCTTGTTCCCTGTTTCTCTGAGTCTGTTTTTATTATTATTATTACTTCTGTTTGTCTTATTTATTTCTTAGATCCCACATATAACTGAAAACTTAGTATTTGTCTTTCTTGACTTATTCCACTAAGTATAATATCCTCCAGGTCCATTTATGTTGTCACAAATGACAAAACTTTACTATTTTTAAGACTGAATAGTATTCCATTGTAGATATATTCCACGTTATCTTTAACCATTCATCTGTTGATGGACACCTAGGTTACTGCCATATCTAAGCCACTAGAAATAATGCTGCTATGAACACTGGGGTGCGTATATCTTTTTTAAGTTAGTGATTTCATTTTCTTCTTCAGATATATACCGAGGAGTGAAATTGGTGTATTATATATTGCTGGGGTCCAGCCCTGGTGGATCCAGGGAATTCGAAGTGCGGACCGCGTCGGCGAAGATCAGGAAACAATTGCTTAATTAAACGTTAATTAAGGAAATAAAGAGTAATAGAATAAGGATAGCTCAGTGAGGAAATCCAGTGGAGAAAAGAGGCTGAATAATTCAGCCAGAAGGTGAGAGAAAGAATGACATGGGGAGACCAAGTTTCGGTGAACAAGGCCCGCACTTTATTTCCCAAAGTAGTTTTTATACCTTAAGTTATGCATAGAGGATAATGGGGGAAGGGGTAGGGTCAGCAGTAAGCCAGGCTTTCTTCCTGCAAACTTATCATATGCAAAAGTTTAGGTGATTTGCATCATCTTCTGGCCCAGAGGCCTGTTAACATTTTAAGACCCTTTCTTCAGAAAACTTATTTTTCTCTAAAAGTGATTAGTCAGGCACCACTCTCAAAAGCATTAGATAAAGTTGCATTCCTACAGAGCAAAGGTGTGGTGGGCTATAACAAGAAAAAGAATTAACTCAAGGGTCCAAGGTTACAAACATTGAAGCTACTACTTACACCAATCATATTAATCAATACACTGCCAGGGACAC
Organism: Bos indicus; assembly: GCF_029378745.1. NCBI lineage: Eukaryota > Metazoa > Chordata > Mammalia > Artiodactyla > Bovidae > Bos > Bos indicus. Next base: position 98,683,757 of record NC_091766.1, on the reverse strand, counting down.
AGCAGGTAAGGGATATGGAGACTTAGCAGCAAACATTGGCCCAACAAGTGAAAAACCCTTCACCAATACAATTTCTAATCAATCTTTTAACTGCTCAAAGGAATCTGTATTCAGACAGTTTAGAACATCTCATGCCTCTCACAGTTGGGAGGCTCTGAACAATCACATGTGGCCGGAAAAACCTATTCAGGCAGGCTAGAGGACTTCTAAAGGAGTTTGTAGGTTGAAACACTGTCACACCCAGGAATTATTAACTGGAGCTGTAAGTTAACTCTTTTTTCAGAGAGAGGTAGTGGGGGACAGCCCCCCGTAAAGTCAGAGGTGTAGGTGAGAGCACAAAGCAGAAAGTAGGCAGACTCTGGTTTTGGGGGTAGATGCTCGAGAATTTCCAGGGGGACTCCTGAGGCTCGATCCGGCCTTTGCATATGCCGAGCCTCCTTCCTCATGACCTTTGCCAGGGGCAGAGCTCCTGCTCCCGGCAATATATTACTTCTACTTTTGATCTTTTGAGGAAACTCCATTCTGTTTTCCATAGTTGCTATTGCAATTTAAATTCCCACCAACAGTGTATGAGGGTTCCCTTTTCTCCATATGCTCATCAACACTTCTTGTTTTCTTAATAGTGATAACTATTCTGACAAAGTAAGGAGCTATTTAATTGTGGTTTTGATGTGCATTTCCTTCATAATTAGCAATATTGAACATCTTTTCATGTGTCTGTTGTCATTTATATGTCTTCTTGGAAAAGATCCTGTATATGGTGTGAGAAAAATTTTCCAATTTCATTCCTTTACATGTAACTGTCCCATTGTATATTTTTGCCTTCTTTTTCATAGTGTAATTAATATGTGCTTATTTCTAGGATTTTTTTTAAAGTTCTTGATTTCATTGATCTTTCTATATTTTAAGCTTTATTTTATTTATTTAAATTTGGATTTTTATTATCTTCTTCCTTCTGCTGAATTTGGAATTTGTTAATTTTTTTCTAATTCCTTTAGATGGAAATTAGGTTGTTTATCTGATATTTTTCTTTCTTGAGGTAGGTCTATGTCACTATAATATGTTGCTAAAACTGGCTATAACAGCTGTCATTTGAAGGCATAAACTTGCAACCAGTAGTAAAGAAATCTGAGAAATCTAATGAACTATAAAATGTTATAATCATCAAACTTTCTTAGAGATTAGAACTTAATTATTCCAACCACTAAAAATAAATGATAATTATATAACATGATCAGTTCAGTTCACTCATTCAGTCCTGTCCAACTATTTTAGACCCCATGAATCACAGCAAGCCAGGCCTCCCTGCTTCACCAACTCCCACAGTTTACTCAAACTCATGTCCATCCAACCACCTCATCCTCTGTCATCCCCTTCTCCTCCTGCCCTCAATCTTTCCCAGCATCAGGGTCTTTTCCAATGAGTCAGCTCTTCGCATTAGGTGGCCAAACTACTGGAGTTTCAGCTTCAGAGTCAGTCCTTCTGGTGAACACCCACGACTGATCTTTAGGATGGAATGGTTGGATCTCCTTTCAGTCCAAGAGACTCTCAAGAGTTTTCTCCAATACTACATTTCAAAAGCATCAATTCTTTGGTGCTCAGCTTTCTTTATAGTCCAATTCTCACATATATACATGACTACTGGAAAAACCAGAGCCTTGACTAGAGGGACCTTTGCTGACAAAGTAATGTCTCTGCTTTTTAATATGCTGTCTAGGTTGGTCACAACTTTCCTTCCAAGGAGTAAGCATCTTTTCATTTCATGGCTGCAATCACATTCTGCAGTGATTTTGGAGCCCCCAAAAATAAACTCTGTCACTGTTTCCCCATCTATTTGCCTTGAAGTGATGGGACCAGATGCCATGATCTTCGTTTTCTGAATGTTGAGCTTTAAGCCAACTTTTTCACTCTCCTCTTTCACTTTCATCAAGAGGCTTTTTAGTTCTTCTTCACTTTCTGCCATAAAGGTGGTATCATCTGCATATCTGAGGTTATTGATATTCTTGAGGCAATCTTGATTCCAGCTTGTGCCTCTTCTAACCCAGCATTTCTCATGATGTACTTTGCATATAAGTTAAATAAGCAGGGTGACAATATGCAGCCTTGACATACTCCTTTTCCTATTTGGAACTAGTCTGTTGTTCCATGTCCAGTTCTAACTGTTGCTTCCTGACCTGCATACAGATTTCTCAAGAGGCAGATCAGGTGGTCTGGTATTCACATCTCTTTCAGAATTTTCCAGTTTATTGTGATCCACACAAAGGTTTTGGCATAGTCAATAAAGTAGAAATAGATTTTTTGCTGGAACTCTCTTGCTTTTTCGATGATCGAACAGATGTTGGCAATTTGATCTCCAGTGCCCCTGACTTTTCTAAAGCCAGCTTGAACATCTAGAATTTCATGGTTCATGTATTGTTGAAGCCTGGCTTGGAGAATTTTGAGCATTACTTTACTAGTGTGTGAGATGAGTGCAATTGTGTGGTAGTTTGAGCATTCTTTGGCATTGTCTTTCTTTGGGATTTGAATGAAAACTGACCTTTTCCAGTCCTGTGGCCACTGCTGAATTTTCCATATTTGCTGGCATATTGAGTGCAGCACTTTCACAGCATCATCTTTCAGGATTTGAAATAGCTCAACTGGAATTTCATCACCTCCACTAGCTTTGTTCATAGGGATGCTTCCTAAGGCTCACTTCACATTCCAGGATGTCTGGCTCTAGGTGAGTATTCACACCATCATGATTATCTGGGTCATGAAGAACTTTTTGTACAGTTCTTCTGTGTATTCTTGCCACCTCTTCTTAATATCATCTGCTTCTGTTAAGTCCATACCATTTCTGTCCTTTATTGAGCCCATCTTTGCATGAAATGTTTCCTTGGTATCTCTAATTTTCTTGAAGAGATCTCTAGTCTTTCCCATTCTGTTGTATTCATCTATTTCTTTGCATAGATCACTGAGGAAGGCTTTCTTATCTCTTCTTGTTATTCTTTGGAACTGTGCATTCTGATGATTCTATCTTTCCTTTTCTCCTTTGTTTTTCACTTCTCTTCTTTTCACAGTTATTTGTAAGGCCTCCACAGACAGCCATTTTGCTTTTTTGCATTTCTTTTTCTTAGGGATGGTCTTGATCCCTGTCTTCTGTGCAATGTCATGAACCTCCACCTATAGTTCATCAGGCACTCTGTCTATCAGATCTAGTCCCTTAAATCTATTTCTCACTTCAACTGTATAATCTTAAGGGATCTAATTTAGGTTATACCTGAATGGTCTAGTGGTTTTCCCTACTTTCTTCAATTTAAGTCTGAATTTGGCAAGAAGGAGTTCATGATCAGAGCCACAATCAGCTCCTGGTCTTGTTTTTGCTGAGTGTATAGAGCTTCTCTATCTTTGGCTGCAAAAAATATAATCAATCAGATTTCCTTATGGCCCTTTGGTGATGTCCGTGTGTGGAGTCTTCTCTTGCATTGTTGGAAGAGGGTGTTTGCTATGACCAGTGCATTATCTTGGCATAACTCTATTAGCCTAGAGGTGTTAAATATTGTTACAATGACAGTCATATTGCTCTATATAAACTTATCAAGTCAACATGTTGTATATCCAATCTGTCTTTCTCTAGAGTCTGCCACATCTCAATAAATGACATCATCATCTCCCTAGTTGCTCAAATCAAATGGTGTTATTCTCCATTTCCCCCTTTCCTTTATCCTTCACATCTAGTAAATTGAGTCATCCAATTCAATATCAAAATATATCCTTCAATGCATCCTCACCTGTTGCTCTACACTGATATAATATTTTTACTTATGGGTGTGTCACTCTTCTATTTTCATTATCAAGTGTTTCCCATTAGCCTAGAAATGAAGTCCCAGCTTCTTAGTTATCCAAAGCCCTACATAGCTCCTCTGATACAAGAAGTAACAAGTGTTAGCAGAAATGTGGAGAAGGGAACTCTTATGCATGATTGATGGGAACTGGAAATGTAAACTGGTACAGCCACTGTGAAAATCAGTACAGAGGTTCCTCAGAAAATAAAATACAGATCTACAATATGTTCCAGCAATTCTACTTCAAAGTATATGCTTGAAGAAAACAAAAACACTAATTCCAAAAGATACATACACCCCCAATCAATGTTCATTGCAGCATTATTTACAATAGCTGAGATATGAAAGCAATAAACTAATATTTATAAAACTGGTTTTAGTTCACTCAGATCTTCATGGATTGGTGCTGTTTGCTCTTTCTTGAAAGCACTCTACTCTCATGCTGTTTTTTTTGGTTTTTTTTTTTTTAGATTTTTTTAAAATTTTATTTTATTTTTAAACTTTACATAATTGTATTAGTTTTGCCAAACATCAAAATGAATCCACCACAGGTATTTTGATGCCTGTCTTCACAGGGTTCTCTTCATCTGGATGTTTTTCTTCTCAGTTTTCTTTGTATACCTTCCTATCTCTCTATTCTTAATGTTCTCATTCACTTCTCATATAATTTTTCAAGACATAATTGGTAAACTATTGCATTAAATGGTTATCTTTCTTTACAATGATCTCTAATACATCCCTTGTTAAAAGATCTTTCTTAATCCCTAGACATTATTTTTATCTTCTATCTCTATCTAAATTACTTATTAGTACTCCAATGACAATATGTTTAAAACTTAATCATATTCTTAACCTATATTTCCCATTCTATTAACAGAATAAATGAAATACTTTTATCCTCTTTTATTCCATATTTTGTGAATGCCATGAAATAATAATCCTTGTCACCTGAGACCCCTCTATCTATAGCACCACTGTGAATATAGCCAGTTATCACCAAATCTTCTTCTTTTACCTCTAAAAGATTTTGTACTTTTCTTAATTCTGTCTTTGCTCAAGCTCAGCTGTGTAGCATCTTTTGGTAATATATTACTGTTACGACTTCCTCTATTATTTCTATGTCACTCTGTCATTACTTCTAGATTATTCACCATAGTACAGCAAGATAAATCTGTCTAAAGAAATAAAACATTTTAGAGGACCCAGTAATTTCCCTTGATGTCTAATGCAGTGTCATCATAGTATTCAAATATTCAGTAACAAAGGGAAAATTCAATCAATACGTTCTGTTTTCAGTGAACAAATCTTTGGCTGTTTTCTGTAATATCAGTGTGACCTATTTGATCATCCTTTCAATACTTTTGATGAATGCATATTATAAAATAGGAAATATGCCAGACACAGATGATACAAAATAAGTAGGATGTTATCTGTACCTTAGTCTGCACAAGTGAGAAACCCAGAAATGTAAACAGAAAAATCACAACACCAAATAATTGCAACTGCTGGACATTAACCTATTTTTATAGCAACAAAAACTATTGAAAATATAAAATCTCTGCATTTACCAGGTAGGATAAGGTCTACAAAGGTTTGAGCAGATTCTGAAAAACTGATTATGAGTATGATATGTTAATAAACAGGATATAGGCTTTTATGGGCAGGAGAAAAACAATATTTATCAAACTACAAGTCAAAAAATTCAACATAGCAGAGGAGTAATAAAATTCAATACACTAGGCCTGTGATGCATATAGAAGCAGAACACATTAAGACAGAATTTCAAAAGAAAGCAAAAAATTCGGCAAGGTCAGCTCCATTTCACCGATATTTTCCTACATGTATTTCAAAAGTAGATAACATTACAATTTTGATCACAAAAAATAGACATAGAGAATCATATTGTTTGTCTTTACCATGCAAATATTCTGATTTTTGTGACCCTGAATATAGTACTTTTCTAAAAAGCCTAAATAAAAGTATCTGGTAAAATCTGGTAAATTTATAAGAGATTTAAAATCAATAAGACACCACTGTTCTTATATGACACAATAGACTAGTTGGATTTAATAGATATTTTTCAAGGGCAGATGGAAAACATCTTCAGAATAGATAACAATGTAGGTCACAAAACAAGTCTAAACAAATTTAAGAGGATAGAAATTACAGTAAGTCCCCTACACACAAAACAGTTTCATTTTGCAAGGACATTCATAGGTCCAATTTTTGTAAGTCCAATGTTAGCCAAGGCACTCACCTAACACAATCAGCTATAGTACTGCACTGTAATATATCTATAATACTTTTCACATCAATAATACTTAAAGGAAAAACATAAGAAATAAAGTATTTTTAATCTTACAGTATATTACCTTGAAAAGTATAGTAGTACAGTCAACAGCTGGCATGCAGGGGCTGGCATTGAGTGAACAGGCAAGAAGAGTTACTGACCTGAGAAGAAGGGAGAAGGTGGGAGATGGCAGAGCTGAAGGATCATCAGCAATAGATAATGGAGGACCAGCTGCAATTTCACTTATGCCTGATGTTGATGAAACAAATGTTCACATCTTCTAAAGTTCACAAATTGAAGGTTCATATATAGGGGACTTACTGTATATTGAGCTTTCTTTTTTTTTTTTTTTTTTTCTTTTTTGACCACGACAGTAGGAAACTAGGAATCAGTGGCAGTTACTAAATGGGAAAAAGAACAAACGTGTAAAGACTAAACAACAAACATGTAAAGACCAAACAACATGCTCCTAAAAAAACAATTGGCCAATGAGGAAATAAAAGGAAATAAAACTGTCACTATTGAAGATGACATGATACTATATACAGAAAATCCAAAAAGGTTCCACACACAAATTATTCTAACTAATTAATGAATTCAAGATATAAGTTGCAAGATATAAAATTAATATAAAAATATATTGATTTTCTATGCACTAATAATGAACTATTAAAAACAGTAAAAGGAAAAATCCCATTTAAAATTTCATCAAAAAGAATAAAACACCTAGAAATAAAACAAGGTGAAAGACATACTCTCAAAACTATAAAACATTATTAAAGGAAATAGAAGGTGATAAAAAATGGAATGATATCTCATACTTTTGGACTGGAAGAATTATTATTATTAAAATGGCCACATGATCCAAAGTAATCTATGGATTTAATGTAATCTCTGTAAAATACCTATGACATATTTCACAGACCTAGAACAAAGAATCCTAAAATTCATATGGACCTGTGCTGCTGCTAAGTCGCTTCAGTCGTGTCCAACTCTGTGCGACCCCAAAGACCACAGCCCACCAGGCCCCGCCGTCCCTGGGATTCTCCAGGCAAGAACACTGGAGTGGGCTGCCATTTCCTCCTCCAATGCATGAAAGTGAAAAGTGAAAATGAAGTCACTCAGTCATGTCTGACTCTTCGCAACCCCATGGACTGCAGCCTACCAGGCTCCTCCGTCCATGGGATTTTCCAGGCAAGAGGACTGGAGTGGCGTCCCATCACCTTCTCCTATAAAAGACCCCAAATTGCAAAAACAATCTTGAGGAAAATGAAAAAAGCAGGAGATATAATCTTCCCACATTTTAAACTATACATGAAGTTACAGTAATAATAAAGGGTTTCCCTGATAGCTCAGTTGGTAAAGAATCCACTTGCAATGCAGGAGACCCAGGTTCACTTCCTGGGTTGGGAAGATCTGCTGGAGAAGGGATAGACTACCCACTTCAGTATTCTTGGGCTTCCTTTGTGGCTCAGCTGGTGAAGAATCTGCCTGCAATGTGGGAGACCTGGGTTCAATCCCTGGGTTGGGAATATCCCCTGGAGAAGGAAAAGGCTACCCACTCCAGTATTCTGGCCTGGAGAATCCCATGGATTGTATAGTCCATGGGGTCACAATGAGTTGGACATGACTGACTGACTCTTCATATATATAGATATATAATGGAATATTTCTCAGCCACAAAAAATAATAAATTTCACAGCAACAAGGATAAACAGAATACTGTGCTTAGTGAGACAGGTCAGAGAAAGACAAATACTGTATGATATCATTTATATGTGGAGTCTAAAAAATAATCCAAATAGATACATATAACAAAACAGAAACATACTCACAGACATAGAAAACAAACTAGTTGTTACCTGAGGGGAGAGGGGAGGAAGCAGGCCCAAATTAGGGATGCAGGATTAAGACAACAAAGTACTATGTATAAAATAGATAAGTAACTGACTAGGATATATTGTATAACACTGAGAAAAATAGCATTATCATGTAACAATGGTATTGGAGTTCAATCTGTAAAAATACAGAATCAATATGCTATATATCTGAAACTAACATAACAGTGTAAATCAACTACGATTCAACAAAAATAAAATTTCAATGAGGATTTCCTGTATTGTTTCAATTGTTACAAATACCTAAATAAACCACTGCTTCTAGAGTTAGTAATTCAACATATATCTAAAATATCAGAATAGAATAAAAATCTAGATATTTAAAGGTATTCCTTTGAATTGAAAGCTGTATTATTGAATTATAAATTTAAAAATAAACATGAAATGTATGATACTAGTTAGAATTATCAGCATATCTCAAGAGACTTTTCTTTGGTGTTGGTTAAATTTTCTGCAAATGTAATCTCTTCCTTGGGAAGTATCCTTTATGCTATGAAAGAGTTTAGGTTTGTGGTATATTTATCTGATAATCAAACTTTATTTTCTTTGTGCATAAAATACTCCTTTTTCTTTATGTAGCTCTTTAGTATGTTCTAGATGATATAACTATGAAATGTTTTTCATTTCTTTTCCTTCTCACTTCAATCAAAATATCTCAGTACTTAATATTCTCTGTCATATGCTTTTAATGCTTGTCTAAAATGCGGGGGCGGGGGGGGCACGAGAAGGCAATGGCACCCCACTCCAGTACTTTTGGCTAGAAAATCCCATGGAGGAGCCTGGTAGGCTGCAGTCCATGGGGTCACTAGAGTCGGACACGACTGAGCGACTTCACTTTCACTTTTCACTTTCATGCATTGAAGAAGGAAATGACAACCCGCTCCAGTGTTCTTGCCTGGAGAATCCCAGGGACGGGGGAGCCTGGTGGGCTGCCGTCTATGGGGTCACACAGAGTTGGACACGACTAAAGTGATGCAGCAGCAGCAGCAGCAAAATGGGGCGGGGGTGGGGGAAGCCAACTAAATTTCATAGTCATAAAAGTGAGAAAAAAATTTTTTTCAGTATGGTTAAAAAATAAAATATGAACCTATGAAAAAAGAAAGGACATAAAGTTCTCATTCTCTGTGACCGAGTTCACTTTTATTGCCAATAACAATTTTCTTAAGACTATCAAGAAACTTTTCTTTCAAGTACCCATTACGGAGTTTACCACAATGTGGTACATGTAACTTTGGGGTCATCACAGAAGACTTTCAAAGATGGGCATTTTAAATTTTCAATAGAAACATATTTGTTAAATTTTTCTAGTGCATATTTCCTTAGGGCTTCCCAGGTGGCGCCAGTGGTAAAGAACCCTCCTGCCAATGCAGGAGATGTAAGAGATGTGGGTTCTATCCCTGGATCAGGAAGATCCCCTGGAGGAGGGCACAGCAACCCACTCCAGTATTCTTGCCTGGACAGAGGAGCCTGGCAGGCTGCAGTTGATGAGATCACAAAGAGTTGGACACAACTGAATCGACTTAGCATGCATGCACACACGTATTTACTTACCTATCATGTAAGATGAAAGTGAAAGAGAGGGAAAAAGTTGGCTTAAAGCTCAACATTCAGAAAACTAAGATCATGGCATCTGGTCCCATCACTTCATGGGAAATAGATGGGAAAACAGTGGAAACATGGCAGACTTTATTTTTCTGGGCTCCAAAATCACTGCAGATGGTGATTGCAGTCATGAAATTAAAAGACGCTTACTCCTGGAAAGGCAAGTTATGACCAACCTAGATAGCATATTCAAAAGCAGAGACATGACTTTGCCAACAAAGGTCCGTCTAGTCAAGGCTATGGTTTTTCCAGTGGTCATGTATGGATGTGAGAGTTGGACTGTGAAGAAAGCTGAGCACTGAAGAACTGATGCTTTTGAACTGTGTTGTTGGAGAAGACTCTTGCCAGTCCCTTGGACCACAAGGAGATCCAACCAGCCCATTCTAAACGACACCAGTCCTGGGTGTTCATTGGAAGGACTAACGCTGAGGCTGAAACTCCAATACTTTGGCCACCTCATGCGAAGAGTTGACTCATTGGAAAAGACCCTGATACTGGGAGGGACTGGGGGCAAGAAGAGAAGGGGATGACAGAAGATGAGATGGCTGGATGGCATCACCAACTCAATGCACATGATTTTGGGTGGACTCTGGGAGTTCTTGATGGACAGGGAGGCCTGGCGTGCTGTGATTTATGGGGTCTCAAAGAGTCAGACACAACTGAGCGACTGAACTGAACTGATTATGTAATTGTTTTTCCAAATACTATCACTTAAGGTGACAGTACTTATGTAAGTTTTAAAATAAATGATAGATTTCCTTATAAAAGCAATGAAATAAGAGATAATTAAAAGGCATAAAAATAAATTGGTTTATATGTAGAAAAAGAAATCAACCCTAAATATTCACTGGAAGGACTGATGCTGACGCTGAAGCTCCAATACTTTGGCCACCTGTGTGAAGAGCCGACTCACTGGAGAAGACCCTGATGCTGGGAAAGGTTGAAGGCAAACAAAGGAAGCAGCAGAGGATGAGATGGTTACATAGCATCACCAACTCAATGAACATGAATACGAGAAAACTCCGGCAGACAGTGAAGGACAGGCAAGCCCACCGTGCTGCAGTCCATGGGGCTGCAAAGAGCTGGGCATGACTTCGTGGCCGAACAACAACAAAAACAAAGAAAAAAGTTGTAGTGTGGTGTAAAGATGACTTTTTCTGACACTGTTTATTTAAAAAGCAGAAATCAAATTCTTCAGGGACTTTTTTCCTACAGCATAGAACTCAATGGTTGTTGATTATCATCCCTGTTTGTTAACTGTGTGAAGAAACAACTTTGTTGTTAAGAGAAAAGGATATTAGCTCAAGAAATGTCTAATTTACAGATTAAATTTGCTCTGTTGGATGGTTACCTCACTTTCAATTTGGTTTGCTTATATTCTCAAGCTCTGTAACTCTGTAATCCTGAGGCACATTTTGTTCTGTTTTGATATCACAGAAGACAAGTGGACTCAGACACTTCTAACCAAATTCAAATACATTTCTTCTTGAAGGAATGTAAATTAAAAATGAGGCTGTTTCTTTGGTTTGACAGGTATGAAAACTGAACCCCAGTGAGACTAAGAGTCACAGACCATTGCCATAAACTAGTCTGAACACAGGCTTCCTAAACACAAATTTTCCTAACTAATCTAACACCATATTTACTGTGATATTTTGGGTTATGGAGAGAAAGATTAAAATCATCTTCCTAAAGCAAACATAATTATTAGGAATCGAGAAGAAAATAGTAAAATTATTAGCAGTTAAAAATATTTTTTGGACATGAATTTTTATAATAGTGGAGCTAATGCAAGGTAGATATAGACAAGTGTTTTTAAATTTAAATGAAACATCAGTGTGATAAAACTATCACAACATGCATGTCCAAGGACCTAATCCCAAGTCATTGATCTTTGAATCCAGTTGTCCTACGCACAAATTTTTTTGCCTAGTATATCTAACTCTAGGACTTATAAGCACCCATAGCTCACTAAGTCATACCACACAGCATGCATGTGTTTCAGTAAACATTTGTTTCAGTAAACTGGGATAAAATACTGAATTTTTTCAGTAAGTTATTACAAATCATCAATCTTGAAATAGGAATTTTTGAAAGAGAAAAGGGGTATTGAAGAACTATCCTAAAATAGTTACGAAGTCCATAATAGGCTTTCTTTCCTCCCCTTTTTCATTAGCCTGTGCTGTTCAATTTCTTCAAACACAGTTCAGGCACAGGAAAGTATTGCTAGACAAATTATCTGATACAATTTTATACTCTGTTTTAAAGCTGGAGGCATGTATGTAATTTGTTTCAAACAGCTCTTTGCTTTTTGGAAAGTAGAAGATAAAACATTCCTTTTAATGACAGCTTATTTGGGACTTTACTCTCCAGAGCTTTTTGTGTTTTAAATATACCTGATTGTATATAATTATGGTTTTACAGGACATTTAATACTTTCAGGCAGATTAAACTTTCTCTATAATAATGCCATTCCATTTTAATGATTAGTATGACAACATTTTGATAGGAAAACATATTTACTTTCTTAATTTTTTGCCTACTATTTTTATAAACAAGAGTTTCAACAAAATACTGTTCATCTTTCTTCAAAAAAAGGAATGATTTAACAGGGTTCCCTCCCCCCTCATTCTACAAGGAGGTAATCATTATGTTAAATATTATGTTACTAGAAACTAGTGACCTGCAACAAAAAATTATATTTTCTTTTCACAAAGAAAATTATAATGCCTCAGAACAAAAGCAGCACAGCAAAGTTTTTTTTTTTCCTAAATAAAATTTGAACTATAGCATGTAGCAAAGCAACATTTTGTTGAGTCTTTCAATAACAAGAAATCAGAAAAAGAGACAGGATGTGGGTAGACATAGGCATTTGACAAGTTAAATGTAGAAAGTCACATCTGAATGGGAATCAGGGAAAAGAAAATATTTCTCAGTACTTATCATTTCCTGAGGCTAATTGTCTCTTGTAAAAGTAGCCTTCCAGCACTTGTTTCCTTCCCAGTGTGACTTCTTTGACTCATAAAGAGAAATGGAAACTGTAAAGGCAAATTGAGATCTATTTTCAGTGGTTCTTTTGACTTCCAGGAGCATTAAATGTATTTTGCTTTACATTGAGCAGGGAACGATTTTCATTGCCTGGTAACTACATTTATTAAAAACTCAGAAAAAGAACATATTTTATTAAAATCTCAGAAAAAGAACATATTTTATTAAAAACTCAGAAAAAGAACATATGATATTGAGACAGCAAAGAAAGCATTGCACTTGCTCTGTTAGAGTGATCACAAAATTATTTACGTTAGTCATTATTATCAAAACTTTGGACATGTACAGATACAATACTTAAGAGAATACCTGCAAAAATCAAAAGTAAATATAATGTGATAAAGATTCAAAGTATAAAAAAAAAATTTTGTCCTTAATTGGAAGACATTTTATGGTCTACATTTCTAAACCATGGCTTTAAATTCGGCTGACTCTTGTTTGAAAGTCACACGTTTCTAGGTTATTTTTCACACATAAACATAAACTCAAGCAAACATGCATATACACAGATGTTACATATACACAGACATACACATGCACGTTGTCTTCTGTTTGAATTCAGATTTAATGTATTCCACAGGCTTGAATAGCACATCACAGAATTTCTGACAAAATATTTTCATCTTGTCAGAAGAAACTTATCCCTTAGGCCATTTTCATTTTCTTTGTCAATAAATTAAATGAGGAAGGTGAACATCTTTAAAGAGACTAGAATTACCTCCAGGTTAAGGATGACACTTGTAGAAAGACAAGATTTAAACAATTTAGAAAGAGATTTGTAAAAAAGAGTCAATTTGTTTACACAAGCTTGATGCACATTTTCTTCTAAAAAGCTAAATGTTTCTAGAATGGAATATCCTCTCCACATCCTAATGAATACTTTCTGTGATATTTCACACTCTTCCTGTGAAAATCAACATCAGAACATGGGACACTCTAGGTGATCAGGGATATAAGGTTAATGTTTGGCAAAATAGCACCATCTTGGAGAATTTGAGAATATCTTAGGTACATTATTATTTCACTAACCTCCCCAGGAAATATTTTCAGGAGATAAAGTGTAATCAGTTCAGTTTAGTAGCTCAGTCATGTCCAGCTGTTTGTGACCCCATGGACTGCAGCGTGACAGGTTTCCCTGTCCATCACCAACTCCCAGAGTTTACTCAAACTCATGTCTATCGAGTTGATGATGCTATCCAATCATCTCATCCTCTGTTGTCCCCTTCCCCTCCTGCCTTCAATATTTGCCAACATCAGGTTCTTTTCAAATGAGTCAGCTCTTCGCATCAGGTGGCCAAAGTATCGGAGTTCCAGCTTTAGCAACAGTCTTTCCAATGAATATTTAGGACTGATTTCCTTTAGGATTGACTGGTTTCATCTCCTTGCAGTCCAAGGGACTCTCAAGAGTCTTCTCCAACACCACAGTTCAAAAGCATCAATTCTTCGGTGCTCAGCTTTCTTCACAGTCCAACTCTCACATCCATACGTGACCACTGGAAAAACCATAGCCTTAACTAGATGGACCTTTGTGGCAAAGTAATGTCTCTGATTTTTAATATGTATCTAGGTTGGTCATAACTTTCCTTCCAAGGAGTAAGTGTCTTTTAATTTCATGGCTGCAATCACCATCTGCAGTGATTTTGGAGCCCAAAAAATAAAGTCTGACACTGTTTCCCCATCTATTTCCCATGAAGTGATGGGACCAGATGCCATGATCTTCGTTTTCTGAATGTTCAGTTTAAGCCAACGTTTTCACTCTCCTCTTTCACTTTCATCACTAAGCTCTTAATTCTTCTTTGCTTTCTGCCATATGGATGATGTTATCTGGATATTTGAGGTTATTGATATTTCTGTCAGCAATCTTGATTCCAGCTTGTGCTTAATCCAGCCCAGCATTTCACATGATGTACTCTGCATAGAAGTTAAATAAGCAAGGTGACAATATATAGCCTTGACATACTCCTTTCCCAATTTGGAAACAATCTTTTGTTCCATGTCCAGTTCTAACTGTTGCTTCTTGACCTGCATACAGATTTCTCAGGAGGCAGGTAAAGTGGTCTGACATTCCCATCTCTTTAAGAATATTCCACAGTTTGCGTGATACACACAGTCAAAGGCTTTGGCATAGTCACTAAAGCAGAAATAGATATTTTTCTGGAACTCTCTTTCTTTTTCAATGATCCAGCAGATGTTGGCAATTTGATCTCTGGTTCCTCTGCCTTTTCTAAATACAACTTGAACATCTGGAAGTTTATGGTTCACATATTTTTGAAGCCTGGCTTGGAGAATTTTGAACATTACTTTGCTAGCTTGTGATATGAGTGCAACTGTGCGGTCATTTGAACATTCTTTGACATTACCTTTCTTTGGGATTGGAGTGAAAACTGACATTTTCCAGTCCTGTGGCCACTGCTGAGTTTTCCATATTTGTTGGCATATTGAGTGCAGAACTTTCACAGCATCATCTTTTAGGATTTGAAATAGCTCCACTGGAATTCCATCACCTCCACTAGCTTTGTTTGTAGTGATGCTTCCTAAGGACCACTTGATTTCTCATTGCAAGATGTCTGGCTCTAGGTAGGTGATCACAGCATTTTGGTTATTTGGGTTATGAAGATTTTTTTTTTTTTGTATAGTTCTTCTGTGTATTGTTACCACCTCTTCTTAATATCTTCTGCTTCTGTTAGGTCCATACCATTTCTGTCCTTTATTGTGCCCATCTTTGCATGAAATGTTCCCTTGGTATCTCTAATTTTATTGAAGAGATCTCCAGTCTTTCCCATTCTCTTGTTTTCCTCTATTTCTTTGCATTGATCACTGAGTAAGTCTTTCTTATCTCTCTCCTTTCTATTCTTTGGAACTCTTCATTCAGATGAGTATATCTTTCCTTTTCTCCTTTGCTTGTTGCTTCTCTTCTTTTCTCAGCCATTTGTAAGGCCTCCTCAGGCAACCATTTTGATTTTTTGCATTTCTTTTTCTTGGGGATGGTCTTGATCCCTGTCTCCTGTACAATGTCACAAACCTCCATCCATAGTTCTTCAGGAACTGTGTCTATCAGATCTAACCCCTTGAATCTGTTTTTCACTTCCACTGTATAATGTTTAGGGAATTGATTTAGGTCATACCTGAATGGTCTAGTGGGTTTCCATACTTTCTTCAATTTAAGTCTGAATTTGGCAATATGGAGTTCATGATCTGAGCCACAGTCAGCTCCCAGTCTTGATTTTGCTGACTGTATAGGGCTTCTCTATCTTCAGCTGTAAAAAATATAATCAATCTGATTTCAGTGTTGAACATCTGGTGATGTCCATGTGTTGTTGGATCAGGGTGTTTGTTATAAACAGTGTGTTCTCTTGGCAAAACTCTGTTGGCTGTTTTGCTGCTTCATTTTGTACTCCAAAGCCAAATTTGCTTGTTACTCCAGGTATCTCTTGACTTCCTACTTTTGCATTCCAGTCCTCTATAATGAAAAGTACTTCTTTTGGGGGTGTTAGTTCTGGAAGCTCTTGTAGGTCTTCATAGAACCATTTAACTTCAGCTTCTTCAGCATTACTAGTCGGGGAATAGACTTGGATTATTGTGATATTGAATGGTTTGCCTTGAAAATGAACAAAGACCATTCTGTCCTTTTTGAGATTGCATCCAGTACTGCATTTTAGACACTTTTGTTGACAATGAGGGCTACTTCTTTTTTTTCTCAGGTAATACTGTCCACAATAGTAGATATAATGGTCATCTGAGTTAAATTCACCCATTTCGGTCCATTTTAGTTCACTGATTCCTAAAATGTTGATGTTCACTCTTGCCATCTCTGTTTGACCACTTTCAATTTACCTTGGTTCATGGACCTAACATTCCAGGTTCCTATGTAATATTGCTCTTTACAGCATCGGACTTTACTTCAATCACCAGTCACATCCACAACTGGGTGTTGCTTTTGCTTTGGTTCTATCCCTTCATTCTTTCTAGAGTTATTTCTCCACTGATTTCCAGTAGCATATTGGACACCTGCTGACCTGGGGAGTTCATGTTTCAGTTTCCTATCTTTTTGCCTTTTCATACTGTTTGTGGTTCTCAAGGCAAGAATACTGAAGGCCATTCCCTTCTCCAGTGGACCACATTTTGTCAGAACTCTCCACCACGACCCATCTGTCTTGAGTGGCCCTACACAGCATGGGTCATATTTCCTTTGAGTTCGACAAGGCTGTGGTCCATAAGTTGTAATAGATTCTCTCAAGAAGAAGAAGACAGTGATATTGTGATTTTAGACAATAGGGAAATCATTCTGAGGCACCAAAAGCTGCCTTTGAGTAAGATGAAAATAATAATGTTTGCTTTCTAAGATTATATGAAAAATTACTGTAAAAGTGATTGAAGAGTAGTTATCAATAAATAAAAGCAACCATTTTTAAATAATGGCATTCATTAACAAGTGCAAGACAGAGCTTGGGTTTTGCTATTAAAGTACAGAAGATGTTCACCAAACCCAAACAAATATATCAAGGTGTCTATGAAGACCTTCTCCAAGAAGGATCAGCCTCTTCATCTGAGTCGTGAAGGAAGAACAGGATTTAGTTTCATGAAGGATGAATGATTCGGACATAAAGAAATGTCTGAGCAAAAGCAAAGTCTGTACTTTGATGCTGTGTTCAGGGATGATAAATAGTTCAAGATGTGCCAGACACAATGCTTGCATACGCAGACATGAAAATATAGGAATATCATTATGATTCATTGCAATTGATTTATTATGGTTTGGTTTCCCTTAGTAGATTCTGATTTCACTGAGAGCAGCGGTTAAGTATCTGAGGATCTCCTGGCACCTTTTCAGGACAATAATGATTTGTTGAGTGAACAGAAAAAAGTAAGATTCAGTCACCGCTCTGCAGAATGCATGTGGTGTGGAAGAGGATGACGAGTGGTATCAGGTAGGTAAACTATTCATTTCAATGCAGGGAGATGAAAGAGGTATGTGCAAATGTACTGTGGAAGCAAAGAGGAAGATGTGATTATCTGTGTGGGAAGAAACAGAAGGCTATTGGGCAGGCAGAGTGGAACTTGGAACACCCAATGATGGGTTATGTGATGCCAGTGCTTGCTCACAGAGCTGATGAGGGAAGAAGACAGTGAGCAGGGCTGGCAACTTTGAGGGCAGAAAGCCACAAGAGAAAACACAAGTGACGAGTCTAGATGGTACAGCAGAGCCCTGTTGCTGCTGTTATCCAGCTGATGCCAAGTCATCCCTGTCTCCCAATCAGAAAAATCTATTTATGCATAAGAACAAGTAAACAAAGACTTGGAGACAATGGTAGAAGCCTTGTCACAAGTACTTCTAAGAGAGGAGAGAAGTGGTGGGAATTCCTAACCTATGGGTATATTCATAGAAAAAATATAAGACCCAGTGAATATCAGCTTGCCTTTATGGTAGAATCTCCCACCACTGCTTCTACATGGATAGGTTGAAGGACTTACAATAAATACCTCACAACACTATTAAACACATAAATGTCCTTTTCATTGTTTCAAAAATGTTAGCCCTCTCTCACCAATAGATTATGACCTCTTGGAGACAGTAAATTGTACCACATACATTTTCAGGTTATAGTGAATACCATGATATTCTACCTAGTTCCCTGTCCCTGAGGTCAATGCACCTAACTTCAGCAGCTAAGAATACTGTCAGCTGATGACTTGTGCTATGTGCTGCTCACAGGGAATTACCACTGGCCACAGGGAACAGCCTTGTATAAAGTTATTGCCTTGCACAGCGTTCAGTCTGAAGACAGTGAGTGACTGATGTAGGGATACAAGTTCCAGTTCCTTTGTCTCAATTTGGAAAAATTCTGAAACAGCAGCTAGATCCAGAGCTCTCCACAAAACGGATAAGGTCTGACTTGCAAACACACAATGGGATAAATTTTTTCTCTGTCCAGTTGTGTCTCTCTCAGTTCCTTAGAGGTGAGTCCACCTAGACCACTCTTCAGTAAATCCTCTGGCACAACTCTATCTCACAGATCATTTCCAAGCAACACAATTTAAGACGGCCACCAGCAACAGTGGCTCTAGGAAAGTGAAAGTGAAGTTGTTCAGTCGTGTCCGACTCTTTGCAACCCCATGGACTGTAGCCCACCAGGCTCCTCCATCCATGGGATTTTCCAAGCAAGAAAACTGGAGTGGGGTGCCATTTCCTTCTCCGGGGGATCCTCCCAATCCAGGGTTCGAACCCGGGTCTCCCGCACAGCAGGCAGACACTTTACCATTTAAGGCTTCCCAGGGAAGCCTAAGGGTCTAGGAAGCACACTTTAACATGAGATTTTGCAAATGGTTTACTTGCCAGCTAGCTTGCACTGAGATTAAGTACTACTACTCTCAGTAAATGGTAATAAGTAGAGTATGAATAGCCTCTGATATAACAATGAAGTTATTAAAAATTCCACCAGTGGTTAACCAGAGTGGGACATCAGTGGAAGGGCTGCCCTTGCTGGTAGGATATGTTTGTGACTGGAAAAGCATGACAAGATGGTTAATGATAAATAACACAAAGGTGAGTAAGTGCTGCTGACTCCACTGATTTGTCAAAAACAGGTAGCGACAGGGCTAGGATGATTTATAATCAATTCAAGGCACAATGTGAAAGCCAGTGTCTCCTTGGTAACATTTATGGAGACCCTGACCATTTATATCTGAAAGGTAGGCAAAGCAGAGGAGCAGGTGTAGGACTTAACTACAATAGAAGAGCTTCAGAAAATATTAAATTCTCAATCTCAGGAGTTTCTCTAAGCCAAGGTTAATGCCATAATAGGAAAGCAAGACCCTCATGTTGACGTGAGGAAATCTAGTTAAGTATAGCTTTGAAACTTGAGATCCTAGATGCCTCTGAACCCACTAAATTTACCAATGTGGCCCTTCACTCTTTGGTGCTAGAAGATTATAATGCTCCATGCTGGCAGACGCTGCGGCCTCAAGTGAGACAGGGACCTTACAAAACAAATCTCCTCCTGACAATCCAACAAATAATCAGGGTTAAATCCCAATACAGCTCAGCTTCGCAGTATAAAAGAGAGTGTACAGTGAAGAATCTGCAACATGTAGACATCATATGCTGCCAATAACTGAGAATATAAGTAATACTGGAATATGAAGTGTGATACATAAATCTGATACATTAGAGTTTATCAGCACAGAAGTAGTCTCTCATAAAAAAGGTTTAACAGTCTGGTATGAACCCAAGGGTACAGAGCAGAAACGCTGCTAGGAAGGCTGTTAGAACCCTGAAGGAAAATGATGGAAATAGAAATGTTAGAACTGTGTTTAATTTGTTCTGCCTCATCTATGTTTAAAAAGTAATCAGATCATTTGAATAAAAATTGGATCATGCAAGTGTAATGTCTTAAATAGCATTATACTACCAGTATTGCCTATCGCCCTCACAACAAAATAAGTTCTCAGTAAGTGTAAGCAGATAGCCTAGGGGCTTCTGGAGAAAGAGAACCAGGCAAGGCTTTCTTGACATAAGAGAAGCCATTTTTGGCCTAGAAGCCATGCTATGATCTAAGTCTGGCCACTGTGCTTGCCCTTGAATAGGTCTCAGTAATCAGTTGTCTCAAAGGAACCAAAAGAATGCAGGAAAAACAGTCAAAAACCAACAGTTCCTCCTCAAGGGATATGCATAGTAATCTGATACAGTCTTCAGGAACTAAGACCCCCACCCAGGGGGAGGACGGAGTGGTGATATTAAACCCCCAGACCTCAATCGACTAAAGCCTGGATTCTTTAGTCCTTGACCCCAGCTCTATGCTGAACTCTCCTCTGCTTCACGAATATGTGTGTACCCTTAGCTGAAAACTTCCCCAATCTGGCTGCTCCAAGAACACTGCTTTGGGAAGGATCCTTGGTGTCCTCCTCCCTACTTGCTGAAAATAATAAATCTCTCCTTCTGTCATTCGTTGGCTTGGTTCTGTCTTTTGGCTTGACACACCCTAAGAGGCGAAACTCAATTTCTTGAAAGAATAACTTTAAAAATCAATATTAAAAAGAAAGTTTTTGTTTATATTTATTTTCAACTCTAACTCTTTCTGCTTTCATATTTTCAAAACATGTTCATTTTCACATAGGTCATTATGTCAGTAAATGATAAGAAGCTTTATGAAAAAACAATAAATCATATTTTATTAAATTTCTTGATATAAAGGAACTCAATAATTTTTAAAAAAACATACTTGCTGAGTTTATTCTTTATAGTCTACTTTATCTTAAAAAATGATTAAATTGGATGTCACTGAAAAACCAGAATGGCATTTAATATACTTTGATCTATTAGTGTGTAGAATCTACCATTAATCTTCAAATACAGAAGTATGTGTGATTAAGCTTTACTTTATTACATTTTAAATTATATTACAATTTTAATTTTTATTATATTACATTTAATATACTACAACTCTAAATTTGGCAACTCTAAATTTTTCTCATAATTTATATTTGCAAGTTCTCCATTTATTCTGATAGCATGGAATTTTACTTTTCTTAGATGATAAAATCTAGAAAATAGACAAAATGTTTTCTATATTACCTTGGTTTCTGACAATTTTAAAGTCAAACTTTGTACTCAGTTGCTGCTTCTAGCTTCTATCTATATATTCTGGCATAAGTACTATATTTGATTTGATATGACTCATCATACTTTAGCTTTATTCTAATGATTTATTATATAAAGTATCTCAGAAGTTTCTTGGATTTAGGTGGGTTATGAATAAGAAAGGAAAAGGAATCAATCACTGCTTATTTCCTCTGAACAATTGTCTCTATTACAAAAATTAATATCAAAAATTTGGATCAGTATAGCTACATCATGCAGCAAAGATTGAAGGGGTTTTATGAAGAGAAAACATGTTTCAGTTTAACCCCTTTAATAAATTATAATGTGATTGTTTAATGAGCATATTTGCTTCAATGGTACAATTTCCTAACTACCAGTTCTGTTGTGTCATTACCTTGATAGCTCTCAATATATGTTTGAATTATTCAACCTTGCCTCTGAAGGTCAAAATTCTGTCTTAGAGTTGACTGTTGCAACTTGCCATGTACCCCTCTTCTGCTTCAGTAAAATTTTGTAGTCCCTCCTATTTTTCAGTAGGGTAAAATTGCAGGAAATAAGTTGCTCTAGTTATTTAGCCATGGAGGAGTTTACTCCAAGAAATCAGATGCTTATATATTTGTTAGAAATATTGCAAAGGTGGGCTAGAAGCTAGATCTCCAGCAAAACCTCCCAGGACGAACAATGTGTAAGGTTTTCTAGAAAAAAAATGGTTAATTTCTGTCACAAATACAAAAATAGAAAACAGGATTTCAGTCTCTAAAGATGCTTTGGTCTAGGAATCAGGAGACAGATATAACGCCTCCTCAGTGCGCCAAATTAAAATACTGAGCGGTGCTGTGGAGACTGCCCACTTCTCCACAATGGAACTTAAGAACAGACCTAGCTAAATGTACAGGAAGATAACCTTTGCTCCTTTCAGTCTTTCAAATCTTGTATGAACATGACAATCAACATAGAAACACTAACTCTACAGGGGACTAGAGAAAAGGTAATAGTGGTTGTTTTATGTAGTTTTTACACTTCCTGGCTCCACAGGCCAGTAAGTCATGCAAGGAGGACAATGGGAACAGATGCTGATGGCCCATTCACCATTCCCCTCCACCCATACAGCCGGCCCATGCTGGCAGTTGTTGAGCCAACTGTCTAATAATTATAGTGATTATAATCATGGTTTGCCCTCTTTGATTTATGCATGATATACGTGTGTTCATCTTTTCCGTCAAACAAGATATATCGGTTCTAAGCCACACATATTGGTAATGAAAGAAATAAAGAAAGGTGCTAAGAAAAGAATATATATATAATGGAAAGTGTATCTGCCGGGAAGAAGAGATAAAAGAAAGTCAAGCCATCGTGTCAGTAGGGAAAAGATAGTATTTTCCATAAATGGAGCTGCATCAGTTGTATATCTATAAAGAAAAACAAAATTGTATTTGACCCTTGCTTATACCAGGTATAAAAATCAATCCCAGATGAATTGAAGATCTAAATTGTGTGACAGGCAAACAATAAAGCTTTTGGAAGAAAATAAAAGAGAATGACCTTGAGTAAGGCTAAGTTGTCATAAACAAGACACAAATGAAATAAAACCATAAAGACTGGAATACACCAAAACCATGGACTTTTGCTTATCAAAAGATGACATTAAAATAATGAAAAAGCAAGCAATAGAATGAGAAATGGCATCACTAGATACATATATCTTAAGAATTGATTTATATCCAGAATATATTTTTTTAAAATATAAGAATAAGTGTGGAACACACACACACAAAAGAAAATGCATATTGTTAATAATCATGTAAAAATGAGCAACTTACTCAGAGAAATACATATTACAGAGAAATATATCACAATTTGATATCACTAAATAATCTTCAGAATTGCTCAAATAACAAAAGACAGAGGTGAAGATGTGGAACACAGAAATTTCCATAAACTACTCTTGGAATTGACAATTATTTCAGTCACTTTAGAAAAGTGTGTGGTGATATCTGTTAACTGAATATATAGTGCTTATGAAGCAGCAGTGTTACTCATAGATATATACTTAACAAGAATACATGCATGTGTTGATCAAAAGACATGTGCCCACGAATAAGAATGAAATTCCTCAGCTCCTCACTACATTATGTGTGAATCTCACAAGCATAATATTGAGAGAAAGAAGTCAGGGGGAATAAATGTATATTATATACTTCCAAGACAAGACTTATACCAAGGCAAGACTAATTTATAATGTAAGAAATTTAGATACTCATTTTGTAAATGGTATGAGTGGGAGTAACTGGAAAGCAACAGGCTGAGGGGTGAGCAGTTCCAGAATGCTGGTGTATTCAGTTTCTTAAATGGGTACCTTGTAAATGAGAGCATAAGTTTTTGTGGTATATATATGTGTGTGGTGGTTGGTGGTTTAGTCGCTAAGCCATGTCCAGCTCTTGCAACTTCATGGACTGTAGCCTGCCAGGCTCCTCTGTCCATTAAATTCTCCAGGCAGAAATACTGGAGTGGGTTGCCATTTTCTTCTCCAGGGGATCTTCTCAACCCAGGAGTTGAACCTGGGTGTCCTGCATTGCAGGACAGATTCATTACCAACTGAGCTACAAGGGAAGCCCATATATATGTATGTATGTGTGTATATATGCTTTTTTATGTGTATACACACACACAAACACATATAAATAAAAGCTATTTAAAAAGTCATTTCAGTCTTCATGCCCACACATGTTGGAATTAAGTTGTGGATAGAACTAAGGCTCTGGAAGGGCATATAGAGGAAGACAGTTTCAACATAATTTCGTGGCTAAGTTGGTTTGAGCAAGTATTAACAGTTCTTCATATGATGGTGTAGCTATGAAGATATTCTGAACCCTAAGATCCTCAGTTGGGTTTTCTGAGATTAGAGGCAAAAATTCCAAACCATAAAATCAGAATTGAATTGATGAGAAGTAGGCATAGGGGACAAAAGTCTTTTGATATGCCTGTAACAAACGAAAACAGATTTCAGGCATCTTACTAATATTGTAGAGGACAGACATCTTGATAGATTATAAATGGGCATTAACCACATTGGTTGTGTTTTATTTTAATGAACATAAAATATTTATACATGATTTTATGATTCACTTGTGACCTTTAGTGTTTTAACTTACTCTTCAAGTGCAAATGATCTTACTGTAAAAGTCTTTAGAAGAATAACTCTAAAAGCTTAAGAATAGGAAATATTGCATACTTTCTCATAGTTATGTTAGATCATTCACTAAAAAGTGGCCAATGAGGTTATATGAGAACTATCAATAATAATCAATGGAATACATTAAGCAATTGAATTTGGAAGGGAGAAACCACAGATGTAATGGTACTTATTTGAAGATGAGAAAGGGAAAGCAGTAATTTTGCAAAGATGCATTGAATGTCTACAATGAGTTAAGCACAATTCTAGTATTTGGAATTAATCAGGGAATAAAAAAAAAGATTTCCCCAAGTAAAAAGTTTCCATTCTTTCAAGATGGTATAGTGGTGAGGTATAAACTTCTTTGCTAGACTCCCTAGATGTAAATGCTAGTTCTATTACCTAATAGCTGTGAAACTTTGAGGAAATCACTTAATCTTGCTTTGCCTAAGCTTACTCATCTGAAAAGTGGGAATAATGATGGTACTTACATCATCAGGTAGCTGTGAGGACCAGAGAATTTATTTCCTGTGAAGTATTTAGCATGTATTTCACAGCTGGTAGACATTCTAAGTGATTTCAATAATTATTATTTTATTGGATAATTTTAATAACTGCTATTTTTTCATACTGTTCATGGGGTTCTTCACTATTGGGAGATAGAGAAGGACAGGGAAGCTTGTTTTGCCACAGTCTACGGGGTTGCAAAAAGTCGGACACAACTGAGTGACTGAATAACAACTGCTCTTAATTTAAAATGCTCATAACATTTTGGAATCTCAATCTCTTTTGTGAATCTGAGGAACTTATTCACGTGAACACCAGATAATAGTAACTGAGACAACTGAACACATATGTTCAAGGGTGGGGAAAGCTCCCTGATGACTATTTTATATTCACAGATCCCGTATCAGGAATCTTCACTCAAAAAATGTCAAGCAATATATTGCAAACTGTAGCTCCCCCGCCAGACTCCACCCAGGTGGCTCACTGGTTAAGAATCCACCTGCCAAGCAGGAGATGCAGGCTGGATCCCTGGGTCAGGAAGATATCCTGGAGATGGAAATGGCAACCCTTTCCAGTATTCATGCCTGGAAAATCCCATGGACAGAGGAGCCTGGTGAGTTCCAGTCTGTGGGGTCACAAAAAGAACTGGACACTACTTGTGATGAAGTAACAATTAAATTCAGCAATCAAAAACACCCTCAGCGTTGCTCTTGTAACTTGGATGATGCCACCAGCTTGTCAATGGAATCATAAGCTAAAATTAACACAAATTTTCTCATATTATCTAATCATTTTATTTGTTCTGGAGTCCCTGTTAGTCCTATGTTTCCTTTTTATGTTTATCACAAGAAAAAAACCGCTAGCAGAAAGAAATTGTATTTTTCATTTGTTAAAAAGTTAAACTATGTATATAATCCACCATGTAGTTCTTTGCCTTGCCTTCTAAAGAGCTTAAGTTTATTGTATCACTTGGTAGAAACAAATAGCTTATTTCAATTTTTAAAATATTATTTACTTTTTCATAGGAAGTTTATTTTAAAGAAACTATTTTGTTATATACCTGTTAATCTTTAAGTTGCTTCAACTCTTTCTTAAAGTATTTGTAATTTATATGTAAACTGAAAACAAATGAAATAGACCAATAGAGTAAACATCATGGATTTTAGAGTCAGACATCAGATTTGAGAGCTGGTCAATCTTTTAAAATGTCATTGGACGAATTGCCCAATTTCTCTGAATGTCAATTTGATTATCTATAACATGAGACTTGGCAGCAGCAGAAGCAGCATCTACCTTATAAGTTGTATATGAAAAGATAATGTGATAATTTATTATATTTATTCACAATGTACCATATACTCTGCTACATTCTGTTTTTTAAAAGACAGATATCCAGCTCCTAAAGAACTTAGTGGCCTAGGGATAATATAAATATACAGTTGCTTAGCATGAAACTAGTACCTAAAAATAGCTCCTTATATTAGCTCCTTTCTTTTTTCCTACCCTTGATTCAAAAGAATCTGTTTTCCAATGTAGGCTCCTGCCAACAGAAAAGCATCAGTCTCTGGTTTCTTCCATATCAACAGAAATGGCACCTGGCTGACAGCACAACAGTCCAGATCCAGAAAGACCAAGAATTGAGATAAACATTCCATGTAGGACAGAAAATCCAATATGGTAGATATATTTAGCAAGCAAAAGTCCATCAGTTCAGGAAACCAGAAAATTACGATCTGGAAGTTCCAGCACATTATTCCAGCCACAGGAAACAAAGTTCAGGGATTGTACTCTACTCCCGACAGAGAATCACTATAAACAAATTCCATAACCAAACAAAAACCTCTGTTTTAGAAATCTAGAAAACCCAGCAGAAAACAAGAGGAAGACCTGTATGTGACATATTAAGACAGAGATTTAGTTTCCAGAACTGGGATAAAATCAATGCCACAGCCAGAAACAGAACACAATCCCTAAGTGTTTAATCATTTCCAATAATTATCTGGAATAAGGCCTTTTTCTTGTAGGCTTCTCTATGTCACCCAGTGATGTACATCTCCAACTTGGCCTTATAGAAAGCTTCTGTTCTTGGTTACATGTAGGCTGGGGCTGGAAAATGAAGCTCACTAATGCTGATGCTCATCAAAAGTTCTTAGTGAATTGCCTGGATGCTCATTCTTATCACTGGCAACAAATTGGCTCAAAGCTGAAAAACCTCAATTCATTTTTCAAGAATTACAGCACGTCTTGGATTTGAGAGGATGAGTAACTTGTTATCAACCTACTTGCCAGATCCTTTGGCAGCCTACCATGGGAGAATCACATAACCCAGGAATTATGGAAAATTAGGTCTGCTCTTTAAGGACAGGTTATCCTGGGCATTTACTCTGATTTCAGGGCCCTTAGTAGCATAGGTCTAGCTCATAGCACAATGGTTTTACAGACTCTCACATAAAGAGAGTCTGTAAGGCAAAAAACCTGTAGGTTTATGCCTAAGAAATGTATGGAGGGAGGTCTGCTCATACTGCAAGTAAAAGATATCTCAACTTGTTCAGATGCTTTGGCTATAATACTCAGAGGGGAAAAATACACACCACACACACACACTTACATATATATATATATATAGTTGTTTCTTCAGTTGCTAAGTCTTGTCCAACTATTTGCGACCCCATGGACTGTAGCCCACCAGGCTCCTCTGTCCATGGAATTCTCCAGGCAGGAATACTGGAGTGGGTTACATTCCCTTCTCCAGGGGATCTTCCCAACCCCGGGGTCAAACTTGAGTCTCTTATGTCTCCTGCATTGCAGGTGTGTTCTTTACCACTAGCACCACCTGGGAAGCCCTTACACACACACACATATATAAATACATATATACACACACATGTTTAACAATGACATCAACTTGTGGGAAGATATAATTGTCCAGGCCTTTCAAATTTGTACAGTTTGGCATCCCTTTGGTAAAGAGGAAAAAGAGGTGACATTCTTTCTGTCTTAATAAGCCATGTTCCTATTGAAGATCGGGCTGTCTGAAATCATGAAATTTATAAGTCTTTGATTTGGAAAGACTGAGACTTTGAAAAAGATAAAGGTGATGGAGACCAATGCTTCTGGTAATGAGGTGATAGCTTTGACAGCAGGGTTCATAAAGTTTTAAAAATAAAATAAAATTTAAAAAAATAAATAAAGATAAATGAGGAGTAGGAACTTTCATAGTGTTTCAGTGTTCCAGGAACCGGATAAAGCTGGGGCTCCTTTCCACATAGGATCCCTGAGATGCCAGGAGTCTGGATGAGGTTTCTAGAGGAAACTGGGGACTTCCTGTGGCATCTAAGGAATGAAACTATGGAAGAGTAACATCCTTTGAACAGAGCATAGGATACATTTTTCACGAATGCTTTGTCATGTAACTCCTGCCCTCTGCGATGCACTCATCGTTTTTTCTTCAGTTGGCTGAGACTTAGCCTGTTTCTCGGTTCCACTGTCCTGTTTCTTTCAGCCTCTCATTGTAGCTATCAGAGGTAATGAATGTTTTGACAAAAATAAAATTTGCTTTTGTTCTTATAAGTTGTGGAACTTAGTACTTCTGCCAAGACCTCATTTTAGAGGTTGAGATGATTTGTACAAATGAGACATAAGGTTAAGAGTCTCCTCATTTTTCAGTTTTACAGAGTTTCCACATAAAACCTCTCTAGGAGGGGAGATTTTACAGATTAAAGCCATTGGAAACATTTTCTCTATGAAACTGAAGTCAATAAAACCATTTTTCTTTATATCACTCTATATTTGGTTCTCTATTCACACTGTATATATTTCTAATTTGAATAAGTTAATGAATTAAACATTATAAGATTTGTTTTTATATACAAAACAGAAAATGAAATACTATCAATAGAAGCATTACAAACACGTCCTTCCTACATAAAAAATGGGATAGAAGTTTAGTAAAACTGTAGTCCTGCACCCCCACCATTAGCATGGATGTGTGTCTACTATAGCACCGTTTGCTTAGTTTGTTGCAGAGGCAAAACCACAATATCAGGGGATGTAAAAATCAAGAAATGACCTTCTCTCCTTCTAATCTCTCTCTCTGTGTTATACTTTGTCAAATACAATCATTCTGCAAAGGCCTGAGAAAAATCAAGTGAGTTTTCTTACCCTTGCAGTCAAAAGAGCACAGAGCTTTAATAGCATAAAGATTAGTCACATATTTGCTCTCCTTAAAAATTTTCAAATATGGTTTCTTTTAGGATGACTACCAGACTTGCAGTAAAAGGAACTCAGAAGATAATATTTTTATAATAAAATAACATGAACTCTAATAGAGTCACATTAGGTTGAGTTTTTACTGAAGTAATAAATCTCAAATATTAATGTTTCTCTGTGAATTAAATAAAATTCAGCCTTTTATGAGCTGCTTTTATAGCCCTGTGACCTGCACTTTTGCATGGATGTTTCTTTCCAGCTAAATAATAAGCTCCTGGATGTCTGGAGCCAAGTCTTTTTTTTATTGCTGCATTTCCATTTCCTGACCCCTAACCTTAAACACAAGCTAACAGTAAATGAACATTAGTTAAATAAATGAAAAAGTAGGTAGGTAAATGAATGGATATATGCAGTTAGTGGGCACAGACTTTTACATTTGTCTTAATTGCTCGTTTTAGAATCAGAATACTTTAGAAAAGCCATTGAATGATTGCCATACCACATTACTAAAGCAGATGCCATGATCAGTAAAATATCACCACTAATGTATTTAGATGTAGAAAGTAAGACTTTGTTAGGAAGATTCATTTGTGAAACTTCAGAATAATATCTAATTGTAGCTTGCTAATGCCCAGTAGACCCATGAAAAGATGCTTAATATTGCTAATTACTAGACAGACATAAATCAAAATTACAGTGGGGTACCCCTCGCACTGGTCAGAATCACCATCATTAAAAAGTCTATAAATAGCAAATGCTAGGGAAGGTATAGAGAAAAGGCAATTCTCCTACACAGTTGGTGGGAATGGAAATTGGTGTAACCACTATGGAAAACAGTATGGAGGTTCCATAAAAAACTAGAGAGTTGTCATACAATCCAGAAATCCCAATTCTGGGCATATATCTGGAGAAAATAATAATTCAAAAAGATACATACTCCCCAACATTCATAGCAGCACTGTTTACAATAGCCAAGACATGGAAACACCCTAATTGTCCATCAACAGATGAACGGATAAAGAAGAAACGGTACATATGCACAATGGAATATTACTCAGCCATTTAAAAAGAACAAAATAGTGCCATTTGCAGCAACATGGATAGACTTAGAGACTGTCATACTAAGTCGGAAGGGGAAAGACAAATGCCACTATGACCTCACTTATGTGTAGACTCTATGACGCAAATGAATTTACTTACAAAACAGAAATAGACTCACAGACATAGAAAACAAGCTAATGGTTTCCAAAGGGAAAAGGGGACAAAGAAGTGATAAATTAGGAGTTTGGGATTATTAGATACAAACTACTATATATAAAATAAACAGCAAGGTCCTACTGTATATACAGGAACTATTCAGTATCCTGTAACAAAGCATGATAGAAAAGAATATGAAAAAGCATAAATATGTTTATGCAAAACTGAATCAGTTTGCTCTACATCAGAAATGAACACAACAGTGTAAACCAACTATAGTTTTTAATTAGAAAAATAATGTTAGGCAGTTCACTTATGTCCTATAGTTATATCATGTGTAGCATGGCAGTTGGCTAAGACGAACACCCCATCATTCTAGGCTCAGATTATGACTGAGAAAGCTGGTCCATTTACCAGGCAATAAGTCAATTAAGCCCTTAATGATTCAGAAGATCTGTTCAAAAGATAAGTCAATCTTGTAAATTAATCAACAAAAGGTAATAGGCACTTAAGCTCTTCAAACTAAAAACTCAGCCATTGGAACACAAGCTATTCTCTCTCACAGTAAACAAGGAATTGAACATGTTAATTCAAGTTCTGTGTCTCCTTACATAGTATATGAAGTATATAGAACAATAACTGGGTTCAAATGATCAGTCAACGAGAAGGGCTGAGGCATGAAAAATAAACACATTCCCTCCCAGATAATTAGCTTTCTTTTTTTAATTAATGGAATCATAAAGAAGGAAAGAGGCAATGCATCTGTCTACCTCTGGCATTCACTCTAAGGTTATTCACTTCTAAATACACCCAATGACAGATTGCTGGAGAGAGTGGTGAAGGGGAGAGGAATGTTTTACGTATTTCCCAAGAGTCACAATGGTTTCCAGACTAACAAACCTCTACTGAAAACATTTTTAAACAACTGGGAGAGGGATTTTGTTTAATATTTAAGTTTTAAATGTTTAAATTATTATTATTGATTAGAACAAGAAGTATATTTATCAAGTAAATGACATTGTACAATATGAAGGGCTTCCCTGGTGGCTCAGATAGTAAAGCGCCTGTCTGCAGTGCAGGAGACCCGGATTCATTCCCTGGGTTGGGAAGATCCCCTGGAGAGGGAAATGGCAGCCCACTCCAGTATTCTTGCCTGGAAAATCCCATGGACAGAGGAGCCTGGTGGGCTACAGTCCATGGAGTTGCAAAGAGTTGGACACAACTGAGAGACTCCACCTACATTTTCTTTCACAATATGAAAAAGTTGTATGTGATCTGTGTATTCTAAAATCAAACTTGAGTTCATCTCTTGGAATTCCTTGACCAAGCCACCTAATTATTGTTTTATTCATTTTGAAGGAACCGAGTCCTTCATTATGTTGTACACTCTTATTTTATCAAAACCTATGTGTGGGTTGAACACAAGCAAAAGATATAAGCTGGCATCTGGAATATACATATAACTTCAGTTGGTATCAGAAAGCACATTTTTTATTCTCAATAATATCTGATATTGAACAAAGTAATTAAATACCTTCTTTCTAAGTTAGTTATTTTTAACATTTATTATATGTAATAGCTGAATTTAAGGAGACACAGTAATGTAAAATTGTGCCTCCTGATTTTACTGTTTTAGTGAATCAAATGGTATTCATTCCCCAAATGCTAACCCAAGATAATGCAACTGAAAACGTAACTGAACCCTACAGTGCTAGATATCCCAGTCAAAATCATATCTGCCTTTTGGGGGAAAAGCTTCCCAAGGGATAGCTTTTCGGCTGAGGTTGATAGAAAGCAGGACTCTTTGTCCACTGCATCCTGGGGAGAGAAAAGGAGTAGAATTTTCACTTTTCAGAAGTAGGAGAGAGGGTCCAGGCAAAGTGGAAAGTTCCTGGGTACTTCACAACCATCACAGAGTATGGTTTCAAGGCCATCCAAACAGTAATGGAGAGGTGCATGTTGATCTGGTCCAGTGGCCATTTGTTTTGGCTTTGTTTCATGTTTATTTATTTATTTTTTATCACCGCTGTGATGATCCCCTGTACCTTAACCAACTGAAGCCTGCATGCCCAGAATCTGTGCTCTGCAAAAAAAAAATGCAGCCACCAGAATAAGAAGCCCATGCACTGCAAATAGAGAGTAGCTCCCACTTTCTGCAACTAGAGAAAGCCCGCGTGCAGTAACAAAGACCCAGTGCGACCAAATAAATAAATATATCAGTGTGTATATGTCAAAAAAAAAAAAAAAATAGAACAAGCCCAAGGGGCCCTCTCAATTTCTAATACTTCCCTCCTTAACCAATCTGAGCAAGCCCACTGGTCCTCACTGCTTCTTAATCACATACAACACAAGCAAGCTCATGCTTCAAGGACTTCACGTTTGCTTTTCCTTCTGCTGGGAATGCTACATTCCCAGAGAGCTGCATGGTTCAGCTCATTCATTTCCTTACAGATTTTAATAATCATTGCCTATGTTATAGGGAAATATTTTATCTCAGCTTATTTTCTAAAAATATTATGAGTGAATTTCAGACTTTGGCAGTCTAACTTCTATACAGTTCTCTAACAAGCCAGCTCCATGATTCCACATGGTCATAGCTAAGTAAAATTCATAATTTCATGGCCAAAAGGCTATAAATCACCTACTCTGGACCCATAAGTAGTGATGTGTAAATGTTCAGCAATGTCATCAGCATGACTTTGTTTTTAATATAGAAGACTGAACTTAACCCTATCAATGCATGGTGTTTTTATTCCCTAGGGGTTTATGAAAGCCTTTTGGAAGATACATTAACTTTTTCATCTCACTAGAATATTATGTAGGAAACATATAAATACATGCCTGAGAAGTTGCTTCAGTCATGTCCAACTCTTTTCGACCCCCATGCACTCTAGCCTGCCAGGCTCCTCTGTTGATGGGATTCTCCAGGCAAGAATACTAGAATGGGTTGCCCTCCTCCAAGGGATCTTTCCGACCCAGGGATTGAACCCACGTCTCCTGTGTGTCCAGCATTGGCAGGCGGGTTCTTTAACGGGAGCACCACCTGGGAAGCCCATCTCTCATCACCTGAAAGAGTTAATTTTGTTTCTAAAGAATCTTTTACTTGAAGCAGTTTTTCATTTTTATCTAAGTCTTTTAGCACTGCAAAAGAGAAAGAAAAAAGGAGTTGCCATTTTCTTGGAAAAAATACATACAATATTTAAACTTCTGGAAAACTTTGCATTTGTTTAATTTCCTGTGAGATTCAAGCTCAAAATGTTTCCATAGTATTTTAAGTTTAGAGGACATTTTTGTAAAAAGTCTTTTTTTTCTCATAAGGGAAAGTCCCAAATGTGTTCTCTAATTATACACTAAATTGTGTATTCTTAACAGAAATAAAATATACAGTTGGGAGAAATTTAATAAAACTGTTAACTGATAGTACATTCAACCAATTTTGTGAATTACAGCCT
Organism: Bos indicus; assembly: GCF_029378745.1. NCBI lineage: Eukaryota > Metazoa > Chordata > Mammalia > Artiodactyla > Bovidae > Bos > Bos indicus. The sequence continues at coordinate 98,649,959 of NC_091766.1, read as the reverse complement.
TGCTATGAGATTATTTTGCTCTCTTCTGAAGTACTGGCCTTTATAGTGCAACATATTGTTATTACTGTGGGCTTGATTCTGGCTAATTTAATCAGTTATATTTTGAATAAAAATGCTAGAATTGGCTATTAATATGAAAAGGGAATAAAAGGGTGCGTGTCTTTTTTTTTTTAAATTTCTACCATAGGCCAAAAATTAGACTAGGCAGTTGAAATATGCAACCTCATTTAATCACGAAAAAGAAAAGCTCTCTTGAGTGTCCTCTCTGCTCTCATCATTTCACTTCTGATCACCACATGTATGGCATTTGTCTGCACTGACCAGATCTCCAATACCACTGGGTGTCCTACAATTCCATTTAATTCTGACACAGTGTACCTGGAGTTAGCACAGACTCACCGATTAAGGGCTCAGTCCCATAAGAATGCCCCCTCTTCCACTTCAGTTGACAACTACAAATCCAATTTGTCACCTGTACTGCTGGCTGAGTGACCATAAATTAGACACTCCTAAACTCCTCCATGGGTTTGATAATTGTCTAGAGCAGTTTAAAGGACACGGAAATACAGTTTACTTACTAGACTGCAGGTTTATCATAATACAATTCAACTCATGAACAGCTACATAGAAGAAGCATATAGGGCGCGGTCTGTGGGAGGGGGCAGGGGTCTTCCATGTCCTCTCTATGTGTGCCCCCCTCCCAGCACCTGCAGGTGCTCATCAACCCAGAAGCATCCCCCAGGAATGTTTTTTGGAGGCTCTATTATACAGGCATGACTGATTAAATCAGTGTCATGCCCACTGGTGATGAATTTCACCCCCAGCCCTGCTCTCCTTCCTGGAAGTAAGGGCATGGGGCTGAAAGTCCCAAGCCTCTAATCACAGGATGGTTATCCTGGCAACCAGCCCTCATTCAGTGGTTAACTAGGAGCTTTCCAAAAAATCACCTCATTAACATAGACTTCAGTTCAGTTCAATTCAGTTCAGTCACTCAGACATGTCTCACTCTTTGCGACCCCATGGACCGCAGCACACCAAACCTCCCTGTCCATCACCAACTCCCAGAGTTTACCCAAACTCATGTCCATTGAGTCGGTGATGCCATCCAACCATCTCATCCTCTGTCATCCCCTTCTCCTCCTGCCCTCAATCTTTCCCAGTATCAGGGTCTTTTCAAATGAGTCAGTTTTTCGCATCAGGTGGCTGAAGTATTGGAGTTTCAGCTTCAACATCAGTCCCTCCAATGAACATTCAGGACTGATTTCCTTTAGGATGAACTTGTTGGATCTCCTTGCTGTCCAAGGGATTCTCAAGAGTCTTCTCCAACACCACAGTTCTAAAGCATCGATTCTTCATTGTTTAGCTTTCTTTATAGTCCAACTCTCACATCCATGCATGACTGGTTTAAAAGGCTTGTAATGAATATTAAGATATTCCTTTCACCTTATCGCTATGGAGTTATCTCAGAACTGAAGGCAAAAAAACTAAAGAGTTTAATAAAAGATGTTCCCAGTATTCTTACCACCTAGGAAATTATAAGGATTTTAGGAACAGTGTACCAGGAATTGTACCAATACCAAATATATGCTTACTATAAATAATAATATTACAAAATTAATCATATAAGATGAGGTCTATGATATTATCTCCATGCTTCGGGTGAGAAAGCTGGCCACACTGATATTAAGTTATACAGAAGGAGAATTCCAAAAAAGTCTTATCTCTTAAAAGTCTTTCCAGCAGGATACATGCATGCCTGATCACAGATTTATTCTTGTAAAGGAATTCTCATAAAAGAATTTTGATTTACTTAATCTCCTATTATGCGTTACATCACTTTCATTCAATTCAATATTTTATTGAATCAACATTACTCAGAAATGGGGAAACTGAGTTAGTTTTGACACCATGATAAACTTCCTCCCAGAAGTTAAAAATTCACATTAAAATAACTTTTAAATAGTCTGATGTCTAAGACAAATTCTAGTTTAAAAAAAATTAGGCAAAACAAAATCTATTAACATTAAGATAAATGCCTGGAACAGTTTACTATGGCCTGTGTTCTCTATGTAGTGACTTTTGTCTTGGGTTGAATCAAAGAAAATTTGCACCAGCTGGAGTTAAACAGATTAAGAGACTTTATTCAAGATTTTGCAATAGGGAAGAAGAGAGATGAAATTCAGCTCTAAATACAGCAGGGACAAGTGAGGATTTAGAGCCAGCAGGCAGAGTAAGGGTGTCAACGGATGGAAAATTACTCTGAGGAGTTTGACTAGGTATCAAAGTGATACCTAAGGTAGGTCTACCCTAATGGGAGATTCTTGAGAGGCTCAGCAGGATTCTTGCTGAACTGGACCTAACAGACCAAGGACAAGGCTGAGTTGAGAAGAGAGCTCCGAAGAGCCTGACTGAAGCTCGGGTGAGGAAAGGGTCCTTAGGAATCACTCCCCACCACACCTTGCGTTTCCCAGGTGGCGCTAGTGGTAAAGAACCCGCACCAATTCAGGAGACATAAGAGATGCAAGTTGGATCCCTGGGTGGGGAAGATCCACTGGAGGATGTCATGGCAACCCGCTCCAGTATTCTTGCCTGGAGACTCCCATGGACAAAGAAGCCTGGTGGGCAACAGTCCATAGGGTCACAGAGTCAGACAGACTGAAGCGACTTAGCACGTACCCACACACCACACCTTGTAAAACAAAGAATTGCACTTAGAATCAATCTGAAATGTGGATTGGGCTTTCCTGTTTACTAGCTAATATGGTTAAGTTCAAATCGCTAATTTCTACAAGCTTTACTTTCTTGATCTACAAGATAGATGTTAACAATGTTTCAAAAGACCAAAATATGTTAATTATGTGAAAATGCTTTAAAGCACTATAGCATGTTTTAAAATGTTAAGTGTTACTATCTGATCATCTAAGCTATTATATTAATGATGATTCAATGTTTTCATTTCAGAAAATGTCTGCATGTAAAAGGGAACCTCATTGTCTTAATACAAAATACAGACAGGCCTTCTGAAACTGAGAGCAGGATCAGATCAGATCAGTCGCTCAGTAGTGTCCGACTCTTTGCGACCCCATGAATCGCAGCATGCCAGGCCTCCCTGTCCATCACCAACTCCCGGAGTTCACCCAGACTCACGTCCATCGAGTCAGTGATGCCATCCAGCCATCTCATCCTCTGTCATCCCCTTCTCCTCTTGCCCCCAATCCCTCCCAGCATCAGAGTCTTTTCCAATGAGTCAACTCTTCGCATGAGGTGGCCAAAGTACCGGAGTTTCAGCTTTAGCATCATTCCTTCCAAAGAAATCCCAGGGCTGATCTCCTTCAGAATGGACTGGTTGCATCTCCTTGCAGTCCAAGGGACTCTCAAGAGTCTTCTCCAACACCACAGTTCAAAAGCATCAATTCTTCGGCACTCAGCCTTCTTCACAGTCCAACTCTCACATCCATACATGACCACAGGAAAAACCATAGGTTTGACTAGATGAACCTTTGTTGGCAAAGTAATGTCTCTGCTTTTGAATATGCTATCTAGGTTGGTCATAACTTTCCTTCCAAGGAGTAAGCGTCTTTTAATTTCATGGCTGCAGTCACCATCTGCAGTGATTTTGGAGCCCAGAAAAATAAAGTCTGACACTGTTTCCACTGTTTCCCCATCTATTTCCCAGAATATGTAATGTTTCAGAGGAACAATTTTTTTTTCTTTGTGGAAATTCTAATGGAGAAATATATTTATGACTTTCAAAACAACAAGGAAGAAATGGTGGAATTATAAAAACATTTTAAATCAAATGATTAAAGCATTGGCTTTTGAAAAAATAATTAAAATGCTACTTTAAAAGAAAATCAGCATCATAAATAAAGGTCCTGTGAATTCACTAAGAAACATTCCTTCCAAATTATCCTCCTTTCCTTTCAACTTTTTGAAAAATTTTATTTATTTCTTGGTCTGATTTTATTTATTGAAACATAATTGACCTGTTATACACGACTGAGCGACTTCACTTCACTTCACACTATTGTGTAAGTTTAAGGTATATAGCCCAATGATTTGATTCACATACATCATGAAATGATGACCATAAATTTAGAGAACACCCATTATCTCGTAATAGTGCAAAAGAAAAAAGAAAAAAATTGTTTTCCTTGTGGCAAGAACTCTTAGAACTTACTCTCAACAATACTCATGGGTAATACACAATAGCGTTTGTTATATTAATTATGGTGTACATTACACCTCTCGTACTTGTTTATCTTATAACTGGAGGTTTGTCTCTCACCCCACTCCCTGCCTCTGGTAACCACAGATCTGATCTTCAGCACACAACACTATGTTAATTCCTGGTGCACAACACAGTGAAACAAAATGATCGCCATGATAGATCCAGTTACCCAGTCTAACATGCAAAGATGCTACATTATCATGGACTGTATCCCCCACTCGACATTTCACCCATGTGACTCGTCTATTTTGTAACTAGGAGCTTGCACCTCTTCCTCTCTCTCACCTGTTTCACTCATCCCCACTCTCCTCTCCCCTCTGGCAACCACCTGTGTGTTCTATGTATCTATAAAGGGTTAATATCCAAACTATACAGAACTCATACAGCTCAACCTCAAAAAGACAAACAACCCAACTGAAAAATAGCAGAGCACCTGAATAGACATTTTCCCAAAAAAGACATCACTAATCACGAGGGAAATGCAAATCAAAACCAAAATGCATTATGACTTCAAAAACCCTTGACTCTTTAGGGAGATTTACAAGAGCCAGCCAATTTAAACTGCTGTCCCCTCAAACCATGTTCGCAGTCTTCTTAGCATTGTTCAGTTTTCAGGCTCTAGCCTTTATACCTTTCCAAAATTTTTATAACTTACTTAAAAAATTATTTTATTCTCTAAATAGTGAATTCTACTAAAAAGAAGGAATGTGTTATTTCTTCTGTTAACAGATTTTTCTCTAGAACCTTTGTCTTGCTTTTGCTATCAGCTCAGTTCAGTCACTCAGTCGTGTCCGACTCTTTGTGACCCCATGAATCGTGGTGTACCAGGCCTCCCTGTCCATCACCAACTCCCGGAGTTCACTCAAACTCATGTTAATTGAGTCAGTGATGCCATCCAACCATCTCATCCTCTGTCATCCCCTTCTCCTCTTGCCCCCAATCCCTCCCAACATCAGAGTCTTTTCCAATGAGTCAACTCTTCGCATGAAGTGGCCAAAGTACTGGAGTTTCAGCTTTAGCATCACGCCTTCCAAAGAAATCCCAGGGCTGATCTCCTTCAAAATGGACTGGTTGGATCTCCTTGCAGTCCAAGGGACTCTCAAGAGTCTTCTCCAACACCACAGTTCAAAAGCATCAATTCTTCGGCGCTCAGCCTTCTTCACAGTCCAACTCTTACAGCCATACATGACCACTGGAAAAACCATAGGTTTGACTAGATGGACCTTTGTTGGCAAATATTGTCTCTGCTTTTTAATATGCTATCTAGGTTGGTCATAACTTTCCTTCCAAGGAGTAAGGGTCTTTTAATTTCATGGCTGCAATCACCATTTGCACCAAAAAAAATAAATAAATAAATAAAGTCTGCCACTGTTTCCAAATTTCCCCATCTATTTCTCATAAAGTGATGGGACCAGATGCCATGATCTTCATTTTCTGAATGTTGAGCTTTACGCCAACTTTTTCACTCTCCTCTTTCACTTTCATCAAGAGGCTTTTTAGTTCCTCTTCACTTTCTGCCATAAGGGTGGTGTCATCTGCATATCTGAGGTTATTGATATTTCTCCCAGCAATCTTGATTCCAGCTTGTGCTTCCTCCAGCCCAGCATTTCTCATGACGTACTCTGCATATAAGTTAAATAAGTAGGGCGACAATATACAGCCTTGACGTACTCCTGTTGGAACTGGCCTGTTGTTCCATGTCCAGTTCTAACTGTTGCTTCCGGACCTGCATATAGGTTTCTCAAGAGGCAGGTGAAATGGTCTGGTATTCCCATCACTTTCAGAATTTTCCACAGTTTATTGTGATCCACACAATCAAAGGCTTTGACATAGTCAATAAAGCAGAAATAGATGCCTTTTCCATGATCCAGCAGATGTTGGCAATTTGATCTCTGGTTCCTCTGCCTTTTCTAAAACCAGCTTGAACATCAGGAAGTTCATGGTTCACATATTGCTGAAGCCTGGCTTGGAGAATTTTGAGCATTACTTTACTAGTGTGTGAGATGAGTGCAAGTGTGTGGTAGTTTGAGCATTCTTTGGCATTGCCTTTCTTTGGGATTGGAATGAAAACTGACCTTTTCCAGTCCTGTGGCCACTGCTGAGTTTTCCAAATTTGCTGGCATATTGAGTGCAGCACTTTCACAGCATCATCTTTCAGGATTTGAAATAGCTCAACTGGAATTCCATCACCTCCACTAGCTTTGTTCGTAATGATGCTTTCTAAGGCCCACTTTACTTCACATTCCAGGATATCTGGCTCCAGGTGAGTGATCACACCATCGTGATTATCTGGGTCATGAAGCTCTTTTTTGTACAGTTCTTCTGTGTATTCTTGCCACCTCTTCTTAATATCTTCTGCTTCTGTTAGGTCCATACCATTTCTGTCTTTTATCGAGCCCATCTTTGCATGAAATGTTCCCTTGGTATCTCTGATTTTCTTGAAGAGATCTCTAGTCTTTCCCATTCTGTTTTTTTCCTCTATTTCTTTGCATTGATCACTGAGGAAGGCTTTCTTATTTCTCCTTGCTATTCTTTGGAACTCTGTATTCAGATGCTTATATCTTTCCTTTTCTTCTTTGCCTTTCACTTCTCTTCTTTTCACAGCTATTTGTAAGGCCTCCCCAGACAGCCATTTTGCTTTTTTTACATTTCTTTTCCACGGGGATGGTCTTGATCCCTGTCTCCTGTACAATGTCACGAACCTCAGTCCATAGTTCATCAGGCACTCTGTCTATCAGACCTAGTCCCTTAAATCTATTTCTCACTTCCACTGTATAATCATAAGGGATTTTATTTTATTTTTTAACTTTACAGTATTGTATTGGTTTTGCCATATATCAAGATTTGATTTATCACTTTTGTTATAGTAAGTGATAAATAAACACTTTTTCATGACTGGATAAATGAATGAATTACAGAGTGTCCTACCTGCTGTGATTTAAGATTATTTTAATAGCTTACATCTCTATTTTCTTTTTTTCTTATAGTTAACACTCAATCTACTGAAGAGATAACTATGTCAATAGCGCTCTCTAATTAATTTCCTAGTCTGCTATCATTTACCCTGGCATTGTTTTAAAATAATGAAAAATTTGAATATTTTCTGAGGTATTTTTTGCCACTGTCTATCATATATAATAATGATACAGTAATGTAAGAATGAAGTGCAGGAATTATTTCTTTGAATTGGGGAGGGAAAATATCTTAAGGTAAGATAGGACATAACTGCATTAAATAATGAAAAAAAAAAAAAAAAGATTATCTTAAAGACCAAGCACAGGCAAGCCCAGTAAAGACAGTTTCCTTCACTCAGAAATACCTCTCTGGGTATTGTAGAGGTTGACAAAAATGATCATTAGATGTAATTTTGTTTATTAGAGAACTTCTTTTCCCATCCTCATTTTTAAAGCTTGATACATAATTATTGTTTATTATGGAACTATGAATCAGATTATGGAAATTTTTAGGAATATATTTACTTTTTTTGTTGTTGGGGAATAGTTGTATCTTTGGCATCAACAGAGCCATCACTCCTAAGTAGACCTGAAACTGTTATTGATGGCTGGTGTAAGATATACATCTTTGCTAATGAAGGCAATTAATCTATTACCACAGATGGGTTCACACTAAGTATCTTTCCTGCGCAGACAGCACCTTCTTTCTTGCCACATTTAAATCTTCATGACCTCATTTTTCATCCTGGGATGGTAATTTGTTAGCTCCTGACTGCTTTAAGAATCAATCCACCATCCACCCTCTCTATTAGGATTTATGCATAAGTCTCCTAGCGACACAGAGGACTGGCACAGAAAGGGAAGAGCTGTGAGAGCCACCCATCAAACAGGTGACAGCCTTGATGCCGGAGCAACATTTGAGAGCAGCTGAATTAACAACCCGGTTCTTTACCCTTCCAAACGTCATCAGGCGGAGAGAAAATGACTTTCCTTGCTTTGTGCATGTGAACTTTCTAATTAAAGAAACTTCTCTAATCTTTTTCCTCAAACTAAATGGAGCTCGACTTTTCCAAGGAAAATTGCCACTGATTTCTCAGGAGGTGGCAACTTTACGCATTCTCTCTCTGCTTGGTTTTATCTGTCTGCAGTAATTGCAATTCTGATTTATCAGTTCCAGTGCCCAAGCTATTAGCTGACCGGACTCAATTCTCAGTGTAATATATGGAGCTAAGACAGAGCTATTTTTTGAATGAAAAATAAAAAGTGTGAGAATACACTGGATGCGTGTGTCTCCATGTGCAACCTGCCAAAATCGTTCTTCATTTCTGTTTACATATATGTGAGGTTTTCCGTGTCATTATCAAACCTAAAAATTCTTAGCATTTCAATACATATTCACAACTATCCTGTTTTGAAAATAAATAAAATAAAAAAATTAAAAAAAGTGTTCTTGAGACAGATACTGAATTTGATTAAAAAAAACTAATACATGGAAAATTATTCAATTATACAGAATATATCTTATCTTCATTAAATATCACAGAATTAAAACATAGATTCATCTTTAAGTGCATGGGCTCTCAGAGTATTTGGAATCAAATTCTAAGTTTGTGACTTACTAGTTGCGTGGTAATAAAAAAGGTAATGAATCATCTTGTGTCCTGCTTTTCTCAAATGTCAGCTGGCTCTGGTAGAGGACAACTGATAACCCTCCATGTTCCAGAGGCAGAAAATTACTTCTGAAACCACCTGATTGTTTATCCTGAGCCCACAACATAAAGGTCCATCATTTGCATAAGCCATGTGTTGAGGTGCACAGGGAATACTTGGTATATTTACTGTGTGAAGATATTTAAGAAGGTTGAGGTTTTAATAAGAGGTTTTGCATTTATGCTTAATTGCAGAATCTTGGCACAGGAGATCACCAATTACTTGCATCCAGAAATGGGAGAAAGATCTCTGGCTGATTATTTTGTGAAATTGTAAAACTAGTTTGTCACACCATGACCCATTATAGCTCATCTGACAAAGAGAATAAAGATGCCTGCCTCTCATTAACTAAAAGGCAAAGATAGATGGAACAGATTTTTGAAAACTGATTTTAAGTTTTGTTCTTAAAAAGCAAGGTGCATCATTGCGACTGATTATCATACCAGTTAACCAAAAAAAAAAAAAAAGAAAAAGAATCATCCTGAACCCCAGAAGTTCCCCCAGGCACAGAACACACTGAAGTTGTGGCTCCCAGATTGTGGATCATATTCCCTTTCTTTTACTTTCTCCTAATCTGAGGCAGTGTTAGTGTTTTTCTAAAGCTAATTTTTCCTAGTTTTTCTAGCTTTTTTCTTCCAGTAATCCTTAGGTAACACATTGGAGCTAAAGTAGATATAGCTTATATAGTAGATTTTATTCTTAAAGCCATAGGGTTAATATTTGTATTTCATTCTATGAATTATTGTGTGCCTTAAATGTGATGAGGCATATAACATGTTTAGCGCAGTGCTTAGCTTTCTGTGAGCAGGAAACACAAATTACCCCCCATGGTTACCATTATTACCACCATCATCATCATGTGTCAGACCCAGTTTTAATACCAGGGGATACAGAATTAACAAGATTGATACAGGCATTGCCCTCAGGGAGTTTACATTCAATTGAGGAAGACAACCAACAAACATGTTAAAAATAAATATATCTTAAAAGTAAGTATGCCAAACCCCTCAGACTGTGAAAAATGCTATGAAGCAAAGGAACATGACACTGAGCTGTAACAAAGCTAAAGATAACCAGTTTACATAGGACAGCTAGGGAAGACCTCTCTGAAGCAGTGCTACTGAGTTAAACTGGAGTGTGGACGTTAAAGGACAAGCCAGACATTCCAGGAATTAGGAGAAGAGCAACTCAGCAAATCTGAAAGAGCAAAGGAAAAAGAATGCAGGCTGGAAAGAGCACGGCTTACATGAAGAGAACTAATTCCAGCATACGTGAAGCAGAGCAAATGAGGAAGCGGAAGGTATAAGAGGAGGCCACAGATGGAGACAGAGTCAAGATAATAGAAAATGTCATCAATAAGAAAAAGAGCATGTCCCCTTAATACAAATGAAAAGCCATACATTGGACAGCTTTAAAGGCAGCTATGCCACACTTTGTGTTTAAAATGACCAAAGCCATTCTGTTCCCTGAGCAGCAATGGGTCAAAGGTGGAAGCAGTGGTTGCCAGAACACTAAGATGGTTGTAACTTATATCATTTGTAATTTGGAAAATGAGTTATTGTTTGGAGAATGAAACAGACAGCCATAGAGGGGCAGGAAGATTACAGGAGGCAGGGATCCCTGTCAAGACTGTGCTGCACTGATCCAAGTGAGAGGTGAGAATAACCTAAGCAAACCGTGCAAAGATCCAGAGAAATGTGTGAGTTCAGGGGCTCTGGAAATGAGGGAACAAGGCATACTTTAACACTGATTAGCAATCAAAAAATGAAGAAGAAAGGGTCGAGGATTCCCTGCAAGTCCTAGCTTAGACAAACAAGTGAAAGTCAGGGCCGTCCACTTATATCTTGTACCATGTATACAGGTGAGTTGATTTTGTTGAAAGATAATGTGTGTGGGCACATGACACAGTGGATAATCAAACACAGGTCTGGTTGGCAGTTGGATAGATGAAGCTGAAGTTGCAGAGACAAACGAGGTACTTGTAATCTGTGTTTGTTGGTAGTAAACTCCAAGGTTTTGTTTTCATGAAGGCATTTTAATTTCTCTTTCACAGCAGGAAATATGCATTCTAAGTTGACAGTTATATTATTTCAACACATTGAAGAAATGCTTCCATTATCTCTGTCTCCTAATACTGTTTTTAAACATAAATTATCAATCACTGTTCTTTTAAAATTGATTTGTTTTTCTTCTCTGGCAGCTTTTAAAATATTTATCTTTTTATTTGGTGTTTTGCAGCTGAGCACCAAAGAATTGATGCTTTTGAACTGTGGTGTTGGAGAAGACTCTTGATAGTCCCTTGGACTGCAAGGAGAGCCAACAGTCCATCTTAAAGGAAATCAGTCCTGAATATTCATTGGAAGGACTGATGCTGAAGCTGAAACTCCAATACTTTGGCCACCTGATGTGAAATATTGACTCATTTGAAAAGACTCTGTTGCTGGGAAAAATTGAAGGCAGGAGGAAAGGGGATGACAGAGGATGAGATGGTTGGATGGCATCACCGACTCAATGGACATGAGTTTGAGTAAACTCCGGGAGTTGGTGATGGACAGGGAAGCCTGGTGTGCTGCAGTCGATGGGGTCGCAAACAGTTGGATACAACTGAGCAACTGAACTTACTGACAGAATGGCTAAACTCTAGGTTTGGTTCTCTCTTACTTCCCATAGTTTACTTCAATAGAAATCCTGGGAAATCTTTCCTATTACATGAGTTGTAACATGCTTAGGTTTTGTTTTGTTTTCTTTTTTCCTATATTTTAACTAATACTCTTAAAATTTCAACTAAATGTATTTAATTTTTATACTGTCAGAAATTAAATCTATTTTAAGTCACTTTTCCATCTGTTTTATGCAATAAATTATTTTAATTGTGATATTCAGTGATAAGGCCTTATCATGGGATTCATAGACAGCATGACAGCCTTCCATACTTGGAAGATGAATTGTACTTAGTTTTGAAAGTAAAATAAAAATGCTAAGCTGGGCAACACTCAAAGGAAAAATTACTTTCATAAATCAAAAATAATTGTATCAAATAATTTGATTTAATAGTTAATTCAGGTCTTAAAACATTTTTACTTAACTTACTTTTTACTCATTTTATTTGAAGAGAAATATTCTAAATACATTGTTTTCCTTCATTCCCAGATACAATTGTTATTTAAAGCTTATGGTGAACTGATTACTAGGTCTTCTAATGATGCTAATAAAAGATTATATATGAGTGTTAAACACGTTTCATGATCTGGATGCGAACATTTCCTGGTAGATGTTGAAAGTGCTATTTGTAGTCTGTCTACCCATGAAAAATGCAAGAAGACAGAGATAAAGTAAAGGAAAAGCTGTTTTGTTGCTGAGCAATATTTGGAGGAAATAGAAAAGAGTCAGGACTTTCAGTTTATGAAAATAAAGCAGGTTCTCCACCACAGTCTCTGCCAGCAAAGTACTTAAAGAAAGAAATGGTCTCAGAGAAAACATGAACCCCAGCATGATAATAGGAAAGTACAGCTCCAGGAAGTAGATCATAAAATTATGACCACAAGATCCTTTGTAAGTGTGTCTAACAGTGTATCTAATAGGCTTCAAAGAATATTCAGGGTCTGCAACCTGCTCAGCTGGACAAGAGGATTTCTAAGAATCTGAAAGGCATGCCTCACAGACAATTTTCCTTCACAAAATGTTTCCAAGATGCTGAGTGACACTGTTCCTTAGTACTCTGCTAAAGAAAAATATGTTTAAAAAGGAAATATGAATATGACTTTTTGTCAAATATTATCCATTTACTTTGACACACTGAAGCTCATGATGGTTTTAATGGAATTATAACACTGGCTACTAACTTATAGACAGAGTAAAAGAACTGACATATGCATTTGCAAATTTGGATTTGAAATTAACAGCCATTTTCCAATGACAGAACCATGTTTGAGAATAGGTTCAAAGTCTCTTCTTTTAAATTGTAAAGGCTTGGGAAGAAAGATTATAAAACCTGATGATAAGGATTATAGAATCTGATGACAAGCAGCTGAACCCCTTACTTTAAAAGAATAAGTTCCCTTGGAGTATAAAAACACCCCTAAGAAGGACAAACTTCCTATATTCTGGAAGGGAGTGAGCTAGTTTCTACCCACTAATCAGCATCAATACAGGAAAGGGTATGTCAGCACTTTTGTAATGAAGCAGCTGTTCATAAATAGTTACAACATGATTATATTAGCTAACAGAGGGAAAACACTCAAAACCTCTATACGTGAGAATCAGAGAATATTAACTTACAACCCAGCATTAAATTAAGCATATGGGTGCACATTAAACACCTTCACACACAGTTTGCATAGCGATACCGCCATTAATTTTTGCTTTTCTAGACATAAGGTGTGATTAGATTGAAGCAGTCAGGCTGCAAATAATTGCTATCTCTTACATTCTCTCAGCCCATAGGCTTGTGCTTTTAAAGAGTGATAGCTTAAAAAGTGGAGAAGGAAATGGCAACCCACTCCAGTATTCTTGTCTGGAGAATCCCAGGGACGGGGGAGCCTGGTGGGCTGCCGTCTATGGGGTCACACAGTCAGACACGACTGAAGCAACTTAGCAGCAGCAGCAGCTTAAAAAGTACAGCAAGGGAAGAATCAATGACTCCCAACCTCACCCCAACACACACCCACATGAGGACTTCGAGGATGGCCTGCATTTGGAGTGACTGTTATATTCAGAGCTTGACCCTTGGTTTTTCTGGGCCAGCATTTCAACTTGACATCCTGTGCTCATTTCTACTGAGCTCTCAGGTGTTGAGTCAAGCTAATCAAAATGACCAAATAATGTAGAAACAGTTTAAATAAGAATGTAAATTGACTGCTGCCTATCTTTTCTAGTGGTTTGAGTTCTCGGTTCTTCCTCTCAGGATATGACCTCCTGAACTGTGGACTTGGAATGTTCATTTTGAAATCCCAAATCTCATTGGTACTCTCCGTCTTCACCCATATAGCAAACAAAGCAAAACTCTGAAGCCATATTTTCTTAGCTCTAAAAATTTAAGTTGTGCATCCTGTCTCCTATTTTCTCCTTCAAACTTCTCCTCCCAACCCATCTTTTTATCTCCACCCTAGACTCCTCCCACTCTGCCTGAGTCTCCTATCACAATGCTTCTTCCAACAGTCATTTGGCACCCCTCAGGCAGCCCAGATACTTGCACACAAAGCTCTTTACCTAAAATTAACCCTCACCACCCCATTTCCTGGTGGCTCAGCAGTAAAAAAAAAAAAAAAAAAAAAAAAAATCTGCCTGCCAATGCAGGAGATAGGGGTTCGATCTTTGGGTTAAGAAAATCCCCTAGAGGAGGAAATGGCAACCTTCTCCAATATTCTTGCCTGGGAAATCTCATGGACCGAGGAGCCTGGTGGCCTACAGTCCATGGAGTTGAAAGAGTCAGGCATGATTTAGTGGCTGAATCACAACCACCCTGTTTCCCCACACCTACGCTTGACATTACATTTCTTCTGCCAGCTGCTGTGACTTTGCCGTAATAAATACTACTAACAAATTTTTAAAACATTTCATTTTTTACAAAATGAAAAAGTATTCATTTTCTAGGGCTTCCATAACAGAGGACCACAAACTGGGTAGACTTAACAATAGAAACTTGTTTTGTTTACAGTTCTGAAGGCTAGGAATCCAAGATCATGGCATTGAGAAGGTAGATTTCTTCTGAAACCTCTATCCTATCTGTGGCTTGTAGATGGACATTTTCTCCATGTCTTCACCTGGTTTTTCCTCTGTGTGACCCAAATTTTGCAGATGAAGACATAAGACACACTAGGTTAGGGCCTACTCTGATGACCTCTTTGAACCATAATTACCTCTTTAAAGAGCCTATCTCCAAATACAAGCACATTCTGAAGAACTGTGGGTTAGGATTTCAACATGAATTTAGGGGGAACACGATTTAGCCCATAATACAGAAAAGTACAAGAAAGGAAAGATAAAGTGAGTGACAAAGTTTAGAATACTTTAGAAAACAAACTATTTTGAAATGATTAAAACCAAAATCTGATTCTTTAGAAAACTTGAAAAAGACAGATCTCTAGCTAAACCAACAAAAGAGAGAAAATACCTAAGAAAGAAAAAAGGGGGCACATAAGTACAGATATATGAAACATTTAAGAAATATTAGTAGTGATATTTGGAGAAGGCAATGGCACCCCACTCCAGTACTCTTGCCTGGAAAATCCCATGGACGGAGGAGCCTGGTGGGCTGCAGTCCATGGGGTTGCTAAGAGTCGGACACGACTGAGCGACTTCACTTTCACTTTTCTCTTTCATGCATTGGAGAGGGAAATGGCAACCCACTCCAGTATTCTTGTCTGGAGAACCCCGGGGGGTCGGGGGGAGCCTGGTGGGCTTCTGTCCATGGGATCCAACAGAGTCGGACACGACTGAAGTGACTTAGCAGCAGCAGTAGCAGTGATATTTTTCCAAGGTCTTTCTTTATTGAGATGAGAGGACAATTTTCATAGAAAAAACATAGAAGAGATATTTCAACTAGCACACATGGTAAAGCTGCTTAGTGCTATATGGGTATTCATTATGCTATTTTTGTGTACTTTTCTGCATGTTTACAACTTCTTTTAACATTTAGAATAACTTTGGTATTTTATAATACAACAATATTTGTTACGGAATCAAAGAAAGATGCTTAAGAACAAGTATTAATATGAGCGGTTGGTATCCCTGCTTGGAGTAACATGATAGAAAATAAAGAATAAGAATCCTACTTTTTATTTTCTATTGCAATAGAGCAAGAATGACTCCACCAAAGTGCTGTGAACTTCAGGTCACAAACTGAGTGACAAAATAAATGACCATTTATGCCTTTTTTACATCTTGGGTTTCTTCCAGTTAAATTTCTGCTTCCTCAGCAGTGCAGTATTTACAAGGACTTAAATACTTGCCTCAAGAGATTCCCAAGGGGCCTTTAATTCCTAAATGCTAATATAATTTCTTTTGGTATTTTGTTTATTTAAGCATATATTTATCAATTACCATACTTTACTTGCTTAACTGGGCCTTACTTTTTATTTTTAGTGGTCTCTAATTTTACACTTTATTTATTTGACTCTTCATTTATTTAACAAGCATTTATTAACTGAACCTTTGCTATACATCACGGTCACTGCTGACTGCCATGGCAGTAATATACAAGAACCACATGATGCTTCTCTCTCTCCCCTAGACACTAAGTCATTTCCGACTCTTTTGTGACCCCATGGAGCCTGCCAGTTTCCTCTGTCCATGGGATCCTCCAGGCAAGAATACTGGAGTGTGTTGCTTTGCCCTCCTCTAGAGGATCTTCCCAGGCCAGCTATCAAACTAGCTCTGACCCAGGGATCAAACCCACATCCCCTGCATTATAGACAGATCCTGTACAACTGAGCCACCCGGGAAGCCCACACATGATATTTACCCTTAGATAATTTAGTGATTCTCATGCTTTAACTGACCTGAGAATGGCGTCCTACAGGTTTGTTAAAATACAGCTGCCGGCATCTTTAGAATTGCTGATTTAGTAGATATGTGGATCCAAAATATGTATTTCTAACACATCATCAATTAGTGCATGCTATTTTGTAATGTAACTCATAAATGTTAGTTCCAATGCTTTTTTCTTCTAATGTTCAACACTTCAAATGATAATTTTAATATGGCTTTTTTTGGCCTTCAGTTCAGTTCAGCCACTCAGTCGTGTCCAATTGTTTGCAACCCCATGGACTGCAGCACCCCAGGCCTCCCTATCCATCATCAACTCCCAGAGTTCACTGAAACTCATGTCCATTGAGTCGGTGATACCATCCAACCATTTCATCCTCTGTTGTCCCCTTCTCCTCCCATCTTCAATTTTTCCCAGCATTAGGGTCTTTTCCAGTGAGTCAGCTCTTCCCATCAGGTGGCCAAAGTATTGGAGCTTCAGCATCAGTCCTTCCAATGAATGTTCAGAATTGATTTTGTTTAGGATGGACTGGTTGGATCTCCTTGTAATCCAAGGCACTGTCAAGAGTCTTCTCCAACATCACAGTTCAAAAGCATCAATTCTTCAGTGCTCAGTTTTCTTTATAGTCCAACTCTCACATCCATACATGAATTCTGGAAAAACCGTAGCTTTGACTAGACAGACCTTTGTTGGCAAAGTAATATTTCTGCTTTTTGATATGCTGCATATGTTAGTCATAACTTTTCTTTCAAGGAGCTATTGTCTTTTAATTTCATGGTTGCCATCACCATCTGCAGTGATTTTGGAGCCCCCAAAAATAAAGTCTGTCATTGTTTCCACTGTTTCCCCATCTATTTGCCATGAAGTCATGGGACCGGATGCCACGATCTTACCTTTCTGAATGTTGAGCTTTAAGTCAAGTTTTTTACTCTCCTCTTTCACTTTCATCAAGGGATTCTTTAGTTCTTCTTTGCTTTCTGCCATGAGGGTGGTGTCATCTGCATATCTGAGGTTATTGATATTTCTCCCGGAAATCTTGATTCCAGCTTGTGCTTCATCCAGTCCAGCATTTTTCATGCTTTACTCTGCATATAAGTTAAATACACAGGGTGCCAATATACAAACTCAGTATTAATTTTTGCTTTTAAATTTTTGCTATTGTAAGTCTTTCATTCTAAAACACAATGTTTCAGTGGCTTTTGTGTGCTTGAAATAGTTTCTTCTACATCCCCTGAATATCTTTCATTTTATATTAATTTCTGCTTTAAAACGCACCAAATATCTAAAGGCTTTTCTTCTCAGACATTTTTAATGACCTACTTTTACAAAAATCTGCAGCCATGAGGAGCCTTAGGCAGAGCTGCTCCCCCACCCTTCCCACAATTACTTTTTATAGCTGTTTCTGGATCCTTTCTTTATGGTTTCCACATTCGCATTAGTCCAAAGAATTAGGAACTCAAAAACCAGTCCCTTGACCTCAGTGATGTAAACTCCACCATAAAATAGAACCCCTGGTTCTCTGGACAATTACTGTTTTACATGGCACACTGTTTTGACATCCTATGAAGTTCACGCCCTAATTTCTATTATTTTCAAAACAGGCAGTCACAGGACTATTGCAATAAACAAAACATACCAACTGCATGACAAGGATCATATATGCTGCTCATGGACACAAAGATCCAGAGAGGTTAGTACTATTTACCCCAAAGAAAGGCAATGCCAAAGAATGCTCAAACTATCGCACAATTGCACTCATCTCACATGCTAGTAAAGTCATGCTCAAAATTCTCCAAGCCAGGCTTCAGCAATACATGAACTGTGAACTTCCTGATGTTCAAGCTGGTTTTAGAAAAGGCAGAGGAACCAGAGATCAAATTGCCAACGTCTGCTGGATCATGGAAAATTCAAGAGAGTTCCAGAAAAACATCTATTTCTGCTTTATTGACTATGCCAAACCTTTGACTATGTGGATCACAATAGACTGTGGAAAATTCTGAAAGAGATGGGAATACCAGACCACCTGACCTGCCTCTTGAGAAACCTATATGCAGGTCAGGAAGCAACAGTTAGAACTGGACATGGAACAACAGACTGGTTCCAAATAGGAAAAGGAGTACGTCAAGGCTGTATATTGTCACCCTGTTTATTTAACTTCTATGCAGAGTACATCATGAGAAACGCTGGACTGGAAGAAACACAAGCTGGAATCCAAATTGCCAGGAGAAATATCAATAACCTCAGATATGCAGATGACACCACTCTTATGGCAGAAAATGAAGAGGAACTAAAAAGCCTCTTGATGAAAGTGAAAGTGGAGAGTGAAAAGTTGGCTTAAAGCTCAACATTCAGAAAACGAAGATCATGGCATCTGGTCCCATCACTTCTTGGCAAATAGATGGGGAAACAGTGGAAACAGTGTCAGACTTTACTTTTGGGGGCCTCCAAAATCACTGCAGATGGTGACTGCAGCCATGAAATTAAAAGACCCTTACTCCTTGGAAGGAAAGTTATGACCAACCCAGATAGCATATTGAAAAGCAGAGACATTACTTTGCCAACAAAGGTTCATCTAGTCAAGGCTATGGTCATGTGGTCATGTATGGATGTGAGAGTTGGACTGTGAAGAAGGCTGAGCACCGAAGAATTGATGCTTTTGAACTGTAGTGTTGGAGAAGACTCTTGAGAGTCCCTTGGACTGCAAGGAGATCCAACCAGTCCATTCTAGAGGAGATCAGCCCTGGGATTTCTTTGGAAGGAATGATGCTGAAGCTGAAACTCCAGTACTTTGGCTACCTCATGCGAAGAGTTGACTCTGGAAAAGACTCTAATGCTGGGGGAAATTGGGGGCAGGAAGAGAAGGGGACGACAGAGGATGAGATGGCTGGATGGCATCACTGACTGGATGGACGTGAGTCTGATTGAACTCCGGGAGTTGGTGATGGACAGGGAGGCCTGGCCTGCTGCGATTCATGGGGTCGCGAAGATTCGGACATGACTGAGCGACTGAACTGAACTGAATTGAACTCTAGTGGAAAATGATTTGGTGTTGAAATTCACTGAGGGAAGGAACATGACTCATTCTAGGTGTTATAAGATGCTTCCCACCAACAGAAAATATTTAAAATAGCAAAATTTCTAAGTCATAAATGTACATTTAATCTTTTATTAGATCATAAATAAAAATTTTGTTTTTGGCCCCTAAATTGAGTTGACCTCACTTTTGGAAAACTGTTTGATTGCAGTGAGTTTGCCTGACCATTGTAATTTTTCTCTGACCTATGCCACACATGGTAGCCATTACTAGGGGATGTCAAGGAAACACTCACTCACACTGTATTTACACAGTATTTTATGGAAATTGGTGTGCAATCATTTTAGTTAACTGAATGCTTTAAGGTCAGTACTGTAAATAACTCAGTCAAAGCAAGTGAACTATTTTTGTGTTGGCGATTTATCTTTATATTTGGGTAATTAAGACCTTCTGCAAGAGAAGGCTTTAAATTACTCCACGAAAATTTTTTCTGGGATCGAAACAGGAACATCTGAACAAAAGCCCTAAATTTCTCGTTCTACCAAATGATTGTTTGGTATCAATTATTTAGCCAATTTTTTTTTCTTATTAAATCTGATCACTTAAGGTTTTTGTTTTGCTTTTCATTGTTATAAATTGATTTAACTAGACTTCCAATTTAGCAAAATGAATAATTTGTAAAATTTTAATTCAAACCTTTTTTGTTGACTCATGACTTATACTGGGACATATGAGGAAAAAAAAGAAATAAAAGAAAGAAACTAAATTTAAATTTTCCCCTCCCTCCACTTCTCTATCCTCCTTTCCTTTCTTTCAAAATAAGTTTTTCAAGATTCTTAGAAAAAAAATTTAAACAAAAACTTGAAATTATGTAATTTAAATATCAGGTCAGAAACTTTGTATTTGTCCTTCCCCATACTTTTTCAAGATTTTATTTTCCTATTGTGATAACAAAAACACGTACATGAAATTTACCGTCTTAACTATTTGTAAGTGCGCAGTTCAGTACTGTCAACTATATTCACATCATCGTGCAACAAATCTCTAGAACTTTCTCATCTGTCCAAATTGAAGCTGTATTTCCACTGAGCAACAACTCCCCACTCCCACCCTCTCTCCAGCCCCTGTCAATGACCGTTCTATTTTCTGTTTCTCTGAGTTTGACTATTTTAGATAACTTAGTATACGAGGGACCATAAAGTATTTCTCTTTTTTGTAGCTGGCTTACTTCACTTAGGACAATCATCTGTGTTGCAGTAAATGATGGGATTTTCTTCTTTTTAAAGGCTGAATAATATTCCATTAAGTATATTTATGCTACTTTTTTTTTTTTAATTCATTCATCTGTTAATAGACAATAGAGTGCTTCCAGTTTGGGGCTATGGAGAATAAGGCCATAATGTGCACAAATCTCTTTGAAATCCTGCTTTCAATTCTGTTGGATACCTACCTAGAACTGGAATTGTCAAATCATCTGAAAATAATTAAAAACATGTTTTGAGGAACTGCCTTAGTGTTTTCCATTGAGGCTGCAACATTTTACATTCTCCTCCTCTCTTGGCAGTGCACGAGGGTTCCCATTTCTCCTTGTATTTACCAACACTTGTTAATTTTTGTTTCTTTAATAAAGGTCATCTTAATGGATATGAGGTGATTCCTCATTGCGTTTTTTTTTTTTTTTAACTTTATTTTTTAACTTTACAATATTGTATTGGTTTTGCCATATATCAAAATGAATCCACCACAGGTATACACATGTTCCCCATCCTGAACCCTCCTCCCTCCCCATACCATCCCTCTGGGTCGTCCCAGTGCGCCAGCCCCAAGCATCCAGTATCATGCATCGAGCCTGGACTGGCCACTCATTTCATATATGATATTATACACGTTTCAATGCCATTCTCCCAAATCATCCCACCCTCTCCCTCTCCCACAGAGTCCAAAAGACTGTTCTATACATCAGTGTCTCTTTTGCTGTCTCTTATACAGGGTTATTGTTACCATTTGCATTTCTTTAGTCACTAGTGATTCTGAGTCTCCTTTCATATGCTTATTGACAATTTGGAAATCTTCTTTGGAGCAATGCCTACCCAAGCCCTTTGCCCAGTTTTTAATCAGGTTGGTTTTTGTTGTTGAATTATAGAAATCCTTTATATAGTCTGCATATTAACCTCTTTATAGATATGTGCCTTGAAAATATTTCCTCCCATTCCACACATTGCCTTTCCACTCTGTTGATTGCTTCCTTTGATGTACAGAAGTTTTAAAGTTTTTATGTAATCCCATTTTGTCCACCTTTGCTTTTTTTTTCTGCCTTCAGTATCATATCCAAGAAATTATTACCAAATCTGGTGTCAAAGTTTTCCCATGTTTTTTTCTAAGAGTTTAATAGTTTGAGGTCATATATTTAGGTATTTAATCCATTTGAACTACTTTTTGTGTACTGTGTATAAGGGTCCAACTTCATTCTTTTTTAGTATGATTATCCAGTTTCCCCAACACCATTTGTTAAAGAGACGGTTCTTTCCCCATTGTGTTGTCTCGGCATTCTTGACAGAGATCATTTGACAATATTCATGAAGGATTATTTCTGGACTCTATTTCACTGATCTATGTCTGTCTTTATGTTGATACCATATTGTTTTAATTATCATTACTTTATAGTATGTTTTGAAATCAGGAAGTTTGAGGGATATGTTAGAGGAGTGTGTAATTTCCTTGGTTCTGACTTGCTGCAGCAAAGATTTGGAATGGCGGACCACTGTTACAGCTCGATTATGGCTCAGAGTTTTATTCTGCAAGCAAAGGAAAGTATACTCTCGAGGCTTGAGGGCAGGCTGACCCCAAAGGAGAGGTCTTAATCCATCTTGGCTTCCTCCTTTTATACGTTTGTCTTCTTCCCCTCTTCAGACTGCCCTATGCAAATTGAGCTAGCCAAAAAGGGGGCATGTTTATTTCACCTGAAGTTCTCACTCCAGTCCATGGATTTTCTTTTGTTCCATTTTTGCAGGCTTTTCTCTATCTTTGTCTTTTAGCCACCACCATTTTTGACTCCTTTTTCTTATTCTAACTACCTAACATTTCCAATTTTGCTCTTTTTCAAGATTGTTTTGGCTGTTTAAGGACTCAAGGCTTAACCCATGATTAAGGTTAAAGATTTCCCTGGGCTCACTTGTATCAGGGAGAAAAGGCATCCAATCATCTGTCTCATCAACAGTTTATTGATAAATCTACAATTATAGAGCGCTTGTCACTATATCTAATGTCTAAGCACAGTGTTTAGTATAAACCATGTGTCTCAGTAGTTATTATGTATGCTTAGTTGAACCTTTGCCTCTTCAGTGGCTTTTTTTTTTTTTTTTAAGGTAAAATGGTTCACTTCCTTGTGTTTGTTTAGAGAATATCTCTGGCAAACCATTATGGAGAACTTCAGGTCAAAATTCTTAGATTTCTCCTTCAGTCATTTGTACATTGTCGTCAACTCCTGCAAAAGTGGCAATCTAAGGATAAGACCCAGTGCCTCCTAAGATGGTTGATGAAAAGGAAATGTGGACTGCAGTAGACATGGCTCATGTTCTTAAATGACTCTTTTCATGAAACAAGGGTCTGCTTGAGTGGCAGTAGCAGGCACACTGTTTCTAGTAGAAAACAAAGATGCTGGGAGGAAAAGGGCAAGATCAGAACCACATTCACTATTAGCCAACACAAAGGCCTCAAAACACTAACTTCTCTCATCCCTTTCCTCCTAACTCAGGACTAGGACTAGAATGTGTTCTGTCTTTCCTTTCTTATTATTAATGGTAACTTCATTTAAGCCTTATTATCTTTCCCTGACACTTGCCTTAATTAGAGCCTTCATAGCCACCATGAAAGAATGCTCAACTCTGAATTTTACCAAGAAGTTGTCAGGGATGGGAAGGGTGAGTGGATCATCAATCCTGTACTCACAGAAGAGCTTTGGATCTTTATGTCTCTCTTCCCAAAGCTCAGCATATTGATGAGCTGCTGGCTCAGCTAAAGCAAACCAAGGAGAGCCTCTTCCTTTGCTTCTATAAGCAGTGGGAAATAGTTGCCAAATTTGTGTTTTAACTTTCACTTACTCTGTTGCTAATGAGATTTTCCCCTTTTGTGTGTTTAGAGAATTCATTTGTTGTTCATCTTCTGTGAATTGTTCATGTTCTTTGCACTGTTTCTCCTATTGGATTCTGTGGTCATCTTTATGAGCTCCTTAAATATCAAAAATAATCTTTGGCTGTCTCATCTGTGACAAACTAATAGTTCTTAAACAATGGAGCAGTATAGGTTTCTAACAGCATATTGATGATTACATTAACTGAAGGACCAACGAATGAGCTCTTTTTCTTCATGACTGCTGTTCTTGTAATAGTCAGTGCAATAAAAAAAAAAAGCCTGTATTTATGAATACAGTCTAAGTAGTACTTTAGACATAAAGTGTTAAGATGAATGACTCATTCTTTTTTGGTTGCCTTTTTTCATTTATAAGTATTGTGGCACAAGTAAAGGAAAGACAAATTATAGTTGAGACGTACTTCCATGGGATTATAGAGAAAAAAATTAGAGAGAAAAAAATAGTGGCAAACAATTATAGGTTGATTTACTAGCCATATATCTGAAAGGAACTTGTCCTTGTATTAAATAATTTTGAAGGTTCCTATCAATGAAGTACAAATAAACTATTATTATATTATCTATTATACTTTTATGCTAGCTCCTGACTCCAAAGTGTCCTTGAAATTTCAATTTTATAAGACCTCCAGGTATAAGAATTACAATATCTTAATATTGACCACAGGCTTCTCAGGTGGCTCAGTGATAAAGAATCCACCTGCCAGTGTAGAAAACACAGGTTCAATCCCTGGGTCAGAAGATCCACTGGAGGAGTAAATAGCAACCCACTCCAGTATTCTTGCCTAGAGAATCCCATGAACAGAGGAGCCTGGTGGGCTATGGTCCATGGGGTCACACAGAGTTGGACGCAACTGAAGTGACTTAACATGAAGCATTCATAATATTTAAATATCTAATTACCCATTCAGTTCAGTCACTCAGTCGTGTCCAACTCTTCGCGACCCCATGAATCGCAGCACGCCAGGCCTCCCTGTCCATCACCAACTCCCAGACTTCACTCAGACTTGTGTCCATCAAGTCAGTGATGCCATCCAGCCATCTCATCCTCTGTCGTCCCCTTCTCTTCCTGCCCCTAATCCCTCCCAGCATCAGAGTCTTTTCCAATGAGTCAACTCTTCACATGAGGTGGCCAACGTACTGGAGTTTCAGCTTGAGCATCATTCCCTCCAAAGAAATCCCAGGGCTGATCTCCTTCAGAATGGACTGGTTGGATCTCCTTGCAGTCCAAGGGACTCTCAAGAGTCTTCTCCAACACCACAGTTCAAAAGCATCAATTCTTTGGCACTCAGCCTTCTTCACAGTCCAACTCTCACATCCATACATGGCCACAGGAAAAAAAATAGCCTTGACTAGATGGACCTTTGTTGGCAAAATAATATCTCTGCTTTTGAATATGCTGTCTAGATTTGTCATAACTTTCCTTCCAAGGAGTAAGTGTCTTTTAATTTCATGGCTGCAGTCACCATCTGCAGTGATTTTGGAGCCCAAAAAAAGAAAGTCTGACACTGTTTCCACTGTTTCCCCATCTATTTCCCATGAAGTAATGGGACCGGATGCCATGATCTTCGTTTTCTGAATGTTGAGCTTTAAGCCAACTTTTTCACTCTCCACTTTCACTTTCATCAAGAGGCTTTTGAGTTCCTCTTCACTTTCTGCCATAAGGGTGGTGTCATCTGCATATCTGAGGTTATTGATATTTCTCCCAGCAATCTTGATTCCAGCTTGTGTTTCTTCCAGTCCAGCATTTCTTCCAGTGCAGTGTCCTGCAGTTAAATAAGCAGGGTGATAATATACACCTTGACATACTCCTTTTCCTATTTGGAACCAGTCTGTTGTTCCATGTCCAGTTCTAACTGTTGCTTCCTGACCTGCATACAAATTTCTTGAGAGGCAGATCAGGTGGTCTGGTATTCCCATCTCTTTCAGAATTTTCCACAGTTTATTGTGATCCACACAGTCAAAGGCTTTGGCATAGTCAATAAAGCAGAAATAGATGTTTTTCTGGAACTCTCTTGCTATTTCCATGATCCAGCAGATATTGTCAATTTGATCTCTGGTTCCTCTGCCTTTTCTAAAAACAGCTTGAACATCAGGAAGTTAACTTTTCACATATTGCTGAAGCCTGGCTTGGAGAATTTTGAGCATTACTTTACTAGCATGTGAGATGAGTGCAATTGTGCGGTAATTTGAGCATTCTTTGACATTGCCTTTCTTTGGGATTGGAATAAAAACTGACCTTTTCCAGTCCTGTGGGCACTGCTGAGATTTCCAAATTTGCTGGCATATTGAGTGCAGCACTTTCACAGCATCATCCTTCAGGATTTGAAATAGCTCAACTGGAATTCCATCACCTCCACTAGCTTTGTTCACAGTGATGCTTTCTAAGGCCCACTATAGATATTTTTAATGTTCATTTTGAATATATGGAAACTAAGGAATGCTAGGAGGGTTTGGGGTCAGGAGGAGAAGGGGACGACAGAGGATGAGATGGCTGGATGGTATCACTGACTCAATGGGCATGAGTTTGAGTGAACTCCAGGAGTTGGTGATGGACAGGGAGGCCTGGAGTGCTATGATTCATGAGGTCGCAAAGAGTTGGACACGACTGAGCAACTGAACTGAACTGAAGGAATAAGGGGTAGGGTAGGTGTACATTTACTATGTTATATTGTAAATAAATGCCTGGACCAACATTTGGACCCAGGTCTGTATAGCCGTAAAAGCATGCTTTTTTGACTCTTCTAGAAATAAAAATTTCATAGCATGAGAACAAAATACAGTCCACAGATTGTACTGTTTAACCTGCATAATGATTTGGAACAATTTATAATTACTTGCCAAATTCTAAAGAAGCAGATTTTACATTAAGAACGGAAGTAGCTGGCATTTCTCCTGTCAACGGTCCCTACACTCCTTAGTCTGGACATGGCTTCACTGTAGACGTCACACAGGGGCTTACAGGACATTTTTATGTTTTGTTATAGTATGAACTGTTATAGCCTACCTGCTAAATTATATGTGGAACCCCTAACCCCCAATGCAACTATACTTGGAGAGGTCTTGAAGGAGATGATTAAAGTTAAATGGGGTCATAAGGGTGGGGTCCTCATTTGATAGGACCAATGTCCACATAAGAAGTGGTGCCTCTCTCAGCACACACAGAGGCGAGACCACATACGGACATAGCAAGAAGAAAACCATCTGAAAGTCAGAAGGAGAAGCCTTACCAGAAACTCTGCCAGCACCTTGAACTTCTAGCCTCGAGAACTATGAGAAAATAACTGTTTGTTGTTTAAGACATCCAGTCTCTGGTCTTTATTATGGCAGCCTGAGGAAACCAGTTCACTCACATTCAGCTCTCTCCTCTTCATTCTATTGTTGTCACCTGCGTGGTTCCTTTACCTGGGTTTGCTCTATGTGGCTTCTCCACCCAGCCACAGAGAAGATACTCTAAGTTGTTCTAATTTTAATATTCCCAGTTTACCTTGCAGTTTATCAGATTATAATGAGCTTTTGGGTGGTCATGACACTGATTTACTAGAAAATGATCAAGTAGCAAGATTTTGATGTGAAATATCCAGGGTAAGTGTATCTTAAGCAGTGTCTTTAAAAAGTTAATCCTTAAGCAGAAAAATATTTAAAAACTAGTAATAACCTGGCTAATGCAATTTCCCACTAGTGAATTAAAGTGTGCCCTTAATAAATCAAACATCAAGAAAACAAAATAAGCTGTTACATTTAAAGTATAATACATATATAATCAGGAGAATGTGTGAAAGTCACATCCAAATGAAAATACAAAAGTGTTTGAAACATTGAGGCATTTTTTGTACTGAATTATGAGCAAATGTCATATATTTAATTATTAATTTCCCCACTGTTATATGCACAGAGACAGGTTTCAAGGCACAGTCATTCTCTGGCTTTCATAGGTCTAATTTGTATAATTATTGCATAAATAAAGAATTGTCCCCCAAAATAAGAAAGAAAAAATAAATGGTATAATTGTATTTGTGAAAAGTGTGCTCCCAGTATATCTTGGATATCTTGGAGGATGCTAATCCACAATAATTACCCCAGAGACAGTGCTTAAACTTTTCTGAAATGTTTGACTTATTTATGAAGTGTATGTACCATTTTAATATAATCAGTGTTAAAAATAATCTTTAAAACATACCTAGAAAGAATAATGAAAATGGAAAATAGATGAAATATAATATTTTCAACTAAAATGTATTACCTATGAGGGCACAAAATACTTTATGACCTGTTTACCATTGTGCTCCTAGGGCCATCACATTGTAGATGTTCAACAAATACTTGTGAAAAGAGTGAATGAATATTCCAAACTCAGCATAATGCAAAAGAAAGTAAATGTACTAAATTCAAGAGACCAGGCTCCATTCCTGATTCTTTTGATAACCCTGCAGTGCTCTATAATTCCCTAAACTAAACCTAGAATTATTTTTACCTTTTAGTCAAGTGAAAAGATTAAATTCATATTTTGCCTGGGGATGTGAACATGCTTAAAACCTAGAGAGAGATTAATTAACCTGTGCATGGGGTTGATGATTCTAAAGAATAGCAGGCTTGCTCTCCAATTAGTGCAAAATAGTTCCTTAGAACTAGGGCACTGATGTACTCTGACACCTATCCTTTAAAAGACATGATGACAAAAGAATGAAAAATTTGTTGTCATATAAGTTTGCACTGTAGAAACCATTTGTCCAGATAAATTGGTAAAAAAAAAAAAATTTAATATGCTTTCATTTTTTAAATCTTTAAGATAATTTGCCCATTACTAAATATTAAGGAAAACCTACAAACAAGCATGTTGCTACTGGGCCCTGATTTTGAAATGTATTTTGAGCAAATGCTTAAAAGTCATTTTTAAACTAGAGGAACATTGACAAATAACTGCTCCAGTGCAGTGTACGTAATCTTAAAGAGTGAGTGTAGCTGTGGTGGTGGGTGCTGGTTTAGTGGCTAAGTCATGTCTTTCTTGTGACCCCACGGACTGTAGCCCACAAGGTTCTTATGTGTAGTTGTAGAAGCATCTAATTTATTCTCTGGGAGCAGTTTATATACTAGAGCAATTAAGCTTATTTAAATAGTTTCCCAACATACTTTGAGAGTGTTTATCAGATTAATTACAGTGACATCTGTTTATAAGTTAATGTTGTGACTTCAAATTATATAATTGCATAGTCACCCACATTCCTTATTCATTCCAATTCTTACTTTTTTTACATGCTTTCCTTTGACAGTATGACAAATAGATTATTAAACAATAATTATATTGAATAATTAATTATGGTAATAATTACAAAAAAAAGAAAATCCCATTCACTGCATTAGCCTCTTACACAGTCACAGAATTCTGTAATGTCTGATAGAAATGTCTGATAGAAAAATGATACCTTCAAAATTTACAGATCATTAGAAAATGCTGAAACTACTTTTTAAGAATGTAAAACACATATATATGGAATTTAGAAAGATGGTAACAATAACCCTGTGTACGAGACAGCAAAAGAGACACTGATGTATAGAACAGTCTTATGGACTCTATGGGAGAGGGAGAGGGTGGGAAGATTTGGGAGAATGGCATTGAAACATGTAAAATATCATGTATGAAACGAGATGCCAGTCCAGGTTCGATACTGGATGCTTGCGGCTAGTGCACTGGGACAACCCAGAGGGATGGTATGGGGAGGGAGGAGGAAGGAGGGTTCAGGATGGGGAACACATGTATACCTGTGGCGGATTCATTTTGATATTTGGCAAAACTAATACAATTATGTAAAGTTTAAAAATAAAATAAAATTAAAAAAAAAAAAAGAATGTAAAACACAACCATCTCCAAACGTGTAAACCTGTACAAAACACCCAAATTACATTTCATATTAAAATGACTTGAATTTAATCTACAGCTGACAGATGGGTTCTACTGAATCTGGAAAATAACTTACACTCTGTATTTTAATCATAATTGTATGAAAGTAGATTATTTTTAGCCTCTTCTCTACCAAGAAACATCACACTCACTGAGCCCACTTCTGCATTTTACTGGCTAACCAGAGGAGTGATCAAATAAAACTCAAAACTAGACTTTGAAAGAAGATGTGTGTTATGGGTCCATTTGTCTATATGCGTGTATCTACAAACTAGTGTGTACATGCTTGTATTACACTGTGCTGCAGATGGGGGGATTTTTGGGGGGGGATTTTTTTTTTTTTCCTCATCATTTGCACTGCCCGTCAGTCTTATTCTCCTAGGATAAAACTCCTACTGTTGGCTAAAGCCATACAAAAATATTCATTGAATTTTATTCAGTACCTATTGTGTGCCAGAGAATATTTGCTGGATATTCAAGATTCATTAGTAAATAAGAAAGAAATGATTCCTGCCTTATGAGACTTACCATGTTGTGGGAAAGATAAAAAAACAAGTATGGTATTACCCTAGCATAATAAGTACTGAAAATTAAGAAGAAAGAAAAGGAATGGGATGCTAGGGAGCATGTAGCAAGTCAATTTAACTAACTTTAAGTGAGTCAGTGAAAGTGAAAAGTGAAAGTGAAGTCTCTCAGTCATGTCCGACTCTTTGAGACCCCATGGACTGTAGCCTAAGAGGTTCCTCCATCCATGGAATTTTCCAGGCAAGAGTACTGGAATGAGTTGCCTTTCCCTTCTCCAGGGGATCTTCCTGACCCAGAGATCAAACCCCGGTCTCTCTCATTGTAGACAGATTCTTTACCATGTGAACCACAAGGGCAGTTCCCTTAGAAAGTCAAGGAGGACCTCAAAGAAGAATATTTTGAATATAAGACTTACAGAAATAGTACCATTTAATCACACAATAATGGGAAAGAGAATTTGAGACAGAATGAAAATTCCCGCAGAAAACTAAAAGGTCTGGAGGATGGACAGGGAGCAAGGTGTACTGGGAACTCTGAAGCAAGTCCTAGCAGTGGAATGTGTAAGGGGAGGACCTCTCAGGAGAAGATGAGGAGACAAGACAATGCAGGGCTCCAAGCAAATGCAAGACACAGAAAAATGAAGACAGAGGTAAGAGTAGCTTTGTAGTATGTAAAGTGAAAGTGAAGTCACTCAGTCATGTCCAACTCTTTGCGACCCGGTGGACTACACAGTCCATGGAATTCTCCAGGCCAGAATACTAGAGTGGGTAGCCTTTCCCTTCTCCAAGGGATCTTCCCAACCCAGGAGTGGAACTCAGGTCTCCCTCATTGAAGGCGGATTCTTCAGTCAGTCATTTCAGTCACTCAGTCATGTCCGACTCTGCGACCTCGTGGACTGCAGCACGCCAGGCCTCCCTGCCCATCACCAACTCCCAGAGCTTACCCAAACTTATGTCCACTGAGTTGGTCATGCCATCCAGCCATCTCATCCTCTGTCATCCCCTTCTCCTCTCGCCTTCAATCTTTCCCAGCATCAGTGAGTCAGCTCTTCCAATGAGTCAGCTCTTCACATCAGGTGGCCAAAGTATTGGAGTTTCAGCTTTAGCATCAGTCCTTCCAATGAATATTCAGAACTGATTTCCTTTAGGATGACTGGTTGGATCTCCTTGCAGTTCAAGGGACTCTCAAGAGTCTTCTCCAACACCACAGTTCAAAAGCATCAGTTCTTTGGTGCTCAGCTTTCTTTATGGTCCAACTCTCACATCCATACGTGACCACTGGAAAAACTATATATCATACATAAGAAAGCATAAAAAACATATTATAGGTCAAGATTATAAGAAGCAAAATTAATAGAATTGTATTACATACATTATATATATATATATATATATATATATATATGTGGCCTGACAACAATATTTACAAGATTTTTGTTATATCTTCTATTTCAAAACCTTCACTTTATTAAAAAATTGTCTTTAATGACTAGCCTTATCTCTCTTATTTTCAGAAATGAAACCTATGGCAGATAAAATTCTTATGAAGAATTTGAAAAATAAAGAGAAAATGCAAACTCATAAGAGAACAATCACTAGAAAATAATATAGTATGAACAAGCATAAAATAGGGTTGGAATAAGAAAACAATTATTTGAAATTTCAATTTGTCAAATAAATTATTCAAAAAGAAGTATTCAAAGAATTGTTTATATTTACTAAGGACAGTGGAGAAAGCAGCCAGTTTAGGTCTCATATAGTATCCTAAAAAAGGATCATGTTACTTTTAAGTATAAATTTTTCCTTTTTAATGGCTAGAGATCAATTACTGTAAAACACTCTTAATGCAACTGTCTGAGGGCAAAGTGTAATGTATGTTCATGTTTTCTTCTTTTGAGATGCCCAAGTCACCTGCAAAAATACTAACAAACAAAAAATAACTTGTAATCGTGCCCAGTTCCAATCCCACTGTAGTAAGATATTTTACTGCATTGTGAGTTTCGAGCCTCCACTGTGATTTCTGGAGGAGGACTAATTATATAGTGTGAGCTGGTTGAGCACTGCGGGCTGCTTCTTCATCAGACTTAAAACAAGGAAGCCAAGTGCTCCAGTAGGGGTTTCCCAGAATGCACATCTCTGGTGGACGGCTCATTCCAGCTCAATTAATAATCAGACTCTTTTCTTTCACATATTGCTAAGGAACTACAGATGGTAAAAGTTTGGATTTTTTCCCGAAAGGACTCTGAGAGCAAAAGCAGGGGAAGCAACTGGGGTTTTGTTCTCCTTACGCAGACCCCATCTCAATTTCTGTCAGTACTGGAGTGATGAGCCAAATCAGAAATCCTGTGCTTTTTAAAAGTTTCACCAGTGACTCACAAATGGCTGAGGAGGGACTTTTCTTACCAGACCTGGCTACTGTCCACAACCCAGAGGAAACTGCTGGGAAGGCTATGCTTCCTTTCCACCCACAACAACAGAACTTGGGAAGGAAAGGAGAATTTCAGATATGTTGTGCTGTGGTGAGAATCAAGCAGCCTGGCAGGCGTACTGTATCTACAAAGATGATGTTTCCCGAGTTAGGTCCAAACCTTCTCATCTTTTAGCTGGACCAATGGGACTATATCAATTCAAAAAATATAATATCAATTTGTTTATAATAACTCTCAAATACTATATGAACACTGACTCTAAGGTTAGAAATGATAATCATGGCCTGCATAGAACCATTTTCCTTGACAAGCCTTTTGTGTCTAGTCAGTCAGTGCTGGTCACTCCTTGCATATTGTGAAAGGTGTGTTTCAAAGCACATTCCATAGTGGACATCACACTGTAGGAGTGAATTTTCTAGTGATTTTCCCCCTGGAAAAAGTTACCAGAACATGGCTGTGCAAAGCAGTAATACTGTAGACAGAGAGTGCCTTGAGAAGCCAGCGAGATTGATTTTAGGATGGAAATCATTGGGGGGGGAATGGTTTAATTTTGTCTGTGCATGCTGTGTGCTAAGTCACTTCAGTCCTGTCCCACTCTTTGTGACGCTATGGACTGTAGCCCACCAGGCTCCTCTGTCCATGGGATTCTCCAGGCAAGAATATTGGAGTGAGTTGACATGCCCTCCTCCAGGGGAATCTCCCTGACCTAGGGATCAAACCCTTGTCTCTTGTGTCTCCTGCGTAGGCAGGCAGGTTCTTTACCACTAGCGCTACCACTGATTTTTTTTAAATTCCAAGTTTCTGTTTTCCATGGCAGGGAGGGAAAAACCTAAATGCATAAAAAGAATGTGTTTGCATATATGCTGTGAAATAAAGGTTATTGGTAGCTTGCTCCTATCTCCTCACCTATCCCCAGAAGTCACACGGAGACAAGCTCTTGTTCTCCAGATTCAGTCATATTCTTGCCCATGACACACCAGACACACCTATGTCCCAAAATAGCCCTCACACTGTGAGGGAAGTAAGTCTTCACGGTAAGTTAGTCATTCCTCACTAGGACAATTTTGAGGTGTTTTCCTTACTTTCTGTCACAGATTCCAAAGACGATGACAATCAGCCTCCTGCTCAGTAACATGCTCTTCATGAGCTTTGCTGTCACCCTCTCAGGGGGCTCCTGAAGAGCTCCTCCCACTAAATTACCTACTTCCAAATTGCAGTTTCAGAGTCTGACTCTGAGCACATCCAAATGAATACACCACCAGAGGGTTAAGCATAGCCAGTCATCTCACTCAATACTGAATATGTTGGTATTTCCAACATACTATTCTGGGGCAGTATAACTAATATTCAGAAAATCTGTTGAAAATTCTTTTTAAACCTCAATTGCTCAGACGAAAACCTGCTTGACACATACTCTCTGGTCTTCTTTGGCCCTGGGTAAAGTAAGGTCTGTCTAGTCAAGGCTATGGTTTTTCCAGTGGTCATGTATGGATGTGAGAGTTGGATTGTGAAGAAAGCTGAGCGCCGAAGAATTGATGCTTTTGAACTGTGGTGTTGGAGAAGACTCTTGAGAGTCCCTTGGACTGCAAGGAGATCCAACCAGTCCATCCTAAAGGAGATGAGTCCTGGGATTTCTTTGGAAGGACTGATGCTAAAGCTGAAACTTCAGTACTTTGGCCACCTCATGTGAAGAGTTGACTCATTGGAAAAGACTCTGATGCTGGGAGGGATTGGGGGCAGGATGAAAAGGGGATGACAGAGGATGAGATGGCTGGATGGCATCACCAACCTGATGGACATGAGTTTGAGTTAACTCCAGGAGTTGGTGATGGACAGGGAGGCCTGGCATGCTGCAATTCATGGGGTCACAAAGAGTCAGACACGAATGAGCAACTGGACTGAACTGAATTAAAAGTAAGGAGAAGATTCACCTAGAAAGGAAAGCTTTGTGTTCAGAGACAAGAACACACAGCAGTCCATTATCTCTTGTAAGTTCCACATCCTGCCTTTGTTTTCCTTTCTTTCAGTTGTTTCTCTAATTTCACCTTTCCATATTGACAGAAAAGGACAAGTGAGACATACAAGGAATGGGAGTCTGAACAGAAAGACAAAGTCCAATGAGCAATGAAAATACAAATAACATACGATCACTAACAGTGAAGATGTGACATATAAAAGATACAGTTCGTAAGCATCCCTAATCCATGTAAGACAGAAGTCCAAGATGAGGGGCACTGGTTCAAGTGTAATAGAAACAGTACAGAACAAGAAGAAGGCAACCTGAGAATCAGGAGGACAAATTCCCTTAAATTCTGAGTCCACATCAGAGAATTTGTTTGACCTATATATTCCATTGCTATCCTATGTAGCTTTTAAGTTTGACATTAAAGAGATTTTGCTAAAATTTAAAATGTGAGTGTAGACCAGAAATTTAAAGAAGGCAGGAATTAAACCCTAAAAGGGGCATTTATCTCTTTGTGGCAGCTGAGTAAATTATTTCACATGATATCTGCTGCAACAGAATAACAGTATTAGCAACCAAAACTTGCCTCATCACCTGCCTTGCCAAGTATTTCAATTTTTCTTTCACTTTCAGGAAACTGGTTGGCAAAGAAGCAACAGAAAATGCAACCATAAAATCTAAAACCTGAAACATTTTAAAACCTACAAAGAAAAATTTTCGATAACCCCCTAATAAACATTCAACTTTACAAAATTCTACTTTCCTGATATACTACGCTGAACACATCCTCATCACGGAGATAAAGTTGCACGGTGCCTGCTAATACTGTACTTGCAATAACATGCCCAGGTTGAGAAAACTGGGAAGAGGCCGAGGGGTTGTAGTAGTTACTGAACCATCTGTGCTGCCAAATAGTGTAAAATTCAGGTCTATTCACTTTACAGATGGCTGTTTCATTTCAGGAAAAGCAATTTTGTAATGGATAGTCTAGATCACCACTTTCACCTATTGGAAGCTTTAAAAAAAAAATTCTTAACAATGAAAGTACTGAAACAAGAATTATAAGGAATGCTTTTTAAAAAAATAAACAGTAAGGCACTCAATATTATATCATATTTCCTCACATATCAAACATCCAATTAGAGAGCTCAGGTTTTTTTTTTTTACTTCAGAAGATGAGATGCAGTGATTCATAGGGCTTGGAAATAACCTGTGTATAGATGACTGGAAGAGTCATATCACATTTTGCATCCTTACAGATACCTGACCTTATTGCAGCTTCTCTAATAGCCTCTGTAAGGTATCTTGCAAAATCTTCAAGGGGGTTAAAGATGGGAATGGTAGACTTTCAATTTTTGTTCATATCAGATTTCTGATTTTAGCAGTCCTCTCACCCATGCAGAAAATCCTTCCTTAGTAACTTATACACTATCACAATTTCAAGAAATTGAAAATCTATTTTACTTCATCCAAATTTGAAATAAGCTAAGCTGTCACTGTCCTAGAATAGGTCTGTTACAATGCTAGGAGCCAGAACAGTCTAATGATCCAACATTCTCTGAAAAATATGATTATCTCATCTCCTAGTCAAAAATCTCATTTGTTCACCATTATCTCTAGAATAATCATAAAACCTTTTTAACATGCCTCTTGATATGCATCTTTCCTCTACTAGAATGGAAGTAACTTTTCACTATTCTATAGTACCCAGCTTAAGTAGCTCTTCCTACCATAATCCTAAACAGATTTAATATCCTTGCTATGGTGATCTCACCTTTGAGTCCCCTGTTTCTTCACTACCCTCATATCCAAATTATCTTTACTTTTCTAACTTTACAATATATCTGAACATATTCATCCATTTTTCTATGCCCATCCTTCAAGTCACCATCATTTTTCACCAGGAGTACCCCAACATACTTCCTATGTTGTTTCTCCTATTGCTGTACTATAATCCATTTTCCACATATCAGTCAGTAAGCTCTGAAATACATAAATAAAATCAGCCCATTCTGCTGAGCATCACAGCAAGTGGCTTTCTACAGAAGTTAGCAATAATGACTTTTTGTGTTGGATAAAATTCTTGAGAATCCCTTGGACTGCAAGGAAATCCAACCAGTCCCATCCTAAAGGAAATTGGTCCTGAATATTCATTGGAAGGACTAATGTTGAAGCTGAAACTCCAATACTTTGGCCACCTGATGAGAAGAACAAGGAAAGGGACGAAAGAGGCTGAGATGGTTGGATGGTATCACCGACTGGATGGACATGAGTTTGAGTAAGAGCCAGGAGTTGGTGATGGACAGGGAGGGCTGGCGTGCTACAGTCCATGGGGTCACAAAGAGTCAAACACAACTGAGCGACTGAACTGACTGACTGAATTTAGGAAAAAACTGACTCACTGTTGTGATCTATCACATGTGCATGTTACAGCTCTTGCCTCCCTCTCATGCATAAGTTCATATTTCCTACTTGCTCATTTTGTCTTGATCACATATCTCTATATTAAACATCTGAGTCCTATTCTGTAAGCATTCCTAAGCTCATTTTTCCCCATAATGACTTTCCCAAAATATACCTCTGAAATGTTATTTCCTCTAACCTTTGATTGGTTGGCTTCTTTATGCTATTGAGACTTCACTAATTCAGCCACTCAGTACTGCTCAGTCAACTGCCATACATCATTTCCATTGCTTTAGAATGCTTGATACTATGTGAAAAAACCATTCATTGACTAGTTACTCATAGTAACCTTGTTTTTGTTGCACTTAGCCTTAAACTCTAATCTTGGCATATAGATTAGCTTTGGCACATAGTAGTTTTCAGTAAATATTTGTTGAATAAATAATGATTTTGTAAATGAATGTTGTTTGTTTTAATGCTATACTACTAACCATAACAGATACTTGACAGAAGTATTTTGAAGGAAAATATCTGATTTTACTAGGTCAATTTATGTTTTTCCAAAGATTAAAGAGCCTACTTCCACTTCCACTTTGTATATATCAGATAATTAAATGTGTCTCTTTTATATGCCAATACACAGTATGAAAAAAATGTCAGAGGAGATGAACTACTGAGTGGACCATATCCATTGCAGAAGTTACACTTAACAAGACTATGTCACTAGTAAAGACATATATATATATATATATATATATATATATATATATATATATGAGCAAAAGCATACTAATCTATTGAAAAAGAGAATTTAGAAATACTGTTTATAATAGAAATTATAAAATATTATTGAAATGAACAACTCTAAAAAGGACTAAATTATACAGAAGAATAGCTAATATTGTAGAGTCAGTTGACGAGCCAGGAGAGAAAGCCAAAGAAAAATTTTAGTAAAGATTAAATTTTGAGAACATAAAGTTCAGTATAATAGCATCTCTATTAAAGAAACTTACAAGGACATTATAGTAAATGCCAAGCTAAAGCATAACTCAGGAAAACTACAATAAATATAAAGGGAGGGAATAAAAAGAAATTTTTTAATTCTGAGGCTTGTATTTTAAATACAACACAATGAATGTGTGAGATGGGATAAGTCAAGAAATAGTTTGGAAATATCTGTCTTTTTTAAAGTTTCTCATGAAAAATTTATTTATGTATTGCATATTCAATTTTTTTGATTTTTTAATTTAAATTTATTTATTTTAATTGGAGGCTACTTACTTTACAATATTGTATTGGTTTAGCCATACATCAACATGAATCCGCCACGGGTGTACTTATTAACAGGAACATATGACTCGGGTCAATAAATCTG
Organism: Bos indicus; assembly: GCF_029378745.1. NCBI lineage: Eukaryota > Metazoa > Chordata > Mammalia > Artiodactyla > Bovidae > Bos > Bos indicus. The sequence continues at coordinate 98,611,805 of NC_091766.1, read as the reverse complement.
GTAAGTGAATATTTGAAAAGTTTGTAAATGGACTCTGACAGTACAATGACTATTTTTCCTCCTTGTCAGAATATGTGAGACCAAGATTTTGACCCTTGATTTTAATCAGAAGAAGGCAAAGTTTGTGCACCATTTTCTTTTAAGACTGGCCACACATCATAACTGAAGGGGAAAAAAAATGCACAGTGTAAGTGAAGCTCATTAATCTAGTTCTGTATTTTAAAACCCCTTCTGGAACTCTTTCAGTAAACCAGCCTCCCTAATCTATTTAGAAGGAGACATCTAATGTGTTTCCTGTGTAGTGGGACTCTACCACTTTGAAGATTTAATGGCATTAGACCAAGAGGAGAAGGGGAGTAGAGACTGTCATCAGCCACTGTCTTTGCTCCAGAGAAAATTTGCAATACAGTATCAGGACACCTGTCCTTACCCAAAACAGTCATGAGATGTTCTCACTGGTGTATACTCCATAGGAAAAACCTCTCTGTTTCTATTCCAGTACCAAGCAAGTCAGTCCAAGAGATAAAGACTTGGGTCAGCAGCAGGTGAAGGTACTCAATTAAAGACTTCTTTACAAACTCAGGTTATAGAAAAAGGCAAAAGTGCTGCTAACTGAGTAGATTCATTGCCATGTAGGCAGCAGCAAATGCAGTTTTTTTTCCAAAGGAAAGCATCCTCATTTTCTGTATTCAGAATTCACACATATTATGGAGGAAAAAGCACAGCAAATCAAAATTAGTACTCTCATATTAGAGACTAAACATTAATATAAAAGTTACAGACACCTTCTGGGTTATCCTCTTACTATTTTTCTGTGATTATATCATATACATGTTTTATTTACAAACATAGAAATATAAGAAACTTGTTAAACTTTATGTTTTATATAATAATAAATCAAAAAGTTGTATTTTTCTCAAAATTTTTCAGTTTAGAAATTTTTAAAAATTGAGATAAAATATACATCCCTTATAATACAGTGCTTAGGTGTTTGGTTTGATGAGTTTTGATGATTACATCTAGCCATGTAATAACCATCAAAATAAGATATAGAACATTTATATCTCCTTTGAATGTTCCCTGATGATTTTCTCCACTCAATTCCAACCTTACTAGAGGTAACCACTTTCTTATTTTCAATACTAGTCTAATTATGCTTATACTTCAAAAAAATGAAATCATAGAATATTTATCATTTTATTAAATATAATACTTTTTGAGTCATATATGTTCTCAAGTTTGATAGAAGCTCATTTCTTTTTTTTTATTTTTGAATACTTCATTATATGAATATAATACTATCTGCTTATCTATTTTTCTTTTAGTGAATATTTCTGTTATCTTCAGAATATTGAAATTTTGTGAATAAGATGTATAAGTAGTTTATGACTATTTTTAGCATTTTTTAGACTATATTTAGTCATTTTTAGCATTATGTTTTTATATCTCTTACATAATTACCTAGGATTATCAATTTTGGTTGACTTTTTTTGTCTTTTGTTTTATATTTTTATGAATACCTAGTTGTTCCAGAATGATTTGTTAGAAGGATTTTTCCATTGATTTAACTTAGCACTTTTGTCAAAAATCACATTACAATATTGTGCTTGTCAAAGTTCTTTACTATAATTTATTGATATACTCTCCCATATTTATACCAATTACACATTGTTCTGTTTACTATAGGTTTAATATATGGGCTTCCCAGGTGGCTCAGTGGTAATAAGTCCACCTGCCAATGCAGGAGCTGCAGCAGATGCAAGTTCAATCCCCAGGTAAGGAAGATCCCTGGAGAAGGAAATGGCAACCCACTCCAGTATTCTTGCCTGGAAAACTCCATGGACAGAGGAGCCTGGGGGGCTACAACACATAGGTCACAAAAAGTCAGACATGACTGAGTGACTGAGAAATCAGATGTCACAAAACCAGCTAATAGAACTGGTTAAATAACTTGATTCTTATTTATCTTAGTTTGTGCTGCTATAACAGGATACAATATACTTGTGACTAAAAAGCAAACATTAATTTCTCCACTTCTGGAGGCTAGAAGTCTGAGACCAGGGTCGTGGTATGGTCAAGTTCTTTGTGAGAGATTCTTGTTGGTTTACATGGCAGAGAGAGAGAGACATGTGGGGTCTCTCCTTCTTTTTATAAAAGCATTAAATCCATCGTGAGGGCCCAGACTCAAATACCTCCTGAAGGCCCCACCTCCAAATACCATCACATTGTGGGGAAGGGTTTTGACATGTGAACAGGGGGCCAGGGGACACCAACATTCAAGATTATTTGGGCTCCTCCAAACCACTAGACCATTCAGGTATGACCTAAATCAAATCCCTTATGATTATACAGTGGAAGTGAGAAATATATTTAAGGGCCTAGATCTGATAGATAGAGTGCCCGATGAACTATAGAATGAGGTTCATGACATTGTACAGGAGACAGGGATCAAGACCATCCCCATGGAAAAGAAATACAAAAAAGCAAAATGGCTATCCGGGGAGGCCTTACAAATAGCTGTGAAAAGAAGAGAAGCGAAAAGCAAAGGAGAAAAGGAAAGATATAAGCATCTGCATGCAGAGATCCAAAGAATAACAAGAAGAGATAAGAAAGCCTTCCTCAGCGATCAGTGCAAAGAAATAGAGGAAAACAACAGAATGGGAAACCCTAGAGATCTCTTCAAGAAATTAGAGATACCAAGGGAACATTTCATGCAAAGATGGGCTCGATAAAGGACAGAAATGGTATGGACCTAACAGAAGCAGAAGATATTAAGAAGAGGTGGCAAGAATACACAGAAGAACTGTACAAAAAAGAGCTTCATGACCCAGATAATCTCGATGGTGAGATCACTCACCTGGAGCCAGATATCCTGGAATGTGAAGTCAAGTGGGCCTTAGAAAGCATCACTATGAACAAAGCTAGTGGAGGTGATGGAATTCCAGTTGAGCTATTCCAAATCCTGAAAGATGATGCTGTGAAAGTGCTGCACTCAATATGCCAGCAAATTTGAAAAACTCAGCATGCCAGCAAATTTGGAAAACTCAGCAGTGGCCACAGGACTGGAAAAGGTCAGTTTTCATTCCAATCCCAAAGAAAGGCAATGTCACAGAATGCTCAAACTACTGCACAACTGCACTCATCTCACATGCTAGTAAAGTAATGCTCAAAATTCTCCAAGCCAGGCTTCAGCAATACGTGAACCATGAACTTCCAAATGTTCAAGCTGGTTTTACAAAAGGCAGAGGAACCAGAGATCAAATTGTCAACATCTGCTGGATCATGGAAAAAGCAAGAGAGTTCCAGAAAAACATCTATTTCTGCTTTATTGACTATGCCAAAGCCTTTGACTGAGTGGATCACAATTGACTGTGGAAAATTCTGAAAGAGATGGGAATACCAGACCACCTGATCTGCGTCTTGAGAAATCTATATGCAGGTCAAGAAGCAACAGTTAGAACTGGACATGGAACAACAGACTGGTTCCGAATAGGAAAAGGAGTACCTCGAGGCTGTATATTGTCACCCTGCTTATTTAACTTATATGCAGAGTACATCATGAGAAACGCTGGACCGGAAGAAACACAAACTGGAATCAAGATTACCGGGAGAAATATCAATAACCTCAGATATGCCCATGACATCACCCTTATGGGAGAAAGTGAAGAGGAACTAAAAAGCCTCTTGATGAAGGTGAAAGAGGAGAGTGCAAAAGTTGGCATAAAGCTCAACATTCAGAAAATGAAGATCATGGCGTCTGGTCCCATCACTTCATGGGAAATAGACAGGGAGACAGTGGAAACAGTGTCAGACTTTATTTTTTGGGGACTCCAAAATCACTGCAGATGGTGACTGCAGCCATGAAATTAAAAGACACTTACCCCTCGGAAAGAAAGTTATGACCAACCTAGATAGCATATTCAAAAGCAGAGACATTACTTTGCCAACAAAGTTTCGTCTAGTCAGGGCTATAGTTTTTCCAGTGGTCATGTATGGATGTGAGGGTTGGACTGTGAAGAAGGCTGAGCACCAAAGAATTGATGCTTTTGAACTGTGGTGTTGGAGAAGACTCTTGAGAGTCCCTTGGACTGCAAGGAGATCCAACCAGTCCATGCTGAAGGAGATCAACCCTGGGATTTCTTTGGAAGGAATGATGCTAAAGCTGAAACTCCAGTATTTTGGCCACCTCATGCTAAGAATTGACTCTTTGGAAAAGACTCTGATGCTGGGAGGGATTGGGGGCAGGAGGAGAAGGGGACAACAGAGGATGAGATGGCTGGATGGCATCACTGACTCGATGGACGTGAGTCTGAGTGAACTCTGGGAGTTGGTGATGGATAGGGAGGCCTGGCATGCTGCGATTCATGGGGTCGCAAAGAGTCAGACACGACTGAGCGATGGAACTGAACTGAACTGAAACCTTTGAATTTCCATACAACTTTCAGAACCCACTTTTCAGTTTCTTCAAAAACCATTCATTATTAATGATGACTCTTTTCAAATCTACAGATTAATTTAGAAAGAATTCACATTAAGAAAATATGAAGTCTTCTTGTCAATAAAAATTCTATGTTTTTCCATCAAAAAATATTTAGATCTTTTTAGATTTAGATCTTGCATTTATTTCTGCATGGTTTTGTCATTTTCAACAGAGACGTCCTGCATAATTTTATAAGATATATTACAGCTTGATATATGAATATCTTGTCGCTATAAAAAGTATTTTTCTATTTCAGGTCTAATATTCCATTGCTACTATAGAAAAATATAATTTATTTCTGCATACTGAAGTTCTATTTGCAGTCTTGCTCAGTTTACTTACTAATTCTAGGAGCAGTTTCTAGATACACAGCAATGTCATTTACAGGTAGAGCTTCACTTCTTTCACAGTCACCTCAGCTTTTATTCTTTACATGTATGTAATATATATATATATATGTAGGTTTTCTCTTATTCTGTTTTTAATTCTTATACTGTTATTAATAATAATTTCTTAGCAAAATTTATAAAAATAAAACAAAAAGAACTGTTGCAGAAGGGACAACAAATACTCTTATTCAAGGACTCAGACAAGATGACTTCTTTTGGAGAAGTAGAGAAAATAAAGTTTGCCTCTGGGGAAAGTATAGAGAAACTACTCATGTCCTAGACACAAACAATAACACGTCGATGCTGGGGTTAGAGAGATGCCAAAGTTCTTGGCCCTGGTAGAGAATCAGGAAGTCATCCTGGGCAAAGGGTCCTATACTGATTGCAAGTGGAGCTCTATCACCCCAAGACAAGAGGTAGAAAACTCCTTACTACCAAGGACATCAGGATGAAGTAGGTTTCTGAGAAATCCTCATCCTGATGCCCAGGAGCACAAAGTTTATCTATGAATTAGGTGGACAAGGACAACGGCAGTCTGCCTCTGCCTTTATCATAAGCCTGGGGACAAGAAACAAGCATTGACAGTCCACTGCTGTTGGAGCACAAGGAACATGGATACAGACCCCCACCCTGTGCAAACAAGTAAGGAGGAATAGCAGAAAGCTTAGAGAGGAGTCAAAACACTGAGAAAAGTCCTCTAGCCTCCTGGGTCGGGCATTAGAGCACAAGGTATCTAGAGCCCTCACCCAGAGAATGATGAACCATACATTGCCAAGAAGATAAAATAGGAATGCAATCCCAACAATTCCACTCCTAAGTAGACTGAATCAACCACCTACACTCTGGCCTAATAGAAAAAGCAGCATGACCATTCCCTGACAAAAGTAGAATTTTTGTCTCTATTGTTATACTACATGTGATAGCTGTTAGTCAATCAAAAGTTAAAGAGCATGTAAAAAACAAGGAAAATGACCCACTTTTAAGACATAAAGCAATAAACAGAACCAGACTCAGAAATGACCCAGATATTGTAGCTATTAGGAAATTGAAAACAGCTATATTTAATTTTTGAAAAATTTGAGGGGAAAATGTTGATTAACATACATGAACAGACTAGGGAATTTTAGTGGAGAGATATGATCTGTAAGAAAGAATATAATGAGATTGTTAGAAATAAAATCAATGATAAAGAATTCTTTTGATGAACTCAACAGTCAGCAGAAATCATCCAAAGTCAAGCATAAAGAGGAAAATAATTTAAAAAGAACAAAAAAATGACAGTATGCAGAAGCGGTGGAATTAAACAAACAGCCTAAATTCAAGTTTGAGAAGTTCAAGAATGAGAAGAGAGAAAGGGGAGAAAAAAAGGAAGGTTGGAGAGAAAATAGCTGAGAACTTTCCAAAAGAAATAAAAGCATACAGGAGATAGACAACAAAATATAGACACCAGTAGCACAGAGAAACCCTAGCAGGATAATAACAACAAAAACACATACCTTAATAAAAAAAAAAAAAAATTAATAACTAAAAGTAAAGAGAAAAGCTTAAAGGCAGCCAGAAAAAAAAAAAATATATATATATATAAAGAGGGACAAAAATAATTATAGCATACTTCTTCTGAGAAACAATTCAAAATACTGTGGGGAGGGGAGAAATAAACCCAGAATTCCATATCCAGCGAAATACATTTCAAAAATAAGAACCTTTTCAGAAAACAAACACTGGAATGTATTGCCAGGAGACTTGCTATAGACTAAATATTAAATTGATGCTTTTGAACTGTGGTATTGGAGAAGACTCTTGAGAGTCCCTTGGACTGCAAGGAGATCCAACCAGTCCATCCTAAAGAAATCAGTCCTGAGTGTTCATTGGAAGGATTGATGCTGAAGCTAAAATTCCAATTCTTTGGCCACCTGATGAGAAGAGCTGACTCATTTGAAAAGACCCTGATGCTGGGAAAGATTAAGGGCAGGAGGAGAAGGGGACGGCAGAGGATGAGATGGGTGGATGGCATCACCGACTTGATGGACATGAGTTTGAGTGAACTCTGGGAGTTGGTGATGGACAGGGAGGCCTGGCGTGCTGCAGTCCATGGGGTCGCAAAGTGTCGGACACGACTGAGTGACTGAACTGAACTGAACTGAAATATTGTACAAAGTCTTATGAAAGTAAAAGTTTATCATCTTATGGAAATTTTATGGGCAAAAGTAAATGGAGAAGACAGCAACTACAAAAAGACATAAACATAAAAGACACTGTTGTCTTATTTCACGTCCCTTTGTAAGCTAACTGATTATGTGAGCAAAAACACAAACAACTAAGTGTGAGATTTACAAGGTCTATTAAGATAATCTGTGTTTTAAAACAGCACAAAAGTAAGAGGGAAGATTTGGGAACACACTGTTTTAAGTTTTATACACTTTACGCAGAGTAGAATAAGAAATAAAAACCAAAACAACAAACAAATGAAACAGAAATAGACTCCAATACAGGGAACAAATTAGTGATTACCACTTATGAGGGGTGGGGTGGGGGAACAAAACAGAGAAAGGAGAATAAGAGGTATAAACTACCAGTTATGAAACTAGTAAGTCACAGGGAAGTTAAGTACAGTATAGGGAATATAACCAATATTTTATAACAATTTCATATGGTGTGTATAATATAAAAATACTGAATGTTGTATATCTGAAACTAATAATATTTCAAGTCAACTATACTAAAATGACTTTTAAAAAGTAGACGATAATAAGTTACAGACATATTTCATTAAGTCTAGGCCAATTAATAAAAAAAAATAAGAAAGACAATACTGATTGACGAACAGAAAAGAGTTGGAATAAAAAATACTGAATCCAAATGAAGGTGGGAAACAAAGGCAAAAAGAAGGAACAAAGTCACCATAGAGAACATAGCTAACAAGATGGGATACTCACATCAAATCGCATAATTACATTAAACAGGAATGATCGAATACTCCAGTAGGAAGTAGATTGTCAAATTAAAATTTTAAAAGACCAAAATGAGTCATGTGTAATAGGAAACCAACTTTAAATACAAATACATAGATTGGTTAAATGTAAAAGACTGGGAAAAATACATCATGCAACATTGGTTAAAGGTGACATGACTAGATTACCAGGAAAAAAAAAATATATATATATATAATTACAGAATAAAAAAATTACCAAGGGTACAGAGGAACATCAAATAATTTTAAGCTAGTCAGTTCATCAAGAAAACATAACAATCCTAAGAATGGATTAGCCACCAAGAGTACCTCAAATTACAGGAAGCAAATACTGTTATAGTAAAAGAAGAAATAGAAAAACATACCGGTATACATGGAGACTTCTCATTTCTCCCTCAGTAATCAATTTCAGAAGACAGAAAATCAGTAAGGGTTTGGAAGGCCTGAGATGTCAAACAGCTTGACCAAATTGAAATTTATAGTACAATCTGCCCAATAACAGCAGGACATACATTTTTTTTTAAGTGGATATGGCAGATTGACCAAGACAGACTATAGTCTGGGTTGTAAAACAAACGTCAACAAATTCAAAGAACAGAAATCATACAAAGTAAGTTATTTTCATTGCTAAAATGGAAAAAAGCCCTACAATATATCTGGAATAATTAGATTTCAGGGGCTTCCCTGGTGGCTCAAATAGTAAAGAATCTGCCTGCAATGCAGGAGACCTGAGTACAATCCCTGGGTCAGGAAGATGCCCTGGAGAAGGAAATGGCAACCCATTCCAGTATTCTTGCCTGGAGAATTCCACGGAGAGGGGAACCTGGGGAAGCTACAGTCCATGGATTCAAAAAGAGTAGGACACAGCTGAGCAACTAACACACAATTAAATTTTAGCAGATTTCATTACATGAGGCTAGGTAGACATAAAAATTAATTATATTGATTCTTAAAATTATATTTAAAATTTTGTACTTATTTGCTATATAAAGCATATAATAAATATGACTAAAATTCTAAATTTCCAGAAGAGATATTAATTTGTGTTAGGGTCTAATGTTAATAATTTTTGAAATATTCATTATTGTGTTTTTGTACTTTTTATACTTTGTTATCAATTTTCTTGTATTCCACTATGAAATTTCAATGAGTTAAAAAAAAAAAGTGTTTTATACAAAGGGGACTGTAGATGATGAGAAGATTAGATTCATGCATGCTAAGTTGCTTCAGTTGTATCTGAGTTTTGACCCTATGGACTACAGACCTCCAGGCTCCTCTGTCCATGGGATTCTCCAGGCAAGAATACTGGAATGGGTTGCCATGCTCTCCTCCAGGGGATCTTCCCAACCAGGGATCGAACCCATGTCTCTCATGTCTCCTGCACTGGCAGGTGGGTACTTTACCACCAGCATCACCAACTCAATAGACATGAATTTGAGCAAACTCCAAGAGATAGTAGAGGATGGAGCCTGGTATGCTGCAGTCCATGGGGTCACAAAGAGTTTGACATGACTTAGTAATGGAACAACAACAAATCTCACCTACTTTGTTGAGTATAATTATCTTAATAGTAATAACAAGAGGTAAAAGTAGCTTTTCTGCCACAAGATGCATTTAAAGCAGAGGACTTACAACAGACTAATAATTATGAGAGTGTATAAACATAAATCATCTGCATACTCACTAAGAATGACAAAAAATAAATTCAATAACTTTTTTTGATTATGTTTTTCCCTAGTGGCTCCTGCAATGCAGGAGACCCAAGTACAATCCCTGGGTCAGGAAAATTCCCTGGAGAAGGGCATGACTACCCACTCCAGTATTCTTGCCTGGAGAATTCCATGGACAGAGGAGCCTGGTGGCCTACAGTCCATGGGGTCATAAAGAGTTGGACATGAGTGAGCGACTAACAGTTATCCAATATTTAGTTTTAAACAATAAAAAATATTTTTAAATTCTATCTTTAGAAAATAATACTGAGATCTCTGAACTGTTACAAATAATCAACCATGTATTTAAGCTTAGGTTGGCTATCATAAATATCAAACTTTTTCTAAGGGGAAAAAAAAAATACAGCTCCTTGTCCTTAATGCCAATTCTTCTTTCTTGATTCTTTAAAAAAAAAATATGGGGGGTGGGGGTGGTGGTGGTGGTGGGAGAATTTCAATTATATATTTTCTCCTAACTGAAATTGTTCATTGGCAGCTGGTTCTCTGGTTCTGAAGTTTTATAAATCCTCTTTGGATGCATATATTCTAGAAATGGATTTTGCCTTTAGCACTATGATTCATCTGGAGGTAGGAAAACTTCTAAATTAATGTCTGTCTCTCCTCACTCTCATTCTTGGATTTCAGGCTTTTTTTTTTTTTTCCTTATCAATATCATGAAAAGTGATACAACATTCTACATCTGGACCATTTGATTATTTTTCACTGAAAGTTGTATAAAATGAAAACTTACCAAACGACATCTTATGTGTTATCAATGTTTAAAAATAATTATTTAAATATAAAAGACCCAAATATGCTTTATTTCTTAAATCTATTGATAGTGGATATCAATACTCATCACACACAGATGGTTTAATAATCATCACACAGTGCAGTCTTTAAAATATACCATGAATGCTTTGAATAAAGATTAAGCAAATAAAAATATTGATTTGTGTTTAATACTGGTGAGAATCTAGACATGAAATATAACAGTTATATATAGAAAACAACAAGAATTTACAAATTACTTGTTCTTAAAAAAATGTACTAAAAATTCACCTATCCAGAGTCTAATTTAGGAAATTGCTTTTCAAATATGTTAAGCAGTATGTTAACTCTGTTTCTACCACTGCATCACATTCCTATATTTACAATCTGATGTCAACTACAGAGCAGGGTTTGGGGGTGAAAGAGAAGGACGGTAGTCTTTGCCACTTTGAAGAAATCTATTCCCTGAGCCTCATGGAGTCTTAAAGGCCTTCAGATATGAAAGCTATTTCAGTTCAGTTCAGTGGCTCAGTTGTGTCCGACTTTTTGCGGCCCCATGAATTGCAACACGCCAGGCCTCCCTGTCCATCACCAACTCCCAGAGTTCATCCAGATTCATGTCCATTGAGTCAGTGATGCCATCCAGCCACCTCATCCTCTGTCATCCCCTTCTCCTCCTGCTCCCAATACCTTGCAGCATCAGAGTCTTTTCCAATGAGTCAACTCTTCGCAGGAGGCGGCCAAAGTACTGGAGTTTCAGCTTTAGCATCATTCCTTCCAAAGAAATCCCAGGGTTGATCTCCTTCAGAATGGACTGGTTGGATCTCCTTGCAGTCCAAGGGACTCTCAGGAGTCTTCTCCAACACCACAGTTCAAAAGCATCAATTCTTCGGTGCTCAGCCCTCTTCACAGTCCAACTCTCACATCCATACATGACCACAGAAAAAAACCATAGCCTTGACTAGACGAACCTTTGTTGTCCAAGTAATGTCTCTGCTTTTGAATATGCTATCTAGTTTGGTCATAACTTTCCTTCCAAGGAGTAAGGGTCTTTTAATTTCATGGCTTCAGTCACCATCTGCAGTGATTTTGGAGCCCAGAAAAATAAAGTCTGACACTGTTTCCACTGTTTCCCCATCTATTTCCCATGAAGTGGTGGGACCAGATGCCATGATCTTCGTGTTCTGAATGTTGAGCTTTAAGCCAACTTTTCACTCTCCTCTTTCACTTTCATCAAGAGGCTTTTTAGTTCCTCTTCACTTTCTGCCATAAAGGTGGTGTCATCTGCATATCTGAGGTCATTGATATTTCTCCCGGCAATCTTGATTCCAGCTTGTGCTTCGTCCAGTCCAGCATTTCTCATGATGTACTCTGCATAGAAGTTAAATAAGCAGGGTGACAATATACAGCCTTGATGTACTCCTTTTCCTATTTGGAACCAGTCTGTTGTTCCATGTCCAGTTCTAACTGTTGCTTCCTGACCTGCATACAAATTTCTCAAGAGGCAGATCAGGTGGTCTGGTATTCCCATCTCTTTCAGAATTTTCCACAGTTTATTGTGATCCACACAGTGAAAGGCTTTGGCATAGTCAATAAAGCAGAAAGAGATGCTTTTCTGGAACTCTTATTTTTTCCATGATCCAGCAGATGTTGGCAATTTGATCTCTTGTTCCTCTGTCTTTTCTAAAACCAGCTTGAACATCAGGAAGTTCACGGTTCACATATTGCTGAAGCCTGGCTTGGAGAATTTTGAGCATTACTTTACTACCGTGTGAGATGAGTGCAATTGTGTGGTAGTTTGAGCATTCTTTGGCATTGCCTTTCTTTGGGATTGGAATGAAAACTGACCTTTTCCATTCCTGTGGCCACTGCTGAGTTTTCCAAATTTGCTGACATGTTGAGTGCAGCACTTTCACAGCATCATCTTTCAGGATTTGGAATAGCTCAACAGGAATTCCATCACCTCCACCAGCTTTTTTCATAGTGATGCTTTCTAAGGCCCACTTGCCTTCACATTCCAGGATGTCTGGCTCTAGGTCAGTGATCACAACAACGTGATTATCTGGGTCGTGAAGATCTTTTTTGTACAATTCTGTGTATTCTTGCCATCTCTTCTTAATATCTTCTGCTTCTGTTAGGTCCATACCATTTCTGTCCTTTATTGAGCCCATCTTTGCATGAAATGTTCCCTTTGTATGTCTAATTTTCTTGAAGAGATCCCTAGTCTTTCCCATTCTGTTGTTTCCCTCTATTTCTTTGCATTGATTGCTGAAGAAGGCTTTCTTCTCTCTTCTTGCTATTCTTTGGAACTCTGCATTCAGATGCTTATATTTTTCCTTTGCCCCTTTGCTTTTCGCTTCTCTTCTTTTCACAGGTATTTGTAAGGCCTCTGCAAACAGCCATTTTGTTTTTTTGCATTTCTTTTCCACAGGGATGGTCTTGATCCCTGTCTCCTGTACAATGTCATGAACCTCATTCCATAGTTCATCAGGTACTCTATTTATCAGATCTAGTCCCTTAAATCTATTTCTCACTTCCACTGTATAATCATAAGGGTTTTGATTTAGGTCATACCTGAATGGTCTAGTGGTTTTCCCTACTTTCTTCTATTTAAGTCTGAATTTGGCAATAAGGAGTTCATGGTCTGAGCCAGTCAGCTCCAGGTCTTGTTTTTGCTGACTGTATAGAGCTTCTCCATCTTTGGTTGCAAAGAATATAATCAATCTGATTTCAGTGTTGACCATCTGGTGATGTCCATGTATAGAGTCTTCTCTTGTGTTGTTGGAAGAGGGTGTCTGCTATGACCAGTGCATTTTCTTGGCAAAACTCTATTAGTCTTTGCCCTGCTTCATTCCATATTCCAAGGCCAAATTTGCCTGTTACTCCAGGTGCTTCTGGACTTCCTACTTTTGCATTCCAGTCCCCTATAATGAAAAGGACATCTTTTTTGGGTGTTAGTTCTAAAAGGCCTTGTAGGTCTTCATAGAATTGTTCAAATTCAGCTTCTTCAGCATTACTGGTTGGGGCATAGACTTGGATTACTGTGAAAGCTATTTATTATCACTCAAAAGGGCTCTCTCATCCCATCCTTATTTCTGGCTCTCTTTTGTGACCCATGTGGCCCCACAGAGCCCACCAGTTTCCTCTGTCCATGGGATTCTCCAAGCAACAATTCTGAAGTGGACACCATTTCCTTCTCAAGAGGATCTTCCTAACCAAAGGATCAAACCCAGGTGTCCTGTATTACAGGCAGATTCTTTACCATCTGTGCCGCCAGGGAAGTCCTCTGGCACATATAAATGTGCCTACATCAGGGATTTTATTTATTTGCACTCAATTTCTTTGGAAGTTTAATGTGTAGCTTAGACAGATGTTGGGATGTTGCTATGGGTCTCAATGTTTCATCCCCCCAAAATCATATACTGAAATCTTAATCCCCAAGATGATGGTATAAAGGGGTGTGGTTTATGAGAGCCGATCACATCATGAGGAAGAAACCCTCATAACTGACATTAGTGACCTTATAAAAGAGTCCCCACAAAGCTACTTGGCCCTTTCCACCATGTGAAGACTCACCGGAGAAGTCAGCAGTCTCTCAAGCCAGAAGAGGCTCTTTGCCAGAACAGAAAACATGCTCACTCTCTGACCTTGGTCTGTGAGAAATAAATTTTTGTTGTTTATAAACAGCCCAAACAAATTAAGACAGATGAGTATAAAAATAAAGTGGCACAGGAAAGTAATGACAAAGAAATATGACCAGGAAGGCATAACTGAAATTGTTAATACTATGATGGTTAGGGAAAAAAAATCACCTGAAAAAGTAGGTTATAAGAGTCAGCAAGACATTGCCAAGAATTATGCTTTGAGTTGATACCTACACATGGCAGAACCTGCTGCCTGGGCTCCTTTCCCTCATTTCCTGAGGGCTTCATGGTTTACAACTTTTAACTGTGAAAAGAATAAACAGGCTCTGGATTAAAACTCATTGCAAGATGTTGCCATTGTGACAGAGAAGGAATTAACAGTTTGTTCATTTAATTTCAAATGGTGGCTCAGACGGTAAAGAGTTAGCCTGCAGTGCTGGAGACCCAGGTTCGATCCCTAGGTCAGGAAGATCCCCTAGAGAAGGAAACGGCAACTCACTCCAGTATTCTTGCCTGGAAAACCCCTTGGATGGAGGAACCTGACAGGCTACAGTCCATGGGGTCGCAAAGAGTCGGACATGACTGAGCGACTTCACTTAATTTAGTTTCTGAAATTAATGTAATACTTTAAACCAAACATTGAAAACTCATCTGTTTCCTTGCTATTAAGAAACATAATTGTATTCTCCAGTTGAAAAGATTTTTGCGAAATTTAGTAATATGTCAAATATTCACTGGTTCCAAATAGGAAAAGGAGTACGTCAAGGCTGTATATTGTCACCCTGCTTATTTAACTTATATGCAGAGTACATCATGAAAAACGCTGGACTGGAAGAAGCACACACTGGAATCAAGATTGCCAGGGGAAATATCAATAACCTCAGATATGCAGATGACACCACCCTTATGGCAGAGAGTGAAGAGGAACTAAAAAGCTTCTTGATGAAAGTGAAAGAGGAGAGTGAAAAAGGTAACTTAAAGCTCAACATTCCGAAAACAAAGATCATGGCATCTGGTCCCATCACTTCATGGGAAACAGATGAGGAAACAGTGGAAACAGTGTCAGACTTTATTTTTCTGGGCTCCAAAATCACTGCAGATGGTGACTGCAGCCATGAAATTAAAAGACCCTTACTCCTTGGAAGAAAAGTTATGACCAACCTAGATAGCATATTCAAAAGCAGAGACGTTACTTTGCCAACAAAAGTCCATCTAGTCAAGGCTATGGTTTTTCCTGTGGTCATGTATGGATGTGAGAGTTGCAATGTGAAGAAAGCTGAGTGCCAAAGAATTGATGCTTTTGAACTGTGGTATCGGAGAAGACTCTTGAGAGTCCCTTGGACTGCAAGGACATCCAATCAGTCCATTACTAAAGGAGATCAGCCCTGGGTGTTCTTTGGAAGGAATGATGTACTTTGGCCACTTCATGCGAAAAGTTGACTCACTGGAAAAGACTCTGATGTTGGGAGGGATTGGGGGTAGGAGGAGAAGGGGATGACAGAGGATGAGATGGCTGGATGGCATCACCGACTCGATGAACATGAGTTTAAGTGAACTCCAGGAGTTGGTGATGGACAGGGAGGCCTGGCGTGCTGCGATTCATGGGGTTGCAAAGTCAGACACGACTGAGCAACTGAACTGAATTGAACTGAACCTAAGTAAAAGGCTCATGAGATTTCTTCTCATTTTAATAATATAGAGACTATTACATGTACTAGATACTCAAGTAAAGACCTTATATTCTTGTTATTCAGTCGCCCAGTTGTGTCCAAGTAAGTCTTCATGACCCCATGGACTGCCAGGCCTCTCTTTATCTCACCATCTTCCAAAGTTTGCCCAAGTTCATGTCCATTGCATCAGTGATACCATGTGACTTTGTATAAGCATCTTATTTAATCCTCACAACAGCCCTATGGTATGGCAAAGCTATATAGGAAAACAAACCAATGTTTACAGAAGTTAATGACTAACAGAGAGCAAAGCTAGAATGTGAACCCAGGGATTCTGATTATAGATTCTATGTGCTTAATTATCATGTTACATTGTTCTGTGTGTGTGTTAGTCACTCAGTCGTGTCCGACTCTGCAACCCTATGGACTGTAGCCTGCCAGGCTCCTTTGTCCATGGGATTTTCCAGGCAGGAATACTAGAGTGGGTTGCCATCTATGTATGCAGAAACTGAGCAAGGAAGAACCAAATGACTTGATCATGCTCATGTAGTGAATTAGAGATAACAGAACATTAAAATGAAAATTACAAATGTCATTCATTCTACCAGTCAAACCAGACTGAAATCCAGGTGTTGGTCAGAACTAAGCTCTGATCAGAAGCTTGCATGGGGAATGGTCCCCTCCCAGGCTCCCTCAGATTGTTTGCAGACCTCATCTTCTTGTGACTAAAAGACTCAAGTCTCCGTTGTCTTGTGGGCTGTCATCTGAGACCTCTCAGCCCACACAGACTGATCAAAGTCCTCTGTTACCCAGCCTCTCCATAGCCAGTGAAAAGCCATGGCTTTCTGTCATACAGACACAAGAAAATGAATTCTGCCAACAATACAAGTGAGCTTTGGAGTGATTCATTGCCTAGTGGGGTCTCCAGATAAAAACATGGCCCAACTGAAAAAGTGACTGCAGCCTTGTAAGACTCTGAGTAGAGGACGTATGTAAGCCATCCCCACCATCCATCGCTACAGTGCTGACCCCTCTGAGGGAGGAAAGGAACAGGCCGAGCTGACTTCATCTTGAAAAAGAAGGAAACTCTGTCTGCATTTTCAGTGAGCTTTGGACTATGTGTTTGGTAGCAATGGGGATAACATACCTATGGCCAAACTGGCCTCCTGGACTGACAAACACGATTCCATACCAAGATCTCCTGTCGCCAAAAAGACTGTAATAATCTCCTATGTAGTCAATCATCTCTGTAATCTTTATGGCACCCATAGGTGTAGGCCACAATGTATAACCAGCTGACCCTTTTGATTATGAATCATGGCTGTAACCTGACTGTATCTCCCTTTAACACTTTCCAGGCTAGGTTAAAGAAATTTGGGGATGTGGGCTTGAGCAGCGCACTTAAGGTATATAAGGTTTTCACAAAAGTCAGTCAGGGTTCTTGGGTAAAAGGAGACTCTGCCTTCGGCCCGCCGGTGTAATAAACTGGACTCCACCATCTGCATTGTCCTTTTGAGTGAGTTTGTTTCCCGGAACACATGGCTATAACACCCTGACCTGAGGGGAATAGATTGCCAAGAGTAGGGACATGGCATCAATAGCAGAGGGCAAGGCATTAGCCCTCATTTTATGTAGACAAGAAGAGAAGCCTGGCTGCTGCTAAGTTGCATCAGTCGTGTCCGACTCTGTGTGACCCCACAGACAGCAGCCCACCAGGCTCCCCTGTCCCTGGGATTCTCCAGGCAAGAACACTGGAGTGGGTTGCCATTGCCTTCTCCAGTGCATGAAAGTGAAAAGTGAAAGTGAAGTCGCTCAGTCGTGTCTGACTCTTAGCAACCCCATGGACTGTATCCTACCAGGCTTCTCCGTCCACGGGATTTCCCAGGCAAGAGTACTGGAGTGGGTTGCCATTGCCTTCTCCAGGGGATCTTCCTGACTCAGGGATTGAACTCGTGTCTCCTGCATTGCAGGCAGATGCTTTTACCATCTGAGCCACCAAGAAAATAGTGGGCTATTTTTGTGTCAAAGTTTATATGGATTGAAAAAGTCATAAAAAATCTTACCCCAATATTTCTATAAATTGAATTGGTAAAAAAGAGGGATTCAGTGAACTTAACACCAGATTTGACGTACCAGCAGAGAAGGGTCTTGACCTAAACCGCCTGACTCCTCTTCCAGCCAGTATCTGCCTGCACCACACTGGTCTTCGTGTGGTTGTCTGTTTACTCATTTGTTTTCTCAATAAGCTGAATGCTGATCATACAGCAATGGACATAATTTTTCTAGGTACTGGGGGAAATACAATAATAATCTAAGTGTGCTATCAACAATGCAAAGAATGGCACAAAAGAGCATGCAGAGTGTTTCATAGGAGAGGTGCAGATAACGATAACTTGCAATTTAATGAAAAAAGAATAATTTTACTTTGGGAGGAATGATCATTGAGAAGAGATCTTTAAAATGAGGTTAGCATCCTACCAAACTTGAAAGGATCAATAAATTTAAAATTGATGGCATCAGAGTAAATGTTAAGATAAAATACTCCTTTCTCATGAGGATTTCATATAAAATGACTTGTTCTGCATCAAGTAGACTTAGTTTTCCCAAATGCTGGTCATATCAAAGTCATCCATATATATTTTTAAATGGATTTACCTTAGGAAGAATGCTTACATATGTGCTGGTATGTATGTGTGTGTTGAGAGTGGTGTGACTGCTTTTCCTCAAAGTACTTGTGCTATCAGTCAATAGTTCAAACCATCCCACAGCAATGGGCCCAGCAGCTGTATTTTTTTAAAGCCTCACTGAGGATTTTGGTAAACAACATGTATTGAGGAACCAAAGCATTACTTCCCAAGAATGCATTTAAAATTCTCTTGGACTTCCAGTTTCAGGACAGTGTCTTTCAACCTCTAATATGCATACATATTGCTGGGGGTCTTGCCCAAATGCAGACAATATTGCAGCAAGTCTAGAAGGGACCTGAGATTCTGCATATCTGAAGCTGGAACCAACTCCTCTGAGCTGCTTTGGCTTTACTTTGTACTCCTTAGTATCACAAGAACAGGATTCCACCTACAAAACTCACCCACTCCAGTTATTTATCCCTGTAAAGGAACTTTGCCCTCAAACCCTCCTGCAGGCTGGGGCTCAGCTACAGCAAAGTGTAGCACTAGAAGAGTTCCCCAGCTTTTCATGGGTATGTACCAATACCTAAAATCCATTGGTGGTTATTTTTCTCACTTAAAAAAAGAGGGGAAAACCCTTTAAAATTAATCCAGGTACTGCAAAGCAATGAGATTCCCTGTTAGATGCTTTTCAAAATATATATTATTGATGTGTCCTTCTATTTAATTTTGCCACTATTAGCCTATGAAATGAAGTATTTCTTTCCATATTGGTAAACAAAGATGTCACAGCCATCAGCAATTTCAGCCTTTCAAATGTAAATTTCTGAGCCCAGAAGGCAATACCAGCTACTTGGCAGCTACCAACCGCTTCCCTGGTAAGCACTGAGGAATAGGAGTGGGGGTGGGGGGAATGCAAGAAAGTATTAGAGGCAGCCACCTGCCACATCCAACACCCCTCATGGTGACCGAGGAACGAAGGACATGAACAATCCAAAGGCAGGATTTGGCCCAAGATAGATGCGATGCATATGAAAAACAACTTCAGTAAGCCTGGATGCTTGTATCTTCCCATACATAGAAAAGCGCTAAATCCCTTAATGCAAGGTACCTGGGTTTCCTTAATTAACAGTAATCTTTTAATATTCAGATTACCTGCCCCTTGCTGCAAAACTTCTATATAGCCTGACTCTTCCTCCAGCCTCCTCAGAAACAGTTCTCTAGGGGTCCCCTGAGATGCTGTCTTCCAGGCTTGAAGTCCTCAGGATTCCTATCAAACCTAATTCTCAACTTTTAGGTCACGTGTATTTTTTCAGTTGGCATCTATTACATCTATATGTAACTTTTAACAAATATCTAACTGAGGGGAAAAAAATCAATTTCCTCTGAACAAACAAAAGTGTGCTGACCTGTGATGCATTAAAAAATAAAAAAGCACCTTGCTGAATGCCACTGCATGAAAGAATACTCTGGATTTTCAAGACAGGCAGTAGAAGGCCTAAATGATAACAACATGGGATTCGGAGACAGGCAGGTCTGCATTTTACTTCTGGCTTGAAGTTAACTGCATGATCTTGGGTCATTTGCTTATGTCTTAGTTCTGAAAACTGGCACTTGCCACGGGTGTTTGCCATCCATCTCTATGTGGATTAAACTCTGTGCTGCTGCAGCTGCTGACCTCCAGCACCCCCTCAAGGAGCTCAGGATGGGGAACAGATGCTGCAGCTGCTGACCCGCAGCATCCCCTCAAGGAGCTTAGGATGGGGAACAGACATGAGGCGCTCTGTGCTCTGGGAAAACTGGCAGGACAGGTCTTCAGATAGTTAGACATTCTCAGGAGCTGGTTTTATGAGCCCATTTCTTGTATCTCCTGATACCCAGAATAGCGTTAAAATCCATCATGGTGATCACTGTTTCTCTAGTCTAGCAGAAGTGTCACCAGACCAGAAGAAACTTCCTAAAAAATAAACAAGCTTAATTGCCTGTCCTGCATATTTACCAAAATCATGTCTATTCTGGATTTCTCCCCCCATCTCTCTGGAGCAGCCTCTCACAGCTATCTGATGTGCCGTCTCCCAGGCTGCAGTCCTCATATTGCCCCGAATAAAACTTAACTGGTAACTCTCATGTTGTGCATTTTTTTAAGTTGATGGTGCCTAGCTTTCCACAACTGCAAACAGGAAGTAGATTTTGATAGCCCTAAAGAACCAGGTTTTGATAAGCTTTACACATGGTAAAACTCTCAATCCATAAAGACCTACACAACAGGTATCATTGTGCTTAAAGTGGAAGAAACTGAAAACTAATTATTGCCCAATTCTCCTTCCCTGGCCCTTTAGTCTTACAAATCAGGGGAAACATCTGTGATTTATTGTGAAAGAGGAACAGAAATGAACACTCTAGAAGCCTCTCTACAAAAGCCACAGAAGCCTTTATACCTTTTTTCAAGTAGCAGAATCCTAACTTCTATTTCCTTTTTCCTTTAGTATGATGTCCTTGAAAAGAACAGCCATTTTCATTCAATAGAAATACTAAAAGCTAAGTTTACTTTCTAAAATTGTAGCTAAAGTGAAATCAAAGTTAAATTCATTTTTTTTCTGAACTTTTCATCTGAGTAGTTGTATCTTACAGTTTCTGTGTAAACAGTATTCTTGCCATCATAACATTTTGTACAAACCAAAATCATAGGATAACTGTTACTTTAAGTAATGCATTACTCTATAAATGTAAATAGCCATAAAGGGTAAAGAACACATTAAAAAGCAACTGAGTTTAATTGCATCCCTGGGACTACAGCTGGATGTTAGCTCAAAAAAAGTCAAGGTCTGGGATGTATTTTTCAATTGCCCCTGAAATTGTAGAGTGGCTCTATGTCTAGCCTTCAACCACTGAATAGTATTTAAAGATGAAAGGTTTTTAAATGTAATTTTTTTTTAAATGTTGACATTTTATCCCACAATAATAGTATAAAATTTACTTGTTCTGTTTCTGTTTTTCTCCCATCCCTCCCACTACCACATTCCACCTCACTTAGGGAGGGCATAAAATGGTATTTCTAAGCAGGCATCATCGAAATGTTGGCCTTCCCAAATAACTTAAAATTAGGACTGTAAAGAGACTATAAACAAATTGTATTGAATTTTAGTAATTCTGACCCATATGGCAGAAACCAAAGAAGAACTAAAGAGCCACCTGACGAAAGTGAAAGAAGAGTGTGAAAAAGTTGGCTTAAAACTCAACATTCAGAAAACTAAGATCAATGCATCTGGTCCCATCACTTCATGGCAAATAGATGGGGAAACAATGGAAACAGTGACAGACTTTGTTTTGGGGGCTCCAAAATCACTGCAGATGGTGATTGCAACCATGAAATTAAAAGATGCTCCTTGGAAGAAAATCTATGACCAACCCAGACAGAATATTAAAAAAGCAGAGACATCACTTCACCGACAAAGGTCCGTCTAGTCAAAGCTATGGTTTTTCCAGTAGTCATGTATGGATGTAAGAGTTGGACTATAAAGAAAGCTGAGTGCCAAAGAATTGATTCTTTTGAACTGTGGTGTTGGAGAAGACTCTTGAGAGTCCCTTGGACTGCAAGGAGATCAAACCAGTCAATTCTGAGGGAGATCAGCCCTTGTGTTCTTTGGAAGAAATGATGCTAAAGCTGAAACTCCATACTATGGCCACCTGATGTGAAGAACAGACTCATTGGAAAAGACCCTGACAGTGGGAAAGATTGAAGGCAGGAGAAGGGGATGACAAAGGATGAGATGGCTGAATGGCATCACTGGCTTGATGGACATGAATTTGAGCAAGCTCTGGGAGTTGATGATGGACAGAGAATCTGGCTTGCTGCAATCCATGGGGTCACAAAGAGTCAGACAGGAATGAGTGATTGAACTGAGGGTATAAAAAGGGTTTGTGTTAAAGGGGAGAGGAACATGTCACCCCAAAATATGCCTCTTCAGCATAAGAATTATTTTAGGCTAATTATTGAAAAAGCAGAAGCTGGAGAAGCTCTTAAGTTACCATTTTGTAAGAGACACTTGCAAGGGAAAATCTCCATTTGTAAGGATGTCTCCAGGACTGTACCTGGAACAGAAGACCGACTCTAAATCTCTGGGAATGCTTAACAATGGAGGAGGTAACAACCATACCCTGATTACTGTGCTTTTCCTGTTAACCTTCCATCACTGACCTTCCCACCCACTCCTTCCCATCCTTTTTATTTTTTTCCATCTTTAGCTGGAGATGGCATTTTTAAGGTGGAAGCTCAGGCCTTTTTGGAGAGTTACACAGGTTTCCTGGGTCTTTGCTGCATATACAGGAGGTATCCACTTTATTAAACTTCTGTTTGTTTTTCTCACATTAAACTGCCTTTTCTTATAGGAGGTTTCAGCCAAGATCTTAAAAGGGCAAATAGAAAATTATTTTTCCTCCCTCGACAGTATATAGATGGGTCAATATAGCCTGGAAACAAAGAATTCTACAGATTTCCTTTGGTAATAGGGCATTAATATGGCATATTTTTCCTTAGATCCTGATGTGGTTTCTAATTATCTGCCAGTATTCAATAAGCTATTTCCAAGAATAGGGAAGACACTGTTAGTTACTCTGACAATAGCTATGGAAATGAAATCCCTTAAGTATAATGTAGCAGGTGACCTTAAGCCAAAGAATAGGGGGTGAAAGCATATGCCACGGGAACACTCAACCACCAGAGTCTTAACCTTTCACCTTTGCATAATGTGGATCACTCTGTTGTCACAGGGAAAATAAGCCTAATGCATACCAGCTTTAAATCTTTCAGAAAAATAGCAATATCCCAAGTCACATTGTCCAATGGATAGTAACAATTTCCAAAACCTTGACTCAGAACTTTATGATTCTTGGGGAAATGAAGAAGAGCTTCATCTAATCAGTCGATTCATAAGACAGAAAAAGTAATAATGAACAATACTATCTGATGCATATATATTTTCAACTTTTCCTTTTGTAAAGTTTACTTTGCTGGCAAAGGTCCATATGGTCGAAGCTATGGTTTTTCCAGTAGTCACGTATGGGTGTGAGTTGGACCATAAAGAAAGTTGAGTGCCAAAGAATTGATGCTTTTGAAGTGTGGTGCTGGAGAAGACTCTTGAGAGTCCCTTGGACAGCAAGGAGATCTAACCAGTCCATCCTAAAGGAGATCAGTCCTGGGTGTTCATTGGAAGGACTGATGCTGAAGCTGAAACTCCAATACTTTGGCTACCTGATGTGAAGAGCTGATTCATTGGAAAAGACCCTGATGCTGGGAAAGATTGAAGGCAGGAGGAGAAGGGGATGACAGAGGATGAGATAGTTGGATGGCTTCACAGACTCAATGGATATGAATTTGAGCAAGCTCAGGAGATGAAGGATGGGGAAGCCTGGTGTGCTGCAGTTCATGGTTTCGCAGAGTCAGACATGACTAAGTGACTGAATAACAACATGCAAGGCACTGCCAGAGTATATTACTGTCACCACACTAGCGGATGGCCATGACCAAGATGGCCTTAATGGTCTTACCCTTGTCCTCAGCTTCATTAAAATTCAAATGGGTTTCATTCTCACTTTAAGTCTCTGATCTCCCTTTTCTGAGAACATTTACTTTATGAGGTTTGTAATTACAAATTCTTTCTCGATCCCTTTGAATTATAAATAAATCTTCCAGCCTCTGACCAGTTTTCCAACCCCGGAATATCTTTTTCAAAGACCAAAGAGCCAGTACCTTTGAAATGTAATAATCTAATGAGACAGATCCCCTATCTCCAAGTTTCCTGAGCCTGATTTAGATAAACATCAATTAGCAAACACAAAAGACTTCATCTCATTCACCAATGGCCCCCCAGTAGCCTATCTCACCCCAGCTAATGGGAAACTCTCTTACCTCTTGTTTTAGTGGAGTTGAGTTCAATCTTTCCTATTGCAATAGTTTTGAATAAATTATTCCTTGGCTCTTTAACTCTGCCCAGGGCAATTTTTCTTTGACAGACTATGGATTCAATAGAAATTGTACAATAGGAAAGATGTTATATTGTTTCAAAGATTGAAAATTATCAGTTACAATAATGTGTATGAAGATGATGAGTCAGGGATGAAAGTCACAAATTCAAACTGTACCTGGGTCTCTGCTTAAGTGTAAGATTTCTTTGTCTTAGATTTCTATTTCATGCACGTATCTCTTTGTGTCCATGTGATCTGTAAGTAAAGTCAGATGTTACTCAGTTCCTCTGAGTTACTATGGAATGGTAGTAACCAGGCTTCCCTCATAGCTCAGTTGGTAAAGAATCTGCCTGCAATGCGGGAGACCTGGGCTTGATCCCTGGGTTGGGAAGATCCTCTGGAGAAGGGAAAGGCCACCCACTCCAGTATTCTGGCCTGGAGAATTCCATGGACCGTATAGTTCATGGGATCACAAAGAGTTGGACATGACTGAGCGACTTTCACTTCACTTCAGTATGAAATCGATCTTATGAAGAGTCTAGAACAAACTTAAGTGTTCAGAGAACATGAGTAAAGAGGAAGGACCAAGGGGTAGGAGGGAGAAAGAAGTGACATGTCAGGGAACAGCAACCACATTTATTTTAACTAGAGAGTGCCAACTACAGATTGGCACTTGTCATGGCTACTTACCATCTACAAGGATTGAATCACGTTCTGCTGCCGCTGCTGACCTTTAACTTCCCTGAAAGGAGTTCAGGATGGAGATCAGAAATGAGGTACTCTATACTCTGGGAAAAACGGGCAGAGTAGCTCTTCAGATAGGCATTTTCAGGAGCCAATTTTATGAGCCCAATTCCTGTATCTCCTCATATTTAGAAAAACACTAAAATCCTTCATGGTGAAGATGGCTCCTCATGACTAGAAGAAACCTTCTGAAAAAAAAAAAAAGGATATATAAGCTTGAATGCCTGTACTCTTCCTTCACCAAAACTACATAAATACTGACCTTCATCCCTTACCTCGGTGGAACACTTTCTTAGATCTGTCTGAGACGCTGCCACCTACATTCTTCATTTTGCCTCAAATAAGACTTAACTTGCAACTCTCACATTGTGTGTTTTTTCTTTTCTTTTTAAGTGAGCAAGTGTGAAGTCCAATTTGGGGAAAATAAAAAATAAAGGTGCTTAGTTACAGAAATCCATCACTGAGAAAGCTTAAACACATAGTCTCTGTTGCTTAAAGGGTTCTTTGAAATCAAGTGGATTTTATTAATAGTTTTGAAGACTGAAGTTTGTATTCAGACAACCCAAAAAATATCTGTTTAAAATGAGTATTAGAAGCCTTTCCCCTTTCTCATCTTAACATTAAAACTGATCGGATGACCGAATTATTTTAAAAGTATTTTCACAGTAATCTCCTCACATTAAAATACTCTATCTGGTTATATCATGCAATACTTTATTTAAATATTTAGATCTATACTGTTACTCTAGCTCTTTGTAAAGACCTTTGAAATGTTCTTATCATCTACATAAAGCAGTGTATGTTTTTATTTATACCATAATTACTACATTTATAATATCAGCATTCTGCTCAATGATTAATTAACTCACAGTAATAAATGCAAGGGTTTTCAGTTTACATGGCATTTCTGCAGTATTAGACCCTACGGATCACTCTTTTTTTCCTTCCTGATATTCTCTCATTTCTTTGCACTTATACACTGAATAATCATGATTTTCATTCTAATACTTTCTCCCTCTGCCTCTAAAGGTACATATCTAATTTGCATTAATTTTTCTTCTGTACTTTTTCCCCTTAGAAACCTCATCACTTAAACATTCATCTTGGCAAGCTTATTAAAGTAAGCGAGTTACATCTCTAGCATTCCTAAGATAGGGCTATAATTGTTTAGTGGAGACCTAAGAGCAGTTATTAGGAACTTGTCAGAGTAAATCCTTGGGACTGGGGGTATTATGATGTTCACTAGCATGCCATTTATTTATGCAATAAATATTTAGTAAGGATTTACAATGTCCCAAACACTGAGATAGATCATGAATATATACCAACAAATAAGAAGAAGAACTCATTCTAGCAAAGACAAAGTAAGCAAGGAAAACGAGGTAAGTGAATATTGTAGCAAACTTATCTGCCAAAAGTTGTGTATGGTGTGAGAATGATTATCTCTTGCTATCATATGAGACAGTTCAAAGAAATGAAACAACTTTTAAAGGTTCAGTCTGGCATGGTTAGTGCATTGCACAATCAGGATGAGAATCTCTAATTATCAGGACGTCCAAATTCTTTCTATAGTCCCTTTCTCAAAAGAAATTAACTAGAATGTTAAAACCATAAGACAGAGAAAGCCATCAACAAGATGATGAATAGCAGATATCAGGCCTCATCTGTCTCATAAACACTGGTTTGGCAGCCATGTGCTAACCAAAGTGCCTTTGCAAGAGCTTTGGGATCCAGGTAGGAGGATACAGCACCCTAATGTCCAAGAGCAAGGACAGCAGCTTTCTGAAGGCAGGCCAGTTGAAAGCAGATCTGAGTGTGGATCTGATCTGGAAGTGGCCTGATGACTTATCTACAGTCCCGCTCAACCATCTCCCAGAGTCTCTTTCACCTAGGGATCCAAAAGGAACTACTACATATGCCAATGAAATAAACAAAATGAAAATGTATCCAATTGAACAGGAAAAAATATTTGTAGAGCATATACCTGATAAAGAGTAAATATTCTGCATATATAAGGAACTCCTACAACTCAGTAACAATAAC
Organism: Bos indicus; assembly: GCF_029378745.1. NCBI lineage: Eukaryota > Metazoa > Chordata > Mammalia > Artiodactyla > Bovidae > Bos > Bos indicus. The sequence continues at coordinate 98,584,793 of NC_091766.1, read as the reverse complement.
AACAAAAAAAGCACCCAAATAATCCAATTTTTTAAATCTTTTTTTTAATCCAATTTTAAAAACAGGTAAAGGACCTGAATATACATTTCTCCAAAGAAGATATACAAAATGCCAACAGGTATGTAAAAAGGTGCTCAAAATCACTAATTATCAGGAAATTCAAATCAAAACCACAACAGGATATCACCTCACACCTATTTTAGGATGGCTACTATGAAAAAACAAAAAGATAAAAAAGTGTTGGTAAAGCCATGAAAATAATTGTATACTGTTAATGGGAACGTAAAATAGTACAGATATGGAAAAGTGCAGGGAGTTTCTTTGAAAAATTTAAAATACTGCTACCATATATTCCAGCAACCCTACTTCTGGGCATATATCCAAAGGAATTGAAGCCTCAAAAAGATATTGGCTGCAGCATTATTCATAATAATAATGTTCACTGCATCATTATTCATAATAGTTAACATGTGGCTGGTTAGTTGCTAAGTCGTGTCCAACTCTACAGCCCCATGGAGCACAGCCCAACAGGCTCCTCTGTCCACAGGATTTTCCAGGCAAGAATACTGGAGTGGGTTGCCATTTCACAAACTAAATATCCATCACTGCATAAATGGGTAAGGAAAATGTAGTATATATAAATATGCACAATGGAATATTACTCAGCATTAAAAAAGAAGGAAATCCAACCATTTGCAAAAACATAGATAGACCTGGTGGGCATTTTGCTAACTGAAAAGAGTCAAATACAGAAAAACAAATACTGTATAATCTCATAGGTCAAAACTAAAACAGTCAAAACTTATCAAAGTAGACAGTAAAATAATGGTTACAAGGGACAAAGGAAAATAAGAAATTGATGGTCAAAGAGTACCAAACTCAGTTATAACAGATAAATCAGTTCTGGAGATCTATTGTAAAATATTGTGCCTATAGTTATTAATATTGCATTGTATACACAGAAGTTTTTAAGTGGGTAGATCTTATATTAGGTGCTCTTATCACAAAAGAAAAAAGGGATGAGAGGGAGGACATTTTGGGGGGTTATGAATAGGTATATAGTATTGATAGTGATGATCATTTCACAGGTATAGATTTATCTTCAAGCACCTCAAGTTGTATATATTAAATATTCACAGCTTTTTACATATCCATCATACTTGAAAAAAAAAGGTGTTTTTTTTTTTAATCATGCACAATCCAGTCATTAGAGAATGTGTGCCAAGAAGCAAAGATCAAAAAGACATACAACAGCATAGTAATCATTCTCCCAGCCATCTCTTCATATGTTTTCTCTGTGCTTTGAATTAAATAGTAGAGCATCTAAGGAAGTGTGTTAAGATGTAGGTGAACATTAATAGACATGTAAGTTGAAGACAAATGGTGGTGGGGAAAGAAACAGTTAAGGTGCTTTAATTGGACTCTTTAATTTGAAGATGAATATTTTTAAAAAATCAGTTAATTTGGGACAATGTATATGCTACATTTTCTTTGTAAAGTATTCTAATAGAATACTTAATAGAAATCAGTATTATTCTGCCTTGACACTTAATGAATAAAAATTTTTCAGCAGTAATACCATAGTCTTTAAGTTTCTTTTTTACAAATGTGACAAATATTAAGAGAAAGAAAATAGAATGGCAGTGTTACAATTGCTAGATAAAACTGCTGTCATTTTTTACGTTCTTCCTCATTTTATAAAAGCAGTGAGAAAAATTGTGAGAGTGCTTTCTTTTCTAAGCAGTTTGGAATGATATTATTTAGCTTGGATAACACTATCATTTATTTAGTATCAATATTAATGATTTGGAATGGAACTAAAATTACAGTAATGAAATTCATGGCTGATACTAAGTCCTCAGCTGTTAGAACTGCCCACGGGAGATAAATATACAAAATGACTTGCACTTCTTAGGACCCTGGTTTATAAATTGCAATGGGAGTCTTAACATGAACTTGGACATTGGGGAACAAGGAACAGATATTTCCAGTGAGGAAAGAAACTCTGAATTGAAGAATATTATTTAAAAACCAATATATCAAATAAAATAAGATCAGCTCATTTCATCTGAGTACTATTTTGTTGCTTTTACACTCTTTGTAAAGGAAATCTGTGTATTATTCTTTTAAATATAAATTACTCACAGGGACCCTGAGGCTAAAGTCCTGTTCCTGGACTATTCTAACCAACATCAGCTGAGTCCCTTGGAATGTTTGATTTAAAAAACAAACAAACAAAAAACATTTACTGAAAAGTTGAGGTTTAATGACATCTCTTACAGAGCAATTTGAGCTTCCTTCTCCTGTACCTACTACTGTCTGCCTTAACTGGGGCAGTGGCGCCGGTACCTAATGCCCGCTCCCATGAGCGTGCTAATCAAGCTACGTAGGGAATGTAATGGGAGCCATGTTTGCTTGTGTGTAAGAAGATTTCTTCTTAGTTTCTGCTTACAGAACACTGATCCTTTCACTAAAACCAGAGCAGTGCAATTCCCACCCAACTCCAGTACTCTTGCCTAGAAACTCCCATGGACGGAGGAGCCTGGTGGGCTGCAGTCCATGGGGTCATACACAGTCGGACACGACTGAGCGACTTCAGTTTCACTTTTCACTTTCATGCATTGGAGGAGGAAATGGCAACCCACTCCAGTGTTCTTGCCTGGAGAATCCCAGGGATGGGGGAGCCTGGTGGGCTGCCATTTATGGGGTTGCACAGAGTCGAACACGACTGAAGCAACTTAGCAGCAGCAGCAGCAGTGCAATTCCACCCCCACCCCACCCCCAAGTGAAAGTGAAAGTTGCTCAGTCGTGTCCAACTCTTTGCGACACCACGCCCTATACAGTCCATGGAATCCTCTAGGCCAGAATACTGGAGTGGGTAGCCTTTCCTTTTCTCCAGGGGATCTTCCCAACCCAGGGATCGAACCCAGATCTCCAGCATTGCAGATGGATTCTTTACCAACTGAGCTATCAGGGAAGCCCCAGCCCTAGCTGTTGGCCAAAAGGTTGATCCCAGAGGCACTGGGGGCAAAGAATAACACCTTGGATAATATATGCCTGGTCTTTAGCAGAGAACAACAGAGAAAAAAAATTCTTTAAACCAAATGAAGTTTTTTTAACCCCCCCCCCAAACTGGGGGATAGGAAATGATTTTCTGAAGGAAGAACTTAAGTTTGAGAAAAATATGAAAAATAAAAAGTTATAGATCATCATCATCATAAGAGCAGCTACCACTCACTATTAAGCTACATGGTGGGTGTTCCAAATGGTGTACTTTATACATGTGACTCCGTTTTGTGTAGACAACATCCCTCTACAAAGTATTATTCATACCATTAAACATAAAAAGAAATGATGTCTCAAAAAGTGATAGTAACGTAAAGAAGAAAGCTTGGCAAGCATCACAGTCCACACACAGCCAAGGGCAGGGAGCCCTGCTTCCAAATTTGACGATCTTTTCACCCAGTGTGGTAACTACCTATAAGATATTATCAGCAGAATTTAGATAAATGTAGACAAATGATACCAAAATCAAACTAGACTAACACAAATTGCCACGGATTAGGAGGCGATGAATTTTCACTGGTGTATATTAAGGAGGAATTAAGAATTTATATCAGAATGCCAACACAATATTTACATGTTTTATGGAATTACCATATGTTAATTTTATAAAATTCTCTACATAAAATTCTGTGCATTTTTTTTTCTGTATTCATATGTTTTCTTTCTTAAGCCAAAAGTAGAACACTTGGTGTACTTTTAAGTTCTTAGAACTATATGGTAAATGTCTTTACATGACTATTAATGACAAAATTTCTAAATTAGATTTATATAAACTGGCTCTCTATTCTAGGTCTGTGACTTATCAAGGCTTATGCCTTTTTGAGAGGGCTGCTGCTGCTGCTAAGTTGCTTCAGTTGTGTCTGACTCTGTGCAATCCCATAGACGGCAGCCCACTAAGCTCTTCTGTCCATGGGATTCTCCAGGCAAGAAATATTGGAGTGGGTTGCCATTTCCTCCTCATTTGAGAGGGTTACATATTACCAATGGAGTAGGAAATGGCAACTCACTCCAGTGTTCTTGCTTGGAAAATTACATGGATGGAGGAGCCTGGTGGGTCACAGTCCATGAGGTCACAGAGAATCCGACACAACAGAGTGACTGAGCACATACCTGTATTACCAAAGCAGATATGACGGCATTTAAGCCAGGCAGAGGAGAAGGGGACAGCAGAAGATGAGATGGTTGGATGGTGTCACTGACTCGATGGACATGAGTTTGAGCAAGCTCCAGGAGTTGGTGACGGACTGGGAGGCCTGGCATGCTGCAGTCCATGGGGTTGCAAAGAGTCGGCCATGACTGAGAGACTGAACTGAAGCAAAGGCAACACTGTCAGTAATAACTGTAGAGTCACCAGTTGATTCTCCTCCCTAAAGATTTTTACAAAGGAATGTGATTATTTAGAACTACATAGAAATTAAATTTTCCTCCTAAAAATAAAATCATGAATGCTCATTACATGTAGTAAAAGGACAAAATCCTCAATGGAAAACTTGGCTTAAAATCTCTTAAATCCTGATAAGCATTTGCTTAAGCTACCATTCTCTGACCACAGGAGATGGGAAAAGTTAAGGAAGTTGAAACAGAAAGTTGTGGGAGTCGGTGGTGTAGCATTGTTGCCAAGCAAGGGGTAGTGCATTGCAGAGAAGAGGGTGAGACAACTAGCTCCTTTGTTAAGTAGGAAAGGAGGAGAAGGCATGTAAATAAGGGAAAAAAAGTTTCTATAAACTATGTTCAAAATTTAAAAAGCGTGCCCCTCCTCGAGCATTATCTTCCTGCTGAAACAACGCTGAATTTCTGCATAGCTTGTCATCCCTGTCCAATACTAAGAACAAATTATTTCTGAAGTTCCTATTTGTTGCACATCACATTCCTGTCGCAAGTGTCTCTGATAACACTTTTGCAAAGACAGTTTTGAATCTACAAAACAGTATAGCAGGACTAACAGTCAATTTCACTTCAGAATTATAAAAAAGATAAAAACAAAGCCCAATATCGCAAGTGACTCAGGATTCTCACAGCATAGATAAAGCAGGAAATTTGAAAGCCTCATATTTTAACAAAAATTCCAGTGAAAAGGTAAAATAATATAGAATATGAGTTTCCTTTCTAAAAAAAATAGTAACGTAAATTAATGAGAAATAGGGATAACAATTCTAGCTTCATGGAATCTTTTTTTCACAGACATATAACGGATAAATCAATCTGCTGACATGGGCTAATATAATTTTAAAAATTAAACTTTCAGAAAGCATAGTAAGAAGCTGTCTTAGTCTACTGGAGTTACCAGAATGAAATACCATAGGCTAGGTGGCTTAAATGACAGATATTTATTTTTTCACAATCTGGAAGCTGGAAAACTCAAGATCAAGGTTCTGAAGGTTTCAATCCTATTCCTCCAAAATAAATAAATAAGCAATCTTTCTTTTTAATACAGTATCATCACATTTATTTATGACCTCTTCTCAATATATAGTTTGAGTATCTCATTATCATACTCTTTATTTCAATTATAACTGGTAGCTAACAGAGGAAGTCAAAATTAAATGCTAATTGGACATACAGTATGTTTTATTATATTTTCAGAAAAGTTTAAACAGTCTCTTCTTTCAAAGAGATAGCACAGACATGGAAAACTATAAGATAAATAGACTGGAATAAATTGCTACACAAGAACTGAATTAAATAAAAGATATTCTAGGTAACATAATTTGATGTGAGTACTCTCCATTATTACGGGAGAGATTATGTCACGATAAAAGGAAATCTCATTATCTTGATTGGTCAGGATAATTATAATCTACTAATAATTTGAATAATTTGACAGTCTATGAAGGTTTAGCGGACTTTCAGAAGCTATTTAAATTACCTAAATAATGCTTTGTGTGCTAGAATAGGAGGGTATGCCAAGATAAACTTTGCAAAGGGATGAAACAGGGTGACCATTTAAATGAAAAATAAGCAAGAAGGGGAATTCAAAGCCGACAAAAGCAACTGGGGGAGGTGAAGATAGAAAAAAGGAAAGCATTTTGATCTTTCTGGTGAAAGGCTTTAGGAATAATGAGAATATTGCAGACTTGGTGTTCAATGCAATGGAAAACTGATGAAGGGCTTCAGATAGGGAAAGATGGGTCAGTGTGACAGATGAAGAAGCCAGCTTTGACAATAATAGCCAGACAGATGAAAAGTACTCGATCCTGAAAATGGGAAATCAAGCGAAAATGAGGGACTAGCTGGCAAGCTGAAGATAATCATGTCTATTTTACAGTGAGAAAATAATATGAAGAGGAACAGGGACTAGAACGCAGAAAGCAATTGTGATGCTTCCTTGAGGAACTGGCAAAATGTAAGCTATCAAAAGATAATTCTTGAATGAAACAATTAGTGATTCACTGAATGATAGTATGTTCAGTTCAACAAACATACTTAGTACACACTCTGTATCCGGTGAGTTTGTTGCTAGGGATGGATAGCAAAAGTGGTGTCTGAGCTTCCTTGTTTGCTGCACTAAAGAGATGACGACATTTCCAACAACAAATAGAAATCTATGTTTAATCTTCATGGATGCATTCTGGTTTTGCTGGGACTTAATCCTAATGTCATCGACTACTTGGAAAATATTTATTGTTGACTGGCAAAAAGAAGGCATTTTCAAGTGTAACTTCTAAGCTTTCAAGCTTACTAGCAAATTGAATATTAAAGTCAATATAATTTGCATTTATGAAGATTTATATGCATAGAAGTGAATTTTTCAGAATGTTTCTATCTATCTCAGCCCTTGGAAAATGAGAAAAATGAAACATTAAACTGAGTCTTGCAGCTTACCTCCTCTGTCATTTATGACACCTAATTCTGCATCTTGCAAAATAAGAGTATAATTTCAGAAAGCATTTGGTTGATGGTTGAAGAAAATATTAAATGATGCTGTTATTCACCTACAAATGTCAGCACCAAATAATACAGCAGCGCTTTGCTCCTGGGTTTGTATATTCTCTGCCCACAGGTTTAAGAACCAGTGGAAAAGAACAAGGAAAGATTTTCTGCCTTGAGCTTCAGGTATTGTTTAAGGCCTATTTGCAATAATGATGTCTTCTTCATTGGAATATTATAAGGTATTTTTCGATCTAAAATGCCTTTGAAATATTAAAAAGTGTTTTCAAATCTAAAATGAGTTATTCAAGAGAAAGTAAATCCCTTGGAAGCTATTTGAATTATCTACATAGAAAATAGCTATTTCTAGCCCATAGTATTAGAAAAACAATCATCTTCTCTGACACTGTTTCTTCCACTTTCCTTGCTGAAATAAGCAACTTACAGTGGTGCTTCATATTGAACCCTGCCAAAACTAAAAGATAACAGCTTTCTTTATAATATAAATACACACAATCTTAGCATAGGTTTGGGGCAATAGATACTGAACTTTTAAAAATAACCATATTTCATTGCTCCTTAGATGCTTTGAAATCTCTCAAATCTTGACTGGAAAGATTTTTACTTTCTTGGTCATTCATAGAATTCAGAGTTGTCTTAGGTTTGATGAAATAGAGCAAGATAAATTGTTATGTCCAGAAACAAATTCCCAACGTATCTTTGAATTTGTGGCCTGAAGAAAAATTTTAAAAAGGGTGTGAAAAGATAAAGACCTTCTTGCAAGACCTGTGAAGTTATTATTTGGGATGTGTTAGCCATACGATCCGGAGAAGGCAATGGCACCCCGCTCCAGTACTCTTGCCTGGAAAATCCATGGATGGAGGAGCCTGGTGGGCTGCCGTCCATGGGGTCGCGAGGAGTCAAACACGACAGAGCGACTTCACTTTCACTTTTCACTTTCATGCATTGGAGAAGGAAATGGCAACCCACTCCAATGTTCTTGCCTGGAGAATCCCAGGGATGGGGGAGCCTGGTGGGATGCCATCTATGGGGTCAAACAGAGTCGGACGCAACTGAAGTGACTTAGCAGCAGCAGCAGCAGCCATACAATCAGCAGCACAATTTTTACTCAGCGAACTTTTTGCTTGACCAGGAACTTGTTTAAAATGGCTACTTTCACCTTCACTTGGAGGCAAACTTTAATGCCCAAGAGACAAGTATAGCTGTTTAGGTAATTAAATAGTTTACTTTATTTAGTGTTTGGGGGCAAAAAATAAATGCCTGACAGTGTGAAGGTAGCAAGCTTAATTACCACTTCTGGAGCCGCTGCAAATCACTTGTGTGACCATTCTGTCTTGATTATATAGCAGGATGAAAATGGTACCACTGCCCAAGACAGAATGCTTGCTATAAAACCTGCCACATGGGAAGATGAAATAGTGAAGTTAGAATCACCTTAATGGCTAAAACACGAGCTTGGGAATCCAGAAACTACTTCTGTTTAATCTCTCTCCATCTTTCCCTCACAAGGCCAACACTCCCTTGGTTATATTAATTAAATGGAAATGATTATATTTCCAGTTTCTGTGAGATGATACACAAGTAACACAATCAAGACATGTAGCAATTTTTGCTCCTTGGAAGAAAAAGATCACTTCAATTCAAATAAAAGGAGAAAAAATTATGACAAATAAATCAGAATTACCATTTTTCAGGGTGGATAGAAATTTGATTTGTGATAAAGTTGCAAGTTACACTAAGTGAATTTTTGTTAAACAAGAAATATTTGGAGTTCTCAAGGCTCAATTTCCCACCAATTTGGTGTGACTATGGTTTTTATTGTGTTCCTACTAGAAAAAAAAAAAAAATCCTATCATCACTACCTAATGCACTTGGCAAGCTACTCACGATGCACTGCACCTCTAGGAAACAGAACTGGTGCCTAACACATTTCTTTAAGCAGGTGATCTTCGAATCCAGATGGTCTCCTAAGCAAGTTTCATTGTATTTCCAATCTCAGAGGCAGAAAAATACAGGCAAGATATTCAATATAGCTATATTTCAGAGGAGGTAAAGTAGCATTCTAGAATAAACAACTTAAAATTTCATGAGGAATGAGAGAGTAGCCTGTGTGAGGCTCATTTGAACAGGGATGCAGAGACAGGCATGGGTCCTGGCTCCATGACCCCAGCTTAATTACAGACTCCCTAAGTAAAGGTCCATCTAGTCGAAGCTATGGTTTTTCCAATAGTCTTGTATAGATGTGAGAGTTGGACTATAAAGAAAGCTGAGCACCTGATGCTTTTGAACTGTGGTGTTGGAGAAGACTCTTGGGGGGGTCCCTTGGTCTGCACAGAGATCAAACCAGTCAGTCCTAAATGAAATCAGTCCTGAATATTCATTGGAAGGACAGGTGCTGAAGCTGAAACTCCAATACTTTGGCCACCTGATGCGAAGAACTGACTCACTGGAAAAGATCCTGATACTGGGAAAGATTGAAGGTGGGAGAAGGGGATGACAGAGGATGAGATGGTTGGATGGCATTGCCAACTCAATGGACCTGGGTTTGAGTAAACTCTGGGAGTTGGTATTGGACACGGAGGCCTGGCGTGCTGCAGTCCATGGGGTTGCAGAGTCAGACCAGACTGAGCAACTGAACTGAAGCATCTGCTCTCCATTATCTCAGAACTGGGAAGAACCCCAACAGTTTCTTCATTCACATTCCCATTTTTAAGATGAAGAAACTGATACTCCAAGGGAGTGAGGGACTTGCCAATAGTCCCAAAACCAGAACAGGGGCACACACAGGTGAAAACTCAGTCCAGCGTTTTTGCCATTGCAAACATGCCACCCTTCCTCAATGGAAAAAGAAATGAATATGCCGAATTACTATAGACTACTGTATGCTCTCTAGCATTCCCTCCAACTCTAAACTTGCATATTTTTACATCAACATAGTAAAAGCTTGGAAAGTGTTAAATATTTACATAGAAAGCAATTTTAAGCTGGCTAAACCAACAAAACAGAGAAGCTAAATGCAGAACAAAAATGGAAGAGACAGCACCACGTGCTCTTCTCCTCAAACCTCACTGTCAATCTTTAACATTTACTCTCAAGCATGTATATTCAAGATGATGTTTTTTCTTTATTTACTATTTCCATTTGCAAAAGCCACTCCGTTTCAAACTTCCAGGAATCTGCAATAAAATCACATTAAGCTAAGTAATAAAATGCCATTATTGGAGTGACAAGAAGCTTCACTACCTGAAGCTTATAATGCTTGCTCCCCGACCAACAGGGATGTTGTGAGGATTAATGAGATATTTAAAAAGCGTTTTATGCATACAGAGAAAAGAGCCTCATAAATGCAAGGGAGAAATAACACTAGTTTATCTCCCCCATCAACGGAGGGAATCTTGTCTAAACAGATGGACCTGGAACGATGTCTTGAAATTGAAAAAACACTACCTGTGTTAGAGGAGGCTTAGGAGAAAGGGATTCTTGAGAATAAAAACGCCTCTGAAACCAGATAGGTTTTATTCTTTAAGTATTTATCCAGGGTGACCTACCATCTTGGTGTACCCCTGACTGTGGTGTTTCTTGGGTTGTGGATTTGCAGTGCACAAAGCCATACCATTCTAGAACTGTCTGGTCACTCTCTTTGTAGGAGTTTTCTCTTAAATGGTTTTCATTTTTCCTAGCTCATTGACAACCTCACTTTCTAATATTCAGATTCAAACTGTGAACTACTTAATCAGCTGTGATGGTGACATGTTTGGGGAAAACATTCAAATTATTTAATGTGAGACTTCCCTGGTGGTCCAGTGGTTAAGACCCTGTGCTTTCAACATAGGAGGCCTGAGTTCGATACCCACTCAGGGAACTAGGTCCTACATACCTCAGCTAAGAGTTCACAAGTCACAGTGAAGATCCAGTGTGCTGTAACTAAGACTTAGCACAGCCACATCAAAAATAATAATGAAAACGTAATGCATAAAATAACCTTAGTTCCTGTTCACAAAGGCAGCACTAGCTTTGGGGACAGCCAAGCAAAACAAGGGAAATCGCCGTAACATTTCAGTCCAAACTTCGTCGTCTAATTTAACTACTGATACTTCACCATCCCAGCCACTTCTGATCTGTCTCCCACTAATCTATCTTTTCTAATCATTTACTCTTAGTTGCACGAGGTCTTTGCTGCTGTACGTGGGCTGTCTCTAGTTGCAGTGAACTGGGGCTACTCTTTGTTGTGGTGCCTGGACTTCTTATTGTGGTGGCTTCTCTTGTTGAGGAACACAGGCTCTAGGTGCACGGGCTTCGGCAGTTGCAGCAGGCTGGCTCAGTAGTTTGTGGCATGTTGCTCTACAGCCTGTGGATCTTCCCAGACCAGGGACCAACCTGTGTGGTTGGTGTGTGTCCCTTATGTGTCCCCTGCACTGGCAGGTGAACTCTTATTCACCACCAGGGACGCCTGCTCACACTAACCTTAACCACAATCTCCTACAGTAGTGCTGTGTGCTTCCTTGGGGTTGACAACAGAGGGGAATTTCCAAAGGGTTATAACTCCTGAAGTCCACTGTGGATTGCCTGATCACTGAAGGAGCTCCACTGTTTGAAGATGTGGCTGCATAGAGCATTTGCCCAGAATGCATCCTGTCTGTTGAGCACCATTCTCAACACGTTTTGGAAATGCTAAGATGCCTTTGCTTCTATTTTGGACCTCTCTTTGAACTCTATTTATCTTCCCTTTCACATCTCACTATTCCTTCTATTTCTTCCAATAAAATTTTAATGTCAAAAATAACAAAAATCTATGAAATGTTAGAAGCAAGTTAAATACTTCATTTAAAAACTTAGTTTAAAATATAGAATATCCCTTCCATTACAGTTTCTAACCCTGGAGGAATTAGGGAGAACTTTGGGGCAGATAAAATATGGACTTTGCAAAAGCAAATGTTATACAATTTTAAAACTGTTGTTTTAGCCTTTATTAGCAATTTCTTTTTCTTTCTTTTTTTCAATATACTGAAACATCGAAAAATGAAATGGTCCACAGCATTCTTACCCTCTGGCAGATGCTGGGACTGTGATGAGACCAAATAATAGAAGCAATATGTATCTATCTTTTACTCTGTTGTCAACGGTCTTCTTACTATAACTCTATAAAGAAAATGCACTGTATTTTGTCTGTTTTATGCATCTTTACATGGCAGGCCCATTTGATAAACCACATATTATCAGGAAAAGGGGACCTTAACTTCTAACTGTACTCCATGATGACCTCCTTCTGTATCAAATGATTATACACAGAGAAAAGAAGAAAAGGCATTATTCCCCAGCAACCTAATGCTCATTCTAGCTTACTAGTTGTCTAAACAGAGTTACAGCTGCCTTGACTGCTTTCCTGCCTCTAGCTCCTTGTAGATTAATGTATATTTGCCTGGATTGCTACTTTTCATTCTGTAGTACAGCTTGAAAAAACAAGCAGCATCTGAAACCAACAAGCCCGGTCACGTTTGGAAGGTTTTTCCATATACCTGGGCTTCCCTAGTGGCTCAGCTGGTAAAGAATCCGCCTGCAGTGTGGGAGACCTGGGTTCAATCCCTGGATTGGGAAGGTGCCCTGGAGAAGGGAAAGGCTCCCCACTCCAGTATTCTGCCCTGGAGAATTCCATTGACTGTATTAGTCCATGGGGTCACAAAGAGTCGGACACGACTGAGCAACTTTCACTTTTCATATACATGCTGTGCGCATATGCTCAGTTGCTCCCCCTCCCAATTTTACATGAGTGTTCTCAGCCCCCCACAAGGTATAATTCTGCATTCTTCCTGATACTACGATTATATGGAAAATGGTTAACATCGTTCTGTAGCTCATAATGGAAGCAAAATATGACAGTTGTAGCTGGATGCCTAAAAATAAGAGCCCTCCCTGAAAACTTACATAGAAACCCCATATTTTAACTGTTAAAGTTGAAGAAAACCATGGAGAATTCTCATTTTCTGTGGAAAACATTCAAATATACTTCTATCCTGTGGACCTCCCCGGTGGTCCAATGGTAGAGAACCTACTTGCCAATGCAGGGTTCCATCCCTGGTCCAGGAAGACCCCACGTGTGGCAGAGCAACAAAGTCTGATTCGCAACAACCAAGCATGTGCTTCGAAACAAGAGAAGTCACTGCAATGAGAAGCCTGAACGCTGCAACGAAGAGTAGCCCCCACACTCACTGAAATCAGAAAAAGCCCATTTACAGCAAAGAAGACCCAGTGGAGCCAAAAAATTACATATAAATAAATACATTATATATATATATATATATATATATATATATATATATATATATATATATACACACACACACACACTTCCACCCTGTAAAATTGTCTTACAAATAGCAAGTCTTCAATTTTTAGACATCAGATGTAGGTCTGATAAGATAAGCTTAGCTATGACTGTAATTCTGGGTCCATAAAAACTTGAAACCAGCAACAAATATTTTTGAGCTCCTACTTCTTTCAGGGAGCAAAAGGATGCGGAAGACATGAGCTTCAGAAGCTGACAGACCAGTAGAAACATAATGCAAGCATATGAGCCACTAGAAGGATCCAAATGCACACCAAGGTAGAGTAGAGTGGATAGGGAAGTAAGAAAAAGGAATTATGGCAGTTTGAAAAGTATAGGGGGGTGGATTTCCTTTAGGAAGATGGCAGACAAAAATATCTTCCTGGAAGGAGTACTATTTGATGTGGAAGCTTGAGGGACGAGGAGAATTCTGAAATACAACAGAGGGGAGTTATTTCTTTCTTTTCTGTGTTATCATCAATCAGGTGACACTTTACTATCCATCTTGAATGGTAACCATGATGAAGCAAAGACTATTTTTTCCTTAAATATCTTTATTTAACTAACATACATTTATTCATTAAGTGATGTTCCTGGTGAAGGCTCTCTGGGATTCATTCCTGTCTTTTCACTAGCTCTATAGCCCTGGACATATTACTTACATATTTTGTGTCTCAGTTCCTGTAACTGTAAAATGAATGTGATTTCAGTTTCTACTTCACAGAGCTGCCATGAAGATTATGTGAGAAAAAAGCACGTAAAAATCTTAGAGAGATTGCAACACAGTAAGTAACGTTTACATGTTAGATGTTGTGAACACTGCCAGAGGTATCAGTATGAACAAAAATTATAGAAGTTGGCAGTGGGGGGTGGGGGGTGGGGAATGATATTTAACCATGTAGGCCGGTCTCAATATAGGAAAGGAAAGTCATAGGAGCTACTGAGGATCATCTCCTGGAAACATAATGGGGGTCTTTCATATTGTGAAAGACGATGCACACCACAACTGGGAGGTCCTTCTCAGGGACCGGAAGTGATAAAGTATCAGTGTTGCATGGAATGAAGTGGGAAAACCAAGTGGTAGTTATCAGATCAGCTCAGCCACTCAGTTGTTTCTAACTCTTTGTGACCCCATGGACTGCAGCCTGCCATATCTCCCTGTCCATCACCAACTCCTGGAGTCGACCCAAACCCATGTCCATTGAGTCAGTGATGCCATCCAGCCATCTTATCCTCTGTCGTCCCCTTCTCCTCCTGCTCTCAATCTTTCCCAGCATAAGGATCTTTTCCTCAGCTCTTCTCATGAGGTGGCCAAAGTATTGGAGTTTCAGCTTCAGCATCAGTCCTTCCAATGAATACCCAGAAATGGTCTCCTTTAGGATGGACTGGTTGGATCTCCTTGCAGTCCAAGGGACTCTCAAGAGTCTTCTCCAACACCACGGTTCAAAAGCATCAATTCTTCAGTGTTCAGCTTTCTTTATAGTCCAACTCTCACATCCACACATGACTACTGGAAAAACCATAGCTTTGACTAGACAGACCTTTGACGGCAAAGTAATGTTTCTGCTTTTTAATATGCTGTCTAGGTTGGTCACAGTTTTTCTTCCAATGAGCAAGTCTCTAATTTCATGACTGCAGTCACCATCTGCAGTGATTTTGGAGCCCAAGAAAACAAAGTCTGTCACTCTTTGCATTGTTTTCCCATCTATTTGCCATGAAATGATAGACCAGATGACATGATCTTAGTTTTCTGAATGTTGAGTTTTAAGCCAGCATTTTCACTTTCCTCTTTCACTTTCCTCAAGAGACTCTTTAGTTCCTCTTCACTTTTTCCCATAGTGTGGTATCATCTGCATATCTGAGGTTACTGCTATTTCTCCCTGCAATCTTAATTCCAGCTTGTGCTTCATCCATCCCTGCACAAGGCCAAAGAATGTTCAAACTAGTGCATAACTGCAATTATCTCACATGCTAGCAAAGTAATGCTCAAAATTCTCCAAGCCAGGCTTCAACAGTACATAAACTGAGAACTTCAAGATGTTCAAGCTGGATTTAGAAAAGGCAGAGGAACTTGAGATCAAATTGCCAACATCCATTGGATCATCGAAAAAGAAAGAGAGTTCCAGAAAAATATCTACTTCTGCTTTATTGACTACGTCAAAGCCTTTGACTGTGTGTATCACAACAAAATGTGGAAAATCCTTAAAGAGAGAGGAATACCAGAACACCTTACTGGCCTCCTAAGAAATCTGTGTGCAGGTGAAGAAGCAACAGTTAGAACTGGACATGGAAAAACAGACTGGTTCCAAATCCAGAAAGGAGTATGTCAAGGCTGTATATTGTCACTCTGCTTATTTAACTAAATTGCAGAGTACATCATGAGAATGCTGGACTGGATGAAGCACAAGCTGGAATCAAGATTGTTGGGAGATATATCAATAACTTCAGATATGCAGATGACACCAACCTTATGGCAGAAAGCAAAGAACTAAAAAGCCTCTTGATGAAAGTGAAAGAGGAGGGTGACAAAGTTGGCTTAAAACTCAACATTCAGAAAACTAAGTCCATGGCATCTGGTCCCATCACTTCAGGGCAAATAGATGGGGAAATAATGGAAACAGTGAGAGATTTGTTTTTTGGGCTCCAAAATCACTGCAGATGGTGACTGCAGCCATGAAATTAAAAGATGCTTGCTCCTTGGAAGTAAAGCTTTGACCAAGATAGATAGCATGTTAAAAAGCAGAGACATTAATTTGCCAATAAAGGTCTGGGTAGTCAAAGCTATGATTTTTCCAGTAGTCATGTATAGATGTGAGAGTTGGGCTATAAAGAAAGCTGAGCACCGAAGAATTGATGCTTTTGAACTGTGGTGTTGGAGAAGTCCCTTGGATTGCAAGGAGGTCCAACCAGTCAGTCCTAAAGGAAACAGTCCAGAATATTCATTGGAAGGAATGAAGCTAAAGTTGAGACTCCAATACTTTGGCCACCAGATGCAAAGAACGGATACATTTGAAAAGCCCCTAAAGTTGGGAAAGATTGAAGGTGGGAGGAGAAGGGGATGATAAAGGAAGAGATGGTTAGATGCCATCATCGATTTGATGGACATGAGTTTGAGCAAGCTCCAGGAGTTGGCGATGGTCAGGCAAGCCTGGCATGCTGCAGTCTATGGGGTCGCAAAGAGTCAGACATGACTGAACAACTGAAGTGAACTGAACTGAACCGAAGCAGGGTAATAATATACAGCCTTGACATACTCCTTTCCCAATTTTTCCCATGGGTAGTGGCAAAGAGTCTCAACCCACTAGGTTATAGCATTGCAAGAATGTTGAAGGTACTAGTGAGGATGGCATTAACAAAGCTAGAGAAATACATTTTCCAGCACAAAGAGATTATGGTATAAAAACGGGAAGATACTGATATAGACAAAATTGCCCTGGCTTCTTTAGAGTAAAAGATTTTATAGTCTTTAACATGGTCATATAAATTATAGACATCCTAAAATAAGATAAAATATCCCATAGTTTCCAAACTTAAGTGAACAATCCTGATGTTCTGTTGAACAAACTTTGCAAAAATGTTGCTCTGTACTTTGAAGCTGGAAGTTTGGCAAGTTGCAGAGTTTCTGAACTCTAACCAATTAGCATGTAAACCTTGATATAAGACATTTCATATTTCAAAATGAGCCATATCAGGATTAAATGAAGATATGAAAAAGAAATGGTGCAAATGTAGATTTAAATACAAGTCTCCATATGATCCATACAGGAGGACAGACACTTCTTTTATAAAGTCCTCTAGGAAAGAAGAACCAAAGGACAGACCAGAAATATACCAAACAAGGTCCATGTAGAAAATATAGATGACCTCCCTGTGTCTTTATATGCTAGTGTTTTTTTTCCATTTGGTAAACAAAAGTGGATGGTTCTATAGTATGTGTTCAGAGTTTGTTTGTTTGTTTTTTTAATTGAGTTTGACCCACTGCCATTGACTGACTAGACTATAACTAGATGTATCAACTAAAATTAAAATGTCCATGAAGTTTTGTGTCAGAGAAGAAAAACCTGATAACAACACCAATTACAGAAGGATGTGTAGACCAACCCTCTCTGTTTAGATAAACCACATGTTATGGCATTATTTAAATGAAAAAAAAAAAATAATCCAAATGAACTTAAGGTAATCATAATGAGAAAACAAAGGTTTGGGGCAAAATTTTTCACATTTTAACAATAAGAAGAGTATTTTTAAACAGAATGTTATTGCTAATTGAACTAAAAATAGTGAAATATGAAGATGTCTTTTTGTCTGCCATTTTAACACAAAATAGAAATGTTATGGTAGATATGTGTTTGAGCACACTTGTTTGACAAAATAATCCCTGAAATACAGAAATATGTCTGAATTGCTGTGCTGCATACAGGATATATTTGAATCAAGAAAGTTCAATTAATAAATATTTAAAGATTATAAAAATTGCTCCACCATTAAAAAGTAAAACCACCTTCTTTGATATTTATTTCTTATATAGTTATTCCATGATAAGGGAAGAAAAATTAGTATAGCATTGAAGTTGGGAAAACAAATTTCAAAGAGAAGCAATGTAAAAGGCTTTGCTCAAGAAAGTTCAGTTTAAAACAGTCTAAAGAATTTCACCATAGCAAGAATAAGAAAATGGGGAAAATGCAGCATAGAGAATTATTTTATCAATATTTATTTTAAAAGTTCAATCAGTGACTGAGCCCAAAGGGCTTTTATCTGTAGGAAAGCATGATTTCAAATACAGTCATTTATATCAGCACAGAGGAGGAAAGATGTGAAAGGGAAATTAAATTTTCAATGAAGCAATTGCCAATCACTTTGCCATTTAAAACAGAATGAATTAGCAGGTGCACAAAGTATTTTATTCCATTTTTGACCTTCAGGAGTCACACTATTTGTTGATAAGACACCACATAGGAAACTGAAAAGCACTGGTAATAACTGCTATGAATCAAACTTTATGAATATACAGTGTGGTCAGTCCTTCTGGTTTTGCCGACTGTATCATTAAAATTTTTATTTGTTCTTTGAATGATTAACAATATACATTTTTAAAGAGATAATAAAAATTGGAAATATTTATAATAATCTAAGGCATAAAATTAATAAATAATAAAATAACATTGAAATTCCAATTTCATTGTTTTATTGCCCCCCTGTCTTAGAAAGTTGAAGGAAATTACTTTGCTCTTAGATGGACCGTCTCTAATCATTAATGTGTACCACACTGTCCTGGCAGAGCATTTTCTAGTTATGTAACACATACACATAGACATCATTTTCTCTGTGTCAGTGGTTTGATTTGCAATTCATTTGATGTTTACAACCCAATAAAAATATTTTAATTATACCTAATTTATAGGTCAAGAAAATCTGACACAGAGAGTTCAGATAACTTGCCTATGGTCACAGAGCTAGCAGATGGCAATCCCCAAAATTTATCTAGATAACTAAATGCTAGGTTGTTTTTAATAATTAAGGCTGTTGCCTTACAATGCTCAGAGTAAATTCACAAGTTATTCATAATCTTAGGGTTTTGAACTATATTTAATTTTATTTCTAACAATAACTCACTTCCACAAAATGTATCAGTTTTAAATGAAGAAAAAATTTTACTAAATCTTAAAATATGTTTGACAGTAAATATTATATATGTCTGAAGTATCATGATAAAACATGGTATGTGAATTGGAAAACTGAATTTACATCAAGTGATTCCTTGGAGGCAGGAAGGAGACTGAACCATATAAATGCTGAGTAACATTAATTAAGTTGTGTGTTACCTTATGACTTATCTACAAATCGGGATTTTAAAAATGCAAGCTATACAGGTAAGATTATACCAATAAAATGATAAAAGCATGTTTGAAATTTTTTCCAAATTAATATATGGATCAGCTAATATCAATACCAGACAAATCATTCAATTTTGGCTCATTCAAGTCAAATACAATTGAATCTATGACTATAAAAAATAGGTATTTGTATTTTATCAGGTTTTGTTTTCCTTTAGACAATGATCGGCATCTGTATGGATTACTTTGTAAAGACCATCCTTTTAAGTAAAAGACCTTCACCCTTCTTCACTCCCATGATGCTCTTGTCCTAAGTTGTCCTCCAGGGTAAGTGCAGAAATGCAGACTGGCCTGAGAGAATGAGAGCTAATCCATAGAGGACTAAGGTGAAGCCAGAGAAATGAGAAGAAGGGCTTACTGTTCAGACTGTAACTAAGGAGGATGGAGAAGACCAGCTCTAAACCAGAAAACAAAACCTTGGAGGAAGCCAAATCAATAAGATACAAACATAACAACAGAACAGCTATAATATAAGCCATAAAAAACCTGGAAACATTTCATGGAAATGGGAAATGCATGCAAACTGAGATAAATCTAATAATTCATTTTCATAGGGCTTCTTTGGAAGATGTCTGCTGAATTCACAGAAACATAATGGAAGATTTCCTGAAAAATCCGCATTGGATCCTCCTGCCATCCAAGGCAGGTCCTGTGTTCCATCAGGTTTTCCTTGTGTTAATTTACCTTTTTCTGAGTCATGGCTAGGAACACAGGAGCAGGGGAGACTTATTGGGTATATGTGTTCCCAAGCTCTGTGACCCTTACCTTTACATACTGTTAAAAAGTTATAACTGGATTGACACATCAGACCAGACCTGAACACATGACTTGCTTTCTCTTCCCCAGGAGTCCAAAGAGGTTATAGGTTGTAGGCATAGATTGAAGTCCTGCAGTTACATTCAGATAAGACCAATAGAACACATGGTGAATGTCCGTGGGTTTAAGGGAAAGTGAAAAAGAGATAGAGAGGGACAAGGGAGAGGGCAGAATACTGTATATGAAGCTGTAATATTTAAATGTTGTGGTTTAGTTGCTAAGTCCTGTCTGACTCTTTGCAACCCCATGGACAGTAACCTGCCAGGCTCCTCTGTCCATGGAATTTTCCAAGGAAGAACACTGGAGTGGGTTGCCATTTCCTTCTCCAGGGAATCTTCCCCATCCAGGGATCAAACCTGGGTCTCCAGCATTGTAGGCAGATTCTTTACCAAATGAGCCACCAAAGAAGCCCTAGTATTCATATGAAAATCCATAAACCAGAAAATGTAAACATTTTAATGCAGATAACAGAGAACATAACATTTATATTTTGGGGGCAGAATATTATGAATTACCCAGTCAGATATTAGAAATGCAAGCTTTATGTCTTAAATTTATTTTCAGAATCATTAAATCAGTAACAATAATAAAAGTTTTTATTCACTTGAAACCTGTTCCAGGTCGCCTGCCACCTGATCATCTGGCCTTGTTACCACTCTATGTATTTGCGTGAAAGTTTTCTTCACTGCAACTCTCATTGTTTGTTTGTTTGTTTTAATTTTATTTTATTTTTAAACTTCTGTTGCCAAGATGGACACCCATGCAAATCTCTAGCCTAACCTTCATTTTATTCACTGACTCACTTACTTAAAAAATGTTTTTGTCAAGTGCTGACTTTGATGGATATTATGATTGGCACTGGAGATTCATCTTCCCTCCACCCCTATTTCCACAGCTTTAAATTCATTACCTCATAATTTTTCAACTAAATCTTAGCAGGAGCAGCTGTGCTCTGTCTGATTCTGATTATGCCCTTTTCAATCTTGTCTCTTTATTATTCCTAGAATGATCTTTATAATACACAAACCTGATTATGTCAAGTCCCTGACATAACTCAAACTCTTTAGTATAACACAGAAAACCCATCATGATATGTTCTGTGCTTACCTTTGCAGTCTCATCTCTTGCTACTCTTCAATTACCGCCAACTTCATTTTCCTGAATTAATTGTATCCCAAGAACATGAATTTTTCTTTCTCATCACTGAACCTCAGCTTCTAGTGCCTTCTCTCTTTCCTAGATCCCTGTCCATCTCTCTTTATTTTTTAGGACTCATTTCAGGTGACACCTCCTCTAAGAAGCCTTCCCTACCAATCACTCCAGGAACGCTGCTTTTGAAAGTTCTTCAGTAACTTTTCATAAACACCTGTGCACATCTTTATCCTCAAGGGTCTGTCACACAGAACAATCAGCATCTGTTTATTGTCTGTCTCCCCTCATACAAATCAGGCTGGAAACTTTTTATGGCAGGGAATGTATCTTATTTGCACTTACCATATATAAATCTTTCAAAAAATTGGATGAAATAAAACATGGAAGAATATCTCATTTGTATATATATCAAACATCTCAAAAATTTGACAGGATGAAAATTATATCTGACAGAAAATAAATAGAGAAAACAACAAAGAAGATCTTAAATGTTCTCACCACAAAAAAGATATGATAATTATGTAACATGATAGAGGTGTTAGCTAACTCCACACTGGTAATCATACTCCAATATATACATAATTGTATGAAGGCAATACTTTTTATGTCTTGAGCTTACACAAAGTTACATGGCAATTATATCTCAATTAAAAAAAAATAAAACTGCTTCCCTGGGTGTCAGATGAATGTAAATCAAGTTCTAGTTGATAATTACAGGCAACTTGAATAAGAGACTACTTGTTTTCTTAGAGAAAAATTACAGAAAAATGGCTAATGGGGCAAAGTCAGTATTTGGAAGTGGAAGAATGGAAAAACAGCATTAGGAAAGTTTCCAAAACAAAGTCGTTAATGGAAATCATGAGTAATTGCACTTAATAAAACAAGAGAAATGTGTTTAAAGAAATAGATGAGGTGGCACAATAAACTCGATGGAAAAGTCATGTACAAAAAAGACAAGTTCAAAAGACTTTTAACAAAGTATTATGATATCTATAATTTACTGCTCTTTGTGACCCCATGAACTATACAGTCCGTGGAATTCTCCAGGCCAGAATACTGGAGCGGGTAGCCTTTCCCTTCTCCAGGGGATGGTCCCAACCCGGGATCAAACTCAGGTATACCACATTGCAGGCAAATTCTTTACCAGCTGAGCCAGCAGGGAAGCCCAAGAACATTGGAGTGGGTAGCTTATACCTTCTCTAGTGGATCTTCCTGACCCTGGAATAGAACCGAGGTCTCCTGCATTGCAGGCAGATTCTTTACCAACTGAGCTACCAGGGAAGTCCATATAATTTACTGCAGGGATCAACAATCTCTGAGACATAATGTCTGGCGATCTGAGGTAGAGTTGATGTAATAATAAAAGAAATAAACGGCAAGATAAGTGTAGTTGCTTGAATCATTCGGAAACCCTCCCCTACCCTGATTTGCGGAAATATTTTCTTCCACAAAACTGACCCCTGGTGCCAAAATGATTGAGGACTGCTGATTTACTGCAAAACTCTTCAGCATGGACAGTGAATACAAATGTGTGTGTGTATGTGTATGTGTGTCTGTCTATCTGGAAATTCTTCCATTTGGCTCCAAAAATCTCTGTGATATTTCCCACTGTTTTATTTTGGGGTATTTTTTAGCTTTAAAAGATGTTCCAGCCTCATCTTGTCTATCTCCTGCCCCAGTCCTAGAACTAGTCATTTCTCTAAGAAGTACTGGTTCCTTTTATTGAAAAAGTCACCAAAAACTAAGATATGATCACTGAGTGTGTGTTCATTGGTACTAGACTGCCATTGCTTCTCAACTCCCTAAGCAGACAGGGCTAAGAAATATATGTATATATACCAACCGGTATAGATATGTCTAGAATTACCCGTGTACGTATATATTGATGTTGCTAACATTAGTTGGTGTTGATGTCTTTAATCCTAATCCAGCACCACGTGGGTCATTCTACCCTTCTGCCTTGTTTATTTGAACCTCCACTTCAACACTGAGAAACACAGTTCCCACCATCCATGTACTTCACCCTTGATTTTCAACTGCACTTGTATCTTTTTATTGATTCAGAGGACTGTTTGTTATCTGAGTCTGTACAGAAAATTCCTGCTGCTAAAATAATGTTACATTTATCTTAGGTCTGCAAGCCATATGCTATTTGAACACTAAAAGGATAGAGTACAGAAGCCATCCAGCTCAAAAAGTTCATTCCATTGTTTGTGTCTACTTGCCTGTGAACAGAGAACTGTGTATCAGAGTCTCATTTGGATTATAGGGATGCCAGCAATAGACTCTTCCACTTCTAATTATTAGGATTTAGCTATATTTTCCCAAAGAGAGAATTGGATAGCTCTGCATGTTTCAACTGTCTTAATCAGTTTATAATAAGATGCATACCCAAGAAGAAATTTTAAAGTTGGCCTAGATTTTTAAGTATATCACTAGTTACAAGGATGGGTTCTAATAAACTGAGACTTGTGGTTAATAATAGTGAAAAGTGAAAGTTGCTCATTCGTATCTGACTCTGTGCGACCCCCTGGACTATACAGCCCATGGAATTCTTCAGGCCAGGATACTGGAGTAGGTAGCCTTTCCCTTCTCCAGGGCATCTTCACAACCCAGGGATCTAACCCAGATCTTCCACATTGCAGGTGGATTCTTTACCAGCTGAACCACCAGGGAAGTCTGTGGTTAATAATAAGAAGAGCATAAAGAGAGATTTTAGTTTTACCAGCCACAGAATAAGAACAGTAGCACAGATCTACTTCCTGAGAATGCTGCTGCCTGTCAGACTGGACTTGTTCCTGCATTCCTTTGTCCCAGAGAATAGCCCAGCACTACAGTAGTAAGCAATGATCCTGAGCCGTCTCTTCTCTCTTTCCATTTTATTCCTATCTTCTCTATCAAAGAGAATCATCTCTAGACATGAAAGATGTGGCAAACCCAGACAAAAGCAAACTCAAGTCCAAGATGGTAAAGAGAACATGAAGAGTAAACCTAAGCTTTACCAATGGGAACAAGCTTCTTGATTTGAATTAACTAGATTCTAGAGCACTAAGCCCAACTTCAAAGGAGATCTGTGAGCTACCAACAGCAGCCCTGGGGCAACAGTAAAGATATGCTTTCCGAATGGACAGTGAAGACTCACCAGGTCATCCTCTGTGTGTATCCAAAACAAAAGGTAGGTATGTGTGGAAGTTATACGAAAACTCTCTGGTAGTATTGGATGCCCTAAAATATAAGAACGTACTTGAAAAGGCAGTAAAATATTTCTGAAATATTCAAGTACTTATGAGAGATTACTGTGGAGTGAGTAGTGATCAGACTGGGACAAGACGGCCTCTGAACAGACTTCCAGTCCTAAGATCCTGCAGTCCCTCTGTATCCAGTCTCTGAATGTGGATATTATAGTACTATCTAGTGCTGACTATCGTCTCTTTTGTACTTTTCAAATTAACTCTTCTGACTGCAGCATTGTAAATAATGAATCTGAAAAGTCCTTTATATATAGCTAGAAGATAAAAATGAGCTCAGAATAAGTGTTAACTCATCTTGGTTGAGGTTAAAAAAGCTTTTTAAAAAACATTGCTTGGAATGTTTTAATTTAGATGTCAAGGTATATATCAGTGTTGATAAGTTTTTAAAAAGGTGTAAAAAAGCAAAAACACTAAAAATTGGAAACATGACCATCTTTATTTCACTAAAGTGTCACTAACTTTAATCATTAAAATTGAATATAAATACTTTAACTCAAGTAAAATTGTAGGTAGACAATTGGAATAAATCTTGCATGACCAATATTAGCCTGATATTCAGAATGAAAAACTGAAAGAAGCAGGCAATTTCTAATTTAAGCTTTTAAAAAAGGAGAATACATAAGTGAATCTATAAATTAGAAATGAATTGTTAGGGCCCTATAAGATACTTCAATTAAAAAAAAAAACTTATATATTAAAACTTTAAGATACAATTTTGTTTCATTTTTCCCCTGAAATGAGACTCACTTCCTAAATTCCAACACATGGGCTTATAATTACTTTTCCAATAAGATAAGGAATTAAACTTCATTGTGCTCTTTCAGTCAGAAAATATTTATCAAATGTCTATTAGATGCAAGATGCTGCCACTGTATTAGACGCAGTGAGTTGAGAGAGAAACGAGACAGATTCTCTGCCGGTTTTAGAATTTACAGCCTAGCAGAGAAAATAGACATTAAACAACAGATTACTTGATTGGTCACATTTCACAGTTGAAAGAGATGTATCCAGGATAATGTTGACATTGTGTAGAGGGAAACCTCTTTAGACAAAGGAGAGGGTAGTGTAGGAGAGGTCAGAATAAATTGTTTTTGGTGGAAATGTTGACAGAGGAAAGTTTTAAAGCAGAAGAAAGAATTGGGAGAGTGAAATGTGAAGAGAAGATGATGACCCAAAGAAGAGGGCAAAGCAAGGGGAAAGCCTCTGAAGCAGGAAGCACCACAGTATTTAAGAGACTTGAAACGGTTCCTGCCCCAGGCCGCACAAGTGGTGAGGCATGGGGAGAGGCCAACATAATGGTCCTGCAACCAGGCAGGGACCGCAGACCCAGACCTGAGCTGATGGCTCCTTCCACTCCAGGTTCACCCAGCAGGTTACTCTTCCCCAAAGACTGCTGTGTTATGTTTGGGTAAAAGAGATACAGTTGTGGTTTCTTTACTCCTCTTTTGTCAGGTTTATTATCTGTCTACATTACTGATGGTACGCCCTGTTATGTCTTAAGTAAAGAGTGTGAGTTATTTTCAAAGTAATATACATGAAATCTGAAATAGGAAATGAGGTCTGAAGTGAAAGCCACTCCATCCTGTCCAACTCTGTGATCCCATGGACTACAGGGTCAATGGAATTCTCCAGGCCAGAATACTGGAGTGGGTAGCCTTACCCTTCTCCAGGGGATCTTCTCAATCCAGTAATTCGAATCCAGATCTCCAGCACTGCAGGTGGATTCTTTACCAGCTGAGCCACAAAGGAAATAGAAAATAAATGTAAATGAACTTCTGCTGTATTCTTGTCCATTTCCATTACAATATGGGATTTGCAAATAAATGTAAAACAATCCATTCTTCTTCTAAAACAATGTTAAAAGTTTAAAAATAAAAACTAGCATATACCACCAAATGCAGTTTGAGTGAATACCCTTCAAATATCAAGCTACATCTTGGAAAAGGGAGAAAATGCAGTGCATAGCATGGAGACAAAATGTATTTCTCTATTTTCAAAATCTCATGATTATCTTCCAAGTATAAAAATAAAATGTCTTCCTTTAAAACAGGTTTCATACATGAATTTTACACTATTTCAGAATGAAATCACCAGCTGAGTCCAAAAACAGAATGATTTTCTTACAATAAAATCACATTTTCCAATTTAAGATTTATTCATTTTCATTCTTCTCTGTTCTTCCTGCTGTTTACCCATTGGGAAATAAACTATTTATTTATGCCACTATAAAAGAGTAAGTAGGGAAAACAAAACAAACACCTAAAACTAAATGCCATTTGTTTTGTTTCCAATTTCAAGGAAAGTATTGGTTGAAGAGACTTGGAAATGAATAATAAAATAATTAATTTCCACTTGGAAGAATCAAGAGGCCATCAAATAAATTTCTTCCTCTGATAAAGAAGAAAACTAAAACCCAAGGAGATTAAATGATTTATACAAGTTTTACTAACTAGTAAGGCTGGTTTCTGGTTTCCAGCTCTTCCCAATACACCCTACCCATAATTTTACTTTGCCATATTTTGCTTTTTCCACATAACAAAAAAGTGGCTACATCCTGCTGTTCAAACTGCTGTGTGTTCCATGCTTAGTAGCTCAGTCACGTTCAACTCTTTGAAACCCCATGCATTGTAGCCCACCAGGCTCCTCAGTCCATGGAATTCTCCAGGCAAGAATACTGGGTGGGTTGCCAGGCCCTGCTCCAGGGGATCAACCCAACACAGGGATCAAACCCAGGTCTCCCGCACTGCAGGCAGATTCTTTACCCTCTGAGGCACCAAGAAAGCCCAGGAATACTGTTTAAATTGCAATAATGTTAAAAACAAAATTTATCCAAGATCCTGTTTTTAAAGTATCAACTTCAAAAGAATCTATGTTACAAAGTAATAAGATTGTCTCAAAAAAAAAAAAAAAAAGGCCAGCAAAGCAATAGACCAAGATGCAAAAGAAGGGCTCTAAGCCTGCTGTCATTTAATCTTTATGTACCCCTTCAAAGGGATAACCTTGATGTTGAAAGTAAAGGAATCAATTTTGTTACATTTTATGCCCATCTGTGACAGTAAATTTGTGAAGTGCTTACCAGAAAGAGAGAGCTTGGCTGGTTGTCTAGCAACAAAGTAAATACACATGTTGGTATAAACTAACTACTCTTTAGAAGAAACCACTTTCATTATTCATTTATTAAATCTATCTCTTAACAAAGAGAAAAAAAAATACAAGACCTGGCAGGGGAGAGGGTGGGCATGATAAGAGGAAAAGTGAGTTCCAGAAGTTTAAAAATTAACTTCTAATAATTTATGAGGATGGACTCTTCCACCTCCCCCCGCCCATAAGTCAAATAGACCTGTGAAGAGGTAGACTAGATACTGATGAAATGAAGGACAAAATACTCTAGAATCACAAATTCATAAAATCATCTCTGCATCAGCACTGAGCACCTAACTCCTATAATTCACCTAGATGAGACTGACTGTGGCTAATCAGAAAAAATTCGTTAATGATGTTTATCAAAATCGTTAATATTACAGAGGCCATTTTCAAGAAAAACTTTGGTTTAGCTATACACTGAAAATGAGTGGTGGAAGGAAAAAGAAAATATGACTCACTTACAGTTTATCATATGAAGTATGCCTACTGTTACTGCCAGGCACGTATCCCACCACAAACTGCCCCTCTTATTGTTGTTATTGTTGTGTTACTTTAATCTCTGATAACGGAGCCAAGACCAAGAGTATTTAGCTTTATTCCTGCAGTAATCAATTAAGACGCTTCTGTCTATCTATTTCTTTCTGTTACCCAGGAGCAGCTTTGACTCTTAAATTCCTGTCTGGCTTCTGAATTGATGGCATGGCAACTGACTTCTGTATGTTTTTTTTTTTAATTCCTGACTACTACAACTTGCTTTGGAGTGACCTCTGATATCTGTGTACTTCTTGGATTTGCAGTTTGCTTACCTGACTCCTATCTAGTATTTCAGTTTGTTTCATTTACCCTGGTTTTGTATTCTGCTTCTGCCCCAACACCTATCTCACTCACAGCCCCTGTGCCCATAAATTTCTATTAACACTTTCTATTCTAGAATGTAACATATTAGACAAATTTCAACATTTGGTCACATTTCTTTTCAGACAAAATACTCAACACTGATGTTTCCACACAGTGGTTTTCAAGATCTCTTGGGCTGCTAGTTTAAATGTAATAAATTCTTTATGAGTCAACTCAAACAAAATACACTTTTATATGAACAGCATGAATAATTTAGAAACAAGCAAAGCTCATTTTAAATCTCATTGGTTTCAGAGACTATACTATACTTAAATATTGCAATTGTAGGGTTAAAAAGGAAAGACTACAATAATAATATGATGACAAGAGTGATGACAAGGACTGGCATTATCTTTTGAGTTATACATGTGCCTACTGTGGTACCTGAGTTTTCACTGGAACTTAAAAAACACTATTCAGTGGATATGCTCTTGAGTATTAGCTAACTAATTTATTACAGATGTGAAGAAAAGCAACATAATTCAAGTAAGGTACTTATGTTACTTAAGATCACACACAAAGTAGGCCAAAGAGCTCTGATTAGAAATTGTCTTGTATGATTTCAAAACTGAGACTTTCAGCCATTTTCTAAGTTTCTCCTAAGAAACCCAACCTTAACATCCCTGAAATTCTATTAAAAAGAAAACAAATTAAATAGATGACTCTGACTAAAAGCTTCAAAGGCATTATTTTTTTACCTTTAAAGCAGTACTCCCAAAGGGAAGAAAAAGCAGTTATTCTTCTCCACTATTGTAAAATAGTGTGTGTGTGTGTAAACGGGTACAAATACCATGGGAAAGTATTTGGCAGTTTTTCCTAAAGCTAAAGATAGAGGGACACGGTCACCAGTGATTCTATGCTGGGTACAGTATGGACTGTAAAGAAATAAGTGTGTATGTCTACTAAAAGCCATGCATGTGAATGTTCATATAAAAATTATTAATAAGTCTAAAACTCTAAACTGCCTAAAACTCCATAAATAAATTCCTAAAATTTACAAATACAATTAATTCTACAGATTGTGATATATTCATACAGTGGAATAGCAAACAGAAAAGGACAACTATGTACCTCATAGACAGAAAATGGATCTACAGAACCCTGATGCAAAATAGTAAGCTGCTTGGGCTCATGAAGTCCTAAAACATGGAAAACTGAACTCTGGTGACTGGTGAGAAGAGTGTTTTCTTTGAGAGGCCAGTATTGCCTGGAAGAGGCAAGGAGCTCTTCCAGAGCGCTGGAAGTACTCTGCATTGATTTGAAAGTCAGGTGTCTCTCATATTCATGAACGTTCACTGGACAAGTAAGATGTGTGCATGTCTAACTTATGCTTTTGTTTAAAAAAAGAAATGTTCTAGGATGAGATAAAAATAAATTATTATTTATTAAAAGCTTATAACAATTCTAAAAAAAATACATAATTTGAAACACTGAGTTTCAGTTTAACTTTTCTATAAGCCATGTCCAGGGGATCTTCCTGACCCAGGAATCGAACCCGGGTCTCCCGCATTGCAGGCAGACACTTTACTGTCTGAGCCACCAGGGAAGCCCTAACTATAAATTATAACTATGACTTTCCCCAAAAATATAGGCTTAAAAAGAAGAGTTAATAATCAATGCTGAGAAATGGTATCACCTTTTGGAGTAAGAAAAGGTCATATTAGATCATTTTCTCACAGTGTATTAGAAAATATATTCTATATGGAATTAAAAGTTAAATAAGCAAAGATATCTAAAAAGACACCCAAAAAGATTATTTTTCTATTACTCAGTTGCATAAGTCTATCTGTAAAACTCTATTTAAAACGTGAAGGAAAATATTGAAGTATTTTCTTCCATATTTTAAAATGTCATTGAAAACTCAAAAGCAGAATTTGAGAAGCAAACAATAGGATAGGAAATATATTTTCACAGCCTCTGACAAGAAATGGCAACATTATCTGTAGTACATAAAAAATGCTCATAAGCTATAAATGTATTTTTCTAAGAAAAGCAGCACAGCAGAAATAGAGAGAAGATACAGACAACATAAAAAATAAATAAAATATATAGTCTATCCACATGAATACTGTTTGACTTTGTATGTCAAGGACATGCAACTAAAATTACAAATAAAAAAATGTTTTTTTTCTAGCAAATTGATAAAAAGTAAAAATATAATATATAGAGGAGTAAGAAGACTCTTGAGAGTCTCTTGGATTGCAAGATCAAACCAGTCAATCCGAAAGGAAATCAACCCTGAATATTCATTGGAAGGACTAATCCTGAAGCTTCGCCCACCTGATATGAAGAGCCGACTCATTGGAAAAGACCCTGATGCTGGGAAAGAATGATGGCTGGAGGAGAAGGGGAGGAGAAGGAGGATGAGATGATTGGATGGTATCACCAAATCAAAGGACATGGGTTTGAGCAAACTCTGGGATATAGCGAAAGACAGAGAAGCCTGGCGTGCTGCAGTCCATGGGGTCCCAAAGTCAGACATGACTAAGCGACTGAACAACAACAATTAAGAAGTACAGTAAGTCTCCTGCATACAAATAACTTCCATTTCAGGAGCATGTTCGTAAACCCAACAAAGTTAGCCTAAGTGACTAACTATTGACACAATCATTTATATGCTGTATGTACTGTAATAAGTTTCTAATATTTTTCACACAAATGATACACAAAAAACAAAAACAAAGATACCATTTTTAATCTTACAGTACAGTCCCTTGAAAAGTCCAGTAGTACAGTACAAGAGCTGGCATACCAGGGCTGGCATCGAGTGAACAGGCAAGAAGAGTTACTGACTGGAGGAGTGAGAGGAGGTAGGAGATGGCAGAGCTGGAGGAGAAATAGGAGATGGAAGACAAGCTGCAACTTCACAGATGCCTGATGCTGATGGCATAGGTTTTGACTCCTTGCTGGACTCAATTCTATCTGTCCTCTTGAAAAAGATGATCTAGTGACGTCTGCGTAGTATCTCTCTCTTTTTTTTTCCCATCACATCACTGATGATGCCGCAACACTGGGCTGCTTTCTGAACCGCTGCTGCAACCTTCCTGTACAATTCTAGGTTCACGTCCTATGCTTCAAAAACTAACAGTGCCTCTTCAAACAAAGAATGTCAGCTTTCCTGTACTGGGAATCCCTTCAGTTCTTCATTTACTTCTTCTTCCTCTTGTCACTCTTTGCCCTTTCTCTGGGCCTCAATTCCATTCATTAGTAATTTCCTTGTGTTGCCCAGCAAGTTCAATGAAGTCATCCTCTTGCAAATTTAGCTCCAGCTTCTCACTGAGGGTCACTGAGTTGCTGAAGGCCTCTTTGGATTCCTCATCCACCTTCTCAGAGCCACAAAAACTGCAAACAAAATTCAGGCAAAGGTTCTTCCAAACTCCATTCATGGTGATGGCTGTAACCTCACATCAAACAAAGTCAATGTTTTTTATGGCCTTGTAGATGTTATTCAGTTCAGTGCAGTTCAGTTGCTAGTTGTATCCAGCTCTTTGCGACCCCATAGACTGCAGCATGCCAGGCCTCACTGTCCATCACCAACTCCCGGAGTTTACTCAAACTCATGTCCATTGAGTTGGTGATGCCATCCAGCCATCTCATCCTCTGTCATTCCCTTCTCCTCCTGCTTCAATCTTTCCCAGCATCAGGGTCTTTTCCAATGAGTCAGCTCTTTGTATCAGGTGTCTAAAGTATTGGAGTTTCAGTTTCAGCATCAGTCCTTCCAATGAATATTCAGGACTGATTTCCTTTAGGATGTTATAGTCCTTTGAAAATTGTTGTGTGATTATTCCTGACTTGTGACTTGTCTTTACTGCCTGACAAAAAGTGTGGTGTAAATGGCATTTCTTGAAAGTCACTACAACTCTGTGGTCCACAGGTGCATAGTGGGTATTTGGTGGCAGATGCACTATTTTGATGTTGGGATGAAAGACACCCATGAATGGAGGTGGCCTGGAGCATTGTTGAGCAGAAAAAGAATGCTGAAAAGAATGTTTTTCTCTAAGCAATATTTCTCTACTTCTGTGATAAAATGATGGAAAAACCAGTCCTGGAAAATGGCCTGTGTAACCCAGGCTTTGGGGTCACTCTTCCACACAACAGCAAACAGCCCTTGGCTATGTTTTCAAGGGCTCTTGGAGTCTCTGAATGACCTAAGAGAGGCTTCAGCTTCACAGTGCCAGAAGCATTGCCACCAAACAACAGGGTTAGCCTATTTGCTGCTTAGCAGCCTGGCATCAGCTTTTCTTCCTTACTGATGTAACTTCAGTCTGACATCCTATTCCAGTACAGTCCTGTCTCAACCACATTCAAAACTAGCTCAGGTAAATGCTTGCCTTCATCAATAATTTCTTTGAAGCATTTCAGGAAATCCTCAGGCAGCTATGGTATCAGCACTTGTGGCCTCATCACTTACTTTTATGTTGGCTCTAGTCATGACCCAATGAAACTAGCCATGGCTGGCATGAAAAGATACACCCTCTGATTCTTTGCCACGTTTCTTCTGGAAGTCTTCATAAAGGCTTTTAGGCTTCCCTGGTGACTCAGATGGTAATGAATCTGCCTGCAATGTGGGAGACCCGGGTTCGATTCCTGGGTCAGGAAGATCCCCTGGAGAAGGGAATGGCAACCCACTCCAAAACTTCTGCCTGGAAAATTCCATGGACAGAGGAGCCTGGTGGAACTCCATGGGGTCCATGGGGTCAGAAAGAGTTGAACACGACTAAGTGACTAACACTTCACTTTCATTGAATCAACATTAAGCTGAGCAGGACTTGAAGCTGATGCCGATGCTGCATCCACACACACTGAGAAGTTTCTCCATGCTTCTTCGATATTACTATTGACATTTTTTGACATCACAGTTCACATTTCCATGATCCTGAGTATTGTGCTGATGGTTGCATGATTTGTGTTACAAGTGTGAGAGATATCTACCATCTTTTCACCTCATTCCAACTCAATTATTTTCACTTTTGTATCCACTGTTATCTCTTGGCACTTCTTAGCAGTCCCAGCTACATCTCTGCAGCTTCCAGACATCCTGGGCTTAAAATAAAGATACTGTGCTACTGTACTCTATGCAGTACTGAACAGTAAAGCACACAAAGGCACAACCACCTGCAGAGGATGCATGTGAGGGACAATGCATGCCGGACACGTGAACTTCGTGACTGGACACAGGAAAGCAAGGCCACATTTTTGAAAGTTCAAAACTTGAAGGTTCATATGTAGGGGACTTCCTATACAGTAAAATACACACTACTACGAATGCTTATGGAGAAGGCAATGGCACCCCACTCCAGTACGCTTGCCTGGAAAATCCCATGGACGGAGGAGCCTGGTAGGCTGCAGTCCAAGGGGTCACTAGAGTCGGACACAACTGAGCGACTTCACTTTCACTTTTCACTTTCATGCACTGGAGAAGGAAATGGCAACCCACTCCAGTGTTCTTGCCTGAAGAACCCCAGGGACAAGGGAGCCTGGTGGGCTGCCGTCTATGGGGTCACACAGACTCAGACACGACTGAAGTGACTTAGCAGCAGCAGCAGCATGAATGCTTATTACATGTAAACTGGCTCAAACTTTGAGTGAAATCTAGCAATAGAGCAAGCAGAAACATTTAAATGCCTGTGCCTTCTGACTCAGTAATTCCAATTAGTAGAATCCATTAAAAAAAATAAAACAGCAATGAGAAATGTAAATTAGTAGTTTTATACAAGAAATAAGCATCATTTTCTTCTAGAGAAACTCAGCAGATACTGAGAACCTACATATTCCAGGCAATATAGTGCTAAAGGCACTGTAATAAACAAGATATGAAGTCTGTGTAATAACCGCCAATATAAACTTTAAACAGATAATTATTAGCACAATTGTTACCCTGAACAGGGAATATTACTGGGCTGTGAAAGTATGTAAAATATGCGAGCTATTGGGACAATTATAAAAGCCTCTGAGTAAATTATATTTAAACCAAAACATGATGGTTGATAGGTAGCACTGCCCTTAGACTCAGGCATGAAGGATCCTTGTCTGGGCTTTATTCTTCGAGGAGGTTACATATACTCTATCAAGAACACATGGCTTCAGCTACCACTCAGGGTCTGGCACACAACATCCACACTCATGACCAACATCATTCAAGCCCCAGGAACATATTTATTTTTCTGTCTTTGAAGCAAACAATACCTGTCTCCAAATGCCTTGAATGTTTGTGGATTACACCCTTGTCAATATCAGAAATGGGCATTTTCATAGTATGAGGGTGAACTGATTGACAGAAGTGCTTAAATATGAGAAAAAAATAAACTAAATTACTTAAAAATTCTCTTAGTGGAAATTCCAATCAGATTACTTGAATGCAATCAAATCATGCATAACAAAGAAGCTTTAACTACTCTTGTCAAACATCTGTTTTTATTCTTCTTTGGGGGATATAATTCATGGTCCTGAGGTACACAGAAAAGTACAGTATTTGAAAGATTTGCACTTGGCAACTAAGAAATATTTTTAAAATAAAAAAATTCATATTATTCCTGTTTGTGTATATGTAGTCCTATATTTCAAACGCATGAAACATGAAACTGACTAAATGCAAATGGAAAGCCAGAATTATAAAGTAGTTTTACTCTATTAAAAATGTTTTAAGATTCTACTAAATGCTCTACTTACTAAAGTAGTAAAGTAAGTAAGAATCTACTTACTAGAGAATTAAGTACAAAATTATTCATAAAAAATAACTTTGTTCATATATTGACTTACATGAGTCAATTAATAAATTAAATATTAGTATATTATTAATTCATATATTAATTGAAAGTTATCTTACCATTACATTTAAGTAGATATTAAGATTTTATAGGAAAAATGATTTTTCAAAACATGAAAAATAACTATATTCATGGTTTATATTTATATTAATTTCCATTTGTGAAAATATAAATTTATATGCTCTATAATAATTTTACTTTTTCATATTTTTAAAAAGCGAGTGAGAGTAGAAATCAAAATAAAACTAAATAAAATTATTTATTGATCTTAACACCACATTAACAAAAAGAAGAATAAACGTCATATGAACATCTCAACAGACACAGAAAAAGCATCTGGTGAAATTCAAAATCCATTCCTGATAAACATTCTCAAAGTTGATACAGAGGAAACATACCTCAACATAATGAAGACTATTTATAACCAATCTACAGTGTTGGAGAAGACTCTTGAGAATCCAAAGGACTCTTAAGAGTTATACAAAGTGAAGTAAGCCAGAAAGAAAAACACCAATACAGTATACTAACACATATATATGGAATTTAGAAAGATGGTAACAATAACCCTGTGTACGAGAAAGCAAAAGAGACACTGATGTATAGATCAGTCTTATGGACTCTGTGGGAGAGGGAGAGGGTGGGGAGATTTGGGAGAATGGCATTGAATCATGTATAATATCATGTATGAAATGAGTCGCCAGTCCAGGTTCGATGCACGATACTGGATGCTTAGGGCTGGTGCACTGGGACGACCCAGAGGGAGGGTATGGGGAGGGAGGAGGGAGGAGGGTTCAGGATGGGGAACACAGGTATACCTGTGGCGGATTCATTTCGATATTTGGCAAAACTAATACAATATTGTAAAGTTTAAAAATAAAATAAAATTTTAAAAAAATAATTAAAAAAAAATAAAATAAAGTGGAGATTCTCCTCTGCCCAAGTAAATGTTTAGAGCAACTTGGAAGTTTAGAAAGAATTAAGTTTTTTTTAAAAAGATGAAAACTGTACACGAAGATGTAAATTTTTTAAAATATTAATGTCTTTGTGTTTTGTAAACTAAAAGTTTTCATAAATAAAATGGAAATCATAAAAAATAAAAAATAAAAGACATGATTAAGTGTAAAAAAAAAAAAAAAAGAGTACCGTCCCTTTGACTGCAAGGACAGCAAACCAGTCAATCCTAAGGGAAATCAATCCTGAATATTCATTGGAAGGACTGATCTTGAAGCTGAAACTCCAATAATTTGGCCACCTGATGCGAGGAGCTGACTCATTAGAAAAGACCCTGATCCTGGGAAAGATTGAAGGTGGAAGGAGAAGGGGACAACAGAGGGTGAGATGGTTAGATGGCATCACCAACTCTATGGACATGAGTTTGAGCAAGCTCTGGGAGATGGTGAAGGACAGGGAAGCCTGGTGTGCTGCAGTCCTTGGGGTTGCAAAGAGTCAGACACAACTGAGCTACTGAACAGCAACAGCAGCAGCTAACATCAAACTTAAAAGTGAAAAGCTGAAAGACTTTCCTCTAAAATCAGGAACAAAATAAGGATGCCCACACTCACTAGTTTTGTTGAACATATTATTTGAACTCCTAGCCACAACAATCAGAGAAGAAAAGTAAGTGAAAGTAATTCAAACTGGAAAGGAAGATGTAAAACTGTCACTGCAGATGACAAGGTACTACATAGAGAAAATCCTCATGATGCTACAAAAAAAGTTCTAGAGCTCATCAATGAAATCAGTAAAGTTGCAGGATATAAAATTAATATGCAGAAATCTGTTTCTTTTCTATACACTAAGAACAAACTTCTCATACTGTTCATGGGATTATGTGTAAATGCTAGCTTAAAGTTCAAGATTCAAAAAGCTAAAATCATGGCATCCAGTCCCATCATTTCATGGCATATAGATGGAGAAAGCCTGGAAAAAGTGACAGACTTTACTTTCTTGGGGTCCAAAATCACTGCAGATAGTGACTGCAGTCATAAAATGAAAAGATGCTTGCTCCTTGGAAGAAAAGCTATAACCAACCCAGACAGTATATTAAAAAGCAGAGACATTACTTTGCCAACAAAGGTCCACCTAGTCAAAGCTATGGTTTTTCCAGTAGTCATATATGGAAGTGAGAGTTGGACTATAAAGAAAGTTTAGCTCTGAAGAATTGATGTTTTTGAACTGTGATGTTGGAGAAGACTCTTGAGAATCCCCTGGACAGCAAGGAGATCCAACCAGTCAATCCTAAAGGAATTCAGTCCTTACTATTCATTGAAGGGACTGATGCTGAAGCTGAAGCTCCAATACTTTGGCCACCTGATGTGAAGCACTAACTCATTGGAAGAGACACTGATGCTGGGAAAGATTGAAGGCAGGAGAAGAAGGGGATGACAGAGGATGAGATGGTTGGATGGCATCACCAACTCGATAGACATGAGTTTGAGCAGGCTCTGGGAGGTGGTGATGGACAGGGAAGTATGGCATGCTGTAGTCCATGGGGTCACAGAGAGTCGGACATGCCTGAGCTACTGAACTGAACTGAAGAACAAATTATCAAAAAGAAGAAAAAACTTCATTTAGTGTATCAAAAAGAATAAA
The DNA here is from genome assembly GCF_029378745.1 of Bos indicus. NCBI lineage: Eukaryota > Metazoa > Chordata > Mammalia > Artiodactyla > Bovidae > Bos > Bos indicus. Next base: position 98,547,004 of record NC_091766.1, on the reverse strand, counting down.
ATATCTAGGTATAAGATGAACCAAGGAGGTAAATAACCTATACTCTGAGAACTATAAAACATTCATGAAGGAAATTGAAGATGATTCAAACAAATGGGAAGATATTATATGCTCATTGTTTGCAACAATTAATATTACTAAAGTGCCCATGTTATCCAAAGCAAATCTACAGATTCATTGCAATCCCAACCAAAATACCCATGACATTTATCAGTGTGTGAATGTTCAGCTGCTCAGTCATGTCCAACTCTTTGTGACCCCAGGGATCCTCTGCCCGTGGGGATTTTTCTGGCAAATATATTTGAGAGGGATGCCCTGCCTTCCTCCAGAGGATCTTCCTGACCCAGGGATCAAATCTGTGTCTCCTGCATCGCAGGTGGATTCTTTACTACTGAGCCACCAGAGAAGCCCATTTATCCCAGAACTAAAACAACCCATGTAATAGAAATGTACCCATTATTTTGTACTAGCTTTAATCATGGTAAAATCTAGAAAATTACTGAATCACTATGTTGTACATCTGAAACTAACATAATATTGTAAATCTATTATACTAAAATAAAACTTACTTTAAATAAAGATAACAAGTTTCTGATAATATTGCCAATACAGATGGTGAAAGAAATGTGAATGAACCAGAAATTTAGCTGAAAAATCCCAAGAATTCTTTTTGCCAGTTATTTTATACGTTATTGATAGAAATGGTCTCAAGTGAAGCAAGACTGATCATAGTATTTGGAACAGTTAGATATTATAAATGACATTTTCTTGATCTGTCCAATATCTGAAGAGCATATTAAATATTTTACCCAGCAACCTCTCTCAAACATATTGTAGGAATATAATCTGCTTTAAAGCAACTGGATCTTGTTCAACAAAGTTACAGTATACCATAAGAATTAAAGGAAACAATCAAATATTCTCAGATGAAGAATGAAGTGTGATATAGCAAAATAAAAATTAATTTTGAATTTCAGCACATCTATAGCTCTTTGATAGTAACTTTTTTCTATTACTAATAATGTTAACAAACCTTTAAAAAGCTAAACAAATTTTGAAGTGTTAATTTTTTTTTAAAGATGAAAATTTTTTCCATTCAAACAAACTACATGTGAAACTGGCAAAAAGTTGGCAATCCGATGAAATACAACACAGAAATAAAAATGTTTCCCTGAAGGAAAAGATTCACATGCAAATATTACAAGCTACTTAATATAGAGTTTATTTTCTATCTCTACAGACCAAGACACAGCTTTGATTAAATAGAGGGATAAACAGATTGAGGAAAACAGTACTATTTTTTAAAGTTGCTGTTTTTATAAACATTCTACCATTAAAATATTTGAAAATAGAAACCCTGTGTAGATCCACATATTGCTATGAGACTATGAGTATTGTAACTATAAATAAAACTGGTTTATATGATGTTAAAATATGTTGAACTACTTTCTCATTATGATAATTTATCATATGCAACCCTCATGATATTTTAACATGATGTATAAAATATTTTTTCCAATCTAGATACTGCTTTAAGAAATGTTCTTCTACTTTGCCAAAGTAACTGTATTCAATTTTAAATCCATAAGATTCAAAAGAAGTTGCTCAGTATGGAATACAAATCATGTGAAAATATTCTTTAGAACATGAGCAGTGACTTTGTTGAAATGAAAACAAATTTATGGATCAGTAATTTGTAAATGATGTGCTTTATACAAATATCTTCAGTATATCAAAACACATCAGATAAGGGAAGTATCAATTAGATGGAGTCATCTTTGATCCTGATATTTTTGCCACCCTTCAATAGTGGAAAAATCATGCTTTGAAAAAGTTTTTATTTATGATGGTATATTTGTGTGGGTAAGTAAAACTAACACGTTTTATACATCATCTGCTAGCTTAATTTATACCTTTAAAATATTTAGACATTATATGTGGCCTCCAATAGCACCTATGTTTCTGGTTGAACAAATGTAAGATATTGGACAAGAGTTCAATCAGTACAAGTTAACTCAGTAATGAGAGGGTGGTACATGGAGGAAGAGAAATATTTAAGAAACTAAAAACAGCATATATAATGGTCTAGAATTATTTTTTAGTCATTATTTTATTATAGAAACTAAAAGCATTTCAATATGCTAGAACATCAGATATGGGATAAAAATGCAGCAGTGGATATTAACAATAGGTGATATTGTTACCTATTGTTATTGTGTCACAATTGTGACTATTGTTATTCAACAATAGTCAAATATTTTATGTTATATCCAAAAAATAAAATGCCCTATAGTCACTGAAAATCAAAATTTTGAAGCCTATGAAATTTATAGGTAAATGTTTACAATCTAAGCTTAAGCACACAATAAGATATAAGCAAGATTTACACTGTGATGTGGATTATCTCTGTTTTTGCTTTCTCTCTCAATCTGATAACAGGTCTGAGTCTGTCTCTCTTCTGTGCACTCTGTGGATTTATTTACACACATAAAAAGTCTAAGTAAATAATCTAAAATAGAGTTGATTTTTAAAACAGTTCCTTTATTCTAAGAGGCTTAAAATACCAACTCCTCCCACACATCTCAGCCAAAATGGGATATATGAAGCATCTTATTAACTGGAGTCTAATTTTGTATCAGTGAAAGATAATCTGTTACATATTTTTGTATCTCCCATAGGGCCTACCCTATCATTTTGATATAATCATGCATCCAAAAAATGCTATTTTAAACATGAGTTCAGTATTTATTCACTGTAAGAACTGAACTTCTAAGTATTAGAATGAAATTAAAACAACAGGCACAGCAAATAAGCTAATGACAAAAAGAGACAAATGGACTGCCTTTACTTTGGCTGCAGTTACTTTAGCTATGAAAATGACAAACTACACTGTGAAAGGAACTGCAGGTTAATTGAAATTTTCTGTTCAGCTCTTGCTTGGGAATGTTGGAAGAACACCATTAGTATTTTCAAAGCAAGAGTAGACAGGCGGCAGGGGGGCGGTATGGACCTATTTAATATACATGCCTAATGACTTGTCCTTCTCCTCAAGTCATAATAATCAGAAAGAATCCCTGCCACTCATTCCCAGATCATGATACAGGAGGAGAGCAGAAGCATCAATAAATCGGCACTATCATGTCCAGAGCCAATGCAGACTGTTGCACTTCCTGCTTTAAGAATGCTAACAGGAAATTGAGTCCACAACACTTCATAAGCAGTCAGACATAAGGGGTTCTTTGAATGAACACGTGAAGGGTTCAGGCACCCTTTGCTTTCCACCATGTCTTTCTGTATTGCCCTCTGCAATATTTCAGTAAGGAAGCATAGACTTTTCCAAAAGTGAAAGTCTGTAGTGATTGGAGGTTGCACTTAGATGGGTGGACAGCGGTGCTACAGAAAGATGTTAAAAGTTGTTTCAGTTACAAATTGCCATACAACTAACTGCCTCAGAATGTATTGGCTTGGAACCACTACCATTTCTTTGCCATTGGTGCTGGCCATTTTGACATGCTCATCTGGGAGCATGAATCTCAGTTCCATGTGTTGGTTCAGAGACAGCAAGTCCCAGAGGGCTTCCCTTGTTTATGAACTCAACTAGGACTCCTGGCCAGGGTGTTTCCACTCTCCCCATCTAACTTTTCCAACAGAGGATTACTGGACTTCTTGATTTGGTGGCTGACTTTCAAGAGAACAAGCCCCAGTGTGCAAGGACTTATCAAGTCTGGTTGAGTCATGTTTTCTGTGTTCATTTGACCAAGTCAGTCAGTTCAGTTCAGTCACTCAGTTGTGTCCAGCTCTTCTCGACCCCATGGACTGCAGCACGCCAGGCTTCCCTGTCCATTACCAACTCCCAGAGCTTACTCAAACTGAAGTCCATCGAGTCAGTGATGCCATCCAGCCATCTCATCCTCCTTCTCCTCCCGCCTTCAATCTTTCCCAGCATCAGGGTCTTTTATTTGGTCAAAGCAAGCAAGGAAAACAAGGCCAGAGTCAATGTGCAAAGAGTTTAGATCAGGGTATGGGCTTCCCTGGTGGCTCAGAGGATAAAGCATCTGCCTGCAATGCAGGAGACCTGGGTTCGATCCCTGGGTTGGGAAGATCCCCTGGAGAAGGAAATGGCAACCTATTCCAGTATTCTTGCCTGAAGAATCCCATGGATAGAGGAGCCTGGCGGGCTACAGTCCACGGGGTCGCAAAGAGTCAGACAGGACTGAATGACTTCACACACATGGGTACCATTACTACATCAGCAGAAAGGTACATAGAGGGGCTTTTAGCAGTGCAGTCAAATGGCCTCAAAAAAACATGACACAGCTTTTGGAACTAGATAAAGGTTACAGTTGCAAAACATCGAGAATGTACTACTTGCCAGTAATTACACACTTTAAAATGGTTAGTTTTAGAAGAATTTTACCTTAATAAAAAGAAAGGGAGAGATTCTAAAATGTTTATTCAATTAAGAGAATACATAGCCTACATAGTATACATAAATATGGACTCTTCTCACTATCAATAAATAATCATTTAAATATTAAAATTTACACCTCACAGACTTTGAAGAAACTTTTTTATCAGTGTAAATCCCATAATAGCTTTATGGAAAAATAACAAACTGCATGTTATATGGGACTCTTTTATAACATTTACTTATGGATATTTTTAAACTATCCCTCTTTCATTTGTCGTTTGGCAGAAAAATAAACTCCTCAGAAGAGATAAAATGAGAAATTTACAGAATAAGAAACAGTGTTCTCATTTATTTTACTTCAAATAAATATTTCTACTTCACTTTTTTTTGCAGGAATAATTTCTCTTTCTGTACAACGGAAGTGCTAGGTTCTTAATGAAGTCTTATCAGCCTGATTCTTGTGTGTGCTACATGTTTGGTTGCTCAGTCCTGTCCATCTCTTTTCAGCCCCATGGACTGTAGCCCACCAGCTTCCTCTGTCCATGGGATTCTGCAGGCAAAAATACTGGAGTGGGTTGCCATTTCCTTCTCCAGTGGATCTTCCCAAGCCAGGGATCGAACCCAGGTCTCCTACATTGCAGGCAGATTCTTCACCGTCTGAGCTACCTGTAAGTAGGGGCTTCCCAGGTGGCACAATGGTAAAGAATTTGCCTGCCAATGCAGGATACGCAAGAGATATGGATTCAGTCCCTGAGGTGGGAGGATCCCCTGGAGGAGGGCATGGCAATAGTCCATTCCAATATTCTTCCCTGGGAAATCCCAAGGACAGAGGAACCTGCAGGGCTATCGTCTGGGGATGGCCAAGAGTCAGGCAGGACTGGGCACACATACACACAGCCTGCTTTTGTTGTTATTGTCATGCTTTTATTGGAAGAATTTGAATCTTGATTTTGGGCCTTGGAGTTTAAATTACTGGTTGCCAGGATTTAGGGATTGGCAGTGAAGTGGAAGCTGGAACTATTAAGAGTTAACAGAAGGGCAATCCTTCTCTTAATGGAATAGGTCTATATCTTGATAGCAAAGATGGTTACACAAATCTATATATGTAATAAAATGACAAAGAAAAAAACAATGCATAGGTAAAATGACTTTGTACCAGTGTCATTTTCTTTGTTTTGATATTGATATAGTTATATGTGTCTACTGGGGGGATGAGTGATTTGTACACAGAATCTGTTCTATCATTTCAACTTTCTATGAACCTGTATTTCAAAAAAATGTTTAATAGCAAAGTATAGCTGTAGTTTGTGTGTGTGTACATGTGTATATGTTGCTTCTGCACAGCAATTAGGCAAGTTTTAGAGAAAGCTTAGGGAAATTTTAATCTAATTTTTGTTGTATTATATATTATCTCTTTACACTTGTTTGCCTATCTTCCTAGCTTTGCCATTAGAAGGCTAGCTTTGAGGATATATTTTAATCTTTCACTGTTTCCTCTACATAGCACATAATTCAAGACGAGATGGATCTGGGGGTACTCTTATTCTTTTTGAAAGTTTGAATGTTTATAAAGAATTTACAGGAAGATTTCACAACTCCAAAGGAAGTAGATGATTCTCTTGTGTCACGGGCCAGATACTGAAATAATGCATGAACTGAGTTCCACAGTGTCTTCAGGTTTAAGCATTATAAAAAGGAGTTTTTTAATGAAAACTTGTTATGTCTTCAGACTTGAGATTTCAAATTTAAAGTATATCCCATGAACTATGAGTTAATCTATTCTTATATCATTCTTAGAAACTGTAAACCCAGATAAACTTTGAAAAACTCAAAGTTTACATAACAATTACTTGGAAAATAAATGTATTTCCTTCCAAAGACATGTTTCAATATTTTGCATGCTATTTGAAACATGTTACATGAACTCCCATTCAAATATAAAGGTCTAAGATTTAGATGTGTAGACATAGACTATGTAAAACAAAATTTGACAAGGGTCCTTAATTATTTACATTGTGTAGTAAATCACATAATATAAAAATCTATCATTTTTACTAGAGAACAGAAGACAGTCGAAAAGAATCTTCCTAGGAAACTTCATTTAACTTTGATTAATCAATTGAAAATTAATCAGCTCTTTGTTTAGTCGAAATGCCTGTCATTTTTGTTTCCTCTTCTGTGTAAGCTGAGACATTTTTATAATACAACAAATGGCTTTTTAGTACAAAGAGACAGTTGCATGGTTTCCCTTTAATTAGAAATATTTTCAAATTTAAAGAGAGAATGACAATTTTAATTTAATATTTTCTCCTTTCAATCAATATATTATTCTGCTTTCAAATTATTTAACATTAGGGATCTGTTCCAGAGAAGGCAATGGCACCCCACTCCAGTACTCTTGCTTGGAAAATCCCATGGACGGAGGAGCCTGGTAGACTGCAATCCATGGGGTTGCTAAGAGTCGGACACAACTGAGCGACTTCCCTTTCACTTTTCATTTTCATGCATTGGAGAAGGAAATGGCAACCCACTCCAGTGTTCTTACCTGGAGAATCCCAGGGATGGGGGAGCCTGGTGGGCTATCGTCCATGGGGTCACACAGAGTCAGACACGACTGAAGTGACTCAGCATAGCATAGCATAGGGATCTGTTCAATTATATGGCAATTGTTCCTCATGCCTGAAACTCTATCCTACGCCTTTAAGGCTTTAGAAATGTCATTAGGACTATATAGAACTCTAGAAGATTTGTTACCCCTATGTTCTTGCCTGGAGAATCCCAGGGACGGGGGAGCCTGGTGGGCTGCCATCTATGGGGTTGCACAGAGTTGGACACGACTGAAGTGACTTGGCAGAAGCAATGGGCTTCCTGATAGCTCAGTTGGTGAAGAATCCTCCTGCAATGATGGAGACCCTGGTTTGATCCCTGGGTAGGGAAGATCCACTGGAGAAGGGATAGGCTATCCATTCTAGTATTCTTGGGCTTCCCTTGTGGCTCAGCTGGTAAAGAATCCGCCTGCAATGCGAGAGACCTGGGTTCAATCTCTGGGTTCGGAAGACACCTGGAGAATGGAAAGGCTTCCCACTCCAGTATTCTGGCCTGGAGAATTCCATGGACTGTGTAGTCCATGGGGTTGCAAAGAGTCGGAGATGAATGAGTGACTTTCACTTTCAATAACATCACAATTCAAGAAAATTTCAGAGTATCAAATTCAGCTACTATTTATGAACAGTTTATTTTCTAACAAACTTTTCAACAAATATCTTAAAATACTCGTTGAAAGATACTTTTTCATCAATATAAGTAACATTCTCCTACATTTAAATTATTAGTGAAAATTGAACTTAAATACAACCTCATACATGCTCTAAAAATTCATATAATTCCAGAATCCTAATTACAACACCTCATCATTTGAGGTTGAAGGCGGATGGAATAATACAACGTTAAAAATTAAATGTAGCTTCAACTAAGAGAAGATTTTAACAAATTATATTTCTCTTTTATAGCCTAACTAGAAAAAAAATAATATAAACAGACTTGGAAAATCAATGCTGATGTAGATTTGTATTTATTTACATAAAATATACCTATAGCATTCTATTGAGTGGAAAAGCAGATGCCATCCATTCATTGGAAAGTAACAATATGAACTAGATTCATTTGTCAGGATCCAGTTAGGAAATCAGAATCCTGTCTATGAGAGGAAGCAGGAAGTGAAGGTTGTTGCAAAGGTGATGGAATGCAGGAGGGAGCACAAAGGAGAAGATGATATCACCTGGAGATGAGGAGTACTACCTAGGCGGGATTCTAGGAGCTCAGATCCACTGTTGATGCTTGTTGAGGTGTCTGTTCAACTAAGCAGCTGCTTTCCTGTTTCCATCACTGGAACCACCAATGCTGCTGACAGGGGCCCACAGTCACCTGTAATTACTACCAGTGCTGATATTAGAGCCAGAGATAGAAAGGCACGCCCTCCTATCAGGCATCTTATCTCTCTAAGAACATCTATTGGCAGAACCTGTGAAACATTCAACTGCAAGAGACTGCAAAATGTCATGTTCAACGTCTAGACCCTTGCAGTAATGGCAACACAGAAGCATGGGGCTAGGGGTGGTACTAACAGGTATTCTTCAAATGGCAAGGAAAGGTTTTAAGCCATGCCCTCATGGAAGGCTTACTCTTTGGGGTGGGGGTACAGAGCTGGGTGGAATATAATGATCAGCTTATCTGGAAAAAAATGCAATATTACATCTGTTACAGTGTAGATGTAGAAGTATCAATGCAAGTGTTATAAGACCATATAGTATTGGGAATCGGTCTAGCAAGGGAGAATTGTAAATGTTTCTCTGACAAAATAATGGTTTAGCTGAATTTGCAAGTGTCATATGTGTTAACTAGGGGAAGACTAGAAGGGAAAACATCTCAGGCAAAGATATTCTCATAAGATAACAGAGACATACAAGGTACCATTAGAAAATCACTGAGGCCATGGTGACTGCAGCCATGATATTAAAAGATGCTTGCTCCTTGGAAGAAAAGCTATGACCAACCTAGACAGCATATTAAAAAGCAGAGACATTACTTTGCCAACAAAGGTCTGTCTAGTCAAAGCTATGGTCTTTCCAGTAGTTATGTATGGATGTGAGAGTTGGACCATAAAGAAAGCTGAGCACTGAAGATTTGATGCTTTTGAACTGTGGTGTTGGAGAAGACTCTTGAGAGTCTCTTGGACTGCAAGGAGATCCAACCAGTCCATCCTAAAGGAGATCAGTCCTGGGTGTTCATTGGAGGGACTGAGGCTGAAGCTCCAACACTCCAAAGTGTTTACTCCAACACTTTGTCCACCTGACGCAAAGAACTGACTCATTGGAAAAGACCCTGATGCTGGGAAAGATTGAAGGCAGGAGGAGAGGGGGACGACAGAGACTGAGGTGGTTGGATGGCATCACCGATGTGATGGACATGAGTTTGAGTAAACTCCAGGAGTTGGTGAAGGACAGGGAGGTCTGGCGTGCTGCAGTCCATGGGGTCACAGAGTCGGACACAAATGAGTGACTGAACTGTGGCCAGATGAGAGAGCTAAGGGAGAGGGGTGGATGAATGGAAGTTGCTGAGGTAGACAGGATCTGAAATAATACGTGGAATAAAATACCCACATATGGGAATTAGTGCAACTGTAATATATGCATTTATATACTACAGATATTTTAAAGCTGTTCACCAAAATTTTAGTAGGAATTATTTCGAGAAAGTATAATTCTAGACAGTTTATAATATCTTCTGAGCTCCTTTTTTTTTTTTTAACCAATGAATGTACATACTTTTTATAACAATACTATTGAAGCACAAGCAAAATCATTGGTCTGAATATATACTCCTAGAAAACTTGCAAAGAGGATCTAATGTAAGTAGTACCATAAATGAGAGAAATTCAGTGAATTAATTTTGAAAAAAATCTTTATTTTTTTTAAACAAGACTAAACTCTTAAGTTCCTTTATTTCTTACCTCAGATGCTGTTTAAACATAGGTTTATTATCCAGGAACATAAACTGTGTAATTATAAACTGTTTATAAATTATATATACCCCTGAAATTCAAATAAGGAACTATGGTCAGAATTCATGCCTGAATTACTGAACACTTGACCAGGAAAGACATTCCTGTGTAATCAACTTATGCTCTAAAATTAAAAGAGAAATTATATCATGGTAAGCATCTTGAATGGCACAATTACCTATGGCATCATTAACCAAAAAGTGTTTTATAGGTTCCAGAGTACACTGGTTACACAGGATGTTAACAGTTACTTCTTACAATGAGTTTATGGCCAAACAATGAAATACAATTCTTTTAACCATAAGACTTCTTCCTTGAAATATTAATAATGAGCATTTAAATCTGTATGAGGGAGATATAATATGTAGAATTTCCAAAATTGTTTTATAATAGGGCCTGCTGTTAAATTATCATCTTGCATTGCTGATCTTCTACAGGACACACTGAAAATGTTGTTTTGGAGAGGTATAATTTAAAAAATCCTTCTGGAATAGGTAGTTCATCTCTGTATATGTACATGCACGTAGACTTCAATAAACCTATAGCTTCGGACTTGACACAAATAGGAAGCAGCTTTAAAACAATTCGTATGTCCTAGACATTTCACTCATTCATTCAATCATTCAGCAACTATTTTCTGAGAGCCCACTCTATGCAAGTCCTATTCTACATTCCAGAGACACAGTATTGAATGAATCAAATCCCTAATCTTGGGGAGCTTACACTCAAATTGGAGAGTCAGACTTTAAGTCAATGCTAAGGCTCAAGGCAATGCTTGACAGTTTGTCTAAAATTTGCACCTATAATTCTACCAGGATGGCCATTGTATACCTATTAATTTATATTTTCATTCATGTATGTGTGTGTATTGTTGTTTACTTGCTAAGTTGTGTCCAACTCTTTTGTGACTCCATGGACTGTAGTCCGCCAGGCAACTTTGTCCATGGGATTTTCCAGGTGAGAATACTGGAGTGGGTTGCCATTTCTTTCTCCAAGTGATCGTTCCAACCCAGGCATCTAACCGATGTCTCCTTTGTGTGGAAAAGACCTGCATATTTTATACTCCACTTTAAAAATTAAAAACAGGTTAACAAAAGTATAGGATCTAACAGTCAAATTATACTGGCTTAAATTCTGTCACCTTCTAAGGCTGTAAGTTCAAGTAGTTCATGCAACATCTTTCTGTCTCAGTGTTACCCACTGTAAAACAGGAATGACAACATTATTCATATTCCGTTAATATGAAAATAAGAAAATTATAAACATAAATTTGGAACAATGTTTTATACACAGTATATGTTTAATATATGCTAATAAATACCAAGATATATCCATTTGATCACAATATTAAAGCTTTTGGTGAATGTTTTAAGTGACCAGTTGCATTATATTACTGTTATATCAGTGGATGATTAGATTATTCCTATGCATTTATTATTATGAAAAGCACCAGAATAAAACTTTTCTCTGTATAAATAGTTATTTTCTTTTTAATTATTGTTAAAGATATACTATTAGAAAGAAAGCTGTGGTTCAAAAATAATGAAGGTTTTTACATATTAAAAAGTATTTATTAAATTTTTTATTTTATTAATTTATTAAAAGTAATTATTAATACTTTTAGGGAAGTATTAATAAAATTGCCTTCTATTAAGGTTGTACAAATTTCTCTTTCCCCAAAACTTCAAGAGCAGATTCTTTTCACAATACTATATTTTAATCTTCAAACTCTTGCTAGATAAAAAATTTTGTTGCTTTCAGTTCAGTTCAGTCGCTCAGTCGTGTCCAACTCTTTGCAACCCCAAGAAACACAGCATGCCAGGCCTCCCTGTCCATCACCAACTCCCTGAGTTTACCCAAACTCATGTCCATTGAGTCGGTGATGCCATCCAACCATCTCATCTTCTGTCGTCCCCTTTTCCTCCTGCCCTCAATGTTTCCCAGCATCAGAGTCTTTTCCAATGAGTCAGCTCTTCACATCAGGTGGCCAAAATATTGGAGTTTCAGCTTCAACATCAGTCCTTCCAATGAACACCTGGGACAGACCTCCTTTAGGATGGACTGGTTGGATCTCCTTGCAGTCCAAGGGACTCTCAAGAGTCTTCTCCAACATCACAGCTTAAAAGCATCAATTCTTCAGCACTCAGCTTTCTTTATAGTTCAACTCTCACATCCATACATGACTACTGGAAACTACTGTTGTTTTCACTTGCATTTTTTATTTCAAGCAATATTGAACATTTGTCTGTCATCAGTCACTTGGGTTTCTCTGTTAAACAGCTAATCTATGTCAGGCCTTGGGCAAAAATTGGAACATAAAGCAGACCAAAGATCTAGCATCCCTGGCTCTTAATCTTTTCTTTATTGACTTTTGTGAGCTCTTCACACAGTCTTCAGCATCTAACACATTTGGCTTAGAGTTGTGTTCAGTAAACAGTTGCTGAGTGATCATATAAAATATTTTCTGTCATGTTTGCTATAAATTTTTTAATTTGTCTTTTTTCTTTTAAATTTTTGAAAATGATTCTTTGATCACTTTGAAACCCTCTTGTTTAAAAATCATTATTTTATAATATTTGTTATCTTAAGGTAATACTTAATACTGTATAGAATCCTTGAAATTTAGGCAGAAAGGCATAAAAAGACCATTATATGTGAATATACATATTTGTTTAGATACATATGCTCCTGTGTATACATATCTACAGTAAAAAAAAGTAAAGATACTATAATTCAATGGTTTGTGGAAATTAAAATATTAAAAAGAATACTAATAAAAGTAGCAAACTGTTAAAAAAGGCATTTATTTGTATGAATTTACCCCATTTTCTAGGTTTTTGGTGTAACAAGATGGTTCATTTTTCTCAGGTTTCACCAGGTACTTAAAATCTTTAATCCTGTGTTTATTAATATTTAATGCCAATAACTGATGAGCATGTTAATGTAGGAAAAATATTGAGCTGTCACAGATACACTGGAACAGTTGTGTTTTAATACAGCACTTGTTTTCATATGTTTAAATGATCTAAATTTAGTGGCTTTTTCTATTTCTTTAATTTATTCCACTTTTGAGACGCTTTTTTTCCTTTAAACTGAGAAACTAAACTTTTGTATTATAATTAGAAAAAATATTAATCTTTATTAACTATTTTGTACATATTTATAGTATTCCAATTAAAAAATGGAAGAAATTTAAAATGATCTGTCATATTAAAATACTTATTAGCCAAGTAGAATAGAATATTCTTTAAAATAACAAGATGATTTTGTTGAAGACGCAGAGAAAGCCTTTGACAAAATTCAACATCCATTTATGATAAAAACTCTCCAGAAAGCAGGAATAGAAGGAACATACCTCAACATAATAAAAGCTATATATGACAAACCCACAGCAAACATTATCCTCAATGGTGAAAAATTGAAAGCATTTCCTCTAAAGTCAGGAACAAGACAAGGGTGCCCACTTTCACCATTACTATTCAACATAGTTTTGGAAGTTTTGGCCACAGCAATCAGAGCAGAAAAAGAAATAAAGGGAATCCAAATTGGAAAAGAAGAAGTAAAACTCTCACTATTTGCAGATGACATGATCCTCTACATAGAAAACCCTAAAGATTCCACCAAAAAATTACTAGAGCTAATCAATGACTATAGTAAAGTTGCAGGATATAAAATCAACACACAGAAATCCCTTGCATTCCTATACACTAATAACGAGAAAACAGAAAGAGAAATTAAGGAAACAATTCCATTCACCATTGCAACGAAAAGAATAAAATACTTAGGAATATATCTACCTAAAGAAACTAAAGACCTATATATAGAAAACTATAAAACACTGGTGAAAGAAATCAAAGAGGACACTAATAGATGGAGAAATATACCATGTTCATGGATTGGAAGAATCAATATAGTGAAAATGAGTATACTACCCAAAGCAATTTATAGATTCAATGCAATCCCTATCAAGCTACCAACAGTATTCTTCACAGAGCTAGAACAAATACTTTCACAATTTGTATGGAAATACAAAAAACCTCGAATAGCCAAAACTATTTTGAGAAAGAAGAATGGAACTGGAGGAATCAACCTACCTGACTTCAGGCTCTACTACAAAGCCACAGTTATCAAGACAGTATGGTACTGGCACAAACACAGAAATATTGATCAATGGAATAAAATAGAAAGCCCAGAGATAAATCCACGCACATATGGACACCTTATCTTTGAAAAAGGAGGCAAGAATATACAATGAATTAAAGACAATCTCTTTAACAAGTGGTGCTGGGAAATCTGGTCAAACACTTGTAAAAGAATGAAACTGGACCAGTTTCTAACACCATACACAAAAATAAACTCAAAATGGATTAAAGATCTAAACGTAAGACCAGAAACTATAAAACTCCTAGAGGAGAACATAGGCAAAACACTCTCCGACATACATCACAGCAGGATCCTCTATGACCCACCTCCCAGAATATTGGAAATAAAAGCAAAAATAAACAAATGGGACCTAATTAAACTTAAAAGCTTCTGCACATCAAAGGAAACTATTAGCAAGGTGAAAAGACAGCCTTCAGAATGGGAGAAAATAATAGCAAATGAAGCAACTGACAAACAACTAATCTCAAAAATATACAAGCAACTCCTACAGCTCAACTCCAGAAAAATAAATGACCCAATCAAAAAATGGGCCAAAGATCTAAATAGACATTTCTCCAAAGAAGACATACAGATGGCTAACAAACACATGAAAAGATGCTCAACATCACTCATTATCAGAGAAATGCAAATCAAAACCACTATGAGGTACCATTTCACACCAGTCAGAATGGCTGCGATCCAAAAGTCTACAAGCAATAAATGCTGGAGAGGGTGTGGAGAAAAGGGAACCCTCTTACACTGTTGGTGGGAATGCAAACTAGTACAGCCACTATGGAGAACAGTGTGGAGATTCCTTAAAAAACTGGAAATAGAACTGCCTTATGATCCAGCAATCCCACTGCTGGGCATACACACTGAGGAAACCAGAAGGGAAAGAGACACGTGTACCCCAATGTTCATCGCAGCACTGTTTATAATAGCCAGGACATGGAAGCAACCTAGATGTCCATCAGCAGATGAATGGATAAGAAAGCAGTGGTACATATACACAATGGAGTATTACTCAGCCATTAAAAAGAATACATTTGAATCAGTTCTAATGAGGTGGATGAAACTGGAGCCTATTATACAGAGTGAAGTAAGCCAGAAGGACAAACACCAATACAGTATACTAACGCATATATATGGAATTTAGGAAGACGGTAACAATAACCCAGTGTACGGGACAGCAAAAGAGACACTGATGTATAGAGCAGTCTTTTGGACTCTGTGGGAGAGGGAGAGGGTGGGAGGATTTGGGAGAATGGCAATGAAACATGTAAAATATCATGTAGGAAACGAGTTGCCAGTCCAGGTTCGATGCACAATGCTGGATGCTTGGGGCTGGTGCACTGGGACGGCCCAGAGGGATGGTATGGGGAGGGAGGAGGGAGGAGGGTTCGGGATGGGGAGCACATGTATACCTGTGGCGGATTCATTTTGATATTTGGCAAAACTAATACAATTATGTAAAGTTTAAAAATAAAATAAAATTAGAAAAAAAAAACAAAAACAAAAAAAAGAAAAAGAAAAGGTTTTCTTTCTACATTGTTCCTTCCTTTCTTCCTCCTTCCCTCTCTCTCTCCTTCCCATTTTTTTGTGCTGGTTTATTTCAAATATGTTTTTATGTTGCCTTGATATGTGTATTTGAGCAAATAACTCCACTGGATATAACTCTTTAAAAAAAAAGGAAGGAGACTTCATATCAACAAAAATCAGGCTTTTTATACACTTACACTGCTTCTTACTTGGCTCACTCATTTTCAAAAGAAGAAAATGGTAATAGGATAAGATAACTTAGGGAATTAAATTGGATATAATTCATGCAAAGTAGCCTTTAATCAGGGAAAAATTTATAAGCACTAGAATTAGGTTTCCATAAACAGTCAGGCATATATATTTACTATGAATACTTCATATTTATGTTTATAAAAAACATTAAAATTATCTAAGAATCATACATAAATGATAAGAAAACCTATCATTACTTTACTACTATCATCACTGTTATTATTCTACTGAGCACCTGACTTTTTACTACGACTTGAAATGATTAACCTGTGAATATATTCATAAATCCTTTATCTTTTTATTTTAGGAAGATGAAGGTTCTATCATCTGTTACCACAAATGGACAAATATCAGAAACAAACTGATGTTTGTGATATCAGCCTTAGGAAGCATTACTATGAACAAAGCTAGTATAAGGAATGGAATTCCAGATGAGCTATTTCAAGTCCTAGAAGATGATGATTCTATAGTCGTGCACTCAATATGCCTGCAAATATAGACAACTCAGCAGTGGCCACAGGACCAGAAAAGATCAGTTTTCATTCCAATCCCAAAGAGGGGCAATGACAAAGAATGCTCAAACTACCACACAATTGAACTCATTTCACATGCTAGAAAGGTAATGCTCAAAATCCTTTAAGCTAGGCATCAACAGTATGTGAACAGAGAACTTCCAGATGTACAAACTGGATTTAGAAAAGACAGAACTGAATATCAAATTGCCAACATCTGTTGAATCATAGAAAAAGCAAGGAAATTCCAGAAAAACATCCACTTCTGTTTCACCGACTATGCTAAAGCCTTTGACTGTGTAGGTCAAAGAGATGGGAATACCAGACCATCTAATCCACCTCCTGAGAAACCTTTATGCAGGTCAATAAGCAAGAGAACCAGACATGGAATAATGGAGTGGTTAAAAATTGGGAAAGGAATATGTCAAAGCTGTATACTGTCACTTTGCTTATTTAACTTATATGCAGAGCACAATGTGAAATGCCAGCCTGGATGAAGCACAAAATGGAATTAAGACTGCCGGGAAAAATATAAATAACCTGACATGCAGAAAATACCACTCTAATGGCAGAAAGCGAAGAGGAACTGAAGAGCTTTTTGATGAAGGTGAAAGAGGAGAGAGAAATAGCTGGCCTAAAATTCATTAAAAAAACTAAGATCATGGCATCTGGTCCCATCATTTCATGGCAAAAAGAAGGGGAAAATGTAGAAACAGTGACAGACTTTACTTTCTTGGGCTCCAAAATCAATGTGGACAGTGACTGCAGTCACAAAATTAAAAGACGCTTACACCTTCTAAGAAAAGCTATGACAAACCTAGACAGCATATTTAAATCAAAGACATCACTTTGCCAACAAAGGTCTGTATATTAAAAGCTATGGTTTTTCCAGTAGTTATGTACAGATATGAGAGTTAGACCAAGAAGAAGGCTGAGCACCAAAGAACTGATGCTTTCAAACTGTGGTGTTGGAGAAGAATCTTGAGACTCCCTTGGACTGCAAGGAGATCAAACCAATCAAACCTAAAAAAAAAAAAAAATCAACCCTGAATATTCTTTGGAAGGACTGATGCTGAAGCTCCAATACTTTAGCCACCTGATGCAAAGAGCTGACTCTTTGGAAAAGACCCTAATACTGGAAAAGAGGCTAAAGACAGGAGGTGAAGGGGTCGACAGAGGATGAGATGGTTACATGACATCACCACTCGATAGGTGTAGTTTGAACTAACTTGGGAAGATACTGAAGGACAGGGGAGCCTAGCATACTGCAGTCCATGGGGTCACAAAGAGTTGAACATGACTTAGCAACTCAGCAACAACATCTTAATTCATATGATGGATGCTTCAGACATCACTATTTGTAAGCTGTGTTCATTTTTTAAGACATATTTTGAGGAAATATATGAAAGTTTCTCCATGCCTATAAAATTTTCAAAAAGGATGGAAAATGTAATTTCATCTTTTACTGTCTTTTTTTATATCCTCCAGTAAAAGTTCATTAAATTTCAGGAGGTAGTAAGTTTGATATTGGTATTCCAAGCCACACATATTCTCCTTTTTTCTCAAAACTTCTAAAAGTATAGCTGAAATTTCCTAAATGAATTCTGATACATCCTCCTTTAAACGTGTATAAATTGACAGCGTATAAGAAAGTTTAGAAGAATCCTTGCATCCCTGGGATAAAGCCCACTTGGTCATGGTGTATGATCTTTTTAATATGTTGTTGGATTCTGATTGCTAGAATTTTGTTTAGGATTTTTGCATCTATGTTCATCAGTGATATTGGCCTGTAGTTTTCTTTTTTTGTGGGATCTTTGCAAATCAATCAATGTAATACACCACATTAACAAATTGAAAAACAAAAACCATATGATTATCTCAATAGATGCAGAGAAAGCCTTTGACAAAATTCAACACCCATTTATGATAAAAACTCTCCAGAAAGCAGGAATAGAAGGAACATACCTCAACATAATAAAAGCTATATATGACAAACCCACAGCAAACATTATCCTCAATGGTGAAAAATTGAAAGCATTTCCTCTAAAGTCAGGAACAAGACAAGGGTGCCCACTTTCACCATTACTATTCAACATAGTTTTGGAAGTTTTGGCCACAGCAATCAGAGCAGAAAAAGAAATAAAGGGAATCCAAATTGGAAAAGAAGAAGTAAAACTCTCACTATTTGCAGATGACATGATCCTCTACATAGAAAACCCTAAAGACTCCACCAGAAAATTACTAGAACTAATCAATGACTATAGTAAAGTTGCAGGATATAAAATCAACACACAGAAATCCCTTGCATTCCTATACACTAATAATGAGAAAACAGAAAGAGAAATTAAGGAAACAATTCCATTCACCATTGCAACGAAAAGAATAAAATACTTAGGAATATATCTACCTAAAGAAACTAAAGACCTATACATAGAAAACTATAAAACACTGGTGAAAGAAATCAAAGAGGATACTAATAGATGGAGAAATATACCATGTTCATGGATTGGAAGAATCAATATAGTGAAAATGAGTATACTACCCAAAGCAATTTATAGATTCAATGCAATCCCTATCAAGCTCCCAACAGTATTCTTCACAGAGCTAGAACAAATAATTTCACAATTTGTATGGAAATACAAAAAACCTCGAATAGCCAAAGCGATCTTGAGAAAGAAAAATGGAACTGGAGGAATCAACCTACCTGACTTCAGGCTCTACTACAAAGCCACAGTTATCAAGACAGTATGGTACTGGCACAAAGACAGAAATATAGATCAATGGAACAAGATAGAAAGCCCAGAGATAAATCCACGCACATATGGACACCTTATCTTTGACAAAGGAGGCAAGAATATACAATGGATTAAAGACAATCTCTTTAACAAGTGGTGCTGGGAAATCTGGTCAACCACTTGTAAAAGAATGAAACTAGAACACTTTCTAACACCATATACAAAAATAAACTCAAAATGGATTAAAGATCTCAACATAAGACCAGAAACTATAAAACTCCTAGAGGAGAACATAGGCAAAACACTCTCTGACATACATCACAGCAGGATCCTCTATGACCCACCTCCCAGAATATTGGAAATAAAAGCAAAAATAAACAAATGGGACCTAATTAAACTTAAAAGCTTCTGCACATCAAAGGAAACTATTAGCAAGGTGAAAAGACAGCCTTCAGAATGGGAGAAAATAATAGCAAATGAAGCAACTGACAAACAACTAATCTCAAAAATATACAAGCAACTCCTACAGCTCAACTCCAGAAAAATAAATGACCCAATCAAAAAATGGGCCAAAGATCTAAATAGACATTTCTCCAAAGAAGACATACAGATGGCTAACAAACACATGAAAAGATGCTCAACATCACTCATTATCAGAGAAATGCAAATCAAAACCACTATGAGGTACCATTTCACACCAGTCAGAATGGCTGCGATCCAAAAGTCTACAAGCAATAAATGCTGGAGAGGGTGTGGAGAAAAGGGAACCCTCTTACACTGTTGGTGGGAATGCAAACTAGTACAGCCACTATGGAGAACAGTGTGGAGATTCCTTAAAAAACTGGAAATAGAACTGCCTTATGATCCAGCAATCCCACTGCTGGGCATACACACTGAGGAAACCAGAAGGGAAAGAGACACGTGTACCCCAATGTTCATCGCAGCACTGTTTATAATAGCCAGGACATGGAAGCAACCTAGATGTCCATCAGCAGATGAATGGATAAGAAAGCAGTGGTACATATACACAATGGAGTATTACTCAGCCATTAAAAAGAATACATTTGAATCAGTTCTAATGAGGTGGATGAAACTGGAGCCTATTATACAGAGTGAAGTAAGCCAGAAGGACAAACACCAATACAGTATACTAACGCATATATATGGAATTTAGAAAGATGGTAACGATAACCCTCTATACGGGACAGCAAAAGAGACACTGATGTACAGAACAGGCTTATGGACTCTGTGGGAGAGGGAGAGGGTGGCAAGATTTGGGAGAATGGCATTGAAACATGTGAAATGTCATGTATGAAACGAGATGCCAGTCCAGGTTCAATGCACGATGCTGGATGCTTGGGACTGGTGCACTGGGACGATCCAGAGGGATGATATGGGGAGGGAGGAAATAAATTAAAAAAAAAAAAAAAAAAGAAAGCTTAGGTTGGAGAATAAATTCTAACAGTGCAATAACAACAAAAAAACACTGGTTAAGAAGTGCAGGGAACTTGTTTTGGAGGAGGTCACCAAGAAGACATGACTCCTGGATGACCCACGAGCTAGACATGGGCCACCGAGGTTCCTCACCCCACTCCTGACCTTGAACTTTGCATTCTGCTCACTGTCTCTGTGCTAGGACACAGCCTAAGATAGTCGTGCATTGTTGAGACCATCGGGATGATGTAAGTGACTGAACCCAGGGAAGCCTCCACATAAACTTTCTTAAGATTCTGGAAAGAAAGGTGCAGGGATCTACTCATCTTGTGATCACCCAAGACAAGTGTCATGTCTAAGTTCCTTGGTTTACCATCCCTGTCACCTCGAGGGATTTGCCTCTCTGTTCGGTTTCTCCTTGCCTGCCAGTGTGTGGGGGCTGGTTTATAATTTCACCCAGGAAGTTCCTGAGGTTGCAAACAAACAGCTTAACATCAGATCTTAATGAGAACTATAGCAAATGCTTCATATCTGATGGGAAAAGAAAATAGGCTGCATAATACAACCTTACCTAGTTCCCGTAAAGACTGTTATTCCCTGAATATGTATGGATCGTAATTCATGGAAGGTATCTCTAAACATAGAAATAAAAACCTAATGATGAGACATAGATAAGAGGAAGATTATTTTTAAATCACTGCTCGTATATTTATGTTATATTTTAAAAGTTAAGAGATATTTAGTTCAAAATGGCACACTTTGAACGTACATTTAATTCTGCTACCTCCCCAAATCTCATCTATATGCCACTGCATCTAAACATCAGAACATCAAAACATAAGCATTCTGGTTGAAAAATGGGCAGAAGACCTGAACACACATTTTTCCAAAGAGGAAATGCAGATGGCCAACAGGCACATGGAAAGATACTCAGCAGCACAAGTTATCTGGGAAATGCAAACCAAAACCACAATGAGACATCACTTCACATGTCAGAATGGCTATCATCAAAAAGGCCACAAATAGAAATGCAAAGGGAACACTTGTATGCGGTTGATGCAGCCACTGTGTAATACAGTATGGAGGTTTCTCAGAAAACTAAAAATAGAACTATCATACGACCCAGCAATTCCACTCCTGCGTATATATCTGAAAGAAACTAAAACACTAATTTGGAAATACATATGTATTGCATTGTTCATAGCAGCATTATTTATAATTGCCAAAATATGGATGCAACCTGTCTCTCAACACGTGAAAAACAGATTAAGAAGATGAATGTGTGGGATATATATATATATATATATATATATATATATATATATATATGCATACACACACACACTGGGATACTATTCAGTCATAAAATGAATGAAATTTTGTCATTTGCAACAATGTGGATGGATTTCAAGAGCATTATGGTAAATAAGACAGAGAAAAAAGACCACATGAGATCATGTATGTGTGATACCTAAAAATACCACAAACTAGTTAATAACAACAGGAAACAGACTTACAGATATAGAAAACAAATTACTGGTAACCAGAGGAGAGAGAGAAATGGGGAGGAGCAATATAAAGGTAAACCATTAATATTATGTATAAAATATGTTGGGGCTTCTCTGGTAGCTCAGCTGGTAAAGAATCTGCCTGCAATGCAGGAGACCCCAGTTCAATTCCTGGGTCGGGACGATCCCCTGGAGAAGGGATAGGCTACCCACTCCAATATTCTTGGGCTTCCCTTGTGGTTCAGACAGTAAAGAATCCATCTGTACTGCTGGAGACATGGGTTCGATCCCTGGATTGGGAAGATCTCCTGAAGGAGGGCATAGCAACCTGCTGCTGTATACTTGCCTAGAGAATATTCATGGACAGAGGAGCCTGGAGTCCTTGGGGTCACAAAGAGCTGGACACAACTGAGAAACTAAGCATAGCACAGCACATAAAATATGCTACGAGGATACATTGTACAACACAGGGAATGTAGCCATTATTTTATAGTAACTGTAAAATGATTATGTCCTTCAAAAATTGTGAATCACTATATTACACACCTGTAACTTATATAATATGCTATAATACATCAACAATACTTCAATAAAAGTAAGTAAAAATCAAAACTACCTTGACACACGTTTTCCCTTGACTCAGAGCCCACAGGCAGTTCTGTTCAAATAAGAGACTATTTGACAAATTGCAAAGGTCACAACAATAGTTCATACTCATCACTCTTCAGTTCAGTTCAGTTCAGTCGGTCAGTCGTGTCCAACTCTTTGCAACCCCATGAATTGCAGCATGCCAGGCCTCCCTGTCCATCACCAACTCCCGGAAGTCACTCAAACTCATGTCCATTGAGTCGGTGGTGCCATCCAGCCATCTCATCCTCTGTCGTCCCCTTCTCCTCTTGCCCACAATCCCTCCCAGCATCAGAGTCTTTTCCAATGAGTCAACTCTTCGCATGAAGTGGCCAAAGTACTGGAGTTTCAGCTTTAGCATCATTCCTTCAAAAGAACACCCAGGACTGATCTCCTTTAGAATGGACTAGTTGGATCTCCTTGCTGTCCAAGGGACTCTCAAGAGTCTTCTCCAGCATCACAGTTCAAAAGCATCAATTCTTCAGCATTCAGCTTTCTTCACAGTCCAACTCTCACATCCATACATGACCACTGGAAAAACCATAGCCTTTACTAGATGGACCTTTTTTGACAAAGTAATGTCTCTGCTTTTGAATATGCTATCTAGGTTGGTCATAACTTTCCTTCCAAGGAGTAAGCGTCTTTTAATTTCATGGCTGCAGTCACCATCTGCCGTGATTTTGGAGCCCAGAAAAATAAAGTCTGACACTGTTTCATCACTCTTAGTCCTTGTTTAAAAATATAAACAAATAATCAAGAATTATCAAATATTTGGAGTAAAGCTCTAACAGAAAAAAAAAGGGGGGGGGAGGACTAAGATAGATTTAAAAGAGATAATGCAAATAAGAGAATTTTAAAATGCAAATCTTTATTCTCAAAAATGCAATCTCCAAAAAGAAATAATTATGTAATTAAATTAGAGATATTAGGCATTTTAAATTTGACTGCTAAAGGAAAAAAAAAAAAAAAACACTAAACTGGGCACAAGTGGAGAGTAAATTAGTAATCTGGAAGTTTAATCAAAAACAAAGCATTGGACAAATGCATGATAGTAATTATATGTTTTATTTGACTTTTTCTCAGAATAATTTATGAAATTGATATTTTCAATACACTTTACTAAATAAGAAACTTGGGTACAGACAGTTTTTTTAGCTTGCCTAAAGTCACCCAGTTAACCAAATGTTAAAATGAGAATTTGAAACTTAATGTTGTTCCTCCGAAGATTACCTTCTTAACTACCTCACTATTCTGCTTTTTCTTAATGAAGCAAAAAATAGATTCAGAGAAATCAAAAATCTATTGTATTATAAGCTCCATAGAATAGAAGGAATGAACTACTTAAACACAACAAAATAAAATTTGTCATTGCTAAAGAGAAATCCCAAAATATCTCATGTATTGAGCCTTTCAAGAACCAATCAAGACTGGTTTTTTTTTCCCCTGAAAAAGACACATCTAAATCTTACTGATGAAATTTCAAACCTCCAAGAAAATGAGAGAATTTTAAATCACAAAGAGAAGTGAAAAAAATTTGCTGCATTGGAAGTAAAAGTCATTTAAAACACTAAAAACTGATACCACTTGAATACTATTAGCAAGGGTTACTAATCTAGGATGACTGGGAGGTTGAGCAGAACTCCTGAAAATCTCATAGGACTGCAAGACCAAATCAGTGCACATTCCCCAGGGAGGTGGAGACCATGGCACGTGTCTTGTCTGTTTGCATTTTTGAGGTAGTAGGAATACCAAAGGACTAAACTTTAAGAATAACAGTGAACCAGAAACAGTTAAACTCTATGAAGAATGAAACTTCAATCCTCAGTGAATTCAAAGTGATCTCTTAATCCTAACTACCTGACAGAATCAAAAGTAAATTATTTTCAATTAATAACTTCATTATGAGCTTCAAAATTAACTCTACAATTTTCACCTATAATGTCCAATATTCAATAAAAGAAATAATCGGTAATAAAAAAGCACAAGGATCACTAAAACTGCAAGAGAAAAATGATAATAAAAACATACTCACAGGAGAGCTGGAGATTAGATTTGTTAGACACATAATGAAACCTCCTAACTATAATTAATTTCTTCAGGAATGCAAATAAGGTGTAGAATTAAGATAAATGACTAAAAGCTATATTAAAAAAAAAAATAAGTGGAGATGGAGATATACTTAAGATATACTTAAGTATATCTATACTTAAGATATACTTAAGGAATCTCCACACTGTTCTCCATAGTGGCTGTACTAGTTTGCATTCTCACCAACAGTGTAAGAGGGTTCCCTTTTCTCCACACCCTCTCCAGCATTTATTATTTGTAGACTTTTGGATCGCAGCCATTCTGACTGGTGTGAAATGGTACCTCATAGTGGTTTTGATTTGCATTTCTCTGATAATGAGTAATGTTGAGCATCTTTTCATGTGTTTGTTAGCCATCTGTATGTCTTCTTTGGAGAAATGTCTATTTAGTTCTTTGGCCCATTTTTGGATTGGGTCATTTATTTTTCTGGAGTTGAGCTGTAGGAGTTGCTTGTATATTTCTGAGATTAGTTGTTTGTCAGTTGCTTCATTTGCTATTATTTTCTCCCATTCTGATGGCTGCCTTTTGACCTTGCTAATAGTTTCCTTTGATGTGCAGAAGCTTTTAAGTTTAATTAGGTCCCATTTGTTTATTTTTGCTTTTATTTCCAATATTCTGGGAGGTGGGTCATAGAGGATCCTGCTGTGATGTATGTCAGAGAGTGTTTTGCTATATTCTCCTCTAGGAGTTTTATGATTTCTGGTCTTACATTTAGATCTTTAATCCATTTTGAGTTTATTTTTGTGTATGGTGTTAGAAAGTGTTCTAGTTTCATTCTTTTACAAGTGGTTGACCAGATTTCCCAGCACCACTTGTTAAAGAGATTGTCTTTAATCCATTGTATATTCTTGCCTCCTTTGTCAAAGATAAGGTGTCCATATGTGCGTGGATTTATCTCTGGGCTTTCTATTTTATTCCATTGATCAATATTTCTGTGTTTGTGCCAGTACCATACTGTCTTGATAACTGTGGCTTTGTAGTAGAGCCTGAAGTCAGGTAGGTTGATTCCTCCAGTTCCATTCTTCTTTCTCAAGATAGTTTTGGCTATTCGAGGTTTTTTGTATTTCCATACAAATTGTGAAATTATTTGTTCTAGCTCTGTGAAGAATACCGTTGGTAGCTTGATAGGGATTGCATTGAATCTATAAATTGCTTTGGGTAGTATACTCATTTTCACTATATTGATTCTTCCAATCCATGAACATGGTATATTTCTCCATCTATTAGTGTCCTCTTTGATTTCTTTCACCAGTGTTTTATAGTTTTCTATGTATAGGTCTTTAGTTTCTCCAGGTAAATATATTCCTAAGTATTTTATTCTTTGCGTTGCAATGGTGAATGGAATTGTTTCCTTGATCCAGCAATCCCACTGCTGGGCATACACACTGAGGAAACCAGAAGGGAAAGAGACACGTGTACCCCAATGTTCATCACAGCACTGTTTATAATAGCCAGGACATGGAAGCAACCTAGATGTCCATCAGCAGATGAATGGATAAGAAAGCTGTGGTACATATACACAATGGAGTATTACTCAGCCATTAAAAAGAATACATTTGAATCAGTTCTAATGAGGTAGATGAAACTGTAGCCTATTATACAGAGTGAAGTAAGCCAGAAAGAAAAACACCAATACAGTATACTAATGCATATATATGGAATTTAGAAAGATGGTAACAATAACCCTGTGTACACCCTGTGTACAAGAGACACTGATGTATAGAACAGTCTTATGGACTCTGTTGCAGAGGGAGAGGGTGGGAAGATTTGGGAGCATGGCATTGAAACATGTATAATATCATGTATGAAACGAGTCGCCAGTCCAGGTTGGATGCACGATACTGGATGCTTGGGGCTAGTGCACAGGGACGACCCAGAGGGATGGTATGGGGAGGGAGGAGGGAGGAGGGTTCACGATGGGGAACACATCTATACCTGTGGCGGATTCATTTTGATATTTGGCAAAACTAATACAATTTGTAAAGTTTAAAAATAAAATAAAAAATTTTAAAAATGATATACTTATAGATATACTTAAGTATATCTATACTTATACTTAAGATATACTTAAGTATATCTATACTTATACTTAAGATATACTTAAGTATATCTATACATATCTATACTTAAGATATACTTAAGAACTTAGTTCAGTTCAGTTGCTCAGTCATGTCCGACTCTTTGTGACCCCATGGACTGCAGCATGCCAGGACTCCCTGTCCATCACCAACTCCCAGAGTTTACTCAAACTCATGCCAATTGAGTCAGTGATGCCATCCAACCATCTCATCCTCTGCTGTCCCCTTCTCCTCCTGCCCTCAATCCTTCCCAGCATGAGGGTCTTTTCAAATGAGTCAGCTCTTCTCATCAGGTGGCCAAAGTATTGGAGTTTCAGCTTCAACATCAGTCCTTCCAATGAACACCCAGGACTGATCTCCTTTAGGATGGACTGTTTGGATCTCCTTGCAGTCCAAGGGACTCTCAAGAGTCTTCTCCAACACCACAGCTCAAACGCATCAGTTCTTCAGCGCTCAGCTTTTTTTATGGTCCAACTCTCATATCCATACATGACTATCAAAAAAACACTTGGCTTTGACTAGACAGACTTTTTTTGGCAAAGTAATGTCTCTGCTTTTTAATATGCTGTCTAGGTTTGTCATAGCTTTTCTTCCAAGGAGCATGTCTTTTATTTTCATGGCTGCAGTCACCATCTGCAGTGATTTTGGAGTGCAAGAAAATAAAGTTTCCACTGTTTCCCCTTCTATTTGCCATGAAGTGATGGGACCGGATGCCATGATCTTACATTTTTAAATGTTGAGTTCTAAGCCAACTTTTTCACTTTCCTTTTTCAAGTTTCATCAAGAGGCTCTTTAGTTCTTCTTCACTTTCTGCCATAAGGGTGGTGTCATCTGCATATCTGAGGTTATCTGTATTTCTCCCAGGAATCTTGTTTCCAGCTTGTGCTTCATCCAGCCCAACATTTCCCATGATGTATTCTGCATATAAGGTAAATAAGCAGGGTGACAATATACAGCCTTGACATACTCCTTTCCCAATTTGGAACCAGTCCATTGTTCCATGTCCAGCGCTAATTGTTGCTTCCTGACCTGTGTACAGATTTCTCAGGAGGCAGATCAGGTGGTCTGGTGTTCCCATCTCTTTAAGAATTGTCCATAGTTAGGGGCTTATAAGTAACTATATATTAATATTTTCAAAAAATCTCAACCTTAATCTTGCACTCATTAAAGCTTTTTAAGTTATATTATTAAAATTTATCTTCCTTTTTCCTTTCTTTATATTCTTTAAATAGTATTTTCTATTATTTTCATTATTTTCTATTACATTATTTTTCTATATCACTTTCAAATAGTCTATGGCCAGACACTCTTTCTGTACTTTTTTAAACCTTATTTGTATTTATCGTTTGGACTAACAAAAACTTCATTTTGTTTATTTCTATGATAATTTTTCTATGATTATTTTTTGTTTGGTTGTTTATTATGATTATTTTTGTTTCTATGATTATTTTTGTTTGGTTGTTTACTTTTCTGTTGAGATGTTTTCAAGGTCACTAAGCACTTTTGTTTATCACATCACATTTTTGGCAGCAGAAACCCTATCCTGACCTTAATTTGAACACGTATGTTATAGATAGAATTTTACTGGTTCTTTTTCTAACTTATTTGGAGCCTTTTGAAAATTTTCTTCAGAGCTACAGTCATAAGGCTTAATTTTGTAGGTCTAGATAGCATTTTTTCTGTTTCGCCTAGGGGTTTAAGCAGTCATGGTTATGGATTTGGTCTGAAACTTGTTTGTGCTTCTCTTATTTTGTTAAGGGAACTGGCCAGAGTGGACTCACGTGGATGCCCTCAGGTTCTGCTTTGTTTCTCGATCAAGGGTTAGCTATTGAGACTTCATTTCAAATAGAAATGATCAATCCAAGGGACTTTGAGAAATTTTCTCTGTCTTTCCTACCATCCAGGGGAGGGAAAATGAATAGGCAAAGCTTATTGGTTTTGACCAATACTGTTATAAATCATCAGAAAAAGAGGCGAATATCATATCAGATTACCTATTACCGCCATAGTTTACATATCTACCCCTGTTCTTTTCTATTTTTATATTTTGTTCTGAATGATCATTATCTAGATCATCTCGTAGGTTCTCACTAGTCAGGTAAAGCAAATGGCTAGTTTTTCTCCCCAGTGTTTGATGAAAGATGATTTCCCTACAGTAGCGATAAAGAGCTCTTAATCTAGAGTGACTGTCTGCACTTCTTCACCCCTGCCAGTTAACACCAAACTCTCTCATTAAGTTCCCCTTCAGTCCCTGTAGTTATAAGGACCCTCTTTTGATGGTGTTAATGGAATCTTATCTGAGATAGCTTGTTCTCCTTCAGGTCAGCTTCTCTATACAGTGTGTACTCTTCACTCTTTCCCATGGTTAAGTGCTTTACCCTAGCTATATGCCTATAGTTTTTTGTCTACCCTTGATTTTCTTCCCTAATTTGAGGAGCTGGAGGGGGACTGCACAGAACTTTGAAAATGTGGTCAGAATCCCTTATGGTTAAGCCCAGGCACACTTATCAGTGGGATTGGGGAGCTGACTAAGCTACAGTGTCATCACCAGGATGCTGGTGAAGGTAAATAGCAGAGGAAGTGGTGGTCCTTTTGGGAGGAGACCTGGGATAGTAATAGGGAGGCAGTCAGCAGTGGTGGTATTTTTCATGATGGTTGTCATGAGAGCCGTGTTGATATTATGAGCAATAGTAAGTGGCTATAATTGCAATGATGAGGGCAATTATGGTAGCTTGGGGGGTGTTGGTAATGGCAGAGGTGGTAGGTGTGGGGTGATAATGATGGAATGAAACTCCTGAAAAATCTTTCCCTTCACCAGTGAATTTATACCTACCCTGCCTGAAACCTTTTCCCTATTTCTGCCATCACAAGTTATTAGGATTAAGAGACGCATCAACTTCTCTTTAAAAGATAAACCTTTACCATCTAACTTGGCTGTTACAACTACAGAGGAAAAGATGTACTCCTGGATTTTATGTGGAACCTGGAAGGTATTCGTTTATGAAAACAAGGATATACATGAGATAAACATATGAAATAATAAATCCATTTTCTCAGCTATAGTATTGGAGTATAAGGAGTCTAATAATGCCTCTCCTCTGAATGTGAGGGCTGCATGAGAAATATCACCTGTCAAACATACAGTAGCACTGCCATGTAACTTTTAACATTTTTTTCCCTTGTTTTCTCTCTTTTCCTTTAACTTTGTGAGCCAACCTGGTACGCAAACTGTTATTTCAGTTTGAAAATCTTACTTCTACAGAAAAATCAGTTCCAGGTTTTAAGGTTTACAAATTAACTTACAAAATACAACATGATCACAGAAAGGAAAGTGAGATGTGGCTTCAACAACTGGGTAGGAGATCTGTCCAAATGTCAGGGGAGTGACTCGAGGACAACTTCCCTCTCCACTCATATTTTGTGGTTTTACAATTGCTCAAGAAGAAGCAGAAGAAAGATCTGTTTTATTTTGTTTTGACCATAGTAGGGAGCGTGATGCTTACTACAACAGTCAACACAGATGCGACTAAGAATGCTCAGGTTAGAAGTCACAGCATCACAAAAACACAAGTTTCCTCTAATGAGTAGCTAGGATCACACATTTAGCAGAGAGTACTGAGAGAGACAGACATCTTCAAAACAATCTGCAACAACAAAATGTACTAAAGGGGAACTTGTAAGAGTTGCAAATCCGAAAACTAAGGTATTTCTTGAAATTTTAGAAAAAGACAAGTTTGGTCTCCACTTCCAATCAGTTCTCCACCCTAATACTAGAGAAATCATCTCCAAAGAAACATCTGATCATTTCACCTTTCTGCTTTTGAATTCTTCTGATGGACACTCAATACCCTTAGAATAAAGGTAATATCCTTTAAGGTCCAGAATCATTTTGTCCCGACCTACCATCATGATTCCCACCCTCATTTCACACCATGTTTCCCTGTGCTGACTCCACTTCAACCATCTCAGTTTATTTCATTCCTTCTCAAACCATTTCCACACTGCTTGGAATATTATTCTCCTCCAATGATCCTCTTCCATACCCCAGTGAACCAGATCATTTCTTCAGGGAAGCCTTCCCCTAACTTCCTAACCTTGGCCAAATTAGCCTTTTTCATGACTTTTTTTCACATTTATTCACAATGGTAATTTTATATTTGTTTAGAAGATGAGTTGAATGATGTATCATCTTGCAAATTAAAATTTAAGCTCTAAGAGCACAGGGACTGTGGCTCTTTTGTTCCCTTCATTTATGCTTCCAGTACTTTGCCCAGTGCCAATACCTACTAGGTTGATAAACTCTATCATCTGTTAAAACTGATCCTTCCCTATCAAATCAGGTGAGATGAAACCAAACGTCACATCAGAAGTTATTAAAAGCTAGAGAAAAGAGCAAACAAAATACCTTAGTCACAAGAGCTAAAGTTTCTCACCATGTCCTTATTGAGGAAAGAATTAGTACGTTGGTACATTAGTTCATGCTATAAACTTTGAGAGTTCTTCTGGGATAAAGCTTCCATTTGTTTAAAATTTGGAGGACTTGTTGCTAGATCCACTCTATCCAAGTATTTCCATTAAAGTACCTGAAATTGGTAGATCCTGCATATTTCAGTATTACTGTTGAGTTTCTTTTCTAAAAAAGAGAAAAATGAGGTGCATAATACGCCTTTCTCAAGCAATAGTTCTTAACAGATGGTCTATATCTGTGTTTGATTGACAGCATGGCTTTTCTTGGTGCAATACCATGACAGAATTGCTGCTGCATATACCCACTCACAGTGTTGTGTGCTTTTTTCCAAAAGAAACTGTGGTTTGCATTCTCATGGCCTGCTTTCACCACCAGCTTGCCCACCCATCTCACCCGACGCTATGACCAATACTCTAAAAATCAGAAATAGACCACACAGAATGACTTCACAGCCTATTCCTGGGAAGAATGAAGATCCGAATACATATTGAATCCAGGCAGATAATATATGAATGAGAGACACTTTATAATACCCCGTCTGATATCCATGCATCACTCACTCTAGCTGGTGGAAATCATCAGTCTGATCAGTTTGCATTTCTAATTGTCATTATTCATGTGACTCCACACGGATGTTCATATCTTATTCCTTTCCACTATGCCCAGGCCACTGAGAACTTAACTTCTGCTCTGTTTCTGAGAGGCCTACCCTAGTGTTCTGCATTGGAAGTGGATTATGGTGCAAGGAAGGTTCAGAACATATAGTATCACTGCTTATATGTCAGGATCAGATGCAGTAGCTGGTTCACTAGGAAGGGTTTGGCAGGAGGAATCAATGGTAATGGGAATCTAACTGCTGGCACTAGAAATATATATTGTGATCTAATAGTTAAAACTATGAAGCCCTAAACTTTTAGGACATGACTGTGGAAACTGGTCCTTATCAGCTCCATCTTCAACCAAAGGCAGATGCACCACTCCCTGTGAAAATCACCTATATCTCAGCTCCTAGGCTTCAGGGGAATCCACCCATTCTCTGCCTCTGGTATCCTATCAATTTGTTGAGTCATTGTGTCTCCAATTTCAGTACCTCATCTTGGAATTTATACCAGTGTCTGTGAATGCGGAAAGATCCATCAGTTGCACTATTCACTGGGATTTCAATCTGAACTCAGCTTCTGATGCTGCCTTCTGAACTACCCTAGATGCCCTGTCCTAGATTTCACCGGCCAGGTTCACAGCCCCCATGTGGCTCTTAGTTGTCTGCCTTGCTGGGTTCCAGGTCTTGAGCTTCACCTTTTTGGAAAGGGGATTTGAAAAAATATTAAGGACAGGTTTACAGTTCTCTTGGCCTGGTAGATGTCAGTGGAGAGAGAAAGCAGTGGGCGTCCAAAGGTTTCACGTATCTTGGCTAAGGATGCCAAATTTAAGAATCATGCTGTGTAGCTGCTTTTTAAAGTTTCCTCTATCAGTACTCAGCTCACAGGAATCAGGTCATATCTAGACCAGTCAAACCTGAGATTATAGTCCCCAGCAGCAGATTATACACAGTTTCACTTCTCTTTCCAATTTATTCCCAATGCTCACAGAAGCAACATCTAAAAAGATGCTTACCTTATTATTTACATATATAAGAAAACACCTAAAATTATAATACATTGAGCTAGTAAAAGTGAAAAAGGAGAGTGGTAAGATCACAGTCTTGTGTTTTTTTTCTTTTTAATTTGATCTCAAATGTTTGCTCTCAGAAAGCAATTTCTGACTATTTCAATTCTAGTGCAAGTGTTTTAACAAAAGCTCTGAAAAAGCTTTAAGAAGTTGGGATCAATATTGAGATTATACAGCATGACCTATAAGCAATCCCTGCCTTTTGCAATCAAAAGCTGATGGTAAAAGCCACAGAAAGAGTTTACACTTAACTGATTTTTCTACAAGAGAAAAAACAGAGTGTCTACGATAGAGGTGAACCATAAAAGAGTTGGGAAACATTAGACTAGTTTTTCTTCTTCTTTAAGATGTTGATTTCCAAATTCTCACTTGAAATATATTGGCGACAAAGTCAGCAAGGATTTAGATGGTACCTGGTGAACTGTAAAGTTTTTTACCTAGGAGTTGTTGCTGTTTAGTTGCTAAGTCATGTCTGACTCTTTTGCAACCCCATGGACTGTAGCCTGCCAGGTTTCTATGTCCATGGGATTTCCCAGGCAAGAATACAGTAGTGGGTTGCCATTTCCTTATCCAGGGGATCTTCTCCACCCAGGGATCAAACCTGTGTCTTCTGAAGCCCTTATCTTGGAATAGTTTTCTTTATTCAATATTTATATTAAACTCATGATGGCTATAGATATTGGGTAGAAATATCCCCTCAGTGTGACAACTCATCTTTTGTAATATAGAAAGTCTATTGCTATTGCTAAGTCAACTTCAGTCGTGTCTGACTCTGTGTGACCCCATAGACGGGAGCCCACCAGGCTCCCCCATCCCTGGGATTCTCCAGGCAAGAGCACTGGAGTGGGTTGCCATATCCTTCTCCAATGCATGAAAGTGAAAAGTGAAAGTGAAGTCGCTCAGTCATGCTCGACCCTCAGTGACCCCATGGACTGCAGCCTTCCGGGCTCCTCCATCCATGGGATTTTCCAGGCTAGAGTACTGGAGTAGGGTGCCATTGCCTTCTCCGATAGAAAGTCTAGTTCCTCGTAAAGAAAAAAGTATTCCTGTGTACACTTCTAAGAAGCATGTAAGCAAAGATACCATAATGGTTACATGTATTAGGCTCCAGCAGCCAGACATCAAGTCCCACAGCGGCTTGGAAGAGCCTTCAGCAAACTTACACATGAGCTTCTATGTCCTGGACAACCGCTCCTCTGTTCCCATGCCTGGCCTCCTCACGTCCCCCACCAGCAAGCTTTCTTCAAATATCCAGGCCACCATTTATTTTCCAGGGGTAGGAACATTTAAAAACAAAAGGAACTGAAGGAATATGTGTTTAAGAATACAGACTAATTCATGGCATCACAGAAGAGCTGAACCACCAGGCCATAGGAAACAGGAACCAGAGCAAATGCAGTGGCAGACATTCATATCATCCCATTAGCTTGCTGCCTTGGGATGGCTTAGCTGGGGCTACAGCCTCTCCTTGTATCCTTAGAGGGTGTAAGAACTGTGTTTGATAGATGAAAAAACCACCCTGGAGTAGGAAATAAAGAGGGTCTCCCAGTGGAAGAGATGGTGTGGCACACATTGTCTAATACACTGCTCTATGATGCAAAGAGTATTTTTCAAAGGTAAAAACTGGCCAGTACTTACCCTATACATGCTCAGTGTGATACCTGTAACTCCAGTCTGTAAAAGCAAACTTTCTCCTCCAAAGTTGATTCCCAGAAAACGAGATAATTGCAAATATTACCCTACTACATGTAGCACTGTTGTTTAAAAGTGTTTATTCTAGTATTCAGATGATGCTATAGTAAAATTTATAAATAAAAATAGAAAATACTTCAATATGTAGTCAAATAAAATACTTAACAAGATGACACACATCCAATTTATCACCTATCAGGGACACTATATTTGGAGGAAAAATATACTTAACCATGGTCTTAAAGTTCTGTTTCTCTACTCTTCTTGTCTTGTGCTTCTTTTACTCTCCATTTAAATTTTTGTTCATTCTTATAAAGTGAATTGAGTACCTAAATCATCTATTTTGATAAATAAAAAATGGGATATATTTGTGATCTAATCTCTTTTATTGTTGCTAGTCATTCTCATAATCTAACAGTTATGTAAATAAAATTATTTTTAGCAAATTATAAATACCAGTGCTTCTCTATGTATTGAAGTTAAAAATATAAGTTAGTTTAAAACATAAGGATTTTTCTTGTTTCATAAAAATTGTCTTTGTTTTCTTTGCTTTTATGCACATCTGCCAGCAGTCTTTTTCTGACATATTTAAGAGACACAGTCATAATTTAGCAGGCATTCTGGAAATACATTTTTATCATTTCAATTCTATTTAACATCAAAAATACAAATTAAATATAAACTAAACACATTCAAAGCAGCTCCTTCATAAGACATTTTCATTTTCATCAATCTATACCATAACTTGCTAATTACTTAAAAGTGTTAATTACTTTAAAAAAATTTTAAAGGTGTACCCTAATGATAATGTCTTTTTCTAGATGTCTAGTTTATTAAGCAACTTTTTTGCTATTACCTTGGTGCAACAGTAATTGTGGTTTTGCATTGTTGAAATTTGCTCTTTGATATTGGAATACATTCTTAAATAAATACAGTTATGTTATACATCATTTTAATACACAATCTTTGCTTTATGTTTTTTGCTAATGATATTATTTGATGTTTATCTTATATTTATTACAAACTAGGGAAATGATATCAGACAGAAAGCAAATTTGAGCAATTTTTTATTCAAGTTCAAAATGAGTTGTAAAGCAGCAGAGACAACTCAACATCAACAATGCATTTGGTCCAGGAACTTCTAACAAACATATGGTGTGGTGGTGGTTCAAGAAGTTTAGTAAAGGAGACAAGAGCCTTGAAGACGAGAGTGCAGTGGCCAGCCATTGGAAGTTGGACAGCAACCAACTGACAGGATCATCAAAGCTAATCCTCTTACAACTCCAAGAGAAGTTGCCGAAGAATCCATCATCAACCAACCATTCTATGGTCACTCAGCATTTAAAGCAAATTGGAAAGGTGAAAAAGCTTGATAAGTGGGTGCCTCAAGAGTTGACCACAAATCAAGGGAAGTGTCGTTTTGAAGTGCCCTCTTCTCTTTGAGTTCTATACAACAATAAGAAAACATTTCTCAATCTGATTGTGATGTGTGACAAAATGGATTTTATACCATAACTGGTGATGACCAGCTCAGTGGCTGGACTGAGAAGAAGCTCCAAAGCACTTCCAAAAGCCAAATTGGCACCAAAAAAAAAAGGTCATAGTCACTGTTTGGTAGTCTGCTGCCATTCTGATCCATTACAACTTTCTGAATCCTGAAAAAGCCATTACATCTGAGAAGTATGCTCAGCAACTCAATGAGATGCACCAAGACTGCAAGGCTTGCAGCTGGCATTGTCCACAAAAAGGGCCCAATTCTTCTCCACGACAATGCCTGACCACATGTCACACAACAAACACTTCAAAAGTTTAACAAACTGGGCTACAAAGTTTTGCCTCACCACATTCACCTGATCTCCTGCCAACTGACTACTACTTTTCCAAGAATCTTGACAACTTTTTGCAGGGAAAATACTTCCACAAGCAGCAGGAGGCAGAAAATGCTTTCCAAGAGTTCCTCAAATCCTGAAGCAAGGATTTTTACACTACAGGAATAAGCAAACTTATTTCTCAGTGGCAAAACTGTGTTAATTGTAGTGGTTCCTATTTTGATTAATAAAGATATGTTTGAGCCTAGTTATAATGATTTAAAATTCGTGGTCGAAACCCACAAGTATGTTTGCACCAACCTAATAAATACTAAACAGTTCCAAGTAGTTTGTTATTATTATGCCTTGTCCTGGATCAAATTTTTACTTCCATTCTTTGAAACTGGTATGTTCCAATGAGATTTTTTTTTTTTTTTTTTTTTTTTTAGCACCAGAGTTTTGGAGATAACTTTGGTTGAAAAAAAAATAAGCAAAGACAGAAAGATAAAAGACATTTTGTGCATTTTGTGGCAATGGCTTATATTTACATATCATTTCATTGTATTAAAAAAAAATGTCCAAAATGCTATTGAAATGGCAACCCACTCCAGTGTTCTTCCCTGGAGAATCCCAGGGATGGCAGAGCCTGGTGGGCTACCGTCTATGGGGTCGCAGAGTCGGACACGACTGAAGCGACTTAGAAGCAGCAGCAGCAGACAGCATGAGTTCTAACATGCTGTTCCTAACAACAGCAAACTTAAAGTTGGATATCTATTGTCTCTGTGCATGTTAAGTCGCTTCAGTCTTGTCCAGCTCTTTTCGATCCTATGGACTGTGGCCTGCCAGGCTCCTCTGTCCTTGGAATTCTCCAGGCAAGAATACTGGAATGGGTTGCCATGCCATTTTCCAGGGGATCTTTCTGATTCAGGGATTGAATCCACATCTCTTACATCTCCTGCATTGGCAGGCGGTTTCTTTACCATTATTGCCACCTGTCTGTTGTTTAAATAAGAAACAGTTTGATTTTTAGGGTCTATTTCTATAAAATGACTTGCCAAATAAATGTTGGTTGTAAGATGATCTCATTAGATTTTTTTTTTTTTTCAGATAAATAATGGCTCAGCTGAAATAATGGCAAAAGTCTTGACTGTCATTTCAGTGCATCAGTACTATACACACATGTCATATAAAGATTTCAACTGGACACTAGGTCAATGCAGAGAAAGATCTGGAAGAAATTATAGGTTTTTGACAAAAGAAAACGGTTCCAGAAATTGGAAGTGGCAGGGTCCATGCAAACAAGAATAGAAAAAGAGAGAAGAGACCCAGAAAATTTATAGCAGGGAAGGGTTAAAATAAGACTTAGGAATATAAGTAACACCAGATCCATAACAGAGGAGCATAGAGGCCAAGGTGGGAACCATTTAGGCCCTATATGTATATGAAACTGAGGGAGAGGAATACTGAGTGCTCCCTGAAGGACACATTTCTGTGTAGGTTACTACTCTTACTGCCGTGTATATTTCAATGTAGATCTGATTCTCTCTGCCCTAGGGTAGTGGAAGCTAGGACTCCGAAGAAAAACTACTTTGAGAGAATATTCTGCCCAAAGAAAAGAACAGACTACAGAGTGGATTTTCTTTACAGTGGAAACGCTTACCAGTCTCAGACGGACCACCACCATAGCCTTAGTTGGTTGCTTCCTACTCCACTCTTTTACATTCATCTCAAATGATTATTTCATGGGTTCATCTCTGTCCTCATATTTCTGATACCTCCTCTCTCTGGCTTTGCTCCCTTGTCCACACTGAGAAAATAAAAACAATCAGGAAAGAACTCCTAAAAGTTGCCACCACCACACCTCTTCCCCTGTATCTTCCTTTCCTTTTATGGACATCGTCTGTCCTAACTAGAGCCAACAGAAACACCACATTTCTTGTTTTACAGCAAACTCCTTGAAAAAGTCTATTTTCACTGTTGACTTGTTTCACTTCCATTTTTTTTTTTTTTTTCCTGAACCCATTCCAGTCAGATTTTTTAAGTCACCAGTGACCTTTGAGTCATTTTGAGTCAGACTTCAAAGATCATTTACTTGATCTTTCAGCAGCCTTTCACACAGATGTTTAATTTCCACTAAGCAGGGTCTTTAGTTTGCTAGGTTTTTAGCAGACACATTTGCCTGGTTCTTCCTACTTCTCTGGCCCTTTCTCAGTCTCTTCTGCTATTTCTTTGACTCATTAGAGTTTCCCAAGAGGGCTGGGGTGGGGGGTAGGGGGGGCGTCCCTTGATGGTCTTGTTGCTTTCAACACCAACTATGTATTAAATGGGCTTCCCTAGTGGCTAAGTCAGTAAAGAAACAACCAGCAATGAGGGAAACCTGGTTTCGATCCCTGGGCTGAGAAGATTTCCCTCCAGGAGGGAATGGCAACCCACTCCAGTATTCTTGCCTGGAGAATCCCCACGGACACAGGAGCCTGGCAGGCTACAGTCCATGGGGTCGCAAAGAGATGGACATGACTGAGTGATTAAGCACAGCACTGCATACCTAGAAATCTAATTGTCTCTGGGTCAAACTTAAATTAAAAAATTTACCGTTAACAATTCCTGTTAACTGAAAAAGGTTATTAATTTAGGCACTCATTTATTCACTCATTTATTCAGCAAAGAGATATTTATTGAAGGCATATTATGTGTCAACACTAAAATTCACCGAAAATCACTGTCTTAGAGGGGAAGAAGACAAAATTTGACAATATGATAAATAAAATAAATAAGAAATAAAAGTGGAGCAGAGGGAGGAAATATTAATTCTGCATAAAGTAAAGCATTTAAAGCAGACCATTATTATTGGCATCTAAAATGGCTTGGGTGAAACCGTAGGTGATTACACTGAAAAAGAAGATAAAGGCCACGTCAAGTTCTTTGAAACACAAAGAATTAAAAACTGTTCTAAAAGTTATTAAAGGAGTCAATGTGGTTGATGGTATATCATAGACGCATTTTAGAAAGGTAAAATGCTCTGGGGTATGACGGACACATTGGGGCAAGAGAAAGTGTTAAGGCAGGGGGAACCATTACAGTTAAAAAGAGAATAATGTGGAAGGTATAAATTAAGGCAATGCACTAATTGGCTTAGATATGATCACCAACCCCCATTCATACAGATTTAGGCACTGACTTATTGTCATCCACTCTGTCACTATTTTTTAGGAAATTCAGCATCAGTTAAGTGATTCATATGACACCCAGCACCTCTTGGACTTTTGAACTCTTCATCTCCAAAATTTTATATCCTCAGCTATGCAAGTCCAAGGTCTGTATTTACCTGCTAACTGGGCTTCCTCTGATTTATTTTTTCACTCTTGGAACACCACCACTGGGCTCCTTGATTTCCTCCATGAGCAGTATTTCCATAGTCAATGCTTTAATCTCCTCAAAGCCATCAATCCAATGACTTCATACAGAGAGTTCTGTTCCTATAAACCTCTTTAAAACATCCTTCACTCTTTCATACACAAATTCCAAACTTGCACGAGATCAATTTTCTTACTCTTCCAAGGCTGGTTCTGAGCACTTCCTGAATAAAACATGCATATACACTGATTATTTACCACTTAAATACATCAGTCCATTTAGCAAATATGTTTTGGATGCCTCCTATATGCTGGATTCTGCTCTAGGCTTGGGGGATTCAGAGATGAGCAAGACAAAAGCCTTGTCTCACTAGCTTTTCCATTCTAATGAATGAAATCCATAAACAAAAGAGAGAAAGGAAACATTTACATCAAGCAACTTCAGTTGGCAGTAAACATCAAAAATCCACATCAAGGTAAATGGATAGAGATCAGGTTGGAAAGTCAATTGCATTGGATGTTGGGGGAAGTCTTTCTCAGGTGATGAAATCAGAGCTAACAATTGAAAGGTGGAAAGAAAGAGCAAGCATGATGTAAAACCAAGAAAAGAGTCAGCCTGCACTTGGCTCCTGCTTCGTTCAGGGTTGAGGGTCACAGGCTTCAAGGCCTTCCAATGGCCTTCGAGGCCCTAGAGCAAGGAAGGTCCCTGTCACCTCTCTGGCCTCAGCTTCTTTTACTCACCTGTTGGCTCACTCTGTTCCAGCCACGCAGGCCTGCTGGACGGACAGAGAGCAGGCAGGCTGCCTGGTGAAGGTGTCCACAGGCTCTGAAATGGCTCTTGTCTCTCCCTAGAGCACGGTTCTTCCTGGCTAACACCCTCAGTGAGCCTACACACAACCAGAATCGTGCTGGGCACGTAGTCTCTGTTGACTATTGATTTTTTTTTTTTTAACTAGCTGAATTTTTATTTTGGTTTCCATCTAGTTTCATGGGGAAGTTTACATAGGCCTTTTAAGGAGTCCCCAGCCCTATTTCCGTGACAACAGAGGCAGGCACAGGGGACTTGCTTTGCCCACATACTTTCTAATTAAAAACTAAAATCAGCAAACACTTTACCAGAAAATATAAAACACACCTCTGGTGTGCTTTTAGTCTGCAGACCTAATTTTGAGGTTTCTGATTTAAGGACTCAGCCTTTGGAAAACCACGGTCAGTCCCAACAATTTCTGCTTTTGTGTTGTATCACATTGCTCTCTTATAGCAGTGAATATAGGATCTATGTACTGTTGGAAGGGAAGTGATGGAAAAGAAGAAAATACAGGAAGAAAAGAGTGGGAAAAAAAAACAAATTGAAATGGTTTTCTCTCTCAAAATATGAGTGTAGATTTTACAAACTGTTTCAAGCACCGAAAGATTTCTCTGAAAGTTGTTTGAAATGTTTGTGTATCAGCAAAAGACTGGTAAAGGGACTTTGTATTTCATCAGGAAAATTTAAACTCTCTGATTCATATTCTTTTTTCTCTAAGAGAAGTGTAGTTAGAGCAGTGCTTCTCCAACTTTATGTACAGTGAATTACCTGGGGATCTTGTTAAAAAGCAGAATTTAAGCAGTTAAGGTGTGGTGCCTGTGGTTTCACATTTCTAACACACTCTCAGGAAATGCTGATGCTGCTGGTGCTAGGACTATAATTCAAATTTGGCTCAGACTATGTTTCACTTAAAAGAGTCTATACAGTTGTTCTATATAACGTATTTTGATGTGTGCAGGTTAAAGCATTTCGCAGAGGTTAAAACTTATTTCACAGAGTAATAAGAAAATTAAAAAGTTCAATAATTTTATTTGGTTTATTGCTTTATTCAGGGAATGAGTTATCAGTACAGCACATCTAGAATCTTAGTTAATGGTCCTTAGTATTACACACTAGATTATTCACTTCTAAATTTTTAACAATACCTAGAATTTGAATTTTTGCTGTATATTTTTAAGAAAAAAATTTCATGTGTATTTTTAAGAGAAAGTGTTTAAATCTTGTATTAATAAAAATTGATTAGTAACATTTCCTCTCTCATACATACAGAGACACAATTTTTAATGGAAGAAAGAACATAAATCGTCTTTAAGTAACTTGAAATCATCTAT
This sequence comes from Bos indicus, assembly GCF_029378745.1. Taxonomy (NCBI): domain Eukaryota; kingdom Metazoa; phylum Chordata; class Mammalia; order Artiodactyla; family Bovidae; genus Bos; species Bos indicus. The sequence continues at coordinate 98,504,989 of NC_091766.1, read as the reverse complement.
AGTATTTTAACTTTATACATTTAAATGTTAGTAAAGTATCTGGACTCATCACTTCATGGCAAATAGATGGGGAAACAGTGGAAACAGTGTCAGACTTTATTTTGGGGGGCTCCAAAATCACTGCAGATGGTGACTGCAGCCATGAAATTAAAAGACACTTACTCCTTGGAAGAAAAGCTATGACCAACCTAGACAGCATATTAAAAAGCAAAGATAATACTTTGCCAACAAAAGTCCATCTAGTCAAAGCTATGGTTTTTCCAGTAGTCATGTATGGATGTGAGAGTTGGACTATAAAGAAAGCTGAGTGCTGAAGAATTGATGCTTTTGAACTGTGGTGTTGGAGAAGACTCTTGAGAGTCCCTTGGACTGCAAGGAGGTCCAACCAGTCCATTATGAAGGAGATCAGCCCTGGGTGTTCTTTGGAAGGAATGATGCTGAAGCTGAAACTCCGGTACTTTGGCCACCTCATGCGAAGAGTTGACTCATTGGAAAAGACTCTGATGCTGGGAGGGATTGGGGGCAGGAGGAGAAGGGGATGACAGAGGATGAGATGGCTGGATGGCATCACTGACTCGATGGACGTGAGTTTGAGTGAACTCTGGGAGTTGGTGATAGACAGGGAAGCCTGGCATGCTGCAGTTCATGGGGTTGCAGAGAGTTGGACATGACTGAGCAACTGAACTGAACTGAAAGTAGAATATGAAAATTGAAATGAAAGAAATAGGCCTCTTAAATGAGTTTTTTAAAATTACATTTGTTTCAACATATTGACAAAGCTATCAAAGAGATATTGAAATAAAATTTACCTCAAAGAAATTTCATGAATATGTGATTATATTATATAAACTCATTAATGCAGAAACTTCAGAACACAAATATCTGGTTTAAAGAAAAGTGTTTCAATCAGCCCTTTATTCTGTTTAATTAATTCCATAAGAGAGACTATTTTTTCCCCTTTACTCTCCCCTTCTTACATGACCCTGGAGATACAGAATTTACTTCCATAAGGACTGACCTCCAAGTATACTTGGGGGAAAAAAAAAACCATTATCACTATGCAAGAAAATATTTTAAAATTAAATGCAACTTGAACAAATCTTTACCATCAAAACACTATGTATCATTAGTAAGTTGCTAGAACAAAGTAGGAAATATGAATTTTTCCAATGTTAAAACCATAGTACTCTTTTCTGTAAACTCCCTTGGCAATCTCAAGTTTCTTACCTTAAATATCACATAAAGAAGATAAAGGCCATCAAGTAAAAAGGGAATGCAAGATTAAGGTATAGAATCCTCAAAGCCCACAGATACAAAGCAATAACAACACAATTAAATATTCCTCAGTTCAGTTCAGTTTAGTTTCTCAGTTGTGTCCAACTCTGCGACCCCATAGACTGCAGCATTCTAACCTCCCAGTTCATCACCAACTCCCAGAGCCTACTTAAACTCATGTCCATTGAGTCAGCAATGCCATCTAACCATCTCATCCTCTGTCGTCCCCTTCTGCTCCCACCTTCAATCTTTCCCAGCATCAGGGTCTTTTCCAATGAGTCATTCTTTGCATCAGGTGGCCAAAGTATTGGAGTTTCAGCTTCGGCATCAGTCCTTCCAGTGAATAGTCAGGACTGATCTCCTTTAGGATTGACTGTTTTGATCTCCTTGCAGTCCAAGGGACTCTCAAGAGTCTGCTCTAGCACCACAGTTCAAAAGCATCAATTCTTTGGTGCTCGGCTTTCTTTATAGTCCAACTCTCACATCCATACGTGACTACTGGAAAAACCTTGGCTTTGACTAGGCCTTTGTTGGTAATTCCTGCTGTGTGTTTATTTAATAACAGGCTCAGTAAAATTATAAGTAGGAGGTACCTTTTTGGCACTTGAAAGAGATATAGCAAAGTACTTATCAATTTATACAGCAATTAATACATTTACTGGACCTATCACCTTTTTGTAGAATATAGGAAACCATTTTTAATTAAAAGTAAGATTTATATAAATACCTTTGTGAAAACTCTATGATAAGTTAAGAAAATTATTTATTTTGTGAAGTTTATGATCACAGATAGAAGCTATGCCTTATGCCAACACACCTTTGATTGCCATGGCCAAAACAGAGTATATTCAGCAAATATTTGCTTACTGGAACACAGTGTCCACTGAGACTGACAAGTATTACACATTTTTCCTTACATCAGTTCAGTTCAGTCGCTCATTCATGTCCGACTCTTTGCGACCCCATGAATCGCAGCACGCTAGTCCTCCCTGTCCTTAATTACAGTTGTTTGCATTATTTTAGAGGACTTCTTCATAGGCAGAAGAAATAAACATTCTCATACCAGCTAAGAGTTGGCCCAGGTTATAAATCTGGGAGAAACTGATTTTCTTTACAGTTTAATGGAAATAACACTAATTGTCCTTTTTTTTTTTAAGTCATACCTATCCAGTAGAGATCTCTTTTGGCCATGGGAAAAACATTTAGCATTCTCCAAGCTCAACAAAATTTTAAGTATCAGTGGCATTTGATAGCTTGTTATTTGTCAAGAATGACCAGGATACTCCAACCCCTTGTTTACCTGATTTATTTCTTGTCAACAGTTTAGACTCAAGAACCATCTTTCCGCGAGAGTTTTCTGAATTGTTTGTTTATACTTCAGCTGACATTTCCTTCTTCCTGGGGCCACACTGGCATTTCATATGGATCTCTCAGCGCCAGGCCCACTGTATTATAACAGGTTGATTTCACTCCCATCTCCTCTATTAACCACCAGCTTCACCAGGGAGGGGACTGGGGCCAGCCCAGATTTCCCTCTCTCATGCCTAATATACTACCTGAGTACAATAGAGACTCTACCAAGAAGCTTGATAGATTAGATAAGGGGCTAGATGAATCATGAGTACATTTTCTCTTCAATGTATGGGCTTATTAAACACTTAAAATATGGCAGCATCCAAGTTTCAAACACCACCTGTATTGTAACATATAATCCCCACTACATTTCCAAGAGGGAACAATTATTAATTCTATGAAAGTAATGAGGAAACCAAGGCTCGAAAGGTTAATATATTCAAATGCCATGTAACTAGCAACTGATAAGGCTAAAATATAAATTCAGGCCTCTTGAGTTGCTTACTGCATGAAACCTTGAAACAGGACAGGAGCAGAGGAGAAAGACTGGAACATTTCAGACAAATCTGAGCCTGTGACATAGCAAAAGCTACTATCCACAGAAATGTTCAATCCTTATATTTTAGCTATGAACTCACCATGAAACATTGCCCTCATGTGGATTTGGGAATTTCCAACCTTGGCCATGCTGTATTACATCATACCCCACAAACAAGGTTTTAAGTTCTTTTTCTGGCTCTTCAGAATTCACAAATCATTAATCTACCTCCACTTTCAAGTCTATAGCACACAGTGAGCCAGGGCAGTCCAGATAAGAGAGCAGAGAGGCCAAGGGAAAACAAGAGAGGGAGGAAACATACAATAATCGAAATACTTTAACTCTGTTCCATGCTTTTTTGTTAAATGTTTATGTCAGAAATGTATTTGTAACCTGGCAAACCACAAGTAGCAGTTGATAAATACATGCCACTTAATAAAAAAGAGATTAAATAAAAATTACAATTAAAACAAGCATCATATATAAATCATATGTTACTATTTCTACTTCATGATATACCATGTTGAAAAAGAAAATTGAACAAAATAAAAAAACATGAATTTGCTATTTTTGTTTGTTTTTATGGGGTCGTAATCTATTAGAAGTTTTGATTAACTAAAAATCTGACTTATACACACTGGGTTTTCAGACAGTGAAAAAATGGTAGAATAGAATTCAGCTTAACATAGATTTAAGTGATGCTAAGAGTGTATGAATAGAGCCCAGAGATCATTCATGTAGAGCTCCAAGTTCCACACAATTAACAAAAGGAGTTACTGATCATCCAGAATAAAGGACATGAGTCAGTAGCACTTTAGCACTTACTTTTTTCAGAAATGGTGATGGGTTTTACTAAGCTTTTCAAACTCATTTATGTGGTGCTTTATTAAAAATACAAGCAAGAATGCTGACGCCATATGTTTTTCTCAGTACTGCTAACCACTGCATCTTCTTTCTCTATGAACTACTGGGTTTATCTTATACTAAAATTTATCGAATAAAAAAAATACATGAAATAAAAAATATGGTTCCCCTTCTCCTTTGCATGACAAGCAAAATTGAAAAAGTTTCTTATGATCAACAACATGCATTTAGTATCCAAAAAAAAGTTATACATGAAGTAAAAAATATGGTCCTGCTTCTCCTTCACATGATAAGGAAAACTGAAAAAGTTTTTAATGATCAACAACATGCATTTAGTATCAAAAAAATTTATACATGAAATTAAAAATATGGTTCCCCTTCTCCTTAGCATGATAAGCAAAACTGAAAAAGCTTCTTATGATCAACAACATGCATTTAGTATATGTATATATCACGAATCCTGAGAGAAACCAGAAGAGATGAAAGGTATGGTGTCTAACCTTGAGCAACCGAGGCTGAGTGAATTGCCATGGACACCATGGGTGAGCAAGACTGAGCTGAAGGAGTTCAGTGGCCAGTGCATGCACATTGTCTAGGTGTGCCTCCTTGAAGCCACTCATTGACCACATTGCTACCTGTGCCTCTGCTTGGTGCTTGCAAGAGCTGTAAGAGTAAGCTTTAAGCATATATTCTTTCAGCATGGAACTTTTCCATGAACTCGGTCATGATCTGGTCTTATTAGTCAAGTATTCTAGGCAACTGGAAAGGAATGCTTTGACTCATTCAGATAATCAGAAAAATGCTTTCTTTCCGAAAACAAGTATGGGAAAGAATAGTCACCAAATCCCTTATTTTTTTTTTTTTTTGGAAGTTCCATAATAGTAAATAGAACTTGACACAGAAAATAAAAAACACAATAACCTGACATTTTAAATTCAATATTTAGTAACAATTTTATGGTAGTGGGCATTGATGAAGACTCCCACTCAGGCTTTATTACTTTAATAAAACAATTTTAGTACACTTACTATTCTACAGTAGCATTTTATTATGAATTACCAATAGCAAACTACCCTTGTCAAAATAAATAAAGCAAGTACATCTCAGGATTCCACATTCCTAATTTTATAATGTTGTCTTTTAACATTCATTGCAACTCATTTGCACAATTTAGTTATCTCTTGGGAATACTCAAGTCTTTAGTGTGAATTACTATAGCATTAAGTATGAAATGACAGATGCTTCAAGAAATTTTAAAAGAAATGCACTCAGGCAAAGATTAATGGCAAATAGTGTATCTCCTTCTACATTTACAGCTCCTACAATGAAAGCAGATGGACCACAAATATGCTTTTTGCCAAGTGGTCATTTTTAGGAGCAGAACTGCTAACACAGCAATATTCTAAGTCCATTTTTCCAACACAATCCCACATAGAAACTCAACATCCTATAGCAGAAAGAACCCTGAAGAGACATCAGATAAGATTCTATCCAGCCCTTGAATGACTCCATGCATCATATGGGTCCTTCATCTGTCCTGGAAGGCTGCCTTCCACACTGCACATACTTCTGAGTCAAGAATATCTGGTGTTGTTCAGGGAGTTGATAAAGTAGTTTGTAATTTATATAGCTCTTTCTTCTCTACATTATTTCATTTTCACCTCTCCATAGTACGGAGTCTAACAGGTAGGGAAACTGCTGCACCTATAAGAAGTAAATTATAAGAGCATTCTGCTACAAAGTGCCAAAATCAGTACCATAACCTACATATTCTAAGTCCTTGTGGGTTTATTATTAGATTAGAAAGCTCTCTCGGTTCATGACCCCGTAAAGATTTCATATACCAAAAAGACTGGTCAGAGAGAGCAAGGCACATGAAAAATTTGCTAATGTGCACTTCCGTCTAAATTAATAAATCCCCACCCAAATTAAATAATCTATGTGCCCAACCTTTGAGGGAATATGGTTATCTTTTATGAGTAACAACTAGAATCACCTTAAGCTAGTGTTTTTTGAGCTCTTGCTAACTCTCAGAAGGAATCATTGATAACATCTCTTTGGAGAAACCATTATCCCCACATTTAACACACCATGGCTATACAAATACTAAGTTCTTAATGCATTCCATACCTGCTTTAGCTTAAATTACAGCAATTGAAATTATGTAAAAACTAAGAAAAATGCCAACGCTGAACATATATGTCATCAAGTACATGGTAAACTATTGTTGTAAGTCTAGTTGGTATGAGAGAGGAAATACAAAATGGAACTTTAAATTAAACCTAGTTATAAATATTAAATACAGAAACGATGACTATCATATTCTTGTTATTATTCTTATACCCCCAAAGAAATCCCTATGCTATTTCTTCTTCGGGGATTCTTTATTCTCAACCCATCCTCCAATCCACTTTTTTGCCTGAAGAGTTCCTGCTTACACTGCTTGGACCCCAGTTCTCAGTCTTTAGGTGTGGCTTTCCTAGACAATTTAAACACATCCTATCTACTCCTCTTCTATGATACCCAATTTAACTGTATTTCTCTTTCAATATTTCTCATTTGCATTAGTTATTACTTGACACAGTTATTACTTTACACATTTATCCTACACTTGAATTATAGAGTCCCTCACATAAAGGACCATATATATTTATTTTTTGGTGGGTAGGGTATACTGAACACCTAGAACAGAGACTCAATAAAGATCTAGAATTACTGTATAAACAAAGTGAGAAGACATAAAGTACTGAACTGTGATGACTAAAAGTCAGTAAACCACATCATAAAATTAAGTGTAATATTTCCTTATAGTCCATATATAACTTACTGCAGTAGCAGGTGTAAAAACAATTTAATAAAAGTCAAGAGGGAAAAGCATTTGTATCTTTCCATAGCACTGGAAAGAGAGGAGGGACAATTTAAGATTATCATAGTCCATCAAATTATCTCTTATCTCTTCTGGACATGAGTCAAATGGGTTCACTAATTTGTACTAATGAACAGAAATCCTTAGGTAAATCATCGACTTCCTTTTGAAAGGAGGCCAAATTAATATTAGGATAGGTCAAAGTTAGATTCAGAATCTTTAGAAATGACTATTTGAGTGGATTTAACTTACCTTCCCATGATAACTGATAGCAGAAGCAGTCATTTAATTGGAAAGCTTCATGAAATAAAGCAGGACATACTGAAATCCTATTCCTCAGTTTTCCATGAACCACTTATCTCTAAAGAAAAATGAAGTTACCTTTGTATTTAGCAATTAGTTTTTAGTTAAATGTCACACAATCTCAATCTTTGATCAAAAAATTAGACAACTTTGACATTTTACTTCTAAAATTAACAAACAATGCCAAATGTATGTGATAGTTAAAATATTCACTGTAAATATACAAACTCTTTACCATGAATAATTCTTAATAGTAACACAGAGTTCCCCAAGACAGAATTGCAAAAGAGCATCCTTAGATTTGGGGGTTGTTGTCACAAATGTAGATGTTAAAAAAAAAAACAAAAAAAAAACCTATTTCATCAGTTCAGAAGATCAATGAGCTTTAGTAAAGAGATATAGAAGATAATGAAACACTGTTAAATAAGAAACATAAATTGATCTCAGATCTGCTTTCCTCGTGGCTCAGATGGTAAAGAATCTGCTTGCAAAGCAGGAAACCTAGGTTCTATCCCTGGGTTGGGAAGATCACCTGGAGAAGGGAACGGATATCTACTCTAGTCTTCTTGCTGGAGAATTCCATGGACAGAGGAGCCTGGTGGGCTACAGTCCATGGGGTCGCAAGAGTCAGACACACTGAATAACTTTTTTCATACTTCTTTGATCCTTTATTTAAAAGAAAAAAAAAAAAACATAAAAACAGGAGGATAAAAATCTACATACTGATTACCAACACAAGGAATCTTGCAGACAGGGGAATCTGGATGGTGGTAGAAATGAAACTAGTGACCCTGCTCCCAACCATCAGTCCTGAGATTTAAGATGAAAGGCAGCTCCCTTGCTGCAGAATATATAGGTGGAGTCTTCATATGCTGTGAAACCTTCAGGGGCAGAGTAAGGGAGAGAAGCATTTTTATCCTCAGAAAGTAGTAAAAAAGAGATACCCTCAAAATTCAGGACCCAGGGCAGAACCCTAAGAGTAAAAAGGGGGTTCATATTTCAGAGCATCAGTGGCTGACCTGGGTACTGGGAGTCATTGCAGCCACAGAACAGGAGGGGACAAGGGGGTGGCTCTGCTGGAAGTGAGTGCAAGAAGCCTCCAGAAGGTAGTAGAAATAGCTGCACCAAGACAGACTTGTAGGCTAACGCTCTTCCTTCCTTGCTGGCTTTGCGTACTTGTTCAAGTTCATGACTCACTAAACCTGTCCCTTTAATAGAAGAGGAGAATATGAACACCAACATGTTATCAGTGTTTCCCAGGAAAACAGAAGCCACTTTATGTGTTCTAACTGTGAAGGGATTAATACAAGCAGTAGAGAATTACCCAGCCATTGAAAGAGCTGGGCAGTGAAGTCCAGGCAAGTCACAGCTGACCACCTCGGCCTGAAGCACTGCTAAGGTTTTGTTTTGTTTTCAAGAGCTCACTTGAAGCTGCTGCAATCCATGCAAATACACAGAAGCTCCCATCAACTCTGCAATTGACTCTGCTCCCATTGACTCTGTCTGCAGTAATGAAGGGTGTGGTTCTCAGGAGCTGGCCAGGAAGCCAGTGTGCTCACTCATCTGCACAGCATTTGGCTAAACTCTTTTCAGACAACGATGCCCTACCTTCCTTCTGCCTTTCTATCAAACGGAAATGCGTCTGCTTGGCATAGGCCAACTGCAATGTACAGGGAGAGGAATTCTAAAAAATGAAGGCCTTGGCTTTGGCTTTTCTGCACAGCAGAGAGGACCTTGCAAACAGGTGGTGACTAGGCAATTACCCAGCCTAACTGGAAATAAGGGTTAAAATAAGATTATGCATGATGAGTGTACAGTGAATATTGGCATTACTATTATTAATTTCATCATCACTATCATCACCTCTACAGGGCAGACACAACTGCTGGCAACACCAATTATGTAAAAGAGAATATGTCTCATTTGGTTCCAGGAAGAAGAACTGCACAAGAGAAGCAGAGTTTGATGGACCTTCAGGGAATGAAAACAACCCAGGAGGTTTTTTCCATTGTTGCTGTTGTTGTTGTTTAGTCACTCATTTGTGTCCAACTCTTTGCAATCCCATGGACTGTAGCCCACAAGGCTCTTCTGTGCATGGAATTTCCCAGGCAAGTATATTGGAGTGGGTTGCCATTTCCTCCTCCAGGGGATCTTCCCGACCCAGGGATTGAACCCGCATCTCTTGCAAGTCTCCTGCATTGCAGGCAGATTCTTCACCGCTGTGCCAAAATTTTATCAGTGGACTCATGTAACTTAAACAAGCAGAAATTAAACAATATTATCTTAGGGGAAAACAAGGAAGAAGAAAAGGAAGAGAAGGAAGGAGGGGGGAAGGAAGACTGGTAGTTGGAAGCAAAGGGTGAAAGAACCTTGAATTTCAAGCCAAAAGCTTTTGCTCTTTACTCTAGGTTAACCGTAACTGATGTGTTCTGTTTCTTAGCCTAATAACTGGAAAAACACCTACTGTATCTTGAATCAGCAGGAGACATGACAATGAGAAGGGCAGTTTTAGTTAGCAGGAGTTTAGAAAATAGAATCAAGCACAAGAAACTGAATAATCTAAATGCTAAAAATTATCACTGACATTTCAGCAAATTCACACAGCACATGCCTTATGTGTGACAAATTATAATACAGAGAAAATCAAATGCACTGACACACCAATACAGCAGAGTATCATCAGCAAAACCAACATGTACTGAGCCTCTCTAATATACACAGCTCTGCACTGAGATGTGTGGAGACCATGACCCACAGGCAGAGGCGGGAGACCAGCCAATGATAGACGACAGCACAAATTAGCTCATGCCAAGTGTCCACTGACTGCCACAGTCAAACCGTCAAGACAAGGAGGTCGCAGCTGAAATCAAGACGCAAGAGCAGCTCTCCATCAAAGTGAAATAAAGTAAGAAAGTGGGTTCAAACTTCTCTCTTTGTAAGAGAGTGAAGAACAAGGGAAACAAAAGGAAAGTCGTTGGCAATGTTCCCAGAGTTCCAGGAGCCACAGAGCTGTTCACCATGCTCTGTGAGGTCGGTCACTGCAAGGGGGGTCATCAGTCAGTCTGGTCACATGGGGACACTCCCTCAGGCCAACTTAAAAGGAAAAAATAAAGACCTAAACAGTGCCACGGTATCAGTCCCAGGAATCTGGGAACAGGATGGTAAAAGTGGCATTTATGGTACAAATTAATCCAAATGACCAAGGAGGGCAAATGTTTCCGACACGAATGCTGTATGTCATAAAGGACCTTGTGACCATGTGTAAAAGAGTGGTGCACTTTGCCAGAAAGGTCATTTTGTTGACTTCAGCCTTTTTCTTAAGCCTTATCTGCCCAAAACATACACGTAGGTCGGCAGCATGCCAATATACTCAAGAATACATGAAGACATTTTACTACTTCTATTCTCATGCCTTTTGATGAACATTAAAGTGTTTTTTACCTGGCACTTTCTCACATTGGATTGAGTTCAACTACATTGGATTGCACTGGATTGTAACGGATGCTTTAGAAAAAAAAAAAAATACTAATTCTAGTCATACATTCAGTGGTCACTCAAGAGGTTCTTGGTTACGAACAATGCAATGGTTTTGTGTTCCTCTAAGCAAATGAGGCCAGCTCCCCTTGTCTTCAGAGTTTAAAATACCACATCCCAGTTATAAAGGTGTTCTACAACATGCCCTCAGTTCATCATTCAGACACATCTTTTATTATAAATCTCAGATAGCACATTCATTTCTCTGTAACTGACTGTGGCCTTTCCCTACCTAAAATATCTTTTCTGCTCTTTTATGGAACATTGCGACTTGTTCCCAGTACGGACTGGCTTGTAACAAACTTCCCTCAAAAATTTAGAGAATAACGATGACCACATTTATTGTTTGTTATGTTTCCAAGTACTGGCGGGGAGGTTCTCACTGATTTTGTCTGTTCTCACTTAAGTGTCTGCACTTGGTTGGAAAGTTCCAAATAGCCCACCCATGTGGCAGGGCAGGCTGCTACCAGCTGGCGTGCCTTTGTTTTCTTCAACACGTCCTTTCCTCCTGCTCTAGCAAGACTGACTCAGGTATATCATGGTCTCAGAGCAGAATTCTAAGAGGGCAAAGAAGGAAGCTGCAAGGTCTCTTGAGCCCTAGACTTTGGAGATCCCACATCATTTCATCTATATTTTTACTAGGGTCAGTGAGTCAAAGCCAGATTTGACTCAAGGTGTGGTACAGGAGACTCTACGTCTTGATGGAAGAAGCTATGAAGAATGTATGGCCATATTAAATCTACCACCATTCATCATCTGGTCATAATTATTTACATCCTCCCATATGTAAAATATAAGTTAAATAAGTAGGGTGACAATATACAGCCTCGACATACTCCTTTTCCTATTTGGAACCAGTCTGTCGGTCCGTGTCCAGTTCTAACTGTTGCTTCCTGGCCTGCATACAGGTTTCTCAAGAGGCAGGTCATGTGGTCTGGTGTTTCCATCTCTTGAAGAATTTTCCACAGTTTATTGTGATCCACACAGTCAAAGGCTTTGGCATAGTCAATAAAGCAGAAATAGATGTTTTTCTGGAACTCTCTTGCTTTATCCATGATCCAGCAGATGTTGGCAATTTGATCTCTGGTTCCTCTGCCTTTTCTAAAACGAGCTTGAACATCAGGAAGTTCACGGTTCACGTACTTCTGAAGCCTGGCTTGGAGACTTTTGAGCATTACTTTACTAGTGTGTGAGATGAGTGCAATTGTGTGGTAGTTGGAGCACTCTTTAGCATTGCCTTTCTTTGGGATTGGAATGAAAACTGATATTTTCCTGTCACAGAGTACATCATGAGAAATGCTAGGCTGGAAGAAGCACAAGCCGGAATCAAGACAGCCGGGAGAAATGTCAATAACCTCACATATGCAGATGAAACCACCCTTATGGCAGAAAGTGAAGAGGAACTAAAAAGCCTCTTGATGAAAGTGAAAGAGGAGAGTGAAAAAGTTGGCTTAAAGCTCAACATTCAGAAAACGAAGATCATGGCATCCGGTCCCATCACATCATAGGAAATAGATGGGGAAACAGTGGAAACAGTGTCAGGCTTTATTTTTTGGGGCTCCAAAATCACTGAAGATGGTGACTGCAACCATGAAATTAAAAAACACTTACTCCTTGGAAGGAAAGTTATGACCAACCTAGATAGCATATTCAAAAGCAGAGACATTACTTTGCCAACAAATGTCCGTCTAGTCAAGGCTATGGTTTTTCCAATGGTCATGTATGGATGTGAGAGTTGGACTGTGAAGAAAGCTGAGCACCGAAGAATTGATGCTTTTGAACTGTGGTGTTGGAGAAGACTCTTGAGAGTTCCTTGGACTGCAAGGAGATCCAACCAGTCCATTCTGAAGGACATCAGCCCTGGGATTTCTTTGGAGGGAATGATGCTAAAGCTGAAATTCCAGTATTTTGGCCACCTCATGCAAAGAGATGACTCATTGGAAAAGACTGATGCTGGGAGGGATTGGGGGCAGGAGGAGAAGGGGACGACAGAGGATGAGATGGCTGGATGGCATCATTGACTCGATGAACGTGAGTCTGAGTGAACTCTGAGAGTTGGTGATGGACAGGGAGGCCTGGCTTGCTGAGATTCATGGGGTCGCAAAGAGTCAGACATGACTGAGCGACTAAACTGAACCGAACTGAACTACTATGTAAAATACATTTACCTTTCCTAAAGGATCCTACAAGTCTTACCCCATAAGTAGCTGCTGCTGCTGCTAAGCCACGTCAGTCATGTTCGACTCTGTGCAGCCCCAGAGATAGCAGCCCTCCAGGCTCCTCCGTCCCTGGGATTCCCCAGGCAAGAACACTGGAGTGTGTTACCATTTCCTTCTCCAATGCATGAAAGTGAAAAGTAAAAGTGAAGTCACTTAGTTGTGTCTGACTCTCCATGACCCAGTGGACTGTAGCCTACCAGGCTCCTCCACCCATGGGATTTTCCAGGCAAGAATACTGGAGTGGGTTGCCATTGCCTTCTCCACCATAAGTAGCACTGGATTCAAAATCCAATATCTGATTATCTGTATCTTGTCCAGAGATTTCTAAGCTAAAAACACTGATGTAACAAAACACACACCCATACCCACACATACACACACCCATTCATATAACATACATTGGTAACATATGGACAAAATATTCTCAATAGAAATAATGTGAATACATAAGCTCAGTAGGAAGAATGGGAACATATAGAATTTACTGGCTCAGGCTAATTCTGATATGCAGCCCATCACTTATGGCCAGTTACCCTAACACTGAAGGTACAGGATAATCCTTGATCATAACCCATATATGCTCCTGAAGAATGGTTCCCTAATCCATTGTTCTCCTAAATTCTTGGTTCTTTCTCTCCATTCATGGGTCTACTCTCAAAGACACTTTTGCCCATGTTTAAGTAGTTCTCATGGTGCACTCTCTGTCCAGAGATCTCTTTTCTGTGAACTTCTGTCCCTAAAGGGCAAGTCCAAGTTGGTACCTTTTTCATCAATTCAATACCAAATATTGAGCATCTTTTCATGTGTTTGTTAGCCATCTCTATGTCTTCTTTGGAGAAATGTCTATTTAGTTCTTTGGCCCATTTTTTGATTGGGTCATTTATTTTTCTGGAGTTGAGCTGTAGGAGTTGCTTGTATATTTTTGAGATTAGTTGTTTGTCGGTTGCTTCATTTGCTATTATTTTCTCCCATTCTGAAGGCTGTCTTTTCACCTTGCTAATAGTTTCCTTTGATGTGCAGAAGCTTTTAAGGTTAATTAGGTCCCATTTGTTTATTTTTGCTTTTATTTCCAATATTCTGGGAGGTGGGTCATAGAGGATCCTGCTGTGATGTATGTCGGAGAGTGTTTTGCCTATGTTCTCCTCTAGGAGTTTTATAGTTTCTGGTCTTACGTTTAGATCTTTAATCCATTTTGAGTTTATTTTTGTGTATGGTGTTAGAAAGTGGTCCAGTTTCATTCTTTTACAAGTGTTTGACCAGATTTCCCAGCACCACTTGTTAAAGAGATTGTCTTTAATCCATTGTATATTCTTGCCTCCTTTGTCAAAGATAAGGTGTCCATATGTGCGTGGATTTATCTCTGGGCTTTCTATTTTATTCCATTGATCAATATTTCTGTGTTTGTGCCAGTACCATACTGTCTTGATAACTGTGGCTTTGTAGTAGAGCCTGAAGTCAGGTAGGTTGATTCCTCCAGTTCCATTCTTCTTTCTCAAGATCACTTTGGGTATTCGAGGTTTTTTGTATTTCCATACAAGAGTTGCCAGTCCAGGTTTGATGCACGACGCTGGATGCTTGGGGCTGGTGCACTGGGACGGCCCAGAGGGATGGTATGGGGAGGGAGGAGGGAGGAGGGTTCAGGATGGGGAACACATGTATACCTGTGGCGGATTCATTTTGATATTTGGCAAAACTAATACAATTATGTAAAGTTTAAAAATAAAATAAAATTAGAAAAAAAAATACCAAATATTCTTTAATCTAGAAATCACATGGCCTTCTATTCTTCTAAAATTTGCTTTCTAATCAGACATTTCCTTCTCTAGTGCATCTCTAGTTCCCCATACTAAATCATACACAGTTAGGAAAAGCAGATGGGCACCATCAGTCTCTGTCTAGAGACCTTCTTAGTCAGACCCATATGGGCATTTATTTAGTGCAATACCAATCTTTTGAATTACAGTTCAGTTCATTTCAGTCGCTCAGTCATGTCTGACTCTTTGTGACCCCATGAACTGTAGCACACCAGGCCTCCTTGTCCATCACCAACTCCCAGAGTCCGCCCAAACCCATGTCCATCCAGTCAATGATGCCATCCAACCATCTCATCCTCTGTCATCCCCTTCTCCTCCTGCCCCCAATCCCTCCCAGCATTAGAGTCTTTTCCAGTGAGTCAGCTCTTTGCATCAGGTGGCCAAAGTACTGGAGTTTCAGCTTCAACATCAGTCCCTCCAACGAACACCTAGGACTGATCTCCTTTAGGATGGACTGGTTGGATCTCCTTGCAGTCCAAGGGACTCTCAAGAGTCTTCTCCAACACCATAGTTCAAAAAATCAATTCTTTGGCACTCAGCTTTCTTTATTGTCCAACTCTCACATCCATACATGACCACTGGAAAAACCATAGTCTTGACTAGACGGACCAGTAAATGAATGTTTTAACTACTCTTCAGCCAGACACCATAGCTTCCAACCGTGCATTGTCTACTTTCCTAGCCTTTACCTATGGTCAGTCTCCTTGCCTCTGACTGTCACTCGGTCCCAAATATTAAACCCAAATATTTAGGTACCAAATATTTAGGGTTTTGTTACCGCAGAACATGTTTCCAGCTTATGTCTGGAAGTTTGTTTCCCACCAGCTGGGGCGCCTCAGTTCCTTGCATGGGGCCCCTCATTCTTCAGTCAGTAATAACAGCTTTTTGACATGATGGTCTCGGGGCAGCATTCCAAGCGCACAAGTCAGAAGCTACACAATGTCACTCTCATCTCATTCTATTGCTCAGAGAAACTGATAGGTTTGGTTCCCCTTCAAAGATCAAAGAAACAGACTCCACCTTGAGGCAGAGAATGTGAGGCCACATTTCTACCATGCACCTCTTATTAGATACTCTTATTCTTACCAGTTCTCTAGGTTAGGGACTCTATTACCAGGGTATCTCCAGTATTATTTGGCACAGTTTGTTATTTATCTGTACTTAATATTAATCCTACAAAATTTAAGAGTCACCATGGTATTACGTCTTAGTCATATGTCTTATGTTATATCTATGCAAATGTTTAAGACAACATGTTTTTAAAATTGAGGAAATATCTATTGGTCATTAAGCACTCATGAAAATCACCAGCCTTTCTAATATGCTCAGTCTTCCTTCTGCTAACAGAAATGTGAACTATGTGTCCTTGGGGAAAATAGTAAATTTCTTTTAAAACAATTATTTAGATTTTTTTTTTCCTTTTCTAATTTGGATTTTGTACATCAAATGGAATTGCAGTATAAGAAAACTTATAAAACCACCTTCAGAAAGGATACATATTGTCAAATAAGCTTCCAAAAAGTTAGACAATGACTTAAAATTTCTCATTTGAGAATGGATATATTTTTGATTATCAGTTGAACAATTTTCCAACCATATTGACCTTGCCCTCTATGAGGGAATTCCATGACGAGAATACTGCATAAAGTATGCTTTGTTGCCTTGTTGATATAATTAATTATTTCAACTAAATGTTTACATTCTTATTTTACTTCCACTTAAGCATACTTTAAAATAAAATTGAATGTGCCTCTGTTTTTCCCCAACAAAAGTAAAGTTTTATATATGAGGATGTAAATGCATTTCATTAAAGGTTAGATTTTTAATTAGTAATTTTTTCTCACACTAACTATGTGACATTGAGGAAATTTCCTGATCCCTTTGTATTTCTATCTTTAAGATAGAAAAGAGGAACTTCTTTCAGGTCTTACAGCTCGAAGACAACTTGTTCTCTACATGCCTCTTTGCTAATGCAATTCAAGGACTCATTCAATTTTTTTCACTACTCATCAGTTTCATTAACAAGAGCTTTAATACTTAGAAGGGAGGCTATAGTAGTAGATGATTAATGAGCCACAGCTTCAGCCCAAACATACATTCCCAGGTTGCTCAGCAAAATATAAACCAGTCAGGAAAGAAACACACATTGAGAGTGTGTGTGCTTGTTCAATTCTCATATGGTGGCTATTTTAATTTGTAGTTAATAAAGTTAATACCTAGGAGATCTAACAAGAAAAAGAGATAATGAACAGATGTCTGCAAAATGAGGAGGAATGCCAAATACAAGGAAAAAGTAAAATTAGAATAAAAGTTTAAATTTAATTTACAGATAAACATTATTAAATTATTAAGTTCTCAGTTGTTCCTCTTTTCTTAAAGTATTTACACAAACTACTGTCCTCTGATCATAATGTCCCTTCTTCTCAGTTATTATTTTGACCTCTAAGAAAGGTTAAGATACCACAGAACTTTTAGATTATGGAATTTATAACTATACTTTTCTTACTGAAAGGAACAAAGGCTTCTTAGGCAAATAATTTCAGCTGGATCAGCTAATACATCGTCCACTGTGCTAAATCACTCAGTCTTGTCTGACTCTTTGCAACCCCATAGACTGTATAGCCCGCCAGGCTTCTCTGTCCATGGGATTCTCCAGGCAAGAATACTGGAGTGGGTTACCATTTTCTTCTCCAGAGGATCTTCCCAACATCTCTTATGTCTCTTGCATTGGCAGGTGGGTTCTTCACACTAGTACCACCTGGGAAGACTAGAGATGTCTGAGATATTCTATTTTGACAGAAAACAAAGACCACTGTGTTAAAGATACAGGAGCCAACCAGAAGACAGGCTCTTACTGTCCAAAGATCTCCATCTTTGTTTTAGCAAAATATAATAACGATAATAACAGCAACTGTAATATACATAGCTATGTCAAATAAATGAAGTTTTGTAAGTTCATAATGGTATTTTAAAACATAGAGTTTATCATTGGAAGTAATTAGAATACCCACTCACTGTTCCAAAAACTGGTGGAGGGAATAACTGAGCGTTCGTTTCATGAATTACATTTAGGGTATTCTAAATATAGTATAAGATAGGACAACAATAAATAAAACTACATAGTATGTAAAGATATAAAAATAGAAATGTTCTTGAAATCTCTTAAGCAAAGTTTTCTTAAATTCTCTAAAGATGAAGACTATCCCTAACTTTCCCTAAGTGCTTATGTGTTTTTCCCCATGCTCCTCCCAATAAACAAGAGCTCTGAGCTCCTCTGGTTCTCTGCTCCCTTCCTCCATGTGAGCACACTCTCTAACCTTGATGTTTCTCAAGGAAGAGCATGGAGAGTCCCAATTTGTTGTAGCCTTATCACACGTGTATTCTTCTCACTCTTTGTGAAAGCAATGAACTTGTTCTCAAATATCATTTTGCAATTTTTCAACCCAAAACAAGTCTTTGTTTTAGCTTAATAAATCTTCACTAATTGTCAAAGAGCTTCCATAGAAATGATCTCATTTAGTCATCAATAATGTTATTCTGAACACTATTACTCACTTGGAATGTTATCAGGAAGAGGGTACTTCAGTATTATAGTGTGGCTGTAGGATAGAAAGAAACCTACTGGAGAAGGAAGAGGAGGAAATAAAAAAGAAATAAGAGTAGATTTGAGTGGGGTATAAAAATAACCTGATGGAGTAGAAGAAAAAAGGATTGGGGAACTCAATGTAAAACAAGAGAAAAGATGAGGAAGAAACACAGAGATAATCTGTTGAAAAAAGGTTTAAAAACTTATGCAAAAAGAGGAAATGAAGATCAAAGAGGAAGGAGTGGAAAAGAAAATGATAGATTCAATAGGTTCTGAAATATGTTCATCAAGTTGAATGCTTACACCTCATTTCGCTGTCCATTTAATCTGTGGCTATTAAAGTAAGTTATAACTCAATGTATTATCTGTCCTTTGAGACGCTAATTAGCTGTCCTACAATTAAATGCTATTCAGGACTCCTCAGCTGTTCTTATCAAACCTTCAATTAGCTATAAACATACAGTCAACGCAGTCTTTGGGGAAAGATGATTCAACTGCAAAACTATAATTAAAAAAAACAAAAAACAAAAAACCTATGAGAGCAGTTTTTCTCAAAGTGTGACCCAAGTCTCTAGCATCAAAATCACCTAGAATCCTTAGTAAATGCAGATTCTTGAGTGCTAGCAGAATACACTAAATCAGAATTTCCAAAGGTGGGACCCAGGAAATTGCAATTTACTAAGAATCTCATCTTTTTTGATATGCAATAATGCTTCTTCTGCTAGGAAAAGAGTTAAGAGGCAGGGCAGGTTAGTCATCTAAAGTGGTGCTTACGTTTATAGCTTACTGGATCAGTATCTTTCAGAAAGAGAAAAACAACAGTTCTCTGCTAGGCTTGATCATCTCAGGGTGAGTTCAAGAAAACACTGGTTGGTTGAGTCGCTATCGCTTTTTAACTTCCACAACTGGTTGACTAAAATAAAAGATGAGTGTCTTTAAGTTAAACAGAAAATTAAACAATACAATTTTAAAGTAACAAACTGCCTATAATTCTGCAGGGTTTGCTTCTTTCTCAAGTATTCATTCCTTATCTTACTTAATGTCTTTATTTCACCCAAACTCAGAGCCTAGGAAGATTAAAATGGGAGCATGAGTTTATTCCAAAAGCCTTAGGAAATTTTGCTTTAGGGTCACAAAGACCAGGGACTTAAGAAAATACGAGCCCATGGTGATAGGGACAGAATAGGGAGTTGTCGATACAGAGGCAACTCTAGGGAGACTGGGGAGGCCACCATAAGACCAACGATCACTCAAGAAAGTAGTGGGGAAATTCTGAAACAATGAGGGCCTGCTTGACTCACAAAGCAAAACAAGTCACTTAGCGTCAAAGTTAGATTGGCTTGTTTAATGATAAAATCCAGCTAACTTGCTTAGCAACAAAACCATGCAACAGAAACAGGAGACATGACCCCAAACAATAAAACAATGGTGGCAAGAGACCTACATCTTTTCAGTAAGCTCAGTGAGTTAGTAACCTCCAAAATACGTTCTTTGGTCCCTAAGACATGTTCTTTGCACCCAGGTCCCCAAACAATAGTAGAAAATAAGGCCTACAACCTGTTCAGTGGTGTCATCAAGTTAAAGACTCCCAAAATAGGCTCTGTTGCACACCAAAAAAAACAATCATTTATGGGAAGTTGACTTTTCAAAATGAAAGATCCTCATTGTACTGAGACCTGAAAATATTTTTTCCAAAGTGCTACGACTGTTCTGGCCTGACCGTATAGAGAGGGAAAAATAAACTTCCCGGCCCTATCTGGGGGAGGAACTGATGATGAAAACGTGACGTCTACTCAAGAACTCAAGAAAGACAAAGATCATCTCCCCATCCCCTCTCTTCCTCTGACTATAAAAATGTAAACCACTGAGTACCTGGGCAGCGCAATGCCTGCTTGCCCGCTTGTGAACCTTACAAGCATCCTATTCTAATAAATCACTTCTTGTCTATTACTACCCCTTGCTGAATTCCCTTCCACAATGAGACATAAAGGACTGTGGTGTCAGAGGTCTTTGGAGCCCTGGAAATGATTCCTAATGCTTTCAATGACAGCCCACTTTCAAGGCAGATGGATAGCAGGATTCAGCAGGGACTCATGTTACGCGTGTGCTAGCCTTCCCCTCTAGAAACCTTCAGCTCTATGGAATCAAACACATTTTTGCTGATGTGGGGGTGGGGTGGGCTAAAATTCGTGTGGTTCACTTACTGCTTGTTTTTGGACAGATCCCTGGTGGGAACAACATGAGAGATCAAACAGCTATCCATTTTAGGAAGCCTGGTTGAATAAGATCTCAATAACTGTTTGGAAGCCGTACTTGTCACTGTATCAAGTATCTTTGGACAAATGGCCCAGAAAACACCCCATTTACAGAGTCCAATTTTGCTGAAGCCCAGGGTGATTTCTGTTCTACACAAGCTGAAACATCTCAGAGGTTTCATGTAAGATCTCATCGATGCAATATTGAAGAGATGTGAATGGATCTAGAAATTCTGAAAGAGACTGAATTTATCCAGTTCCTAACCAGATCAAGAACCCCATGAAATTATAAATGAGCAATGAGCAAAGTATCCACTACAGGGTCATTACAGGCTCATTTATTTGTTAATCCCAATAAAAAATAGGATTGTCAATATTTGTTCGCTACCTCTCATGTGGTTATAAGAATTATTTAAGATTTGTATAAAAGTGCTTTTAAAAAGCATGAAGTATAATATAGAATGGGATCATGTGATTGTATTCTAGAAAATTTGTTCTAAGATATTGTGCTCATAGTAATATTCCTTTGAGAAAGTAATTTTAAAAATTAATTTGCAAATATGTTTAGGATCACTTACAAAAGTGATTCTGCACAAGAAGCTGGTTACTCTATTAGATAACTGCCTATTGCTTCCTCTTCCCCTTCACACATCTCTCTTGCATGATGGGTATCCTCAGCCTTCAATGATGTCCCACTGATTTCTGTAACTTACAGACTCTCGCTATTCATATAAGGGGATTAAATACAGCAAAATGAGCATTTTAAGTTGTGCACGTGGAAATATTTGCTGCAATAATTACTGACATGTATGGAAAACATGAATGTTACTATGTTAATGTGTGACAATGTACGAAAAACTTAAACATTGCTCCTGTGCTCTGCTTTCATTCCTTGACTTCCTTAGATACAGTAATTTTTTTGCAATAAGTATGAATTCAAGAAGTACCTAAAAAAACACTCTGAACAACATCTTTGACAGTTCATACAGGATTTTCTCACCTAGACTTCCATATAGTAAACTGTGTCATGAACATGAGAGCATGATAACAGCCAGCAGGTATTTTTATTTATAATTTTGTTATTCCTTACAACCCCATGTAGTAGATAACCATTACCATTTCTGTATCATGTATGCTAAACTGAAGAACACAGAGGTTAAGTCACTGACCTAGGCCATGCAGCCCATAGATGCCAAGCCCAGGTTTGAACCAGCTTATTTGACTCCACAGCTGAGTTAGTTCAAGTGTTCCCAGAAGCAAACAGCAAAATAGGATTAAAAGTGCAAAGATCAGTTTGGGGAGATGCTGATGGGGAATGGAGGAGAAAGCCAGGAAATGATGGGAGAGCTATCAGACCACCACACAGGTCCCTCAGCGTAGAAGAGGAAGAGAGTCAGATGGAAATGACTCAGACACAGGCCAGTCCAAGGAAGGTTTGCCAAGGCTGTCAGAGTCCTCAGGCCAAAGCTGCCATCCAAGGAGCCTCCATCTCCCCGGACCGGGTCCCCCTCTGTCTCCCTGATGTGTTCAGTCATGGACCAGGAGCAGCCATGGGAAGTGTGCCTCAGAGCAACCCACAGCTCTGGGTTTCATATCACAGCATCCGTGGTCATGGTCAGCTATGCTCCCTGTAGCTGCAGAACTGCATGGCGTGTGCTTAGGACCACCAGCACATAGAACAGGGCTCTATATTGTCCCTTAGTCTAAAGCAGGGCAGGGAGAGGTAGGGGGAAAAAAACAGAAAGAGCAGTCCTGTGGCTGTTTAAGATTGAATGTAGCAAAGAGGATGTAGTATGGCAGTAAATCCTGGTAACAGATTCTTTAAATCCTTACACATTTTTGCAAGTAAGAATTGGGATTCTACAAGACTTCTCTTTGTAAGCCTGTATAACTTATGAACAAAGGTAATATCCATTTGCTGGATATATCTCAGATAGATCTGAAACATGGGCTCTCGGGGAGTTTGACACAGCTGAGAAATTCATTCTAGGACCTGCCCCCTAGGCACTCTGGGCAGTGCTTGGGAGCCCACAGTTACTGTGTCTGGTAAGCAGTCAGGCACTGGAGGAGAGGAGGGGGGAGGGGAGGGGGAAAGGAAGAGGGGAGGGGGAGGGGAAGAGGGGAGGGGCGGGGGGAGACGGGAGCAGGGAGGGGAGCCAGAGACAGAGACTCCCAAGCAACTGGGAAAGGCATAAAGGGTCTAAAAATCCCTAAAGGCAAATGGGTGTTGAAAAAAACCTATTTGGATCTTCACCCCATTAGATGGTAAATATCTGTAACAAATGGTCTTTGGGGGTTTTAAAAGTCAAGAGGAGCTTGTTCCTCTAATGGAGATTGTTCTTAAGTCTGCATTTCACAAGCTCTAAACACAGTAAGATGTATTCTTTGGATACATATCCAAGTATCATGTCTTTTAAATGAGTATATTGACATTTTTCAGTCAACTCCTTTCACTACATAACACTTGAACTGTGGGTTTTTATACATGTTTACCAGCTTCACTGGAGAAGGAAATGGTGACCCACTCCAATATTCTTGCCTAGGAAATCCCACGGACAGAGGAGCCTGGCAGGTTACAGTCCATGGGGTCACAAAGAGTCAGACATGACTTAGCGACTGAACAGCAACAACAACCAGCTTAAGTGAGATAAGAAAATTCAAAGTTTACACAAGAAATGTCCATGCAGTTAGATATTTCAGAACCCTCATTTTCTTCTACCTGACTTACTATAATATTTACCAGTTATTCCTATTCCAGCTTCACTCCCACTGCAATCTATCCTAAACACTGTTGCTGGAGAATCTTCTAGAAAAGCAATGTATCACGAAAACTAAAAGCACATGAGTTTGAATTTCAAGCTTTTTTTGATCACTTGTGTGACTGGGCACACCACAAAAATCTAACAATTTCCAAATATGAATTGCAAACATGACCGTTCTTCCAGTTTTCAGTTTCCTATCTTTCAGCTTGAAATTTACTTTACGTTACCTGGTCTGTTGTCGTTTAATCATCCAGTGGTGTCCCGCCCTTTTCCTGCTACCAGGTCCTAACTGTTTCTCCTTTCCCTGTGGGAATGAAGCTAAGCCTTACAGATGGAGGGCATTAGAGGAACACTAGACGTTCAAGTCGTTTCTCTTCCTGGTTCTGCCATGTCTCTTCTGCATGTTCCTGCAACACTCAAGGCTTGTATGCCCAGTTCCCACTTGTGGAAAGCCCATTTTTGGCAAGCAGCACTCTGCATCTCTCCATGAGCAGCTTCCTTGGGCTGGCACTCCAGCATCTTTGCAGGGGCTGAGATCATCTGCACATCTCTAGGAATCACTTTATTCCTGGCTTTACCTGGAGTTCTGAGGCTCAGTCTTTGCCCAGGCACAGCTTCAGTATTACTCATAAGGAGGGTTCCCAGTGAGCCCTGCTTGCAACACCTCAGCCAACTTCGTCATCCACTGCACCACTGGGTGTGCACTTTCCAACAGCATTTGGACCTCAGTTGCCTGGGAAGAAATTACCCAAATATATCTTTTCCCAGCTAAGAGTAGCAGCTTCTTCCTGTAGTTGCTATTCTAAAATTTCTTTAGTTTTCTTTTCCCCTTCCTGGCCAATCCCATGACATAGTCAGTAACTCTTTATATTTAACTTTCCCTGTTTAAATTACCGTGTGATTTCTGTCTCTTAAGTGGAACTTCACTAATACAAGAGTATATATAATTCATTGCCATAGGAGGGTTAATTGAAATGAAAGATGTAAATCACAAAGCACAGAAACATGCTAACGGCGAAAGTGCTCAGAAGATTGTAAATGTTAATATTATTAATGAAACTTAATCCTGACAATAATTCCTAATTGGCCAAACTGGAGAACCCACTATTCTGCAAATGTACCTGTATTTCTTATCTCTATGTCTTGTTTATACTAATACTTTTACTTAGATTGCCTTTCAACCAATCCTTCAAGATTCAGAATCACTGGGAAAATAACAGAATTCCAGCCTCTTGGTTATTCAGCCCAAGTACAAAAGAACCTTGATTTCAAAGCAAATGCTCTTGGTGGAAAAATTTATCTCAATCCAACAAACATTGTTTTAGCATTTTCTCTATGCCAAGCATTATGCTCTTCACAACAGATACCAAAGAGTAAGATAACTCTCTGCCTTCAAGTCACTTACATCCCATTAGTATATATAGAATTGATGACCAAGAACTATAATGTAACCCTAATGGGGTTACAAAGTTATTTACATTGCACTTAAATGTGCACAGAAGATGTATCTTCTTTTATCTATTACTGACCCTACTTTCTAAGCAGTAGGATAGACATAAATATTAAATGTTTGCCCAACATTATGTTGTATGCCCAACAACATGCCCTTTCACTATACCCAAAAATAAACTCAAAATGGCTTAAAGACTTACACATAAGACATAACACCATAAAACTCCTAGAAGAGATCATAGGCAAAACATTCTGACATAAATCATAGCAATGTTCTCTTGGGTCAGTCTCCCAAGGCAATAGAAATTAAAACAAAAATAAACAAATGGGACCTAATCAAATTTACAAGCTTTGGCACAGCGAAGGAAACCATAAACGAAATGAAAAGACAACCTGCAGACTTAGGAGAAAATATTTACAAACGATGCAACCAACAAGGGCTTAATTTCCAAAATATAAAACTCATACAACTCAACAAAAAAAGGCAAACAACCCAATCAAAAAATTGGCAAAAGATCAAAATAAATATTTTTTTCCAAAAAAGAAATATACATGGCAAATATACACATGAAAAGATGCTCAACATCACTAATTATTACAGAAATGTAAAATAAAACTGCAATGAGTACCATCTCACACCAGTCAGAATCATCATCATTAAAAAGTGTACAAATAAATGCTAGAGAAGATGTGGAGAAAAGAAAATCCTCCTACACTGTTGGGTGGGAATATTAAGTTGGTATAGCCCTTGTGGAAAAGCAGTATAGAGGTTCCTCAGAAAACTGAAAATGGAATTACCATATGATCCAGCAATTCCAGTCCTCAGCATATATCCAGACAAAACTATAACTCAAAAGCATACATGCACCCCTTATATTCATAGCAGCACTATTCACAATAGCTAAGACATGGAAACAATGTAAATGATACTATAAATGCTGCAGTTATAAACAACATAAATTACCTTCGACAGATAAATGGATAAAGAAGATGTGATACATACACATAATGGAATACTACTCAACCATAAAAAAGAATGAAGTTGAGCCATTTGCAGCAACATGGATGCAACTAGCAATTATCATACTAAGTGACACCACCCTTATGGCAGAAAGTGAAGAGGAACTAAAAAGCCTCTTGATGAAAGTAAAAGTGGAGAGTGAAAAAGTTGGCTTAAAGCTCAACATTCAGAAAACGATCAGGGCATCTGGTCCCATCACTTCATGGGAAATAGATGGGGAAACAGTGTCAGACTTTATTTTTGGGGGCTCTAAAATCACTGCAGATGGTGATTGCAGCCACGAAATTAAAAGACGCTTACTCCTTGAAAGGAAAGTTATGCTAACCTAGATAGCATATTCAAAAGCAGAGACATTACTTTGCCAACAAAGGTCCGTCTAGTCAAGACTATGGTTTTTCCTATGGTCATGTATGGATGCGAGAGTTGGACTGTGAGGAGGGCTGAGCGCTGAAGAATTGATGCTTTTGAACTGTGGTGTTGGAGAAGACTCTTGAGAGTCCCTTGGACTGCAAGGAGATCCAACCAGTCCATTCCGAAAGAGATCAGCCCTGGGATTTCTTTGGAAGGAATGATGCTAAAGCTGAAACTCCAGTACTTTGGCCACCTCATGCAAAGAGTTGACTCATTGGAAAAGACTCTGATGTTGGGAGGGACTGGGGGCAAGAGGAGAAGGGGACGACAGAGGATGAGATGGCTGGATGGTCACTGACTCAATGGACGTTGAGTCTGGGTGAACTCCGGGAGTTGGTGATGGACAGGGAGGCCTGGCGTGCTGCGATTCATGGGGTCGCAAAGAGTCAGACACGACTGAGAGACTGAACTGAACTGAAGTAAGTCAGAAAAGACAAAGAACAATACCATATGGTGTCACTTATGTGTGTAATCTAAACTATGACACAAATGAGGGGAGTGGGAGTGGGATGCTGGGGCTAGCAGAGTAAGCTTTTATATGTAGAATGGATAATTCCTAGAAATGGATAAGTCCTTTTTTTAATATAAATTTATTTATTTTAATTGGAGGCTAATTACTTTACAATATTGTATTGGTTTTGCCATACATTGACATAATTCCTATTGTACAGCACAGAGAACTATATCCTTTATCCTATGATAAACCAAAATGGAAAAGATAATTTTTAAAAAGAATTTGTGTATGTATATGTATATATATACAGAAAAATAATGTACATATATATATAAACACACACATTCTTGCTGTATGACATAAATTAACACAACATTGTAAATCGACTGTACTTCAACTTTAAAAACTTTATAAACTTGCCAACATAATAAAATGTTTCCAATAATGTCTTTTAATAAGGAGCCTCTTGTCTAAATGACACACCTCATTCTATATTCAGTCCATTCTGAGAAGGCCTCTAGGTTTGTTAAAGACAGTTTATTTGGTGTCACAGCATCCACAGAAAGCAAACAGCCTCACGCTGCACTGGCTGGGGTTTCTGAGGCATCCTTGTCTGAGTTCCCGTCCTTGGGCAATGGGATGGTTCCTGCCGCTCAACTGCTGCCTGGAATAGCTTGGTTTTTGTCTCCATCAAGCCAATTGGGCCTCAGTGAGACCTGCTGTCTGACTGGGGCTCCTGCTGGCATTGTACACAGACTCTGATTTTGCTCCCCGCTTTTCATCACGAGGTCCTAGACTGGGTCCATGAGACAGTCTCCGTGGTGAGCACATCTTGATTCATGACATGCACACAAAGGCTCAGGTACCTTCAACATCCCCCTGAGAGGGAACAAGGAGGAAACACTGGCGCCTCATGACTGAAAGAACCCAGGGTTACTCATGAGTGCGGAGGAGATCATTACTGACTACAGTAGTCTAGTCTCCAGAACTGCCGGGCCCCAGACCACAGCATGCTACCAGTTGTCCTTAAAGAATCCCACACAGGAGGAGGGGAAAAGGTGGCTTCTGCTTCAGTGGCCCCCTCTGACATCGGAAATACCTTCTGTTCTGGGATTTCACTGGGGCTAACCCATCTCAACTGGATATCTCTCTTACATCTGCTCCCTTTTGTTCTCCTAATTCCCTCGAGCCAAAAGAAGCAGATTTTTACTTTACTTCCCCATCTTCCTTAACAGTAATTTCATCTATTGTATTTGTCCTTTCTTAGTTTGTTTTACACAGAAAAGCCAATGGCAGCACAGAAACCGGCTTAACAATAAAGGCATTTTAACCGTTCAACCTATTACACCCCTTTAATTTTCCAAGATAGTTCAATTATGCAATTGCCTTTGCAATATTCCCTGAAAACTATAAAAAGTCTTGAGGCTCCTTGTTTTCTTTACGGAAGGGGATGTCATAAATTGCATCCAAATCCTCTTTTCCTGAGGGCCTACCTCATTAGTTCAACCACAGTCCAGCATCTGACACTTACTCAAGATACTGCTCTGACTCGTGTGTGTGTGTGTGTTTGTGTGTGAAAAATATTTAGCATGACTTTTGAGCCAGAAATTGATTTTGCAACCTGTGTTCCCCTCTTAAGATTCTTCTAGCAACAGCATCTTCATTTCTCTGTTGGGACTACATGTACAGACAGAAAATAATTTGGACACAGGATCTAAAAGCAATGTTTCCAATAGTTAAAAATGCTGTAGCCCCACTTCAGAGATATACAAACAAATAAAGTGGTACTTGACTCCAATACAAGCCTCATGATGAATCTCACCAAACTATAAAAGGGTACGTATGGTCTAAAAGGACTCTGAAAGATCAAAAGGAAGTATTGAATTAGCTTGGGAGGAGGGGAGACTGCCCTGAACTCAGAGACTGTGTCTTGGTTATCTCTGTATTCTGTGTAATACCTCATACAGCTCCTCTTATATTGTAGCAACAGTATTTCTTGAACTGAATTTATGAAATTAATCTGTCATCCTCAGTTTCATACTGAATAGGTGGAAATTAAAATCATTCATGTTTCCTTGATAATATAAAAGCATGTGCCCTGTGTGGTGTACTTAGTGATGTCTGTATCTTTGCAACCCCATGGACTCTAGCCTGCCAGGCTCCTCTGTCCACGGGGAGTCTCCAGACAAGAATACTGGAGTATGTTGCCATGCCTTCCTCCAGGGGATCTTCCCAACCCAGGGATTGAACCCAGGTCTTCTGCATTGCGGGTAGATTCTTTACCATGTGAGCCACCAGGAAAGCCCAAGACTACTGGAGTGGGTAGCCTATTTCTTCTCCAGGGGATCTTTCCAACCCAGGAATCAAACCAGGGTCTCCTGCATTGCAGGCAGATTCTTTACCAGCTGAGCTACCAGGGAAACCCATATAAAAGCATCTTCCTCTGAAAAAAAAAAACAAAAACCCTCATGAAATTTCAGGAAGAACCTAAAGTATTTTGGTTTAAGTTGGGCTTATTTTATTTCTACTAAAAGGCCTAAGTGAGCCAGGACATGGAAGCAACCTAGATGCCCATCAGCAGATGAATGGGTGAGAAAGCTAGGGTACATATACACAGTGGAGTATTACTCAGCCATTAAAAAGAATACATTTGAATCAGCTCTAATAAGGTGGATGAAACTGGAGCCTATTATATAGAGTGAGGTAAGTCAGAAATAAAAATACCAATACATATGTATGGAATTTAGAAAGATAACCCTACATGCAAGACAGCAAAAGAGACACAAAGAATAGACTTTTGGACTTGGCGGGAGAAGGCGAGGGTGGGATGATTTGAGAGAATAGCATTGAAACATGTGTATTATCATATATGAAACGAATTGCCAGTGCAGGTTCGATGCAGGATACAGGATGCTTGGGGATGGTGCACTGGGATGACCCAGAGGGATGGGATGGGGAGGGAGGTGGGAGGGGGGTTCAGGATGCGGAGCACGTGTATACCTGTGGTGGATTCATGTTGATATATGGCAAAACCAATACAATATTGTAAAGTAAAAAAAAAAAAAAATAGAAAAACCAAATGGACAATGTCAGTATATCTCTCTTAATTCTATGAAACCAAAAGTATGATTGGCTTTTATCAGTGGAATCAATATGTATATGATCTGTGTTTACATCTGTTCAATATGTACCTCCTTGGCCTCGAGCTGTCAGGGGGGAAAGTCTTCAGCAGGCGAGGTAACAAATAAAGCTAATGTAAAAAATAAGTAAACAAATAAAAGGCCTAAGTGGTTGCCACTATATTTGTAGACCCCAGTTGATAAACATTTTCATGAACTATATTGCTTTTGTTTGCCTTCTCTTGAGGGGTGTTTGGGCTATTTCTCTTGACTGGAAAAAGAGGAGAGAAGCTGCTGTTGCATGTACATTTCAAAACAGCCTTCCTCCCTGACTGATTCTGTAGTCAAAACAAGCATATCGCTGCAGGTGCTTGTGAGTCTGAAATTCAGCTTAAGGGAGAGAAATCAATGATTCACTTTAAGGAAAAATAACTAGCTTTAGGCAAAACATTAAAATTCAGGACAATAAATGAAAGCAGTATATATCACGTTCTGAAATTGTTTGTGTCTCAGAGAGCTGAGAAATACAACGCTGTTTCAGCCTTGCCTTTATTTTTTTTTTTAAGTGTTATGGATGCTTTCTATAAAGTCATCTAAGCTTTCATCTAAGCATTGTCTGATGCAGTATTGTAAACTTAGCAGAAAAGTGAAATACCCTGAAAAAGAAATTTAGTCAAAATTCTATCACACTGATTAGACCATATCGTCTACATGGGAACACAGGATTTAAGTATATCAGTTATACACCACAGAGATAGACTGAGCTGATTAGAGAGACCCCAAAATGGTCTTTGGAATAACTGAACTCACATACTCAGGTACAAGTTTGAAATACATGAAAAGAACTCAGTATCTATGTGCTTACTTTGGCATAGACTGCCGTAGTGTCTGGGAATAAATGTAGATGCACACTGTTTTTCACAGTATTAATAATATGTTATAAACGATATAAATTAGGTGTAAGAGACGACCATGTAGATTGCCATTGGCTCTTCACTTGGACTACCTTGGGTATGGCAATGCTGTAACTGCCAAACAGCCAAAAACTAAGCAGCATTTCTTGAAGAGGCTGAGGACAAAGGAGCGCTTGTGCATTGCTGGAGGGGGTGCAGAATGCTACAACCCTTATGGAAGGGAATTAGCCAGTATCTAGAGAACCCAGAAATGCTCTAACCTTCAGTGTAGCAATCTCTCTCCTAGAAAGCCATCCTAAAATAACATGGGAAAAAGGATAAAGATCTATGCAACTGTCTTTCAGTAAGACCGTTTCAGTTTACAAAATAAAAGACTGGAAATAATCATGAACAGAACTTTAAAAAAGTACATCATACACACACAATGAAATGTACAGTTTTGTAAAAGTAGTAACTAATATGTGGGGCTATGGAGTGATCCCTGGTATATGTTCCTAAGTAAACAGGCAATGAGAGAAAGTATTATCATTTATCTAAAGCTAGTATTGCTATAATTCCACTTGTCTTTCAAATGAAAAACTAACTGATGGATATTTAAATCTATAAATTTAGAAAAATTTTTTAAAGAATCTCATTGATCACATATACAACATGTTATAAAATTAACTCGATTTTTCAAAATAGGATAAAAGAAAAAGGTTAAGCATTAATCTGGATTTTGTATATGAACTGTACCTCAGAGGAACAAAATAGTTCATGAGGAAAATTTTCTCTTCCCAAAAGCATTGTAGTCAATAAGTAAAGAAAGATGAGCAGAATTAGAATATCATGATTTTGCAATCCTTAGGGAAATAATCATTTATAGCTATGAAAGGAGAAAAATCACACCATAGGTCCTTATATACATAAGTATTCAATACAACTTAAGAAGAAATCTTTACAAATATAGACTTGTACCTAAGGAAGCCTCAAGCTTTGAACCACCACTTTTTGTAGAACAGGGGACAGCATAACGCTTTAAACAACACAAGAAGGATGCGCTCAGATTGTGGAAAATTCTACCAAACAATCCTGTTATTTCGAGAGCTGAATTGCAAAAAATAAAATTTTTAAAAGGAGAAGGAAGGGAGCTTTAGGTTAAAGTAGAACAATTACATCAACCAATTATTGGCCTATTTTAATCATAATTCGAAGTGAGAAGAATGAGGCAGAAGAATTTGAAACCTGTATATTTATTAACACTAAAATATAATTTTAAATGTGATGATAGTATTGTTGTCAGTTTCATTAATAATTTTTGAATTTCCTATATGAGTAATATGAGTATTTTCTTTGTAATAAAACAGAGAGAAAGTGGGAATGAGGGTCAATAAATAAGATTAGATGAGAGCTGATAATTATTTAAACTGAGCAATGGGCACAACACAGCTCAATATACCAGTATGTTCTAATTTTGTATATGTTTGAAAATGTACTAAGAGAAAAATGAATGTTGGTACAATGAGCTCTGTAAAGTTATCAGCCCAGAACTTCCCTGAAAAGCATATATAAAAGGAGGTATTGTTTTCATAGAGGGTTTATCTAGCAGGTTACTAGCTGATGCTGGCTCCCTTTACAGCTTAACCAGAGTCCACTAAATCCTTTGGCATCTAACATAAAATGATATACTTCTGCTGGTTAAGTAAAATGTCTATATTACCTGCTACATTAATAGAAAAACAGAAGCATGGAAACTTAAGCACATTTGATACAATCACTTATGACAAGATTCAACATTAAATCTCAAGTCCGAGTATATTTTTATAATAAAAATGTTAAACACTGCAAGTTTACTTTAAAATTACTGAAATTCCAGAGTTTGGCTTTACTTCATGTAAAAATAATCAATAAGCTATATTATTTTTATAAAAAACCTACTTGTATTTCTGAGATTTACCTGTATATGAGGCATGACATTTTTTAAGCTTTACTCTTATAGGAGAAAAGGTACTGAATCCATCTTTAACTACAACATACACTTTAATGCTAATTCACTATACCAGCTCTGGAGAAGAATAACCCTGGAGCCTGTTTAGAGGGACTGGAACTGTCAGGAATAAACTTTTTATGGGCATGGGGTCAACAGCAAGGCAGGTTGGGGTTCACCTCATGACATTTTCACAGTGGCTCATCATAATTATAGATGTAAAAGGTGCTTGGTCAGTTAATTCCACACATTATTGGCAGAAATGCCAAAAACATCTCCCTGTCCCTCCCTCAAATGACCTGAGGCAGCACAATATTCTGCATTTCCCATCTATCACTTTAATAGACAGTCACAAATTTTGTTTTAAACAAGTATCTGTCCAATTTCGTGCAAGCCACACATGTACACATCCCACTCCATCCTCCAAGAACCAAAGAGTCACCCTTCTAAGGTTTCTTTTTTAAATAATTGAAATAATAATAGCAGAAAACATGATGGTGCTTATTCCATCTATACTGCCAAGACACTTGGGAATTGAGCCATGTAGAAGTAATGGTATGTTGGTTTGCTACTTCTAGGAGAATC
The DNA here is from genome assembly GCF_029378745.1 of Bos indicus. NCBI lineage: Eukaryota > Metazoa > Chordata > Mammalia > Artiodactyla > Bovidae > Bos > Bos indicus. The sequence goes on along the minus strand of NC_091766.1, from coordinate 98,471,698 downwards.
TGGATTTTTGAGCATTCTTTGTTTTCCACCACTTAACAAGCAGTTGCTGTTAAGTTTCCCAGTAGAGAAATGGGTTAGGCTGCTTTTAGGAATATTTTGTCAGCCTATGGGAAAGAACAGGAGTAAGACATAGAGAAAGATCTGTGCTGGCCCAAAATGTTCTGAGCACAGCAGGTCAGGAGTCAAATTAAAAGTTGGGTTATAACCAACTATACCCCAAAATCAGTTCAGTAGCTCAGTCACATCAAGCTCTTTGCGACCCCATGGACTGCAGCATGTCAGACCTCCCTGTCCATCAACAACCCCTGGAGCTTCCTCAAACTCATGTCCATTGAGTTGGTGATGCCATCTAACCATCTCATCCTCTGTCGTCCCCTTCTCCTCGCACCTTCAATCTTTCCCAGCATCAGGGTCTCTTCCAGTGAGTCACTTCTTCATATCAGGTGTCCAAAGTATTGGAGTTTCAGCTTCAGCATCAGTCTTTCCAATGAAGAGTCGGGACTGATTTCACTTAGGACTGACTGGTTGGATCTCCTTGCAGTCCAAGGGACTCTCAGTAGTCTTCTCCAACACCACAGTTCAAAAGCATCAATTCTTTGGCGCTCAGCTTTCTTTATACTCCAACTCTCACATCCATACATGACTACTGGAAAAAAACAGTTTTGACCAGACAGACATTTGTTGGCAAAGTAATGTCTCTGCTTTTTAATATGCTGTCAAGATTGGTCATAACTTTTCTTCCAAGGAGCAAGTGTCTTTTAATTTCATGGCTGCAGTCACCATCTGCAATGATTTTGGTGCCCAAGAAAATAAAATCTGTCACTGTTTCCATTGTTTATCCATCTATTTGCCATGAAGTGATAGGACCAGATACCATGATCTTCATTTTCTGAATGTTGAGTTTTAAGCCAGCTTGTTCACTCTCCTCTTTCACTTTCAACAAGAGGCTCTTTAGTTCTTCGCTTTCTGCCATAAGCGTGGTGTCATCTGCATACCTAAGGTTATTAATATTTCTCCTGGAAATCCTGATTCCAGCTTGTGCTTCATCCAGCCCAGCATTTCGCATGATGTACTCTGCACATAAGTTAAATAAGCAGGGTGACAATATACAGCCTTGACGTACTCCTTTCCCGATTTAGAACCAGTCTTTTGTTCCATGTCCAGTTAGTTGCTTCCTGACCTGCATATAGATTTCTCAGGAGGCAGGTAAGGTGGTCTGGTATTCCCATCTTTTGAAGAATTTTCCACAGTTTGTTGTGATCCACAAAGTTAAAGGCTTTGGCGTAGTCAATAAAGCAAAAGCAGATGTTTTTCTGGAACTCTCTTGCTTTTTTGATGGTCCAACAGATGTTGGCAATTTGATCTCTGGTTCCTCTGCCTCTCCCAAACCCAGCTTGAACATCTGGAAGTTCATGGTTCATGTACTATTAAAGCCTGACTTGGAGAATTTTGAGAATTACTTTGCTAGAGTGTGAGATGAGTGCAATTGTGCAGTAGTTTGAGCATTCTTTGGCATTGCCTTTCTTTGGGATTGGAATGAAAACTGACCTTTTCCAGTCCTGTGGCCACTGCTGAATTTTCCAGATTTACTGGTATATTGAATACAGCACTTTCACAGCATCATCTTTTATGATTTGAAATAGCTCAATTGGAATTTCATCACCTCCACTAGCTTTGTTCCTAGTGACACTTCCTAAGGCTCACTTGACTTCACATTCCAGGTGTCTGGCTCTAGGTGAGTGATCACTCACACCATCGTGGTTATCTGGGTTGTGAAGATCTTTTTTGTACAGTTCTTCTGTGTATTCTTGCCACCTCTTCTTCTCAAAAGAGAAATACTTAATTCTAGATGAACCTATTAAATTTATAAACACTGGGCTTATAGTATTTACAGATACTATGTTATGTGCTTAATATACATTATATCTTTAATGTTCAATATACATTGTATTTCTAATCTTCCTAATAAATTTATGGATTAGGTCCTAATTTTATTCCCATGTTTTGGGGAACATGCAACAAATTCACACTGATTTCAGAATTTAAAAGAAAGCTGACTCCCAGGCTGAGCATTAAATCACTTTTTTTGAATTTCATGAAGTTAGGCATTAATTCTGGAGAAGGAAATGGCAACCAACTCTGGTATTCTTGCCTAGAAAATCCTATGGACAGAGGAGTCTGGTGGGCTGCTGTCCATAGGGTCGCACAAAGTTGGACATGACTGAAGCGACTTAGCAGCAGCAGCAGCAGGCATTAATTCACGATGTTCAAAAGTGCTAACGACATGACAAAAGTTTCTGTAAAGTCAAGAAAGATACTAAATTTAACATAGAACTACAGAATCAACTATGAAATAACATATAAAAGGAGACATAAATTTGTTAAAATATTAATAGTTGTTGCTGTGGGTGGTGATTTTAAGGCTGCTTTTTTTCTTAGTTTACATTTTCCCTGTTTTAAAAAAAATGTTCTAGGTGTCATACCTTACTTTCATAATTAGGCAAAAAATGTGCAGTAATTGGTCCAGTTCCTTCAAATTATATTTACTCAGACCAATTTTAATTGAGGTAATGTTACTTCTCAAAAACTTAAATTTGTTAAAGCTCACTACTTACTTTATCCAAAGTCTAGTCAATTTTTCTCTTAAGACTTTTGGTTAAAATATCATAAAAATTAATTCCCAAATCTATATCAAATCAAAGAACCTCTTATTCCCTTCTGGAAATTTCCTCTTCTCAAATTCAACATGTCTAAACCCTAAATTAACATTTTGAAAACCAACGTCATCACCTGTCTTGTCCCTATGAATGTGCCTTTTCCTAATATTTTAGGCAAAACTCTTGGGACAACTTTAAAGGAATGACTTTATTCCTTACACTCCTATCAGTCTCTTTGTAATCCTTACAGAGGCTTCCTCTGAAATATTTGCCACAAGTATCCCTGACTTTCTAGTTTAAATGGCACCACTCTGATTCATGTCCTTGTCAAGTTGGCCTCAAGTATGGACTAGACATATTTCATACGCAGTTCTCAAAATTATGTGAAAGCACTTTCTTCACTGTGCCATTCCTATGCTTTCCAACCATCAGTACTCCCAAATGCCTAGCGACCCTTTACCCAAGTTTTATGCCCCACCTCCTGCCTCACCTATTTTAGTCAACTTTTTGGTTTCAAAAGCTACTACCTGGTTCCTTCATTCCACCTGAACACTGGTTATTCACCTTCCACTCCTCTTACACCTCTGTGGTCAGGTAAGTCTTGTCTGTTCCTTATAGCCTAATTCACCCTTCCGCTTCCCTAAGCCCTCACCAGCATGGAACCTTCTTAGACACTATAGAACGTTTCTTCCAGAGAAGACTAAGCAACTGAAGAGGGTATTGCTCCATGTCAAGACATAGAGGAGGATTTTGTTACCCTTTTAACAAATGTTTAGAGGCTGAAAAATGGTTTCAGCAAGCTACAGAAAAGATCAGGGTCTACATGGTAAAAAAGAAATATATTGAAAAGCACCAAACTGGTATGAGTAGACATTTTGTAACAAGAATTAATGAAAATAATGGATACTTTGAGTTTCTTTCTCCACATGTTTAGCTTAAAGAGACCATGGAAGATGAAAGATGACAGACACTCTATCTAAGAAATTCTTGTATCTCTAATCCTTGCTCATTTTAGTCACTGCTTTGATATATACCTCAGGAAAAATACACAATATATTATTTGTTTATAATATATTAGGGACAAATAATTCATATGTTGGCTTTTTGGAAAGCCAGTTCCATCAGAGGTACAGACAGAAAACTAGAACAGTGATCTCTAGTCTCTGCTTCTCTCTGTGTCATGAGCTTAAGAAAGTCAGAGCAAATGTATTTTTATTTTCACTCATGAATAAAACAACAAAACTTAACCCTTGTTTTTCATCATCCATGGGAAAATGCTCACTTTTGTGTTCATAGACAAGTTGTTATCCTTTGCTTCCTTGATTCCAGCAATGAATTTCAATTTAAATAGTTGGTGAGGGATGGTTACAGCTCTAGGTGTTGGGGATTGGGGGAAGTGGAAGGTGAGTGTGTATCTGTGGGTGTGCATGCATGAGTGCACACACTCAGTCATGTCCAACTCTTTGTGACCCCATGAACTACAGTGTGCCAGGCTCCTCTGTCCATGGAATTTTCCAGGCAAGAATACTAGAGTGGGTTGCCATTTCCTTCTCCAGGAGATCTTGACCCAGGAATTGAACCCGAGCCTCTTGGATCTCCTTCACTGGCAGGAGAACTCTTTACCACTGCGTCATCTGGGAAGCCCCAGTCAAAGCTCTAGGAATGCTTAATTTATCAAATACATTTAAGAAAGTAATGAATATTGAATTACTGTAGTGACTTTCATTTTTAAAATACAACACCATGCCATATTTTCCTGCTTTTTGCCTAATACCTGCTTTTATTTGTGTTTCTATTTTCTATTAGATAAATGAATGCAGACAGAGTTAACATGAGTCAAAAATAAAGTATTATGAAATGTTAATATTAAAATTATCTACTTATTATCTCAGCAGGCTTCTACATGATTTCCAAGGAAATATTTAGTCCTTAAGATATTTCAGACTACAAATTTCTAAAAGAATTAAAGAGAAACTGCCTTTCTTTGCCTCAGCTATTAAACCAAGTGTACATAGTTCTCCATAAAGAATTTTTAAAAAGGAGATCTCATCATTAGTATTATAATTGTTCTTATTAAAAATACTGAAAAACAAAGCATTTAGATACTATATAAAATCGTACATATATGTGATATTCTAATTTGAACATATTTTCTAATTTTTAAGCAATGATTTTAACTATAAATGAAATCTAAAACAAGCAAAATATGCTGTCATATCTCTAAATATCCTTCAGAAAATTCCTCAATAAGTTTGTTCAATCTTATTCATTCAAAGCAATTAAAATTTTGCTATTTAGTTAAATAATTAACAATTTCACATGTAATAAGTCTGATGAAATAGTGCACAATGTATTTTAAGAACCTTTACTTTCATGCCCACCATGAATGCACCTTCCAAGAGATTCCAGTATCTGCAGGAATAGAGTGAGGACCATTTGGTGGGCCTGGAGTCTCATCACCACAGTAAATTCCTAGGAAACCCTAATCAGCAGAATGTTGGAAGCTCACAGAAGATGAGCGAGCCACAGAAAGCAGAAGCATTTGGGAGCCAGAAAGGAAGTACTGATGGCAAACAGGCAGGAGGAAACTTTGGCCGAGACATATGCGTGCCCAGCGGCCTCACAAAGTGCACACTTAGGTTATGAGACACACCTTCTGTTTGAGGCTGTGATTATTTGCCCTGGGGCCCTCTTCCTGTTTTCCTCATTTGCTTCATTTTGTCACTTTTCATGTTGAGATACTTGTGCTTTTCTTGAAAGGTATTTGAAAAGTGTAAAGATTATATGTAGAAACCTTGCAGCTCTTCACAGGAAAAGCGCCATAAAATCTAATACATAAATAATAAATCAGCTCAACAGATGTTGACTTTTTCTTGCTATACAGTGACTTTAAACTCCTGATTCAGAATCTGTGACCGAATAAATAAACTAAAATGAAACTCAATTTGTCTACCTTACCCAAGGACAAAAGATAAAAAGCCTAGATTAAACAGAATTATCTATATCCTATCAAACAAGATGGGACAAGAAGCAACATTCATATCTTCAAAGCAGATCTGGTAATAAAAAATAACACTCAGAGAGGACTTTTTCAAGTTAAATATCTTGTTCATTAAATAGACATTAATAAATCCAAACCCCATATGTTCCTAATTAGATTCTGAAAATAATTTAATGTACTTTTTTAAAGACAGCAAACACTATTAGCTGAGAAATATTAAAATATAAGAAGCAATTGAGATCACCTTGATATTTCATTTCTTAAAAAAAAAATCACTGTTTTCTGGCATTTCAAGCAGAACATCAGTCAAGAAGTAGACCATCTTTATATCAAGAAATGGAATATAGCCCTCTGGAATTTTAAGTTCAGTATCAACAGTCTTTGGAAATTTATCCTCATTAAGTACCTTTCTACTTTTAGCACTACAGTGCAAATATTTATTATTTATATTTATCTATCAATAAAAATTCCACAACTTCGATTGTTACAACTTTTAAGTATCATCCATGGGAAAACCTCTGAACCTCTGGCAGTCACAGTGTAAGGCATGGGCAAGCAGCACAGGCATGACATTTGGATCCTATTAGACACACGGAATTGAGAACTTCACCCCCTCATCTCGATCTACTGAGTCAAAATATGAATTTTGACAAAAATCCCCACGTGATTTATATTCACACTATAATTTGAGAAGCACTCTGTTTGGCCACTGGCACATAATTAAGCCTCCAATGACTATTAATAATCTTTCGGTGATTTCTGCAAATTAATTTTTACAAATCTAATCCTATCTCCCAAATATACTCAAAAGAGTTACATGATGCCATTGAATGAATGGAAAGGAGTGCTTTTGCAAGTTAAATTTCATGCTAAAATATATATAGAGAGAAAAGAAAAATATCTTAGAGAAACTATGAAATACATCAAGTTTCTTTTCTGTGACCTGACCCTACCCTCACAAATGACAACAATTCCCTCATAAATGTCCATTTGTCTTTCAACAACATTTTCTCCCTTTATTATTCTTGTGCACTGGTATTTCATTTCCTTTGAGAGAATTACTTTTGCCAAAATTTTGTCAAGCCTTTAAATGTTTTGGTTGCTTTTTTTTTTTTTTTTTTTTTGCATACACTTAATTTTTATTTTTTTAACTTAAATTTTATTATTTTAATTGGAGGCTAATTACTTTACAATATTGTATTGGTTCTGCCACACATCAACATGAATCCGCCACAGGCTTACATGTGCTCCCCATCCTGAACCCCCCTCCCACCTCCCTCCCCGTACCATCCCTCCGGGTCATCCCAGTGCACTAGCCCCAAGGATCCTGTATCGAACCTGGACTGGCGATTCGTTTCATATATGCTATTATACATGTTTCAAGCCACTCCCCCAAATCGTCCCTCCCTCTCCCACAGAGTCCAAAAGACTGTTCTATACATCTGTGTCTCTTTTGCTGTCTCGCATACAGGGTTATCGTTACCATCTTTCTAAATTCCATATACACTTAATTTTTAAAACATAGTTTCCTTTCTCTTTGGGGGGTTTTGTTTTTCTTACATATCTAAGAAACTCATAACAAATGTCAAGTGCTTAAAAATAACATTGGAAACATAAGAATTCAGAGACCAGAAATAAACCCATGTATATACTGTCAACTAATATTTAACAAGGGAGCTAAGAATACTCAACAAAGACACTCTCTTCAATACATTGTGCTGGGGAAATTGGATACTCAATGTAAAAAAAAAAAAAAAATGAAACTAGACTCATATATGACATTACTCATAAAAATTAACTTTAAATGAGTTAAGATTTAAATATAAGACTGGAAACTCTAAAACTCCTAAAAGAAAACAGAAAAAAAAAAGCCCTCCTTGACATGGATCCTAGCAATCACTTTTTCGCTACCACACCAAAAGTACAAGCAACAAAGGCAAAGGAAAATAAGTGGGACTACACAGAACAAACAAATTTCTACATGGCAAAAGAAACAATCATCAAAATGAAAAGGCAACCTAAGGAGTGGAAAAAACAGGTACAAACAATATATCTGATTGGGGTTAATATGCAAAATATAGAAAGAACTCTTATACCTCACTAAGCTCCCCTAAAATAAAATCCCAATGTAGGAAAAGCACTTCAATAGACATTTCTCCAAAGAAGAATATAAATGATCAACAGTTACATGAAAAGTTGTTTTTTCCAACACCACTAATGGTTCAGTTCAGTTCAGTCGTTCAGTCTTGTCCGACTCTTTGCGATCCCATGAATCACAGCACGCCAGGCCTTCCTGTCCATTACCAACTCCTGGAGTTCACTCAAACTCATGAGCATCGAGTCAGTGATGCCATCCAGCCATCTCATCCTCTGTTGTCCCCTTCTCCTCCTGCCTCCAATTCCTCCCAGCATCAGGGTCTTTTCCAATGAGTCAACTCTTCACATCAGGTGGTCAAAGTATTGGAGTTTCAGCTTTAGCATCAGTCCTTCCAATGAACACCCAGGACTGGTCTCCTTTAGGATGGACTGGTTGGAACTCCTTGCAGTTCAAGGGACTCTCAAGAGACTTCTCCAGCACCACAGTTCAAAAGCATCAATTCTTCAGCGCTCAGCTTTCTTCACAGTCCAACTCTCACATCCATACATGACCACTGGAAAAACCATAGCCTTGACTAGACGGACCTTTGATGGCAAAGTAATGTCTCTGCTTTTTAATATGCTATCTAGGTTGGTCATAACTTTCCTTCCAAAGAGTAAGCGTCTTTTAATTTCATGGCTGCAGTCACCATCTGCAGTGATTTTGGAGCCCAGAAAAATAAAGTCTGACACTGTTTCCACTGTTTCCCCATCTATCTCCCATGAAGTGATGGGACCGGATGCCATGATCTTCGTTTTCTGAATGTTGAGCTTTAAGCCAACTTTTTCATTCTCCTGTTTCACTTTCATCAAGAGGCTTTTCAGTTCCTCTTCAATTTCTGCCATAGGGTAGTGTCATCTGCATATCTAATGTTATTGATATTTCTCCTGGCAATCTTGATTCCAGCTTGTGCTTCTTCCAGCCCAGCATTTCTCATGATGTACTCTGCATAGAAGTTAAATAAGCAGGGTGATAATATACAGCCTTGACATACTCCTTTTCCTTTTTGGAACCAGTCTGTTGTTCCATGTCCAGTTCTAACTGTTGCTTCTTGACCTGTATATAGGTTTCTCAGGAGGCAGGTAAGGTGGTCTAGTATTCCCATCTCTTTAAGAATTTTCCACAGTTTATTGTGATCCACATAGTCAAAGGCTTTTGTATAGTCAATAAAGCAGAAATAGATGTTTTTCTGGAACTCTCTTGCTTTTTCCATGATTCAGCGGATGTTGGCAATTTGATCTCTGGTTCCTCCGCCTTTTCTAAAACCAGCTTGAATATTTGGAAGTTCGCGGTTTACATATTGCTGGAGCCTGGCTTGAAGAATTTTGAGTATTACTTTACTAGCATGTGAGATGAGTGCAATTGTGTGGTAGTTTGAGCATTCTTTTGCATTGCCTTTCTTTGGGATTGGAATGAAAACTGACCTTTTCCAGTCCTGTGGCCACTGCTGAGTTTTCCAAATTTGCTGGCATATTGAGTGCAGCACTTTCACAACATAATCTTTCAGGATTTGAAATAGCTCAACTGGAATTCCATCACCTCCACTAGCTTTGTTCATAATGATGCTTTCTAAGGCCCATTTGACTTCACATTCCAGGATGTCTGGCTTTAGGTGAGTGATCACTCCATTGTGATTATCTGGGTCATGAAGCTCTGTGTACGGTTCTGTGTTCTCTTGCCACCTCTTCTTAATATCTTCTGCTTCTGTTAGGTCCATACCATTTCTGTCCTTTATTGAGCCCATCTTGGCATGAAATGTCCCCTTGGTATCTCTAATTTTCTTGAAAAGATGTCTAGTCTTTCCCAGTCAGTTGTTTTCCTCTATTTCTTTGCATTGATTGCTAAGGAAGGCTTTCTTATCTCTTCTTGCTATTCTTTGGAACTCTGCATTCAGATGCTTATATCTTTCCTTTTCTCATTTGCTTTTCCATAGTTTATCAGGCACTTTGTCTATCAGATCTAGTCTAACAAGTGTGAGGTGATACATCATTGTAGTCTTGATTTGTATTTCCCTAACCATTAGTCATAAGGGATTAAAAAAAAAAAAAAAAAAACTAAATCAAATCCCTTATGACTAATGGTTAGGGAAATACAAATCAAGACTACAGTGATGTATCACCTCACACTTGTTAGAATGGTTACCGTCAAAAAGACAAGAGGCACCATGTGTCAAAGGTATAGAGAAAAAATAGCCCTTGTGAATTGTTGGTGGGGTTGTAAATTGGTACAGTTGCTACAGAAAACAGCATGGAGGAGCATAAAAAACTGAAAATATGATTCAGCAATTTTATTTCTGGAATATATTCAAAAGAAATGCAAATACTATATTGAAGGAAAATCTATAGCCTCATATCCAGAGAAGCATTATCCATAATAGCTAAAATATACTGCTGCTGTTCTTTAGTCACTAAGTGGTGACTCACTCTTTTGAGACCTCATGGACGATAGCCCACCTGACTCCTCTGTCCATGGAATTTCCGAGGCAAGAGTACTGGAGTGGGTTGCCATTTCCTTTTCCAGGGGATCTTCCCAATCCATTGTTCAAACCCACCTCTCCTGCTTGGCAGGCAGATTCTTTACCACTGAGCCACTGGGGAAGCCCAAGATATGGAGACCACCTAAATGCTCACTGACAAATGAATGGATAAAGAAGTTACCAAATTTCACTGTGGAATATTATTCAGCCTTCAAAAGAAGGAAATCCTATCCTTTGTGACAACAACTATGGACCTTGAGAGTATTATTTTTTTTTTTTTTCATTTAATGATCTTTATTTTATTTTATTTTATTTTATTTTTATACAAAAACAGGAAAGAGTCAAAATGTCCTAGTGGCCCACTGGAAGTAACAATAGTTTTCTAAACCCCAATAAATGCTGTAATTATTGTGGTTCCAAATGTGTGCCATTTTTTTTTTATATTTGATAAATTTAACGCCTTTTATTGCCATACCTCATTTTACTGTGCTTTGATTTAGTGAACTTTATAGATACATGGTTTTTTTTTTTTTTCCTTGTTAATTTTCTGTTTAATTGATCTATCCATAGGTGTGAGTGGGGTATTAAAGTCTCCCACTATTATTGTGTTATTGTTAATTTCTCCTTTCATACTTGTTAGCATTTGTCTTACATACTGCGGTGCTCCCATGTTGGGTGGATATATATTTATAATTGTTATATCTTCTTCTTGGATTGATCCTTTGATCATTATGTAGTGACCTTCTTTGTCTCTTTTCACAGCCTTTGTTTTAAAGTCTAATTTATCTGATATGAGTATTGTGACTCCTGCTTTCTTTTGGTCCCTATTTGCATGGAAAATCTTTTTCCAGCCCTTCACTTTCAGTCTGTATGTGTCCCCTGTTTTGAGGTGGGTCTCTTGTAGACAACATATGTAGGGGTCTTGTTTTTGTATCCATTCAGCCAGTCTTTGTCTTTTGGTTGGGGCATTCAACCCATTTACGTTTAAGGTAATTACTGATAAGTATGATCCCGTTGCCATTTACTTTATTGTTTTGGGTTCGAGTTTATACACCATTTTTGTGTTTCCTGTCTAGAGAATATCCTTTAGTATTTGTTGGAGAGCTGGTTTGGTGGTGCAGAATTCTCTCAGCTTTTGCTTGTCTGAAAAGCTTTTGATTTCTCCTTCATACTTGAATGAGATCCTTGCTGGGTACAATAATCTGGGCTGTAGGTTATTTTCTTTCATCATTTTAAGTATGTCTTGCCATTCCCTCCTAGCTTGAAGAGTTTCTATTGAAAGATCAGCTGTTATCCTTATGGGAATTCCCTTGTGTGTTATTTGTTGTTTTTCCCTTGCTGCTTTTAATATTTGTTCTTTGTGTTTGATCTTTGTTAATTTGATTAATATGTGTCTTGGGGTGTTTCTCCTTGGGTTTATCCTGTTTGGGACTCTCTGGGTTTCTTGGACTTGGGTGATTATTTCCTTCCCCATTTTAGGGAAGTTTTCAACTATTATCTCCTCAAGTATTTTCTCATAGTCTTTCTTTTTGTCTTCTTCTTCTGGAACCCCTATGATTCGAATGTTGTAGCGTTTAATATTGTCCTGGAGGTCTCTGAGATTGTCCTCATTTCTTTTAATTCGTTTTTCTTTTATCCTCTCTGATTCATTTATTTCTACCATTCTATCTTCTAATTCACTAATCCTATCTTCTGCCTCTGTTATTCTACTATTTGTTGCCTCCAGAGTGTTTTTAATTTCATTTATTGCATTATTCATTATATATTGACTCTTTTTTATTTCTTCTAGGTCCTTGTTAAACCTTTCTTGCATCTTCTCAATCCTTGTCTCCAGGCTATTTATCTGTGATTCCATTTTAATTTCAAGATTTTGGATCAATTTCACTATCATTATTTGGAATTCTTTATCAGTAGATTCCCTAGCTCTTCCTGTTTTGTTTGGTTTGGTGGGCGTTTATCCTGTTCCTTTATCTGCTGGGTATTCCTCTGTCTCTTCATCTTGTTTAAATTGCTGAGTTTGGGAGTCCTTTCTGTATTCTGGCAGTTTGTGGAGTTCTCTTTATTGTGGCGTTTCCTCGCTGTGTGTGGGTTTGTACAGGTGGCTTGTCAAGGTTTCCTGGTTAGGGAAGCTTGTGTCGGTGTTCTGGTGGGTGGAGCTGTATTTCTTCTCTTTGTTCAGTCGCGCTGTGGGGAGGGAGGGAGGGATGCTGCAAACAAATGACACTGGCGTGCGCTCGCAGTGCCTCAGCCACACTGGGTCTGCCCCCGCTCACAGCGCGTGTAGCCTCCCTGCCCACACTGCTCAGGCTCTAGGTTGTTCCGCCGGGAACAATCCGAGGCTGGTCCTGGGTTGCATGCACCTCCCAAGTCCAAGCCGCTCAGGTTCAGGCACTCAGGTAGTCCTCAGAGGCGCAGACTCAGTTGGGCCTGCGTTTTGTGCTCTTCCCAGGTCCGAGCAGCTCAGGTGATGAGGTGTTTGGCGAGCGCCAGTGTTGCGACTTATCGCCTCCCTGCCACTCGGTTATCTGGGTGTAAAACCGGTGCACCTTCTCAGGCAGATGTTGACCGTCCAGACCCCCAATAAGTTTTAGTTAGCAAAGAAGCCAGTTTTATAGATAATGTCTCTCTGGGGCTGCGATTGCCCCCTTCCGGCTCTGGCTGCCTGTCACCGGAGGGGGAAGGTCTGCAGCCGGCTATCTCTGTTTAGTCCTTTGTTCCGTGCGCAGGCTGGCGGTGTCTTAGGTTAGGGCTGGCTTTTTGCATGGTAGATATCCCACAGTCTGGTTTGCTAGCCCAAATTATTTCGCTCAGATAGTGCTCAGGGTATTCAGGCCAGATTCTTACTCTCAGCGATGCAGCCCGCGCCGCGCCTCCCTGCCCAGCCCCTGCTTGCTAATGGTGGATGCAGGCGTCTGCGCTGCTTCTCCGCTGGGGGAGTTACCGTAGGGCTCACAATCTGCGAGTTTTAATTGTTTGTTTATTTTTTCTCCCTGTTATGTTGCCCTCTGTGCTTCCAAAGCTCGGCACGGATTCGGCAGTGAGAAGGTTTCCTGGTGTTTGGAAACTTCTCTCTTTTTAAGACTCCCTTCCCGGGACGGAACTCCGTCCCTCCCTCTTTTGTCTCTTTTATTGTCTTTAATATTTTTTCCTACCTCCTTTCGAGGAGTTGGGTTGCTTTTCTGGGTGCCTGATGTCCTCTGCCGGCATTCAGAAGTTGTTTTGTGGAATTTACTCGATGTTTAAATGCTCTTTTGATGAATTTGTGGGGGAGAAAGTGTTTTCCCCGTCCTACTCCTCCGCCATCTTGGCTCCTTCCCGAGAGTATTATTTTAAATTAAATGTCAGACAGAAAAAGACAAAAGCTGTATGAGTGCAGCTATATACAGAATCTACAAAACAAACCAACAACAACAAAAAAACTCATACATAAAAGAGATCACATTTGTGGTTATGAGAGCTGGGAGGTACTAGGTAGGAGAATGGGATAAAGGAGATCAAACAGTATAAACTTTCAGGAAAAATAAAGGAACATAAATATACACATCACCCACTTTTAGACAAAGAAGCCTTTGTGTGCTCCTCTCCAGGAAATCATATTTTAAAATTTAGCATGTTGCTGCTTTATAATTGTATAGAGATAACTGTATCACTAAACAGTGTATCATTTAGTCTTGCATGATGTTATATGTCATTCTATAATACTTGAGTTTTTGATTCAGTGTTATGTTCCTGACAGTCATTTTATTTTGACATAAACTGTAGTAGATTGACTTTCATTGCCATATAATGATCCAGTTTTCTTTCAGTGGGCTTGGTGTTATTCCAAGACTTTAGTTAAGATTAACAATACAATCTTTTACAAGTGGTTGACCAGATTTCCCAGCACCACTTGTTAAAGAGATTGTCTTTAATCCATTGTATATTCTTGCCTCCTTTGTCAAAGATAAGGGGTCCATATGTGCGTGGATTTATCTCTGGGCTTTCTATTTTGTTCCATTGATCTATATTTCTGTCTTTGTGCCAGTACCATACTGTCTTGATAACTGTGGCTTTGTAATAGAGCCTGAAGTCAGGTAGGTTGATTCCTCCAGTTCCATTCTTCTTTCTCAAGATAGTTTTGGCTATTCGAGGTTTTTTGTATTTCCATACAAATTGTGAAATTATTTGTTCTAGCTCTGTGAAGAATACTGTTGGTAGCTTGATAGGGATTGCGTTGAATCTATAAATTGCTTTGGGTAGTATACTCATTTTCACTATATTGATTCTTCCAATCCATGAACATGGTATATTTCTCCATCTATTAGTGTCCTCTTTGATTCCTTTCACCAGTGTTTTATAGTTTTCTATATATAGGTCTTTAGTTTCTTTAGGTAGATATATTCCTAAGTATTTTATTCTTTCCGTTGCAATGGTGAATGGAATTGTTTCCTTAATTTCTCTTTCTGTTTTCTCGTTATTAGTGTATAGGAATGCAAGGGATTTCTGTGTGTTGATTTTATATCCTGCAACTTTACTATAATCATTGATTAGTTCTAGTAATTTTCTGGTGGAGTCTTTAGGGTTTTCTATGTAGAGGATCATGTCATCTGCAAATAGTGAGAGTTTTACTTCTTCTTTTCCAATTTGGATTCCTTTTATTTCTTTTTCTGCTCTGATTGCTGTGGCCAAAACTTCCAAAACTATGTTGAATAGTAATGGTGAAAGTGGGCACCCTTGTCTTGTTCCTGACTTTAGAGGAAATGCTTTCAATTTTTCACCATTGAGGATAATGTTTGCTGTGGGTTTGTCATATATAGCTTTTATTATGTTGAGGTATGTTCCTTCTATTCCTGCTTTCTGGAGAGTTCTTATCATAAATGGATGTTCAATTTTGTCAAAGGTTTTCTCTGCATCTATTGAGATAATCATATGGTTTTTATTTTTCAATTTGTTAATGTGGTGTATTACATTGATAGATTTGCGGATATTGAAGAATCCTTGCATCCCTGGGATAAAGCCCACTTGATCATGGTGTATGATCTTTTTAATGTGTTGTTGGATTCTGATTGCTAGAATTTTGTTAAGGATTTTTGCATCTATGTTCATCAGTGATATTGGCCTGTAGTTTTCTTTTTTTTTTGTGGGATCTTTGTCAGGTTTTGGTATTAGGGTGATGGTGGCCTCATAGAATGAGTTTGGAAGTTTACCTTCCTCTGCAATTTTTTTGGAAGAGTTTGAGCAGGATAGGTGTTAGCTCTTCTCTAAATTTTTGGTAGAATTCAGCTGTGAAGCCGTCTGGACTGGGGCTTTTGTTTGCTGGAAGATTTTTGAAAGAATGAAACTAGACTACTTTCTAACACCATACACAAAAATAAACTCAAAATGGATTAAAGATCTAAACGTAAGACCAGAAACTATAAAACTCCTAGAGGAGAACATAGGCAAAACACTCTCTGACATACATCACAGCAGGATCCTCTATGACCCACCTCCCAGAATATTGGAAATAAAAGCAAAAGTAAACAAATGGGACCTAATTAACCTTAAAAGCTTCTGCACATCAAAGGAAACTATTAGCAAGGTGAAAAGACAGCCTTCAGAATGGGAGAAAATAATAGCAAATGAAGCAACTGACAAACAACTAATCTCAAAAATATACAAGAAACTCCTACAGCTCAACTCCAGAAAAATAAACGACCCAATCAAAAAATGGGCCAAAGAACTAAATAGACATTTCTCCAAAGAAGACATACAGATGGCTAACAAACACATGAAAAGATGCTCAACATCACTCATTATCAGAGAAATGCAAATCAAAACCACTATGAGGTACCATTTCACACCAGTCAGAATGGCTGTGATCAAAAAGTCTACAAATAATAAATGCTGGAGAGGGTGTGGAGAAAAGGGAACCCTCTTACACTCTTGGTGGGAATGCAAACTAGTACAGCCACTATGGAGAACAGTGTGGAGATTCCTTAAAAAACTGGAAATAGAACTGCCTTATGATCCAGCAATCCCACTGCTGGGCATACACACTGAGGAAACCAGAAGGGAAACAGACACGTGTACCCCAATGTTCATCGCAGCACTGTTTACAATAGCCAGGACATGGAAGCAACCTAGATGTCCATCAGCAGATGAATGGATAAGAAAGCAGTGGTACATATGCACAATGGAGTATTACTCAGCCATTAAAAAGAATACATTTGAATCAGTTCTAATGAGGTGGATGAAACTGGAGCCTATTATACAGAGTGAAGTAAGCCAGAAGGAAAAACATAAATACAGTATACTAACGCATATATATGGAATTTAGAAAGATGGTAACAATAACCCGGTGTATGAGACAGCAAAAGAGACACTGATGTATAGAACAGTCTTATGGACTCTGTGGGAGAGGGAGAGGGTGGGAAGATTTGGGAGAATGACATTGAAACATGTAAAATATCATGTAAGAAATGAGTTGCCAGTCCAGGTTCGATGCACGATACTGGATGCTTGGGGCTAGTGCACTGGGACGACCCAGAGGGATGGTATGGGGAGGGAGGAGGGAGGAGGGTTCAGGATGCGGAACACATGTATACCTGTGGCGGATTCATTTCGATATTTGGCAAAACTAATACAATTATGTAAAGTTTAAAAAATAAAATTAAATTTAAAAAAATAAAGAGGATAAAAAAATAAATAAATAAAGTATTTTCTGGAAAAAAAAATACAATCATACTTGTGTTGCCTCTTACACATGCAATACTTCTAGGACACATACCTCAGAGGAAAGTTGCAGGGTTGGGGAGAATTCACATGTTAACATTGTTAGACAAATATTCTCTAGGTTGGTTATTCAGATTTCTACCCCTCTAAGAACTACACTGGGATCATCAGAGGAGAAAAAGCTTCAGGACACTCAGGTAAGGACAGAAAGGTAGACATACATTAGCAAGCATTGAAAAGGCCCGCTGAAAGGTGTGCTGATAACATATATTCAAAGACATCATTCTACTGTCCAGGAAAATACTCAGCATCTGCAAGAGAGGTTACATTGGAGATCTATAAAGTGGGACCTGTGTTTTTCCAGAGTAGAAAAACATTCACAGTCTCTTTGTAAATCAGATATTCAATTTTTAGGATGTGTGATATGAATCACTGTGGTTTTATGGAGTGGTAGCTTTCATCACACATTTATATGTGTGTGTGTGTGTGTGTGTGTGTGTGTGTGTGTGTCTGTGTGTGTATTTACACTATGCGCACTCAGTTGCTTCAGTCTTGTCAGACTCTTTGCATCTCTATAAACTGCAGCCCACCAGGATCCTCTGTCCATGGGGATTCTCCAGGCAAGAACACTGGAGTGAGTCACCCTGCCCTCTTCTCCAGGGGATCTTCCTGACCAAGGGATTGAACTCACATCTCTTATATCTCCTGCATTGGCAGGTGGGTTCCTTACCACTAATGACAGCTGGGAAGCCTGATATTTACACAATAGACACACTTTGCCAGTGATGAAAAGGGATCCTTGACAGAGACAGGAAAGAGGGGTGTTCCTGGTGAGCATAGGTTAATGCTACAGCATTTTTTTAGATGGGATATGAAGTATACAGTTGAAGTTGTTTAACACTTCACAAGTATATTATAAAATGTGTATCTCAAAAGAAATGTTGGAATGGCATTTTCTACCCTGCAGGAGAAAATCTAGAGAATAGGTATATTCTATTAACATATTGCAGTACAAAATCGACACAGAATGTTATTTTGTAGGAGGATGAGAGACCCTAAAGTCTTGATGTTGTTCTGATGTATGGGACTCAGATCTTTTCTGCATTATAGACATCACAGAGCAAACAGAGCCCACAGTGAGAAACTGCCAAAGTATGAAACGGAGTATAACTAAACATGTGTTCTATCATCTCCCTTTTGCCTACCTGTGAACGTGGGTGGTTCCTGGATTAGTCCAGGAAAATGGGATTTAGGAGATCCAAGAATCCCTTCTACAAGTGGTTGCAGAGTAAATACAGTGGGGAAGGAGCTTGGTAATGCTGGCCTTTTGCAGATCAAGCATTTAGTAGCCAGGGAATGGAACAGAGATGCCAGCAGTGGTGGTTTAGTTGCTAAATCATGTCCGCCTCTTATGACCCCATGGACTGTAGCCTGCCAAGCTCTTCTGTCCATAGGATTCTCCAGACAAGAATACTGGAGTGGGCTGCCATTTCCCTCTCTAGGGGATCTTCCCAACCCAGGAATCAAACCCGGGTCTCCTGCATTGCAGGCAGATTCTTTACCAACTGAGCTATGAAGGAAGCCTGGAGATACCACTGCTAGTGGTTAATGGTGTGTGTATGAAATGGATTTAGCTGGATCACTTCAAATATTGCCTTTCTTGGTATTAATATTGCATGCTTTAACAGATACAACCTTCCTGATTAGAAAATAATCCCTATAAATCTAATATACTGAACTTACACTTTGAATTTAAAGTTATCTTAGATGTTTCAATACTAAGAAAAAATTTAGTAAGGTTTCACTTCAAAAATCAAAGTCTAAATTGGTCATTTACATCATTGTTGGGATCTTTACGGAGAAGGCAATGGCACCCCACTCCAGTACTCTTGCTTGGAAAATCCCATGGATGGAGGAGCCTGTTAGGCTGCAACCCATGGGGTCGCTAAGAGTCGGACACGACTGAGTGACTTCACTTTCACTTTTCACTTTCCTGCATTGGAGAAGGAAATGGCAACCCACTCCAGTGTTCTTGCCTGGAGAATTCCAGGGACGGAGGAGCCTGGTGGGCTGCCATCTATGGGGTCGCACAGAGTCGGACACGACTGAAGTGACTTAGCATAGCATAGCACGGGATCTTTAGAGCTCTAACAACACCACCTTCTGAATGAATGTATTGTCATTATTTCATGTTCTTAAGATGGTATCACTCTTAAGGATATCTAATATTTTATCAAAGTGAATTCTCTACATTTTGTTTATTTCTGTCTGCCTCCATATAACACATATGGGTGTGGAGAGGGAGGCTGTGTATGCATTTTAACTGTTATTTCTTATGATTTAGAAAATACCATTTAATCGAGTTAATAGTTATAGTTTCTATTTTCTTCATTGATGCATTAAAATAGACCAGATGAATAACTGACTTTGATTTAGAATGCTCTGTGATTCACGGTTTTTAGGATTTAATGTGTTTCAATAGACCACAGATATTTTTCTTCTTTTGATGCTCATTTTCACAACTTTGGCCTGAGAGAGTCCCATTAACATTTGCTTTTGTGACCTTTTGACATGATGTCATTAATATTTAAAAGCCTCTGTGCTTTTAAGCACAACATGATTTCCCGGCCTCATTTATACCTTCCTGCTCCTAACAACCTTATCTTCAAGGAAGCCTGGTTCACTTGAGCAGAAAAATACAATTAACAATGAGAATCTGGACACTAGGGTGAACCATTTCAGTGAACAAAGTCAGAAAAGACATATTCTCTTTTTTACAAAGACATGCATTTGTATTGATGGTTCCAATAGCAAATAGTCTCCATTAAAATTTTCCTACATTGTATTTCCTCCATTAAAATTAATCCTACATTGTATTTCTATCTGCTTAAGTATAAAACTGAAAAATTATTATATCTATTCAATTAAAGGTCATTACCTATGTTTTATCTGCATATTCAAGAAAACCAATTATATGACATTATGGCAAACAGAAAATAACTGAAGCTCAAAATTTTTCTACACTGTTTTCTTTATTCTTGAGCTATGCAGCTCACAAATGATATTCGATCAAATTTCTTTGTTATGGAGCTGCTTTTAATCTCTCATTCTATGTGGTTATGTAAGCATTATTTGATGGACATAATGGTCCCATTTTTTTTTTTTTCAGTTCACTTTCAATTTTTAAAGTTTTGGCATTCATCTAAGCTCCTAGAATATGAAGGCTTCCAACTACTAGACTGTTCTTAGTAGGAGAAATATTTCCTGGAGAGAAGAGAGTCTTTTCTTCTTTGTCATGATTAAAACTGATCAACTTAGTCTCCAAAATGTTTTTGATGATTTTATTTCATTACCTGGTCCATGCATGACAAATTCCTAGATAGGTATAGCTGCAAGTTTAATATGCATGATATCTACTTGCTTTTTATTTTTATCTGCCTTTTTTCCCAAGGTATTAATTTTATAATCAATACTATCTTACCATGGCAAGTATCTTTTCCTGGCAAATAGATGGGGAAACAGTGGAAACAGTGTCAGGTTTTATTCTGGGGGGCTCCAAAATCACTGCAGATGGTGACTGCAGCCATGAAATTAAAAGATGCTTACTCCTTGGAAGGAAAGTTATGACCAACCTAGAAATAGCATATTAAAAAGCAGAGACATTACTTAGTCAACAAAGGTCTGTCTAGTCAAGGCTATGGTTTTTCCAGTGGTCATGTATGAATGTGAGAGTTGGACTATAAAGAAAGCTGAGTGCCGAAGAATTGATGCTTTTGAACTATGGTGTTGGAGAAGACTCTTGAGAGTCCCTTGGACTGCAAGGAGATCCAACCAGTCCATCCTAAAGGAGATCAGTCCTGGGTGCTCCTTGGAAGGACTGATGCTGAAGCTGAAACTCCAATACTTTGGCCACCTGATGCGAAGAGCTGACTCATTGGAAAAGACCCTGATGCTGGGAAAGATTGAGGCCCGGAAGAAAAGGGGAGGACAGAGGATGAGATGGCTGGATGGCATCACCACGGGATGGATGTGGGTTTGGGTGAACTCTGGGAGTTGGTGATGGACAGGGAGGCCTAGCCTGCTGCAGTTCATGGGATCACAAAGAGTCAGATATGACTGAGTGACTGAACTGAACTACCTTACCAACATAATATAGCATGTTAAATAGTGCTAAATCAAAATTTACCACATATAAATCCAAATATTCTTTCAATAATAGTTGTAGAATTAAATTTCCTGAAGAGTAATAAAAATACATGAACAGTCTTAGATTTCCATTAATTACCAGTAAGTACAGGCATTTGATATTTACATGAAATCTTTTGACTCATCAACAGAATTCAGACTTTATTTCACATTACCAATGTCTCTTTTTTTCTAGATCTTTATATTGTAGTCTGGTTGATGTACAATATTGTGCTAGTTTCAGGTGTGCAGGAAAGTGATTCAGGTATACATATTTTTTTCTGGATTCATTTTCATTATAGGTTATTACAAAATAATAAATATTTTTCCCTGGGCTATAGAATAGGTCCTTGTTGTTTATGTACAATTTGATTTATGTGTTAATTCTATATCCCTAATTTATCCCTTCCCCCTTTCCTATTTGGTACTCATAAGTTTGTTTTCTATATCCCCTCCCTTTTTTTGTCTAAGTTGTTTTGAGTTGGGATTTGTCACCTGTAGCCAAAGGAGTTCTGATTGAAATGTTTCTTAATTACTAACACAGAATAAAACTTCAATTTTTAAGAGGCTTTTGGATATGTTTCTTAATTACTAACATAGAATAAAACTTCAATTTTTAAGAGGCTTTTGGATAAGCACAGACATTTATTATCTTATTTTATATGAATTCAAACTATCAAATGAAACTTAGGAAACAACAAAAAATATATCAAATAAACTATAACAACATTTTTAAAGCAGCCATAAAAATGTGTTAGAAATTTATATTTTTAACATTCTCCAAAAACTTCAGGTAGAAAAATTTTAATAAATTCATATAACTTAAAGATCATTTGTATGACTCCTGCTATAACTGATGTATAAAATATTCCAGTTTTTACAGTCATAGCACTCCACTTTTTTAAGGGAACAA
Organism: Bos indicus; assembly: GCF_029378745.1. NCBI lineage: Eukaryota > Metazoa > Chordata > Mammalia > Artiodactyla > Bovidae > Bos > Bos indicus. Next base: position 98,449,636 of record NC_091766.1, on the reverse strand, counting down.
ATTATTTCACCTATAAAACCAGTATTGGCAGGGATTTTTGAAAACCTGTGTTAAAACAATGAGATCAAGTACTACCTCTTCTGGGCTGCTGAAATAAACTTGGCTTAAAAAATAAAAATAAACATAATCCAGATATTAACCTACAAGTTAAAATGGAGCTCACTTGTGTTATATATGTTAAATGTAAGCATTTATTCAATGTCTCCTGATAGACAAAGATTGTTATCTCTTCAATAAAGAGGCTTGGTCTTCACTGAACTAGAACTAGACTCTAGAACTTGTTCTGGACTTGAATATAGTACCTGCAGACTCTAAGCTGTGACTTGAAAACTAAGCCCTTAATGACAATAACTTGGGGATAAACTGCTAGTCTAGGCATTTTGATAAACACTTGCATTCATCTTCAGGGAAATCAGGAAGCTTGTGGGACCCTGATACAAGAATCAAATATGTCCAGGGTCAGCAAAAAGAGCTGCTGATGTTTAATTTTGCATTTATTGAACAATTACTATATACATTTTAAAAAATAGTTATATTTCCCACAATGTAAAGATAGATGAAATAAGTTCCATACCTTCTCTAAGGCAGGGGACCTCAACCTCCATGATCTAATGCCTGATGCTCTGAGGTGAAGCTGATATAATAATAATAATAGAAATAAAGTACACAATAAACGCAATGCACTTGAGTTATTCCAAACCAACTGTCCCCTACCACCCAGTCTGTAGAAAAATTGTCTTCCATGAAACCCATCCCTGGTGCCAAGAAGGTTAGGGATCACTGCCCTAAGGTGTGATAATTTGGTCTTTTTGCTCTTGGGAGCTATATGTGGGTATTTGAGAAAATTCTCCAAGACATCCTTGAAGTCCTTAAATAGGTCTGGCACCTCTCTTATGAAAGGTCATGATTTTTTTTTTATTATTTTTACTTTATTGCTAAATCTCATCATCCCACAAATTTCTTGAATACACGTAAACTTGATGAAGTGTTCCAAGCTTTTCCACTAGCTATTTCAGTACAACCTAACAACAGCATCCAAAAAAGAAAAAAAAAAAAAGGTAGTTTTGGTGGTCATATTTTGATATCTTCTAGAAGGAAACTCAACCAAAGATTTAAGTGCAAATAGTTTCTTTGTAGGAGAAGGCAATGGCACCCCACTCCAGTACTCTTGCCTGGAAAATCCCATGGACAGAGGAGCCTGGAAGTCTGCAGTCCATGGGGTCACTGAGGGTCAGACATGACTGAGTGACTTCACTTTCACTTTTCACTTTCATGCATTGGAGAAGGAAATGGCAACCCACTCCAGTGTTCTTGCCTGAAGAATCCCAGGGACAGGGGAGCCTGGTGGGCTGCCATCTATGGGGTCGCACAGAGTCGGACACGACGGAAGTGACTTAGCATCAGTTTCTTTGCAAGGTAATTCCAGAAATAAGCAGCCAGAGAGAATGTGGAAATGAGACAAGAAGAAAATCAGCCAAATATATGACTACAGTGGGTCATTAGAATTCTGTACTACATGAGAACCCTAGGAGACAGTGAAGAAACATTTCTCAGAAATGTCAAAAAGGGGAGCAAGGAAACTACAATATTTATCTCTCAATGTCCTATTAGCAATTGGCTGGTGACAGCATGACTGCCATCGTTTTAAAAAGGCACAGTAGACTGAGACAAAGATCCCACATGGGAGATCTAACAAGGCTGACAGATATAAAAAGTTCAGAAATAAGCAAACACAGGCACTATATATAGCAGAGGGATCAATCAGTTCAGCTCAGCTCAGTCATGTCTGACTCTTTGCGACCCCCATGAATTGCAGCACGCCAGTCCTCCCTGTCCATCACCAACTGACAGAGCTTACTCAAACTCATGTCCATTGAGTCGGTGATGCCATCCAACCATCTCATCCTCTGTCCCCATTTCCTCCCGCCTTCAGTCTTTTCCAGCATCAGGGTCTTTTCCAGTGAGTCAGTTCCTCGCATCAGGTAGCCAAAGTATTAGAGTTTCAGCTTCAGCATCAGTCCTTCCAATGAATATTCAGCACTGATCTCCTTTAGGATGGACTGGTTGGATCTCCTTGCAGTTCAAGGGACTCTCAAGAGTCTTCTCCAACACCACAGTTCAAAAGCATCAATTCTTCGGCGCTCAGCTTTCTTTATAGTCCAACTCTCACATACATACATGACTACTGGAAAAAAAATACCTTTGAATAGATGTATCTTTGTTAGTAAAGTAACGTCTCTGCTTTTTAATATGCTGTCTAGGTTGTTCATAGCTTTCCTTCCAAGAAACAAGTGTTGTTGTTTTTTTTTAATTTCATGGCTGCAGTCACCATCTAAAGTGATTTTGGAGCCCCCAAAATACAGCCTGTCACTGTTTCCATTGTTTTCCCATCTCTTTACCATGAAGTGATGGGACCAGATGCCAAGATCTTAGCTTTCTGAATGTTGAGTTTTAAGCTAACTTTTTCACTCTCCTCTTTCACTTTCATCAAGAGGCTCTTTAGTTCTTCGATTTCTGCAACAAGGGTGGTGTCATCTGCTTATCTGAGGTTATTGATATTTTTCTCCCGGAAATCTTGATTCCAGCTTGAGCTTCATCCAGCACTGTGTTTTGCATGATGTACTCCATACAAGTTAAATAAGCAGGGTGACAATATACAGCCTTGATGTACTCCTTTCCTGATTTGGAACCAGTCTGTTGTTCCACGTCCAGTTCTAACTGTTGCTTCTTGACCTGAATACAGATTTCTCAGGAGGCAGGTCAGGTGGTCTGGTATTCCCATCTCTTAAAGAATTTTCCACAGTTTCTTGTGATCCACATACTCAAAGGCTTTGGCATAGTTAATAAAGCAGAAGTAGATATTTTTCTGGAACTCTCTTGCTTTTTTGATGATCCAACAGATGTCAATTTGATATCTGGTTCCTCAGCCTGTTCTAAATCCAGCTTGAACATCTGGAAGTTCATGGTTCATGTATTGTTGAAGCCTGGCTTATAGAATTTTGAGCATTACTTTGCTAGTGTGTGAGATCAGTGCAATTGTGCAGTAGTTTGAACTTTGTCTTTCTTTGGGACTTGAATGAAAACTGACCTTTTCCAGTCCTGTGGCCAGTGCCAAGTTTTCAAAATTTGGTGGCATATTGAATGTAGCACTTTCACAGCATCATCTTTTAGGATTTGAAATAGCTCAACTGGAATCCCATCACCTACACTAACTTCACATTCCAGATGTCTGGCTCTAGGTGAGTGATCACACCATCGTGGTTATCTGGGTTGTAAAGATCTTTTTTGTACAATTCCTTTGTGTATTCTTGCCACCTCTGCTTAATATCTCCTGCTTCTGTTAGGTCCATACCATTTCTGTCCTTTATTGTGTTCAGCTTTCCATGAAATATTCCCTTGATATCTTTAATTTTCATGAAGAGATCTCTAGTCTTTCCCATTCTATTGTTTTCCTCTATTTCTTTGCATTGGTAGCTGAGGAAGGCTTTCTTATCTCTCTTTGCTATTCTTTGGAACTCTGCATTCAAATGGTATATCACTCCTTTTCTCCTTTCCTTTCACTTCTGTTCTTTTCATAGCTGTTTTTAAGGCCTCCTCAGACAACCATTTTGCCTTTTTGCATTTTTTTTTTTCCCCTTGGGAAGTCTTGATCACTGCCTCCTATACAATGTCACAAACCACCTGCCATAGTTCTTCAGGCACTCTATCAGATCTAATCCCTTAAATCTATTTGTCACTTCCACTGTATAATTGTAAGGGATTTGATTTAGATCATACCTGAATGGTCTAGTGGTTTTCCCACTTTCTTTAATTTACATTTGAATTTAGCAATATGGAGTTCCTGATCTGAGGCATAGTCAGCTCCCGGTCTTGTTTTTGCTGACTATATAGAGCTTCTCCATCTTTGCTCTAAAGAATATAATCAGTCTGATTTCAGTGTTGACCATCTGGTGATGTCTATGTGTAGTGTCTTCTCTTGTGTTGTTGGAAGAGGGTGTTTGCTATGACCAGTGCATTCTCTTGGAAAAGCTCTGTTAGCTTTTGACCTGCTTAATTCTGTACTCCAAGGCCAAATTTGCCTGTTACTCAAGGTATCTCTAGACTTCCTAATTTTGCATTCCAGTGCCCTATAATTAAAATGACATCTTTTTGGGGTGCTAGTTTTAGAAGGTCTTGTAGGTCTTCATAGAACTGTTCAACTCCGGCTTCTTCAGCATTACTCATTGGGACACAAACTTGGATTACTGTTATATTGAATGGTTTGCTTTGGAAATGAACAGAGATCATTCTGTCATTTTTGAGATTGCATCCAAGTACTGCATTTTGGACTCTTTAATTGACTATGATGGCTACTCCATTTCTTCTAAGGGATTCCTGCCTGCAGTAGTATATATAATGGTCATCTGAATTAAATACACCCTTTCTAGTCCATTTTAGTTCAATGATTCCTAAAATGTCAATGTTCACTTCTTGCCATATCCTGTTTGACCACTTCTGATTTGCCTTGATTCATGGACTTAACATTCCAGGTTCCTATGCAATATTGCTCTTTACAGCATCAGACTTTACTTCCATCACCAGTCACATTCACAATTGGGTGTTGTTTTTGCTTTGGCTCCATCTCTTCATTCTTTCTGGAGTTATTTCTCCACTGATATCCAGTAGCATATTGGGCACCTACTGACCTGAGAAGTTCATCTTTCAGTGTCCTATCTATTTGCCTGTTCATACTGTTCATGGGGTTCTCAAGGCAAGAATACTGCAGTGGTTTGCCATTTCCTTTCAGAACTCTCTGACCCGTCCGACTTGGGTGGCCCTACACGTCATGGCTCATAGTTTCATTGAGCTAGACAAGGCTGTGGTCCATGTGATCAGTTTGGTTACTTTTCTGTGATTGTGGCTTTCATTCTGCTGCTCTCTGATGGAGAAGGATAAGAGGCTTATGGAAGCTTCCTGATGGGAGAGACTGACTGAGGGGGAAAGAAGGTCTTGTTCTGATGGGCAGGGACATTTTTAGTAAATCTTTAATCCAATTTTCTGTTGATGAGAGATCAATAACTTCATCTAAAATCTGGACAAGGTATAAGCTTATAAGGTCTACCTAAATATGGCTATTCTTAGAGCTACACAACTGTAGATAATTAGTCTAACAATGTCACATTAGACCATCTGGAAGTTTACTATACCCTCCATCCCAGCTTTATGTACACAAGAATGCAACAATTCTGCACACAGTCTGGTCTGGATACACACTAGGGACTACCTCAATTTATTTTTACTTTATTGATCTTGGAGTTTTGTAATCACAACAATAGCCTGATTACAGAACACATAAACAAGAGAATTACTTCACCTGAAATAGTCCTGTTGCCCACAGCCCTCCCAGGATAACACATCCTGGTCTAGGTATTCTCTTGAATTGAGACCTCTGGAACTAGAACTAGAGTCAGTTAACCACCTGTCTCTCAGCTGGTGTCATTAGACTCTTAGATACACTGTGGCCCTCTCTTAATTTTCTGCCAATTTTCATCCTTACTGAAAGAAACAAAGATAACTGGGAAATAGCTTTGGATTAAAGTTGCCAAAAATGCTAAAAATTTTAACTTACTATAGTGTCCAGTTCATAAAACCTTTCTCCTTATATGTTCCATTGACTCTTATAGCACACACATTCATCAAATTTATGGCATAATCTCAGACTCAGCATCTCTCAAAGGACCCAATAACTTTCTGTCACCAAGCTTATTCTCCCTCTCTTAGCATTAATTTTATTGCTGGACTTTTCTATTTGTCTAACTCAAAACCTAACATTTCTTTCTCCCTCATATGCCACATCCAATCAATCTTCAAGTGTTCTAAGTTTGCCTTATCAATCTTGAGAATCTATCCCTCAATGGCTATATCCTCAGCTTCTGATTTATTTCTAGCCTTCATGGTTCCTCAGCTAAGCTACTTAGGGAGCTTCCTAATTGGATTTATTGCTATAGTCCCATGCCACCTAAATCCATTCTTCACAATGCAGCTATCAGAATGATTTTGTAAATCCAGACCTTATCATTTTATTTGCCCACTCAAGCTCTTTTCATAACTATCAAACACAAGCATTTTGTTTAAATAGGATAGATGCTAATGCCAATATCTTTTTATTCCTTTTGATCTTTCACAGCAGCATTTCTAGTCATAAGGTCTTAAACTTTATCTACAAGAAATACCAAAGTCTTCCCAAACTTTCCCTGAACTTCAGCCCCATTTGCACATAACATTCTCACTTCCAAGGAAAATCTGTTCTTTGCCTTTCCAACAAATACCACCTTCCACCTCAGTCATACTGACAGAAACTCTAGTTATACAAGTTGAGTGAAGATTTTTAAATTTTACTGAAGAATAGTTGATTTACAATGTGTTAATTTCTGCTGTACAGCAAAGTGACTCAGCTTATATATGTAATATACATATAATTTCATATTCTTTTCCATATGGTTTATCACAAGATATTAAGGAAGGACCTATCGTCGACCCACCCTATATATAAGAGTTTGCATCTGCTAATTACAACCTCCCAGTCCTGCTCTCACTTACCTCATCTTGAGAGCCACAAGTCTGTTTTCTATGCCCATGAGTTGGTTCCTGTCAAGTAGGTAAGTTCATTCATATCACATTTTAGATTTCACATATAAGTGATATAATACAGTATTTGTCTTTCTGAGTTTCTTCACTTAGCATGAAAATCTCTAGTCCCATCCATGCTGCTACAAATGGCATTGTTTCATCCTTTTATATGGATGTATTCCACTGTGTAGTATATCACATCTCTTACTTCATTCATCTGCCAATGGAATTTTATGTTCTTTGCCTGTCTTGGTTATTGTGGACGGGGCTGCTATAAAAATAGAGGTGCATATACCTTTTCAAATTAGAGTTTTGCTTCGGTGAGTGAAAATATTTTTACATCAAAGAGGTTTAGCTGCTCCAGAGGATGATGTCTGTCTACTCCAGTCATGGTTCTCTCATTACCTTTGACCAATGATCTAAGTCATCTCCTTCTCGTTATCATAAGGTTCAACATATACATAAGGTACAGTTCTGGCTGAGACAGGATAAGTGTTCCATAGAAAGGTGACTTTATCAAAATAAAAAGAAATCATCTCAAAAGGAGAAAGCTCTTTATACTCTATTCTTATACTTTTTTTTTTTTTTCAGAGTCGTCTTGTCATCACAAGGCGACAAGCAAACACACTCAGAAGGGTAGAGAAGGAAGAAGAAATTGGGATCAAATTCCCAGTAGACTTTCACTTTATTTCGTAAGATAACAATGTTATTTTAGCATTATGAAGCTCTCATATATCACGGGCTGCAAAATCTGAAGAGAAGATTATCACCAGGCAAAATTTAATCAAGTAGAAGTCCAGTTTAAAAAGATCACTTTGGTTCATGCCATAAACCTTTTTCTCTTATTATTCCATCAGGAAGCTTGATCTAAAATTTGCTATTAATTGTATTGAATAATAGGAACTAATAGCATGGAAAATACAATTGACCCTTGAACAACACAGGGGTTAGAGATGCTGACTGAACATGCAGTCAAAAAACCCAAAAAGCTAGGAATAATTTATAGTCAACCCCCTATACCTCTGTTTCTGCACCCATGAATTCAACCAATGATAAGATTGTATAGTGCATGCATGCATGCTCAACTGCTTTAGTCAGTGTCTGACCCTTTTCGACCCTACAGACTGTAGCCCTCCAGGCTCCTCTGCCCATGGGATTCTCTAGGCATGAATACTGGAGTGGGTTGCTGTGCCCTCCTCAGGATTGTGTAGTACTGTACCTATTTATTGAAAAATGTAAATGGACCCATGCAGTTCAAACCCACATTGTTCATGAGTCTACCATGCATTATGTTTAACAATGAACATTGTCTCAAAAGAAAATATTTATTAAAGATCTCAATTACTGTAAGGAAATATTATTCATATATTAAATGAACAATTCAAAGTCATTTTAATATGACAAATATATTCTAATTATAATTTAAAATCCATTATATTGTCATATTTTGCCTCATATTGAATAAAATAGTTTTTTTATTGACTATACTTTTATTTATTTATTTTTAATATAAATTTATTTATTTTAATTGGAGGCTAATTACTCTCAATATTGTATTGGTTTTGCTATACATCAACATGAATCCACCACGAGTGTACACGGGTTCCCCATCCTGAACCGTCCTCCCACCTGCCTCCCTATACCATCCTTCTGCGTCATCCAGGTGCACCAGCCCCGAGCATCCTGTATCCTGCATCAAACCTGGACTGGCGATTCATTTCACATATGATATTATACATGTTTCAATGCCATTCACCCAAATCATCCCACCCTTGCCCTCTCCCGCAGAGTCCAAAAGACTGTTCTATACATCTGTGTCTCTTACTGTCTCGCATACAGGATTATTATTACCATCTTTCTAAATTCCATGTATATGTGTTAGTATACTGTATTGGTGTTTTTCTTTCTGGCTTTCTTCACTCTGTATAATAGGTTCCAGTTTCATCCACCTCATTAGAACTGACTCAAATGTATACTTTTTAATGGCTGAGTAATACTCCATTGTGTATATGTACCACAGCTTTCTTATCCATTCATCTGCTGATGGACATCTAGGTTGCTTCCATGTCCTGGCTATTATAAACAGTGCTGCGATGAACACTGGGGTACACATGTCTCTTTCAATTCTGGTTTCCTTGGTGTGTATGCCCAGCAGTGGAATTGCTGGGTCATAAGGCAGTTCTGTTTCCAGTTGTTTAAGGAATCTTCACACTGTTCTCCATAGTGGCTGTACTAGTTTGCATTCCCACCAACAGTGTAACAGGGTTCCCTTTTCTCCACACCCTCTCCAGCATTTATTGCTTGTAGACTTTTGGATCGCAGCCATTCTGACTGACATGAAACGGTACCTCATTGTGGTTTAGATTTGCATTTCTCTGATAATGAGTGATGTTGAGTATCTTTTCATGTGTTTGTTAGCCATCTGTACACTTTGTTTTAGTTTGCTTTTCCCCCCATTTCACATGTCTTTGCTGTAAAGTTACAACAGGAGAGCCAAAGACTTAATACTGAAATACATAATATGATGAAAATAAGAAATCATTGCAAAGACTAGTCCAGGGTCTATATAAATAATACAGTCATGTCTAGAAAAATAATTCCTACCCTAATCTCTAAAAACTGTTATGTAGCTCAGTCAGTAAAGAATCTGCCTGCAATGCAGGAGACCAGGTTTGATTCCTGGGTTGGGAAGATCCCCTGGAGAAGGAAATGGCAACCCACTCCAGTATTCTTGCCTGGAGAATCCCATGGACAGAGGAGCCTGGAGGGCTATAGTCCATGGGGTCAAAGAGTCGGACACGGTTTATCGACTAAAGCACCACCACCACCAAGAGCAGAGGAATAGGTTTTTATTTGGTAGACACCAATAGAAGAAATAATTCTGAATGTGATCAGGCATTATTTTGCAGTTTTTACTTTAGCTCCAACGCACGAAAGGAAATCCTTCCACTTATCTAAATGTATATCCTTGTTTTAACAGCTTACATTTCAAAAAGACAATCTTTTTTTTTTCATTTCATTAGACTATGAGCCTATGTCTATGTAGCAAAATTAACTTAGAAAATTCCAAACACAAGAGAGAATCACTTACATACTTATCTGTGATCATCCACCTCATCTTGAGCAACTTCACCTTTCCAAGTGCTATAATCTATGCAAGGGAAACAATATTTAGGTGATTATACAGAATATTTAGTGGGGAGAAAGCCAAATTACTTTCAAGTTCTAGAAAATTACTTCATAAACACTTTCCTTTGTGTTCAAATTCCAGAATGAAAGATATGTCTAATTTTTTGTTCAGTCTGTCAGTAATTAAAGTTCCAGGCAACATGCTAGTCATTATGGAAATCAAGACTAAGATAAAAGCATTGTCCTAAAATATTGTAGACCAAGTGGAAGAGAGAAAAGTGAATAAAGAGGTACAAAACTGACTATTACATTTGTAACTGTGGTATGAAAAGATAAAGAAATAGGTGAAAAAAATAAAAATAGAGGAAGGCTACAGAGAAAACGTGGTATTTAAGCTGATCCTTGAAGGATGAGCAACAGAGCACAGAAGAGAGATACGAAGAAAGGGATTTTGAGGCCAAAGATTTTGTCACAAGCAGCTTAGCAAATGTAGGACGCAGTGTAAGTACGAGAGAAACACAAAAGACACAGTTGGCCAGATTATGGAACGCTTTTAATTTCAAGGCAAATAGGCATGTAGGAAATAGGGAATCACTGTAGTATTTAAACAAGTCAGAGATATATCTGGATTTTTGGTAGAGTCCCTTGGTAGGTCTGTGAAAGATGAGTTTTAAAGGGACAAGATTGGAGACAGGGGCATGAGTTATGATACAGCACATGGATCAATCAATCAATCTCGGTAGTACCTTAAGAAGATTGACAAGGTAAAGAGAATGGAGTAGGTCTGAAGAAGCTAGAGAAGTAAATTAGACTGAACTTAGAGACACTTGGGATTTGAGTCTTCAAGGTAAAATAAGAAAACCGTTTGGCTTATTGAGGGTGTTTCAATTTACTGAAGGATAAAAGAAGGAAAACCAAAGTGGATTACTTTTGTGGTTCTTACTTATGTTGGTTATTTTTGTTTGTTTGGAGAATGAGAATGGTTGGAAAACAGTAAGTCTACTGATGGCCAACAAGATGTCAGAAATGTGTGCTATGGGGACGGTTTTCAATACATTTAACAAATAGCTTAACGGGAGGACCAGGTGAGGCCAGCTGGGAGGAGGCGCCAGTGTCTAGAGCCGCCCTGTTGTGTCAAGTCTTCAGATTCTCAAGTGCAGGAGATGTGAAGCAGGACATTGTGGGAAGGAGTGTGGCAGTAGGGTGCAGGCAGTGACTATTAACTAGTATGGAAGTATTTCAAGATTTTAGCTACCAGTATGTTAAGAGGGTCCATACAACCTAGGCATCGTCCCTCAGTGAAGTTAGGAAACAGCACAATTCAAAAATCTGTAGTTCTTTCCACACTTTAAGATATAGAGGCAGCATGTCTCTTTGGTGGAGAATGTTCTTTTGAATGGAAGCACTTTAATGGTATTATATTTTTGCAAGATGAGTCTCAGGCTCAGGACCTAGGCCAGAAGGTACAAGTGGAGGGAAAAAGGGGGAAAATGCTTTCAATAATAAACCAAAAGAATTTCTCGTATGTTGGAGAGAAGATATTTGCCCTAAAGAGATATTTTGATAGAGGAGACTTTTTTAGCCTTTCCTAAGAGTCAATGACGGAGAAGGCAATGGCACCCCAATCCAGTACTTTTGCCTAGAAAATCCCATGGACGGAGGAGCCTGGTAGGCTGCAGTCCATGGGGTCGCTAGAGTCGGACATGACTAAAGCGACGCAGATGCAGCAGCAGCAGCAGCAAGACTCAATGAAGCAAGAACTTTAACAGGATGAGTGGGTCCCAGTGAGATGGTGGCTGACGAGACCCAAGTAGAGGAGCAGCCAGCAGGATGGTGCCAGGGAAAAGTAGGATAAATGTCAAGTGTCGGGGGAAGGGAACTGATGAACAGAGCTATGAAATGCAGAAGCAGTGATTTGGTAGCCAAAGTTAACAAAGCATAAGTCCCAAACAGGATATAATAAGTACCAATTTAAGGTTCTTTTGAGGATATTTATTAGTCAGTATAGTCTAAGCTATGATTTTTCCAGGAGTCATGCATGGATGTGAGAGCTGGACCATAAAGAAGGCAGAGTAACAAGAATTGAAGCTTTCAAACTATGGTGCTAGAGAAGCCTCTTGAGAGAGAGTCTCTTGGACTGCAAGGAGATCAAACCAGTCAACCCTAAAGGAAATTAACTCTGAGTATTCATTGGAATTTTCCACCGTTTATTGTGATGCACACAATCAAAGGCTTTGGCATAGTCAATAAAGCAGAAATAGATGTTTGTCTGGAACTCTCTTGCTTTTTCCATGATCCAGCGGATGTTGGCAATTTGATCTCTGGTTCCTCTGCCTTTTCTAAAACCAGCCTGAACATCAGGAAGTTCACGGTTCACATATTGCTGAAGCCTGGCTTGGAGAATTTTGAGCATTACTTTACTAGCATGTGAGATGAGTGCAATTGTGTGGTAGTTTGAGCATTCTTTGGCATTGCCTTTCTTTGGGATTGGAATGAAAACTGACTTTTTCCAGTACTGTGGCCACTGCTGAGTTTTCCAAATTTGCTGGCATATTGAGTGCAGCACTTTCACAGCATCATCTTTCAGGATTTGAAATAGCTCCACTGGAATTCCATCACCTCCACTAGCTTTGTTCATAGTGATGCTTTCTAAGGCCCACTTGACTTTACATTCCAGGATGTCTGGCTCTAGGTCAGTGATCACACCATCGTGATTATCTGGGTCATGAAGATCTTTTTTGTACAGTTCTTCTGTGTATTCTTGCCTCCTCTTCTTAATATCTTCTGCTTCTGTTAGGTCCATACCATTTCTGTCCTTTATCGAGCTCATCTTTGCATGAAATATTCCTTTGGTATCTCTGATTTTCTTGAAGAGATCCCTAGTCTTTCCCATTCTGTTGTTTTCCTCTATTTCTTTGCATTGATCACTGAAGAAGGTTTTCTTATCTCTTCTTGCTATTCTTTGGAACTCTGCATTCAGATGCTTATATCTTTCCTTTTCTCCTTTGTTTTTCACTTCTCTTCTTTTCACAGCTATTTGTAAGGCCTCCCCAAACAGCCATTTTGCCTTTTTGCATTTCTTTTCTATGGGAATGGTCTTGATCCCTGTCTCCTGTACAATGTCACGAACCTCATTCCATAGTTCATCAGGCACTCTATCTGTCAGATCTAGGCCCTTAAATCTATTTCTCACTTCCACTGTATAATCATAAAGGGTATGATTTAGGTCATACCTGAATGGTCTAGTGGTTTTCCCTACTTTCTTCAATTTAAGTCTGAATTTGGCAATAAGGAGTTCATGATCTGAGCCACAGTCAGCTCCTGGTCTTGTTTTTGCTGACTGTATAGAGCTTCTCCATCTTTGGCTGCAAAGAATATAATCAATCTGATTTCGGTGTTGACCATCTGGTGATGTCCATGTATAGAGTCTTCTCTTATGTTGTTGGAAGAGGGTGTTTGTTATGACCAGTGCATTTTCTTGGCAAAACTCTATTAATCCTTGCCCTGCTTCATTCCATATTCCAAGGCCAAATTTGCCTGTTACTCCAGGTGTTTCTTGACTTCATGGGAAATAGATGGGGCAACAGTGGAAACAGTGTCAGACTTTATTTTTCTGGGCTCCAAAATCACTAAGATGGTGACTGTAGCCATGAAATTAAAAGACGCTTACTCCTTGGAAGGAAAGTTATGACCAACCTAGATAGCATATTCAAAAGCAGAGACATTACTTTGCCAACAAAGGTTCATCTAGTCAAGGTTACGGTTTTTCCTGTGGTCATGTATGGATGTGAGAGTTGGACTGTGAAGAAGGCTGAGCACCGAAGAATTGATGCTTTTGAACTGTGGTGTTGGAGAAGACTCTTGAGAGTCCCTTGGACTGCAAGGAGATCCAACCAGTCCATTCTGAAGGAGATCAGCCCAGGGATTTCTTTGGAAGGAATGATGCTAAAGCTGAAACTCCAGTACTTTGGCCACCTCATGCAAAGAGTTGACTCATTGGAAAAGACTCTGATGCTGGGAGGGATTGGGGGCAGGAGGAGAAGGGGACGACAGAGGATGAGATGGCTGGATGGCATCACTGACTCGATGGACGTGAGTCTCAGTGAACTCCAGGAGTTGGTGATGGACAGGGAGGCCTGGGGTGCTGCGATTCATGGGGTCGCAAAGAGTCAGACACGACTGAGCGACTGATCTGATCTGATTCATTGGAAGGACTGATGCTGAAGCTCCAATACTTTGGCCACCTGATGCAAAGAGCCGACTCACTGGAAAAGACCCTGATGCTGGGAGGGATTGAAGGCAAAAGGAGAAGGGCGCAGCAGAGGATGATATGGTTAGACAACATCACCAACTCAATGGACATGAATCTGAGCAACTCTGGGAGATAAGTAAGGACAAGGAAGACTGGTGTGCTGCACTCCATGGGGATGCAGAGTCAGACAGTGATATAGCAACTGAACGGCAACAACAGAATAGCTTGAAGGTATGAGCTTCCTAAAGTCAAACAGGATAAACATGCAGCCTATAGGTAAATGGGTATTAAATAGGAGATAAAGGAGAAGATCGGGCTTCCCTTGTAGCTCAGTCCGTAAAGAATCTGCCTGCAATGCAGGAGACCGGGGTTCGATTCCTGGGTGGGAAAAGTGGATATTAAATAGGAGGTAAAGGAAAACATGATATTTTAGGTAAAATACAGATACAATATTTAAGTTCTTCCCTAAGTACTTTGTGCAAAAGATAATTCCACTATTCCAGATGGTTTGATGATAACAAGTTTGTAGAATTAGGAGAACCAACAACAAAATTCTGCAGGACAGTAACATCTGTAGAACAAATGGAGAAAGAGGTGACTTTCAGGAAAACTAAGAAGGCACTCTTAAATGTAGAAGAACTAGAAGAATGGATTTTTGAAGACACTAAGATTTTTAAAGTGTATATAATCAGAATAAGTTAATTAAGATAGAACTGAAAAGAATCAGTTTGGTATTTGGTAGTAAAAAAGCAATTAGGAAGCAACAATGGAGACCTCTCAGTAAAGTAGGGGTAACATAGCCTATTTATAATGAGTTGAGAAAAGAAAAGGTGGAAGGGAAAAAGAAATAGCAAGTACAGGCCAAACTCTTGCTAAAGGATTGTATGGATAAGAAATGATGCAAGGGAAGAGCTAAAGAAATTACTGGGTTGAGGAAGATATTTTTCTTAAGATGAGATCAAGCTAAACATATTTATGTGGTAAAGGAAGCACAAGCAAGGAAGGGAAGTAAAGAAAGAGAGGTGGGGACAAATAGATAGTGATAGAGGTCTCCAAAGAACTAGAGTGATAACGATCCAAATGCAAGGAGGGAGCACTAAGAAGAAGAAAGTTCTCTTCTTCCTGGAATCCTTGTCTCTTTAACTCCTGTTTCAGAGCTGGAAAATTCAGAGCTCTGAAATAAGTGAGAGGATAATTGACAGGTTGCATTAGGATGGTGTTGTTCAGTTGCTAAATCATGTCTGACTCTTTGCAACACCATGGACTGTAGCCCCACGCCCACACCACCACCCCCACACCCCGCCACCTACTGCTGGCTCCTCTGTCCATGGAATTCTCCAGCCAAGAATACTGGAGTGAGTTGCTGTTCCCTTCTCCAGGGGATCCTCCCAAACCAGGGATCAAACCCATGTCTCCTGCATTGCAGGTGGATTCTTTACCACTGAGTAGCCAGGAAAGCCCCTACAACAGCACAGCTCTTAATAATTTGTTGTGTAATAATAACTGAAGTCCCCTTACACAATTTTAAAAAATAGTTTTTATATTTAAGGCAATACTTGGAAGAGTTTGGATATGGAAAAGTTATTCCTTGAGGATGCTGTTTGAATAGTGATCCTGTTTTTTTTTACCTTTTTATTATTATTATTAATTTTTACTTTACAATATTGTATTGGTTTTGCCAGTATGTAAATCATTCCACACAATACCATCAGCAGCAGAATAATTATGGAAGGTCATTTCATTTGAAAACTCTAAGTCTCTCATAAAGAAAACTGGTTTTAAAAGAAGTGTTTCCATCTCTTTGACTTCTATATGGAGGGAGCATTTTGGGGGAGGGAGGTATTTGGTTTTGTTTATGAATTTAGCGATTATGTGGGTCTCAGAAAAAAATAAGGTAAATGATTGAAGTATGTACAAGTGGGTTTATAAATGCTTGATTCATATCACTGACAAGCAGCTTATGAAAGTCATTAAGAAAGTGGATTCTGAAACTGAACTGCCCAGGACTGAATCCCTTTTCTTGAGCAAATTACTTAATCTAAGTCTGAGTGCCTTACTCTGAAACAGAGCAATAAATAACAGCAATAATAATCGTATTACTCACGTCATAAAATAATTAAGAGGTTTGTGTGTATGTATGTTTGTGTGTGTGTGTGTGTGTAAATGCACTTGGAGTGGCTAAAGATGCATTTGAAGTGGCTAAAACATTTCTTTCTCCCAGAATGTAATGAGTTTCCTCACAAATAAGAATCAGCTAGAAGATAAAGTGATCAAACCACATATTTGCTATAATTTATTAAAACTCTAGGATTTTGACATTTTTATAATCTTCATGTTAAAGACAGAAAAAATGCTGCACTATTTATTTGACCCAAGGAAAAGCATTAAGTAAATTCAAGACCACATACTTAACCAGGATCAGCTTAACCTGGAAAATCAACTTACAGTGTGTGTGTCCTGTATGTATGTATGTGTGTGTGTGTGAGTGTGTGTTGTGGCAAATACTACTTAAAGAAATTGAACAGCAGGTGCCTGTTATTAAAGTCAGTCTCTGCCAGTTTGCAGTGCATCCCACTGACCTCCTCAGAGGGAAACAGCCACTGGAAATATGAAAATCCAGTTACAAATTTCCACAGAGCCCTGTGAGACCTATAGATGGGTGGACACAGAGTAGAGATGCATATTCCAAATAGCTGACATTTTGATAATACATTCTTTTGAAAGAGACATCAGAAAAGGAGACCTTTACTAGTTCTGTCTCAGAATGTCAGTGGGGTGCTTCAGGGATTCACTGAAGTCCTCATCCTGTTGAACTTCCACCTTTTGATCAAAAACGTCAGTTCTAAAACAAAACTAAATAAATAAAAGTTGCCTTTCTCTCATAAATTCCTCAAGGAGAAACAGATATGCAGTCATAAATTATAGATTCTCTGCCTTTTAAAAAATGGCACTTTGTACAATGTCTGCAATCTGATTATTTTTTAATCTTTTCTCCACACAGTATTTCAGAATTATCATACTACAATGACATTAGGAATTCATATTCAGAAAACTAATGGAGATCCAAGGTTGATGGAGAAGAGCTGAACACCTTGGGAATGAATTCACCATTTTAATACATGTCACAGCTATAATCTAATGATAGCTGTTAAATGTACGTTGATCTCAAAGTTCCTGATTGCTGATAATGAAAATGGCTCACTGAAATGTAACAAGGTTTCATAAATAATTCCATTGGTTTGAATGAGGACCAGTGAACCACAATTTCCATTGCATTTTAGGCACTGACATCTAAAAAAATATAAATATGCCTTAATACCATGAAAAAAAAAGGTGGAATATTTAGTATCTTTTCATGTTTATGGAACAAACCCCAAACCCATAGGACACACAAGAGTCTGCATAAATAATGTAGTTATATCTACCCAATACATGCCTATATCTGGAAAACAAAGAATAACGTGGCTTTCAAATAAAAATTTTTTCTAACCCTTTCTTCATCACTCTTCTCACTAAAACAGATAAAGTATGCCTTCTCTATCAAAAGACAAACAGCAGAGAAAATATTTGCAAACCGTGTATCAGATAAGGGTCTAGTATCTAGAAAATAAAACAATTCTTAAAACCTAACAGAAAGAAACAAAAAATAGGAAAAGAGTTCAACAGACACTTCTCCAAAAAACACGTATTAATACTGACCAATAAAGCATAAAAAGATGTTCAGCATCACTATTAATTAGGTAAATGAAAATCAAACCACAATGAAATACTACTTCATATTCATTACAGTGGATATAACTTAGAAAATGAAAAATAATATGTTGGTTAAGAAGTGGAGAAATCCAAACTCGAACTGTTGTTGGGAATGTGGAATGATTCAGCCACATGGGAAAAGTTTGGCAGTTCCTTAAAAAGCTTAAATATTGAATATGCAATCCCACAATTCCACTCCTAGGTATATACCCAAAAGAACTGAAAGAGGTACTCAAAACAAATGTACACATCTGAGTATTGATAGAAACAAGGTTCAAAATAGCCAAAAGCTGGAAACAGCCCAAATGTTGATCAACAGATGACGGCACAGACAGAAACCAGTCACAAGAAGTCATATATTATATGATTCTCCAAATATTTTTTTGTGGCACACAAAACATATTTTACTTATATCAGTGATCCAGAATAAGTACACCCAGAGAGTCAGAAAGTAGATTAATGGCTTTCAGGGCCTTTGTGGGGAGAAAGGAATGGGGAATGACTATATGCTGTGATATATTTCCTTTGTGGGTGAAGAACATTTTTGAAACTAAATAGAGGTGATAGTTGCACAACTCCGTGAATATACAAAAGACCGCTGAAGTGTTCACTATGATTAATTTTATATTGTGAGAATTTCACTTCAAAAGTAAAATGTCAGACAGTATTCCTACATGAGTCATCCCCCTGACTGTCTCAAGATTTATATCTTAACTTTCTGTATCTTCAACCTCTCAGTCTCCCACTTTTTGTTTTATTGAGATATAATTTACATACCATAGCATTTAGCCATTGGAAATACATAATACCATGGTCTTTAGTATATTCACAGAATTGTAACAATCATCAAAATCTGATTGTAGAACACTTCCCCAATCCAATAACAGTCAGTCCTAACCCCAGATAGCTAGTAAGCTACTTTTCATGTCTATGAATTTGTCTATTCTGGACATTCTATAAATGGAATCACATAATATGTGGCCTTTTTTGTCTAACTTCTTTACTTTAAAATGGTGTTTTCAAGGTTCATCCACACTTAGAAGCATCGATACCTTCTTCCTTTTATAACTCATATAAATGCTACATTTTGTTTAACCATTCATCTGTTAATGGACATTTGGGTTGTTTCCAGACTTTTGTCTACTATCAGTAGCGGTGCTATGAATACTCATGTGTAAGTTTTTGTGTAGATATGTTTTATTTTTCTTGAAGTTATAACTAGGAGGGGGATTGCTGGACCATAAGGTAATTCTACAGAGAAGGCAATGGCACCCCACTCCAGTATTCTTGCCTGGAAAATCCTATGGATGGAGGAGCCTGGTAGGCTGCAGTCCATGGGGTCCTAAGAGTCAGACACGACTGAGCAACTTCACTTTCACTTTCCACTTTCATGCATTGGAAAAGGAAATGGCAACCCACTCCAGTGTTCTTGCCTGGAGAATACCAGGGATGGGGGAGCCTGGTGGGCTGCCGTCTATGGGGTCGCACAGAGTCGGACATGACTGAAGTGACTTAGCAGCAGCTGCAGCAAGGTAATTTTAACATTCTGGTTTGGTTTAGTCATTCAGTTGTGTCCAACTCTTGAGACCCCTTGGACTGTAGCCCACAAGGCTCCTCTGTCCATGGGATTCTCCAGGCAAGAATACTGAAGCGGATTGCAATTTCCTTCTCCAGGGGATCATCCTGCTCCAGGGGTTGAATCCTGATTTGCCGCAATGCAGGTGGATTCTTTACCAACTGAGCTACCAGGGAAGAGGAACTGCCAAATTTCTTTCTACAATGGCTCTTGACAATACCATTTACATTTCTCAGTTTAATGTAATTTACTTTCTTTGTCTGCCATCTAACATATGCACTTACAATCAGTAGAAGATTGTGTTCTACCCTTTCTTCTTAGGGTGGCTCCTAGAGTTCATGGAATTGGAGGGAAGTGATAGTATGGCACCAAATTTGCCACCCAGTGCTACAAGAATTAAGTCACTAGTCACTGCATTTGTTCACCTTCAATATACACTGAAATGAATTCAGAGCACAATGAAGCACCCTGTCTTCAGGGAAATTTGGCAGAAAAGACTTTTAGATAGTTAGATATTTTCAGGAGAAATTTTTTAAAAATCAAATTCTTGCATTTTTGCATACTTAGAAAAGCACTAAAACTATGAACTAAGATGTTTGTTCCAAATGAATAGCAAATGCAGAGTTCCAAAGAATAGCAAGGAGAGATGAGAAAGTCTTCCTCAGTGATCAATGCGAAGAAATAGAGGAAAATAATAGAATGGGAAAGACTAGAGATCTCTTCAAGAAAATTAGAGATACCAAGGGAACATTTCCTGCAAAGATGGACTCGATAAAGGACAGAAATGGTATGGACCTAACAGAAGCAGAAGATATTAAGAAGAGGAGGCAAGATTGCACAGAAGAACTGTAAAAAAAAAAAAAAGATCTTCATGACCCAGATAACCATGATGGTGTGATCACTGACCTAGAGCCAGACATCCCAGAATGAGAAGTCAAGTGGGCCTTAGGAAATGTCACTATGAACAAAGCTAGTGGAGGTAATGGAATTCTAGCTGAGCTATTTCAAATCCTAAAAGATGATGCTGGGAAAGTGCTGCACTCAATATGCCAGCACATTTGGAAAATTCAGCAATGGCCACAGGACTGGAAAAGGTCAGTTTTCATTCCAATCCCAAAGAAAGGCAACACCAAAGAATGTTCAAATTACCAAACAACTGTACTCATCTTACACGCTAGCAAAGTAATACTCAAAATTCTCCAAGCAAGGCTTCAACAGTATATGAACTGAAAACTTCCAGATGTTCAAGCTGGATTTAGAAAAGATGGAGGAACGAGAGATCAAATTGTCAACATCTGCTGGATCACAGAAAAAGCAAGAGAATTCCAGAAAAACACCTACTATCTACTTCTGCTTCACTGACTACACCAAAACCTTTGACTGTGTGGATCACAACAAACTGGAAAATTCTTCAAGAGATAGGGATGCCAGACCACCTGACCTGCCTCCTGAGAAGTCTGTATGCAGGTCAGGAAGCAACAGTTAGAACTGGACATAGAAAAATGGACTGGTTCCAAATCAGGAAAGGAGAACACAAAGGCTGTATGTTGTCACACTGCTAAGTTAACTTATATGCAGAGTGCATAATGAGAAACGCTGGGCTGGATGAAGCACAAGCTGGAATAAAGATTGCAGGGAGAAATGTCAATAACCTCAGATATGCAGTTGATTCCACCTTTATTGCAGAAAGTGAAGAACATCTAAAGAGCCTCATGATGAAAGTAAAAGAGGAGAGTGAAAAAATTGGCTTAAAACTCAACATTCAAAAATCTAAGACCATTGCATCCAGTCCAATCACTTCAAGGCAAATAGATGGGGAAACAATGGAAACATAGTGACAGAATTTATTTTCTTTGGCTCCAAAGTCACTTCAGATGGTGACTGCAGCCATGAAATTAAAAGACACTTGCTCCCTGGAAGCAAAGCTATGAACAACCTAGACAGCATATTAAAAAGCGAAGACATTAGTTTGCTGACAAAGGTCTATCTAGTCAAAGCTATGGTTTTTACAGTAGTCATGTGTGATGTGAGAGTTGGACTATAAAGAAAGCTTAGTGTTGAAGAATTGATGCTTTTGAACTGTGGTGTTGGAGAAGGCTCTTGAGAGTCCCTTGGACCTCAAGGTGATCAAACCAGTTAATCCTAAAGGAAATTGGTCCTGAATATTCATTAGAAAAACTGATGCTGAAGCTGAAACTCCAACACTTTGGCCACCTGATGCAAAGAACCAACTCACTGGAAAATACCCTGATGCTGGGAAAGATTGAAGGCAGGAGTAAAAGGGGATGACAGAGGATGAGATGGTTGAGTGGCATCACTGACTCAATGGGCATGAGCTTGAGTAAACTCCGGGAGTTGGTGATGGACAGGGAGGCCTGGCATGCTGCAGTCCATGGGGTTGCAAAGAGTCAGACATGACTGAGCGACTGAACTGAACTGAAGATGTCTGTCCCTTGTGACTAGCTACAACCTTCTACTGAGATCTATGTTTGATTGTGCATATTCTCTTCACCTAAACCACATGCATACTAACCACCACCCCCTCTTGCTCCTTCAGAGAAGTTTTCAGAGCCCTCTGAGAGGCTGTCTCCTGGGCTCTAGTCTAAGACACTGAATAAATTTGACTCATGGCTTTTATTCTTGTGTGGGTTTTGTTTTTTTTTTAGTTGACAATAGAAAGGTAAAATAGTGCTTAAAGTATAGAAAGAAATAAAGGTACAATACTTGGTTAACTGAATTCACAATCATAGGAATCTGAACCTTATATATGCAAATATAATTAGAATAATGCTTATGATGTGCATACATGTACCCTTGATCAAATCTTGGAAGTTATGTCTCAGGAAATGACTATTATACCTTTAATTGGTTGGAGGAAACTTTCTTCAAACTGGGACCGTAGCTGTTTAAGTGATGGAAGACAGAGAGTTGGCAAGTTTTACAAGCAGTGGTCCTGGAGGAAAGCAAGAAATTTGACTGAGATAATTAAAAGCAAACAACAAAAAGATCAGAAGAATCACAGATTTGTATAAAGAGATTTAGAGTAGAATCTTGGTCCAAATTTGAAGGACGTTTGGAAAGTCACTATATGATGCAAAGGAAGCAGGTGGCAAGGTTAAAGCAGAGGTCAAATTGATTTAACAGCAGTTCTAAGAAATTGCTGGAGTCAGGCAGGACTGAAGTCTGCAAGTGAAAAGATATAAAACCAGGCCAGGTGGACGAAGCTGGCTCTGATGCTTGGCAGCTTATACACTTGGTTAAGAGTATGATTGATAAAAGTCCACATGATGCTAAAAGGCTGATTGGAAACTGTTTACAGCAGAAAGAAGTGAATACTTCAAGACCAGTCTCTGATCCTCTTTTGTGTCCATCTTTTATATAGATTGATGAGAAGAGAAAAGAAAGTCAATTTAGATGATTTAAGAAACACTCTCCTTCTAGCCAGCCATGCACACTGAGTCTGCTGTTTCCAAACACACTGGTGATAGGAATTACCTGGCAGCAACAAGAAATATCTTTCATTAAACAGAAGGTTTTTCAAAGACCATTCAGTCAAGCAAATGGCTACCTCATTAACCAAACTGGGAAGGAGTCCAAATATTTACAGAATAACTATATTCAACACCTATGGCCCATCCCAAGCTTCTTTCATGGGCTTTCCATCCTTTCAGCTGAATTAAAGCAGCCTACCATTTTCCCAGGTAGCGTTTCAATGCTTTTTTTTTTTTTCTTATTCCAGACAAAGCATGACAGACACTGATAAAGGAAACTACGTATTAATTTTCCATCACCCAAAATAAAGAAAAGAAGACATGTTCAGATGCTCCATGCTTCCACTGAGGCTTGGTGTATAAATTCCAAGCCATTCATTTAAGCGAGTTCACGTCATCATTTGTTCAGCTATGCATGAAAGCTTAACCAGTCAGACTGCAGAAAACATATAATTATCATGTCTATTCTAATTCTAAAACTCCCTTTGAGTCCCTTTTGCAAGTAAAATTATCTCAAAAAGCAATATTCTGTTTATTTAGTCTCAGATCCTCTCACTTTAAAAAAGTATTACCTGTAATTTGATTGGGGAAAAAAAAAAAAAAAAAAAGGTTGTTCAAAATTTTTGCAGCAGTTTAGTGTACTAAAATAAAATCAGGCTTAAGGAGACGGTATTTGCCTAAGATCTCCCTGACCTCTACTTAAAACCTACTTTCTACAGTATTTTCTATATACACCCACCCTTAGGTTCTTAGTGACCTCCAATTTCCTCTTTACTCTCGGGATGCTAATAATCAGAAGCCATGACGTCATGCTTCAGAAGGTTCTTATCCAGCCTCCAATCAAAATACACCTGCCTTTGGCTTTAATTTTTTAGAACTTCTCTCTTGAAAGGCACTTTAGTCCTCAGATTTATTAATTATGATTGGCTGTTTATCTTAGCACCCCTCTAAGAAAATGTATTTAAATCCAAACAGGAACCTTCTGTTCATAAATCTTCATTCAGAGAAATAATCCTGATGGTAGGAACGCCAAGCACTACATAGCAGGCTACTCTGGAGAAATTCTGAACAAAACATAAGCAACTGCCTTTTTCAACTTTGCATCAGACTGATTGCCTCAGTCTAGAAAATAAATGCACATGGATAGAAAATCTTCAAAGAGCAAAGCCTAAAAGCTAAGTCACAGGAGTCGTTCATCATAGCATTAGGTAATTCTTGACCCTTGGGATGATTGATGTGTTTAATTTAAACTGGCCTGGGTACACTCGATGTGTCCCTGACGTGGTAATAGGGTGAGTGGGAGAGATGGAGGAGATTTTAATGGAAAGCAGTTTTCTTTCAAACTTCCTGTGTGTTTTTTTAATGACAATTTCTAAAGTGTTTTAATCACTGCCATATTATTCAATTCTACCCTATTCTCTGGGTTTCTTCTAAAATAACAGTGAGGTATAACATTATCTTAAGTCCCATTGCATAAGTGGAAACTTGCATTATCATATGTAAAATAAATAGCCCACGGGAATTTACTGTATGGCTCAGGAAACTCAAACAGGGGCTCTGTATCAACCTAGAGGGGTGGGATGGGGTGGGAGATGGGAGGGAGGTTCAAAAGGAGGGGATGTATGCATACCTATGGCTGATTCGTATTGAGATTTGACAGAAAACAGCAAAATTCTGTAAAGCAATTATCCTTCAATAAAAAATTAATTAATTTAAAAAATAAAATAATAGTGAGATATAACTTTGTCTTAAGTCCCACTGCATAAACCATTTATTTTTAAATAACTAACGAGTAATAAAGCCTTTCATAGAGAACTCCTTCAGTTTCTTAGGACAGTAGAACCTGGAGTCAGGTGAAATCCCACTTAATATGTAGAAACATGTTAGTAGACATAGTGGAGTTCATATTAGTGGGCTCTGATTTAGTCTTTCTATTTAAGGGAAAATAGAGGAATTAAATACATGTGACAGAAATAAAACTTATTGCATTCTATGACTTTCTGGTCTTCATTGCTAATAAAAAAAAAAGCTTTTCTATTTGTAATTTAGTATTCCCTAAATTGGATAACAGAATATGATTGAGGTAGAGTTGTTAAACTCTGGTATTAAATTTTGATACATATATGAAATGTCTAAGTAGTTTTGATGAAGGAAATGCTTTGACATGGTCTGATTTCCCTGATTATTTTTTCAAGTATTGAATATTTACACTTATGTGGGCCCAATACTGTGCCAGATTCTATGGATAAGACAGTGAGCCCCTTTATTTAGATAAGCAAAATACTTAATAACAAAAAGTTTCATGAATAAAAATATAATCAAATTATACATGTAGTACCATGAATAAAAACTAAATGTGCTTTGAGGGCATGTCACAAGAGACCCTAATGTAGTCTGGAAGATCAGAAAAGATCTCCCTGAGGAGGTTATTACCTGATCAAGTTCTGCAAGATGCTTGGGAGCTACACAGTGGGCACTATAGGAAGAGACCCAGATGGGAAGTGTGGCCGTGAAACATGATGACAGTGATGGGAGAAAACTGTGAAACATGAGGATGAAAATATAGGCAGAAAGCAAATAATGGAGGGCATATTACAACAGGCTAGCAGTTTTGTTTTCCAGCCTAAAGACACTATTTGATGAAAGTGTTTTAATTAGGATATAGCATGAGCATAGCTAGCATGAGGCAAAGCTATTGTTTTTCCAGCAGTCATGTATGGATGTGAGAGTTGGACCATATAGAAAGGTGAGAGCCAAAGAATTGATGCTTTTGAACTGTGGTGTTGGAGAAGACTCTTGAGAGTCCCTTGGACTGCAAGGAGATCCAATCAGTCCATCCTAAAGGAGATCAGTCCTGGGTGTTCCTTGGAAGGACTGATGCTTAAGCTAAAACTCCAATACTTTAGCCACCTGATGCGAAGAACTGAATCCTTAGAAAAGATCCTGATGCTGGGAAAGACTGAAGGCGGGAAGAGAAGGGGACGACAGAGGATGAGATGGTTGGATGCCATCAGCAACTCAAAGGACATAAGTTTGAGTAAGCTCTGGAAGCTGGTGATAGACAGAGAGGCCTGACATCTTGCTGTAAATGGGGTCGTGAAGAGTCAGACACGACTGAGCGACTGAACTGAACTGAGCATGAACACCTATTCACCTTTACACCATTCTGGTGCTAACAAGGAGAATGGATGGAAATTGAATCAAAGTAGAAAAATCAAATTTTCAGTTATCATATCAGTCCAGAAGAATGGATTGTAGCTTAACTTTAATGGAAATTGTAAACTGGAGAGACATAGACAAACTTAAGAAATAGTCAAGAAGTAATGTAGACAGAATCTAGTAAAGGATGAATTACATTTTCAGGAGAAACAGGCCTTTGTCTTGTGCAACTAAACAGATGTGTTGCCATTTGCTGAAATAAAAGAAAAGTGACAGCAGAATCCAGTCTTGTAACATAAAAAGTTCAATTTTTATCATATTGCTCAAACTTTAAGTTCCCTTGAGGCATCAGAGAGGAGATGTATTTAAATACATGAATCTGAAACTTAGGAAATAAATGTGAGCTATAGATATAAAAGATATATATAGATATAAATATGAAAGATGATGCTGTGAAAGTACTGCACTCAATATGCCAGCAAATTTGGAAAATTCAGCAGTGGCCACAGAACTGGAAAAGGTCAGCTTTCATTCAAATCCCAAAGAAAGGCAATGCCAAAGAATGCTCAAACTACCACACAATTGCACTCATCTCACACGCTAGTAAAGTAATACTCAAAATTCTCCAAGCCAGGCTTCAGCAATATGTGAACTGTGAACTTCCTGATGTTCAAGCTGGTTTTAGAAAAGGCAGAGGAACCAGAGATCAAATTGCCAACATCCACTGGATCATGGTAAAAGCAAGAGAGTTCCAGAAAAACATCTATTTCTGCTTTATTGACTATGCCAAAGCCTTTGACTGTGTGGATCACAATGAACTGTGGGAAATTCTGAAAGAGATGGGAATACCAGACCACCTGATCTGCCTCTTGAGAAATCTGTATGCAGGTCAGGAAGCAACAGTTAGAACTGGACATGGAACAACAGACTGGTTCCAAATAGGAAAAGGGTTCGTCAAGGCTGTATATTGTCACCCTGTTTATTTAACTTATATGCAGAGTACATCATGAGAAACGCTGGACTGGAAGAAACACAAGCTGGAATCAAGATTGCTGGGAGAAATATCAATAACCTCAGATATGCAGATGACACCACCCTTATGGTAGAAAGTGAAGAGGAACTCAAAAGCCTCTTGATGAAAGTGAAAGTGGAGAGTGAAAAAGTTGGCTTATAGCTCAACATTCAGAAAACGAAGATCAGGGCATCTGGTCCCATCACTTCATGGCAAATAGATGGGGAAACAGTGGAAACACTGTCAGACTTTATTTTTATGGGCTCCAAAATCACTACAGATGGTGAGTGCAGCCATGAAATTAAAAGACGCTTACTCCTTGGAAGGAAAGTTACGACCAACCTAGATAGCATATTCAAAAGCAGAGACATTACTTTGCCAACAAAGGTTCATCTAGTCAAGGTTATGGTTTTTCCAGTGGTCATGTATGGATATGAGAGTTGGACTGTGAAGAAGGCTGAGTGCCGAAAAATTGATGCTTTTGAACTGTGGTATTGGAGAAGACTCTTGAGAGTCCCTTGGACTGCAAGGAGATCCAACCAGTCCATTCTGAAGGAGATCAGTCCTGGGATTTCTTTGGAAGGGATGATGCTAAAGCTGAAACTCCAGTACTTTGGCCACTTCATGTGAAGAGTTGACTCATTGGAAAAGACTCTAATGCTGGGAGGGATTGGGGGCAAGAGGAGAAGGGGACGACAGAGGATGAGATGGCTGGATGGCATCACTGACTCGATGGACGTGAGTCTCAGTGAACTCCGGGAGTTGGTGATGGACAGGGAGGCCTGGCGTGCTGCGATTCATGGGGTCACAAAGAGTCAGACATGACTGAGTGACTTGATCTGATCTGATCTGATCTGATAGATATAAACCAGGATCATTGGCTCATAGATGGCAAACAACATGATGAACATGAAGAGAAAAAGAGTCTAGGATGGAATACTGAGAAATAATTCCAGTTCAGTTCAATCACTCAGTCGTGTCCAACTCTTTGCGACCGCATGGACTGTAGCATGCCAATCCATCAACAACTCCTGGAGTTTACTCAAACTCAAGTTCATTGAGTCAATGACGCCATCCAACCATCTCATCCTCTGTTGTCCCCTTCTCTCACTTTCAATCTTTCCCAGCATCAGGGTCTTTCCAAATGAGTCAGCTCTTCGCATCAGGTAGACAAAGTATTGGAGTTTCAGCTTCAACATCAGTAAATCAGAACTGATTTACTTTAGGATGGACTGGTTGGATCTCCTTGCAGTCCAAGGGACTCTCAAGAGTCTTCTCCAACACCACAGCTCAAAAGAATCAATTCTTCAGTGCTCAGCTTTCTTTATAGTCCAACTCTCACATCCATACATGACTACAGGAAAAACCATAGCTTTGACTAGACGGACCTTTGTTGGCAAAGTAACGTCTCTGCTTTTGAATATGCTATCTAGGTTGGTCGTAACTTTCCTTCCAAGGAGTAAGCGTCTTTTAATTTCATGGCTGCAGTCACCATCTGCAGTGGTTTTGAAGCCCATAAAAATAGTCAGCCACTGTTTCCACTGTTTCCCCATCTATTTGCCATGAAGTGATGGGACCAGATGCCGTGATCTTTGTTTTCTGAATGTTGAGCTTTAAGCCAACTTTTCCACTCTCCTCTTTCACTTTCATCAAGAGGCTTTTGAGTTCCTCTTTACTTTCTGCCATAAAGGTGGTATCACCTGCATATCTGAGGTTATTGATATTTCTCCCAGCAATCTTGATTCCAGCTTGTTTTTCTTCCAGCCCAGCATTTTTCATGATGTACTCTGCATATAAGTTAAATCAACGGGGTGACAATATATAGCTTTGATGTACTTCTTTCCCTATTTGAAACCAGTCTGTTTTTCCGTGTCCAGTTCTAACTGTTGCTTCCTGACCTGCATACAGATCTCTCAAGAGGCAGGTCAGGTGGGCTGGTATTCCCATCTCTTTCAAAATTTTCTAGTTTGGAGAGGGAGAGGGTGGGAAGATTTGGGAGAATGGCAATGAAACATGTAAAATATCATGTAGGAAACGAGTTGCCAGTCCAGGTTCGATGCACGATGCTGGATGCTTGGGGCTGGTGCACTGGGACGGCCCAGAGGGATGGTATGGTGAGGGAGGAGGGAGGAGGGTTTGGGATGGGGAACACATGTATACCTGTGGCGGATTCATTTTGATATTTGGCAAAACTAATACAATTATGTAAAGTTTAAAAATAAAATAAAATTAGAAAAAAAAATTTTCTAGTTTGCTATGAAGATTCCATATATTATTGCTGTGTCTCCTAAAGAACTTTTGGGATGGAGTAAAACTGTAAAACTAGAAGACAGGTGAATTTAAGGCAATAATGTGTGCATTATGAATAAAATGAAAAATTAGGGATAACTGGACATGGAACAACAGACTGGTTCCATATAGGAAAAGGAGTTCATCAAGGCTGTATATTGTCACCCTGTTTATTTAACTTATATGCAGAGTACATCATGAGAAACGCTGGACTGGAAGAAACACAAGCTGGAATCAAGATTGCCGGGAGAAATATCAATAACCTCAGATATGCAGATGACACCACGCTTATGGCAGAAAGTGAAGAGGAACTCAAAAGCCTCTTGATGAAAGTGAAAGTGGAGAGTGAAAAAGTTGGCTTACAGCTCAACATTCAGAAAACAAAGATCACGGCATCCGGTCCCATCACTTCATGGGAAATAGATGGGGAAACAGTGGAAACAGTGTCAGACTTTATTTTTCTGGGCTCCAAAATCACTACAGATGGTGACTGCAGCCATGAAATTAAAAGACGCTTACTCCTTGGAAGGAAAGTTATGACTGACCTAGATAGCATATTGAAAAGCAGAGACATTACTTTGCCAACAAAGGTCCGTCTAGTCAAAGCTATGGTTTTTCCTGTGGTCATGTATGGATGTGAGAGTTGGACTGTGAAGAAGGCTGAGCGCCGAAGAATTGATGCTTTTGAACTGTGGTGTTGGAGAAGACTCTTGAGAGTCCCTTGGACTGCAAGGAGATCCAACCAGTCCATTCTGAAGGAGATCAGCCCTGGGATTTCTTTGGAAGGAATGATGCTAAAGCTGAAACTCCAGTACTTTGGCCACCTCATGCGAAGAGTTGACTCATTGCAAAAACTCTAATGCTGGGAGGGATTGGGGGCAAGAGGAGAAAGGGGATGATAGAGGATGAGATGTCTTGATGGCATCACTGACTTGATGGACTTGAGTCTGAGTGAACACCGGGAGTTGGTGATGGACAGGGAGGCCTGGCGTGCTGTGATTCATGGGGTCGCAAAGAGTCGGACACGACTGAGCAACTGATCTAATCTGATCTGATTCAACTCAATGAGCGTGCTTATTATATAAGAAGAAAGACCCAAAACTAGTGGAAATTAAGTTTACTCTCTTGCCATGAATTTGAAAATTATACTTATTGAAGCCATAAATTTTGAAAATTCTGTATTTAATGGTTTTTTAGTGTCTTAGAGATAAATATTATAGCATATTCAAACATAGATAGCAAAGATGTTGCTTGAGCTTAAAGAGACCATCAAAATCAGGGCATTCCATGCATGTTCTGTGTCAGTTGAAAATATATGTGTTTGCATCTTTCTTATTCTTTGCTTAATCTTCTATGATCTTAGCATTAATTGCTCCTCAAAATTTCTGGCAGAAGTGAACTCATTTGAGTTCATGCAAAGTCATTAAGCAACCTACATATTATCTTGGGAATAACCACATTTGAGTCCATGGATATCAATCTTCAAAACAGACCAGAGGCTTCCTAATATACTAGACAATAGTGTAACCAGTAAACCATAACTATTTCTGTAGAAATTACTTTAACAGCATCTTGGGAATTTTGTCTCTTTACTGATTTCTATGTTTCTGCACTTTTTCCAGCTTATTGAGATATAATTGACAACATTTTATTGGTTTTAGGTGTAGAACATGATAATTTGATACCTGTATATATTGCAATTTGGTTACAACCAAAATTAGTTAACATTCACTACCTCACCAAGTTATTAATACAATTTTTATGATACCTTTTAGTATGTATCTTCTTAGCAATTGTTAACTACAGTCACCATGTGTAGTGGGAAATTCCTAATAATGTACTTTCACAGCCTTGGAAATTTCACAGAAATAACACCAGGAAAAACAGCATATATTAAGAAAGTATGTTAATTATTATCTTTCAAGTTTTTCTTAAAAACAATCACCCTGTTACAAAGCCCAAGGCCAGACCCAGAAGGGAATATGACTGAGATCATGAAAGCACGGACCTTGGAATACCGGGTGGGCGCCAGGCATGAATGCTGCCTACGCACTTGCTAATTGTTCCTGAGCCCAGAAGGGAAGGGCCTGCGGTAAACACAAGGAGATCTGGACCACGTCAGTGTCCTCCATGACATTTAGGAGTATGTGATTAACACAGCATGTGTCTTGAGAAAGACAAGATCGGAGAAAGTCTTGTAGTCTTTGAAAGTCTTGAAAGTAGCCTTGAAAGTCTTCCTAGCAATTAGGAATTAAAGGTGGACTCAGAGTGGACTCTGCACCTCAGTCCAATAGAGGCTGCAGGTGCCCTGACCATTGCACTGCATTTTGTGTCCTGTCATCATTTTCATCACTCCCTCCCAGACCATTAGGGCAACAATCATGCTTTATATTACATCCCCAAACCCAGAACTTACATATCCTATAACTAAGCTTTGAACGTCTGACCTTTTGCATTTAATCTCTTGATTTACCTCGCTATTTTGGAAGAACACCTCATGTTTTTCTGAAGAAAGAATATATAGTGTGTGTATATATATATATATATTATTTTTTTTTTTTAATTATTACATGTCTGAAAACGTGTTTGTTCTATCCTTGCACTTGACTGACAGGTTACTAAAGCATTCAGTCACATGGAAATCACTTTTCTCGTAAACCATGAAGGCACTGCCCCATTGTCTTTGAGTTTCCCATATTGCTGTTGATATAAATAGTGATTTCTCTTTTCTTTCCTCTGTGATTTTTTTTTTTTACCCGTATGGAACATTTAAGAACCTTTTCATCACCAATATTTTGAAATTTTCCTATTAATGAGTCTTGGTGTAAGTGTTCCTTTGTCCATCATGCTGAACAGTCACTTGGCTCCTGCAATATGGAACAATATGCCCTTAATTCTGGTTAATAGTTTTTTATCTTTGTTAATTTTACTCCCTCTCAACTTTGTTTCCTTGAAATTCCTGAAAATTTTGCAGATATTGGAATTTCTGAACCAATTCTCCATCTTTTTTTCCCCACTATTTCTTTCTCTTTTATTCTATTTTCTGGGAGATTTCCATAATTTTATATTCCAAACTTTATAATGATTTTATATGTTATCTATTCTTTTACTTTTCAAGGTAAAAGAATCTTTTACTTTCAATTCAGGTCAGTCGCTCAGTCGTGTCCAACTCTTTGTGACCCCATGGACTGCAGCATGCCAGGCCTCCCTGTCCACCACCAACTCATGTCCATTGAGTCAGTGATGCCATCCAGCCATCTCATCCTCTGTTGTCCCCTTATCCTCCTGCCCTCAATCTTTCCCAATATCAGGGTCTTTTCAAATGAGTCAGCTCTTTGCATCAGGTGGACAAAGTATTGGAGTTTCAGCTTCAACACCAGTCGTTCCAATGAACACCCAGAACTGATTTCCTTTAGGATAGAATGGTTGGATCTCCTTGCAGTCCAAGGGACTCTCAAGAGTCTTCTACAACACTACAGTTCAAAAGCATCAATTCTTCGGCACTCAGCTTTCTTCACAGTCCAATCCTCACATCCATACATGACTACTGGAAAAACCATAGCCTTGACTAGACAGACCTTTGTTGACAAAGTAATGTCTCTGCTTTTTAATATGCTGTCTAGGTTCATCATAACATTCCTTCCAAGGAGGGTCATTTAATTTCATGGCTTCAGTCACCATCTGCGGTGATTTTGGAGTCCCCAAAAATAGTCAGCCACTGTTTCCACTGTTTCTTTCTTTTACTTTCACTTTTCTTTTTTCTTTTACTTACACTGTTTTCTATATGGCTAAATTTTTTTTTGTTGTTTTCTTCTACATTTATATTGACTATTCTTCCAGGATATTCTTCCATTTCTCTCTGCATGTATCTTTCATTGTATAAGCATTTCAATTTTTTGGTGATCCTTGGTTATTCATTAACAGCTAAGCATGAGGTTAAGTGTGAGCCCTCAGTGTCTTAGGCATGGGCTTCAAAGTAGGATGACTGAAGGAGTCAGTTCCCTGTTATATTAGGGCACCACCTGCTCTCAGTCACCCTTTCTCTTTTAACAGTCCATTTCCTCAGAGATAAAACTTATATTCTCCTGCCCAGGAGCTATGAACCTGGCTGCTATAATAGCATTGGGAACAGTCAAAGAAGGCAAATGTCTTTCTCCTTGCTTTGTATGTGGAGTTAATTCCCATATTCCTATGGCACCCATGCCCTCCACTGTACTTGATGTTCAGGAGTCAGAGTCCCTCTGATTCAGCCTCTCTAGTGATGAGTCTTCATTTCTTCTTTGGGGGTAGAGAAGAGGAGGTATCTGACTATGATGGTTGTGGAGAAAATTGGTGAGTCTTCTCATACAGACTTTCTGCTGACTCTTCTGTCTGTAAGACACCCTTTACAGTTGATCTCATTGATAACTTGGTTCTCCCAGTTTATGAGCCTATTGGGTATTCTGATATACAAACTATCTTCGGCCATCTTAATTTTGTCAGTTTGGTTGCCATTTTTATCTTCTTTCCAGTGTCCACACATTATTGATATTGCTCCTCACCAGATCCACATTCTCTATTTTTTTTTAATAAACAGCAGTTAATTTGATCCAGACATTGTTATACGTTCTTTGCAAGTACTGAATTATACTGTACCTGGAACAATCCTATGGGATAGGCATTATACAGATGAAGAAACGGTTACGAAAAGGTTAAGTACATTGCACAATTTACAATGCTGGTAAATGCAAACCCTGAATTAGAACCCTGGCTCTTGGATCCAGGTTTTTTACCCCTTCTCTAACAGACTATTAGTGGGCATGATTTAGCCATGCTGAAAGTGCTAATAGGAACACTTTCCCCACATTTATAAACACCAAAAAAAGAGAAGACTCCTTTTTATTAGTTACTTTAACCTTAAGAGTTTTTACCCATTTATCCCCTTATTTTCCATTTCTATCATGTTAATCAGAAATCTTAATAGTTCTTAAAATAAGAATATTTTAAAGGTAGGCTACATTCATATTTAAAATCTGGTGGTACTGTGTTTAATTATCATCCAACACATCAAATAACATCAAAACTAGTGAGAAATGCTTGACTTCAATCTAATTCATCTGTTTCTGATCTAGAAATTTCTTTGATCTTAAACTCAACATTAACCCAAAGTACTAGCAGCCTATTAAACAAGATAGTACATCACCAACATACATACAATAAAAAAGGGATATTAAACTATAAATAAATTCTGTACTGACCAGATCTATATTTATAGGTGCTAAAATAATAAGAGGTGACAAGAATAGTAAAGCTACTGAAAACAGGTCAAAAGTAGAAATTTGGAATGTTCTAGTCTCAAGGGCAAAGTAGTGGTGGTTGAGGGAGCAGACCTGATGGGGGAAAAGTCCACTGAAACCTGGAGAAAGGCAGAGTGTTGCTGGGCAGCTTCTCCTTTCCCCTATTAGTACTTCAGGACAACCTAGGGAATGGGAGAAAACACTTGCAAATGATGTGACAGACAAGGGCTTAAACTCCAAAATATACAAACAACTCATACAACTCAACAACAACAAAAACACAATTGAAAAATTGGCAGGAGAAATAGAAGTCAGAAGGTACATAAAAAGATGCTCATCATCAATAACTATTAGAGATAAGCAAATGAAAGCTACAATAAGGTACCACCACACATAAACCAGAATGGCCATGATTAAAATTCTACCAATAGCAAATGCTGTAAAGAGTGTAGAAAAAAGAGAAGCCTCCTACACTTTTGTTGGGAATATAAATTGGTACAGCCACTGTGGAAAACAGTATGGAGCTTCCTCAGAAAACTAAAAACAGAACTATGATATGATCCAGCAACCCCCTTCCTGGGCATACACCCAAGACAAAACTAATTCAAAAGATACATGCACCCTTATGTTCATAGCAGCACTATGCACAATAGCCAAGACAAAGAAACAACCTAAATGTCCATCAACAGATGAATGGATAAAAGAAGATGTGTTATGTACACACACACACACACACACACACACACACACACACACACACATAATGGAATATTACTAGGTCATAAAAAAGAACAAAATGATGCCATTTGCAGCAACATGGATGCAACTAGGGATTATACTACTAAGTGAATTAAGTCAGAAAGATAAATACAATATGATATCACCTATATGTGGAATGTAAAATATGGCACAAATAGAAACAGACTCACAGACTTGGTTTGCCAAGGGGGAGAGGGAGAAGCATAAATTGCAAATGTAGGGTTAGAAGATGCAAACTATTACACTCAGAATAGATAAACAACAAGGTCCAATGTATAGCAGACGGAACTATAGCCTACTCCTGGGATAAATCATAATGGAAAGGGTGATTAAAAAATAATAGATATTATGATCCAGCAATCCCACTGCTGGGCATACACACTGAGGAAACCAGAAGGGAAAGAGACACGTGTACCCCAATGTTCATCACAGTATTGTTTATAATAGCCAGGACATGGAAGCAACCTAGATGCCCATCAGCAGATGAATGGATAAGAAAGCTATGGTACGTATACACAATGGAGTATTACTCAGCCATTAAAAAGAATACATTTGAATCAGTTCTAATGAGGTGGATGAAACTGGAGCCCATTATACAGAGTGAAGTAAGCCAGAAAGAAAAACACCAATACGGTATACTAACGCATATATATGGAATTTAGAAAGATGGTAACAATAACCCGGTGTACGAGACAGCAAAAGAGACACCGATGTATAGATCAGTCTTATGGAGTCTGTGGGAGAGGGAGAGGGTGGGGAGATTTGGGAGAATAGCATTGAAACATGTATAATATCATGTATGAAATGAATCGCCAGTCCAAGTTCAATGCACGGTATTGGATGCTTGGGGCTGGTGCACTGGGATGACCCAGAAGGAGGGTATGGGGAGGGAGGAGGGAGGAGGGTTCAGGATGGGGAACGCGGGTATACCTGTGGTGGATTCATTTCGATATTTGGCAAAACTAATACAATATTGTAAAGTTTAAAAATAAAATAAAATTAAAAAAAAAAAGAAAAAAAAATAATAGATATATGTGTGTATATAACTGAGTCACTATGTTGTACAGCAAAAATTAAATCCCTGTAAATAAATCAACTATACTTCAGTTTTAAAAACTAGAGGAAAAAAGAACTTCGGGGCTCTGCCTTTCCACATGGAGGCTGGGCAGTTCCTCCTCTTAGAGCCCTCCTGAGACAGAGACTCTGATGGAACACAGCTTCCTCCCCAGGATCTTCTGAAAAAGGAATACAGAGGATGTTGCTGTTTTCATAACATACTTGACATTTATGAATATCAGACCAGAATATATTTGAAAAGCACACAATATGGCTTTGAAGAAAAATCTTGCTGATAATTTTAGCATAAATTATGTAATCCACTGACTTATTCCACATCAAAATCTAAAGATACTTGTATTGTGTCATCACACAAACAGATGCAACTTAAAACATTCCAAAAACAGTCATTTGGAATTTTGTCTGGACCTGCATTAAAGTAATTGAGAGAATGGAAAGGTTCA
This sequence comes from Bos indicus, assembly GCF_029378745.1. Classification (NCBI taxonomy): domain Eukaryota; kingdom Metazoa; phylum Chordata; class Mammalia; order Artiodactyla; family Bovidae; genus Bos; species Bos indicus. The sequence continues at coordinate 98,412,811 of NC_091766.1, read as the reverse complement.
CAATCTTGAGACTTCTCATTCAGGAACTTGAAAACTAAAAGATATGAATTGGCATGACTGGGTTTCTGTTCTTTCTGAAAAATTGTTTCTTCAACCAAAGCCTAACAGATCACAGGAATGGCTTGGAACAATCTGGGAGGAAATAAATTTGGACAGATAGTGAAGAAATAATAGAAATGGTTGTATTAAAGGGAGATGATCCTTTTCTATCCAGCAAATAGAGAATCAAAATCATTTAGATCAGTAAACAGCCATAAACCTCAATTTCTTAAAACTATTTTCAGATTTCTGCCTGAAAAAAGGATTGAGTATTATTTCTAAGGAGCAGATTTCAGATGTCTTGATATAAGTTAAAAGAAAATGATGTTAATAAAAATTGGCATTTATAAAAATATGGAAGCTTTGTTTATGAGAAACTTTTCAGTAATGCCCATAGCTTAGATTACCATGATACTTTTTGAAGATAATACAAACTTCCACTAGAAACTAAACAATATTTTGCAATATTTGCATCAACTTCTTAGAATTATAATGTTATAGGTGGAATTTAAATTAAGTTCATAATATTCCCTAATCCATTTCCCTTTTCTTTTACTATGCCTTTCCCTCCTGTCCTCCCAAGAATTAACCATTAATATAATTCAGTATTTATTTCTTCTATGCATATATATATATTTTTTGTTGTTGTTGTCAAATAATCCTTTATTTTTCTTTTTCCTTTGCTGTTGTAAAGTTGCAGTTCCTTTCCTAGCTGGGCACTCTACCATATCACTGTTGATACCATCTACGATGTCCTAAGGGTGGCAGCCGTCAACATTGCAGCCCACAGACTGGGCAGTCCTCGGGATTTCTTTAATGGTTCTAGAGAGTTCTCTAGCTAGAGATTGATGCCGCATCTGCCAGGCAATGTTGACAGTCTCATCAAAAGTGATATTTTCACTGTGCTTAATGTTTTTCTGCCTCTTTCTGACTCTTCATGGTTCCTTGAGGGCTTTCATAACCAGGGTAGAAGCAGAAAGTACCACCTCAATCTGAGCCTGTCTGTTCTGAATGGTCAGTTTCATTGTCATTCTTGTACCCATCCAATCACCAGTTGCCTTGGCAGTGTCATCACCAACAGTTTATGGAGACAGACCCAGGGGGCCGATCTTGGGGGCCAGAGAAGACCTGGCACCAACTTCCCCACTGGTGCACCTCAGGTACACTAATTTGATCTCGCTGGGGTCGAATTTAGGCGGGATGGTGGAGGCAGCTGGTGTCAGATGAACCTGGATTCGGGATGACCTACGAAAGCTGCACCTTTGCCTCCTCCCAGCTGAAAGCCAATAGAAGCCTTCTATATGTATTTTCGGAGCAGGCAATGGCACCCCACTCCAGCACTCTTGCCTGGAAAATCCCATGGATGGAGGAGCCTGGTGGGCTGCAGTCCATGGGGTCCCACAGAGTCGGATACGACTGAGCGACTTCACTTTCACTTTTCACTTTCCTGCATTGGAGAAGGAAATGGCAACCCACTCCAGTGTTCTTGCCTGGAGAATCTCAGGGAGAGGGGAGCCTGGTGGGCTGCCGTCTATGGGGTCGCACAGAGTCAAACATGACTGAAGGGACTTAGCCGCAGCAGCATACATATTTCATAACTACATTTCTGTTGAATGCTTTTGTACTTTATGGAAAATATATCACATATATTCCTCCACGTTTTTATTCAATGTGTTTAAATTGCTCTAGTTTAATTATTTTCATTATTATCCAGTTCCATTTTTTGACTATAGCAAAATCTATTGAGGCATGCTCAGATTGATAGATATTTCTATTATCTCAATATATTCATTGCTATAAACATTGCAGGTCAGAAAGCAACAGTTAGAACTGGGCATGGAACAACAGACTGGTTCCAAATAGGAAAAGGAGTTCTTCAAGACTGTATATTGTCACCCTGCTTATATGCAGAGTACATTATGAGAAATGCTGGGCTGGAGGAAGCACAAGCTGGAATCAAGATTGCTGGGAGAAATATCAATAACCTCAGATATGCAGATGACACCACCCTTGTTGCAGAAATTGAAGAACTAAAGAGTCTCTTGATGAAAGTGAAAGAGGAGAGTGGAAAAGTTGGCTTAAAACTCAACATTCAGAAAACAAAGATCATGGCATCTGGTCCCATCACTTCATGGGAAATAGATGGGGAAACAGTGGAAACAGTGTCAGACTTTATTTTTTTGGGCTCCAAAATCACTACAGATGGTGACTGCAGCCATGAAATTAAAAGACGCTTACTCTTGGAAAGAAAGTTATGACCAACCTAGATAGCATATTCAAAAGCAGAGACATTATTTTGCCAACAAAGGTCTGTCTAGTCAAGGCTATGGTTTTTTCAGTGGTCATGTATGGATGTGAAATTTGGACTGTGAATAAAGTTGAGTGCTGAAGAATTGATGTTTTTGAACTGTGGTGTTGGAGAAGACTCTTGAGAGGCCCTTGGACTACAAGGAGATACAATCAGTCCATTCCAAAGGAGATCAGTCCTGGGTATTCTTTGGAAGGACTGATGCTGAAACTGAAACTCCAATACTTTGGCCACCTCATGCGAAGAGTTGACTCATTGGAAAAGACACTGATGCTGGGAGGGATGGGGGGCAGGAGGAGAAGGGGACGACAGAGGATGAGATGGCTGGATGGCATCACTGACTTGGTGGACGTAAGTTTAGGTGAACTCCAGGAGTTAGTAATGGACAGGGAAGCCTGGCGTGCTGCAATTCATGGGGTTGCAAAGAGTCGGACATGACTGAGCGACTGAACTGAACTGATAAACATTGTAATGAGCATTTTTAAATATGCTTTTTTGTATACATGGATGTGCAATTTTCTAGGATAGGGTTTCTCAACCTTGACATCTGGTGCAGGATAATTCTGTTGCTGAAGTCAGAAATGAGGAACTGCCCTGTGCATTGTAGGGTATTTAGTAGTATCCCTGGTCTTTACCCACTACAAGTCAATGGTAATCCCTATTTTATGATCAACAAAAATGTCTCCAGATGTTGTCAAATGTCCCCTGGGAGATAAAATCATCCCTGGATTAAAATAAATACAAAAAGCACTACTCTAAAGTGTACACATTTAAATGTAACTGCTGTTTTACAGACTGCACTTATCTTCAGCTTCACAAAATATTGCTGAATTTCCCTACAAAATAATTGTACCAATTTGCTTTGCAGTCAGTAGATGATCCACTCCTAGATTTATTATGAACTATTTCTAACATAAAAATAATGCAGGTAGAAGAGGTAAAGTTGCTCAGTCATGTCCAACTCTTTGTGATCTCATGGACTGTAGCCCACCAGGCTCCTCCATCCATAGGATTTTCCAGGCAAGAGTACTGGAGTGGGTTGCCATTTCCTTCTCCAGAGGATCTTCCTGACCCAGGGATTGAACTAGGGTCTCCCACATTGTAGGCAGACTCTTTACCATTTGAGTCACCAGGGAATCCCCCATCTGCCAATAGAAGATGTCAATAGCAGTTAACACATGTATTCTGAACTTGGTTTAACAAACAGAACGTCAACATACGTTAGAGACCAATGCGTCCCTATTCTGAAGCCACCCTTCTTTTCCTCGCTTCTATTTCGGAAAAAGTAACCATTATCTTGATTTGCTTATTCATCATTCCTTTTATTCTCATACCACATATAAGCACATGCCTAAATTTTATGTTCTTTTGGATGCTTTCATATACTTTTCAGTTTTATATGTATGAAATCATATTTCTATAACTTGGTTGTTTTGTTTTTGTTCAACCTCATGATTATTGTTCATCATTATAATTTTAGTTCTAGCAGTGCTCGTGCAGATAATTGTAATCCATTCACAGGTAAAACATACAATTACAAATCTTTTGTTTTATGGTTTCCAGAATACTAATAAAATAAAAATTCAACCTGATTTATCATTTAAATATAAACATAAAATTTATAAGCCAAGGCTCCAAATAAGAATAAAATAGACCTAAGAGAACCAAATGGTCTTAAGTAATCCCTTGGTCGAATCCTGACATTTTACAAGTCATTGAAACTCAAATGAAATGACTAGCTATGGTTTATCAGTTCAGTTAAGTTCAGTTCAGTTGCTCAGTCATGTCCGAGTCTTCACAACCCCATGAATCGCAGCACGCCAGGCCTCCCTGTCCATCACCAACTCCCGGAGTTCACTGAGACTCACGTCCATCGAGTCAGTGATGCCATCAAGACATCTCATCCTCTGTCGTCCCCTTCTCCTCCCGCCTTCAATATTTCCCAGCATCAGGGTCTTTTCCAATGAGTCAACTCTTCGCATGAGGTGGCCAAAGTACTGGAGTTTCAGCTTTAGCATCATTCCCTCCAAAGAAATCCCAGGGCTGATTTCCTTCAGAATGGACTGGTTGGATCTCCTTGCAGTTCAAGGGACTCTCAAGAGTCTTCTCCAACACCACAGTTCAAAAGCATCAATTCTTCGGCACTCAGCCTTCTTCACAGTCCAACTCTCGCATCCATACATGACCACAGGAAAAACCATAGCCTTGACTAGACGGACCTTTGTTGGCAAAGTAACGTCTCTGCTTTTGAATATGCTATCTAGGTTGGTCATAACTTTCCTTCCAAGGAGTAAGCGTCTTTTAATTTCATGGCTGCAGTCACAATCTGTGGTGATTTTGGAGCCCAAAAAAATAAAGTCTGACACTGTTACCACTGTTTCCCCATCTATTTCCCATGAAGTGATGGGACCAGATACCATGATCTTTGTTTTCTGAATGTTGAGTTTTAAGCCAACTTTTTCACTCTCCTCTTTCACTTTCATCAAGAGGCTTTTGAGTTCCTCTTCACTTTCTGCCATAAGGGTGGTGTCATCTGCTTTTCTGAGATTATTGATATTTCTCCCGGCAACCTTGATTCCAGCCTCTGCTTCTTCCAGCCCAGCATTTCTCATGATGTACTCTGCATATAAGTTAAATAAGCAGGGTGATAATATACAGCCTTGACGTACTCCTTTTCCTATTTGGAACCAGTCTGTTGTTCCATGTCCAGTTCTAACTGTTGCTTCCTGACCTGCATACAGATTTCTCAAGAGGCAGGTCAGGTGATCTGGTATTCCCATCTCTTTCAGAATTTTCCACAGTTTATTGTGATCCACACAGTCAAAGGCTTTGGCATAGTCAATAAAGCAGAAATTGATGTTTGTCTGGAACTCTCTTGCTTTTTCCATGATCCAGCAGATGTTGGCAATTTGATCTCCAGTTCCTCTGCCTTTTCTAAAACCAGCTTGAACAAACCATATCAATTTAATTGCATAATCCAAGACTAGAATTTCCCAACTCCCAATCATGGTTCTTTCCAATAATCAAACTGGCTCTGCTATAATCACCTCAGGGTAAAAACAGGCTCTTTTACATCTTTCCTCCCTTTCTCTTTGACCCAGTGTACAGGATCATGTCTTATACATAGCAGAGTGAAAATCAAATATTTCAGCATATTTGGAGTTATGCTTCATTAAAGCATGACTAACTTTAGCTGGCAAAACATCTTAATTGTAGCTGATTATTTATTCAAAGAAAATCAAAGGGCAATTTCATTGAAGTCAAGAATGCACTTGGATTCAACTTCTGTGGAAATGTCTGACCTAAATACATGCTCCTCCTTGAATGTCATGAATCTATTCATCACTTAGCAGTGCCTTTATGGATAGCAGATACAAGAGTCCCAGGAGGTAAATGGTTCTCCCAGAAGAGAAGTTATAAAGATATGCTACCTTTAAAAGATAAGATATGAAGGAGGAAAGGAAATTGATATTTTTATCATCTCTCAGAAGTAAATGAAAATAACTTGGGAATGATAGTATAATATGGCATTAAGCCATGCACTTCACTCATTTTGTCCCCACCAACCGAGGAATAGCTATAAAACTGTTAATTATATGCATAACTGATATGGAATGTTATTAAACCTGGCATTTTGAAAGTGTACTTCTCATTCCTCTGAAAAGTGCATGCAAATGAAAAGAGATGTGAGACTTCTCATTGAGCTAAATAAAGTTAGACAAGAGTTAGATGACTCATTTAACACATTTAGGAAAATGACATGATAGAATACATTTCTAATCTGGGTGACATAAAAGGAAATAGAGCTATATTTGGTCATGTTCAGTGGTTTCCGCCTCCATGGCAGAGGAAAATCATCTAATTAATTTGTAGTCTCAAATTAACTTCTCAATCAAGCTATGACCAGGAACAGACAGCCTGGTGTCCCTTCAGTTCTGCTGCACCTGCTACCACTCAAGGGATCTCCAAGGAAAAAGGATGACCCTTGCTGACAGGATAGCAAGCACTTCAAGACTTATTATGTGGAGATAAACCATAATGAAGCATAATGCTGTCTCAACATCTTTGGATTGCTCTACTAGGAATCATTACAAGTTCCAAAGTTGTTCTTTTTTTATATGTGTTTTTAATTTATTTTTATTGAAGGATAATTGCTTTACAGAATTTTGTTGTTTTCTGTCAATCCTCAACAAGAATCAGCCGTAGGTATACATATATATCCCCTCCCTTTTGAACCTCCTTCCCATCTCCCTCCCCATCCCATCCCTCTAGGTTGATACAGAGCCCCTGTTGGAGTTTCCTGAGAGGGTGAAATGTATGGAAAAAGTAACACAGCTCTTGTTTTCCTATAAAAAATATATAGTTTTGCATCATTAGATGTACTTATTTTCTTCTATGTGCCAGACACTGTGCTTGACATCAGGGATAAATTGTAAACAAAGCTCATATACTCCTGACATTAAACAGACTTTAAATGAATGTAGCACGGCTTCAGCTGCCCATGGTGGGGAACCAAGCCATATGCCTTTGGAAGGGAATCAATCTAGAAAAGGTAAGATGCAACCAAACTTATGTATTGGTTATTTTCTTCAGAACATGTCTTATTCTCCTGCAGAATCAAGAAGAATAAATGAGTTAGATACCTGTTTTCAGAGTACAAAATAATTTGATTCAATTCTAATGTAAGGACAGGGACTTTGTTTTACCATTGCATCACCAACGTGTAGTGAAGCACTTCAGTTCAGTTCATTTGCTCAGTCGCATCTGACTCTTTGAGACCCCATGAATCGCAGCACGCCAGGCCTCCCTGTCCATCACGAACTCCCAGAGTTTACCCAAACTCATGTCCACTGAGTCAGTGATTGCCATCCAGCCATCTCATCTTCTGTCATCCCCTTCTCCTCCTGCCCCCAATCCCTCCGAGCATCAGGGTCTTTTCCAATGAGTCAACTCTTCGCATGAGGTGGCCAAAGTATTGGAGTTTCAGCCTCAGCCTCAGTCCTTCCAATGAACACCCAGGACTGATCTCCTTTAGGATGGACTGGTTGGATCTCCTTGCAGTCCAAGGGACTCTCAAGAGTCTTCTTCAACACCACAGTTCAAAAGCATCAATTCTTCGGTGCTCAGCTTTCTTTATAGTCCAACTCTCACATCCATACATGACCACTGGCACTTAGTACACAGTAAACATTTAAAGACTATGTTAAAAGGAGCACTTCCAGAATGATGGAGTAAGGACCTCCAAAAATCAGTGATCTATAAAAGCAGTGAGAAAACTGGCAGGAAAAAACAAGTCACAATTGAATTTTTCAGAAGTATGGAAACTAACCAACATCTCCAAGAGTGCTTATTCTAGAAAACTGAATCTCAGTAAGAACACGTTGTATAGAGTTGTAAATGTCACTGTTCCTTTCCCTCTCTCCCCAGCTCCACAGAGCCTCAAAAATCAGCAGCAACCTTGGAATTACAGTAGGTGTGATAAACAGCATTCTAGAAACAAATGAAGGGGACAGAAGGGGCTGAGAGTTCTTGCCCTAAAAATGTTATCCACAGAGAATTAAGCTTTGGGCCTGGCTGAAAACGTTTTGGAAGAGCTCCATTCAGAAGGCTTGTCTTCATTTGACCTGACTCAAGGCTTCCTCAGCAAGGAAGTCCAGCTTCAAGGCATTTTTGGAAAACAATTGATAAATATTATTTCATCCCACAGCTAATGAGGCAGCGGTGGGGCAAACAGGAGGTGGCTGCCCAACTCCTCCCCACCTCCTCCCTCCTCCAAAAAAAAAAAAAAAAAATAAGGCCACATAAATATGCAGGCAGTGCACATACACAGAAAACACCAGCAAAGGCTGCAGTCTCTGACACTGTCTGACACTGGGGGCCTGTGCCAGCTGAAACTGCAAGCAAAGGCAGAGTTGACTAGTGCACCTGGCTTCAAGATTTCTGGATCTTCCATGGCTTTGGCAGAAGGGACTGGTTCAGACTTCACTGGTGATGGCGCAGAGCAGCTGTCTTTTGACTGTGGCAAGAAAGGCAAGTTGAGTTTTGCTGTCTATTCAGCCCCCTATCTACAGCAGTTGTAAAACATTGTGTAACTTCGTCTTGACCATCCACACCATCCTGGAGCACTCGATTATGACTCCATGGTAGGTGAGGAGGCCACCTCTGACATCTGCCACTGCAGCCTGGATGCTGAGCTTCCTACCTACACAAGCTTCAACCGGCTCATTGGCCAGACTATGTGCTCCTTCACTGCCTCCCTTCACTTTGACGGTGTCCTCAGTGTGGACATTAAAAAGTTCCAGACCAATCTGGTACCCGACTTCCACATCTACTTTTACCACGTGACCTATTCATCCAGTGTCTCAGCTGAGAAGCTGCCATAAGCAGCTGTGAGTGGCATTAGAGCTCCTGCCAGAACACCCTCAAGGCCTTTCAGCAAAGAAGGAAACAGCAATTCAATCCATTTAAGTAAAAGCATCTATTTCTGCTTTATTGACTATGCCAAAGCCTTTGACTGTGTGGATCACAATAAACTGTGGGAAATTCTGAAAGAGATGGGAATACCAGACCACCTGATCTGCCTCTTGAGAAATTTGTATGCAGGTCAGGAAGCAACAGTTAGAACTGGACATGGAACAACAGACTGGTTCCAAATAGGAAAAGGAGTTCATCAAGACTGTATATTGTCACCCTGTTTATTTAACTTATATGCAGAGTACATCATGAGAAATGCTGGGCTGGAAGAAACACAAGCTGGAATCAAGATTGCCGGGAAAAATATCAATAACCTCAGAAAAGCAGATGACACCACCCTTATGGCAGAAAGTGAAGAGGAACTCAAAAGCCTCTTGATGAAAGTGAAAGTGGAGAGTGAAAAAGGTTGGCTTATAGCTCAACATTCAGAAAACAAAGATCATGGTATCTGGTCCCATCACTTCATGGGAAATAGATGGGGAAACAGTGGTAACAGTGTCAGACTTTATTTTTCTGGGCTCCAAAATCACCACAGATGGTGACTGCAGCCATGAAATTAAAAGACGCTTCCTCCTTGGAAGGAAAGTTATGACCAACCTAGATAGCATATTCAAAAGTAGAGACGTTACTTTGCCAACAAAGGTCCGTCTAGTCAAGGCTATGGTTTTTCCTGTGGTCATGTATAGATGTGAGAGTTGGACTGTGAAGAAGGCTGAGCACCGAAGAATTGATGCTTTTGAACTGTGGTGTTGGAGAAGACTCTTGAGAGTCCCTTGGACTGCAAGGAGATCCAACCAGTCCATTCTGAAGGAAATCAGCCCTGGGATTTCTTTGGAAGGAATGATGCTAAAGCTGAAACTCCAGTACTTTGGCCACCTCATGCGAAGAGTTGACTCATTGGAAAAGACTCTGATGCTGGGAGGGGTTGGGGGCAGGAGGAGAAGGGGACAACAGAGGATGAGATGTCTGGATGGCATCACTGACTTGATGGATGTGAGTCTGAGTGAACTCCAGGAGTTGGTGATGGACAAGGAGGCCTGGCGTGCTGCGATTCATGGGCTCGCAAAGAGTCAGACATGACTGAGCGACTGATCTGACCTGATCTGATCTGCCTAATCATTAGAAAACACAAAGTTAACTTAGCAGAGACAATAGTGTCCACACACATAACAAAAAACAGAAACTTTAGGAAATTAGTCCAAGCAACTCACTAAGCAAGGAGCAAAATAATGAATGGCTGCAATAAGAAAACTCTGGAGTTCTGTCATTTTAAAAGTCCAGTTTCCAACAAATTATAAGACACATACAAAAACAGGGAAGGATGCAATCAATAGAAAGTTTTCCTGAGGAAGCCTAGATGTGGACTAAATAGGCAAAAACTTTAAATCAGCCATGATAAATAGATTCAAAATTAAACATATTTTACATATAGCCAAAACTAAAAGAAAATATATGAACAATTAAAGTGTGAAAAATATTATGAAGTAGTATCAATTAAGACATAGGAAGTATATAAAAACAAAATAAAATTCTGGTGATGAAAAACACAATTAATGTAAGACAGATTTAGTAAAGAAGCTTGAATTGTAGAAAAAAGAAAGAATGAATTTAATAAGTCAGTTGAAATTATCCAGGCCAAAAGAAAATAAATGAAGAAAAATTACCAGAGCCCAAAACACCAGAGGTAAACTGTTAAGCATATTCAGTTCAGTTCAGTTCAGTCGCTCAGTCATGTCCGACTCTTTGCAACCCCATGAACCGCAGCACGCCAGGCCTCCCTGTCCATCACCAAACTAACATATGCATAATGGGAACTCCAGAATGAGAGGGGAGGAAGAAAAGGACAGAAAGAATTTTTTAAGAAGTAATGACCAAAATTTCCCAAATATGATTCACATTAACCTACACACTTAAAAGCTCAATACACTCCAATCAGGATAATGTTAGAGAAATCCAAAACTACACACATGGTAGTTAAACTATTAAAAGACAGGCGAAAAAATAAAAAAAGAGAATCTTGAAACATCAAGAGATATGACTCCACACATACAAGGGGTTCTCAGTAATAGCATCTGTTCAAAGACACAAAATAGGTTGAAACTGAAAGGCTAGAAGACAGAAACTCTCTGCAAACATTAGTCAAAAGAGAGCTGAATACTAATATTATGCTAAAATAGACCTGAAGACAAAAAAGTTTTCTTGCAATAAAAAGAAATTTTTATAAGGAAAGAAGTTTCATCAGGAACAATTATAAAAATTTGCTTTTACATTTTTATAAAATATAGCAGCACCTTTTGATAATCAGATCTGATCAGTCACTCAGTCATGTCCGACTCTTTGCGACCCCATGAATCGCAGCACGCCAGGCCTCCCTGTCCATCACCAACTCCCGGAGTTCATGCAGACTCACATCCATCGAGTCAGCGATGCCATCCAGCCATCTCATCCTCTGTCGTCCCCTTCTCCTCCTGCCCCCAATCCCTCCCAGCATCAGAGTCTTTTCCAATGAGTCAACTCTTTGCATGAGGTGGCCAAAGTACTGGAAATCATTCCTTCCAAAGAAATCCCAGGGCTGATCTCCTTCAGAATGGACTGGTTGGATCTCCTTGCAGTCCAAGGGACTCTCAAGAGTCTTCTCCAACACCACAGTTCAAAAGCATCAATTCTTCGGTGCTCAGTCTTCTTCACAGTCCAACTCTCACATCCATACATGATATCCTGGAATGTGAAGTCAAGTGGGCCTTAGAAAGCATCACTACGAACAAAGCTAGTGGAGGTGATGGAATTCCAGTTGAACTATTCCAAATCCTGAAAGATGATGCTGTGAAAGTGCTGCACTCAATATGCGAACAAATTTGGAAAACTCAGCAGTGGCCACAGGACTGGAAAAGGTCAGTTTTCATTTCAATCCCAAAGAAAGGCAATTCCAAAGAATGCTCAAACTACCCCAAAATTGCACTCATCTCACACGCTAGTAAAGTAATGCTCAAAATTCTCTAAGCCAGGCTTCAGCAATATGTGAACCATGAACTTCCTGATGTTCAAGCTGGTTTTAGAAAAGGCAGAGGAACCAGAGATCAAATTGCCAACATCCGCTGGATCATAGAAAAAGCAAGAGAGTTCCAGACAAACATCTATTTCTGCTTTATTGACTATGCCAAAGCCTTTGACTGTGTGGATCACAATAAACTGTGGAAAATTCTGAAAGAGATGGGAATACCAGACCACCTGATCTGCCTCTTGAGAAATCTGTATGCAGGTCAGGAAGCAACAGTTAGAACTGGACATGGAACAACAGACTGGTTCCAAATACAAAAAGGAGTTCGTCAAGGCTGTATATTGTCACCCTGTTTATTTAACTTATATGCAGAGTACATCATGAGAAACGCTGGGCTGGAAGAAACACAAGCTGGAATCAAGATTGCCGGGAGAAATATCAATAACCTCAGATATGCAGATGACACCACCCTTATGGCAGAAAGTGAAGAGGAACTCAAAAGCCTCTTGATGAAAGTGAAATTGGAGAGTGAAAAAGCTGGCTTTTGATAATAGAACCCCAAAATACATGAAGCAAAATCTGACAGTTTGAAAGGAGAAATAGAAGATTAATAATGGAGGCTTCAAAATTCTACCTACAATACTAAGAAGAATTAGACAGAAGATCAACATGGAAATGGGGAGGGGGGTTCAGGATTGGGAACACATGTATACCCGTGGCGGATTCATGTTGATGTATGGCAAAACCAATACAATATTGTAAAGTAATTAGGCTCCAATTAAAATAAATAAATTTAAAAAAATTAGATCTAACAGACATCTAGAGAACATACCACCTAACAAAATAGAAAACACACACACACACACACACACACACACAAAACAGAATATACCTTCTTCTCCGTGCACATGGAATGTCCTCCAAATTAGGTCATAAAACAAAAACAAATTTAAAAGACATAAATCATAAAGAGTATATTCTCCAAACCACAACATAATTAAAATCAATAGAAGAATTTTGAGAAATTTTGTGAATGTATGGGCTTCCCTGGTGGCTTATATGGTAAAAAGTCTGCCTGCAATACGAGAGATCTGGGTTTGATCCCTGGGTTGGGAAGATCCCCTGGAGAAGGAAATGGCAACCCACTCCAGCTTTCTTGATTGGAAAATCCCATGGTGGAAATTAAGTAATGCATTCCAAAAAAAGAATGAGTCAAAGAATAATCAAAAAAAGAAATTAGAAAATATTTTGAGATTAATTAAAATGAATATATCAAAATCTATTGGATAGAGATAAATCTTACTTACTATATACTTATTTATTAAAACCTATTCGATATAGCTGTAAATGCTTTATTAAAAAAGATCTTAAATCCCTGATCTTTCATTTTAGAAAACTTAAACACACACACACACACACAAAGAAAAACCAAACCAAAGTAGAAAGAAGGAAATAATTGAGATTAGAACAGAAATAATTAAGATTAAAAAAAAAAAAAAACAGGAAAATCAAGGGAGATAATCAATGAAACCAAAAGTGAACCACTCCATTTGATATCAAAACTTATTACAAAGTACAGTCATCAAGACAGTATAATGTTGGCTTATAAATATATACACAGACCAATGGGATAGAATTGAGACACCAGAACCCTTACATTTATGATTAATCGATTCTCAAAAAGATGGTCAAATCAGTTTAAAAAAGGATAGAATGGACTTTTTTAAAAAATGGTGTTGAGACAAGGGAATATTCACATATACAAGAATGAAGGTGGACTTCTATTCAAACCATATACAGATTAACTAAGAATGGCTCGTAGACTTAAATATATGATAAAAGTTCAAACTGTAAAAATCTTAAAAGAAAACAGGAGTAAATCTTTGTGAATGTTGGTAATCTTCAGATACACTTATTGTCATCTTGCTAAGTTTTCAGTTGTCTACCAAGATATTCGGAGAAGGCAATGGCAACCCACTCCAGTATTCTTGCCTGGAAAATCCCATGGATGGAGGAGCCTGGTAGGCTGCAGTCCATGGGGTCACTAAGAGTCGGACATGACTGAGCGACTTCACTTTGACTTTTCACTTTCATGCATTGGAGAAGGAAACGGCAACCCACTCCAGTGTTCTTGCCTGGAGAATCCCAGGGACGGGAGAGCCTGGTGGGCTGCCGTCTATGGGGTTGCATAGAGTTGGACATGACTGAAGCGACTTAGCAGCAGCAACCCAAGATATTAGTAATTAGTAATATAATTAGTTAATTATATTAATTAGTAATATAACTAAATTATATTAGTTATATTAGTAAGCTAATTAGTAATATAACTAAAGTAATATAATTAATTAAAAACTCAAAAGCTTAAGGGAGAAGGAAATGGCAACCCACTCCAGTGTTCTTGCCTGGAGAATCCCAGGGACAGGGGAGCCTGGTGGGCTGCCATATATGGGTTCGCACAGAGTCAGACACAACTAAAGTGACTTAGCAGCAGCAGCAGCAGCAGCAAAAGCATAAGATCTTTCAATTGCACCACATTGCCTTCAACTGGATTTAAAAAAAGATATCTATTTTTACGGGAGTCAAGCACAGTTAATATTAAAGCATCACTATTTAAATTCAAATAACTGAATAGTGTTTAATATTTTGAGGAAAAATAAATTTTGTCATTGTTTATTGTTATCTTCTGAAAGATATGGGAATACCAGACCACCTGATCTGCCTCTTGAGAAAACTGTATGCAGGTCAGGAAACAACAGTTAGAACTGGACATGGAACAACACACTGGTTCCAAATAGGAAAAAGAGTACATCAAGGCTGTATATTGTCACCCTGTTTATTTAACTTATATGCAGTGTACATCATGAGAAATGGTGGGCTGGAGGAAGCACAGAGTGAAATCAAGATTGCTGGGGGAAATATGATAACCTCACATATGCAGATGACACCACCCTTATGGCAGAAAGTGAAGAAAAATTAAAGAGCCTCTTGATGAAAGTGAAAGAGGAGAGTGAAAATGCTGGCTTAAAGGTCAACATTCAGAAAATGAAGATCATGGCACCTGGTCCCATCACTTCATGGCAAATAGACGGGGAAACAGTGGAAACAGTAGCTGACTTTATTTTTCTGGGCTCCAAAATCACTGTAGACAGTGATTGCAGCCATGAAATTAAAAGATGCTTACTCCTTGGAAGGAAAGTTATGACCAACCTAGACAGCATATTAAAAAACAGAGACATTACTTTGTCAACAAAGGTCCGTCTAGTCAAGGCTATGGTTTTTCCTGTGGTCATGTATGGATGTGAGAGTTGGACTATAAAGAAAGCTGAGCACTGAAGAACTGATGCTTTTGAACTGTGGTGTTGGAGAAGACTCTTGAGAGTCCCTTGGACTGCAAGGAGATCCAACCAGTCCATCCTAAAGGAGTTCGGTCCTGGGTGTTCATTGGAAGAACTGATGCTGAAGCTGAGACTCCAATACATTGGCCACCTAATGGGAAGAGCTGACTCATTGGAAAAGACCCTGATGCTGGGAGGGATTGGAGGCAGGAGGGGAAGTGGATGACAGAGGATGAGACGGCTGGATGCCATCACGGACTCAGTGGACATGGGTTTGGGTGGACTCCGGGAGTTGGTGATGGACAGGGAGGCCTGGCGTGCTCGTGTTCATGGGGTCTCAAAGAGTTGGACATGACTGAGCGACTGAATTGAACTGAAATGGTGAGCATGTGGAGAGTATGCCTTGAGCCTTAGAATATTTTTCACCTGTTAGTGCCTAGTATGTAGTAGCAATAGAATAACCTTTTGTTAAAAGGAAAGACAATCCCATTTTCAGTGAATTTAGTAAGGAAACTGCAGCATTTTAGAAAGCTATTACCCAGCATATGGCTGTTTCAGATAGCATGCATTCAAGGTGGAGGAGAACACAAGGAGAGTCTATTTTGCATGAAGCCACATAAGAGGACACTATTTACTAAATCATAAGGATATATAAGTGTCCATCTTAAATTGAATGATGATTGATAGAGTTGAGAGGCAAAGTCTTTACTAATAAAATATTTTTTAGGTATTTTATCCTTCAGTTATTACTGCAGTGTCCGTGAACACATAAGTTTCAAAAATTAAAATATAAAAATATTTTTCTTAGTCATAAAGCAGAATGAAATTTTGATATATGCTATAATATGGACGGACCTTGAGAACGTTATTCTTAGTGAAATAAGCCAAACCCTGAAGGGCAAATATCATATGATTCCATTTATATGAATTACCTAGAATATGTAATTCATAAATACAGTAAGCAGAACAGAAAGCAAGAAGGGAGAGTTATTGTCTGTTAAGTACAGAGTTTTTGTTAGGGACGATGAAAATGGTTTGGATGTAAACAGTGCTGGTGGTTACATAACACTGTGAATGTATTTAATGGCACTGAACTGTATCCTTGCAAATAGCAAAAATGATAAATATTACATTACATATATTTTACCACAATAATAAAAGGAAGAATATGACAAAATGAAACAATTTTGATGAACAAAATGTAGTCAGAAATAAGTTATAATCCCCTCATCTCAAGATACCTACAGTTACATCTTTGACATAAAAAATTTTTTCTGCAACTTTAGAAGTTTAATAAGAAAATATATGCTGTATATAAATTCTTATTAAATAATAAATGTATTCCCAAGTCACTGAAAAAAATAAGATTATTAATGATACGCTCAGATTAGCTGGTGTCCAGAAGACCTGCAATATGGAAAATGTTAAAGGAAGTTCTTCACATAGAAGGAAAACACATGATAAAACTTGGATCCACACAAAGGAATGAAAAGTGTCAGTGAAGGTAGTATGTGGGTAAATATGAAGGATTCATCCTCTCATTTTTTCTTGTTAAACTCAGGAACTCACTTTAAATATATGAAACCAAAAATACACAAAATGATGCTACTCCATCAAAAATGTAACATTTTTTATTATGCATTAGACATATATTATGAAAAACTTATTTTTAAGTTTAAAATAAATTTTACCAAATGTAAATGCAAACATACTCAACAACATACTAACATATCAAATCTAACAATACAATAAAATTATCATATACCATGATCAAGAGGGATTTATTCTAGAGAGGCAAGGATTCTTTTACATTAAAAAATCATTCAGTGTGATTCAACATGTTAACTGAAGAATAAAAATCATGATCATTTCAATAGATGCAGAAAAAACTTTTACAAAATTCAATGCCCATTTATGATTAAAGTTCTCTAGAAAGTGGGAATAGAAGGAAATTACCTCAATGTGTGTGTGTGTGTGTATGTGTGCGTGTGTGTGCACACACGTGTTAGTTAGTTGTGTCTGACTCTTGCAACCCCATGGACTGTAGCTCACTGTAACTGTACCATGAGCCTCTGTCCATGGTATTCTCTAGGCAAGAATATTGGAGAGGGTTGCAATACCTTTTCTCCAGGGGATCTCCCCAATCCAGGAATTGAACCCAGGTCTCCTGCATTGCAAGCAGAATCTTTACTGTCAGAGCCACCAGGAAAGCTCCTACTTCAACACAATAAAGGCCAAGTATGACAAATCACAGCTAACATAATTCTCAAAAGTGAAAAGCAGAAAGCATTTCATCTAAGATCAGAAACAAGGCACGGGTGTCCATTGTCACCACTTTTATTCACAGTTTTGGAATCCCTAGCCATGACAATCAAAGAAAAAATGAAAAGGAATCCAAATTGGAAGAGAAGTAAAATTGTGACTGTTTGCAGATGACTTGATACTATTCATAGAAAATCCTCAAGATGCTGCTAGAAAACTACTAGAGCTCAGTGAATTCAGTAAAGTTGCTGGACACAAAATTAATACAGAGCAATCCCTTGCATTTCTATACACCAACAACAAAACATCAGAAAGAGAAATTAAGGAAACAATGCCATTTACCATTGTATCAAAAAAAATAAAATATCTAGAAATAAACCTACCTAAGGAGACAAAAGACCTCTACTCTGAAAACATTAAGACACTGATGAAAGAAATTAGAGATGACACAAACAGGTAGGAAGATATACTGAGTTCTTGGACTGGAAAAGTCAACATTGTCAAAATGACTATACTACCCTATTCAATCTACAGATTCCATGAAATCCCTATCAAATTACCAATGGCATTTTTCACAGAACTAGAACAAAAAATTCTAAAATGTATATGGAAACACAAAAGACCCAAACAGCTAAAGCAATCCTGAGAAAGAAAAATGAAGCTGAAGGAATCAGCCTCCCTGATTTCAGACTATACTACAAACCTACAGCCACCAAAACAGAATGGCACTGGCACAAAACCAGAAATATATATCAACAGAGTAAGAATAGAAAGCCCAGAAATAAACCCACATACCTATGGTCAATTAATCTAGGACATAAAAGGCAAGCATATTTATTGGAGAAAAGGCAGTTTCTTCAATAAGTGGTGCTGGGAAAACTGAACAGCTACATGTAAAAGAATGAATTTGGAACATTGTATACGCTAACAAAAAATAAACTCAAAATGGATCAAGGATGTAAACATAAGGCTAGACACTATAAAACTCCTAGAGGAAAATATAGGCAGAACTCTCTTCAACATAAATTACAGAAAGATCTTCTTTTTAATAAAATAACAGCTAACATTTATTGAATGTTTTAGTTGTACTTATGCTGTATCAGAGACAGACTTCTTAGAATAACTTTGTTAAGAGGATGTTAGAATCAGAAAGATCTTTTTAGATCCACTTCATAGAGTCATGAAAATAAAACAAAAACAAATGGAACTGGATTAAACTTTAAAGCTTTTCACAGCAAAAGAAATCATAAGCAAAATGAAAAGACAACCCACAGAATGGGAGAAAATATTTGCAAACGAAGTAACTGGCAAGGGATTAATCTCCAAAATATACAAACAGCTTGTGCAGCTCTATGCTAAAAAAAAAACAAAACTAAAACCAACACCCAATCAAAAACTGGGCAGAAGATCTAAACAGACATTTCTACAAAGAAGACATACAGATAGTCAAAAAGTACATGAAAATATGTTCAACATCACAATTTATCAGAGAAATGCAAATCAAAACTACAATAAGATATCATCTCACACCATTCACACCATTATCAAAAAAAATCTGCAAACAATAAATGCTGGAGAAGGTGTGGAAAAAAGGAACCCTCCTACACTGTTGGTGGGAATGCAAATTGGTACAACCACTATGGAGAACAATATGGAGGTTACTTAAACTAAAAATAGAACTATTGCATGATCCATCAATCCTACTCCTGGGCATGTATCTGGAGAAACTATCAATTAGAAGAGACACATGCCCCTGAATGTTCATGGCAGCGCTATTTACAATAGCCAAGATGTGAAAGCAACCTGTGTCCACTGACAAAGGAACAGACAAAGAAGATGTGGTACATGTATACAGTGGCAGCCATAAAAAAGCCTGAAATAATGCCATTTGCAGCAACATGGATGGACCTATCCAACTAAGTGAAGTAAGCCAGACAGATAAAGATAAATATCACACGATGGCACTCGTGTGAAACCTAAGTTTACAAAAAATGATGATCTTATTTTACAAAACAGAAACAGACTTACAGATATTGAAAACAAAATTATAGTTACCAAAGGGGAAATGTGAGGAGGAGGGATAAACCAGGAGCTTGGGAATGAACACACACATACACTACTGTATACAAGATACAGTATATAAGACAACCAAAAGGACCTACTGTATACCATGATATCTGTATGAAAAAAGAATCTAAAAAAGAATGAGTATATGTATATATACATATATATGTATATACACACACACACACATATATATGAGTCACTTTGCTGTACAGCAGAAACTAACACAACATTATAAATCAGCTATACTCCAATAAAACTAAAATATTTTAAAAATAAATAAGTCATATGTGCAATATCACAAACACAATTACTTTACCAAATTGCTTTTCTTAGGAAAGATCACCCTTAATTTTCAATGTGACCTGCATGACCCGTAACTAACACAGTACTAATTTGGAGTATGAAGTATAAAGACAATTCAGTTAATCATTTGAGGCCCTACTTTTCTAATGATTAGACAGTTCAAGAGCTGTGGTATCTTCCTGCATCTTAAGTTGCCCTTCACAATTTGTCCTAAAACCATTGAGTCAAAACTTCAACTGGCAAAATTTGAAAAAAAGAGTCAAAGTCTTTGATTTTACTCATTTGTAAAATGTAAAATTCTGTAACCAACCTTCAAATTCTGATTCTGAAGGAAAGAAGGATGAAAGTCTAATAAACCAAATGATATAATATGAAAAAAAAACTTTATAGAAATATTTCTCTTTTTGAAACAAGATGGACTTTAAAAGGAAATTAAAGTGTCTGGAACACATTCAGTTAAAAGCAAAATGCACTGAAACACTCTGCACAAATTTCCATTTCTTAAAAAAGATAAGCCCAAGTGCCCTTCAGAAACACACAAAATGGCACATGTGTGTATACACACACACATATACACATTTACACAGCTTGAATTATAAGAGCGGATGTGAGATTTAGGGTAAAAAAAGAAGGGAAAAGGAATTTTGAGTCATCATAGTCCAGGAAGACCTCTGCCTGACAAAAAATGAACCTATTTAAATTGTAGGTAATTTTCTCTTTCCTCTTAGTAAAGACCAGATGGCTATGTGAGGTATTGTGTATTAAACCAACACACATGGGAGAAGTTGCCAAACACATCCAACTGGAACTAAAAGGGATATTTTTTGCACAACAGAATTCAACATCCCTCTTCCGTGTTTCAGCCAAAACACCCCTGTTAATTTACTTCCATAATGGAGACTGGCAATCCGCCCTGATAGTTATTTAGAATAGCACCCATAAATTTCCATGCTTTCAGTGCTACTTGACAATTTATACTTTGATTCCGATGTTGATTCAAGTTATCAATCATGTATTATTTAATTGAAAAATAAAGACATTTTAACTTTACTCCTTTGTTTTACACAGTCTTTATTTAAAAAAAAAAAAATCAACTTCACTGGCTAATATTAAGCCACAAAGAAAACGTGATTAGCATTACCCAAAGTAAACAAAACCCTTTTGCTAATGCCTAATCGTGTAGGAAATATTTGCAGCCACTGCACAATACGTTTTTCAAAATAATGAGTTGATAGATGAATCCCTCAAGCTCCCATTTATTTCCATTATTCTACTATTTTCCCCCACTAAAACCTAAAATCCCTACCTAAAATTCCTCGACCCAAGGAACATATTGCTATCTGTCTTTTACTTCAAAGACTGGGACCCAGTAATACTCTAGAGTCCTTTGGCAAGTGACCAGGCAATCAAGGGCTGTGGCCTTGGTCACCAATATTGAGAAGGAATCATACATCTATTAAAAAAAAAAAAAAAAAGGAAAGCTTTTTTTTTTTTTTTTTACAAAATCCATTCCTCTCTATAAATATTTGAAGTTTGAAGGCTCAACTCATTACAGTTTCACTCTTTCAACTATTTCACTCAAAAATAGGAAACACTGTGGATATTCCACTAGGTTTCCATCAGTACCAGAATGAAAGAATGTATGAATCTTCAATATTTTTCTCTCATTCATGCTAGTCAGGAAACAAAATGCTGTCCTCAATAACTTTGAAAGTTACTTTCCTGATGAAACCAAGCACTGACTATTAGAACTGGAAGGGGTAATTTTTCTAGAGAATATGTAATTTAGGATTAGTTCAATACCTCTATTTGTAAAGATCTAACTCATGGGATCTCTCAGATTCAGTGAAGAGGATGAATGACTCAAAGGACAATCAAGAAATAAGCTAAACTCCTTATCAGACTGGGGAACGAGCAGGTGAAAAAATAGAACGGAAGGACATACCAAACAACATGTCTCATACAAGACAGCTGCTTAGTATTATGTCGCAGTCACTAGATACACTAGCATTCTATTCTGTTTTATCTTTCAAGGATAATGATTCAATATAATACTTGAATCTATTTCTTACTTTATCATAATTATATATCTCGACTTTCTACAAATTCATTTTAAGAAATAAACTCCCCTATATTCCCCTCCAGGTTTTCCTCTGGAGTTGATGATGGACAGGGACGCCTGGCATGCGCAATTCATGGGGTCGCAGAGTCGGACACGACTGAGCGACTGAACTGAAGTGAGGCATCATAAACTTATGTTACCTACAACATCTCCGTCATTGAAAAAAACACCATCTTATAATATTTTCATGACATTCATTAAAACATCTGTACTTTCAGTAGATTTACTTCATTTTAAAAATTTCACAGTGATTTTAGTTATGGTTACATAATTTTTTTCTCCACATAGCAGTTCAATATAATTTTAACACAGAGAGAAATAGAAACCTGAGTTAAAACCATCCTGTAGTTTTGTTTTATACTTTTACCGCAATTTCCTTGTAAAGACTTGGATTTTTTTTTTCCTTTTTAAAACTTTTTTTGGTGAAGACTTTACCAAAACACTAAAATTATGTATCCTCTTGATCATATCAAACATTATCTAAAATCTTCCTTCCTGAAGATGATAACCTTCATTCATCCCTCTAATTTGGGTTTAGACCTGGATCAGGCTATTATGAGTTTATTCCCTACCATATTCCTTAATATTTTCAATAGCATTTAGGAAATAAGATATTGTCTTAGGAAATACATGCCAGGTTCTGAAAGATGCATATCTTTTTAATCCCGCTTCACAACTTCTGCCTTTTGCCATGAGAATACCCTTGCTAGCAAACAGTCTTTTTAAGCAAGTCTCAAAATGGCTCAAAATTACTAAGATGGATCAAATTTGGTTCCCTTTTACCTGTGCTATTTTTACACAGAACACTGATACATTACTATGTGTCTGCTCATTTGTGTGTGCATTAGGAATAAAAATCTCACTTCTGGCAATAGCACCTTATTAGAATCTACTCAAGAGAGTTCCTAATGAGGACCACTACACCACAGTGTTAACATATTAGGGGTGTGTAATTTGCATATACATGGAATCTTAGCCAAAAGGGGGTGGGTGATAGAGACAGCATGTGTACTAATAATATCTCTGAGTCTCTGGCTAGAAGCCCTGGACCTTGCTCTTTTTAGAGCTCTCATACTGGACTCAATCCACAGTGATGGCCTAAGCACCTGTCACAGAGAGAAAGCATTAGTTGCCTGTACAGCGACTAATGGACCATTACAAACATCTTTTAAAGGTTAAAGCATTATGGTGTTCTTTCCATATTTCCTCCCTTTCAATTTTTTTAGAGAGAGGAACAGATAAGGGTTTTATTTTTAGTTGAATGATTGATCTATGTGTAATTGCTGAAAGATGGGGAGCTTTATTTCTTGGTATTTTCTGCCTTGAATAGAGGGTTATTTTTTTTATAATTGAAGTCTAGTTAATTTATAAAGTTGTGACAAGCAAAGTGGTCAAATATGCATTATTTAGAAACATATATATATATGTATATATACACTACATACATATATATAATGTATATATTCTCCTAGATTCTTTTCCATTATAGGTTATTACAAGATATCGAGTATAGTTCCCCGTGCTATACAGTATGTCCTTGTTGATTATATATATTCTATATCTATTTTATCTCAATTAATCCCAAACTCCTAATTTTTCCCTCTTCTGCACTTTCCTCTTTGGTAACCTATGTCTGTATAAATAACTTCATTGGTGTCTTTTTTTTAAAGATTATAAGTGATATCATATATTTTTCTCTGATTTATTTATTTAGTGTCATTATTTTACATCCATCCCATGCTGCTGCAAATGGCATCGTTTCATTGCATAAAGTTTTGATTTCCTCCTTGGCCTAGAACTATCTTCCCAAGTGTGATTCCTTGGTTTGAGAAAGCCTCAGCCTGGTCAGCCAGGACCTTCTTATGGACTTTTATTGGCCTCAGCTTCTGGACATGTTCAAGAGAACACACTGGGTCAAACACATTTCCATTCACCTCTAAGTACAGACTGACACAGGTGGTAGTAAATCATCTTAGATTCACAGAATCTTCTGCGAAGCAGAGTTGCCATCCTTCTCGTCTGGGGTACCTTCTCAGGCACCCCAGCACTGCCAGGACCCCTTCTCAACTTGTGACCATATGCCTGGTCTCCAGGCAGGCAAGGTGTTCTAGATCAAGCCAGCAGATGTGCAGCCCACCCACAGTCAGCATCCAGATCTGCTGATGGGAGTTGGCTTTGGAGACTGCATTGGTCTTATCGGGATCCAACCAACATTTTTGACAGAACGGAAGACACTGGACGGAGAAGGCAATGGCACCCCACTCCAGCACTCTTGCCTGGAAAATCCCATGGACGGAGGAGCCTGGTTAGGCTGCAGGGGGTCACGAAGAGTCAGACACGACTGAACGACTTCACTTTCACTTTTCACTTTCATGCATTGGAGAAGGAAATGGCAACCCACTCCAGTGTTCTTGCCTGGAGAATCCCAGGGACGGGGGAGCCTGGTGGGCTGCCATCTGTGGGGTCACACAGAGTCGGACACGACTGAAGCGACTTAGCAGCAGCAGCAGCAGCAGCAAGACACTGGAGGCAAACGTCTTCTGAAGAGTGAGTATACTTACGGCTGCAGCAGCAGCAGCAAAAAGAAAACTTCTTTCCCATGTTCTAAAAGATTACAGATAGGTGTGGTACATGTATAAATATGAAGATTTACTTCAGACAAATAGCTGAAGTTTGTCTACTTTTTTATTACTTATTTATAATTCCTCTATCCACAGGATTTTCCAGGCAAGAACACTGGAGTGGTTTGCCATTTCCTTCTCCAGGGTATCTTTCCAATCCAGGGATTGAACCGGGATCTCCTGCACTGCAGGCAGATTCTTTACCAACTGAGATACCAGGGAAGCCCTACGTTTTTATTACTATGGCAACTCACTTCGGTACTCTTGCCTAGAATATCCCATGGATGGAGAATCCTGGTACAGGCTACAGTCCATGGGGTCGAAAAGAGTCAGACACGACTGAGAGGCTTCATTTTTACTTTCATAATAATAAACAATGTTTTAAATATTATGTTGATACTATGTTTATACTAGTATGACTAATTTTAAATGTTTACCTCCGGAACTACGTTATTAAGGTCAAAAGTTTCACATTCTTAGACTTAATGTACCATGATCCACATATAGTTCAGTTCAGTTGCTCAGTAGTGTCCGACTCTGCAACCCCATGAATCGCAGCACGCCAGGCCTCCCTGTCCATCACCAACTCCTGGAGTTCACTCAGACTCACGTCCCTCAAGTCAGTGATGTCATCCAGCCATCTCATCCTCTGCTGTCCCCTTCTCCTCCTTCCCCCAATCCCTCCCAGCATCAGAGTCTTTTCCAATGAGTCAACTCTTCACATGAGGTAGCCAAAGTACGGGAGTTTCAGCTTTAGCATCATTCCTTCAAAAGAAATCCCAGGGCTGATCTCCTTCAGAATGGACTGGTTGGATCTCCTTGCAGTCCAAGGGACTCTCAAGAGTCTTCTCCAACACCACAGTTCAAAAGCACCAATTCTTCGGTGCTCAGTGTTCTTCACAGTCCAACTCTCACATCCATACATGACCACAGGAAAAACCATAGCCTTGACTAGACAGACCTTTTTTGGCAAAGTAATGTCTCTGTTTTTGAATATGCTATCTAGGTTGGTCATAACTTTCCTTCCAAGGAGGAAGCGTCTTTTAATTTCATGGCTGCAATCACCATCTGCAGTGATTTTGGAGCCCCAAAAAATAAAGTCTTACACTGTTTCCACTGTTTCCCCATCTATTTGCCATGAAGTGATGGGACTGGATGCCATGATCTTCATTTTCTGAATGTTGAGCTTTAAGCCAACTTTTTTACTCTGCTCTTTCACTTTCATCAAGAGGCTTTTGAGTTCCTCTTCACTTTCTGCCATACGGGTGGTGTCATCTGCATATCTGAGGTTATTGATCTTTCTCACAGCAATCTTGATTCCAGCTTGTGCTTCTTCCAGCCCAGCGTTTCTCATGATGTACTCTGCATATAAGTTAAATAAGCAGTGTGACAATATACAGCCTTGACGAACTCCTCTTCCTATTTGGAACCAGTCTGTTGTTTCATGTCCAGTTCTAACTGTTGCTTCCTGACCTGCATACAGGTTTCTCAAGGGGCAGGTCAGGTGGTCTGGTATTCCCATCTCTTTCAGAATTTTCCACAGTTTATTGTGATCCACACAGTCAAAGGCTTTGGCATATTCAATAAAGCAGAAATAGATGTTTGTCTGGAACTCTCTTGCTTTTTCCATGATCCAGTGGATGTTGGCAATTTGATCTCCGGTTCCTCTGCCTTTTCTAAAACCAGCTTGAACATCTGGAAGTTCACGGTTCACATATTGCTGAAGCCTGGCTTGGAGAATTTTGAGCATCACTTTACTAGCGTGTGAGATGAGTGCAATTATGTGGTAGTTTGAGCACTCTTTGGCATTGCCTTTCTTAGGGATTAGAATGAAAACTTACCTTTTCCAGTCCTGTGGCCACTGCTGTTTTCAAAATTTGCTGACGTATTGAGTGCAACACTTTCACAGCATCATCTTTCAGGAATTGAAATAGCTCAACTGGAATTCCATCACCTCCACTAGCTTTTCCCACATATAGATCCCTTGTAAAAAGAAAGTATAGTTGCTCAGCCGTGTCTGACTCTTTGTGACCCCGTGGACTGTAACCTACCAGGCTCCTCCATCCATGGGATTTTCCAGGCAAGAACACAGGAGTGGGTTACCATTTCCTTCTCCAGGGGATCTTCCCAACCCAGGGATCAAGCCTGGTTCTCCCACACTGCAGGCAGACTCTTTGCCATATGAGCCACCAGGGAAGTCCAGAACCCTTGTAATGATTAATTTTAAATGTCAACTTGGCTGGGCCATGGTGACCATATATTTTCTTAAAGATCATTCTAGGTATTTCGTAAAGATTTCTTTTGGGTGAGATTAACATTTAAATATTCAGACTTGGAGAAAAGCAGATTATCCTCTGGTGTGGGTGGGCCTCACCTAATCAACTGACACATTCACTAGCATAGCCTTCTCTTCAACAAAATGGAATACTGCCAGCAAGTTTTCTTTGAACTTGAAACTCTTCCTGAGTCTACAGTTTGTTCATGAATCCTAACCAATGTTAAATTTGAAGATCAGATGTTATGTTCATGGATCTTAAATAATTGCATAAAGCTAACTCCTTAAAATCAGTCTTTCCCTGCTCCCCTCTCAATATGTATCTATATATAAGATATAAAATATGCTATACATATAATATATACAAATATAATTTATATAATTATATGCATACACTTATGTAATATATATTACATATAATATATATTATAGCACTAATTAAAATATAATTACATATTATATAAATTACATCCTATTGTATCTGTGTATATGTATATATACACATACACACACACACATATATATATCCTGTTTGTTCTTTTCCTCTGGAGGACCCTGACTAATACTCCCTCCTTTGCTCTGAGGACTACCAAGCTGTAAGAAGAAAAGCTTTTATGGTGAACACCATAATGTGCTATCCAGACCTCAGTTTTCAAATCAACAATTTCATGAAGCCAGAAGAAAGCCCTCAGCTGCCAGCTGTCTTTAGGAATTAACTCACCTGAGAAAAAAAAAATGATCTTGCCCAAATTCTCACCTCTTTCAGAAACAGCCTGCCCAATGATCAGTCAGTGCAGGGGTATAAAGGCCCAGCACATTCATTTCAACTCAGAACAACTTTGATGATCTTTCCAGCTTCAGAGATGAAGCCTTTGTCAGGTTTGCAATGCCCAATCCTGCCTCCTTCCCTCTTTCTCCCATAGGTGTTACTCCCAAAAACAATCCCTACTAAGTGACCAACATACTAATCTGCATCTTAGATTCCTCTTCTGAAAGGCTTCCCTGTGGCTTAGCTGGTAAAGAATTCGCCTGCAATGAGTGAGACCTGGGTTCAATCCCTGGGTTGGGAAGATCTCCTGGAGAAGGGAAAGGCTATCCACTCCAGTATTCTGGCCTGGAGAATTCCATGGACTATACAGTCCATGGGGCTGAAAAGAGTTGGACACAACTGAGCGACTTTCACTTTCACTTTCTGAAAAAATGCAGCATGCAATAGTATTTTTTTTCTGCCCTGGTATCACTTTGCATTACCTTCCTGCCAGCTCATATCAGTACAGAGTATATCAGCAGTCTGATCCATACATTGATATTCAACCCAGAAACAAGATACTGATCTCTTCTTGGAACACTCCTTATTTCTACAGGTGATTTTCCTGATGCTCTCCTAACTTAGTTTGGCAGGGTAGTGCAAAGCCTCCCCTTTCTCCTTGCCATTCCATCTGCTCCATCTGCAGTCCTCTGCATCTGGAGCTGCCATCCTCAATCATGCCTCCAGAATCACAGGTATACAGTTCAAGTTCTCCACAGGGACTTCTCACTTTGCTACACTGCAAGGATGGCAGCAAGAGAACACACGGATTAAAGCTCAGCAATCTAACAGAAGAACAAGATTCTGCTGGCTATCTGTGCCCCTAAGAATGTTTCTCTTGAAGCCCTCCCTCACTTAACTTGATAGGATGAGTCACACTTCCAACCCCCCTTCTCTCATAGCACTTCTCTCCTTCATAAGGACTCACTGAAAGATTCGAGCATAAAATGATTGAGATTATTTGTTAATTTTAGCTATCTGTGGCATCTTTATTTTATGTTCACATATATTCTTCGTGTGACTATTATTCCCATGCTTGACAAGTTTGGGGCTTGTCTTAGTATGATCTGGCTCAGGACTTACTCAGTGAGAAAAATCCAGTCTCAAGGTATTTGTAGAAAACAAAAATTGAGTGTCCTCAAATTTGTGCCCCCTTTGGCATATAAAATTAGTCAATACAGAGTTATACCACATTTGATGATGCTAATTAGAACTGCTAGCTGTCACTGCTTCTGGAGTTGTTTTTACTCAAGGGCCCAACTGTATTTATGACCCAACACTGTAAGATGGCTAGCCAATGTCACGGGTGCATTTCTTTCCATGGACCAGAGTTCTCTATTCAAAGCTAAATGGGTGCTGACATTATTCAGAACATAGAGCAATCATTTAAGCTAATCATCCATCCTATTAAAACATAGATCTTCTGCATCTTCACTGAGTTCTCAGAAGGAAGTGATTGCGTGAATTCTTGTGAGAGGATTTTGCATGGACATAGCAGCCATGAACTGACTTATAAATTTGTACCACGTGTAATTCACGAAACCAGAGTCCTCCTTCTACCCTGTCACCAGGCAAATGAACATCCATTAACTATAGTATGTATGCTTTAATACTTAAAGTAATAGCCTACCTTCTTCTGCCTTCAGACTAGAGATTTTGTCTCCTTCAATAGCGTAGTCTAATTAAATAAATTTTATCTCTCTGCTTTAAAAATATCTTCGGCTTAAATCTTTGATCATGTTGTGTGTTTTTTCTTTTTGAAGTTCATTTCAATGACACTATTCTTTAATCTTAAAATCCTTTGCTAAAAATGCTCCACCTTACTGATTAGAGTCTACAGTCTCTTTCAACCCATCAGTAAAATGTGTCCCAGGAGGAAGAAGTCAAACAGAAAAGATCATTCAAGCATTTCTCAATTAGTTAAGGAACTTCTGATGCATCTCATTTAAGGTTCCAGGTGAATAGAACACCTCAGAAATGTTTTCTTCAGGTCAAAGTGCACACTTAGCATGATACTTAGCCACATTTTTGTATAATTACATCATATGGGGATTTAGGCCTGCTATTACTTTAGTTGCATATGATATGAATAGAATTTGCTAAATCATGACCTACTGAGAAACAAAAATAATTGAGAAAGTGACCTTGGCACTTTAGGAAAGGAAGCATAGAGGCTTTTGACAGCAGAAAATAATACAATTATTAGTAGGCTAAAGTTCAGGGGAAAGAAGCTATAGTCATGTGAAGGGAAAAAAAAAAATGGCAGCTGACTGTGTCTGACACTTTTTACATTGTTCAGTAAAGACTTAAAGTGTTTCACATACTAGTACCGCATATTCAATGATACATGAAAAATAAAAGAAGAATTATGTTGGATAAACAAGTGCCTTGAATTAGATATTTGGCAGCTTTACTTTCCATGATTATTAACAACTAAACTTCCAGAAAACATATAGAGCCCTCGGGTGAATAGTAATATCAGTCATGGCTGTGGAACTGAATAAAAGAGAAACATTTTCAAAGGTTAGGTTTAATGTAAATATTAATTGCATAATAATTTTCATACATCTATGTATGACTAGAGTTAGGCATATCAAAGTTAAAATTTCTGTTCTATGATGTACTAGCTGGATAATCTTGGCCAAAACATCAATCTTTGCTGGTTTACTAATGTACAAAATGGTTAATACTGTTGGACCTTTAAAAGGACTGAATGAGAAAATACATGTAAAACAATTTGACACCTGGCATACACTAAATACTAATACATTTCAAAATATTTAACTAATAAGTTTTTAGAATATGAATGGTAAGAATAAGATTGAATTTTTTTGGAAATAAGATTCAATTTCCAAGAGTGCTTTACCTCCAATAATCCTGTATGAAAGTCTAAATGTATACAGTGAAATTCATGGCAAGAAAACAGCACACTTTTTAATCTTTCCTGCATTTCCCTTCATCTTCCCTTCCCCAACTTCTATGATAACTTCTGTTAGACTTTTTGAAAATTCCTCTCTAAATTTTCATAATGACATGTCCTAAAAATTTCCCTATAACGTTTGTGGGAATTAGATATAATGTCATGTTCAGTTCAGTTGCTCAGTCATGTCTTTGCAACCCAATGGACTGCAGCACACCAGGCCTCCCTGTCCATCACCAACTCCCAGAGCTTACTCAAACTCATGTCCACTGAGTCAGTGATGCCACCCAACCATCTCATCCTCTGTCATCCCCTTCTCCTCCTGCCTTCAATCTTTCCCAGCATCAGGGTCTTTTCCAAGGAGTCAGTTCTTAGCATCAGGTGGCCAAATTATTGGAGCTTCAGCTTTAGCATCAGTCCTTCCAATGAACATGCAGGACTGATCTCCTGTAGGATTGACTGATTAGATCTCCTTGCAGTTCAAGGGACTCTCAAGAGTCTTCTCCAACACCACAGTTCAAAAGCATCAATTCTTCAGCACTCAGCTTTCTTCATGGTCCAACTCTCACACCCATACATGACCACAGGAAAAACCATAGCTTTGACTAGATGGACCTTTGTCAGCAAAGTAATGTCTGCTTTTTAGTCTGCTGTCTGCTGCTGCTGCTGCTAAGTCACCTCAGTTGTGTCCGACTCTGTGTGACCCCACAGACGGCGCCCACCAGGCTCCCCCGTCCCTGGGATTCTCCAGGCAACAACACTGGAGTAGGTTGCCATTGCCTTCTCCAATGCATGAAAGTGAAAAGTGAAAGTGAAGTCACTCAGTCGTGTCTGACTCTTAGCAACCCCATGGACTGCAGCCTACCAGGCTCCTCCACCCATGGGATTTTCCAGGCAAGAGTACTGGAGTGGGTTGCCATTGCCTTCTCCGAATGTGCTGTCTAGGTTGGTCCTAACTTTTCTTCCAAGAAGCAAGCATCTTTTAATTTCAAGGCTGTAGTCACCATCTGCAGTGATTTTGGAGCCCCCCAAAATAAAGTCTGTCACTGTTTACATTTCCCCATCTATTTACCATGAAGTGATGGGACTGGATGCCATGCATCTGCATCTTAGTTTTCTGAATGTTGAGCTTTAAGCCAATTTTTTCACTCTCCTCTTTCACTTTCATCAAGAGGCTTTTTAGTTCCTCTTCACTTTCTGCCATAAGGGTGGTGTCATCTGCATATCTGAGGTTATTGATGTTTCTCCCAGAAATCTTGATTCCAGCTGTGCTTCATCCAGCCTGGCATTTAACATGATGTACTTTTGGCCACCTCATGCAAAGAGTTGACTCATTGGAAAAGACTCTGATGCTGGGAGGGATTGGGGGCAGAAGGAGAAGGGGACAACAGAGGGTGAGATGGCTGGATGGCATCACCGACTCAATGGACATGAGTCTGAGTGAACTCTGGGAGTTGGTGATGGACAGGGAGGCCTGGCGTGCTGCAATTCATGGGGTCGCAAAGAGTCGGACACAACTGAGCGACTGAACTGACTGACTGACTGACTCTGCATATAAGTTAAATAAGCAGGGTGACAATATACAGTCTTGACATATCTAGAACCAGTCTGTTGTTCCATGTCTGGTTCTAACTGTCACTTCTTGATCTGCATACAGATTTCTCAGGAGGCAAGTGACGTGGTCTGGTATATCAAAATTCCTTAGGATGTTGAGCAACTCAGTTTTGTTCTAATTGCCCATTTAGAAATTCACGTGTCTCTGTAGACACACAGTATTTGAGAGATGGTACACCAGACCATGGACACTAACACCAGTCACCAGAGCATCAGTTGCTCCACATACAAGCCACACATGCACAGAACCAAGGACCAGAAGCAGTCCTGACAGATCATTTCATTTCTAATTATTAAATGTTTGTTCATTCTTAAATATCTTTTGTCTGGTTAGTCCCACAGAATACTATGGTCATTTGAAACAAAGGTTCTGATTAAAAACTGCATTCAGCAAATTTGATCAAATCATGAGAAACATCAGATTTCTAGGATTTGTTTCAATTTTTTTCCATTTTTCTTTTATTTAAAAGTCACAGAGCTTAAAGATTTAAACACAAGACACAACAGCATAAAACTTCTAGAAGAGATCATAGGCAAAATACTCTCTGAAATAAACTGTACAACTGTTCTCTTAGGTCAGTATCCCAAGGCAATAGAAATAAAAATAAACAAATGAGACAATCAATCTTACAAGATTTTGCACAGCAAAGGAAACCATAAACAGAAGGATAACATATGGAATGGGAGAAAATATTTGCAAACAATTCAACCAATAAAAGCTTAATTTCCAAAATATACAAACAGCTCATACATCTCAAATAAATAAACAGATAAAAACAAACAAAAAAAAAATTAAAAATGAGCAGAAGACCTAAATAGACATGTCTCCAAAGAAGAAATACAGATGGTCAATAGGCACATGAAAAGATGTTCAAATCACTAATTATCAGAGAAATGCAAATCAAAACTACAAAAAGGTATCACCTCACACCAGTCACAATGGCCATCATTAAAAAGGTCTACAAATAAATAACAAGGCTGGAGAAGATGAGAAAATGGTAAGAATGTGAGTTGGTACATCCACTGTGGAAAACAGCATGAAAGTTCCTCAGGAAACTAAACATTTAATTATCCTATGATCCAGGAATTCCACTGCTGGCATATATTCAGACAAAACTCTAATCCAAAAAGATACATGCACCCCTATGTTCATAGCAGCACTGTTCACAAGAGCCAAGACATGGAAATATAAACATCCACTGGCAGATGCATGGCTACAGAAGATATGGTGCATATGTACAATGAAACACCACTCCCTCATAAAAAAAAAGAACAAAATAATGCCATCTGCGGCAACATGGATGTAACTAGAGATTATCCTATAAGTGAAGTAAGTCAAAGAGAGAAAGACAAATACCGTATGATATCACTAATACGTAGAGTTTGAAACATGGCAAAATGAACCTATTTACGAAACAGAAATAGACTCATAGAGAACCAAGATGAAATGGGAGGTGAGGGTTAGTAGATATAAGCTATTATATACGAATGGATAAACAACAAGGTCCTACTATATAGCATAGAGAACTATATTCAGTATCCTATGAGAAGCCATAATAGAAATGAATATAAAACACACACACACACACACAGGTATGTATGACTGAATCAATTTCTGTTACTGTACTTCTGAAAAAAAGCAAAGTAATACAACATTGTAAATCAAATCTATTCCAATAAAAAAAAATAAAATTAGAAAAAAAGCTCATAGATCCATAAAGAAAAACACGATTTTTTTCTACTATGTAGGAACTCGTGAAGAAAATTTACGCTTTTTAAATCATCAAACAAAAGAACGACCAAATATATATGATGAAAAATATTTGTAAATTACTCAGGAACTAGGAAATGACCACAGAATGGTTAATGTGAATACACAAGAGATCAAAGTAGCATTATCAATCTATATTTTAAATGTGGAAATATTTTATTTATTGAAGCATTACTTACCTTTTATATCATTTTACTCATAACACTTCTGAAGAAATGGAACATGAGCTGTTGTTATGAAGCTATTATACCCAGTAGAATTGGAATTGTTAACCAACACCAAAACACAGGCAAGAATCTATTCAAGGTTCCCATTTGAATCTAAAAAACAGATTTTTCAGGAAGTGAGAGGTAAAAATCCATGTCACCAATTCTTTAGTGATGCTTCTTTATTGAACAGGTACTAAATGAAACTTTACCTAAAGGGCCATTTCTTGACAGACAAATTAAATGACTTCAAGATCAAACATACTCAATTTATATCCAAAGTCAATGCTTAGGGGGCAGAGGAAGCATAATGTAGTGTACTGAGCGCTTAAGTCATCTGCAGTTTTGCTGAGGTTAAGTAGCAGAATGTTAAGCTTTTTGATTTCTAGCATGAAACATCATTTTAGCAAATCCTATATCTACACTAAACATTGATTTTAGCTGACTAAAATCCATTTGGAATTCTATTTCCTACACAGAGTAGTCTTCCTTTCCATGAGTATAGAAGAAATGCTTTAAACTAAAGGCATTTGACAACTACAGAATAACTTGCCTTTTCAACATAGTCTAATCCAATACATCTTCAATTCTCAAAGTCCATTTAACAATGCTTTGATTGCATTCTACCATCTCTGCTTAAGAAATTGTTTTTTACTTAAATATGACAAACCACATGTAAATTCTGGAAGTTCAGTTTGGAATTGGGAAAATAACTCAGATTCTAATAATTTTGCAATCATAATTTATTTTTGTAAAAATTGTTGTTATAAAAGTAAGGACGTTAAAGCATTTCTGCATGAAACATTTAGTTATAGCAGTCTTTCTTGAATATTATCACTTACAATAGTTTAACACAGGTCATTTGATTGTTCTGCAACTGAATTTTAGCATTTTCAGGGTTAGGATATTAAATTCAAGTAACATTTTGATGAGACATTAAAAAATGTGATATGTATATGAAAGTACAAACTGTATAAACTATAATGTTAGCCAAATTAAAGTTTTTATATTTCATCAATGTAAATCAAACAGCTAATTGAAGGCCCATGAGGAGTTAAAATTGTTGGACTCTAGGCCATTTTACCAACTTAGAGTGAGACTATTGTAATGTCCATTTTATATGTTATTTTAGCAGTAAATATAAAAGAAGGTATGTTGCAAACAGATGGATCTCTGTAGTAGGTATAATCAAAATCAGTTCCATTTATTGATCCAATAGCAGAATTTACATATGGTTTGTATTCACCATTGATCTGACCTTCATACCAAAGAATCTCTTTGTAGAAAATACTAAAGACAAACACAGCAACCAGCACCTGACTTTAAGATAATTGTGTGTTGTGTCTTTTGAAGTTTTTTACTTCTAGATATTTTAGTCACCTGGCTATTAAAATTAAGATATGCTTCTGTAAATCCTATCTCTACTAGAGATTATTTCTGCTAGTGTTTTACAAGAATTACAAATATTTTCTTTGAAGAGTTTTTAATCATTCCCATTTTTTATCAAATACTGAAAATTCAGAGATTTTATCTATGCCTTAGAAAATATTTGAATAGGTTTAGTGTGAAAGATATGATATCAATTCTGATTTTTCACAAATATTACCTGCCTTAGAACCCAGATAAAGCTGATAATTTGATTTTCATATAATTTCTGGCTCAGTTTTTTAAAGTACTTCTATACACTACAATAAAATACTTTTTAAAAGAAATAATTGCAGAGGGGATTAAAGTCACTATTTTCAGATGAAGTGATTTTATACATGACAAATCTAAAAGAAATATCTAAGAAACTGGGAGAGTTCTGAAAAAGGACTACTCAGCTGTCAGAAAATACATTGATAACAAACTTCATACACCAAAACACACTAAGTACCTCCTAATAAAGTTCAGAAATATGGGAAAACCTTAAATTTTTAAAAATATTGTAATAAGTGGGAAGTTTTTCTGACTAGAAAGACTCAGTGCTGTTTATCATGTTTTATTTCTAGAAAATTATCTCACAGATTACAAGCCCAGTCAAAATATCATTTTTTGTCAAAACACAATAATAAATTTGATACTCAATCTGATAGAAATCCACTTCCCTGGTGGCTCAGATGGTAAAAGCGTCTGCCTCCAATGTGAAAGACCCGGATTCTATCCCTGGATCGGGAAGATCCCCTGGAGGAGGAAATGGCAACCCACTCCAGTACTCTTGCCTGGAAAATTCCATGGATGGAGGAGCCTGGTAGGCTATAGTCCATGGGGTTGCAAAGAGTTAGACACGACTGAGCAACTTCACTTTACTTCTTTCTGATAGAAATCAGCAAATTTAGTCAACACAGGCTTAAAGAAAGCACACCATTTAAGAAGAAACAGACTTAAGCAGAAATAAAATGCATCCTTGAGTTCAGGTTAGAATATGACATGACATGGAACTGATCAATGGGCGAAAGGAGAAGGCCCAAATAGATTTAAGGCGTATAGAAATTTAGTATATGATAAAGGTAGCAATTAAACAATGAAAAATAGATACTTTGAAAATTAGTATCTAGAGCTCCAAAGGAAAATAAAACTAGATCTCCACTTCATTTCTTATTTTAAAATATTTTAAAGATAAACATAAAAGTGTGATGTTTCTAGTGTAACGTGAAAGCACTAAAGTGAAAAATACATCATTGTAAAAGATAATTCTGGGTTCAAGTTACCTTCTAAGACGGTACAAATCTCATTCACAGAAGACAGCTCTGATACATTTATTTCAGCAAAATGTCATCTTATACGGATTTAAGTCTCAGAAACATCATTCATTCATTCATTGAATAAGTATGCAAGAAACAACACAGTGTTTCAAGTACTTTTCTAGCATAAGGGCTACGGCAGCGAACAAATTAGACAAAACCTTCTGCCCCAGGTAGATTCTCAATGAGTAGAAATAGATAAATAAGTGAACATAAGATGACAGGTGGTAATAAGTGCTATGAAAGAAAAAAGCACAGGGGAAAAAAGGTAATAATAAATATTTGTCGAATAAATGAAGGAGTCTGAGAGTAGACAGTATTATCAAGGGTATGAAGAAAAATGTATTTCCATATGCTATTACTGAGAGTATTTATTGGTACAACATTATGGATAGGAGTCTACCCAAATGTAAAATGTGCAAACACTTTGACTCAGTAATTCTACTCAGAGGTATTTACCCTACGAACATATTTGTGCATAACTCATACATACAAACGCAAGATTATTTTTAAGCAGTATTTGTATAAGGGGTGTGGGGCAGAACTGTAAACAACTTTAATGTTTCTTGGAGGCAACTGGTTAAATAAAATAAGAACATTCATAAAAAGGGTGACTACATACATCTGTTAAAGATAAAGTAGATTTGCTATGATAATCTGGAAAAGTCCACCAGATATAAAGCAAATAACAGAACAGTTTGTACATATTATCCCACTGGTATAAAACAAGGTGGATCCATATGGTTGTGTATATGCCTGAAAACATTCTGGAAGGATGCACAGAATTACTTTGAGGGAGGAGGACGGATGTTTTGAGAATTAAACAGACTCATCTTTGTTTGTGCTACTTAAAATTTTTTACTATGTTCACTGTTATTTTCATAGAAATAATTTAAAAATTTAAGCACTGAGGAAACATTGTTCATTTTGTGCAAAAAGCTGAAATGCCCTCATGACAATATTGCATTAGATTAGTAATCAAAATAAATATTGAATTTATCCTACGAGGATGGCCAGAACAAATAAATTATGCCAACAAATCCTCTACGGGTTCTAATTATATTGGCTGGATGACTATAGCAATCACATTAAAAGCCTAATTAGCAAATTGCATCTCAAACTGTGATTAAAAAAAAAAGATGATGACAGACTACAACACAAACTGTCTTAGTCTATTTGGGTGGTTGTAACAAACTACTGTCAACGGCCAGGCTTATAAACAACAGGAATTTATTTCTCACAGGTCTGGTAGGAAGGCCAAGGGAGCTCTCTGGGGCTGTATCTTACAAGGGTACTGACCCCATTCACCAGAGCTCTACCTCATGACCTAATCATCTCCCAAAGATCCCACCTCTAATGACCATCTCATCTGACACATGAATATTCCTACTTGATAAAAAAGTAAAATGAGTATTATGGGAATTTACCACCGCACCTTCTAAATAATTAAAACTCAGAGAGAGACACACGATAGGCTCACATATGTCAGAAAACCTGTCACACAATGCAAACTATATCTCACAAAAACTGCTGAACTCCCTTTTGATAATTCTAACTTGCATATGATATTTTAAAAATGATTTCTTACCAGGATAAATAAATGCTATAGAATGTTGTGTACGACTTGCTGCAATTGACAATTTTCAGGTGCTACTCATTGCCCAGAACCATCCCTTTCTCTCAGGTTTGTGTTTCCTTTCCTTATTTATATATGTGTATCTTTGCAGTTTATAAATACTTAAAATTTCTCAATAAAGTAAATTAAATGTTGCTCAGTTGTATCCGACTCTTTGCGACCCCATGGACTGTAGCCTACCAGGTTCCTCCATCCATGGGCTTTTCCAGGCAAGAATGCTGGAGTGGGTTGCCATTTCCTTCTCTAGGAGATCTTCCTAACCCAGGGATCAAATCCAGGTCTCCTGCATTGTAGGCAGACGCTTTACCGTCTGAACCACCAGGGAATTCTCAATAGTAGTCTTTAAAAAAATTCTCACTTAAAATCATGTACAGATACCATGGCACCATCAGGTATACAGACGGGGAGTGCCCACCATCTTCAGCATGGTGCATGTTGGGGCCACAGGACCTAGGAGAGCACAGAGGCTGGACTTGGGAAGGGCAGTTCCAGGAACTGCCTGAAGGCTAGGTATCCAGGAAGGACCTGGTAGAATGGCAGAGTGTGGCCATCTCTAGCAAGGTTTAGGCAGATGTAAGAGGCTGGGGTGGATGGCAATATAATCTGACTGGAGGAGAATGAAGTGACAATGTAGATACAGATCCTAGCAATCTGTGCTTTTACAGCAGGTCTCCAGCCTGTTACTAGAAGTTCAGCTGACAGTAACACACCCTTCTGAAGGAGGGGACTTTTCAGCAGTCAGGAGGGCTTGAGGACACCAGAAAAGTTCAGTGTAATACAAAAAGAGAAAGTCAGCACTGACGGAAAAGTGAAGTATTTGCCAGATAGTTGAAAAGACTTCCAGATGAGGCTTAAGGCTTTGTCCTACATCTCTGTCTTCTTATTTTGACAAGACCAGCAGAGAAAGATAGCCAGATCTGGTTGGCAACAGGGTATGATCCAAGTCCTATCACACCATGGGTGGAGTCTGGATCAGAATTAGGCCCACTCACTGATACTGTCAAGGGGATTCAGCTCGTAAAGAATCTGGCTGCATTGTGGGAGACCTAAGTTAGATCCCTGGGTTGGGAAGATCCCCTGGAGAAGGGAAATGCTACCCACTCCAGTATTCTGGCCTGGAGAATTCCATGGACTGCATAGTCCATGGGGTCGCAAAGAGTTGGACACAACTGAGCAACATTAAGTGATGACACATGGCCCATCTGGTTATACCTATAAGAATAGAGATTCAATACAAATGAAAATGTCTTGAAGAGCTCATCAGGGACCTAGAAAAGCTCCATATTAATTTCTAGAAGCTCTCTATTATCCTCCTCCTAATTTCTTAAGTAAGAAATTAAAGAGCTGGTATGATAAAAGGATACTTGTTTGCTAACATCAAGAGTTTCTGGAATGACCTATGACTTTATTATCACTAGACTTGTTGATGCTCTGAAGAGAACAATACCATCATCATCACTCAATGTTCATCTTGTCTTACCACTGCAGGATACATGACAGCCGTCACCTGCTTGGGGTTTTGCCATCATTACACCACCATTTGCTGTTGATCTGAAATATCCTGTAATAAGTGCTTTCACTGCTAGGATTGTAGTTTGTAGCTTTTGCGTTATAACCACTTTCCCACTTGGTCAAACACAACCCTGAAAAAAATGTATTTTTAGTTGACAAACAACAACAGGACATGATTTATACTTCATAGACAAATCAGTTCTTTTAAATAATAATATTTCACCTGACCTGCCTCTTGAGAAATCTGTATGCAGGTCAGGAAGCAACAGTTAGAACTGGACATGGAACAACAGACTGGTTCCAAATCGGGAAAGGAGTACGAAAAGGCTGTGTATTGTCCAACCTGCTGATTTAACTTATATGCAGAGTACATCATGAGAAACGCTGGGCTGGAGGAAGCACAAGCTGGATCAAGATTTCTGGGAGAAATATCAATAACCTCAGATATGCAGATGATACCACCCTTATGGCAGAAAGTGAAGAGGAACTAAAAAGCCTCTTGATGAAAGTGAAAGTAGAGAGTGGAAAAGTTGGCTTAAAGTTCAACATTC
Organism: Bos indicus; assembly: GCF_029378745.1. Lineage (NCBI taxonomy): Eukaryota > Metazoa > Chordata > Mammalia > Artiodactyla > Bovidae > Bos > Bos indicus. The sequence continues at coordinate 98,372,266 of NC_091766.1, read as the reverse complement.
AGAAAACGAAGATCATGGCATCCAATCCCATCACTTCATCGGAAATATATAGGGAAACAGTGGAAACAGTGTCAGGCTTTATTTTTTTGGGTTACAAAATCACTGAAGAAGGTGACTGCAGCCATGAAATTAAAAGACGCTTACTCCTTGGAAGGAAAGTTATGTCCAACCTAGATAGCACACTAAAAAGCAGAGACATTACTTTGCCAACAAAGGTTCATCTAGTCAAGGCTATGGTTTTTCCAGTGGTCATATATGGATGTGAGAGTTGGACTGTGAAGAAGGCTGAGCACCGAAGAATTGATGCTTTTGAACTGTAGTTCAAAAGGGACTCTTGAGAGTCCCTTGGACTGCAAGGAGATCCAACCAGTCCATTCTGAAGGAGATCAGCCCTGGGATTTCTTTGGAAGGAATGATGCTAAAGCTGAAATTCCAGTACTTGGCCACCTCATGTGAAGAGTTGACTCATTGGAAAAGACTCTAATTCTGGGAGGGATTGGGGGCAAAAGGAGAAGGGGACGACAGAGGATGAGATGGCTGGATGGCATAACTGACTCGATGGACATGAGTCTGAGTGAACTCCGGGAGTTGGTGATGGACAGGGAGGCCTGGCGTGCTGCTATTCATGGGGTTGCAAAGAGTTGGACATGACTGAGCAACTGAACTGAACTGAACTGAATGACGTTTACAAGTATTAATATAAAGAAATATTTTCCTTGCAAAATATTTTAACACTTTCATGTTAAAGCATCCTTAAGAGAAAGGAGATCAGTCCTGGGTGTTCTTTGGAAGGAATGATGCTAAAGCTGAAACTCCAATACTTTGGCCACCTCATGCAAAGAGTTGACTCATTGGAAAAGACTCTGATGCTGGGAGGGATTGGAGGCGGGAGGAGAAGGGGATGACAGAGGATGAGATGGCATCACCGAATCGATCGGCGTGAATTTGAGTGAACTCTGGGAGATGGTGATGGACAGGGAGGCCTGGCATGCTGCGATTCATGGGGTTGCAAAGAGTCGGACATGACTGAGCGACTGAACTGAACTGAACTGAGCAACTTTCACTTTCACTAATACTGTCTTGGGAAGTTGGGGAAGAAGTTGGGAAAGGCAAGGGTATCAGAGTTGAAGGTATTATTATGTGTTACCAAGGACTTCCCTGGTGGCTCAGACGGTAAATCGTCTGCCTGCAATGCGGGAGACCCAAGTTTGATCCCTGGGTGGGGAAGATCCCTGGAGAAGGAAATGGCAACCCACTCCAGTATCCTTGCCTGGAGAATCCCATGGACGGAGGAGTCTGGTAGGCTACAGTCCACAGGGGTCGCAAAGAGTCGGACATGACTGAGCTACTTCACTTTCACCAAGGACTCATGCTTAAACACTGAAACCTAAGCCATGGTCTAGCATTCCAGGCCTGGCCACATGTAGCTTCAGTTCATCTTTTCAAAATTATCTTCTATGAATCAGTTTTTCTCACCTTACAGTCTAACTGGATAAATATTGCAACACACCTTCTTTATATCCTAGTATCTCCTATGCTTTATCTCTGATATTTCTCATGTCTGAAATGTCTTTCCACACCTCCCCATCTTCCTATCCACATGTTCAAAAGAAATCTAGCTCTGCTCAGAATTATCTACTCTTCTCCTTAGAACCTGAACTGAGAGCCACTTTAGGAAATAGCCTTTTCTATGCAGTAAGACACATCATTTCCTACCTGGTGTAAGTTTTAAAAAATCAATTTACATTTCCCATCAGCTTTTCAAGTCTGTACCATTTTGAGGAAAGACCCATGATGATTATTTGTGTATGCCCCTTGGTGCTTCACATACATCTTCACCAAAATACAACTTTTTAACAAATGTCTATTAAGTCAATATTTTTCAACCTTACCCTGTTAAAAAACTAGTCATGTTAAACCAGTCTGATGCAGATAACACAGACAATTCATTTCTGACCATCATAATTATGGAATGCCCTATTGTTTTAATACTGTGGAACACAAATACCAGAAGGAAAAACACATTAACTCCCTTTTCTTAAAAAGACTCAAATTAATCCTACTGAACACTTAATTTGAATCTTAACCAAAGTATTAACTACACAAGATTTTAATTCAGCCCTGTCTCAGCCATTTTTTTGTGGTTCTAGAATTAATGTTTCCATTGGCAAATACTAAAAGTGACTGGCCATTAAGTAATCAAATAATGGATATAAAAGGCAGTTGAGTTAGAAGCCATAGCTGAGCAGATCAATATTCTCAAAAAGCACCAGGACAAGCACACTCATCTGGAGTCATTGTACAGTAAACAAATCCTCATGTTTTAGGAATTCCATTGAAAACAAAAAATATTCTTTCAAGGTGTGGACAGTGATCCAGAGTGATTAGTTGCAGAGATATTGTAAAGGGCAGTAAATTCTACATTTTTTACTGCCTTTTTTTTAATATCTACTTGCCATGTTTCGTGCATTTTGATTTTCCTTCAAGTGTGTATTTCTCTCTGTGGAGAACAGATTCTCCTGAGCCTTTAAAAATGATTTAACTCTTAATACCGAAAGCTCAGCAGTCTAGAGCAGTTCTGCAACACAAACCATAGCATATGGGTCAAAACTGAAAGTGCTGCAGTGGGGAATCAGAATTCTGGAGAGATATTATTTGGCATGGGAAAATGCTATACAGTGGGGATCATTGTGAATGATGAGTTAGTAACACGCCTTTTCACTTGTCCATTTCACTCAGGCATGTTTTGAAGTAAGGGATATTTTGGCAAGTTAAACAGTAAGAACTCTGTAATTTTTTAGTGGGTAACAAATCAAAAGTTATATTGTTAATATCCAGATTTAGAAGCTAGGACAGTAATGGCAATTGCCTTTGTTGCTTCAGAACCCTATTTAAATGACAATATTTAAGGTCATTTGGGGCATATAAATTCCAGGCGGTTAAGGAGGTTATACGTATTGACTAAATAGCATCAGTCTGACCCATAGAAAGAGTGCTTTGGTCTTGTGAGGACTGAAACCATCTGAACATCTTCAATGACACCCCACTCCAGTACTCTTGCCTGGAAAATCCCATGGACGGAGGAGCCTGGTGAGCTGCAGTCCATGGGGTCACTAAGAGTCGAACAAGACTGAAGCAACTTCACTTTCACTTTTCACTTTCATGCATTGGAGAAGGAAATGGCAACCCACTCTAGTGTTCTTGCCTGGACAATCCCAAGGATGGGGGAGCCTGGTGGGCTGCCATCTATGGGGTCGCACAGAGTTGGACACAACTGAAGCGACTTAGCAGCAGCAGCAGAACATCTTCAAAACATAGCAGACCAGTCCCCAGTCTCAAATAACCTCCGGGTGATCCCTGGTAAATACAACATGAAAAAGAACAGGCTGTAGATACTTTATGTATGAGTTATTCAGCATCACGGATAAGAGAGTTTTCTTTAAAAATGAATGTATTCATCACTTCAGGGTAGAAAGGGGTCTTTTTCACAACTCATTTCAGCTCAAATTTTTTAATCTTTTCTGGAAATAAGACAATTAGGAAATTTTCAAAGAGGAAATTGTCATTACATCATAGGATACCATCACTGCATTTACCAGTAGGCAGGGTTGATTGCTACCCAAAGAATATTCTGTCACTGGTAAATAAAAAATGTTCCAGTTCAGGAACTAAACTGTTCTACAGAAGGGATAACAACTGAGGGAAGATTTTATATCTCTTGGCCACCTCATGCGAAGAGTTGATTCATTGGAAAAGACTCTGATGCTGGGAGGGATTGGGGGCAGGAGGAAAAGGGGACGACAGAGGATGAGATGGCTGGATGGCATCACTGACTCGATGGATGAGAGTCTCAGTGAACTCTGGGAGTTGGTGATGGACAGGGAGGCCTGGTGTGCTGCAATTCATGGGGTCGGACACGACTGAGTGACTGATCTGATCTGATCTGAATCCCTTGATTATTTACTTCAAAATTATTTACCCTGCCCATATCAATCTGCTTTTTCTATACTGTATAAAGAATTATAACAATTTCTGCTATTAAGGATACCAAGAGGAGAAAATTCCTAGTGCAGTACAAGTATTGTAGTAGGTACAGGAAGAGATGGATTGGGATAAAGAATAGAAACACATTTTTCAAATTAATGTTCAAGTAGGGAAGCACAGAAATGGGGCAGGAGTTATAAAGGGTTGTGAAATCAAGAGAGTTTTGAAGACAGAAATTACATAATGATGTGAAATCCAACTGAGAAAGAAAATTTGATGATGCAGAAAAAAGAGGGGAGAATTTTTGGAGCAATATCCTTGACTATGCAAAACACTTTAGGCTCTGGAACACAAGTAGGGAGGCTGTCCTTAGGCTAGGTGTGGAAGGACACCTTGTCCACAGTGACAGGAAGAAAGAAAATAGGACATAACGGTAGGTAGATCAAGAGGTGGCAACTTATGGGGGTCTTGAAGGTCATCAGACTAAGAGAGAGTGGAAAAAGGAAAGTTTCAAAATTTGAGGAGAAAAGGAAGGGTGTGGGAGACAGCCTCTAAGGTAACTGCCAAAGACCTCTGCTTCCTATTATTCCTGTATTTGGGTAATCCCATTCTGAATTAACGAGGTGTGCTCGACCTAGTTAACGTTAATGAAGAATACATGCTTCCCAGGTGGTACTAGTGATAAATAACTCACCTGCCAATGCAGGAGACATGGGTTCAATCATGGGTCATAAAGATCCCCTGGAGAAAGAAATAGCAACTCGCTCCTCTATTCTTGCCTGGAAAATTTCATAGACAGAGGAGCCAGAGGGACTACAGTCCACGGGGCCACAAAGAGTTAGACACAACTGAGGGAGCATACGTGATAAAAGTGAAAGGCTGGCACTTGTGAAATTAGGTTCTATGACTATGATATCTAGACTATGATATTAATTGCTGTCTCTCAGCCCTCACTCTGGGAGAAACAGCTGCCATGTTTTGAGCTGCCTTTGAAGGGTCCACACGGCAAGTTACCACTGTCTCATCAGCAGCCAGCAGAGAGTGGGGCCTACTGAAAATCATGAGTGGGCTTAGAAACAGACCCTTTCCTATGAAAACCTCAAGAGACTGGAGCCCTTGCCAACACCTTGTCTGAGCTTTGTGAGATCCCTCTAGCCAGAGGCATCCAGCCTAAAGGGATCCCAGATTTCTGACCATCACAGTCTACAGAATCACTGATGTTCATTGCTTTACACAGTATGAGGCTTGGCATGCTACAGCCCATGAGGTCACAAAGAGTTGGACATGCCTAGGTGACTGAACAACAACAGGATGAGACTATTTAGGGCTTGCATGGGTAATGACCAGAGAAGGCAATGGCACCCCACTCCAGTACTCTTGCCTGGAAAGTCCCATGAGTGGAGGAGCCTGGTAGGCTGAAGTCCATGGGGTCGCTAAGAGTCGGACACGACTGAGCAACTTCACTTTCACTTTTCACTTTCATGCATTGGAGAAGGAAATGGCAACCCACTCCAGTGTTCTTGCCTGGAGAATCCCAGGAATGGGGGAGCCTGGTAGGCTGCCATCTTTGAGGTCGCACAGAGTCGGACACGAATGAAGCGACTTAGCAGCAGCAGCCGCATGGGTAATGACAAGACATATTTTTTGACCATGGAAGGTAGTTGCTGGAATATGGTAAAAGACAAGATCATTAAAGGAGAGCACATCCAGGGACTGAGAGACCAGGATGAAAGTGAATGTGAAAGTAGCTCAGTTGTGTCCGACCCCATGTACTAGACAGCCCATGGAATTCTCAAGGCCAGAATACTGGAGTGGGTAGCCTTTCCCTTCTCCTGGGGATCTTCCCAACCCAGGGATAGAAACCAGGTTTCCCACATTGCAGGTAGATTCTTTACCAGCTGAGCCACAAGGGAAGCCCAGGATAGAATACGGTAATATTAAAATCAATTAGACATAACAGAAATAAAATTAGATATATTAATACAAAGAGTGAATTATGAATCACAATCTTCTAGAAATTAGAGCGTGCCCCAGGTGTTGGCAGATAACTGTATAAATAATGGGTTGGAGGCAATTTAATCTGATGACCTAAGAATAAAAACTGCATTTTCCAGGAATCTGGATGATTTTTGTCACCCAAAAAATGTGATGAAAAATGTTAATGAATATATTAATAATTTTTCAAAACTATTATCACTGGATCATTTGGAACAAAAATATTGAGGAATTCTCAACTGTCCCATTCCCTCCCGCCAACACTTCAGTCTCCCCGCTCAGAAGACCTACCACACTGCTGGGTGGTCATTGTACCGTTTGCCCTCTCAATAGACTCTAAATATTAATATTGCAAAGGCCGTGTATGATGCATCCCAGTTGCATTCTCAGCTCTAGCCACTGCTTGTGAAGCACTCATATTTGGTGCTTCATAAATGCTGTTGAATAAAGGAAAAGAAAGCTGGTCTTTGTAAATCATTTTAAAGGCGTATGTCATGAGAGCTATGTCAGGCACTACTCTAAGAGCTTTGAATATAATAATCCATTTAATTCTCACAATCCCACTTTGAGATTACTATCACTAGTGTTCCCATTAATCTACATTACATAATTTGAAAAAATACATGCACCCCAATGTTCATAACAGCTTTATTTACAATAGCCAATACATAGAAGCAACATAAATGTCCATCAATAGTTGAAAGGATAAAGAAGATGTGGCATTATATATATAATGGACTATACTCAGCCATAGGAATGAAATAATGCCATTTGCAGTTACATGGATGGACCTAGAGATTATCGTACTAAGGAAAGTAAGCCAGAGAAGACAAATATCATATAACCTTGCTTATATGTGGAGTCTAAAGAAGAAATGATACAAATGAACTTATATACAAAACAGTAGACCCACAGACATAGAAAACAAATCTGTGATTACCAAAGGGAATAACAGGGAGAGGGAAGATAAATTAGGAGTTTGGGATTAAAATATACATACTACTATATGTAAAACAGATAAATAACAAGGACCTACTGTGTAGCACAGGGAACTATACTCAATACCCTATAGTAACCTATAAGGGAAAAAAATGTAAAAAAAGGATATTTTATATATATAATATATATAAAAGGATATTATATATATAATATAAATATATATTTGAATCACTTTGTGTATACCAGAAACTAACACAATATTATAAATCAACTATATTTCAATGAAAATTTCATAAGTATATAAATAATGAGTTAGAAACGCCCATCCACCTCACAGAAATCAACTGGGAGAACCAGGATTAAATCCAGGCAGATTGTACTCACTTTACAAGACCATATATTAAGGTAAAAACACAAGACAGTGAAAAAGACTTCCTGGACATGATCCATCACACACTGTTTTGAGCCCATTAGACAACAAAGCTGTTATTAATAGTAAGAGAATGGAAAAGAGATAGTAGAAACACATCATTGATTTCAGGGTTTCAGCTACCAGTGATAAGGTTTTACACAGTGACACACAAAGAACTGAAAGAGTGAATAAAAACAGCAACAATTCCAGCATCATCCATCACTGAGAAGGGAGTCAGAAAGTTGGAAGCAACCTCTGACAGTATTTCTAGAAGTGCTCATTTAAACTAGATAGGGAACAGAAGTGAGTTGGAGATGCCTAATGATGTTTGACTATCCTTGAACAGAGTTCTGAGACAGAGAAGTGGAGATCAAATAAAAGTTGTCTGTACTCATTATCAAGTAAAAAGGGTATCACCCAAAAATATTATTCACATTGTATCATTTCAGCAAAATGATTTAAGCTTTTTAATACTACTTTAAAATGCAACATTTTGTTCATCCTTTAACACTGTTGGATATGTCTTTGAACTCATCTGAAAGATGCAATATAAATTCAAGTTCATTTTATATTCTGTAAATACCACATAATTGTCTTCCTCCCATTCTAGCATTATCATCCAAGATTTCATGGAGGCTCCAAGTTGTTTAATGATATGAAAATAGGGTGGTTTTGATTATTCAAAGTTCTTTTGGGAATCCAAGAGGAATATAAGAGACAAAGGTTATTCAGCAAAGAGACACAGATGTAAAGAACAGACTTTTGGACTCTGTGGGAGAAGGCAAGGATGGGACAATATGAAAGAATAGCATTGAAACATGTATATTACCATTTGTAAAATAGATAATCAGTGTAAATTCGACTCATGAAGCAGGGCACCCAAAGCTGGTGCTCTGGGACAACCCAGAGGGATGGTGTGAGGAGGGTTCAGGATGGTGGGACACATGTACACCCATGGCCGTTTCATGTCGATATACGGCAAAAACCACCACAATATTGTAAAGTAATTAGCCTCCAACTAAAATAAATAAATTAATAAAAAAGGTTATTAGTGATGGTGGTGTCATTAAGATGTCTAATAAAATTGCATTATACCTTACTATTCTATAAGATCTTTATTTAAGAGGTTGGAGGAAAATTGTATAAGATAATTGTTTGAAGCCATTTAGCATTGCTGGAGGTATACGAACATAAACAAGGAAGAAGGTGAAAAATGTAGACTTACCTTCAGGATCCCAAGTGCTTTGTATGAGAAACATCCAGTTATGCCATTATAAATTTGCTTTACTACAGCACTAAAATAATAGATTTGCATTTAAATTTGTGGGTAAAGAACTAAACTACCAACAGTAAATTATAGAATTAAAGGAGTATGCTTTTGGAATATTATTCAGTTCAGTTCAGTTCAGTCGTTCAGTCATGTCTGACTCTTTGCGACCCCATGAATCACAGCACGCCAGGCCTCCCTGTCCATCACCATCTCCCAGAGTTCACTCACACTCACGTACATTGAGTCAGTGATACCATCCAGTCATCTCATCCTCTGTCATCCCCTTTTCCTCCTGCCCCCAATCCCTTTCAGCATCAGAGTCTTTTCCAGTGAGTCAACTCTTCACATGAGGTGGCCAAAGTACTGGAGTTTCAGCTTTAGCATCATTCCTTCCAAAGAAATCCCAGGGCTGATCTCCTTTAGGATGGACTGGTTGGATCTCCTTTAGGATGGACTGGTTGGATCTCCTTGCAGTCCAAGGGACTCTCAAGAGTCTTCTCCAACACCACAGTTCAAAAGCATCAATTCTTCGGTGCTCAGCCTTCTTCACAGTCCAACTCTCACATCCATACATAACGACAGGAAAAACCATAGGTTTTTTTCTTGACTAGACGAACCTTTGTTGGCAAAGTAATGTCTCTGCTTTTCAATATGCTATCTAGGTTGGTCATAACTTTCCTTCCAAGGAGTAAGCATCTTTTAATTTCATGGCTGCAGTCACCATCTGCAGTGATTTTGGAGCCCCAAAAAATAAAGTCTGACACTATTTCCACTGTTTCCCCATCTATTTCCCATGAAATTATGGGACCAGATGCCATGATCTTCGTTTTCTGAATGTTGAGCTTTAAGCCAACTTTTTCACTCTCCTTCACTTTCATCAGGAGGCTTTTTAGTTCCTCTTCATTTTCTACCATAAGGGCAGTGTCAGCCGCGTATCTGAGGTTATTGATATTTCTCGTGGCAATCTTGGTTCCAGCTTGTGCTTAATTCTAGATTATTCTAATAATATTAGAATATTGATGCAATGCCTAACTCAAAGAGCACATCAATAATAGAGCAAATATTAAAAACTGGTGATGTAAAAGGAATTTTTACAATACATTCTTAAAATAAGAAATAGCTATATTATTATGTGTGGCAGTTGAAAAAAATTTTAATAATGATGCTAATAAAGATGGTATATTTCAATTCAGGTGCACGCTATTAAGCCTCGACATTGATAACATTTTCAGTTTGGAATGTGTGATTAAAAGTGTATGTTTACCCAACTGGTAACCTGGAATACTTTGGTATATTCCACAGCAGTCTTACCATAACATACAAGCATTTCCCCTTGCTATTTTTGTCTGAAAGTGCAAAAATAAGTGATATAATAATGTGGATGATCGAAGCAAGGTTTCTTTTACATATATGTATGTGTGTGTACATGTGTGTATACATGTGTGTATTATACACATATTGATATATACATGTGGATATATACACATACTTGTTATGAAACCTCAAATATGTGTGCATGGCTATAAATAAATGATTCAATTAGAAACAGAAGTATTTAGGTAAATAGATGAAAACATTGGAGGACACATAAGGAAGTAAGAATAGGTTTGAAGATATGTTACCAACAGAAAAAGATGAGCAGTTGTACGATTGTTATCTTCTGAAATGGTCTGAAAATGAGAGAATTACAGTACTATAGTGATAATGAATTTTTGGAATCATCTTGTCTTCACATCTGGAATCATCTTGCATTCACAACTGCAAACAGATCAGAGTGAATTTTTTTCCATGTACAACAGCTTGCACCCTACCCGAAACCTACCCAATCGGCATTCCCACGGTGGGATTGCCACGGTGGGTTGAGATGTGCAGTATTGATTAAAGTTCTGATTAAATCTGCAACTTCCTGATTTAATACCTAGGAACAGAATTCACTTTCTTAAGTATTGCCAAAAAGTTTATTTAATAAAAAGAGAAAAAAATCAAAACTATATTTATTGTTGCTTGAAAGATTATTGTAATTTAAATGTTACTAACTTACTGGTTCAACATAATGCTGCATATTAATTATATTCATATTCAATTGATAAAACTCATAAGCAACTCAGAAAATGTCAAAGTAGTAGATAATATCTATTGTTTTAAAAATGTATTAAAGGGAATGTAAGTGATGGATTGGAAGGAAAGTTGTATCATCACTTTTCTTCCTATAGCAGGACCTGAAAGAAGGCTCCTCTTTGGCTTATCTGTGTTATCTACCTATTGTATCTATCCTTACAATTCCAGGCTGGATGCAGACCTCATCCTACAGCTTTACAAACTTTTTAAAAAATTATGTACCTCTATTTTTTCCAAAATTAAATTCTGACATCTCTGGCAAGACGACATTTATCCTCTTGCTCCATTTTCATTTGTTTCATTGCTATTACACCAATGCACAGTGGTTAAGGATAACAGCTCTGAGGTTTGGCAAATCAGACATCATCTGCCAGTTCATTAACTCCTATAAACACCTTGCCCTTTGGCTGTATTCCTTCAAATGGGAAAGTAGCCACACTCTTGCTCCTTACTCCTCCACAAACAGATTGAATGCACACCCACTCGAGGAGTATTCATACACCCAAATTTCACTATCTGTTTTCAAAATCAGTCACCAGCAGGAGACATGTTGTGAATGACACCTATTCTACCATGTATGGCTTTTAGAAGACATGTAGCCCCATTTTGAAGCCAGAACTATACACCTTAACAAGTGCCTTCTGGCGCACTCCCTGACCCCAAACTTTGATGCAGACTCTAAAATACAAGTAAGGTGAGAGAGAAGAGTCATGGTATTCTTTTATCTCTGGGTGAATACAAACTGGCTTACAAACAGTGTTCATGAAGTACATTATTTTGATCACATCAATTTTCTGTATTTTATAATAGTGGAGAAATAATGGAAGTTTGTGAGAAACGGTGGGCTTCCCAGGTGGCTCAGTGGGTAAAGAATCTGCCTACAATGCAGAAGACGCAGGACATGCAGGTTTGATCCCTGGGTCAGGAGTATCTCCTGGAGGAGGGCCTGGCAACTGTATTCTGAGGGCCTCCAGTGTTATGGCCTGGAGAATCCCATGGACAGAGCCTGGCAGGGAGAGTCAGACATGACCAAAAGGACCGAGCACACATGCACACACATGAGAAAAGACATTCAGACGTTTGAATTACCAAAGTTGACCATGTCTATTTGTCAGGTTGGTGGGTGGAAATACATTCTCCAAAATTAGCTATAGCCCTCATGCCTCGTGACTATAAAGTAAAAGTATTATTTGGCGACCTGATGTTTGTAGCATTATACTTTCCTACTATGTAGCTGGACTGCATTAAGACTAATCTCAATAGTATTTCTTCAAGCCTACTCAAAATTCATTGTACTCTTTTCTTTTAATATGAAAAGAGCACTTAGTAGGGTCACAAGCTCTTTTTCATTAGATACTAAGAACAAAATCACATACTGTACACTACCAATTGTGTTCAACTTAAATGTGAAATATCTAACTAGGAGACATGTGATAGTTACATAAATACATGCTGTCTTATTAACCAGAACATTCTGCTTAGTCTCCGAACAAAATGTTTGTCATTATTGGCAGCTATGTTTACAAGCTTCTTGAAAATAGTATACCTTGTGACTGTATTTACACAGAGTGAAATTTTGATGGACACTTTAGTGCTAAAGCAGGAAAGCTATATTTTGTACTTGTTTAAGATGACAAATTAATGGGTTTATCATAAGACTTACTGTGCTTTTTATTATGCAAAATTTTAATGAGCCATAAGACTTTTTAAAAAACAATATTTTATACAGTGTTCTCAGGACTTAGGACAAGTAGAGCAAGCTAATAAAACCTAATATCCAAAAAATGTATTATTTGATTAACTACTTGATACTTTCCTTTTTCGCTATTTGTATAGAAAACACCAACAAATTCACACTGCATTTGAATCCCCAAAAAGAAATACATCTTTACATTCAAAGGACTCTGTTCATTATTTTCACTGTAACTGGTATTCTGAGTTGTAGTGTTTTTTTTTCCTGAGTTGTAGTATTTACAATATTTTTGTCATCAGTTCTTTTGTGATTCAATGATTCCTTATGAGCTATTTTGTAACTTCTGGGCAACGTCACGGCTATGGTGTTTGTACAATAGTACAAGAAAACAATAAAGCTACAGTAATTAAAACAGCACAAAACAGGCAAAAACACCAGCATAAAGACCAGTGGAACCGAAAATAGTGCCCAGAAAACAATCCACCCATATTTGGTAAATTCGTCTTTGACAATGATGCCAAGAACACACAATGAGGGAAGGACAGTCTTTTCAACAACCAATGCTGGGAACACTGGATATCTATACTCAGAAGAATGAATTAAACCCTTTTCTTATATCAGACACAAAAATCAACTCAAAATGGATTAAAGATTAATACACAAGACCTGAGGGGAATTTGGTTCCTTATCAGCTGAAGATTTTTATCTATTAAATCCAAATGACCCAGCACCCACCTACAAAGATTGGTTTATTTCTAGCCTTAAACCACAGATTTATTTATGATTCACAGTTTACTAAGAAATAAGGACACAATGTCTTCTAATGTCTAATTAATGCTTACTTTCAGGACAATTTTATCAAAATAATATTTTCACTCACAAACAGAGATAGAAGCAGAAGAAAGAATTACCACTGTCTGCAGCATTAGTAAAGTGATAGCAGGAGCTATTGCTTAATATCTCAGACAATTAAAGTAATAACTGTAACAACTAAAGAAGCAGAGAAGAGCAAAAACTTTACTGTCTCCATTTCCCATGAACCCCTTCAACAACTTGAGCAGTTGGGCTGTGTATTCTGTGGTTTAGGAATTTTAAATAATATGAATTGACCTAGAAATGTGTTTAAATGGTAGTGTCTCCTCAGGCAAGAGGCACACTGTGTAACTGCTACATGGGAAATAAGTATAAAGTAAAATGTGATGACCTTTGAAAATAAAACACTAAAGGAAAATGCATTCTAATAACAAGTAATTTATTCTTCAACCCCAAGTGACTCCATTTAAAGCAGTTTAGAGTTGGACACGACTGAAGTGACTTAGCAATAGCGTGGCCTAGAGAATTCAATCCATTTATGGTAAAAAAAAAATAAAATAAAATAAAGCTCTGAGAGTTTTATGTGAGTGAAGAATTTTAAAATACAGAAGATAGCAATGCCAAAGCACAGGTCAGCAAGGAATCATGAATAGTCCTTGGTTTTGAACACAAGCCTACATAATAGCAAGGCAAAGACTCATTTTTGTGCCCTGTATGTATTTGAATTTTGGTATCTCCTCCCCTCTCAACCCCAACTCAGTGCCGAGAAATATGACGGGCAGCGTCAGTGGAGATGAATCATTCATCACGAAGCGCCCTCTTCCCGGACGTCTGCGTGGGCCACTGCCCACATCACCTTTTCTGAGCACTTCTGAAGGGGATGTGTCCTGCGAGCCTGCTTGGTATTCAGAACAGAGCAGCCTTTGAAGAACTTTATGTACTCCCTGAAGGCCATTTTTCATCTGCAATCCAGAGGACCTCAACTTTCTGACAGACTCTTCCTTTTATCTTTTCAGTCTACTGTGAACTGCAGTAATTACCACAAGCACACAGGGCCTTAGAAAAGTCGTGTTTCGCTTCTTTCCCCTATATTTATTTACTTCCATTTCAACTTTCTGCCTGACTAGGCATTTCTTTTTCATTCGGCTGACACACTCTTTCTTCCATTGTTTCTCTCTTTCCCTCCCTCCCTCTTCTCACTCTCTCCTCCAAGTTTCCCCACCTCTCCCTATTTCTTTCTCCCTCTTCTCCTTTTTTGCCAGCAGAGTTTTTACACTTTGATTAACAGCCCTTACATACATAAAAATCACCTTGCTGATAGCAGAGGGGACAAGACTACTGCAGAAGTCAAGATGAGTAAAGAGCCTTCTGTTTTCTTTCCCAGGTAAAAGAGCCAACAGGAGACCAACTTCCTATCAACACCCACCAGTTTTTTGCCATACAAAAGACAAAGTGAAGCACAACTATTTATTCAGCTTTTGGTGGATATATGGATGTCTCTGAGAACACCGAGGTCAAGCTCCCAAGTTCTCATGGCCACAATACTGAACAATCTTGTTGGGAGTTGCTTTTTTTTTACCTCCCAAGCTTCAGCCAGTATTGCAATTTATTTTGTAAATAAAATGACCTTGCTTTAGGCAGTCCTGTTCTACACTGAGGAAGAGAATTAATCTGTCCTGAGAACTGGTGTGTACTATAGCCATAGGAACAGGGGAGAAGCCAGGAGCCATGGTCACAAAGTGGAAATGGAGATGCATCTCCAGTCTTACAGGGAAGGAGGGCTTCCTTGTTAAAGACAAGCATGTCAAATAGGCTCATTAGTGATGACAACGCATGCAGGTCCCTGACCAGGGCTGCACATGTGTACAATCCAGGTCTCTTAATGAGAATCTAATGTATTTTCTAGTTTTGTCACCTGGAGAAGGAAGTGGTAACCCACTCCAGTATGCTTGCCTGGAAAATTCCATGGACAGAGGAGCCTGGTGGGCTACAGTTCACGGGGTTGCAAAGCGTCAGACACAACTGAGTGACTGAGGATAAAATGTGGTCACAGTTTATTCCTCTTAAATAATATCCAGCATCATCATTTTCATAATATAAACTAGGAAAAGAATACAAAGGGTATGCTCTGACTGAGCAGAGGGACACAAGTCACAAATGGAAGGCATCTTACTGTTAATAAGAAAATGCCAACCTCCCATGGTTGGGTAACAGCTGCTACTTAGATTATTTGCAATCTTTACACAGGTATAAGAAAAATGAGTCTTTTCCATTCCTGGAAATTTTGCATTTCTTTCCAAGCTATGATGGTGACCTGTAGGCCCAACAAGATAAAGAAAGAAAGTGCAGTCACTCAGTCATGTCTCTCCGTGACCCCATGGACTGTAACCAGGCTCCTCAATCCATGGAATTTTTCAGGCAAGAATACTGGAGTGGGTTGCCATATCCTTCTCCAGGGGATCTTCCCGACCTAGGGATTGAATCCAGATCTCCCGCATTGCAGGCAGACGCTTTACCTTCTGAGCCACCAGGAAAGCCCAAACAAAATAACAGAGATGTAATTATTTAAGTTATCTCACACACATATTTACTCAATATATTGATGACACTGGCTACACGCAAGTCAGCAGGAGAAACAAGCAGCCAAGTAAACCTTAGACTCTCAAGTGTGTAAGTGCAAGTTCCTCCCTTTTATGCATTTTCCTCCACTCAAAACTTCTCAAATTCCATCCCAGATCTCCCCCACAGCCTCATGGAAGCAAATTATCAATCAGATGATTGAAGACCTACTTTTTAACTACATTTGCTTCATTTGAAGATGGTTTTATTACTTATATTATTATTACCATAGGTAGGATTTCTTTTGACAAGACAACTGTAGTGAGTCAAGCTTTAAGACTAATTTTTTTTTCATTATCTTATTTCGGGATTCTCCACTGCCTTCACTCCTCACTCAACAGAATGGAAATCATACTTTTCTGATTTGCTTTGCCTAGTTTTCTCCTTGTCTCACACTCCATGTTTCTCTCCATAAATTCTCACTCTAGCTCCTTACATCCTGGCTGACCTGCAGAGCTTGAGTTGCATAGTTTTCCTTCATTTTTATAAGCAAGTTCTTTGATGAGTTTTCTTCTCACTGTATAACAGATATTCCTCTCTAACCAATATTTTGCAATTAAAATTTGTCAATATATTTCACAATCAAAACATCATATAGTTATAGTATTATTGCCTTGACAAAACTAAAATATTTTTAGTATATTTGGAAAGCCTTGCAAAGGAAGATAGTGGACTAAGACAGACTGAGGAAAAGATTTATTTGTTGAAGCCCTTTGACCTAGTTTCTCTAAAAGGCTGGCCAATGCCATAATCCCCATCCCAGGAGCCAGTTGACAAGGCCTTTTGCACCAGAAATCACACCAACCCCCACCCTTGTATCCCAGGAACAATTGCTGACCAGCTAGGTTTCCCATCACATTCTATAATTCACCTTTAAGAGCCAAAATGCTTCATCAACAAAGAGAATAGTGTTATGCTTATGAATAATTGCCTTTTGTACAAGAATGACTTTCGTATACTAAGCAGAATAATAAGGAGACTGAAAATTACAATGGTTAAGATCAGAGACTTCACTGTAGGAAGACTTTGAATTTAAATATAGGATAGAGGTTCGTGACATTGTACAGGAGACAGAGAGCAAGATCATCCCCAAGAAAAAGAAATGCAGAAAAGCAAAATGACTGTTTGAGGAGGCCTTACAAATAGCTGTGAAAAGAAGAGAAGCCAAAAGCAAAGGAGAAAAGGAAAGGTATACCCATTTGAATGCAGAGTTGCAAGGAAAGATAAGAAAGCCTTTCTCAGTGATCACTGCAAAGAAATAGAGGAAAACAATAGAATGGGAAAGACTAGAGCTCTCTTCAAGAAAATTAGAGATATCAAGGGAATATAATTTCATGAAAATATGAGCACAATAAAGGACAGAAATGGTATGGACCTAACAGAAGCAGAAGATATTAAGAAGAGGTGCCAAGAATACATAGAAGAACTGTACAAAAAAGATCTTTACAACCCAGATAACCACAATAGTGTGATCACTCACCTAGAGCCAAACATCCTGTAATGCAAAGTCAAGTGGGCCTTAGGAAACATCACTATGAACAAAGCTAGTGGAAGTGATGGAATTCCAGTTAAGCTATTTCAAATCCTAAAAGATGATGCTGTGAAAGTGCTGCACTTAATATGTGAACAAATTTGGAAAACTCAGCAGTGGCCACAGGACTGGAAAAGGTCAGTTTTCATTCCAATCCCAAAGAAAGGCAATACCAAAGAATGCTCAAACTACTGCACAGTTGCACTCATCTCACATGCTAGCAAAGTAATGCTCAAAATTCTCCAAGCCAGGCTTCAGCAAACCAGAGGTCAAATTACCATCATCTCTTGGATCATCGCAAAAGCAAGAGAGTTCCAGAAAAACATCTATTACTGCTTTATTGACTATGCCAAAGCCTTTGATTGTGTGGATCACAATAAACTGTGGAAAATTCTGAAAGAGATGGGAATACCACCTGACCTGCCTCTTGAGAAATCTGTATGCAGGTCAGAAAACAACAGTTAGAACTGGACATGGAACAACAGACTGGTTCCAAATAGGAAAAGAAGTATGTCAAGGCTATATATTGTCACCCTGCTTATTTAACTTACATGCAGAGGACATCATGAGAAATGCTAGGCTGGATGAAGCACAAGCTGGAATAAAGATTACTGGGAGAAATATCAATAACCTCAGATATGCATATGCTGCTGCTGCTAAGTCACTTTAGTTGAGTCTGATTCTGTGCGACCCTAGCCTCCCCTGTCCCTGGGATTCTCCAGGCAAGAACACTGGAGTGGGTTGCCATTTCCTTCTCCAGATATGCATATGATACAACCCTTAAGGGCAGAAAGTGAAGAACTGAAGAGCCTCTTGATGAAAGTGAAAGAGGAGAGTGGAAAAGTTGGCTTAAAGCTCAACATTCAGAAAACTAAGATCATGGTACCTTGTCCCATCATTTCATGGGAAATAGATGGAGAAACAGTGGAAAAAGTGGCAGACTTTATTTTCTTGGGCTCCAAAATCACTGCAGATGGTGATTGCAGCCATGAAATTAAAAGATGCTTGCTTCCTGGAAGAAAAGTTATGACCAACCTAGACAGCATGTTAAACAATAGAGACGTTACTTTGTCAACAAAGGTCTGTCTAGTCAAGGCTATGGTTTTTCCCGTAGTCATGTATGGATGTGAGAGTTGGACCATAAAGAAAGCTGAGCGCTGAAGAACTGATGCTTTTGAACTGTGATGTTGGAGAAGACTCTGGAGAGTCCCTTGGACAGTGAGGAGAACAAACCAGTCAATCCTGAAGGGAATCAGTCCTGAATATTCATTGGAAGGACTGATGTTGAAGCTGAAACTCCAGTACTTTGGCCACCTGATGTAAAGAACTAACTCACTGGAAAAGACCCTTTGCTGAGTAAGATCAAAGGTGGGAGGAGAAGCGGATGACAGAGGATGAGATAGTTAGATGGCATCACTGACTCAATGGACATGAGTTTGAATAAACTCTTGGAATTGATGATGGACAGGAAGGCCTGGTATGCTGCAGTCCATGGAGTCACAAAGAGTCGGACATGACTGAGTGACTGAACTGAACTGAACTGATAATTCTAACATGTACTCAGTAGAAAACCTTAGGCACACCCCTTAATCTGAGTCTCGGTATTGTCATCTGTAAAGTAAGGATGATAATCTACCTACCATACAGGACTGTTTTGAAGGTAAATAAAATAAACTTTTATTTTAGGTACATCAACTTACATCACCTACTTAAAGCTCAAATAATTTTATTTTTTCAAGATAGATATGTAAAAACAATCTGTAAAAAAAAAAAAAAAAAAAAAAAACTAGTAGCATAATAACTAGCTGAGAGTCAAAGAAAAATTACCTAATAAACCAGAACTCATATTAGCCTTTGTAATGATATCAGCCTTGTATCACACTAATTCCTGGGACTCCAGAAGCAAGTTTAAGTGGCTTTTTGACTACTTCAGGGACAGCAGCCACTGTAGGACATGTGCTCTGAGGTCCTGAACAGGACACAGTAAATGAACTAAGCAGTACTACCCAAGGTCAGGAGCAGGGCTTTCCCCAGGCAGCTCAGTGGGTAATGACTCCATCTACAAAGCAGGAGATGTCGGCTCAATCTCTGGAACAGGAAGATCACCTGGAAAAGAAAATGGCAACCCACTCCAGTGTTCTTGCCTGGAGAATCCCATGGACAGAGGAGTCTGGCAGGCTACAGTCCCTGGGGTCGCAAGAGTTGGACACGACTTAGCACCCTCAAAGATGAGTTATTGATAAAATGATCATTTTGAGACAAATGAGAGTGAACTACTTAACTGCCTTCTTTGTGAATCACCATAAGTAGTACCCTTTCACAGGACCCAAAATAAATTAGAGATTTTCTACTCAAAAACATTTATTTACATGAGTATTAGTACAAGTCATTGTACCTGAATCTCTGAAAATGTTAGGAATCATCCTCGAGAGCTAGTGAAAATATTACTACCAAGAAGATAGATAGATTCATGAGGTAGATTCTGAATGCAAAGATATTATCAAGTACAGTATGATAAGCAGCGAACAAAATTGGAACTGGCTGTCCAATGATAATGCCAATCAGTTTCCATAGTAACATTATTTTAACTTTTGATTTTGATAACTTTCTGTCTAACTCATACATTCTCATGGTGTATAAGTACTTCCCAACAAAATCTTCTGTTTATATTATTTATAGTTTGTACCACATTAACTTTGGCTTCCTTACTATCCTTTGTACTGATACTAGAGATGGTTCACATCTTAAGTTTTATAAAATATCAGACTTATCTTTTATATTGAATTAATATTCCAAAAATATCACAACTTCTTATGATGGAAACAGATTTCATGCCTCAGAAAGGCAAAGTAGATTAAATCCAGTTTTTGAAAAATGAAATAGAAGATCTTCAACAATTTGAAATGTAAAATATTTATACAGCTGATTCAACAGTTATAAAACAAATTACATTAAGTAAAAATATAAAGGTATCCACTGTTTTTCCCTGATAAACAGGATTTTTCATTAATCCTTTTCAGATGAAATAAGTAATGTTGTATGCAGATGTGCTCCATAAATATTGTGATTTAAATTTTTATTCTTAAATATACGATAATAATAAAATGTAATAATGTAGCAACAACCTAAATCTTCTTTGTGTGCATCTCCCCAAGCTCATTGACTAGCTACCAATGGAAGACACCAGAAAAGAGAAAAAATGTTAAAAGCTGACAGGGTAAAACAAGCTCCACAACTCCACATCTTCTGTAGCTACTAACCTTATTAACAAAGGAAGTAAAAGGAAAAGCTTTATTCTTTGTCCTGATCTATGTCATGAATAAGCCAACCAATTGAATCTAACATAATTTTAGTGCATTCTTCTTAAAAAATAAAGGCCTATTTTTAAATTATTTTACTTTATATAGAAGGTGAAGTTTAACACATAAGAACATTTTCCAGACTGAATTCTGGTAACTTATACAAATTTTTTTTTTTTTTTATTTAAAGTGAATTTTGAGCCAATATAAATTCTCTATCTCAACACTAGCTAATACCCATGTCCATAATAAAATATCTTCTTTCAACTGAAACTCAGGAAATAAAAGCCAATTAAAAGTATGATTTCCAACAATTTTTGAAGAGAAGACTCCCAGTGATGGTCTTATGATAGATAACTGAAGTCACAGGGAAGGGAGAAGTAAAGAAACAAAATAGTATCAGAGCCTTTAACTTGGACAATTAGACTTAAATTCATCCTTCCAGGTTGATGAGCTCATGAGAATGATGACTCCTACTTCTTTAGCCCTGTTGAGATGTGGAGAATAGGGATTATAGTGTTCTAAAAATCATCAGGATTAGATTTCCCTTAACACCCATACATTCAAAGGGGGAAAACATCTTAAGATGAATTTCTCATAATGAGGCTAAGATGAGAAACTAAAGATTAAGTCACTGAGAACATTTATAATTAGAAGAGCCATTTTTAATTTTTTTGTTTTTGTTTTTCAGTACCAGATTTGGGTAATATATTCAATATTTGACCAAGTAGAAAAATTATAAATGTTCTTATGGTTTAATCATACAAGTATGAGAGGGTCAATTGGTGTAATTTTTCTAGTAAGAATATTTGGTAAAAAAAAAAAAAAACAAAACTCTAGAAATGGGCATAGAAGGAACCTACCTCAACCTAACAAAGGCCATATATGACAAACCCACAGCAAACATTATTCTCAATGGTGAACGACTGAAAACATTTCCTCTGAGATCAGAAACAAAACAAGGGTGCCCGCTCTCACCATCCCCCCTCCACTCTCAATACTTACACAGAGACACACACATAGAAAAGGCTCAGTGCTTTTCAACACATGGAGGGATTTTTTAGAAGAACCGTGATGCAGCGTGAAGTAAGTCAGAAAGAGGAAAACAAATATAGTAACAAATATCGTATGCATATACATGAAGATGCTAAATACAGAGTTCAGCAACATTTGTAGTAGCATATAAATATTACCCATTTTGTGTGTTGTAATTAAACAAAAGTACAATATGATATCAGTAAGAGTTTTAGTGCTTCGTGACGCTTTTCCTCCCTTTCAGATCCAAAAATACTCTCCTGCTCATCATATAATATTTCCCAGTTCTCCCTTGTCTCTAACTCTTAATTCTTTAACTCTGTCTTAACAAATCTACTGTCATTCCCTTGATTTGCTCAGTTGCTTCTTATCCAATTCTCCTTCTGTTTTTTCCAAAGAGATGGTATTCAAAGGTTGGCTTAAGAAATTATTCTTAATGGCAACTGTGACCCCAGTGACACACCTACAGTTTGGGAGCAAGTCACTTAGATTTTCTGTGCCCCTTGTTTCGCACTTTCTAAAACTTGTCATAATGACACTGACCTCCCGGCCTTCCCCAACCAGACTGTGAAGCTCATTATTGTTCATATGACATAGAAATTTTAGTTTGACTGGTCACCTAGCTATTCCCCATCTACAGCTTTGCTTTCTGTCAGAGAATTTCCCTGTACCCCGAAAGAGTTTCCCTCTACCCCTAAGAAACAAAGTTCTTATTCCCTGACAATTTTCAATATGTTACCTTACTTTAGGGAAAAGCTTTCCCACCAAAAAAAAAAAAAAAAAAACAAAGAAAATAAGAAAAAATCTTACGTCCAAGAAGATTGCTGCTGCTGCTGCTAAGTCGCTTCAGTCGTGTCTGACTCTGTGCGACCCCAGAGATGGCAGCCAACCAGGCTTCCCCTCCCTGGGATTCTCCAGGCAAGAACACTGGAGTGGGTTGCCATTTCCTTCTCCAATGCAGGAAAAGTGAAAAGTGAAAGTGAAGTCGTTCAGTCGTGTCTATCGACCCCATGAACTGCAGCCTACCAGGCTCCTCCACCCATGGGATTTTCTAGGCAAAAGTACTGGAGTGGGGTGCCATTGCCTTCTCCGTCCAAGAAGATTAGGGGTGATTATTAGAGAAAACAGTCTTGTGAAAGCATAGATTTTTAGGCTCAGAAATCAATTAAGTCTGCTGTATAGGATGAAGGCAATGGCACCCCACTCCAGTACTCTTGCCTGGAAAATCCCATGGATGGAGGAGCCTGGAAGGCTGCAGTCCATGGGGTCGCTGAGGGTCGCAAACAACTGAGCGACTTCACTTTCACTCTTCACTTTCATGCATTGGAGAAGGAAATGGCAACCCACTCCAGTGTTCTTGCCTGGAGAATCCCAGGGACGGGGGAGCTTGGTGGGCTGCCGTCTGTGGGGTCTCACAGAGTCGGACACGACTGAAGTGACTTAGCAGCAGCAGCATAGGACAAATGCTGTTTGAGGATATGTTGCTGCTATTATAATTGGGAGAAGGGAGGTTGAAGATTATACTCAATGTTGGATGTGAGACTTGATGGATTGGAAGAATTTAAACAATACAAGGTAACTTGTTTGGGGTTTAAGATTTGCAATTGGAGGTCTAGCCTTATTGGATTCATCATAAACAAGGTAAGTTTCTTCCCTGATATGCAGGCTGGTAGAGAGCTCTGTCTGCTTTATCTCCAAGGAGCTTTTTCACTGCTATATTCCCACTTAAAAAAATACCTGAGAAATAACTGTTGATTCATTTGGTAATTCTTGTTCAACTTAACAGCATGGCCAGTAGCACTAGATGTCCATCATAATCTATGTTCATTTCAGGGAAAAAGAGTAAGATTTAGAGATGTCACACATAGCAATGAAATCCTTTACCTTGTTATACAAATATTAGAAATTTTCTGAAAACAATTACAAACCAAAATAAAATTGGGAAATTAGGTTTGGCACAGCACTAGGATGATTGTCTTATTTAAAGGTGACAGAAGCAGTTCCCTAATGCATATACTAGGGTTCATTTTTCCCTTGTATCAGATACTTTAGGGTGTTCAATATCTATTCATGAGAAAATCTCTTACCTAATTCATCAGGATGGAAACTGAATATCTCAAGGGCAATAAAACTGCGTAAGTCAAACTCTATCATAGTAAACATTTTCTCCTTGGGGTATAAATAAAGCTATCAATTTAAAAACTCTCATTTTGAGAACAAAGCAAAGTAAGAAAATAACAAAAACTCCTAACAAAATTACTACAATTCAACAAAAAATTTCTATATACATTGCTATGGCCCCAAGGTAATTAGCCCAATATAACATAAAACTTGAGATTGGCTTTGGTGAGAAATTTAGCTCAAATAAATATATGACATGATTGTCTTACATAGTTCACACTTTGAGCTCAAATATCTCATCACTCCAAAATAAAAGTATATAAATTTATGTTCTGTGGCTTAAAATTATTTGCATTATACATTTGCTCATTTCATCCATATTACTCAGACTCCTCTACTACTATCAATACATTACTTTTTGATATGCTTTATTTCAACCATCTTCATGGCAGAGACAAATTATTTAGCCACTGCATGCTAAACAAACCTGTTTCATTTTGTTACAGAAAACGCTTCTCAGCTTCTGAGTGTTTTCCTTCCAGTTAAAAATGTCTAAGTCTAATAAATTTTAAAGGTAATCTTACATTTCTTCAAGATCTAGTCTCAATAGATGAGAAAATATTTATCTAGGTAGAATCTTTAGACAATTTAAAGAATAAAGGACAGCTTTCAACTACCTAGTCATTTTAGATGCTCCAAGCAAATAATTTTAGCAAAATTAGCAATTCAAAAATGATTTATTCCACTGGGTCATTGGATACAAACATAGCTCCAAGAACGACATCATGTTGATTTGAGGGAATATAACCTTACGTTTGGGGACTTGACTAAATTTTGTCTGAGGCACAAAATACCCAAGAATTTTAGCAAGGAAGAAAGAGGAGAATTAGTTAGAAGATTTCCAGGTAAAACATACATACATACTGCAAGAATACATTAAATTGTTGCATAAAACATTTTAAGCCCTTCTTTGAAATTATAGCAGTCAGCCTTACTTCTGCAGGGACACAAGCAGCTTAAGTGATGATGACAGTATCCTTGAGGAAGCAGATAAGACACAGCAGCCCTGGAGACCCACGGGCTGAAGATGTGGAGTTTGAGATGGAGCAGTCTGAGTGCCTGAATCAGAGCTTTGAATAGAGCCACCCTCTCATCAAAACATCTCTTCTGCACTTTACCTGCATGAAGAGTAAACACTCACATTTGACCCATTCCTCATTTGGGGATTTGTCTGCTATAGCAGCTAACGTAACCTTCATTTAATCTGCTAAAGAAAAAGCTATCTTCCCCAACTCTGGGCATGAAAGAAACACTGATTGCTTTAAATTTCAAGTTTGAAAGAGTTTCATCTTTAATGTGACTGTAGAGGTTCAGAAAGCTTTTCACTGTTGACATCTTTGAGTTGCTTTTGATCTAGCCACATGCTTCTTAGTGCAGCACCTTAAAAATTAAGGCAGGGGGTGGGTACTTTTGACTTGTACTTGTTTATCTCTTTCCAAGGTTTCAAAGATTTGAATTTTTTCTCACCCTGGCACATCAAAAATCTGATTAATGCAAAATTACTCTATGGTTTTAGTCAGGACTGAATTGTGGCACTTAATTCACTGTCTATCAGACAAAGCTATTATAGAGCACTAGGGTCTAAGTAGCTCAGGTGGTAAATAATCTGCCTGCAATGCAGGAGACCCCAGTTTGATTCCTGGGTCAGGAAGTTCCCTGGAGAAGGGATATGCTACCCATTCTAGTATTCTTGGGCTTCCCTGGTGGCTCAGATGGTAAGGAATCTGCCTGTAATGTGGGAGACCTGGGTTTGATCCTTGGGTTGGGAAGATACCCTGAAGGAGGGCATGGCGAACCACCATAGTGTTCTTGCCTGGAGAATCCCATGGACAGAGGAGCCTGGTGGGCTACAGTCCATGGGGTCTCAAAGTCGGACATGACTGAGTAATTAACCACACAGGGTCAAAGTTGAAAACTGTGTTGCCAACCTTGTAACTGTCCCACCACTTAAAACACAGTATCTCATAAAGTGGATTTCTATAGTGTATTAGCAATGAAGATGAGAAATAAGTTGTTAATACTAGTCTCAGTGGTGACAGAAAATAGGAAAAAATAAAAATGAATAACAGAAACATGATATTATACAGGTCCCATTAAATCATAATTGGTTAATATGGTAGACCCACTGCTATGCCAACCATGAACAACCCCTTTGTGTGCCAAACGCTTTAATATATTACTTACAATTCTATGACTTAGGTGCTATTATTATTTACATCTTTCAGATAAAGATAAAGGCTTAGAGAAGCTAAGTTATTGTGTGTTAGCCGCTCAGTTAACACAGTCTGTGTGTTATCCTGGAATTCTCCAGGCAAGAATACATTCCCTTCTCTGGGGGATCTTCCCAACCCAGGGATTGACCCAGGTCTCCTGCACTGTAGGCAGATTTTTACCATCTGAGCTACAAGGGAAGCCTGATTAAGCCGTTAATACTTGCTCAAAGTTTGACAATTAACCTGTGAAACCTCAAGCCAAAACTAAAGCCAATTTGCTAATACATTCAATGACCCTTAAGACTTTTTTTTTTTTTAATCTTCACTGAATTTGTTACAATATTGCTTCTGTCATTTCTGTTCTGATTTTTTGGCCAGGAGGCATGTGGGATCTTAGCCCCTCAACCAGGGATAGAACCCACACGCCCTGCATCAGAAGGCAAAGCCTTAACCTCTGGACTGCCAGGGAAGTTCTGCAGTGCTTTATTGATGCTATTGTTGGTGTTCCTTTAGTCATCAAGTTAAGTCTGACTCTTTTGTGAGCCCATGGACTGAAGTCCGCCAGGCTCATCTATCCATGGAATTTCCCAGGCAGGAACACTGGAGTGAGTTTCCATTTCCTTCTCCCAGGGGAGTCTTCCTGACCCAGGGGTTGAACCCAAGTCTCCCGCATTGACAGGCAATTCTTTAGTTCTAAGCCACCAAGGAGTAGCCATATAATATTACAAAGTATTAGTCAATGTGCTTTATTCTTTTTTTCTGTTATACTGTTATCCTATAATTCTACCCTATTTTGGCCACTTGACATAAGATTACCATTATGACAAGTATTAGCAGAACCAGATCACATAACCTAAATTCTTGATGTTAAAAATAAGTTAATAAATGAGCTCCAGGTGCATATGAGGATCTAAAACTATCCCGAAGCTCTACTTGTGTGTTTCTCAGTTGTCTTATAGAGAACTCCCTATCTTCTACAGCAGGGCAGATAATCAACCAGTGGTTGGATGAGTTGCATAGGCAGGTGGGACTATATCAGGCTCAGTCAGCACCCACTGGTCCAAACTCAGCTTGGGAAGCAGCAGTGCCTTCTCCTTTGCCCAGAATCGGGCATAATATTCGAGAAGCAGAAAGCTTGGAAGAATATCATCAGCATGAGGAGGACTCCACCCTAAAGCATGGCACAAACTGTGGCCCCAGGGAAAAATACAAAAACTGGAGCAGAAGCAAAAAGAGAAGCCTCAACCCAGGGACAGGCTACTTCCCTGAACCCAAAGCTGTGACTACCTCTAATCCCTCAGGTTTTCAGGCCAGCCCCTGGAAGATGGCAAGGAAAAACCCTGTTTACTGCATTTTAAATGGATCTAATTTGGAGAATCCAAAATTGAGTGACAGGACATTTTTGCCATCAGGCAGCATGACAACTTGACTTCAAGATTAGGTTGAGACAGAAAAATGTGGTTTCAATGTTTGCATATGAAACTACATGATTTTATATACCTCTGTATAAGTAATGTATTGTTGCCTTTTTCTGCAATGATAACTCTTAGCAAATGTACTCTCTTAGCAAATTTCAAGGATACAATAGAGTACTGTCAACTAAAATGACCATGCTGTACATTAGAGTCCCAAAAATGTATACATACAGTAAATCATCACATTCAGTTCAGTTCAATCACTCAGGCATGTCCAACTCTTTGTGACCCCATGGACTGCCACACCTCAGACCTCCCTGTCCATCACCAACTCCCAGAGCTTACTCAGACTCCTATCCATAGTGTCGGTGACACCATCCAACCATCTCATCCTCTGTCTTCCCCTTCTCCCCCTGCCTTCAATCTTTCCCAGCATCAGGGTCTTTTCCAATGAGTCGGTTCTTTGCATCAGGTGGCCAAAGGATTGGAATTTCAGCTTCAGTATCAGTACTTCCAATGAATAGTCAGAACTAATTTTCTTTAGGATGGACTGGTTGGTTTTCCTTGAAGCCCAAGGGACTTCCAAGAGTCTTCTCCAACACCACAGTTCAAAAGCATCAATTCTTCAGCGCTCAGCTTTCTCTATAGTCCAACTCTCACATCCATACATAACTACTGGAAAAACCATAGCTTTGACCAGATGGACCTTTGTCTCTGCTTTTTAATATGCTGTCTAGGTTGGTCATAGCTGTTCTTCCAAGGAGCAAGTGTCTTTTAATTTCATGGCTACAGTCACCAGCTGCAGTGATTTGGGAGCCCCCCTCCCCCCCAAAAAAATAAGTCTCTGACTGTTTCCATTGTTTCCCCATCTATTTGCCATGAAATGATGGGACCAGATGCCATGATCTTAGTTTTCTGAATGTTGAGCTTTAAGCCAACTTTTTCACTCTCCTCTTTTATATTTATTAAGAGGCTCTTTAGTTCATCTTTGCTTTCTGCCTTATGGGTGGTTTCATCTGCATATCTGAGGTTATTGATATTTCTAAAAGTAGTCTTGATTCCAGCTTGTGCTTCATCCAGCCTGGCATTTTGATTGATGTCCTCTGCATGTAAGTTAAATAAGCAGGGTGACCATATACAGCCTTGATGTACTGCTTTCCCGATTTGGAACCAGTCTGTTGTTCCGTGTCCAGTTCTAACTGTTGTTTCTTGACCTCCATACAGATTTTCAGGAGGCAGGTCAGATGGTCTTGTATTCTCATCTCTTGAAGAACTTTCCACGTTTTTTTGTGATTCACACAGTCACAGGCTTTGGCACAGTCAATAAAGCAGAAATAGATGTTTTTCTGGTATTCTCTTGCTTTTTCGATGATCCAGCAGATGTTGGCAATTTGATCTCTGGTTTCCCTGCCTTTTCTAAATCCAGAAAGAACATCTGGAAGTTCATCGTTTATGTACTGTTGAAGCCTGGCTTGGAGAATTTTGAGTATTACTTTGCTAGCGTGTGAGATGAGTGCAATTGTGTGATAGTTTGAACATTTTTTGGCATTGCCTTTCTTTGAGATTGTAATGAACACTGACCTTTTCCAGTCCTGTGGCCACTGCTAAGTTTTCCAAATTTGTTCACATATTGAGTGCAGCACTTTCACAGCATCATCTTTTAGGATTTGAAATAGCTCAACTGGAATTCCATCACCTCCACTTTGTTTGAAGTGATGCCTCACATTCCAGGATGTCTGGCTGTAGGTGAGTGATCACACTATCGTGATTATCTGTGTCATGAAGGCCATTTTTGTACAGTTCTTCTGTGAATCCTTTTCACCTCTTCTTAATATCTTCTCATTCTGTTACACAATCATCACATTGTGCACTTTAAAAAAGGAAAATCACATTATACAATATAAATATGTACAATTTTTATTTGTCAGGCATACTTCAAGAAATTTACTGATAAGAAAAATATGCTGTTTATACTTGTGTGTTTCTAGGATACCTTTTGCTTCTTTTTGCATGCTTTCTCCATAAGTTCATGCTTACTGAACCATGAAGAATCATAGTGACCTATTTATAAAAGTTTTGAACATAACATACAAAGGAAGAGTACAATGCTTAGCGTTTGGTAGGTGCTTAAAAATCATTTGTTGAATTTAAAATGATGGTAGAGGACCCCATATTATCATCTACATTTTTCTTACAGAGTCTCACTAAGAAAGAGAGTAGAAAATAGATGCTAGATCTAGTAAGTAAAATGCCTTTTTTCTGCATGATTAGTTATCCAGTGGATGCTGTATCTGAGACTTCAGCACTTATGGATTCTTTGGGTGGTATCAAAATTACTACCACATGGCTAGCCACAAAATTAAAGAAAATGTTATTCAAATACAGTACATGTGCATGCATTTTAGTGCCCCTATGAATCTCTCTGAAAATGAAAGATATTGATAGTTAACTGTATTCTCAGAAGGAAGAAGGGTGACTCATTTCTCAAACAGTCATATTCACTTTTCACTTCCTTCTGAAATTTTAGATCATAATAAGAACAAACATTTTTAACCTTCCTAGAGCTTTATTTAATTGATGTTATTATTAAAATCAGTTGTCAAATATCCATAAATGCACTGCAATCTTCTTAGTACTATAAAGAGTATGTAAAACTAAGAAAGTGTACAAATGAATTTACTATGTAATTTCTTTTCTATCTAATATAGATTTCTTTGCTAAATTCTGTGGGCAATTTTGGAGGTTTAATAATGAGCAGAGATTATGAGCCTTTATAGTTATTGCATATCCACCTACGTATAACCAGTCTCTTAACAGGAGAAAATCAAGATTATGCAAATGGTTAAGAAGATACCAGGTCTAAGGAGCAAGTACACATTACCTAGCCCAGCATTGTGAGTGACAGAGTGCTGTCTCCCAGGAAGGTCCTAAGCATCTACTTAGAGCAACACTGGGTGAATAATAAATGCTGATCATAGGAGGAAACAACTTTGCTTTCTGCTAATGAAATTAAGAAGTTGAAACTAAGCTACTTTATAAACTTGAAGAACTGTCTTTTAATAAGCAAATTAACTACATTAATGCTTTTAGCAGCTTTACCAAGTCTGTTTTAACAAATGAAAACAAGATTCAGGCTGAGGTCAACTTTAATCTGCAGGAGAACTTTCAAAAAATATTAAAAGATGTTTACTCATCTCATCACTTCACAGGAATGGGAACTGAATACTTTCTTATGTAATCCCTAGTGAGTATAAGGCTTACTATCTTGGTTTTGAAACTTTTTAAAAGCCTAATATATTGGTAATGAAGCAAATCGCTAATGACTCAAGCATCAGCTTGAGGGATGAGCTTCTATATAATCCACTGATGCACAGGAATAAAAAAGTTATATATTTATCTCTGAGGATAACCATTGATAAATCTGTGCATAAAGTTTAATATATCCTGAATTATTACATTTTAGCTTAAGAATATACAAATATTTTACACTTTAAAACAACAGATAGAAGATGGTGGAGGAATAGGACAGGGAGACCACTTTCTCCCCCACAAATTCATCAAAAAAACATTGAAATGCTGAGTAAATTCCACACAACAACTTCTGAATGCTGGCGGAGGACATCAGGCACCCAGAAAAGCAGCCCATTGTCTTCGAAAGGAGGTAGGAAAAATATAAAAGACAAAAAAAGAAACAAAAGAGGTAGGGACGGAGCTCCGTCCCAAGAAGGGAGTCTTAAAAAGAAAGAAGTTTCCAAACACCAGGAAACACTCTCACTGCTGAGTCTGTGGAGAGCCTTGGAAGCACAGAAGGCAACATAACAGGGAGGAAAAATAAATAAGTAATTAAAACCCACAGACTAAGAGCCCAACGGTAACTCCCCCAGTGGAAAAGCAACACAGATGCCTGCACCCGCCACTAGCAAGCAGTGGCTGGGAAGGGAGGCACGGGCTGCATTACTTAGAGTAAGGGCCAGGCCTGAATGCCCCGAGGGCAATCTGAGCCAACTAATTTGGGCTAGCAAACCAGACTGAGGAATAGCTACCATGCAAAAAGCCAGCCCTAACCTAAGACACCGCCAGGCCCGCACACAGAACAAAGGACTGAACAGAACTAGCCGGCTGCAGATCATCCCCCTCCAGTGACAGGCAGCCAGAGCTGGAAGGGGGCAATCACAGCCCCAGACAGACTTTATCGACCAAACTGCAAGCAGGCTTCTTTGCTAACTAAGACTTCTTGGGGTTCTGGACAGTCAACATCCACCTGAGAAGGTGCACCGGTTGTACACCCAGAAAACCGAGCGGCAGGGACGGGGGAGGCGATAAGTCACAGAGACCGCACTCACCAAACACCTCATCACCTGAGCTGCTTGGACCTGGGAAGGGCACAAAATGCAAGCCCAACTGTTGGGGGCCAGAGTGAGGCACTCCACCCATGGCAAAGGTCATGAGGAAGGAGGCTCCACATACGCAAAGGCGGGATCGAGCCTCAGGAGTCCCCCTGGAAATCCTCGAGCATCTATCCCCATAACCAGAGCCTGCCTGCTTTACTACTTTGTGCTCCCACCTACACCTCTGACTTTACGGGGGGCTGTCCCCCACCACCTCTTTCGGAGAAGGAGTTAACCTAGAGCTCCAGTTAATAAAAACTCCTGGGCGTGACAAGAGTGTTTTAACCTACAAACTCCTCTGAAGGTTCTCTAGCCTGTGTGACAGGCTTGTCTGGCCACATGTGATTGTTCACAGCCTCCCAACCATGAAAGGCATGAGATGCTTTAAACCTAAAAACAGGTTCCTTAGAAAAGTTAGAAAACTATTAGTATAAGTATAATGGGCTGATTAGAAATTGTATTGGTGAAGGGTTTTTCATTTGTTGAGCCAATGTTTGTTGCTAAGTATCCATATCCCCTGCCCTTACACACATTAATGAATATATAGAAGAAATAAGTATTAACCTTTGATATAAATCACGTTAGACCTTAAGCTAAGTAAATTCTTTCCTTAACTAAAACCCACTATACTCGCACCCTATAGGAATGTAACTTTATTTGGGTGGTGTCTGTTTTAAGAATAATCACCCCTGGAGAAATAAGTGTCCTGGTTGACTGACTGCTGTCACAAGGAGAGGGTCATAAATTGTCAGCAGGCCCCCCTGGCCAGAAGATGATGTAACACCCCTAAGACCTCTGTATACATTTGTATGAAGCACCTGACTTTGATAAAAGTCAGGACTGCTGACCCCGCGTGACTTTTGCATAACATCTCAATGTATAAAAGTAGACCATGGAAAATAAAGAATTGGGATCAGTTTCTCGAAATACTGGTCTCCCCATGTCACTCTCTCACTCTGGCTGAGTCTCCATCTGTAGCGCGGAACCCGCCATGCTTATTAATTATGCCTGGGCTTCTAAGATCCGACCGGGGAGGCCTCAGGGTCTCCTCTCATTTGGGAGAACGGAAGGACGCCTGCAGCCTATGTAAGTGGTGCAAACTTCTTGTCTTGAAGTTTTATTGGTCTCCCGCGTAAACCAAGCTACTCAACCTCTTTTCTCCACTGAATTTTCCTACTGAGCTATCTTCATTCTATTACTCTTTACATCTCTAATTAATATCTAATTGAAGCTATTGTATCCTGATCCTCGCCGATGCCGTCCCCGCCTCGAACTCCCTGGATCAGCCAGGGCTGGACCCCGGCACCCAACTGAGTCTGCACCTCTGAGATCTACCCAAGTTCCTGAACCTGAGCGGTTTAGACCTGGGAGGTGCATGCAGCCCAGGGCCAGCCTCAGGCGGTTCCCGGCGGAGCAACCTAGAGCCTGAGCAGTGCGGGCAGGCAAGGCACACGTGCCGTGAGCTGGGGCAGGCCCAGTGTGGCTGAGACACTGCGAGCACACACCAGTGTTATTTGTTTGCAGCATCCCTCCCTCCCCACAGAATGACTGAACAAGTGAACCTAAAAAAGTGTCCACCACCGTCACCTTGTGTCAGGGTGGAAATCAGACACTGAAGAGACCAGCAAACAGAAGAAGCTAAAACAGAGGGAACTGCCTTGGAAGTGACAGGTGCAATAGATTAAAACCCTTTAGTTAGTACCAACTACATAGGAAGGGGCTTATAGATCTTGAGAAATATAAGTCGGACCAAGGAACTATCCGAAAATGAACTGACCCCACAATACCCACACCACCACCAGAGAAAGTCCTAGATATATTTTTACTATTTTTATGATCATTCTTTTTTTTTATTTTTTTTAAATTTTTAAGTCATCTATTACTCCTTTAATTTTCATTTTTATAACCTACCATTACTTTGTAAAAAAAAAAAAGACCCTATTTTTTAAAGCACACTTCACATATATATATATATATATTTTTTTTTTATAATTTTTATGATTTTTTTCCTTCTTTTCTTTAATATTGTATGTTTGAAGATCCAACCTATACTCTAGAATTTTAATCTTTGCTTTTTGGTATTTGTTATCAATTTTGTACCTTTAAGAACCCAATCTTCAGCACTCATTTTTACTTGGGAGTGAGATTACTGGCTTGACTGTTCTCTCCCCGTTTGGACTCTCCTTTTTCTCCACCAGGTCACCTCTGTTTCCTCCCTCCCCCTTCTCATCTCTACGCAACTCTATGAATCTCTGTGTGATCCAAATGGTAGAGAACACTTAGGGAACTGATTACTGGCTGGATCTGTCTCTCTCCTTTTGATTCCCCACTTTTATCCTCCTGGCCACCTCTGTCTGCTTCCTCCCTCTTCTCTTCTTTGTATAACTCCATGAACTCTTGAGCAGTCTAGACTGTGGAGTGCACATAAGGAAGTGATTACTGGCTAGCTTGCTCTCTCCTCTTTTGATTCCACCTCATCTCATTCGGGTCACCTCTAACTCCCTCCTCCCTCTTCTCTTCTCCATGTAACTCTGTGAACCTCTCTGGGTGTACCTAACTGTGGAGAAACTTTTCATCTTTAACCTAGATGTTTTATCAATGGTGCTGTATAGAAGGAGAAGTCTTGAGACTACTGTAAAAATAAGACTGAAAACCAGAAGCAGGAGGCTTAAGTCCAAATCCTGAGAACACCAGAGAACTCCTGACTCCAGGGAACATTAATTGACAGGAGCTCATCAAACGCCAACATACCTACACTGAAACCAAGCACCACCCAAGGGCCAACAAGTTCCAGAGCAAGACATACCATGCAAATTCTCCAGCAACACAGCCCTGAGTTTCAATATATAGGCTGCCCAAAGTTACTCCAAACCCACTGACATCTCATAACTCATTATTGGACACTTCATTGCACTCCAGAGAGAAGAAATCCAGCTCCACCCACCAGAACACCACCACAAGCTTCCCTAACCAAGAAACCTTGACAAGCCACTGATACAACCCCACCCACAGCAAGGAAACTCCACAATAAAGAGAACTCCACAAACTGCCAGAATACAGAAAGGCCACCCCAAACTCAGCAATATAAACAAGATGAAGAGACAGAGGAATATCCAGCAGGTAAAGGAACAGGATAAATGCCCACCAAACCAAACAAAAGAGGAAGAGATAGGGAATATACCTAATAAAGAATTCTGAATAATGATAGTGAAAATGATCCAAAATCTTGAAATAAAAATGGAATCACAGATAAATAGCCCGGAGACAAGGATTGAGAAGATGCAAGAAAGGTTTAACAAGGACCTAAAAGAAATAAAAAAAGAGTCAATATATAATGAATAATGCAATAAATGAGATCAAAAACACTCTGGAGGCAACAAATAATGGAGGCAGAAGATAGGATTGGTGAAGTAGAAGATAGAATGGTAGAAATAAATGAATCAGAGAGGAAAAAAGAAAAACTAATTAAAAGAAATGAGGACAATCTCAGAGACCTCCAGGACAATATTAAACACCCCAACATTCAAATCATAGGAGTCCTAGAAGAAGCCAAAAAGAAAGACCCTGAGAAAACACTTGAGAAGATAATAGTTGAAAACTTCCCTAAAATGAGGAAGAAAATAATCACCCAAGTGCAAGAAACCCAGAGAGTCTACAACAGGATAAACCCAAGGCGAAACACCCCAAGACACATGTTAATCAAATTAACAAAGATCAAACACAAAGAACAAATATTAAAACCAGCAAGGGAAAAACAACAAATAACACACAAGGGGATTCCCATAAGGATAAAAGCTGATCTTTCAATAGAAACTCTTCAGGGCAGGAGGGAATGGCAAGACATACTTAAAGTGATGAAAGAAAATAACCTACAGCCCAGACTACTGTACCCAGCAAGGATCTCATTCAAATATGAAGGAGAAATCAAAAGCTTTACAGACAAGCAAAAACTGAGAGAATTCAGCAACACCAAACTAGCCTCCAACAAATGCTAAAGGAGATTCTCTAGACAGGAAACACAAAAAGGGTGTATAAACTTGAACCCAAAACAATAAAGTAAATGGCAACGAGGTCATATTTATCAGTAATTACCTTAAACATAAATGGGTTGAATGGCTCAACCAAGAGACAAAGACTGGTTGAATGGATACAAAAACAAGACCCCTATATATGTTGTCTACAAGGGACCCACCTCAAAACAGGGGACACATACAGACTGAAAGTGAAGGGCTGGAAAAAGATATTCCATGCAAATAGAGACCAAAAGAAAGCAGGAGTAGCAATACTCATATCAGATAAAATGGACTTTAAAACAAAGGCTGTGAAAAGAGACAAAGAAGGTCACTACATAATGATCAAAGGATCAATCCAAGAAGAAGATATAACAATTATAAATATATATGCACCCAACATAGGAGCACCACAATATGTAAGACAAATGCTAACAAATAAGAAAGGGGAAATTAACAATAACACAATAATAGTGGGAGACTTTAATACCCCACTCACACCTATGGATAGATCAACTAAACAGAAAATTAACAAGGAAACACAAACTTTAAATGATACAATAGACCAGGTAGACCTAATTGATATCTATAGGACATTTCACCCCCAAACAATGAATTTCACCTTTTTCTCAAGTGCACACGGAACCTTCTCCAGGATAGATCACATCCTGGGCCATAAATCTAGCCTTGGTAAATTAAAAAAAAAAAAAAACAAATCATTCCAAGCATCTTTTCTGACCACAATACAGTAAGATTAGACTTCAATTACAAGAGAAAAAAACATTAAAAATTCCAACATATCGAGGCTGAACAACACACTGCTGAATAACCAAATCACAGAAGAAATCAAAAAATAAAAAAATCAAAATATGCATAGAAACGAATGAAAATGAAAACACAACAACCCAAAACCTGTGGGACACTGTAAAAGCAGTGCTAAGGGAAAAGTTCATAGCAATTCAGGCATACTTCAAGAAACAAGAAAAAAGTCAAATAAATAACCTAACTCTACACCTAAAGCAACTAGAAAAGGAAGAAATGAAGAATCCCAGGTTAGTAGAAGGAAAGGAATCTTAAAAATTAGGGCAGAAATAAATGTAAAAGAAACAAAAGAGACCATAGCAAAAATCAACAAAGCCAAAAGCTGGTTCTTTGAAAGGATAAATAAAATTGACAAACCATTAGCCAGACTCATCAAGAAACAAAGGGAGAAAAATCAAATCAATAAAATTAGAAACAAAAATGGAGAGATCTCAACAGACAACACAGAAATACAAAGGATATTAAGAGACTACTACCAGCAATTATATGCCAATAAATTGGACAATGTGGAAGAAATGGACAAATTCTTAGAAAAGTACAACCTTCCAAAACTGAACCAGGAAGAAATAGAAAATCTTAATAGACCCATCACAAGCACAGAAATTGAAACTGTAATCAGAAATCTTCCAGCAAACAAAAGCCCAGGTCCAGACGGCTTCACAGCTGAATTCTACCAAAAATTTAGAGAAGAGCTAACACCTATCCTACTCAAACTCTTCCAGAAAATTGCAGAGGAAGGTAAACTTCCAAACTCATTCTATGAGGCCACCATCACCCTAATACCAAAACCTGACAAAGATGCCACAAAAAAAGAAAACTATAGGCCAATATCACTGATGAACATAGATGCAAAAATCCTTAACAAAATTCTAGCAATCAGAATCCAACAACACATTAAAAAGATCATACACCATCTCCAACTGGGCTTTAAACCAGGGATACAAGGATTCTTCAATATCCACAAATCAATCAACGTAATACATCACATTAACAAATGGAAAAATAAAAGCCATATGATTATCTCAATAGATGCAGAGAAAGCCTTTGACAAAATTCAACATCCATTTATGATAAAAACTCTCGTGAAAGCAGGAATAGAAGGAACATTCCTCAACATAATAAAAGCTATATATGACAAACCCACAGCAAACATTATCCTCAATGGTGAAAAATTGAAAGCATTTCCCCTAAAGTCAGGAACAAGACAAGGGTGCCCACTTTCACCACTACTATTCAACATAGTTTTGGAAGTTTTGGCCACAGCAATCAGAGCAGAAAAATAAATAAAAGGAATCCAAATTGGAAAAGAAGAAGTAAAACTCTGTTTGCAGATGACATGATCCTCTACATAGAAAACCCGAAAGACTCCACCAGAAAATTACTAGAGCTAATCAATAAATATGGTAAAGATGCAGGTTATAAAATCAACACACAGAAATCCCTTGCATTGCTATACACTAATAATGAGAAAATAGAGAAATTAAGGAAACGATTCCATTCACCATTGCAACGGAAAGAATAAAATACTTAGGAATATATCTACCTAAAGAAACTAAAGACCTATATATAGAAAACTATAAAACACTGGTGAAAGAAATCAAAGAGGACACTAATAGATGGAGAAATATACCATGTTCATGGATTGGAAGAATCAATATAGTGAAAATGAATATACTACCCAAAGCAATTTATAGATTCAATGCAACCCTATCAAGCTACCAACGGTATTTTTCAAAGAGCTAGAACAAATAATTTCACAATTTGTATGGAAATACAAAAAACCTCGAATAGCCAAAGCAATCTTGAGAAAGAAGAATGGAACTTGAGGAATCAACCCGCCTGACTTCAGGCTTTATTACAAAGCCACAGTCATCAAGACAGTATAGTACTGGCACAAAGACAGAAATATAGATCAATGGAACAAAATAGAAAGCCCAGAGATAAATCCATGGACCTATGGACATCTTATCTTTGACAAAGGAGGCAAGAATATGCAATGGAGAAAAGACAATCTCTTTAACAAGTGGTGCTGGGAAAACTGGTCAACCAGTTGCAAAAGAATGAAACTAGAACACTTTTAACACCATACACAAAAATAAACTCAAAATGGATTAAAGATCTAAATGTAAGACCAGAAACTATAAAACTCCTAGAGGAGAACATAGGCAAAACACTCTCCGACATAAATCACAGCAGGATCCTCTATGACCCACCTCCCGGAATACTGGAAATAAAAGCAAAAATAAACAAATGGGACCTAATTAAAATTAAAAGCTTCTGCACAACAAAGGAAACTATAAGCAAGGTGAAAAGACAGCCATCAGAATGGGAGAAAATAATTGCAAATGAAGCAACTTACAAACAACTAATCTCAAAAATATACAAGCAACTCCTACAGCTCAATTCCAGAAGAATAAACAACCCAATCAAAAAAAGGACCAAAGAACTAAATAGACATTTCTCCAAAGAAGACATACAGATGGCTAACAAACACATGAAAAGATGCTCAACATCACTCATTATCAGAGAAATGCAAATCAAGACCACAATGAGGTACCATTTCACGCCAGTCAGAATGGCTGCGATCCAAAAGTCTACAAGAAATAAATGCTGGAGAGGGTATGGAGAAAAGGGAACCCTCTTACACTGTTCATGGGGATGCAAACTAGTACAGCCACTATGGAGAACAGTGTGGAGATTCCTTAAAAAACTGGAAATAGAACTGCCATATGACCCAGCAATCCCACTGCTGGGCATACACACTGAGGAAACCAGAATTGAAAGAGACACGTGTACCCCAATGTTCATTGCAGCACTGTTTATAATAGCCAGGACATGGAAGCAACCTAGATGTCCATCAGCAGATGAATGGATAAGAAAGCTGTGGTACATATACATAATGGAGTATTACTCAGCCATTAAAAAGAATACATTTGAATCAGTTCTAATGAGGTGGATGAAACTGAAGCCTATTATACAGAGTGAAGTAAGCCAGAAAGAAAAACACCAATACAGTATACTAATGCATATATATGGAATTTAGAAAGATGGTAATGATAACCCTGTATGTGAGACAGCAAAAGAGACACAGATGTATAGAACAGTCTTTTGGACTCTGTAGCAGAGGAAATGGGTGGGATGATTTAGGAGAATGGCACTGAAACATGTATAATATCATATAATAAATGAATCACCAGTCCAGATTTGATGCAGGATACAGGATGCTTGGGGCTGGTGCACTGGGATGACCCAGAGGGATGGTACAGGGAGGGAGCTGGGAGGGGGTGTTCAGGATGGGGAACATGTGTACACCCATGGCAGATTCATATTGATGTATGGCAAAACCAATACAATATTGTAAAGTAATTAACCTCCAATTAAAATAAATAAATTTAAATTAAAAAAAAAAACAGATAAAAGAAAATCCATTGTTAATGGAAACAGTCATCTTAGATTCAAGAGAGGCATGTGATCAAACTTCAGTATGATCATAATTCATAGACCACAGGAAACAAAAATCTACTTCCTCGACCTATTAAAAATGTAAATCTAAAATAACTTGCAGGAATTCACCCTTAAAATATTGGCAGCATCTTCTTATAAGTCATGGTTCAAGTAAGAGTGTTAAGCATAATTGTTTCATTCACCATTATAGGTGTCTTATCCAATTTAGAACAAAAAAGTGCCATGTAGATATGATTAATAGTATTAATCCTAGACAGAGAGCAATATAATTTACAGATAAATTATTAGAACTCATAATGGATTCAAAACCTAGGTCCCAGCTGACTGCTGGCTAGCAGTCGCCCTCAGCTTCTCACTACATTGGGATTAAGCAGAACAACAGTGTTAGAAAGTCAGAGTGCAAGTAAAGACATGACAAATACCCAGGCTTTTTTTTCTGAAAATGAAAATCAACACTTATTTGTCATTTCTAAAACTACTATTCATTAACATAATAAAATAATCTTTAGAAACAACATTCAGTATCATTTGTATCTAATCGTGCCACAGTCTTTTATAACCTAATCTCGGAAGTCACTGGTGATCACTTTTGTCATAATTTATTTCTTAGAAGCAACTCCTAGGTCCATCCCTACTCAAGAGGAAGGAGGTTCTACAGGGGCACAAAGAGTAGGAGGGGGAAACCACTGAGAGTCACTTTAGAAGCAGTCAACTATAGCTATAGAGAGGAAGAGGCAGTCCTTTGAATTTCTTGATGCTTCCTGGAATCAGGAGTCAGCTTATGGCTGGACATGAGGTTCTCTTTGTTTTGTCAAGCTTTACCATGTAGTTATGTTTACCCAGGAAATGCCTGGTTTACAGGTGCTATAGCAGTATTTCATCTCTTCACTGCCTCCTTACGTTCTGAAAGGGTCCCAGTTTAGACAACAAATTAAATTGTCACCAAAATCTTAGACTCTAACTGGGTTCCTCACCCCAGTTGATTCTATTAGAGTTTTGAAGTACAGATGGCTCCATAACAGACAAGGGATACATTTCAAAAGCCAGCAGAATCTTCATAAAAGAGCACGGAATTCACATAAGTAATTAATGTTCCTTCAGTGCAAATAGACAGTCATCATACAAGGAGCAGAGTGACTTCTGGCTCTCTTAATTGATCAAACAATTAAAAACTATTACCTTGAGAAACTATAGGAGTTTCCATTTTGGAAGTTAATGGAGTTAACTTTCCATTTTCAGAGAAAATTTTCTGAATTTTCCCATAAGATCTGTATCTCAGTCATTTATCTCACACAGTAAGGAACATCTACACAAGTCATCAGTATCATCAATTCATTTACGGTAGTACTGAAGAAAATCAGAAATTAAAGACCTGATCTCTGGCCTGAGTATGTTTATGGTATCTTTGGTGAGACAGAACGCAGAAGTTAACCAACAAAACCATGAATTAAATGATCCACAGCAAATCACTGTTAGAGAAAAGACATCCAAAGATTGAAAATATCATAAGTAACTGAACTACTTAGGGATGAAAGTTTTACAGAAGCAATGTTTTTTGTGTCTAACAAAATAGTTCACAGTTGAATAAGAACAGAGAGGAAGGAGGCTTCAAACAAGGTGAAGGGCATATGGTGAGCACTGAGATGAGAAACTTTAAAAAAAACAAAGGACTGTTCTATACATCTGTGTCTCTTTTGCTGTATTGTAATTAGCCTATAATTAAATAAATAAATAAATAACAAAGAATTCCATGGGGAAATAAAGTGATTCCAATCTTCTAGTGGGTAAGTGAGATCAGGCTGGAAAGGCAGAGAAGACCTATAATAGGAAGGGTTTCAAGTATGGTACAAGAAAGTTACTGGATCAGAGTGGCAATGTTTAAGGTTAATCTGACTAAACTACGTAGGATAAATTATGAGAGAAAACGAGAGAGAGAGGAGTC
Organism: Bos indicus; assembly: GCF_029378745.1. NCBI lineage: Eukaryota > Metazoa > Chordata > Mammalia > Artiodactyla > Bovidae > Bos > Bos indicus. Next base: position 98,330,122 of record NC_091766.1, on the reverse strand, counting down.
AACCAGTTTAGGTATTTTAAAAAGAGAGCTAACGATGAGATTAGAAAAGAGAGGCAAATGCAGTTAACTTTGCCTGAGTCCTGGCAGAATATGGAAACCAATTGGTCTTGAGGATTAAAGATGAAAGGACTAAAGGCAGCTTCGGAATCAATCCTAGGTAGCAACCAAATTGAACAGTGGTCTGGTAGGTAATGTAAGTAATCAAACCAAGGCATATGTAAGCAAGTAAATATGTTACTCCTTATTTTTCATGGGACACTTTGTCTTCCCAGTTTAGTTCTATAACTTTGACTGAGATGTAAGTCTGCAGAAAAGTGTGCTCTATCAGAAGAAAACATTTACTCTACTATAAGGATGCTTTTGAACTGTGGTGTTGAAGAAGACTCTTGAGAGTCCCTTGGACTGCAAGGAGACCCAACCAGTCCATCCTAAGGGAAATCAGTCCTGAATATTCATTGGAAGGACTGATGTTGAAGCTGAAACCCCAATACTTTGGCCACCTGATGTGAAGAATTGATTCCTTGGAAAAGACCCTGATGCTGGGAAAGATTGAAGGCGGGAGGAGAAGGGGATGACAGAGGATGAGATGGTTGGCTGGATGGCATCACTGACTCAATGGACATGAGTTTCAGTAAACTCCGGGAGTTGGTGATGGACAGGGAGGCCTGACATGCTGCAGTCCATGGAGTCGCAAAGAGTTGGACATGACTGAAGGACTGAACTGAAGCAAAAAAAAAAAAAAAAATTCCACCCCAATTCAGAGGCAAAAAGATGAGTGGGAAGACCCAGGTGATAATATAGAGGACACGCCCCACCTTAAGGGCTTGTTCTCATTTCACTCAGCTCTTACCCTGAAGGAATTCATGCCAAATACTGACCTGCTGCTCTTTCAAGAGAAGGCAGAAATGTGTCTGCTATCATACAACAGTATGTAAATGTATGCCCTAAGGCTCTAAAACAGTCCTACCAAAAAATTATGTATTCATCTAGGCGTGATCTATGGACTGAGAGTTGAGTTTAAAGATGCTAATATTTAATGCTGTTTTATCTTTTACTTACCTTACTGAATGAACCCAAAAACACCTTCCCAGTATAAAATGTACATATTTTATATACTCATACATATCTTGTCTACACATGTGGAAAGCTGGCCACTTGTTTCATTTTTCTTTCTCAGACTAAGTGAATCAATAAACTCACAGCAGATGATATAACTTAGATCACAAAAGCCAGGACTCCCCAAAATGTGGATTTGACTCTTAGTTTTTATATAACAGAAACAATATGTACTATTTATGTAGCTATTTAATATTCTGTATTGTCTTTATGTTTACTTATGTCAGTTTATTTAAGGGTCTCCCCCAGAAGCAGCAGCAATGATTAAACAACTACCAAACCTCTTATGTAAATAAGGGGTCTCTCCTAACAATCCATTCTGCTGCTGCTGCTGCTAAGTCGCTTCAGTCGTGTCTGACTCTGTGCGACCCCATAGACGGCAGCCCACCAGGCTCCCACATCTCTGGGATTCTCCAAGCAAGAACACTGGAGTGGGTTGTCATTTCCTTCTCCAATGCATGAGAGTGAAAAGTGAAAGGGAAGTCGCTCAGTCGTGTTGGACTCTTAGCGACCCCATGGACTACAGCCTACCAGGCTCCTCCATCCATGGGATTTTCCAGGCAAGAGTACTGGAGTGGGGTGCCATCGCCTTCTCCGACAATCCATTCTGTGTAATTCAAAACATGCAATAATCTAATATATAATTTCCTATCAATAGGTTTTCTAACAGTATGAAAGTTTCTACACCCAGAAATGTTATAGTTTCTATATAAAATAATTATAAAATTATCATTCACCACTTTGCCACCATTTTACTGTAAATATCCAGAATTTCACACTTTTAAATATTTGTTTGCTTTGGTTTTTATTTAGATGGAGTATAATTGAAGCTGAAATTTCTTTAACATTTGGTATTATTAATAATGTCCATCTATGCCTCAGTTACATCAACTTATGAAACTTAGTTTTTTATTATTAGTTACTTTATTTAACATATACATAAGTTAAAAAACACAACAGAAGCTAAGTAACTATAGAAATGACTTGTTAGATGTGTAAGGTATAACTAGAAAGCAAATTATGGGGAATAAGCAATCAATAGCTTGGGTTTTCTTTATAGCTTGGTCTTATTTTCTGAAAAATTTGCTGCAGTATAAGTGACATTACAATATCAATAATCATTTATAAAAATACATTTTTAAGTTACATATCATTTAGATAATATGCTTTGCTAATTCTCTGAACTAGAACTGATATTCAAATTCTGTATATTAGACTATTTGTAATTTTATTCTGCCAACTATTTTTTATTCTAGTCAAGTCACAATATGAGACTAAAAGTGAAAAACAATCCTGTCTCTGGCCCTGGAATCCCAATATTATTTGTATAGAGAAATTAAGCCAACAATTTTGATTGTGTTATGAAACTCTCTTTTATAATGAGAACAGCCTTAGGGAATTTTAACAGTTAAAATGTTACAACTTATTTGTTACACTGAAATCCTATATATTATTGTGTAAATATTATTGCATAAAATAGTATACTCTATATTAAAGTCAAGTTTTTTTAAAATTTTTTAATGTTTCTTATTTTATGGATAGCGATTAATATCCAGCAGCTATTTGTGAGCATTGCCAGGAGTTTTTATAAGGAATTTCATCTTTTAAAATATTTTTCTTTAAATCGAAGGTAAAGTAGTTTCACTGGGATAGTGCTAATTTTGGATTTGTGACACCATTAGACAACGACTACCCAGTGTGTCGGATATATATTTGCAAAATAAATTAACCCTGCAAACCACATGTGATCTAATTAATAAAATAGTCTGAATAAACATTTGACAGCATAAACCCTCTGTCACTCCTGAATACGTGATGGATCCATGTATCTCCATGCCTTTTGCTGTGAACACAGTAGACTTTATTACATTATTACACTTTCTAGGGTAATAGCGTTTATCCCAGTAGTGGAGGCAGTGATGAGCATCTTCCAGCTCTTTGAGAATGGTGATGTCAGGAAGAGCTGGTATGTTTCTTAAGTTATGCCCTACTTTTCAAAAGAAAACTGAAAATAATATCTGAGTACCTATTTTGTGCTACTATTTTATATGCGTTATTGAAATCCTACTTTACAACAATCCTACAAGGTACTCATTTACTATTCCTAATTGATACATGAACAAACTAAAGCTCACACAGTTTACATTAGTCTTGGGTTATTTAGCTATGAAGTACTAGAGTCAAGTTCCCATGTTCCACACATATTTTTATTTATAGACTTAGTTACAGCTTTAGATTCACCTCAAGATTATTTTCTAGACGAATTTCCATTGTGGATTTGTGACATTTTCCTTTGTTGAATATTTATTCCTTTATTTTTTCAGATAACACTTTATTGAATGAACCTGAAATAAATTTCTCTACTGGGCTCTAGAAAGAAAAGAAAAAATAATGCATATTTACTGCTCTTGCAGTAACTAATCCTCAGAATCAAGATTGCTGGGAGAAATATCAATAACCTCAGATATGCAGATGACACCACCCTAACGGCAGAAAGTGAAGAGAAACTAAAGAGCCTCTTGATGAAAGTGAAAGAGGAGAGTGAAAAAGTTGGCTTAAAGCTCAACATTCAAAAAAACTAAGATCATGGCATCCAGTCCCATCACTTCATGGCAAATAGATGGGGAAACAGTGGAAACAGTGGCTGACTTTATTTTTCTGGGCTCCAAAATCACTGCAGATAGTGATTGCAGCCATGAAATTAAAAGATGCTTACTCCTTGGAAGGAAAGTTATGACCAACCTAGATAGCATATTCAAAAGCAGAGACATTACTTTGCCAACAAAGGTCTGTCTAGTCAAGGCTATGGTTTTTCCAGTAGTCATGTATGGATGTGAGAGTTGGACTGTGAAGAAAGCTGAGTGCCAAAGAACTGATGCTTTTGAACTGTGGTGTTGGAGAAGACTTTTGAGAGTCACTTGGACAGCAGGGAGATCCAACCAGTCCATTCTAAAGATCAGTCCTGGGTGTTCACTGGAAGGACTGATGTTGAAGCTGAAACTCCAATACTTTGGCCACCTAATGCAAATAACTGACTCATGTGAAAAGACCCTGATGCTGGGGAAGATTGAGGGCCGGAGGAGAATGGGACAACTGAGGATGAGATGGTTAGATGGCATCACCGACTCAATGGACATGAGTTTGAGTAAACTCCAGAAGTTGGTGATGGATAGGGAGGCCTGGCATGCTGTGGTCCATGGGGTCACAAAGAGTCGTTCATGACTGAGCAACTGAACTGAACTGCCCTTGCAAAGCTTGGAGTCTAGTACAAAGAGAGGATGGGGCGCATGTATGCTTGTGGGTTTGTGCGTAAAAGTTTCAGCGCTAACACAGAATTACTCAGAGACAAACAATGTGATCACACAAAAGAGAATCATTAATTATTACTGTGCAGTGAGACTCCAGAGAGGAAGTGTTGTGTTGAGTCTCCAGTAATGACTTAGTAGATAAAATGAAAAGAGAGGCAAGTGCACAGGCATTAGAGAATTTTAGAACATGGGGCCTTAGGGAATTGCAATCACTTGGCACATTTGGTATTAAGGGTGGTTTTAAAAGGTGAATAGGGACCAGGTCATGAAAGCTTCTTTATACTATGGTCAATAATTAGGCCTCTGCGGTGGTCTTTGAAGTGTTTCAGAGAAAGGAGCAATACAGTGTGACTTATGTTTAGAAGGATCATTCTGTGACAATGTAGAGAAGGGTACGTGGATTCCTGAAGGCACAGAACCAGTTAGATGGGTATTTCAACAATCCAGGAACAAATGAAGGGTCAGAAATAAGGCAGGATCAGTAGAGCTAGAGAGGAGAGGTCAGATACAAGAAGTTAATGAGGTAGCATTGCCAGTTCCCGACCACCAAGCATATTTTTGGATTGACAGAGAGGCAGACTGAGGATGACTCCAGCTTCTAGTTTAGGCTGGACTATTTCAGCAGGAACTAGAGATCAAATTGCCAGCCTTCTTTGGATCATAGAAAAAGCAAGGGAATTCCAGAAAAACATCTACTTCTGCTTCATTGGAGAAGGCAATGGCAAGCCACTCCAGTACTCTTGCCTGGAAAATCCCATGGATGGAGGAGCCTGGTAGGCTGCAGTCCATGGGGTCGCTACAAGTCGGATGCAACTGAGCGACTTCATTTTCATGCATTGGAGAAGGAAATGGCAACCCACTCCAGTGTTCTTGCCTGGAGAATCCCAGGGAAGGGGGAGCCTGGTGGGCTGCCGTCTATAGGGTCTCACAGAGTCGGACATGACTGACGTGACTTAGCAGCAGCAGCAGCTGCTTCGTTGACTACACTAAAGCCTTTGACTGTGTGGATCAAAAGAAACTGTGGAAAATTCTTAAAGACATGGGAATACCAGACCTGTCTCCTGAGAAACCTGCATGTGGGTCAGGAAGCAACAGTTAGAACAAGACATGGAAAAAATGGATCGGTTCAAAAGTGGGAAAGGACTACAACAAGACTGTATATTGTCACCCTGCTTATTTAACTTATAAGCAGAGTACATCCTGTAAAATGCCAGGCTGGATGAAGCACAAGCTGAAATCAAGATAGCCAGGAAAAATATCAATAATCTCAGATATGCAGATGACACCACCCTTATGGCAGAAAGCAAAGAGGAAATAAAGAGCCTCTTGATGAAAGTGAAAGAGAAGAGTGAAAAAGTTGGCTTAAAGCTCAACATTTAAAAAATGAAGATCATGTCATCTGGTCCCACCACTTCATGGCAAACATAAAGGGAAAAATTGGAAACAGTGACAGATTTTATATTCTTGGGCTCCAAAATCACTGCAGATGGTGACTGCAGCCATGAAATTAAAAGATGCCTGTTCCTTGGAAAGAAAACTATGACAAACCTAGACAGCCTATCAAAAAGCAGAGACATCACTTTGCTGACAAAGGTCCATATAGTTAAAGCTATGGTTTTTCCAGGATTCCTGTACAGATGTTAGAGTTGGACTATAAAGAAGGCTGAGCACGAAAGAACTGATACTTCTGAACTGTAGTACTGGAGAAGGCTCTTGAGAATTCCTTGGACAACAAATCAAGGGACAATAGTCCATCCTAAAGGAAATCAGTCCTGAATATTCATTGGAAGGACTGATGCTGAAGCTGAATCTCCAATACTTTGGCCACCTGATACGAAGAACTGACTCATTGGAAAAGACCCTGATGCTGGGAAAGAGAAGGGGGTAGCAGAGGATGAGATGGTTAGATAGCATGACTAAGTCAATGGACATAAGTTGAGCAAACTCCAGGAGATTGTGAAGGACAGGGGAGCCTGGCATGCTGCAGTCCATGGGGTCACAACGAGTTGGACATGACTTAGCAACTGAACAACAGCAACAATTTCAGCAGTAGTTAATTTGTATGCGGAACACAGGAAAAAGGTCAGGTTTAAAGGCCAAGTTATAACTTTGACATGTTGATTTCAGGAGACCTGTTTTTATATACAACTGGTGATATCTAGCAGGCTGGTGGGAATATGAATCTGAAGCCCAGAAGAAAGGTGTAACACCAAATCCTTGCCCAGACTATGCTGACCTGGTGTTTCTGAAATGTGGTTATACTTTTTTTCATCTTAGGCTCTCTGGCTATTTGTTTAAAATTAGCTTCTAAATTTTCCAGAAATTTGATAAGCTCACCTTCCTCCCAGTAATGACAAGTTTGGGCTAGTTGATTTGAAGATATTGTGCCCAGTAAACCAATCCTAAAATACAATTAGTGCTAATCTGAACTCTGTCATTAATTTTCAGTGTCACCTTAGGCCACTTATTTAACCTTTCTATGTGTTAATGTTCCCAGCTGTGAAATGCAAATACTGTAATACAAGCTAATACACCAAGCTAAGGGAAAGAAAACTAATATAAACTTTACTAAAGTGCTTAGTAAATAGAAAATCTTATATAAATGCTAATCCAAATATATTTCCCAGTTTATCACTGTGCTGTTAATAACTTAGAGAGGGAAGGGGTGACAAGCACAAAGTACCACTCCACAATTGGTTGCAAAGCAAAAGAAAAAATGGGATAAAATGCACATACAACAGCCTCTAATACAGCATCTATTTACTGACAATTCTGACCCGTGGCTAAAAATTCTTATGAATTTCTATGAGCTATCATGATTGAATTGTGGAGTCATCAGCCCCAAACCCATGGAAAACTACACCCTATCTGTGACACTCTGGTTTCTGGTGAACATAGGAAGCAGACTCATTATCCAGCATTTTCAATAATTTGCCTAAGCTGTTCACTGAGCTGAGATGCCAAGATAAGTTGTGCTTTAAGAATGGATTGCTTAGAGGGCTTCCCTGGGGGCTCCATGGTTAAGCATCTGACTGCCGCCTCAGGAGACACAGGTTCTATCCCTGGTCTGGGAAAATCCCACAGGCTGTGCAGCAGCTAAGCCTATGTGCTACAACTACTGAGCTTGCACTCGAGAGCCCTTGAGTTGCCTCTGCTGAAGCCTGTGTGCCTAGAGACTGCTCTACAACAAGAGAAGCACTGTAGTGAGAAGGCCACACACCGCAATGAAGAGTAGCCCCAGCTGATAGAAACTAGAGAGAAAGCTGTGTGCAGCAACAAAGACCCACCACAGCCAAAAAATAAAATAAATCTAAAAAATAAAAAAGAATGGATGCTTAGAGAAGTAGACATTGGAGCACTCCTGGGAAGACAGGGATGAGTCTATCTGGGAAATATCTATGCACAGGGCCCTGAATGATTCGGTCCTCAAGGCCAAAGCCCAATGCACTGCTTTGAAAGGTGACTTTCCTACATGTTGTTCTTGACACATTCTTCCCCATCCTCCATTTCTCTCCTTTTCTATTCCTTGCTGCCCACTCCCTGACTTTCCATGGTATTGAGAGGGATGTGGAGATAAAGAGGTGCCAGAGACCCACACCTCAGCAGAAACCACTTCTGGGAGGCTCCCAGGAAAACGAGCTGCTTCCAGGTAGAGTTCCCATGGCACCATGGCATTTTTAGGAGACTATCCTGCCTTTCAATTTCAGGATCCTCTGAAGGCTGCATCTCTAGTCTTTCACCTGCACCCCAGAAGTCAGTGTTTCTAAGTCATTTATTTATTTTTTATTTAATTCATTTTTTATTGAAGGATAATTACTTTACAGAATTTTTCTGTTTTCTGTCAAACCTCAACATGAATCAGACATAGGTATACATATATCCCCCCTCCCTCTTAAATCTCCCTCCCCTCTCCTTCCCCATCCCTCCCTCTAGGTTGATACCAATACCCTGTTGGAATTTCCTGAGCCATTTGTTTATTTTTAACACATGTATTAAAAATCTTTGTTTCAGGCACCATGCTGGGTACTGGAGTGATGATGAGGGTTAGACATTTTTAAGTGTTCACAGTAGAATGCTAGCCACAGTCATCATAATGATGTTTGTTGAGGAGTTTTCCATGCCAGGAACTCTATACGCTAATGATATGCTCTTTTATACTCATATAAATTCAGCTTCATGGCAAATAGATGCAGAAACAGTGGAAATAGTGGCAGGCTTTATTTGGGGGGGCTCCAAAATTACTGCAGATAGTGACTGCAGCCATGAAATAAAAAGATACTTACTCCTTGGAAGGAAAGTTATGACCAACCTAGATAGCATATTGAAAAGCAGAGACAGTACTTTGCCAACAAAGGTCTGTCTAGTCAAGGCTATGGTTTTTCCAGTGGTCATGTATGGATGTGAGATTTGGACTATAAAGAAAGCTGAGCACCGAAGAATTGATGCTTTTGAACTATGGTGTTGTAGAAGACTCTTGAGAGTCCCTTGGACTGCAAGGAGATCCAACCAGTCCATCCTACAGGAAATGAGTCCTGAATGTTCATTGGAAGGACTGATTTGAAGCTAAAACTCCAATGTTTTGGCCACCTCATGCGAAGAGCTGACTCTTTTGAAAAGACCCTGATGCTGAGAAAGATTGAGGGCAGGAGGAGAAGGGGATGACAAAGGATGAGATGGTTGGATGGCATCACCGACTCAATGGACATGAATTTGGGTAAACTCTGGGAGTTGGTGATGGACAGGGAGGCCTGGTGTGCTGCAGTCCATGGGGTCGCAAAGAGTCGAACACGACTGAGCGACTGAGCTGAACTTCAGTAGGGTATATATTACTTTCCTAGGGCTTCCATAACAAATGGTCACAAAGGTGATGGCTTATAAGAGCAGTGTGTTATCTCACAGTTTCCAGGGACCAGAAAGTCTGAAATCCAGGTACTGACAGGTTTGATTGCCTGGGGAGGCTCTGAGAAACAATCAGCTCCATGTCTCTTTCCTTGTTTCTGGTGGTTGACCTGCAATCCTTGGCATTCCTGGACTTGTAGGTACATCAGTCCTATCTATGCCTCAGTCTTAACCCCTTAACCCTCTGTCTCTTTATGTCCCCCCCCCCTTTTTTTTTGTCTAATAGGAGAAACTCATTGGATTTAGATCTAATCTAAATACCCTAATCTAGTATAATTCCATCTCAATTCTTCACCTCAATTCTGCAAAGACTATTTTTAAATAAGATTGCATTCTGAGGATCTGGGTAGGTAAGAATTTAGGTGGTAGGGTGGTAGGGTGGGGCTCAATTCACAATAAGGTATACAAGATCATTACAGCAGAGAAAGTTGAGGCTCAGGTAACTTCTCTAGTATCAGTAATTGCTGCATAACAAACTCCCTCAAAACTCAGTGACTTAAAAATAAAACAGATAATTATTCATCAGTTCAGTTCAGTCGCTCAGTCGTGTCTGACTCTTTGTGACTCCATGGACTGCAACACGCCAGGCTGCCCTATCCATCACCAACTGCCGGAGTCTACCCAAACCCATGTCCATTGAGTCGGCAATGCCATCCAACCATCTCATCCTCCGTCGTCCCCTTCTCCTCCTGCCTTCGATCTTTCCCAGCATCAGGGTCTTTTCAAATGAGTCAGCTCTTCACATCAGGTGGCCAAAGTATTGGAGTTTCAGCTTCAACATCAGTCCCTCCAAGGAACACACAGGACTGATTTCCTGTAGGATGGACTGGTTGGATCTCTCTGCAGTCCAAGGGACTCTCAAGAGTCTTTCTTCGGCGCTCAGCTTTCTTTATAGTCCAACTCTCACATACATACATAACCACTGGAAAAACCATAGTCTTGACTAGATGGACCTTTGTTGACAAAGTAACGTCTCTGCTTTTAAATGTGCTATCTAGGTTGGTCATAACTTTCCTTCCAAGGAGTAAGCATCTTTTAATTTCATGGCTGCAGTCACCATCAGTAGTGATTTTGGAGTCCAAAAAATAAAGCCTGCCACTGTTTCCAATGTTTCCCCATCTATTTGCCAGGAAGTGATGGGACCAGATGCCATGATCTTCATTTTCTGTATGTTGAGCTTTAAGCCAACTTTTTCACTCTCCTCTTTCACTTTCATCAAGAGGCTCTTTAGTTCTTCCTCACTTTCTGCCACAAGGATGGTGTAATCTGCATATCTGAGGTTATTGATATTTCTCCCAGCAATTATTATTCATACATTGTAATCATCTGAGTAGTTCTTTTAGGACTAGCTTGGTTGGGGTTGCACAGTGTAGTCTATAACCTTACTTATATGTCTGGAGCTAACAGGATGACTTCGCCAGCAGTCTCTCTCTATTCAGCAAAGTAGCCTGGGCTTATTATTCACACAGTCCCAGGAGCAGCAAAAGAAAAATCCCTGTGTAAGTGCTTCTCAAAACTCTGCTGGTCTTTTATTTGGCAATTTCCCATTGGCTAAAGCAAGTCATAGTGCCAAATCTATAATCAAGGTAAAAAGAGATTACCCAGTGGTATTATACAAGGAAGGGAATTATTCCAGGAGCTTTATGGATTTTTTTTTCTTTTTGGCAAATAATCAATGAGAGTAGGTAAGTTAGGGATTTGATCAAGACTCCTGTACCCCTTAAAGCTACTTTTCTCCACTCAATTCACAGTATAGTCTCCCAAAGAAAGAGCTTATTAGAAATAAATGTGAAAAGGAATATATATACATATATATGTATGTATAACTGACTCACTTTGCTGTACAGCTTAAATTGACAGCATGTAGATCAGCTACACTTCAATAAAATATATTTTTAAAAATAAAGAGCATATTGAATTTTCACTTTTGAATAATCTCACATACTGTATAATTGAATGGAGAGGATTTAGATTCTATAGCTATTTCTCTTATGTATGCCTTATGGCCCCACAAATCCACTCATCTTCCACAAGAAAATATAACTTGTAATGGTATCCATCACACATGATTATATCTTAGTCTTTTTTTTAATAGGAAAGAATGCTAGAGAAGAAATGGTATTGGCAGGAGATTCCTTGGTTGATTACTACAGTTTGGGTTCTTTTGGTAAGAAGACTATACCTTCTGGCATTACAGATAGTTTTATGACTTGGTGAAGCAACTATACAAGGCACTTCTTTGAATCTCAATTTCCCAAACAGAAGAATTATAAAACTGGGCTGAGCCACAATTTACCTTTACATTTATGGGAAACACATGACTAACACATCCCAGGTTTGATAAGAGATATGGATAGTAATTTTAACAAGCAAAGCATATAACTGGGGTCACAAAGCCAAATTGTCATTTTTCACTAGATGCGAAAAAAAAATCTTTACAAGACTAGCTTTCTCTCAAAATTCCATGCACAATTCTGACATTGAGTAATAAATATAATGAGCATTTATTGGACATTTACTGCTTGCCAGGGACTGAGATAAAGATACCATATGTACAATTTCTTTCAATTCTATATTAGGAAGTAAGCCATTTTATAGATGAGGAAATTGAGGCAAGAAAGTTTAAGGTACCTATAATTGCCTATCTTCTAACACACTGAACCCCTACTGATAACAAAGGTTTCATTCTTTCTCTGTAAATTATCTTTTTCTAACCTAATCTCTAGCTCGGTGAAGTAGAAGAAAGGACAATGTGCTGAATCCTGTATGCTAGCCCAGGTGCTCCAACTCTGTGAAGTAAATTACATTTTATATATAAAATAAAATTGGAAAAAAATTTTCTTGCTTCATTTACCATGATTCCATATAAACCTAATTCATGCTTAATTTTTTAGTTCAAAAAAGGGAGAAAAAGCTGGTCACTTACTTCAACTTATACCTTAATGCCTTACCTATCAAAAGGCTGAAAATGACTTTTTAAAAATCTCTACTCCCACCCACCAATTCCTTTTCAGAGGAAGGCAAAAGGGATAGCAGTATCTTTGATTCTCAATTTTTTGAAAGGACAATTTTTCATAGAGTTTGCATAATAAAGAAGGCAATTTTTTGTAAACATTATTTCATATGTGCCCTTTATAGCCACGCCTGCTCACAAGTAATACTACTTTTGCTCCAGATCTCAACATGCAAAATAAGCACAACATTTTATTTGTTAGGTGACCATTTTTAATACATTTTTAATGAGATTTTTATCGAGCTTTTGTATCTAAGTCTTTGCCAGTGCGATTCTATTCTGCAGAACACCAGATGGCTAAAACACAGAAATGACACCTGCAGAAGGAATTAAATAAAGAAGGAATATTCACTAGGCTTTGCCATCTCGTGGCTGCCAGCTGTATGCATAGTTGCATGCAAAACAAGTATAATCTACCTTGCTGGTTTCCTTAAAGAGACCATGGGAAGTTGTTAGCACCGTGCCCAGAGACTCAAATACGAAATCAGAAAGAATGTAAGTGGAAAACCATATTTGGTCTTCACTGGCAGCATTGGCTGTGCTGGGGAATTAGACTAGGACTCTGCCATCTGCGGGCTTGTTTGAAGTAGAAGTGCCACCATTGACCTGTAATGATTTAACATCCCTCCTGGGAGCACAGAGATTGCAGACACATATGGGGTGAGTTTGTACAGAAAAATAAAGGAACAAAGGAAATATGGAGCTTGCTACTTGAGCACTTTTAAGGTCAAGTGCTGTGACTCTAGATGGCCTGATTAAATGAACAGATTCCAGAGGATAATAAATGTTTCCTTGCCTCACGGGTCTGCGTTGTAGATCATCAGGTTTCTTGCAGGTCTCTCACTGATATGCTTGTTTGTGGTTATTACATATACTTCCCATTAAAATCCACTGTCATATTTCTTGAAGAGCTGTACGTATTGGTTTGCTATCATTTGTCATCATGGAAACTTCCTAATAAAACCAACTATCATCCGAATTGCCTTGCCTAACTTCACTCACAGGACTAAGGATGGAGCCGTAGGCTCATTTTTATACCAGATCTTAAAGGAGAATACTTCAACTAAACTACTTAAAACTTAACTGAAGTGTAATTAAATGCATTTGGTTGTAGAAACCTCTTATTAAAAAAAAGGCTATGATAACAGCTGTAAAACTCCCTAAATATACTAAACACCATGGAGCTGTACACTTTGAGTGTGCTAACTCTAAGGTAAGAAAATGCTATATAAATGAAGCTGTGAAGAAAATTAGTCCATCGAAGTTTGACTAATGCAGCACTGGTTCTTCTTTTAGAGATTTCTAACCTCTCTCTCTCTCTTGGAGGTTCTTTTCTATCCCCCAAGGACCCCTAGCAACGCACTTCAGTAGCCCAGACTCCAAGCAAGTTCTTTCACAGGCATGTATCCCCTACAAACACATTTCAGTAAAGGCTTTTCTTAAGAACCCAGCTGAATTTCTGCTTGTTTCACAAACACATTTGCACATCATTTTTCTCATATCCTGCCCACATATTTCATATATATGAGAAGGGTCTCCTATAGGCACAATAAATACAATTTCAGGCTACATTGCTATTGAGCAATAGGAGAACTGAGGACCCTCATTTTACAGGAAAAGCCTTGCCTTCAAGTATTAACCCGGACATACGGCCAGTCTATGTTCCCCTCCTTTCTTTTTCTACAGTTCCTTTGCTAGCACTTTACATGCATGCTTTCTCTCAGCTCAACTCATTCAGTTCTTATCTAACAAAAGCAGGAAGAAATCAAAGACTGGCTGACGTTCAAGCACATCACTGAGTTTTCTCTCTGTTTTCATAAGTGGATTCCTGACAGGCAAGTTTCTCTATTGCAAATTTTACCATGAAACAATAAAGCCTAACATGGAAGCCTAGGCCATCATTCCTCTGGACTAAACATTATATAACAAGTTTTGAAATTTTGTAAGGCTTCATTTATCTTATTAGTCCTTAGAGGTTCTTCATTTGTTAAGACTTTTGGCTGGTGAAGCTCACAACCAAATCTCCTTCAGAGGCACTCAAAGCTCATGTTATAAGTAGAAAGAAATGGTCTCTTGGATAGAAGTTGATGCTCTTTAGGTTCATTTCCTTAAGTATAAAGACTTTTATAAGTACAGTACTTGAAAACAATCAAACAACAAAAAAAGCTAATTTATGCCTATTGTAGAAATATGAGAAAATGCAAATTAAGCAAAAAATAAAAAAATTAAAACTGCTGAAACTCTTACCATACATTAAAAAATAGCTATTATCTTTTCAAGTGTTGTTTGAGTGTGTGTATGTGTCTGTGTGTGTGTGTGTGTATTATATTGCAGTGGTCCCTAATCTTTTTGGCACCAGGGACTTGTTTCAACACAGACAATTTTTCTATGGATCATGGAGGTGCGGGTGCAGGTGATATTGTGAGTCATGGGGAGCAATAGCAGCAGCAAATGAAGCTTCACTCTCTTGCCCATCACTCAACCCCTGCTGTGCAGCCTGGTTCCTAACAGGCTGGTACTGGCCAAAGGCCGGGGGTTGGGGACCCCCTGATACAAAGCATTTCTCAATGTTTATACTTCATATTACACCTTGCTTTCATTCAGCAAATATGTTTTTAATAACAACTGTGCTTTAGGTTCCATGCTGGGCACTTTGAATAAATAAGAATGATATGGCTTGGCCTTGAGAGCCTTTTCTAGTGGAAGGCAAAACAAAACAACATCAAAGCAAACCAACAAAATAAAATAAAAACCCAAACCACACAATGCATTACAGAAAATGTCATAAAGAAAATATCAAAGGGCTGAGATACAGAATTACGTCTGGGGCACTATGTTTTGTAGTTTAGCAGTCCTGAAAGAGCAGAATTTAAGCCAAGATTCAAGGATGGGAAGAAAAGTCTCTTTGAAAGACTGATACATGGAGCATCCTCAGGCAGAAAGGCTAACAAGTTCCAGGTCCCTGTGACGGACAGTGCGATGTGTCAACTTAGTGAGGCTATTCAATCAAACACTAATGGAGGTGACGATTTGAAGGTTTTCTGACTAAGATTTATCATCAGTTGACTTTAAGCAAATGGCAGTCTTGGGGGATCTGATTCAATCATCTGAAAGGCCTTTGGAGCAGAACTGAAGTCTTCTGGAAAAGAACAAATCCTATCTCTGGATTACAGCTTCAGCTTCCCTGCTCCTCATGACTGCCTGCTTCACAGATTTCAAACTTGCCTAGATAGCCCCCAAATCACATAAGCCAATTCCGTACAATAAATCTCCTCATGTACATTTTCTCCTGCTTGTTTTTCGGGTTACATGAAGACTGATAAGAGTCCCTAAGAGAGAAAAATAACAATAACAAACAGCAAGTTGCCACCTAAACATATACGCACACCAGGTGCATATCCACATGCTGTTACTATTTCCACTCTGTTGATGAGGAAACCAAGACACAGGCAGGTGATGCCCAAGGCCACAAAGTTAGCCAGTATTGGAGCTATAGCTCAAATTTAGGCCTTCTGCGTATGATTATCAAGCTGAAAAAGTACTTCCGGTCCAAAGATCAAGAAGGAAAGTGGCACAAGATGACATAAAACATAGCCAGAGACCAAATGAAGCAAGACCTAGTATGGAAAGGGTAGATCATTATTAGATGAGTAAACAAAAGTACTGACTTTTATTTTTATATCATCAGAGAGGGACATTACCTGCTTTAGGCTTTAAGAAAAGTGCACTAGTTGCTGAGGGAGGGAAGGGAGGAGAAAAAGAGCAAGAGTACAAAGAGGGAGACCAGTTAGGAGGATGCTATGCCATTCAGGACAAAAATCATGCCTGCTATGCCCCCAAAAAGTAGGCAGATTTGGGTTTATCTTTCAGATAGAGTTGTCAGAACTTAGTTATAAAGAGGATCCCTACATATTTGGCTCGAAGGACAGGGTATGGGGGGTTCTACTTGATATGGGAGACAGGTTCAGGTTTTGATGTATTAAATTTGAGACGTCCCTGGGGTATCCAAATTGGGTATCCAGATGGGTACCCACATCTGGAGCTCAGAGTTTTGGGTTGGAGATACCAATTAAGAATTGGCAGTTTATGACCATACAGTCAGTATGTCAATTTGTGTAAATGAATAAGGTCTTTAAAAGCAAGTGTAGGGACTTCCCTGGTGGTCCAGTGGCTAAGACTCTGCACCCCCAAAGCAGAGGGCCCAGGTTTGACCCCTGGTCAGAGAACTGGATCCCACACGCCACAAGTAAGGCCCAGTGCAGTCAAATAAATAAATCAATATTTTTTAAAAAGCAAGTGCAGAAAGAGGAGGAGAAAGAGGCAAACATCTCAATCATGAGACGCTCCAAAGTTCAGAGATCAAGCAGAGACTCCAAAAAAATGTACTAAGAAGTTGCTAGAGATAGAAGGAAAACCACAAGATTGCAACACTGTGTGAGCAGAATGAGGAAAACCTCAAGAAGGAAGGCATGTCAGTCGTTTCAAATATTGTTGAAAAGTAAAATACAATGAAGATAGTAAACTCCCCAAGTGAGATGTAGAACACGGCAGCCAAGAGAATACTGATGACTTTGACAAGAATGGGGTGGATCAGTCATTAATTTAATTTATAGTAAAGATTAATCGCAGACCCAAATTGTAATCAACAAAAGTATGGATAGGAAATTAAAATATGAGCACAGGACATCAGTCACACTTTTGTGAAATGGCAATAAAGTAAACAGATTTTTACATAATTGGAGCTACAATAACATAATATATTAGAGTGGGCTACTGCTGCTGCTAAGTCACTTCAGTTGTGTCCGACTCTGTGCGACCCCATAGACAGCAGCCCACCAGGTTCCCCCGTCCCTGGGATTCTCCAGGCAAGAACACTGGAATGGGTTGCCATTTCCTTTTCCAATGCATGAATGTGAAAAGTGAAAGTGAAGTCGCTCAGTCCTGTCTGACTCTTAGCGACCCCATGGACTGCAGCCCACCAGGCTCCTCAACCCATGGGACTTTCCAGGCAAGAGTACTGGAGTGGGGTGCCATCGCCTTCTCCGATTAGAGTGGGAGTGGTTGCTTATTCAGGAGCAAGATGATATAAGCAAAGGAACAATGATTCTCTAGAAAAACCAGACAAACTTGGAGAGGTTAACCTTTGGGAAAAAAGAAAGAATACATTTCTCACTATAATAAGAAAGAATAGGAAGAATGGGTGGAAATGTAGGTGGTCAGGGATAAAATGGGGGATTTCACATCTGATGACTCTTTTTTTCCTTTAAGAATAAAGCCTAATTATCATCTGAAAGAATAGTGACAAAGGACTATGACACATTTGAGAGAATGTGGAAGATGTTGAATCTTAACATGTAAAAAAGCAGGGCTACCAGAGAAATATGTTTGATCCAGAATTTCTAGTAAATGGCAGAGAACTACAGAAACAAACAAGTCAAGTCTTCAAATCTCCTCTAAATCAGCACTCAAGAATAGACAGAGCAACTTAGGATAGCAAAATAAAAACAAAACGCACGAAAAATCATACCAACAAAACTAGTGGAAAGATATTCCCTTAAACCTCAAAAACTGAGGTGAATGAATGCAAACCAAACGACTGATGGCACCACAACCACGTGGTGAGAGCCCCTGTGAGCAAAGGAGAGGAACCAAGCCAGGAGGCTGCAGGGGGCAGGTTTCTGATAGAGCTAGGATTTCCTGAGTGGTATACTTGCTGCTGCTGCTGCTGCTAAGTCGCTTCAGTCGTGTCCAACTCTGTTCGACCCCATAGACGGCAGCCCACCAGGCTCCCCCGTCCCTGGGATTCTCCAGGCAAGAACACTGGAGTGGGTTGCCATTTCCTTCTCCAATGCATGAAAGTGAAGAGTGAAAGTGAAGTCGGTCAGTCATGTCTGACTCTTCTCGACTCCGTGGACTGCAGCCCACCAGGCTCCTCCGTCCATGGGATTTTCCAGGCAAGAGTACTGGAGTGGGGTGCCATTGCCTTCTCTGGAGTGGTATACTTAGAGAAGGGTTAAATACACAAGACAGACCAGAAAACAGAGGGCACAGTGGGGGCGGGGGGCATATTACTGGAGCCCGCGAATGCACTATGCATACATTTTCATGTCTGAATTTAGGTCCATACTTATCATCTTGAACAGTTCGGCAGAATTCAATTATAGATATAAGGCGGATTCTTCAATCACCTATCGGTGGACAATCTGTTCTTAGGGGAGAAAACTCATAAACACTGTAAAAATAACTGCATAAAACCATACTTGTGCAATCTACTTTACACACTCATTTGATTATTTCCTGAGACTTTGTAAAGAGAAATGACTAGGTTAAAGTGTGCATTTATCTACCAGTTTTGCTGTTTATTTCTAAGCTGCTTCCAAACATGAATATCCCCACTACTGGTTTGAAAACAGCAAATGTTAAGTGCTAATAATTTAGATGTATTCATTCTTTTTATTGTCTGTCATTATTTAATTTCTGTTATATTCATTTAAGACACTTAATACAGAAAACTGAATTCATCTTTAAGGTTTTTCAAAGAAATTAATTGACATATTGATTTGAATTTTTATCTCTGCAATTGATTTTTTTTCAAGTTTACATTGTTAATGCTAGACAGGTATATACCTTCTATTTTAATTGGTCTTGCTAGATAGTGATGTATCTGTTTTAGGTTTTTCCCCCAAAAAACTACTACTTTTTATTTATAGATTCTTGGGTTCTACTTTTTACTTTATTAATTTCTAGTTTTCTGTTTTAATCCCCTCTTCCTACTTTATTATGTTCATTAGCGTTAATAGTTTTAAAAATGATTGTAAGTAGCATTTAATTGTAGTTTGAGATTTTCTCACAAGTTAAAGAAACATTGTTTTTTTGTTCCTTTACAGTTCTTCAGTTCAGTTCAGTCTCTCAGTCGTGTCTGACTCTGCAACCCCAAGAATCACAGCACGCCAGGCCTCCCTGTCCATCACCAACTCCCAGAATTTACTCAAACTCATGTCCATTGAGTTGGTGATGCCATCCAACCATCTCATCCTTTGTCGTTCCCCTTCTTCTCCTGCCTTCAATCTTTCCCAGCATCAGGATCTTTTCCAGTGAATCAGTTCTTCGCATCAGGTGGCCATAGTATTGGAGTTTCAGGTTCAACATCAGTCCTTCCAATGAACAACCAGGACTGATCTCCTTTAGGATGGACTGGATGGATCTCTTTACTGTCCAAGGGACTCTCAGGAGTCTTCTCCAACACCACAGTTTGGAAGTATCAACACAGTCCAATTCTCACATCCACACATGACTACTGGAAAAACCATAACCTTAACGAGACAGACCTTTGTTGACAAAGTAATGTCTCTGCTTTTTAATATGCTTTACAGTTCTGGTTTTATAGCATTTCAAAGATTTTCAATTTGGGGCTACTTTTAGGTTTTTCCATGTTGTCAAATAATGATCTCTTTTTATATATATTCCATAGACATTACATAAACTAACATTATATGAAATATTTTGGTATTTATTTTTATTACATTTATTTTAAATTATTCAACTCCTTTATTTCCTTATTTTATTTCCAATATTTAATGAAGAGAGAGGGAAACAATGAGAAAGCAAAAGTAGTAAAAATTAAATTTGAGGAAAGTGAATAAAGGATATCTGGGATTCTCTGTATTACACTTCCAAATTTTGTGCCAATCTGAAATTAGGACAAAATGACATTCAGCTACCAAAGAGTTAGAAAGAGATGCTGACAATCCAGTGCAAGCCAATTCCAGGGCACCTCACTGCTTTCTTCCTGTGAGTTGTGTTTAAGTGCCTGTCACCAAAACTTGGGGGAAAGCGTGCAACTATCCATGTCGATGCCTGTTGAGATGTCATCCTCTATTATTAATCCATCAAGGACCCTGCTCTGTTTACTTGTGCCCTAACTCAAGGACTCTCCGTCTGTCTCTTGGCTAGCAGTAGTCCACCTGGACCCACGAGAAATGCGCCTTTACTCCATACAGGGAACTCTAGGCACCTCTAGCAGACCTACTCACCTACACACATCCTGCAGCCATTTCTGTGGTAGCCCCTTTGGCACACTGTGCTGCAAGGCACATTGCAAAGTGATGTGAGGATTAACCATGACCTCAGATTCCATGTGGGACATGAAGCATGGGGAACTTTGCACCTGATTCATCCAGCCTACCTGAGGCTTCTCTCACCTCTTCACCCAAGGAGTGTTCCTTCAGCACACATGCAAGGATGCCTAGAAAGAAGGTTCTTCCCTCAGGGACACTCAGACACCTAACAGTGATTTTCCTACCAATTATTGTCTCACCAGACCAGGGATCTATACCCTTTATAGGAGTCATAGAACTATTTTACAGGTCATGCTTTCTTTCACAAGTTTTGCTTACACCCAAACCTGGGCTTTTACTGTTGCCAGGCTCTGGCACAATAAATTCTTTTCCTGTCTCCTTAGCATCTTTTTTCATGGGGAAAGATATATCCCACTGAACAATGGGATAAAAGACAAAAAAAAATGCAAAGCAATTTAAGGGAAATCTTTAGTTAATATAAAAATACTATCCTACTACTTAGAAGTTTGTTGCAGAGGAATATTTGCCTTTGTCAAGAGCATTATTTATATGCATATGCTTTCTCCAGCAATTCAATTCCTAAACTTTTATCATGAAAGATAATTATGATGAAAACTTAGTAATGTACACAATGGTATAGATAGACCAATGAAATATTATATAACTATTAAGTGAGGTTTATTGAAGGATATATTACCACAAAAAGTTTCCTAATTCATGGTTTTGTGAAAAAAATAAAACATCTCTCTGATGTTTTATAAAACATCTCACCATGTGTGTGTGTGTGTGTGTATATATATATATATATATTTATGTTTCTATAGTATTTGTCATCCAAGTGATAATATGGTCATTGATTTTTATTTCCTGCTTATTGCTTAACAACTTTCTAATTTTTTTCTTAGCAATAACATTAGCAAACTGGTAAAAGATCCTGTTACCAAATATCATTTGAATAGCATTTCAGTCAAGAAAATGTTTTTCAAGAATAAAGTATCATATTTTTTGGTTATGAGGAAGAGATTGTCTAATATTCATTTTCATTACATTATATTTGTTCTATGGCTTTGAGATTAACAAAAAAGTTTCACACACATTTCTTAATCCTCAAAAGTATCCCTGCATGATGTAGTGAGGTGAAAGTGAAAGTCATTCAGTTGTGTCCAACTCTTTGCAACCCCAGGGACTATATAGTCCTTGGAACTCTCCAGGCCAGAATACTGGAGTGGGTAGCCTTTCCCTTCTCCAGGGGATCTTCCCAACCCAGGGATTGAACCCAGGTCTCCTGCATTGCAGGCGGATTCTTTACCAGCTAAGCCACAAAGGAAGCCCTGCGTGACATAAAGCAGGTGTTTTATCCTTGTTTCCGTACAGAAAAATTGGGCCTATGTGATGTGTCGTGATTTTTCCTCTGTACCTCAGCATGTAGGTTATGAAGAAAAGTATCTACCTCCAAATTCAGCGCTCTTCCTAACATGTCACTGTGTTTCGCAGGAAAGCTGTTCACACAATATTTCAGCAAAAACAGCACAAAATAAATCTTATTATTCAGGGATGCTAGAAAAATTGCACAAAGGCATTTTAATTAAAGGAATTACAACTACATCTTTAAATAGATGTTCAAGCTCATTAGTTTAAATAATAGTTTATAATAGAAATATATATATAAATACTTCTAAAAATAAGAAAAGACAAAGAAGACTATTAAGAAAGTTGTGTGTATTCTATTATCAAATTTACTTTATAAAATATGTACTCTCAAGCTTATGACAGATATATCTTCTCCTATGATAAAACTGAAGCTTAAAAATAATCTATCCCAGGTTGTACAAATAGCAAATGGAAGAATCATATCTGTGGGTCAAAAACCAAAGTCAACACTCTTTACCAGTGCCTCACATCTACAGGGACAAGTAGTCATCTACAGAGCTCTGCAAGGGACATGGATTGAACAGCTACCCCAAACACCAGACAGAACATTTAAAGGAGATGCGGTTGTTAGTGACATTTCTCAGTCCCTCAGATTTCTCTCAACAGATATACCAACCTTGGAAGAAATTTGCTGAGTAGGATGCAAAACTGTGACCTCACTATCCTATTTATGTTTTATAATAGTCTTTATGATAATCAAAACCCCTTCTGATTATGACTAACAGCGCAATATGAAAAAAAGGAAATAGAACAGCTATATAGATTGACTAAGTGTGCTGCTTTTGATTGAATTATATGGCAGTTTTATGTAGAGCTGCTTTCAGGCACCTAAATTATGTAAGGAATTGTGGGCTGTTTTCCCCTTTGCCTCACTGCACGTTGTTAAGTGGCTGCATAACCTCTGTGTTATACTATTACCCTGAAGACTGCTGCTGCTTCTGCTAAGTCGCTTCAGTCGTGTCCGACTCTGTGCGACCCCATAGACAGCAGCCCACCAGGCTCCTCCGTCCATGGGATTTTCCAGGCAAGAGTACTGGAGTGGGGTGCAATTGCCTTCTCTGTACCCTAAAGACAGTCACTATTATATCCCTTATATGTATGAGTGTATGAGAAGCCTGAGTTCTAACTGTTCTAAAGATATTATCTATAAGTCTGACATAGAAAAAGAGTTTTTATCCAAAACTTATTACTTTGTTTTCTAAAAGACCTCATTTACTTCTAATTCACATGAAAGACCAATAAATATGAGTTAAGGAGACTTAACAGAAAGAAAAGCAGCAAGATTTTTAAATTTATTATAAAAGCACAATCGATATAGCACGGTTTTCATTCATGCATTCACTCAGTAGAATATATACAATTCCCTGCTTTATGCCAGGCATTGGGTACAAGAGGACAAATAACCCCTGCCTTCATGAGCCTTTTGTTCTACTGATATTCTTATCAGTAGCACCATAATCGATTTCCCCTCTAGTGGAAAGGAACTTTCCCATCCTAGTACATATAAAAGGACTTTAAAGATGGCTCTCTGTGCTGCTGGTGTGACTAACTAGAGTAGTTTGGCAGAAAATCACCTCCAAGATCAGTTCTGTGTCTTCTCTTATCCTCTTCACATAAGTCTATTTACTAACACAGCTTCAAAATGTGTCACATCCGCAGCTTGCACTTGAAAGGAAACACATGAAAGCCTGGGGAAATCCAGCAGAGGAAGACGGATCAAATCAAGGACATGCACACTGCAGAGGACAGGATCAAGCCAGCGGGTCCAGCTCATCTCACACATTTTCACGTCTCCAGAGGCTGTTGATCAGAGTCCTGCTTCGAAGATGTCTGTGCTTCTGGGGAACACCACGATTAAATCATTTTTCACTTCTCCTATTTTCTTCTCTATCAGCCTGTATATCTGTTCTAAAGCTACAAGACCGCATTTGTCAAAGAGATAAGCAACACAGTTGTTCAGAGGGAGAATGAGATTTCTTTTAAGAATAAAAAGTGAATTGAAGAAAATTATTGTCTTTTTTCAAAAGAAAGAACGGATGAAGAGCGCCTGTAATCAGATCATTATTGGATCATATATACACGTCCTCATGATGGGGAGGAAGAAATTTAAGTTAGTTTTCTGCTGATCTAGCAATAATTTTTTATTTTAACACATTAGTTTATCTTTTGACATATGAACAGCCTAAGTGTGCGCCTACATGCTTAATTTTGAATTCTTCTGAACTTCTCAAACAGACTTGTTTTCTCCACAATTTAGCTACTAGAAGCAAAAGGAGATGTCTGCACGTCAAAGCAAGGTACGGGTCATACACGTCATGAGTCATGAAAGTTTGCTTCATTTGTTTCAAGGACTCATTTACATAAATGTTACAGCCACTTAGATGCTACTTAAGAAACTTGTAATGAAAGTTAAACCAGCAGTTAGACTTGACAGTTGACCACTAATGCACCATGCCTCTAAAACTACCATTTTAAATGAACATTTTCTTAATTTCACAAAGATGTGAGGAAGAACATGGCTTTCAAAAGTCACATTTTACTTCCCGGCCCATGAGAAGTAAATACACACGAAAACATTTTCTGTTCCAACTCTCTTCCTTAAGAGTACTTTGCACAGTCTTAAGTGAAAGTGAAAGTGAAGTCTCTCAGTCGTGTCCAGCTCTTAGCGACCTCATGGACTGCAGCCTACCAGGCTCCTCCGTCCATGGGATTTTCCAGGCAAGAGTACTGGAGTGGGTTGCCATTGCCTTCTCCGAATTAGATGTAAGGTGATCGCAAATAACAAAAGTATTTATACACTGAACACAAAATAAATATAAAATCTTTGTTCCTGCTAAATAAGTCCAGTCAGATCTGCTCAGAATAGAGTTATAGACTGCTTTTATTTCTCAGTGATAAATAATTTGATGAGCCCTCTAACATATTATGATAAGCAACAAATTGTCCAAGATTTTAAAATTTCATTCCAACACTTTAAATACTAACTTGAAAAAAAGTTTTTCATTCATCATTCTTTCCCCTAAAAATTTCTAGTCTCTGCTTTATTTGGCTTCCATGGTGGCTCAGCAGTAAAGAATCTGCCTGCAATGCAGGAGACATACAAGACATGGGTTCAACTCCTGGGTTGGCAAGATCCCCTGGAGAGGGCATGATAACCTATTCCAGTATTCTTGCCTGGAGAATCCCAAGGACGGAGAAGCCTGGTCAGCTACAGTCCATAGGGTGGCAAAGAGTCTGACATGACTGAAGCGACTGAGCATACGTTGCTTTTTCCTCCCAGTATCTTTTATTGTAGTAAAGTTTCTATACTTCCTTGAGGAAAAAAACAAAACAAAACAAAACAACAACAACAACATTATTTGGAATGCATTAGGATTAATTTAAACACCAAAAGAATATCATTTGGCAAGGAGACATGGCTTAATTTCATATTTTCCTATACCTCAGCAGTGTTCACTCAACCAGCTTACAATTATCCACAATCATGGAGGCTACAGAATGCATGGACCTGGAAATCCATGTGTAAATCCCAAACCTTATTTTATCCAACACATTCAGTCTTCTTATAATCTAACCTTCCACTGGAGAACTTGGTAATTTGCTCAACTGGCTAAAGTTTCACCTCATCTCACTTCTGGCAGAAAATGGACAAAAGTAAGTAGGGGTCAGGGTGTAAGCCAGAACTAGGAGTCGTAGCAAAGTGAACTGAGGCACAGAATTCAGCAATTAAGTAAACGTGCCAGGAATTCTAAGCACTGTAAGACCAAAAGGGATAGAACAAGAGAAGGATAGGATGTGGTACCATCCATGGCTAGAAGTCCACAGGAAGTGTCTTATCTCAGGCCCTGATAACCTGTGATGTCAGTCCAGAGCTGCAGTCTCAGATCCTAAGTACACAGGATAAAGTACATCTGTGGTTAAGGAACAGAGTAAGAAATAGGGAGAGGGATCGGGGAAGTGTCTGCAGTCCCAAAACCTGAAATTAAGTATTGCTCAGCAAGGTCTGCCTGAATCCTGCCTGGGGAAAAGACAAAAAGCAGGAGGGCCACACATTCAGAATCTTCAAAAAAAAAAACACCAATGAATCTTTACTGCCTTTTAAGCAGGAGCAGATTGGGTGAAACTAAGATCATGGCATCTGGTCCCATCACTTCATGGCAAACAGATGGGGAAACAATGGAAACAGTGACAGGCTTCATTTTGGGGGCTCCAAAATCACTGCAGATGGTGACCGCAGCCATGAAATTAAAAGATGCTTGCTCCTTGGACGAAAAGTTATGAGAAACCTAGATAGCATATTCAAAAGCAGAGACAGTACTTTGCCAACAAAGGTCCGTCTAGTCAGAGTTATGGTTTTTACAGTGGTCATGTATGGTTGTGAGAGTTGGACTATAAAGAAAGCTCAACGCCAAAGTACTGACACTTTCGAACTGTGGTATTGAAGAAGACACTTGAGAGTCGCTTGGACAGCAAGGAGATCCAACCTGTCAATCCTAAAGGAAACCAGTCCTGAATATTCATTGGAAGGGCTGATGCTGAAGCTGAAACTCCAATACTTTGGCCACCTGATGCGAAGAGCTGACTCACTGGAAAAGACCCTGATGCTGGGAAAGAATGAAGACAGGAGGATAAGGGGACAACAGAGGATGAGATGGTTGGATGGTATCACCGATGCAATGGACATGAGTTTGAGTAAACTCTGGGAGTTGGTGATGGACAGGGAAGCCTGGTATGCTGCAGTCCATGGGATTGCAAAGAGGTGGACGTGACTGAGCCACTGAACTAAACTGACTGAGGTTGGGTCTGTTCCATCTTCCCTTCCATCTGGGCCCTTGCTACTTTCAGAAAAGTTTCCCTTTGAGTCCCAAAGATACAGAGAGGGGGAATGTTCTAGGTCTGGACTCTTGGCACTCTGGACTCATTCGTGTCCAAGCCATAGGTACATCCTCACGTGGGGATCATTCCCATGGTCTGAGTTCCAGAACTGTGTCTTCTGTGATCTATTCCAGACACAGTGACAAGTAAACAGTAATTATGGTTACAATTTGTCTCCTAAAAGTAACTGAGGTCCTTACCATTTTTAAAACCCTTTTAAAAAATCACATATGATAAATGAAAAACATGTGTCAGTAATAAAAGATTGAGGGTAATGAAACCAGCAGATCTCATCTGAAACTATGACAAATGAATCGTAAGCTGTGTTTGAGCTCCCTGAGAGTGAAGCCAAAGGGGGAAATACATTAAGAGGAGATTCCCATAGGTTAACTAAGTACTTTTATAACATGCCAATTTGTCCTCCTATTGAGGCATGATTTAACCATGAGCTCAATAAATAAAAAGACTGACTCAAAGTTATGTTGAATACAAAAAAGAAGTAGGTAAACAAAATTAATTATGTAACTAAAAGCAGAGTAATCAAGTCTAGCAAGTAAACTGGGTGGTGAGGCATATGCTATTAGTCCACTCTGAGAAAGTGAAAGTGAAGTCACTCAGTCATGTCCAGCTCTTTGGGACCCCATAGACTGTAGCCTACCAGGCTCCTCAGTCCATGGAATTTCCCAGGCAAGAGTACTGGAGCGGCTTGCCATTTCCTTCTCCAGGGGGTCTTGCCCACCCAGGGACTGAACCCAGGTCTCACGCATTGCAGGCAGACACTTTACCATCTGAGCCACCAGGGAAGCTGGTGTCCACTCTGTAGTTAGTTGTTAATTTTTGAGAACTCATGTGGGGAACCTCCACTAAAGAAGATGTCACACAGGCTTCTTCAGGTAGAGGTAGAGACAGGAGCCAGATAGAAAGCTAAGGATGCTTCTGATAATCACAGCAAAGTTTTAAAAGGAGCAGGAAAGATAAAATCCTACATTTAAAACATTAGCAAATGCCATGTATCCAGTAGTATTTCAAGGATCACAGAAAGTAAATTCCATATCACGAGCCTTTTAATTTTGAGGCAGTTTAAAGATATTCACAGAATGACAAATATTACCTTTGCTCTCAGGAGGTAAAAAAACTCAGCACACAGGCTGTGCTCAGAATATTAGAAGATCTATGAGTAGCTCTGAATGCAGATATATTTGGATCTATTCATTAACTTTGAATTTTAATACCCAACCAGAAGAGTTGGATGGCTTCCAAGAGTTGCGATGAGAAGCATGACAACGAAAATGCAGTATGCTTTACAGGGAGGAGTATTTCTTCCTTCAGATACATTCTTAAATCAGCAGTTGTTCACTGTAACAAGTATTTCTGTATCAAGGGGAATATTTTTTACTTCCATTTTTTCAACAAGATAAATATTGGCCCAGAAATACTAATAACTTCATTCAAATGGTATATGATCAGTTAATTTCAATTTTAAGAGTAATTGTCCAACTCAGAATAATTACATATATCTTCACTGAAATCATCTGATGAAAAGTTAAAACACATACAAATGCATACATATATAAATATATATATTTATAGTATACACACACACACACACACATAAAACGGGCTTTGCTGATGGCTCAGATGGTAAAGAATCTGCCTGCAATGCAGGAGACCTGGGTTCGATCCCTGGATCAGGAATATCTCCTAGAGAAGGGAATAGCTATCCACTCCAGTATTCTAGCCTGGAGAATTCCATGGACAGAAAAGTCAGGGTGTCAAAGACTCAGACATGACTGAGCGACTAACGCTTTCACTTTTCATATCTAGTCTCTCCTACTTAACCTGCCTAAAACTGAGTATATGATGGGCCTTCTAAATCAGCTCCCCATCAACTTTCCAGACCACTGTCAAAGGCAGGGACATTCTTCCAGATGTTCTAACCAAAATCTTAGAGTCGTCTTCTCCTCTCCTCTCTCTCACACCCCATATTCGATCTATCAGCAAATCTTCCATCTGTACCTTTAAAACATGTACAGATTCCCTTTGGTTCTCTCTGTCTGTGTACAGATTCCCATGGGTTCTCACGGTGTGTGTGTGTGTGTTAGTCACGCAGTCGTGGCCAATTCTTTGTGACACCATGGTCTGCACCCCACCAAGTTTCTCTGTCCATGAGATTTTCCAGACAAGGATACCGGAGTGGGTTGCCATTTCCTTCTCCAGGGGATCTTCCCGACCCAGGGATCGAATCCAGGTCTCCTGCACTGCAGGCTGATTCTTTACCAACTGAGCTACAAGGGAAGCCCCGTTGTAAGTTGGTTCTCAGTAACTTCCTTATTATCACCAGGGTCCAGGCCAGTGGACCTGCTGCTGCTGCTGCTGCTAAGTCACTTCATCATGTCCGACTCTGTGCGACCCCATAAACAGCAGCCCACCAGGCTCCCTCATCCCTGGGATTCTCCAGGGAAGAACGCTGGAGTGGGTTGCCAGTTCCTTCTCCAATGCATGGAAGTGAAAAGTGAAAATGAAGTCGCTCAGTCGTGTCTGACTCTTCACGACCCCATGGGCTGCAGCCTACCAGGCTCCTCCATCCATGGGGTTTCCCAGGCAAGAGTACTGGAGTGGGGTGCCATCACCTTCTCCGAGTGGACCTAAGTCATCTCTAAACTCTTATTTTCCAATTGTTCCCTATAGTCCACTTTTAACATGGCAACCAGAGAGATTCTGACAAAACATAAGTCAGATTCTATCACTCCTGTGCTCAAAATCCTCCAGCGGCTTCCCGCCCCACTCAGCATGCAGACCAGCCTTCACCGTGATCTGTCTGGCCCATTACCTCCCTGCCCCATCTCCCACTCCATCATCATAGCTCCATTCCATCCCCTCTGGCCTCTTTGACGTTCTTCCCCCTTGGTAACGTGGTATTTCTTATCCTCCCACTTCCAGGGTTCGGGCATGCCCTTGGCACCCTTCTCACCTCAAGGTATTTGCGGTTGTTCTTTCTACCTAGAATACACCAGCCACAGACAGACTTTCGCAGACACAGTCCCTCTCCAGCCTCTGGCCTTCACTCAGATGCCACATACTCAGTGAACCCTTCCCCACCCAGTCTTCTTAAATTCATTCTCCCAGGCATCTCTAGTCCCTTGCCTGATTTTTATTCCCCTCTAAATTCATTGACAAATAAAAGATTATATTGCATGCTGACTTTTTTCTTGATTTTTCCCATAGTAGAATATAAGCTTCATGAAGGCAGAATTTTTTTTTTTTTCGGTTGATTCTCTACTTACTATTCGGAGAAGGCAATGGCACCCGACTCCAGTACTCTTGCCTGGAAAACCCCATGGATGGAGGAGCCTGGTGGGCTGCAGTCCAAGGGGTTGCTGCGAGTCGGACACGACTGAGACTTCACTTTCACTTTTTACTTTCATGCATTGGAGAAGGAAATGGCAACCCACTCCAGTGTTCTTGCTTGGAGAATCCCAGGGATGGGGGAGCCTGGTGGGCTGCCGTCTATGGGGTCGCACAGAGTCAGACACGACTGAAGCAACTTAGCAGCAGCAGCAGCTACTTCCTATTCAGTGATTAGAAAATCCCCTTTCAGCTAATAAACATTTTTTGGATGAATGAGTTGTTTTATCAACCTTTGAGTGTACTCAAGGCTGTGCAAGCAGCACTGTACAGTGGAAATTAACATGATATTTGGATCCAGAGGATATGGCTTTAAGTCTCTAAATTTGACTATAGCCTTGGACAAATTATCTCAGTTCTGAGCTTCAACTTTCTAACCTATAAAATAGAAATTAAAAAAAAAAATCTTTTCTCAAGCAGATACTATAAGAATTAAATTGAGACGTTGTGTCATCACATTTGACCACATGTACCTGAAGTGAAAGTGTTAGTTGCTCAGCAGTGTCTGACTCTTTGAGACTCGATGAACTATAGCCTGCCAGGCTTTTCTGTCCATGGAATTCTCCAGGCAACAATGCTGGAGAGGGTAGCCATTCCCTTCTCCAGGGGCTATTCCTGAGTCAGGGATCAAAACTGGGTCTCCCACACTGCAGGCAGATTCTTTATCAACTGAACCACCAGGGAAGCCCTTTACTTATATAAATTTACAGAAGTCATACACCATTCTGTTAGACAAACCTCCACACATCCTTATTTTTGTCTATGTTCCTGCCTTTCCACTTCACAAAGGTGTTACCTGTCTGATCCATGGAGGCATTTGAGCTTGATCCCTGAGAAATGTTCAATACAGATTAGTTTCCTATGTGAAAGTTCCTTGGAAACCAAAGTAAGTTTGCAAAGGATCAATTTGTTTTCATATACAGAGAAAGCTTTGAAGCATTCATCAGAACTTAATAAGTTCTATGAAAAAAGGAAAAGAAGGAAAAAAGACAGGACTGATGAAGTAGCAGCTACCTCACCATAGTCCATCTACAGACAAGAGAAATCAAGAACAACAAGAAATAATCTCCTGTTGCAGAATGAAGGCCGCAGGATGTGGACAGGAGCTCGTGAGTCAGCCTGAAACCTGTCACCAAAAAGCATTAGTGGTCACAAAGAAAATGCAAACAATAACACATAATAACCAGCAGGGGAAAAAGAAAAACCTCTCGCTGAACGACCAAGATAGTCAATTAGGGACTGAAATAATTTGAAAGTTTTCCTTTTGTGGGTTTAAAATGAGTTTGAAAGAGGGAGTTACACTGTCTTTTCTCCCCAAACTATGTGTAGGCATAAAACATCTGGCTTTATTTTCTTGACAGGTTTTATTGGTGGGTCCAACCAAGTGACAATCTCTAGC
This sequence comes from Bos indicus, assembly GCF_029378745.1. Lineage (NCBI taxonomy): Eukaryota > Metazoa > Chordata > Mammalia > Artiodactyla > Bovidae > Bos > Bos indicus. The sequence goes on along the minus strand of NC_091766.1, from coordinate 98,298,598 downwards.
CATCGGGGAACGCTGCTGTGAATACTTTCTATTTGCAGGTTTGTTTTTGTAGCCAGTGGGAGGTTATTTTTTCCCCCTTCTAATCCCCTAAGATGCATTTTATTCTCCTGGCAACCCTTCTATTCATTTCTCACAAAAGGACATTGAAATTACTGTACATTTATGATTTTTTAAAAAATCACTATATTGCTCATCTTTTTATGTATGAAACTTCAAGCAGAACAAATCTCAAAACTAACAGTGTCCAGTTTTCACTTTAAATAGACCATAAAGGTCAGCTTGTTGTAAGCTAAAAGTGATTACTTCGTTAAGATGACTAAACATGGAATTAGCTGTCACGCAACTTCAAAGAAGCAAACGAGAGCGTTCATAAATGTGGCACTGCCGTCAGATGACAGCCTTGCTCCTAAATGAAACAGGTAGTTATACTACATTAGAGCAGCCACAGTGACTACCTCCCCAGCTGATACCCCTACGGAGGAAGGAAACGGAGGCATTAAAAATGGCTGTCTTAATACAACATCAGACAAGCCAAAAGCAAGGTGCACTCTAAAGGGTATAACTATCTATACTCAAGGTTTCAACAGACAAAAGAGAAACAGAAATGATGTTTTTTTCCTCAAACAAAAGGAAAAGAAAGTAGGGAAATTTCAACTTGAGAAGAAATTCAATGCAATGTCATATGTTGACCTTGACAGCATTCACATGCTGTCAATCTTTCTAGTGAAATAGCGAGTGATCGCTGTATAGCTGGAACTTCACAAAAAGTGTCTTTAACTCTTAAAACAGTGCTGTAGGACGTATACGTTTCAGATAAACTGAGACTCGGAATATTTAAGTAACTTGTCTAAGGTCACAAGCAGGTAACGGGCAGAGCCAGGATTTCCATTCAAGTCCACCTAAAGCCATGGCCAACCTTACTGTTCAGTCTCACAGCCCAAGCACTCCCCTTCCACAAACAACCTATATTTTGTTGGTAAAAGTTTAGGTCTCACTCATACCTGTGAACCTTAGCCCCAAATGCAACATCACCCAAATGCAGCATACACACTTGCAGTCCCAGGCTGGGAAACTCTCAAAAATAACCCTAATAAAATTGATGATGAGAAGAAACCACACCCCAAATGCCACTGCATCTTCCATTTTAATTTAAAAAAACTAATCTAAAGCCTCATTCAGTGTTGACAAACTGCAAAGCAATGCAGCTCTCCATTAGAAAATACTCAAAGTTCCACAGAAATAAGTTTTCCAGCAGGAAGAAAACGGCACATTTGGAGACAGGCCAAATGAGCAGAGTCAATAAATATTATTTTTTTGTTCCTAGAAAGTACTGTTACAGGGTATAATGATCGGGCATAATGTAACACTATTGTAAGATAAGAGTAATACACCCAGGTTGAAATATGTGAAATAAAAGCTTTGTTCTATCCAATGTGGATGTTGCTTTTAGACTCAAATTGTGTTCCCTTATGCAACAGAAAATGGGCTAGGGACTGCTGAGTTACACCAACCTTTATGACAGATAGTACATGTAGACACAAGGTGTAAATGTTCTCTTTATTGGAAGGATTGTATTTATGTCCAAGATTAATTTAAAACTTAAGAAAATGTTCTCAGTCTCTAGAGAATACAGCCTTTATCTGTGAAGAGACTGCAGAGAACTGACTACTAAAAGACAAAATCAGAAGTATTACTTTAATAGTCTTGTGTATTAAGCAGCTCAGTCATATCTGACTCTGCGATCCCATGGACTGTAGCCAACTAGGCTCTTCTATCCATGGAATTCTCCAAACAAGAATACTGGAGTAGGTTGCCATGCCCTCCTCCAGGGGATCTTCCCAACTCAAAGATCAAACCCAGGTCTCTTGCATTGCAGGCAGATTCTTTACCATTTAAGCTACCAGGGAAATAACTTAATTGTTTTAACCCTTAATTGCTTTATCTGGTTTAGTTATAGCATTCATTATAGTCTTTTTCAATTATATATGTACAAGTTATACTTGAACATACACTCTCACTACCAAGTTACCTAAGGAAATAGTTTTATTTGTCTTTGTCTTTCAAGCTTCGGCAGCTCTTTGATGGCCCTGTCTTTCCAGTCAAATCACGGAGCTGAAAATAGGAAAATGGACACTGTCCTCTTTTTAAATTGCTCTTCTATATTTCAGGTTTTCAAAGTTAGCTCAAAAATGATTTACGACATAGACATGCATTATCACTGCTGTATAAATCAGGTATCATCATTTATTTTAAAAGAGAAGTCAAAAATGTTTAAGGAAGAAAGGGTAGATAAAGATCAGAGTTACACCTTAGCCTACCCACAGCTAAGAGGCTCAAAGCTCAGCTCACTCATGCAAGGTCACCTTCCACCCAGAGGTCAACAGTGAATGGACTAAAATCCTCTCCTGAGACCGTGATGCTCTCTACTCCAGGTCTGCTGCCTCTACCATCAGTCAGGGAATCAGTTCAAGAATCAAACCCAGCTCTTCCAGATTTCCTCAGCTCTGTTGAAAGGCATCAAAGAAAAGCCCAAATAACAACCCTTCCCTAACCTCTAACACTCAGTCTCATGGCCACTAACTTTCTTGAATCCACCAGGATCAATCTTATGATGCCATTTATCCATACTGACATTAGTCGACACCAGCATCCTCAGATTTTCAAATCCTTTCTCATTTTCCATGCTCTGAGAAGAGGCTCTAACATGATCCATGTTCTTCATTTCCTGTTCCACCTCCCTACCCCATACCCGTATCTTCAAAACCTGACCCTGTTCCTTCTAGAATTAAAGTCCACTATCAGCGAAAGTCTCCATGCTCTAAATTCTCTTAGCATTCCCTTCATTTTCTGGCTGCATCTAGCAGAAGCCTGACTTTCCCTAAGTACTCTGCTTCCCATGAGCTGGGCTTAGGGGGTGGTGGATTGTTCTGCTCGCTTCTCTCCTCACCACTTTATTCTTCCACCCCCCTCCTTGAATCTCGAGCTTATCACAGACATCCCATCATGAGACAAATCTCACATCATCAGACTGCAAGCCTTACAAAAATCTGCTTCCAAATCTGGCCTCTGGCTGGCATCTGAGAATGTGAATTTTAGGAGAGTTCCTGCCATTCCCTGATAAGAATGGCTTGCTGAGCCTCTAGTGCTTGTGCAAACAATATGGTTTATTCTGAACACCTGCTTTCCTTCTGGAACTCTGCAATTTTAATATGTGCCAGGCAGACGATGCTCTGAAGACCAGCCCCCAATAAAACTCTGGGCAACGAGTCTCTAATGAGCTTGTTTAATTGACAGTGTTTCACATGTGTTGTCAAAGTGGTAGCTGAAGAAATGGAGCATGTCCTGTGACTGCACTGGGAAAGTACTCTTGGAAGTAGGTACCTGGTTTCCTAAGGCTTTGCCTTGAATGTCTTTGCCCTTTGCTGATTTTGGTTCATATCCTTTTGCTGTAACAAATCATACTGGTGAACCCAATTATATACTGAGCCCCGTCAGGCTTCCTAGAGAATCGTGGATCTAACAGTGGTCTTGGATACCTTCTACTCTTTTCTTAAGCATCCAACATCTCCTCCTCACTCTTAATGTAAGCTTGTGACCCTGCTTCCTAATTCTTTGCTAAAATTCAGCTATCAGTCAACAGGATTATAATTGAGCTCTACTTTCACATCTGCTCACATACCAGCGCCTGTATCTCTATCCCTTTTCTGTTCCTCTTTCCTTCCTGTTACTATAGATAAATTCTGTATTCATATTTAAACCAATCCCTTGAACATGATATACCCAATATCCTGCAATAAACCATAATGGAAAGACATGAAAAACATGAATATATGTATCACTGAATCAGTGTTCTATATGCCAGAAACTAACACAGCATTACAAGTCAACTATACTTCAGCTGAAATATTTTTAAATATGAAAAATAAAAAATAAAACCAACCCTTTGACTTCTCATCTTCTAACCTACTCAGGCACATTGCTTAGCTGATTGTTCTTCTATTTCCTGCTTTAAATAACCCCTCTCATTGAATCTTTGTCAACAACATGTACGTAAGCTGTTATTTCTTTGAAGTTTTATCTTGGGTCCCTTCCCCCAACTAGCTTCCTATCTACCTTTTTTTGCCCCTTGTTGCAGTAGAATACTTTAAAAAGGGTTGTCTGCATTTGTTTCATACTCCTCTTCTCCCTGGCATCCAGTTCCCCATCACTAAAGAGAACCTTCTCCTACCAAGGTTACCAACTTTATTGTTAAATATAATGATCAGTTCTTAGTCCACCTCATATTTGCCTTTGACAACATTTGAAATCGTCAGTCACTTCTGCCTCATAGATATACTTTTCTTCACATAGCTTTTAGAATAAAATTTCTTAGTTTTTATCCTACCTCAACAAATCGTTCTTCTCAGTACCGTTAGCTGATTTCTTCTATTTTTCCAGACCTTTAATGAGCAACAGCAGTACTCTCACTTCACTCTCTCCTCTAGTTATTTTTTTTTCATGTGTGTGTCAATGATTCCCAAACTTAGATATCTAATGCTGCCTCTCTTCTGAAATCCCAATTCATAATTCCAGATGCTTGCTTGACATTTCTAGTTAATTATCAGCCTCTCAAACTACCAAACTGAACACCTATTCTTTCTTTTCCAAACTGCTCTATCCAGTCTTCACCATCTCAAAGTGATAAATTCTCTTTCCAGTTGCTCAAGCTAAAAACCTTAAAATAAATTTTGACCTCTCTCTTTTGTTTTCCAAACCAGCAGAAACTCTTACTGGCCTTACCTCCAAAATACATGTAGAATCTGATGGAGTTTAACCACCTTCTCTCAATGCCCCTGGTCAGGCCACCATCATCTCTTATCTATTAATAGATTCCTGCTCTAGGCTTTCTACCAGATTTCAGTACCTTCACACTTTTCCCCTGTTGTTGTCCATACAGCAGCAGGAGGGGTCCTTTTTAAAATGAAGTGGACATGTTACACCTAAGTTCAAAACCCTGTATTGGTTTCCTAATCCCCTTGGGGTAAAGGCCAAAATACCGTGACAAATTCCTCATTAACTGCCTCAAAGCTACCAGTGTGTTACTATTTAGAAATACATCTTTTGACAGCCCTTGATTTAGTGAAAGGATTCTTTCATATACAGGGTCTTTTTTCCCCACTTATTACTTTCCTAAGTTTTTCTTCCTTGCAGAAACTACCTCTCTGCCTTTCTTCTTAGTTTTCTTCATTTCCTACTCAACTTTGTGGTGAAAGTTTCCCTCACATACTAAGTATATATGAAGGTCATATACTAAGATCCAGGAAGCTTTTCCAAATAAATTTGTAGGTAGAAAGGGATTACTGCAATGATGATTGTCAGATCACAGGAAGAAAATGTAGTAGTGGATGGGAAATAAATTTACATTTGTATAGCAAAAAACTTTTCTTATGGTAAAACTCCAAAAGAGAATTATTATAATGGGGCTCATGGAGAGTCATTATATACAGGAAAAATAATCTTAGAATTCTACAGGGAGAAAGAAGATTTTATATACTTCAAGTTTCTAAATTTTAATTCAAATTTTGGTCTTTGGGGAAAGGGATGAGAAGAAAAAGGAGGGAGGGAGACAAGATGGAGGAGGAAGTGGGGATGGAGGGTGAGGAGGGAGGGGGAAGATGGAAAGAGTGAAACCCCACTTAGATGTCAGGGCTCCATCAGTTATCTGTTAAGGAATCTTACCAGCTTGGGGTACATCATTTCAAGTCTCAGAGACTTGGCGGGATTTTTGTGTTTTTGTTTTTGGTGAGTAAAATGTCGATACCATGTCTTACACCATATAGAAAAATTAACTCAAATGAATCAATGACCTATATGTGAGTGAATCAAAACCTCAGTGATATACAACTTCATTCTCAGAAGGAAAAAGGAAAAAAGGAAAGAACACAAAGCTGAAGAGGAAGCTGAAAAGCACTGGACCAGACTGTGGAGAAATTGGAAGCCTTGTGCCTTGTGCACTGCTGATGGGAAAATAAAATAGTACAGCCACTGTGAAAACCAGTATGGGTTCCTCAAAATCTAAACAGTCAACACAGGATCCAGCAATTGCAAATTTGGGCATGCAACCCAAAGAATTGAAAGCAGGGTCTCAAACTGTTTGAGCATGTTCATAGCAGCATTATACGCAATGACCAAAAGGCGGAAGCATTCCAAGTGTCCATCTACAGATGAATGGATAAACAAAATGCGGTACATAAGGACAACGTATGCTTAGTTGCTCAGTTGTTTTCGACTCTTTGTGACCCCATGGACTGTAGCCCACCAGGCTCCTCTGTTTATGGGCATTCTCCAGGCAATAATATTGCAGTCATTTGCCATGCCCTCCTCCAGGGCATCTTCTGAACCCAGGGATCACACCCAGGTCTCCCGCATTGCAAGCAGATTCTTTACCGTCTGAGCCACAAGGGAAGCCCATAGAAGAACAATAGAAGTTCTTTAAAAAGAAGAAGATTTTGACACATGCCACAACATGTATGAAACTTGATGCTTCCCTGGTGGGTCGGATGGTAAAGAACCTTCCAGGAGTGCAGGAGACCTGGGTTTGATTCCTGGGTCAGGAAGATCCCCTGGAGAAGGGAATGGAAACCCACTCCAATATGATTGTCTGGAGAATCCCACGGACAGAGGAACCTGGCGGGATACAGTCCATGGGATCACAAAGAGTTGGACATGACTGTGCGACTAACACTTTCATAACATGGATGAACCTTGAAGATTTAATGCTATGTGAAAAAAGTCAGTCACAAAAGGAGCAGTGTGTGACTCTTCTTATATGTGATATCTAGGGTAGTCAAATTAGTATAAACAGAGTAAACTCATGATGCCAGGGGCTTTAGGGAATGGAGAACGAGGTTATTGTTTAATGGAGTTTCAGTTCGGGAAGATGAAAAAGTTCTGAAAATGAATAATGGCTTGCACAACATTGTGAATATACTTGATGCCACGATTCTGTATTTTCTTAGATTCTCTTTTTATCTATTTGGTATCCGTTCATCACAGGGCTGATAATATGAACTATGTTTTCTTATTTTCTCTACTGTGGGATTTCCAGGTGGCACCCAAATGGTTGCACAAAAGAATCCACCTGCCAATGCAGGAGACACATGTGATACAGGTTCAATCCCTGGGTCAGGAAGATCTACTGAAGTAGGAAATGGCAACTCTAGTACTCTTGCCTGGAAAATTTCATAAACAAAAGAGACTAGCAGGCTACAGTCTACGATGTCACAAAGAGTCGGATATGACTGAGCACACACTCACGATGCTCTGGTATTTGTGGAGAAACCTCCCAGGGCTGGCCAGTTCTTAAAGATAAATTAAGGGCTCAGCAGAGCACGTCTTTTACTTGCAAACTAACCAATCCAGAGTCACCCCTCCTCTAGGTGGCCCAGATATTCCAGAATATTCTTCTCTGCCTTAATCATCCTGAAGCGAGGCACCATTCAGCAAGGAACCATCCCCATAGCCCAGAGCCCTTAGAAATCACTTCAATCAGCCAATCCTAGCTGTGGCCCCCTTTGCTCAGCAAAGCAATAAACCATGCTGTTTTCCTACTTCACCCAAAACTCTTGTCTCTGAGATGCAACTCGGCACTGCTGTAGAGCGATCGATCGAGCTTTCAGCATCAGTAGCGACATAAACTGATTTATCTTCATTATATACTTTTAGACTTATTTAAAATAAAATAACAACTGTAAGTTTTAATGTTTGACTTAAGCTATCTTGTCCATATTTTTACATCATATTTCTAAGGTACCAAAGGCATGCATTACTCTTTTAACACACAAAGAACCTAGGATTTAGTGATTTTTTTTTCCATTTTATAATTTTACAGAATTTATGTCTTCTGATTCCATGAATCTTTTTATTCATCATTAAATTTTCACTTAAGTCAAATGATTCTTCACATGTTTTAGCTTCTACACTTGAAATGAAATTCACAGATATGTTTTGTTTTCCAGGATAAAATGTACAATATTAGTCTTATATGAGGTAAAGATTTACATGAATACTCATACTAACTTCAGTGAAAAATCTCAGTGGCAGAACTTCTAATAAAACCTAACAACAGATACTAAAAAACAAAAATGAAACAGAACACAATAGTTGTCCCTCTCCTTTTTATAATAAATGCCAACTTTTAAAGGACTGCTGCTGCTGCTGCTGCTGCTGCTGCTAAGTCGCTTCAGTCGTGTTGGACTCTGTGCAACCCCATAGACGGCAGCCCACCAGGCTCCGCTGTCCCTGGGATTCTCCAGCAAGAACACTGGAGTGGGTTGCCATTTCCTCCTCCAATGCATGAAAGTGAAAAGTGAAAGTGAAGTTGTTCAGTCGTGTCCAACTCTTAGCCACCCCATGGACTGCAGCCCACCAGGCTCCTCTGTCCATGGGATTTTCCAGGCAAGAGTACTGGAGTGGGGTGCCATTGCCTTTAAAGGACTGGGGACTTACAAAAGAAACACCATCTGTTTTATGGCTGATCATTTACCAACAAAAGAAACTCCAACTGAAAATCTTATACTTAATATACCATTAAGTAAAACTTTATGGTTTTAATTACAAATGCAAAATCTTCCATATTTTAATTATTTATGGATGATCATTTACTGTGAGCAAACTTTAGTTCCATAAACTCACTTAGTGCTTACCTATAAAGGTCACATTTTTTGTAACTAGAATACAATAGAATAAACTAATCTGATTTGTCTAATTTGTTTCCCTGCACTGTCAATGTGAACCAAGCTTTGTGCCTCGAAAATATTGATTTATGGTATTATTTATTCTCTTATTTACTAGAGAACTTCAAAAGGCAAATAAACTGCCTCATTTGTGTTCAGCCAATGGTGTTTAATGAAAACAAACACACCTTCCCATGTTCACAATTGTTCAGCAGAGGAAACAGAGCTTTTCTCTTAACAAATTCTACCTTTCGAGCTGTTTGAATACAACTTTATTGATTTCAAACTACTTTACTCCTCTAGAGGAGTATCTGACCTTTATTATCTTCCAGAAGAAAAATCACAAAGCTAATAATACACAGGCAAGCAATTGACAGACTCTTGACAATATGGAAGAGAAACAAACAAGGAGGAGTGCCCGAGGGCAGGGACCGATCCAAGCTTAAACTGCTAAAAATAAGCCAGTGCCAACAAAAGAGTAATTGCACCATATTTCTTTATACTCAATGACACTTGATACATGGGAAGCTGAAGTAGCAGGCCGGCACATTTCAAACTACCTTGAAGGTCAGCTTGGGTATCTGCTACACTTTAGCCTTTCTAAACTATTGGAAACGACCCTGATGCTGGGAAAGATTGAGGGCAAGAAGAGAAGAGGGCAACAAAGGATGGGAGGCTGGATGGCATCACCGACTCAATGGACACGAGTTTGAGCAAACTCCAGGAGATAGAGCAGGACAGGAAAGCCAGGCATACTGCAGTCCATGGGGCCACAAGAGTCAGACACAACTTAGCAACTGAACAACAACAAACTACCAGGTAATAGCAACATTTCCCTTCCCTTGCCACAGTTTTGGGCATGGTCAAATGACATTCCAAAAGATAAGAATCTCATTCATCACTACCATAGTCACCCGATAAAATGAATTAAACATCTTCTGACTTACTTGAATGCTATGCAAAGAGTCGGACACGACTGAGCGACTGAACTGAACTGATGTGTTATATTAATTATGCTATAGTAAAAGTGGCCCACAGTCTCCAGCCCTTCAGCTTTTCACCCTGCAGTAGCAGTGCTCAGTCATGTCTGACTCCCGTCCCAGAGACTCTAGCCTGCCAGTCTCCTCTATCCATGGAATTTTCCAGTCAAGAATACTGGAGTGGGTTGCCATTTCCTACTCAGGGGATTTTCCCGACCCAGGAATCAAACAAGTGTCTGTGTCTCCAGCACTGGCAGGCAGATTCTTTACCACTGTGCCCCCTGGGAAGCCTCTTTCCATCCTAATTGATTTTAACTCCAATAGACATTCCATTGCTTCCTTTTTATAATCCATATAAAAGGAACATCTCAAGCTCCTGAAAAAATTGAACTAGTAATTCAAATATTTTTTACTGACAAAAGGATCACAGAAGAATTTGAAAGGAAATCAGTGTTTTTGTGCATTTCAGGTCTTTCAAGAAAAAAAATTCACACAACATGTAGTTTGATGATAAAATACACCAAAGAATTTAGAATATAACGTAAAACAAAAACTCATTAAAGAAGCATTTGCAGAAAAACATATCCGAGATAAATGTATTAATATTGTGAAATAAAATTCAAATTTTATTACAAGAAAAATGTAAACACATTTTCCCTGCCCTTTGGCCTCCCCTCTCGCCTCATTGTACATTGTGTATCTATGTTATGATTCAATCAGACCTTCCCCATCAGCAGGAATACCTGTTCAGTCAAAAACAGCAAAGGCAACTCCTTAAAAGATAACAGTTCTTCTTGATCTTCTAAGGGGTTACATAACCCACCACAAGGATAACGCTTAGATCTGGATTATGTAAACTGTCAATAATGTGTCATAGAAGTACAGTCCTCTGTCTTAAAATTTATATAAATGTACCATAACTTCTCACAGAAGTCTCAGAGCCTTCTGTGATGCTCTTCCTGACATAATCCTTTGATTTAGCCTGAATAACATTTTCTACTTCTTTCACAGGCTGACTGATTTTTTGTCAGCAGTGTCCTCAATGGTGTGTTCAGCTACTGCTATTCTATCTGTATGTGTCACATGAAAGTAAGATACCTTATATGGAAACACTTGACAGAGGTTCGAAGTAGAGTAGCAATTATTTTACTGAAGTATGGTTGATTTACAACACTGTGTCAGCTTCAGGTGTACAGCAAAGCGATTCAGTAATACACGTGAATTTTCTCAGATCTTTCCCACTATAGGTTATTACAAGATTTTGAATATAGTTCCCTGTGCTGAAGAATATATCCTATTGTTCCTCTATTTTGTTATGCAGTAGTGAGTGAATGAAAGTCGCTCAGTCATGTCTGCCTCTTTGCAACCCCATAGACTATACAGCCCATGGAATTCTCCAGGCCAGAATACTGGAGTGGGTAGCCTTTCCCTTCTCCAGATCTTCCCAACCCAGGGGCTGAACTCAGGTCTCCCGCACTGCAAGCAGATTCTTTACCATCTGAGCCACCAGAGTATGTACCTATTAAATGCATATTCCTAATTTATTTCTCCTCTACCTCCGTCCCTTCTGATAACCATAGGTTTGTTTTCTTTGTCTGTGTTCAGTTCAGTTACGTCTGTGAGTCCTTTGTAAATAAGTTTATATTATCATATTTTGGGTTCCACCTATAAGAGGTATCACATTTGACTTTCTCTGTTTGACTTTCTTCATTTAGTCATTGATTTGAAGAGTCATTGATTGACTTTAATCAATGACTCTTGAAGAGTCATTGATTCTTCATTTCTTCATGATATTCTCAACTTAAATATTACAGGAAAGTATACTAGAAAGCCTCAGACTAAGTCAGAATGCTGGGTTTTGATTAAGTTTGGGGGTTTTGCCCCACTCTTAGTGCTGACATTGTAAGACTTTAATCATGTTAATTACACTCTCTGGATCTCAGTTTTCTCATCTAAAATAAAATCTCAGATACTTTGTAAGATTTTTGACAGTTTCTAACTTTTAAATTATATTTTTTGAGCTGAAAAAGCTATCTACTTAAAAAATTAGAAGTTACTTTTAATCATACACACTATTACTAAAGCAACTTTTAGCTCTTATTTTATGACAAATGTCATAATTTACTTCCTATAACTATCATCTGATTTTTGCACTTTCAAGAATAATATATACTAATATGAATAACAAAGAATAAAAATAAAATTAACTGAATAATTTTAAAAGAATGTCATGTTAAAATATAAATTTAAACAGTTTACCAAAGTAGGTTAACTCATTCTAAGTACTCTTTTAATAACTACTGTAATAATTCTTCTTCCATCTCCTTTGAAAACAAATTATACATATATATCCACATATACACATATATATGTGTGTATTTATGTTATATACCAATACACATATTTAATTCATATAAGTTTCCTCATATATAAATATATGTAAAAGTACATGCACACATTTAGTTCAAGTAAAGTGCCACATGGCAAATAAGAATTAAAGATTAACCAAAGTGTCATAGAACCTTCACTGAAAGCTCTCTCTGAAGATAAGTAGATTTATTCTATCACTTTGAATGCATTTCTATCACAATATTTATCAAATTATACTGCAATTTCTCCTACTAATCTTCAAAATCTTTGAGATTAAGAATCATGTTTTACTGAGGGCATTTACCTAGGAGAATCTAATAAATGTTTCTGGGATGAATGGATATTACCTTATATAAATACAGGCACCCTTGCAGTTATAAATATACAATTTACAAATATCTACTCTTTCCCTTTCCTTCAGATTATCTAATTGCATTTTTTAAAATGACACACAACTTATTCAACCAATATTTACTGAGCATCTGCTATAAGACATATATAGCAAATAAATGGAATAGTTGGTTGATTAGAGGAAAAATAGAGAAGTTTAAGAGATTCTGCTACTGAGGTTGGCAGAGGAGCGTATGAAGAATAAAGTGTGTTAAGGGGGTATTGAAATTTTATAAACAAAGTCAAAAGAGGCTTCATTTAGAAGATGACAAGCATTCAGTCTTTACTTTTAAAGACTAAAGGTAAAATCACTTTTGTTTAATTTTCTTATCATTCTTTATGATCTCTGACTTTCAGTGTTGTGATAGGAATCTTAAAATATCTTTGATAGATGTCTAAAGCTGTGATGTATTAAAGCATTAAGTTCTATCTGTAGAACATATGAACACTGACAGGTGTTAATCACCTAGGTATTAATCCATTTTGTTTTAAAGTCTTCATAATAATAAATTTCAACCTATTTTTAGTGTTTTGAAAAATGGCATTAACTAGCCACTCAATAATAGTGTTAATTAAATTTATGGAGTTTTTTTTGGTACTTGATTTAGTCTTTTCTCTGAACTTGGAAGCTTATGCTGCTACTGCTACTGCTAAGTCACTTCAGTCGTGTCCGACTCTGTGCGACCCCATAGACGGCAGCCCACAAGGCTCCTCCATCCCTGGGATTCTCCAGGCAAGAACACTGGAGTGGGTTGCCATTTCGTTCTCCAATGCATGAAAGTGAAAAGTGAAAGTCAAGTTGCTCAGTCATATCCGACTCTTAGCGACCTCATGAACTGCAGCCTACCAGGCTTCTTCGTCCATAGGATTTTCCAGGCAAGAGTACTGGAGTGGGGTGCCGACTGACCAGTTCCTACAAAGGGGTGTAAGAAAAGCAATGTCATCACATATACAGTACAGTTTTGGTCAGCACGCTACCATTTAGGGAAGGAAAGGGAAAAATCAAAGTTATATGAAGTAACAAGATTATAAATACATTTTTCAGTTCTCACATCCTTTAGAGTTATGAATGGAAATTGGGTTTCAATGTGTATTTATCAACTTTTTGACTGGCAATGATTTCATGAGATGTGTTGAGGAATATTCTGAAGCTGCATCTTAAATCACAGAAAAAACATGTGTGATTGTTAGAAATGTCTGCAGTGCAAAGAAGATGGGGGTAAAGGAAGGGAGAAGCCCTTGTGCCATGTACTCATCAGCCTTGACCTCCATTATGTAGAGTAGCTTACCTGACACTTCAAAACTATGCCCAGCCTAAGTCAGGGCTTTGTAGACTCAAAACTAAGGGCGTATGTTTTCCATGCTTGGAAATCTGTGCTGAGAATCGATGAGCATAAACGGACTGACTCAGTAATCTAAAAGGTTAAATTAGAGAAAAGATAGGGTAAAGCCTATCTCTAAGTGTATGTCAGAAGTCTAAGATGAAAATAGAGCCAATTCATAGCTTAGGATAATATTAATGTATTAGAACATGTGGGGGTGGGGGGCGGAAATCAAGACAGCTAGCTCAAGATAGGGACACACAAGAAATATTCATTAAATGACCTAACTGGAATTCTGCCAGCAGGTCTTCTCAGTCACCATGCCACTTTTCACAGGGTTCTTGCACTTTCCCCCTTTACCGCCTCTGAGAGGCCGAGTTCAGCATCTGGCACCAGCAGAATTATTAGAATTGCAAAATCTATCTTTTAACTTAGTAAGACTAACTTCAATTTGCATATTCTACTAGTCTGCTTTCTCAAACCTCATTTTTTTAGAAGACAGAAAAAAATATGTTGTTCAAAGCGTGTTTCTGTCATAATTCCACAAATAAACTGTTATTTTCAGTGGTAGGGTAGGGCAGCCTCAGGAAAAAGGTCTATGAACAGGAATAAAAGGATCAATAAGTGAAGGGACTATGTCAGAGCCACAGAGATCATAGACGCTAAAGCAAAACACAGCATGTTCCCCTTGTGGGCAAAAGAGAAAGGGAAAGTTATTACGTGTGTCTTCAATTATACTTGGAGAAGGAAATGGCAACCCACGCCTGGACTCTTGCCTGGGAAATCCTGTGGACAGAGGAGCCTGGCGGGCTACAGTCCACGGGGTCACAAAAGAGTCAGACGTGACTTAGCCACTAAACAAATAATAAATTATACTATGAAATGGACTTTGACATTCGTTTTCAGCAACAGAATCTTCATTCCTTTTGCAATGTCAATATCCCAATGGAGTCTGGGAACTCGGGTGACTTTCCTTTTCTCAATCCCAAATGTTCCTTCAGGATCATCTTCCTAGATCTCCCAATCATCCATTTCACCTAGAAAACATGTTTTCTTTATCAGATGCCTAATTTTCCTGCCACTACATTTCAGTCTTGCCCTTTAGAGTTGCTTTAAATTTCCCTTCTTTAGCTCACTATTCTATTCAAGGTCTGACCAACTCTGGCCATTGCTTAGGACGTGAAAGAATGTAAGTATTGTTGAAGGTCTTATTTGGTGTTTTGTCTTTCCTTCTCCACCCTGTTCATAAACAATGATCACCTTTTCTCTTCACAAAATGCTCCCACAGTTCTAGAAGCAGATAGTAGTCAGCTCTAACTTCAGCATAACTGATAATGACGATTGAACATACAGAGAACCCACTCAGTGTCACTATAGAAAGACAGCCAGATTCAGACTTTATTTATGGATATTCATCTATTAATACTGACACCTAATACCTGAAGTAAAGTTTTGTTCAATCATTTAAATAAATTAATGCTAGTTATATAATAAATCTGATAAATATTCTAGTTTTTAGAATTTTTTTTCATTTGTTTATTGCTGGGGCTAAATATAACCCTAGTCCATCCACCATTTACAGAATTTTTTGTCTTCTTCCCAAAGGCCAAAATTAAAAATTTTTGAAGTCCAATTTCTATGTGGTTTCAAATATAGAAGAAACAATATCAGCAGCATCTTTCTCATGCTCCCTAGGGCTACTAGATTTCCTTACAACAGTCTCAATACAGTTGATTTTTTTTTTTTTTAAGAGTTTGACTTTCTCGGAGTGTGAATTTCAAGGGTCCAAGGCCCAGCTTGGTCTAACCTCAGCGGTCATGCTGGGCCTCTTCGCCTCTTCTGCTTTCTGTTCACTGCACAAAGTTTAATGTTGATGGACAACTACACAATACTGTGAATATGTGGAGATATAACATATTAGAAGGTCAACTTTGGAGACTAGTTACCAACCTCATGCAGCCACCATAAGGCCATAACTAATGAACCACCTGTATCACTGAATGACACATGAAGAAGGTAGCTTCAGGTGGGACTTATATCTCCTCAACTGAAATACCCTGGTCATCAATGGGGGTTATATACCCCCAACCAGCTTCATCATTCAGGGAATATGTGATGTGTTTAACTTAGTGAAATGTACTTGGAAATGATGCTTATAAACATATATGCTGCATAATTACTTATGAAAGTTAAAAGCTGAAAACAACCCTTTTTACCCTAACAATGGTATCTTAATTATAAAATAGCATATGTGGAATACATACCACCACAAACACATTCTTAAACATAATTAAACACATGGAAGAAATGCTTCTGTTAACTAAGTAAAAGAGGGTTCATCTAGGTAAAAGACAGCTTGTATTATACATATCTTTATACATATATATTTATGTGTATATATGTATACACACAAATACACACACCTACTATGTACATACAGAAAAAGACTAGAATTAAATACCCCGTGTATGTATAGGATTGTATCTGACTGGTAGAATTAGGTATGACTTGTTCCTTTTTTCCTTGTACTTTTCCATATTTTCCATAAATGTTTATTTTATATATCTGAAAAACTTCAAAAATAAATCCTTTATTGCAAGATCTCTTAATGGCAAGTGAAAGAAAAGGAGAAAAGCCTGACCTCAAACTTCGTTTAGCATCTTTTTTTTCATTATGACTAAGAAATCAACATTTTATAAAAAAAAATCATGTTGTATCTCCTTCAGGCTATTATAGAGTATACTT
Organism: Bos indicus; assembly: GCF_029378745.1. Lineage (NCBI taxonomy): Eukaryota > Metazoa > Chordata > Mammalia > Artiodactyla > Bovidae > Bos > Bos indicus. The sequence goes on along the minus strand of NC_091766.1, from coordinate 98,282,077 downwards.
TGGTAGAATGAAATGATGATGCCTTGACTGCCTGAAAAAGTCTAATGTATTTCAAAATGTGATTAAACTTTCTAGAACACAGAGTCATACCTCAACTCACAGCTTCCGGCTTCAAGTGCAAGAAGGCAAACTAACGACCCATCCATCTCTCCTTCCTTCTAAAATTCCACTGAAATAACTGATAACTGACGGGAGAGAAAAGTCAAACAATACTGAAGTGCCAAAAAGATTGTTACTCAGACTAGAAATATTGATGGTTCACTAACAGAATTTAGATTAGGAGTTTGAGAAAGCACAGTCCAACACATTATATTCAGGCATATAAGATTAGAAAGGCAGAACAGAAAGCGCATAGTATAGGGCTTAGCAAATTAGTGAAACATGTGATTACTGCTGTTGTTAGTTTATTATGTCATTGCTTAGGACTCTTACAAGTACTATACCTGTATATGCAATTTCCTGCTAGACATCTTTTCCTGGAGGGGCCCCAGTTCAGTTGCTCAGTCCTGTCTGACTCTTGGCGACCCCAGGGACCAAAGCACGCCAGGCCTCCCTGTCCATCACCAACTCCTGGAGTTTACTCAAACTCATGTCCATTGAGTTGGTGATGTTGTCCAACCATCTCATCCTCTGTCATCCCTTTCTCCTCCCACCCTCAATCTTGCCCAGCATCAGGGTCTTTTCCAATGAGTCAGCTCTTCGCATCAGGTGGCTGAAGTATTGGAGTTTCAGTTTCAGCATCAGTCCTTCCAATGGATATTCAGGACTGATTTCCTTTAGGATGGACTGGTTGGACCTCCTTGCTCCTTTCTCCTGGGTCCTGGTGGACAAGGTTCTGTTTGTTCCCTCCAAGAGTCTGTTTCCCAGTCCTGTGTAAGTTCTGGTGGCTCTATGGTGGGGCTAAAGGCGACCTCCTCCAAGAGGGCTTATGCCACACCCAGGTCTGCTGTACCCACAGTGCCTGCCCCTGTGGCAGGCCACTGCTGACCTGTACCTCCTCAGGAGACACCCAAACACAGTTCTGGCTCAGTTTCTGTGGGGTCCCTGGGTCCTGGTGCACACAAGGTTTGTTTGAGTCCTCTGAGCATCTCTGGCAGGTATGGGGTTTGATTCTATATGCTATTTTGCCCCTCCTACCATCTTGCTGGGGCTTCTCCTTTGCTCTTGGACACGGGGAATCTCCTCAAAGTCACTCCAGTGCCGTGAAGCCACTCCACCAGGAGGGGCCCCAGACATCGCAAATTCAGTGCATTCAAAAAACAAAACTTAGTTCTTTCCACCTAAGACTTGCCTCTCCTCTTGTGGCCCTAATCAGCTGAAGTTAAAACCTTTTGTGTTATCCTTGCCAGCTCTTTACCCATTAGTTCCCACATTTCACCAATCACTACCTCATAATTCTGTCTGTGTTCTTATCTTTTCCATTTTCATTCTCAAATTTAGGTCCCTGTTATCTCACTATAGGATTAAAAATTTTCTCCAGACTTGCTCCATGACAGTACATTTCCTATGTCTTCATTTTTTTAATTTATTCCTTTACAAGTAATGAAAGTGAAAATCACTCAGTCATGTCCAACTCTTTGCGAACCCATGGACTACACAGTCCATGGAATTCTCCAGGCCAGAATACTGGAGTGGGTAGCCTTTCCCTTCTCCAGGGAATCTTCCCAACCCAGGGGTTGAACCCAGGTCTCTGACATTGCAGGTGTATTCTTTACCAGCTGAGCTACAAGGGAAACCCAAGCATGCTGGAGGGAGTAGCCTATCCCTTCATCAGAAGACCTTCCCAACCCAGGAATCAAACCAGGGTCTCCTGCATTGCAGGCAAATTCTTTACCAACTGAGCTATCAGGGGAGCCCTTTTATAAGTAATATGTTTCATTAAAATTAGAACAATGCCAAAGCAAAGAGTCAGCAACAGAGAACGACCAAGATGAATTCAGAGGTTTTGTGTAATGACCCATCCGTGTCTGGCTTCATGACACACAACTCCTTCAGTAAACTTGAAATTGAATACCCTCATAGCCCAGGCTGCTCTTACCTGGGATACGACTGAGATGATCATCAAGAAGATGTGATAGCACATTTGACCTTTGAGCAGGACCTAGAATTTAGAACCTGCTTGCCCCAACCTTGTCTGTGGAATGTGTCCCCTACCTGCCTTCCTCATCCTAGAAGCTACCCAAGAACACAGCCTAGAGATTGTAATGTGGTGTTGAAATAATCTGGACTAGGAGCATGGGTGAAGTCACTTCAAGCCTCCATTAAAAACTTTAAGATCTGGCAGAAATCAATTCATCTGGGGGCCACCCAAGAAAAGCCTCTTCAGCAATTTCTTTGCCGCCTACCAATCTGAAGTCATCTGCCTTTTTCATCCTTACCCAAGTCTGAGTGTGGGGACAGTTTCAGATTACATTGGGCAAACTCCCAAAGGGGCTGTGATCCAATAAATGTGGACCTAAGTCCAGTTTGCATTAAACCTGCCTCTGCTGAGCAATTCTCCATCTGTAATTTCTGAAAATCAGCCCACTACATTTGAGTATCCTACCTATCCAGAGATAGACGTCATACAGAGAAGGACACAAAGGAACTTCTATATAAAAACTAAAAAGCCTTTAATGGCTGGCTGAGAAAACTGTACTGAGAGGGGCTTCCCTGGTGGCTCAGACAGTACAGAACCTGCCTACAATAGAGAAGACATGAGTTCGATTCCTGGGTCGGGAAGATACCCTGGAGAAGGGAATGGCACTCCAGTATTCTTGCCTGGACAATTCCATGGACAGAGGAGCCTGGCAGACTTGACTGAGAAAATAGGAGTACAGTGACTGAAATCAGGTAATGACTGGAAGGGGCAGGGACAAGTGATCAGAGTTTTAGAGTAAAGGTAACAATTTCAAGATTTATTTAAGACTTAAGGTGATGAACTGAAAACAGAACACACCAAGAAATACATTTTATTGATATAAATACTTATAAGTACAACGTCTCAGCAATTTTGTCAAAGCTGGGAGCCAGAATTTTGACTATGGTAATAATTGAGAAAACTTCAAATCCAGGTATAAATCTCTCTCCTAATTTCAAATCTTATGTGGAAGAAAGTCAGTAACTATAGGATTGTTTTTAATGTCAAAAACATTTGTGGGACATAACTAAACTCATAGTCTGAAATGATAATTATATGCTGATTAGGTATATATATACACATATGTGTGTGTGTATATATATGTATGTATTATACAATAACAAACTCACAAAAATATGCTGCTTATATACTTCACAATGAATAAGATGCTGTAAACTTGGCCATCACTGTTTTTTCCTCTGAGGAACTAGTAGAAATTTTTAGCCAATATGGCAATATGCTGTTCCATCTGAAATTTCTTCCATCTGTCCTCCACTACTCTTGCCCCAGACCAACCTGGTTCTATATGGGAATGTTTATTCCTGCTCTAGGAGTAATATTACTAAGTCTTAGTTTGATTGGTAGTCACTCACAGTACAGCTCTGAATGCTTTATCCATGCTCTTACTGTGCAGATTGGACTTGTAGCCAATCTGCCTCAAGTAGAAGTCTTCTGCTCTGTTATCTAGATTTATTTCTGATCATTATCCACCAAGTTTTCAAGAACTCTTGCGAGAAAAAGGCCTTTCTTTCAGAGTTCAAATTGAAAACAAATCCACTGTCTTTACAGGGCTACTCCTTTAGAAACACCATCAAGCACATCACAGAAAAAGGAAAGCTCTGGACACGGCTGATTCATGACTACCTGCCCATACTTCCATGTGTTAAAAAATGATTAACTAGGAAATACCCAATATACAGTCAGTGAACACGTGAAGAAGGTAGTGAATGGATAGGAAAAGTACATATTCTTATCACAGTCATTGATGGAACCAGGAGGGAAGCTTTCTCTAAGCCTGAGCCTATACATGCAACCCTGCCCACTACACAACCCCAGGCTTAGAGGGTGAAAAGAGAAGCAGTTGTCAGGGAACTAGAGTGATGGCTTTTCATAAAATTGTTTAGAATCAGCATTTTTAAAATAGCCTGATGACAAACTTGAGGTAGACTCAATGAATGGACTGAGGGCTCTCTACTTCAACCACACAATGCTGAGCTGACAAGCCAATCACTTTTCCTTGTGAAAATTGGTAGCTATTGCCTTTATAAGACCCATCTTTAACTTAAGCCTGAAAAACAGTGTTCATGAGTTGTTTTCCTCATATATACATAGATTCAAGTAAGTCTCCAGTGCTTTACACTTACTCTGAATTATTCTCTGCTGCTTAATAATCATTCTGCTGAAGTGTCTTTATTTTTCTCTTCAAAGTAAAAAAACCTCTGATCAAAGAGTCCCTTCTGTATAGCTGTCAGTTTTACAGAAGCTGTGAAATATTTTAAACAGACATTAATCTTCAGCCTTCTGACCACTTTCCCTCGCTAACTTAGGTGGATCCCCAGGTATCCATTAAAACTTGATTTTTATGACCACTGATTGCTACAATATCACTTCCTTTGGTTTTCACTAAAACCACTGAGGTGCCTCAGTGTGGAAGAAAATATTAATAGTAGATTCTGGAATAATATTTGTTGCTGTTCTAGCTTATTGTACAGCATTTTTACCGAATCAAATTAGATATTACATATAGTATTTAGCAAATGGGACTATGCATATGTGTTACATTTCAGTTAGGTTTAAGACCTACCATCAAGTGTGGAGAAATGAGAGAAAAGTTCAATGAGGGAACAATACTCTAGAATTCTATCATTTTAACTGCGAGTTCCTTAGCTCCTTGACTCCTGCAGCATTTATTTTTATAGCTTTCACCGATGTGACCATAGTCACACCTCTAAGTGGAATTTTTATGCTAAAACTGAGCTGTGTATTGTCCTTCCCCCAACCCACAATTATAGAGCAGATGGTGAAAATGACTCTGAATAAATTTGTTGGATCAATTTTTAAGAGACAAAAACAGTCAACCAGACTGTTGACTACCTTGGCACTGAGCCTTGTGGATGGTTAGGAGGAACTGTCACTGCATGAATATGCAAATAATTGAAATTGAACTATGCAAGGGTGGAGACAATATTCTGCATCATACAGTGTCTCTTGCAAGCTTCCATCAATGTCTTAATAGTGCCACCTGACTTTAGTAGAGCAGAAAGGCTTTTGCATTCCAATTTTTCTTACTTTCTTGATAACATCTTCTTTTAACAGATTTATGTGGATAGTCATTGCTCAGTCAACAATTTTCACAGCTCTGAAGAGCTTAAGAAGTCATTTTATCTTACTCCTTGTGGAAGATAAAATGAGGTGAAAGAAGATTAAGGGGCTTTCCTGGGGGCTCAGTCAGTAAAAAATCTGCCTGCAATTCAGGAGACGCAGGTTCAACCCCTGTGTTGGGTGGATCCCCTGGAGGAGGGCATGGGAACACACTCCAGTATTCTTGCCTAGGAAATACCATGAACTGACAGCCTGGTGGGCTATAGTTCATGGGGTTGCACAGAGTTGAACACAACTTGGCGGCTTAGCACACACACATGCAAAGATTAAAGAGATGACATGACCTGTTCAGTTCACACGACATTTCATTCCAAAGTTCTTTATAAATTCATCTTTTTGCCTAAGTTGAAAAAAAATTTTTAATAAATATTAAGTCATTTTTATTAGTAGAAACATAGTATTTACTTTCCAACCTTTATTCTCGGCCCTATTCACTTTTAATGAAGATAATTGACAAAGCCATAAAAGCGCCAAAGAATTGATGTTTTTGAACTGTGGTGTTGGAAAAGACTCTTGAGAGTCTCTTGTTCTGCAAGGAGATCCAACAAGACCATCCTAAACGAAATCAGTCCTGAATATTCATTGGAAGGACTGATGCTGAAGTGGAAACTCCAGTATTTTGACCACCTGATGTGAAGAACTGACTCATTGGAAAGGACCCTGATGCTGGGAAAGATTGGAGGCAGGAGAAGGGGATGAGAGAAGATGAAATGGTTGGATGGCATCACTAACCCAATGGACATGAGTTTGAGTAAACTCCAGGAGTTGGCAATGGACAGGGAGGCCTCGCATGCTGCAGTCCAGGGGTTGCAAAAAATTGGACACCACTGAGGGACTGAACTGAACTGATTAGCTCATTTTGTTTGGAATCAAATTCAAATGCGTCCCAATAGCTCCAAGGACCTTGGAGAGAAAGCAAAGGTTTTAGATTTTGAGTGAATAAGTGTTAGTCACTCAACTGTGTCCAACTCTTTGCGACCTCACAGATTACAGCCCTCCAGGCTCCTCCATCCATGGAGTTCTCCAGGCAAGATCACCTGAGTGGGTTGCCATTTCCTTCTCCAGAGTGAATAAGGTATCGGTATTTTTAGGAATCTACTTTCCCATGTTCAAGACCCTTATGAACATGGGTCCCAAAAGGCCTGCAAAGAATTACCATCTCGATCCCTAAAACCCAAAGCCACAAATGAAGAGATGAGTTTCTCATTTGTATTAGTTGGTTCTGAGAGATGCAGAGTGGGAGTTCAACAGTTAAAATCATGGGCTAAGTTCTGGAAAAATAGGAGTTGCATTTTCTTAGGTTAAGAATTTTCCTAGTCTTGTGCTTGTCTGGGTATATGACTGGCACACCCTAAAGTCCATGGTGACCAGCTTTGCTAGCAAGCTTGGTTTCGATTGGCAGGTAAGGGCATAACTCCCCAGCTTTAGAGCCTGAGAGTGTTCTCTGGCTAACCCACCCCAGCCTTACACCCTTCTGGCTGGAGGCCAGTCCAGAAGTCTTCAGCATTCCCCATTCAGCCCCGTGGCCCGACAGCATGCCCAGTCCTTTGCTGCAAACACAGCAGATCTTCTGCCACCATAATACATCTGATAGGGCTTCACCCACCATCCACGATATGCATTAACCGAGAAAAGTGTTTGACTATCCAACCCCCAGGCCTCTGTCCATCTGACATACTGCATAATCTGTCCCAGAAGAGTGAGAAGACTTGACAGCTAAAGGCAAGAGAGTGTCCTGGATATGATCCTGGAAATGGAAAAGGTTGCTAGTAGAAAAACTGGTGAAATCTGAATAAAGGCTTGAGCTTAGTTAATAATACTGTACCAACGTTGGCTTCTTAGTTTTGAAAAAAATACCAGGGCAATGTGAAACACTAACATTTGGGGAAACTAGGAGAGACGCATTGGAGAATTCCAGTTTTTCTTTATAACTTTTACAATATAAAGTTATTACAGCTGTAGGATGAAATGTCTTATAGATATCAATTAGGTCTAACTGGTCTATTGTATCGTTTAAAGTTTGTGTTTCCTTGTTAATTTTCTGTTTAGTTGATCTATCCATAGGTGTGAGTGGGGTATTAAAGTCTCCCACTATTATTGTGTTATTGTTAATTTCTCCTTTCATACTTGTTAGCATTTGTCTTACATATTGTAGTGCTCCTATGTTGGGTGCATATATATTTATAATTGTTATATCTTCTTCTTGGATTGATCCTTTGATCATTATGCAGTGACCATCTTTGTCTCTTTTCACAGCCTTTGTTTTAAAGTCTATTTTATCTGATATGAGTATTGCTACTCCTGCTTTCTTTTGGTCTCTATTTGCATGGAATATCTTTTTCCAGCCCTTCACTTTCAGTCTGTATGTGTCCCCTGTTTTGAGATGGGTCCCTTGTAGACAACATACATAGGAGTCTTATTTTTGTATCCATTCAGCCAGTCTATGTCTTTTGGTTGGGGCATTCAACCCATTTACGTTTAAGGTAATTACTGATAAGTATGATCCCGTTGCCATTTACTTTATTGTTTGGGGTTTGAATTTATACACCCTTTTTGTGTTTCCTGTCTAGAGAATATCCTTTGGTGTTTGCTGGAGAGCTAGTTTGGTGGTGCTGAATTCTCTCAGCTTTTGCTTGTCTGAAAAGCTTTTGATTTCTCCTTCATATTTGAATGAGATCCTTGGTGGGTACAATAATCTGGGCTGTAGGTTATTTTCTTTCATCACTTTAAGTATGTCTTGCCATTCCCTCCTGGCTTGAAGAGTTTCTATTGAAAGATCAGCTGTTATCCTTATGGGAATTTCCTGTTATTTGTTGTTTTTCCCTTGCTGCTTTTAATATTTGTTCTTTGTGTTTGATCTTTGTTAATTTGATTAATATGTGTCTTGGAGTGTTTCGCCTTGGGTTTATCCTATTTGCGACTCTTTGGGTTGCCTGGACTTGAGTAATTATTTCCTTCCCCATTTTAGGGAAGTTTTCAACTACAGCTCAATTCCAGGAAAATAAATGACTCGATCAAAAAATGGACCAAAGAACTAAATAGACATTTCTCCAAAGAAGACATACAGATGGCTAACAAACACATGAAAAGATGCTCAACATCACTCATTATCAGAGAAATGCAAATCAAGACCACAATGAGGTACCATTTCACGCCAGTCAGAATGGCTGAGATCCAAAAGTCTACAAGCAATAAATGCTGGAGAGGGTGTGGAGAAAAGGGAACCCTCTTACACTCTTGGTGGGAATGCAAACTAGTACAGCCACTATGGAGAACAGTGTGGAGATTCCTTAAAAAACTGGAAATAGAACTGCCTTATGATCCAGCAATCCCACTGCTGGGCATACACACCGAGGAAACCAGAATTGAAAGAGACACATGTACCCCAATGTTCATTGCTGCACTGTTTATAATAGTCAGGACATGGAAGCAACCTAGATGCCCATCAGCAGATGAATGGATAAGAAATCTGTGGTACATATACACAATGGAGTATTACTCAGCCATTAAAAAGAATACATTTGAATCAGTTCTAATGAGGTGGATGAAACTGGAGCCTATTATACAGAGTGAAGTAAGCCAGAAGGAAAAACACCAATACAGTATAATAACGCATATATATGGAATTTAGAAAGATGGTAACAATAACCCTGTATATGAGACAGCAAAAGAGACACTGATGTATAGAACAGTCTTTTGGACTCTGTAGGAGAGGGAGAGGGTGGGATGATTTGGGAGAATGGCATTGAAACATGTATAATATCAGATATGAAACGAGTCGCCAGTCCAGGTTCGATGCACGATACTGGATACTTGGGGGTGGTGCACTGGGACGACCCAGAGGGATGGTATGGGGAGGGAGGAGGGAGGAGGGTTCAGGATGGGGAACACATGTATACCTGTGGTGGATTCATTTTGATATATGGCAAAACCAATAAAATATTGTAAAGTTAAAAAATAAAATAAAAAAAGAGTAAAAAATAAATAAATAAAATAATGAACAAAACCCGATATTTTCTTCAAATAAAACAAAATGTTTTTTCTTCAAATAAAAACAAAATTTTTACACACTCTAGAGATAAAAATTATTAATGTTTAAATTAATTTTTTATTTATCAAATATATCTGAATTGGTTTAACTTAGTATGATTTCATATAAATCTTAATAATTCTTATTTGTGAATTGTATTTTCTATGGTTTGTTTATTTAGTAACCATTATTCAAATTTGAAGTAATTCATCAATTTTGTTTTTGTTATTGATAATGATGCTGATATTAAACAGTGATAAAGTTCAATGCACTTGATTTTTTTTAATAAAGTAAAAATTTTTGGAAAAAAATTATTACAAAATAAAAAGGTTGTATAAAAACAAAAGAATTAGTAGAATGCCACTTCTAAAATTAGATTATAAAAAATGACTTCCATCCTGCTCACCCCTACCCCTAGAGCCCTTTCTCTGGGGAAGCATGTTGCCATGCTGTGAGTAACTCTGTAGAGAGGCCCATATTTCAAGGAAGTGTTGTCTCCAGTCAACATCAAGCAAGGACCTAAAGCCTGCCAAGAGTTACATAAATAAATGCAGAAGTTGATTCTCATTCAACGTAGCCTTGCAATGACCATAGATCTAATTGACACCTTGATTTCAACCTTGAGACATACTCAGAGGTATCCAACTAACCGTACCTGGATTCCTGACCAAGAGATGCTCTAGGAAAGTATTCATAGCTAACAAAATGTAACTGTCTTCTCCATCCAATGGAGATGACCAATCAGTTTCTGAGTTATGATAAAAATCAGTTACCAGAATAAGAAAGGAAAGTTATACCACAAGTTAAACTCTAAGTTCTTTTTGACCACATAAACCTACCTTTCAGGTACAGAGGATAATAATAGACACTGAAAACATAAGCCTGGTCCAGAATTATTTCCCTAACAAAATTGAAACTCTAAGAGGTACAAATGGAGTAAAACCAAGCTAACATGAATTCAATGTTTACTGTATCTGTCCATCATACAGATGCTGACAATGACAGGCTTATAACTGTGTTTTAAGTTCTGTTTACACATCCGTGACTTAGGAGAAAAGAGGTTTCAGTTATACTAAAAGTTCTTTGCAAATTTTTCCCAAAATGGATTACTAGGTTAGTCTAGTCATTTAACGTTAAGCTTGATCATAGAGATGTATAAAAGAGGTAGCTGAGATCTAAAGCAATTTTTTTAACTTTCTATTTTTCAGTGACTAAAACTCTGTTCTGTTCTAAATACTGATAAGACTAATTAACTTCATATAGGCTAAAATTCATATTAAGTTTAAAACTAAAGGTCTAGTGAAATTCTCTACTTTATTCCTAATAATCAGTATCCAAAACAATCTAATCTACACCAAAAGTTAGTTTCCTGTTAGTGATGCTTCAGTTCAGCTCAATGCAGTCGCTCAGTCGTGTCCGACTTTTTGGGACCCCATGAATCGCAGCACGCCACGCCTCCCTGTCCATCACCAACTCCCAGAGTTCATCTAGACTCACATCCATCGAGTCAGTGATGCCATCCAGCCATTTCATCCTCTGTCGTCCCCTTCTCCTCCTGCCCCCACCCCCTCTCAGCATCAGAGTCTTTTCCAGTGAGTCAACCCTTCATATGAGGTGGCCAAAGTATTGGAGTTTCAGCTTTAGCATCATTCCTTCCAAAGAAATCCCAGGGCTGATCTCCTTCAGAATGGACTGGTTGGATCTCTGGTGCTTAGTAGATATTATTTTCCTCCTTTAAAACTAAGTTCTAATTATGTAATCTCTGACAGCAGGGAGTAAGACAGAAAGTGAATTATTTAATACAGGAAAATCTGAATAAGAAAATTATTGAGAAATTAAATTGAAAAAGTTATGACTCAAGTGAAAAAGTTAGGTATCCCTGAAACATCAGGAAAGCAATTCAGTATCTGGAGAAATGTAAGAAAATTGTGTCTATTATCAAGAATACAACGTGTTAATGGGCAATTTAGTAATGTCCATCAAAAATTTAAATCCATAAACCCACTGAACCAGCAATTCAACTTCCGGAAATGAAGAAACATACAAATCTATATGTAGAATGATATGTCCATCATAAGAGTTGCTCCAGCCAAAGGATGAAAAAAAAAAAAAAAAAACCCTATACTGCTGTACTTTCTATACAAGAGCAAACAAATTCTCACTTAAAGAATAAGATTAACATATATGTATTGACATCCGTGGTATATTAATAAGCAAAAAATTGAGCTGCATAACATTATCAACATATGACTGCCTTGAAGTATTCTTCCTCACATAGCTATATAGCTTGTTTCCTCACTGCCTTGAGGTCTGCTGCTGCTGCTGCTGCTGCTGCTAAGTCGTTTTAGTCATGTCCGACTCTGTGTGACCCCATAGATGGCAGCCCACCAGGCTCCCTTGTCCCTGGGATTCTACAGGCAAGAACACAGGAGTGGGTTGTCACTTCCTTCTCCAACGCATGAAAGTGAAAAGTGAAAGTGAAGTCGCTCAGTCGTGCCCAACTCTTTGCAACCTCATGGACTGGAGTCTACTAGGCTTCTTTGTCCATGGGATTTTCCAGGCAAGAGTACTGGAGTGGGGTGCCATTGCCTTCTCTGCCTTCAGGTCTAAGCACCTGAAATAACCTTCTCTTACCGCCCATATGAAATACAACACCCATACACTACTAACCCTATGCTATACCTTTCCATGCACTAATATCCTTTATTTTATTATTTTTCTTTCACCTGGCATATTACAGGTGCATTTATTTGTTCATTATCTGCCTTCTCCCTGAAGAATATAAGCTTATGAAAGCAGGGTCATGGTCTGTAACCCCAGTTTTAAAAACAAGGCCTAGTGCAAAACTAAGATCATGACATCTGGTCCCATGACTTCATGGGAAATAGATGGGGGGGAAAAATGGAAACAGTGACAGACTTTATTTGGGGGATGGGGCTCCAAAATCACTGCAGATGGTGATTTCAGCCATGAAATTAAAAGATGTTTACTCCTTGGAAAAAAGTTATGACCAACATAGACAGCATATTAAAAAGCAGAGACATTACCTTGCCAACAAAGATCTATCTAGATAAAGCTATGGTTTTTGCAGTAGTCATGTATGGTTGTGAGAGTTGGACTATACAGAAAGCTCAGTGCCAAAGAATTGATGCTTTTAAACTGTGGTGTTGGAGAAGACTCTTGAGAGTCCCTTGGACTGCAAAGAGATCCAACCAGTCCATCCTAAAGGAAATCAGTCCTGACTATTCATTGTAAGGACTGATGTTGAAGCTGAAACTCCAATACAGACCCTGATGCTGGGAAAAATTGAAGATGGGAGGAGAAGGAGATGACAGAGGATAAGATGGTTGGATGGCCTCATTGACTCAATGGGGATGAGTTTGAGTAAACTCTGGGAGTTGGAGATGGACAGGGAAGACTGGTGTGCTGCAGTCCATGGGGTCGCGAAGAGTTGGACACAACTGAGCAATGTGTGAACTGTGAACCATGAACTTGCTGATGTTCAAGCTGGTTTTAGAAAAGGCAGAGGAACCAGAGATCAAATTGCCAATATCCACTGGATCATCGAAAAAGCAAGAGAGTTCCAGAAAAACATATATTTCTATGACTTTATTGACTATGCCAAAGCCTTTGACTGTGTGGATCACAATAAACTGTGGAAAATTCTGAGAGACATGGGAATACCAGACCACCTGACCTGCCTCTTGAGAAATCTGTATGCAGGTCAGGAAGCAACAGTTAGAACTGGACATGGAACAACAGACTGGTTCTGAATAGGAAAAGGAGTACAGCAAGGCTGTATATTATCACCCTGTTTATTTAACTTATATGCAGAGTACATCATGAGAAACGCTGGACTGGAAGAAACACAAGCTGGAATCAAGATTGCCGGGAGAAATATCAATAACCTCAGATATGCAGATGACACCACCCTTATGGCAGAAAGTGAAGAGGAACTCAAAAGCCTCTTCATGAAAGTGAAAGTGGAGAGTGAAAAAGTTGGCTTAAAGCTCAACATTCAGAAAATGAAGATCATGGCATCTGGTCCCATCACTTCATGAGAAATAGATGGGGAAACAGTGGAAACAGTGTCAGACTTTATTTTTCTGGGCTCCAAAATCACTACAGATGGTAACTGCAGTCATGAAATTAAAAGACACTTACTCCTTGGAAGGAAAGTTATGACCAACCTAAACAGCATATTGAAAAGCAGAGACATTACTTTGCCAACAAAGGTCCGTCTAGTCAAGGCTATGGTTTTTCCTGTGGTCATGTATGGATGTGAGAGTTGGACTGTGAAGAAGGCTGAGCACCGAAGAATTGGTGCTTTTGAACTGTGGTGTTGGAGGAGACTCTTGAGAGTCACTTGGACTGAAAGGAGATCCAACCAGTCCATTCTGAAGGAGATCAGCCCTGGGATTTCTTTGGAGGGAATGATGCTGAAGCTGAAACTCCAGTACTTTGGCCACCTCATGCAAAGAGTTGCCTCTTTGGAAAAGACTCTGATGCTGGGAGGGATTGGGGGCAAGAGGAGAAGGGGATGACAGAGGATGAGATGTCTGGATGGCATCACTGACTCGATGGACATGAGTCTGAGTGAACTCCAGGAGTTGGTGATGGACAGGGAGGCCTTGGCATGCTGCGATTCATGGGGTTGCAAAGAGTCAGACACGACTGAGTGACTGAACTGAACTGAACTGAGCAACTGAACTGACTGACTGAGTGCATAATAGCCAATCAATCACTATTTGTTGAAGAAATAAATGGATTAATGAATTACTATGAGCAGATTAGGGAAGTAACTACCAAAGAGTTAAAAGGTATTCATTTAAGAGTTAAATGATTTACCTGAATTCACACAGCTTCTGAGAACTGATCATACTAGTTTTTCCAAGTCTGAGCCTGTGCAGCTAACTATTTCATAACACAACATCCCCTACATATGGTCACACTCTCCTCTCTTCTCTTGAAAAAGCATGGCAGTAAGAATTTGGCTGTCAAATGTCCCAGTTCATAGCACATTATCACAATCATTAGACTTTGCAAGATTCTGTTCTTTTTTATTTTTCTCTTCACCCTAAGAACTCTCACTGCTGCCGCTGCTGCTAAGTGGCTTCAGTCGTGTCTGACTCTGTGTGACCCATAGATGGCAGCCCACCAGGCTCCCCCGTCCCTGGGATTCTCAAGGCAAGAACACTGGAGTGGGTTGCCATTTCCTTCTCCAATGCATGAAACTGAAAAGTGAAAGTGAAGTCGCTCAGTCGTGCCTGACTCTTAGCGACCCCATGGACTGCAGCCTACCAGGCTCCTCCATCCATAGGACTTTCCAGGCAAGAGTACTGGAGTGGGGTGCTATTGCCTTCTCCAAGAACACTCACTATGCTTTGTTTAAGTACATCTTCTTTTTTAATTTTCAGCAATAGATTTTATTTGTAAACTGAACCTTTAATCATGCATGAAGGCCTCTGAAATAGATTTTCTTAGGATAGACCCATTTTGGCCAACTCAAAAGTGAAAAATCAGAACTTTTGTACAGGAAAATCTTCAATAAACCCAAGGAATGCTTTTCACAAGACACAGACTGGACCCTCAGTTTTTTGTTCTACAGGCTGTTGATTTGACTTCATTCTACCACATCAAGATTTGCCACAATAGTTAGGGGAAGGCAGAGGAAAGATAAAAGTCACCCAGACAACAATATATTTAAATTTGAAAGTATTCACTGTTTAATAACTGACCAGATTACAAAAATAATCATGGGAGATGCTTCAGTTCATCCTTCTAATTAATAAGCTTGTTGATCTGGTCTTCCCTATGGTCAACATCTCTCAGTTCAGTTCAGTTGCTCAGTCATGTCCGACTCTTCACGACCCCATGAATTGCAGCATGCCAGGCCTCCCTGTCAACATCTCTACCTTCTACAAAATCAGTGGTCTTTTTATTCATTCCACCTTGTGGAGAAGACAGTTTGAAGGGCCACAGGAAATTGTTTGCTCCTTTGAAATAATTTGCAAAAGTTTAGATCTCCTGAATCAGATCCTCCATGCAGATGATGCCATATTTGCCAAGAGAAAGAGCAATCAATGAGTTATCTGTCAGTGCAATTCATTTCTTATTGATTTTGCCATAACCATGCTTTCAGATCAATTCATTTACAGACTTCAGATTTGGGTACTCTCCCCCACACACAACATATGTTAGATCATACAAAAATCAAGGGAATTCCAAAAAAAAAAAAAAAAACTCTATTCTGCTTCATTGACTACACTAAAGCCTTTGATTGTGTGAATCACAAAAAATTGTGGAATATTCTTAAAGAGCTGAGAATACCAGACTACATTACCTGCCTCCTGAGAAACCTGTATGCAGGTTAAGAAACAACAGTTAGAACTGGACATGGAACATCAGACTGGTTCAAAATTAGGAAAGAAATACATCAAGGCTGTATATTGTTACCCTGCCTACTTAACTTATATGCAGGGTACATCATATGAAATGCTGGGTGGGGTGACTCACAAGCTGGAATCAAGATCACCAGGAGGAGTATCAAAAATCTCAGATATCAAGTGATACCACTTTAATGGCAGAAAGCAAAGAGGAAATAAAAAGCCTCTTGATGAAGGTAAAAGAGTGAAAAAGCTGGCTTAAAACTCAACATTCAAAAATGAAGATCTTGGCATCTAGTCCTATTGCTGCTGCTAAGTCACTTGAGTCGTGTCTGACTCTGTGTGACCCCATAGATGGCCGCCCACCAGGCTCCCCCGTCCCTGGGATTCTCCAGGCAAGAACACTGGAGGGGGCTGCCATTTCCTTCTCCAATGCATGAAACTGAAAAGTGAAAGTGAAGTCGCTCAGTCATGTCCAACTCTTCACAACCCCATGGACTGCAGCCTGCCAGGCTCCTCCATCCATAGGATTTTCCAGGCAAGAGTACTGGAATGGGTTGCCATTGCCTTCTCCTCTAGTCCTATTATTTCATGGCAAATAGATTGGGAAAAAAGGAAATTGTGTCAGATTTTATTTTCTGGGCCTCCAAAATCAATGCAGATGGTGACTGCAACCACGAAATTAAGACACTTGCTCCTTGGGAAATAGCTATGACAAATCTAGACAGTGTATTAAAAAGCAGAGATCATTTTGCCAACAAAGATTTATATAGTTAAAGTTATGGAGTTATGGTTTGGCCCATTTTTTGATTGGGTCTTTTATTTTTCTGGAATTGAGCTGTAGGAGTTGCTTGTATATTTTTGAGATTAGTTGTTTGTCTGTTGCTTCATTTGCTATTATTTTCTCCCATTCTGAAGGCTGTCTTTTCACCTTGCTTATAGCTTCCTTTGTTGTGCAGAAGCTTTTAATTTTAATTAGATCCCATTTGTTTATTTTTTGGAGAAGGAAACGGCAACCCACTCCGGTATTCATGCCTGGAAAATCCCATAGACCGAGGAGCCTGGTGGGCTACAATCCATGGGGTCGCAAAGAGTCAGACATAACTGAGCGACTTCTGTCCTGTGTGTGTTTATTTTTGCTTTTATTTCCAGAATTCTGGGAGGTGGGTCATAGAGGATCCTGCTGTGATTTATGTCAAAGAGTGTTTTGCCTATGTTCTCCTCTAGGAGTTTTATAGTTTCTGGTCTTACGTTGAGATCTTTAATCCATTTTGAGTTTATTTTGGTGTATGGTGTTAGAAAGTGTTCTAGATTCTTTCTTTTACAGGTGGTTGACCAGTTTTCCCAGCACCACTTGTTAAAGAGATTGTCTTTAATCCATTGTATATTCTTGCTTCCTTTGTCAAAGATAAGGTGTCCATAGGTGCATGGATTTATCTCTGGGCTTTCTATTTTGTTCCATTGATCTATATTTCTGTCTTTGTGCCAGTACCATACTGTCTTGATGACTGTGGCTTTGTAGTAGAGCCTGAAGTCAGGCAGGTTGATGCCTCCAGTTCCATTCTTCTTTCTCAAGATTGCTTTGGCCATTCGAGGTTTTTTGTATTTCCATACAAATTGTGAAATTATTTGTTCTAGCTCTGTGAAAAATACCGTTGGTAGCTTGATAGGGATTGCACTGAATCTATAGATTGCTTTGGGTAGTATACTCATTTTCACTATTGATTCTTCTGATCCATGAACATGGTATATTTCTCCATCTATTAGTGTCCTCTTTGATTTCTTTCACCAGTGTTTTATAGTTTTCTATATATAGGTCTTTAGTTTCTTTAGGTAGATATATTCCTAAGTATTTTATTCTTTCCGTTGCAATGGTGAATGGAATCATTTCCTTAATTTCTCTATTTTCTCATTATTAGTGTATAGAAATGCAAGGGATTTCTGTGTGTTGATTTTATATCCTGCAACTTTATGATATACATTGATTAGCTCTAGTAATTTTCTGGTGGAGTCTTGAGGGTTTTCTATGTAGATGATCATGTCATCTGCAAATAGTGAGAGTTTTACTTCTTCTTTTCCAATTTAGATTCCTTTTATTTATTTTTCTGCTCTGATTGCTGTGGCCAAAACTATGTTGAATAGTAATGGTGAAACTGGGCACCCTTGTCTTGTTCCTGACTTTATGGGAAATGCTTTCAATTTTTCACCATTGAGGATAATGTTTGCTATGGGTTTATCATATATAGCTTTTATTATGTTGAGGTATGTTCCTTCTTGGAAAAGCCAATGGCACCCCACTCCAGTACTCTTGCCTGGAAAATCCCATGGATGGAGAAGCCTGGAAGGCTGCAGTCCATGGGGTCGCTGAGGGTAGGATACGACTGAGCATCTTCGCTTTCAATTTTCACTTTCATGCATTGGAGAAGGAAATGGCAACCCACTCCAGTGTTCTTGCCTGGTGAATCCCACGGACAGGGGAGCCTGGTGGGCTGCCATCCATGGGGTCACACAGAGTTGGACATGACTGAAGTGACTTAGCAGCAGCATGTTCCTTTTATTCCTGCTTTCTGGAGAGTTTTTATCATAAATGGAAAAAATAGGCCAAAAAACTAAATAGACATTTCTCCAAAGAAGACATACAGATGGCTAACAAACACATGAAAAGATGCTCAACATCATTCATTATCAGAGAAATGCAAATCAAAACCACAATGAGGTACCATTTCATGCCAGTCAGAATGGCTGCGATCCAAAAGTCTACAAGAAATAAATGCTGGAGAGGGTGTGAAGAAAAGGGGACCCTCTTACACTGTTCGTGGGGATGCAAACTAGTACAGCCACTATGGAGAACAGTGTGGAGATTCCTTAAAAAACTGGAAATAGAACTGCCATATGACCTAGCAATCCCACTGCTGGGCATACACACCAAGGAAACCAGAATTGAAAGAGACATGTGTACTCCAATGTTCATCACAGCACTGTTTATAATAGCCAGGACATGGAAGCAACCTAGATGTCCATCAGCAGATGAGTGGATAAGAAAGCTGTGGTACATATACACAATGGAGTATTACTCAGCCATTAAAAAGAATACATTTGAATCAGTTCTAATGAGGTAGATGAAACTGGAGGCTATTATACAGAGTGAAGTAAGCCAGAAAGAAAAACACCAATACAGTATACTAACGCATACATATGGAATTTAGAAAGATGGTAATGATAACCCCGTATGTGAGACTGCAAAAGAGACACAGGTGTATAGAACAGTCTTTTGGACTCTGTGGGAGAGGGAGAGGGTGGGATGATTTGGGAGAATGGCATTGAAACATGTATAATATCATATAATAAATGAATCACCAGTCCTGGTTTGTTGGGGCTGGTGCACTGGGATGACCCAGAGGGATGGTATGGGGAGGGAGGTGGGACGGGGGTTCAGCATGAGGAACACGTGTACAGCCATGGTGGATTCATGTTGGTGTGTGGCAAAACCAATACAATATTGTAAAGTAATTCGCTTCCAATTAAAATAAATAAATTTAAAATTTAAAAAAAAGAATAGTTGATATAATATAAAAAACAATAATGAACTTCTAAAAAATTCTGGCAAAAACTAAATACTTATAAAAGTTTGATAGAGATGGTCACATGTATGACAATAGTAAGTTATCTAAAAAACAATAAAAAATGTCAAAATAAAAAAATAATAATAATAAAGTTATGGTTTTTCAAGTAGTCATGTATGGATGTGAGAGTTGGACCATAAAAAAGGCTGAGTGCTAAATTCAAATTTTGGTGCTGGAGCAGTCTCTTGAGAGTCCCTTGGACAGCAAGAAGATCAAACCAGTCAATCTTAAAGAAATCAACCCTGAATATTCATTGGAAGGACTGGTACTGAAGCTGAAGCTCCAATACTTTGGCCACCTGATGTGAAGAGCCTACTCATTGGAAAAGACCCTGATTCTGGGAAAGACTGAGGTCAAGAGGAGAAGGGGGCAACAGAAGATAAATGGTTGAATGGCATCACTGACTGAATGGACATGAATTTGAGCAAACTCTGGGAGACAGTGAAGGACAGGGGAGCCTGGCATGCTGCAGTTCATGGGGTCGCAAGGAGTTGGACACGACTTAGCGACTGAACAACAATGTGACATATGGTTCCCTAATTCTCAGTGTCTTAAGTGAAGCCTTGTTGAGCTTCACACAGGTGCCACTGAAGATCTGACAAAGGTGAAGACACTGTAACACCTTTAGAATCTTTGGGCTGACACCATTGATACGTCTTATCCTGATGACAAATGCCAACTTGGGTTCTACAGGTACACAAAAGTTGCAGGCTTTTCATGCCATCCTGGTCATTTGACTTTCAGTTCTTAAAGCTGCCTGTATTCCTTGTGATAGGGCTTAGCTTTCTCATAGATAAGCTTCCTCCTTGCCTCTCAAAGCAACATTTGGGGAAACTTCTCTCCCAGGCACTTGATCATAAGCTCTATGAAATTCTTTTGCTCTTTCTTAAGGGTTTCTAGCACAACAGAAACCTTCTTTTTCTTCTCTTCTGTACCCTCCATGGTTCTGGCTGGGAAAGAGATAACTACATCTGCAGATATGTCTTCTTGAAAGCTAGGCAATCTCATGGTACATATGTGGGTTTTATTTCTTTATACTGTAACATTTTTTATTTGTTCATTTATACAAGCTACTGACTTACTCTTAAAGCTTATCAGATCCATTCTCATAGCTACTGCTGTGGCTGCTTTCAGTGGTTACATTAGAGAACACTGGCCAGCAAACATTAGGAAATTGTGTATTACAATTGTGACTCTAAAAAAGAGTTTTCAAAAAGATTAAGTAAGCCTTCCTTGGTTCCGTCTGACAGTTCTCCCACTTTAAAAGGAAATGTCTCTGCTATTTTGTCCAAGGATCTTATCTTTTAGCAAAATAGAGTCCTTAGTGCCTCAAGCCAAAAATCAAAGTCCTAATTTGGTTACTTATTTATGTCAGAAATAGAAAATATATACTTTGCCATTTTTTACATTTGTCCCCAAGGCACCCAACACTGACCCTAATGTTGGAGACATGTTAGTTTAACAGAGGAACCTTGATCCAACCATCTAGACATAAAAACAGGACTGAATAGGGGAGGGTTAGGAGCAAGGTGAAATATATATACACACACACACACACACACACACACACACACACATATGCATACAGCTGATTCATTTTGTTGTACAGCAGAAACTAACACAACATTGTAAAGCAATTAGACTCCAAGTAAAAAAAAAAAAAAACAGGACTGAATGTTCACACTTATTTGACCTTAAGATATTGCCAATTAATAATGGAGAGGATGAGTTATAAGCACCTATGTGTTTTTATTGACATTTTATATTTGTTTTACACTACTACTAGTCATGAATAACTCTTGTTGTTAAGACCTTTTGCCTGTTCTGGGAAACCTTGCATACATTTATGAGTAGTTTGTATCCTTTGTTAACTCAGGACCTCTCCTAACAAAAGGAGAGCACTCATTTGCTGCCTGCCTGACACTCCTATTCTTATTTATCCACAATCAGAACTCTTTTTCCTTTCGCTTGCTGGGATCAAAACTACTCTTGGCAATTTTTCTTAGGGCGTATTTTTCAAAATTCCATTCTTTGGATTTGGTTCATAGTAGCTCACATACTCGAAGAAGGCAATGGCACCCCACTCCAGCACTCTTGCCTGGAAAATCCCATGGATGGAGGAGCCTGGTGGGCTACAGTCCATGGGGTCGCTAAGAGTCAGACACAACTGAGTGACTTCACTTTCACTTTTCACTTTCATGCATTGGAGAAGGAAATGGCAACCCACTCCAGTGTTCTTTCCTGGAGAATCCCAGGGACGGGGGAGCCTGGTGGGCTGCCG
Organism: Bos indicus; assembly: GCF_029378745.1. Classification (NCBI taxonomy): domain Eukaryota; kingdom Metazoa; phylum Chordata; class Mammalia; order Artiodactyla; family Bovidae; genus Bos; species Bos indicus. The sequence continues at coordinate 98,260,476 of NC_091766.1, read as the reverse complement.
TCTATGGGGTCCCACAGAGTCAGACATGACTGAAGCGACTTAGCAGCAGCAGCAGCAGCTCACATACTATAATGCTTCCTGAAGCAGTTGGGACTTTGCTGACAGAGTTTAGAAAACTGTGATTGTCTTGACAAATTTATGCTGTCCATATAATTCAGCCTTGACCTGCAGAGCAACACTCAAAATAGGACAGAAGTCTAGACTCCACAACCACTTAATCTTTGGCCTCACTACTAAGGCAACCAACAAGGGCACCAATTAGCGGTAGATCTGAAAGTGGGTTTGGATAGCTTTTTTCAAAGTCTGCAAAAGATCAGATGCAGGGAAAAAAGGGGGGAGGAATATGTAGGGAGACTATCTCAGGGTTATTTCTTTGATAAAAAAAAAAAAAGAAAAAATCAGAAGTTCTCTCTCCTCTAGGCTTTTAGCTTTCTATTACAAGAAATAAGAAAAAAAGAAAATTGAAAGAGAAGTTCCTAACAAGTTATATGTTATTTCTCTTTCATAAAATGCTTATAGACATGCTCAAATGACTAAAACTCATTTAAATTCATTGAGTTTTTATTATCTATTTTTTATTTGTCACTAATAATGACATTACAAGGCTGGATCCCTAAATCTTTCTTCCTTTCAAATAACTTACTATTTAGGATGTGTAGAGACTATCAAATAATCAAAACCATAAACATACTTTACCTCAGTCATTCAACTGAGTCATTATTACCATATAATAAGGTTGTGAGTCTTGTTCTTTCACTACCTTATTTCTAATTCATTAGAAAACCCGTTTTGTTGTTTTTCATTTATCAAATACATTTGCTTGTTGTTCTATGGCAATCTCTCCTTGACAGAGGCATTGACTATAATAGTGAACTGAATATATATAGATATATAAACTACATAGGTTAAAAGTATGGATATTTTATTCACTTTTACTCCCTGCTCTCATTTCAAGTAGGAATATTAGAAGTATATGTGGGAAAATGTGTCATCATTCTTACTCTGCTATTACTACTACTACTAAGTCACTTCAGTTGTGTCCGACTCTGTGCGACCCCATAGACAGCAGCCCATAAGGCTCCCCCGTCCCTGGGATTCTCCAGGCAAGAACACTGGAGTGGGTTGCCATTTCCTTCTCCAATGCATGAAAGTGAAAAGTGAAAGTGAAGTCGTTCAGTCATATCCGACTCCCAGCGACCCCATGGACTGCAGCCTACCAGGCTCCTCCGTCCATGGGATTTTCCAGGCAAAAGTACTGGAGTGGGGTGCCATTGCCTTCTCCATCTTACTCTGCTACTTCCTAGCTATGTGTCCTTGGGCAAGTCACCAACTGTCATTCAGTGTCATTCAATTTGTTCACTTGCCATATTCTGGACAGAAAAATCACTTCATGTCTAGGTTAACTATACCAAAGTGAATCTTTAGCAATACTATGGGGAAAAAAAGCAGCAGTGGTGGGGTTGGTGGAAAGCAATTGCAAATTTTTTCACATTTTTATGATATATAAAAACAATTATGCAGCATGATGCTAATAAGGCATGACAGTATACTGTATTTTGCAACCACCTTTTTCTATCATTATAACACCTGTGTTAATGTAGTGTCTCTTAAAGATAAAGTGAGACTAAAATTTCTTTATGAACTGCCTTTTTTCTCTATAGTTTTCTAAACTAATCAGACGTTCTTAAATTTTAACACTGAGATATACGAAGTTGGTACACGACAAGAATATTACAAGTTGGAAATAACTAAAAATCATGTTTTTAACTACTTTTTACAGTCACAGGAAACATAGTTTTGAATAAGAATGTGTATATATATGTATACATGCACATATGTATAATTATATGTATACATATACACGTGTATAATTATATATACATATGTGTATACACAAATATAATTTACATTAGAAAGTACCATCACAGATTAAACACTACAAATATTTCTCAAAGGCACATATGTCTTTTGTTGGAAAAACACTGGAATTAACAAAGCCAAAGAATCACCTTCTAACAGAAAATTAAGCTTTTTATATCTAATGGATCAATAGAATGCTTTATTTTTCTAGTTATTATTTTCATAAAGCAGTCTCTTACCTCTCAGCCAACTAAGAAAGAGAGCTCAAAACACAGTGAGTGGTATCCTACTGCTCAACAAAGGGCTATTCCCCACTAAAGAAGCTGAGAAGGGCCACAACAGTGATGGCACGTAAGCCATGACATGCTTTTGGTGTTAACAATTTATCATGCACATCCAGTCTCCACTTCCCCTTTGAAATCCTTTTGATTTTTTTTTTAGAACAAAATTTGCCATAAATGTGATGAGAAGTCACTGATTTGTGTTTACCCTCTTGCTGCTGCTAAGTCACTTCAGTCATGTCCGACTCTGTGCAACCCCATAGCAGGCAGCCTACCAGGCTCCCTGGTCCCTGGGATTCTCCAGGCAAAAACTCTGGAGTGGGTTGCCATTTCCTCCTCCAAAGCATGAAAGTGAAAAGCGAAAGTGAAGTCGCTCAGTCGTGTCCGACTCTTAGCGACCCCATGGACTGCACCCCACCAGGCTCCTCCGTCCATGGGATTCTCCAGGCAAAAGTACTGGAGTGGGGTGCCATCGCCTTCTCCCCTCTTAGTAGTCCCATTTCATTTGTATTTTTTGTGCCTTAGATTTTCTCTGTCCTTGCAGGGCAGAAACGAGTTCTTTGATAGGAAAGGGTACTCTTGTCTTGAAATGCTTATATTATGTTCCCCAAAGAGGGAGAGAAAGGGAAGAGGGTGTTGAGGAGGTACATGTGGGGAGACTTCCTCAAAGCTGCAAGCAGGCCTGCTGTGAGCAGGTCTCCAGGGAAGAAGAAAGAGATACAGAGACTCACTTCCCATTCTCTGAAAGCCTTAGGACGGAACATCAGGAACTCACAGGATAATGTTTGGATCATTTAGAGATGCTGGACACCAGAAATGAGAATGTCTAACACCAGCAAAACATCTTGTCCCCACTTGGGGATCTTTGCTCAACCTTGGGGACATGGAGGAAGAAATCCCATAATAACTGAGATCAAAACCTCCCCACCTCAGCCAGGTGGGATGGGTACTTAAACTTGGATTATATATTTAAAGAATTAAAATTTCTCATACATCTATGGCTTCAGTTTCTTACCTATTGAAATCTGATGTTTCATAATAAATTCTTACACCCTCTCCTTGTTAGTCTTCTGTGCCATTTCTTTCATTTCCTTCAACATCATCCCCTCAAAGGACAATCTATAGTCCCAGCCTTTCTACACATCTGAAACAATTTATTCTTATCTCCTTTACAGTCAGGTTTCTACCTCAATACCATAATAAAACACATTGATGGTGATCACCACTAATCTCTTCCTTGTCAAAACCAAAGCCTTTTCCCCGGCTCTCTAATAGACCTTCTGTACACTGCATCCCCCTTGTCGTTATCTTCTTTCCAGAATTTGTCTCTATAACTCATTTGCCTCCTCTTCCTCTCCCTACCCCTTAACTGCTACTCCTTCCTAGGATCTTTGACCCTTTGCACTCATTCCCTATCTGATATCTTTGGTTTTCAGTTACTTCAAACATTACTTTAGTGTTGATTATGTTTATGGAAGTGAATACATAAAATCTTCCTATTGCCTCTCAACATCAAATCATACACATAACTACCAAGAAGGTATCTCCAACTTCATACCCTTCTGCCTCATGAAAACTTGTAGGCTTCAAGTTGCAGCTTTCTCTTGCTTTTCTCCTCTCTTCATTTTCATTCAATTGATTAGAAAGGTCCATCTCATGAAGATAGTATCAAGGGTAACATGCAAGGCAGATGAAGACTAGAATGAGTCACTCAGGCCAGTTTATTATAGGTCAGAGAACTCTATTCATGTTTTCTATTTTTATACATAGACCATCAGGATTTATAAGATCTTCCATTCTCTTTCTTCAACTACCAGCCATATGTCCATGACCTTGGGAACCACACGCTGATGTCTGCACTTTACATGGCAGACACTGTCAATGAGGCCCCTGAATAACTGTTTGGAGACCCTCCCTTATCATAATTTTTTGTGTGTTAAGTCCAATGAGAGTTCAGGACTTATCTATGACAGAATTAGCATCACTCTGACAAATACAGGTAATAGAAAACTGATGTTTAGCTCAACGAAATAACTTACACGATCACAAAGTTAGTCATATCAAAATTTGAATTAGTAAACAGGCCCCATTAATCCCCAAATCCATTTTCTTTTCTCTCAGCTATGGCTCATCAATTTAAGTTTTTCAACTGCCACCTGTATATCTTTTATCCCAAGTGCATGCTTCTCTTAATCAGGACAAGACAGGATCTCTCATTTTCTGATGCCCTGGCATCTATATAAAACAAGCAAGCAGAATGGGTGAAACAGCTTAAAGCAATTGACAATAAAGGAACATGAGCCATTAAATGTACTAATCATCTTCTTGAACTTAGTTCTCAATTATGAATGACCTATATCACAATTACTGGAGATTTCAGCTTGTTAAAAACAGATTCCCAAGCCTCATTCCAAACCCACTGCTTCAGAATTTGTGTTTTGCTTAACTTTTAAAACCTACATCATAAGCAATTCTGATGTATACCACAGTAGAGAACCAAGACTAATTATCCTAAATTCCATTCCCTTGTTTAAGAACACTATTTGATTGATCCTCACAAATCAGGGCATCAACAAAAATGCAGTTATCCTTTAAATTATTGGTTCCACAAACCTGAAAGTTAATGGAGGTTCTAACATAAATGATGAATTGTGAAAAAAATGATTTGTGATCCAGAACTCAGGAGTCCATTTCCCATAGTACCACATTTTCGGTTACCACTTTTACTTTCTTATTACCTATGCATAATGGCTAATAACTACTAACATGTGAAACAGACTTATCACTATGCAGAAACTTGCCGCAGATACAACTTGGAAGAGTATTTTCTTCTGGAATTCAATCATCCAATTTGCAATATATTTTTCAATGAAAAATATTTGACATAACTGAGATTTGGGAGTCTTGGGGCTCTTCCCCATGATTTTGTTGGTGTTTTGCTGTGAAGGTGATCTACCTAAAATACAACATAAGCAAACATGTAAATGTGACTAAAATTCTTTTGCCACTATTTATATGATGAATTAAAGCTCAGGGTGCTCATCTGCAGTGTGTGAGCTATACCTTAGATATATTTGTCTTCACTTTTCCAAGTGCAAAGAAAACAAATGCCTTTCATATGGCTCCTAAGCCAATATATAAAGCAGGTCGAGTCCAGCTGCCTTTCTGCTAGATTACCACAGACTATCTGGTTGGTGGTTATCCCACATAGAGAATGCCAACACATATCCTAAACAATAAAATATTCACACAAATATCTTTTTATCCAGGGGAAATGAAAATTTTAGGTATGTCAAACCAACCAGTCCCTTACAAAAGTGTTAATCTATGCAAACCTCACTATACTGTATCTTCAAGTTCATGTCCCATCACAATTTTCACTTAGACCTCACACAAGCAGCTGATATACTATAGAAGATTATTAAGAATATAACAAACTTTTATAGTGTTTAAGAGTCATGATTCTAATGGATATTTAGGATGACTTGGCTTGCTTTTTTTGGTCCAATTTATAGATTTTTTTAAAAACTGTAAGTATCTGATACTGCTTAAATGGGTATCTGCTAATTAATGAAAATAGTATAAGGTTTGGAGAGTTTTCTCAATAAAGCAATAATTTTTTCCTAAGTAGTTAATTTAGATAAGCTAGACAAACATGAATATTAAAATATCAATGTAAATTTTCCATATTAACTAAAAGGCAATTGTGGTATCCATTGAAATCAGGATAGAAGTGACCCGGTTAGCATGATCTAACCGTGTTTACATCAGGCATCGGTCATGTTTACTTCATTAACTGAGAATCTATCAGAACAACACAATTAATTTACTAACACTTATATCAGCATTTGTTTTGGACTGAAAATCAACCTGACTATAAGGAGTATCGAATATTTCCCTTTCATTGATGAGTTATTCAGTTCAGTTGCTCAGTTGTGTTCAACTCTTGCAACCCCATGAACTGCAGCACACCAGGCCTCCCTGTCTATCACCAACTCCCGAAGCCTACCCAAACTCATGTCCATTGAGTCGGTGATGCCATCCAACCATCTCATCCTCTTTCATCCCCTTCTCTTCCTGCCCTCAATCTTTTCCAGAATCAGAGACTTTTCAAATGAGTCAGCTCTTTACATGAGGTGGCCAAAGTATTGGAGTCTCAGATTCAACATCAGTCCTTCCAATGAACACCCAGGGCTGATCTCCTTTAGGATGGACTGGTTGGATCTCCCTGCAGTCCAAGGGACTCTCAAGAGTCTTCTCCAACACCACAGTTTAAAAGCATCAATTCTTTGGCACTCAGCTTTCTTTATAGTCCAACTCTCACATCCATACATGACTACTGGAAAACCCATAGCCTTGATTAGATGGACCTTTGTTAGCAAAATAATGTCTCTGCTTTTTAATATGCTGTCTAGGTTGGTCATAACTTTTCTTCCAAGGAATAAGCGTCTTTTAATTTCATGGCTGCAATCACCATCCACAGGGATTTTGGAGCCCAAAAAAATAAAATCAGCCACTGTTTCTACTGTTTCCCCATCTATTTGCCATGAAGTGATGGGACTGGATGTCATGATCTTGGTTTTCTGGATGTTGAGTGAGTTCTGAATGAGTTATTAGAACTACAGAAAAATCATTTTACAATAAGGGTCTTACTCACATGTAATTTGCTATCACATTGTTTTTCCTCATACACTAGTTTTAAATTAGCTTAACATACTATTCATATACCTACATCTATTTTTTTAACAGAGAAAATAAAAGAGCATCTAGGCACCAGTATGGATTGTATATTAAAATCTGCTTTGAGTTTTGTCCTGCTCATTCCTTAGCTGCCTTCCAATTTTGCAGGTTCATCCACGTGTTTCTGTCATTTGTACAGATATGTGTGGCCAGATGAAACCAGCCATTACATAATGTCATAAAACCTCACCCTTCAAGTTAGTAAATGTTAACCTCACTTGGCCTGATTCAAACAGTTAAAATTAAACCAATTGAGCTTGCAAAGTTAAATCATGTTTCAAATACAAACATTTTAGCTTATCAAATTTTCTCTTAAATGAAACTATTTGTTCCTGATTATAAAACATAAAAAACATTTTCCCATTATGAAGTATTTCCTGTACATGTAAATATCCTTGGATAGCTTAAGAATGAGTATGAAAATATTTATATGGAAAGTGTGATGTGACAACTTTGATTGAGGTAAGAATCAGAAAATTTGGGTTATTGCCACTCAACTGGTCATTCAGGACTGGAGAAATGTAAAACTCTGTGGACCTGAGTGTAAGGAACGTTGAACAAAATCTCTCCATTTCCTTGGGACAATGATATTCTAAATTTAAAGATGTCTAAAGATACTGATTCTGGGAAAGACTGAGGGCAGGAGGAGAAGGGGACGACAGAGGATGAGATGGTTAGATGGCATCACCGACTTGATGGACAGGGGTTGGGGTAGACTCCGGGAGTTGGTCATGGACAGGGAGGCCTGGCGTGATGCAGTTCATGGGATCACAGAGTCAGACACGACTGAGCGACTGAACTGAACTGAGCCATCTAGAAATATGATGTTACCTAGAACAATCACTGGCATATCAAAGTTCAAATTCTAGTTTGAACACAAACATAGAAATCTGTTTCTTCATAAATGTATCTAATTTCATTCTAAGATAGCAACTGGAAGGAAAGACTAAGTTTAATGAAAGATTCAAAGTCCTACCCTATGTTTTAACTATTCTTAGCCTCTGACAGTTGGAAGAATATATGTTTACTACCAGAAATTTATGACAAAGCATACTACAAAATTCTGGCACTTCAGATAGGATTAAGTGTATGAACACTCAAGGAACCTACAGTCATTTTTTTGGCTTGACAACTAGCTGTAACACTTATGAAAGTAACTGAAGAATTGTCATACTGTATGATGAAATACAGACTTTCCAGTTTTTTTCCCCTAAGAAAACATTCATTTTTTAAAAAGTGAGAGATTGCCAAAGACGGCATCCAAAAGATTCCTGGCAATATTGCCCTCAAAAAACCCTGCTTTCATTAGTTCTGCTGGTACATGCCAAATTGAAGCTATTTAAAAAGCACTCATTCTTTTACTATGTACATTACAATACCATATCAAGATCCATGAAAATTCTTTGTTAATATAGGTCAGAGGTGCATATAAACCTGACCATGATTTAGTACATCTAAGTATAACCCACTTTCCCCAGGCAATATCATTCAGCCAGCAATGAAATCACATATTATTTTCTGTAATTCACTCTACTCAAAGATTTTGGGGCTTTGATCCAAACTCATCAGGTATCTGACAGAATACCTGAGAAATTATTTTCTTTCCTCAGTTCTTCCACTACTTGCCTTCCTTAACAAGATATTTAAAAATTCAACAATGTGTTTATATAGAAATAGGAGAAATTAAACCCTTCAAGAAGAAACAATTACCTAATTTAATACTTAATCTTTTGAAATCTGTGGTTGCAGCAATCCAATGGCACTTTCTGGTGGAAGCTTCCTGAGCCACCTACTCAGCCCCAGTTCTACCAGGTCATGTGAGAAAGCATTCTGGTTATACAAATACTCACACCTAGATTAAAAATCTCAACCCATGATTTGAGAGAATAGCATTGAAACATGTATATTACCATATGTAAAATAGATGACAAGTGTGACTTCAATGCATGAAGCAGGGCACCCAAAGCTGGTGCTCTGGGACAACCCAGAGGGATGGGGTGGGGAGGGAGGTGAGCAGGGGGGGTTCAGGATGGGAGGACACATGTACAGCCATGGCTGATTCATGTCAATGTATGGCAAAAACCACACAATACTGTAAAGTAATTAGCCTCCAATTAAAATTAAAAAATTCTCAACCCAATCTCTTATTTTCTGTGTGGCATTATTCAGTAACATAGGATGTTAAAGAGCAATTCATTGAACATGTCTAATGGGATTGTTTTTTCAGTCGCTCAGTCATGTCCAACTCTGCAGCCTCATGGATTGTAACATGCCAGGCTTCCCTGTCCTTCACTATCTCCCAGAGTTTGCTCAAACTAATGGCTATCAGGTGTTTAACAAAAGCACTATCACTGGAGAAGTGAAAATTTTCACTGCATGTAAATCGTGAACCATATGCTCAAATATTTCAGAAATATTCACTTTTAGCATCTCATTCAACTAATTAAACTTGAACCCTAGCCCTGTCCAACTAGAACAGCAGGAAATTCAATTTCAGATATTAATGCCCTGCACACATTTATGGTCACACCAGAATTCCTATAGGATCACACCAAAATTATGCAGTGATAAGAGGAAAAAAGGAAGAGGGGCTCTTTAATCATCACTGTATCATGGTGCCCACTTAAGCAGCCCTCAGCTTTGTATTCCATGTGCCGGGAATACAGGCATCTGTATTCCCAGGCCCAGTTTCCTCTTGAGCAGATCCGCAGAGTTACCATTTCACAGGTCTTTCACCCTCCCCAACCATAAGCACATGTGGAACTCAGGTTCCCTGTGACTTTAGAACTCATGGCTGCAGACCTATTCACTCCCATTTTGAACCCCACGCATCCTTCTTTCATTCAAAGATTCTCCACCACGTCCCTCCACCCGCTCCCTTCCAGGGCCTCTGATATTATCTTTGCCAAGGATTTGCATGTTTCCAGAAGGCCATGACTGAATTCACCCTGGATGGCTCTGCCCTGAAAGTGTGCCTCGTGCAACTCAAAAAACCTAGTGGTTTACCTGCAACATGAAGAGAAGGGGGGAAAAAAATGATTCACACTTCTTGAAATCAGGAAAGTATTTGTTTTGTGTTGTTTCTATCTCTGGACTTAGCACAGTGCTTGGCATGTCGTGCTAAATAAATGTTAATGACAGATAACTGAATCAGTGAGTAAGCAAATAAGCAAGCAATGGCAGGACATTTTTGAGATCCTAAGCCAAATAGTTGTTTTTCTCTGAAAAATATTATTGATTTCCTGTGGTTCTCCATCCATTGAATTTGTGGCACTTGTGGTTTCAAGGGGAAGCCTGAACAGGCTGGAACAAAGAAGCTAACTAACTGCAAAAAAAAGAAAAAGGTCTTAAACTCACAGCAAGCCAGTCATCTGAAGGTGTAGTATTTGAAAGAATTTGAAAAAGAGGGGATATATGTATATGTATGACATTTATTTTGCTATGCAGCAGAAAATAATATTGCAAAGCAACCATATTTCACTAAAATTTTTTTAAAGGAGAAGGCACTTAATATTTAAATAGATTTGCTGTGAATTTCAAAATTTCTTGGCTTTGAAAATGAGATCAGACCCTGGAGGTCTAGAGCAGAAGTCAACAAATATTTTCCATAGAAAGCCAGATAGCAGATACCTTAAGCTTTGTGGGCAATAGGATTTCTATCAAAACTGTTTAACTCTGTCACTGTAGCATAAAATCAGTATAAGTATAGTTAGTAAAATGTCACAAAAACAGACAGTGGGCCAAACTTGGCCCATAGACTGTAATTAGCTCAACTTCTGGTCTAAAGTGTAGTTATATAAATACTGACCACAAAATAAAGCAGAGGTGAGATACAGTATGAAAGTATTAGTTGCTCAGTCCTATCAAACTCTTGGTGATTCCCCGCCCGCAATGCAGGAGACCCGGGTTTGATCTCAGGGTTGGGAAGATCCCCTGGAGAAGGGAATGGCTACCCACTCCAGTATTCTTGCCTGGAGAACCCCATGGACAGAGGAGCCTGGCAGGCAACTGTCCATGGGGTCACAAAGATCAGACACCACTGAGCGACTTTCACTTCACTTCTTTATGATATAGTATCAGGGTAGTTTTCCATTTCAACATAAAAATAATCCCTTCCTAGACTATGGAAAAGCCTAGAGAGAAAGGGAGAAGTGATATTTACTCTAAAAATAAATATTTATAAAAATATTACAAAAAAAAACAGGAACCTCTGTTCGGTGTTATGTGGCAGCCTGCATGGGAGGGGAGTCTGGGGGAGAATGGATACATGTATATGGATGGCTGAGTACCCTCGCTGTCCACCTGAAACTATCGCAACATTGTTAATCAGCTATACTCCAATATAAAATAAAAAGTTTTAAAACATACTGCAAAAGATAAAAAGTCTTCAAAAAACTAAGGGTCCAAAAAACAGAAGGTACTCCTCTCTCTTTTGCTGTCTCTCTGGCTCAACTCTGAAATGTAGAAGTGAAAGTGAAAGTCGCTCAGTCGTGTCTGACTCTTTGCGACCCCATGGATTGCAGTCCATGGGATTCTCCAGGCCAGAACACTGGAGTGGGGTAGCCTTTCCCTTCTCCAGGGCATCTTCCCAACTCGGAGATCAAACCCAAGTCTCCCACATTGCAGGTGGATTCTCAGGAGGGTTGATAAATATTCTAGGCCAAAAGTTGTGCAGCTACAGGGTAATACAAACAGCAGCAGCAGCAGCAACAACAAAAAGAGCTTCTATGCACCTGCCATGGAATTGCTGTGCTCAAGGTGAAAGGGCTCCATAGCAGACAACTCAAGGTACACACGCTAAGGCTGGAAAGGGGTTGAGAAGATGGCTGAGCATCAGATAAGCTGCTTTTGTGAGGGCTGAGGGCTGATGGGTAGGAAAGATGTTCCTCAGAAGCAACAACCATACATAACTAGTACTGAGAGAAAGACAAGAGCTGTGGGAACCAGGGTTGATGTACAAAGGGCATCCATAACCCCCAGGGCAGGCACTGACAGCAAGACAGCTCTCCCCACCACCCTGCTGTACTCAGTTACTTCCATACTGGAGGCCACCTTGAGCAGGACCAGAATACGTGAGAGAGGAAGACCGCCCGAGAGGGCCCAGGAACATGGAAGAGAGCAGACATCCTGGGCTGAATGAAATAAACAAAAATGGTATTTCCAAGGCAAGTGAATGACTAACCTTGAAAGGTACATTTCAAGCTTCTAAAACTAAGGTGTGTTCAATTACAGAGTGAAAACAATTCATAAACATCTCACTTAGTCAAAGAATAGGCATTTGCACTGCTCAGGGTTGCTGTCTCAGTAGTGCCACTGGAGGCTGGTTCATGAGGTTCTCGCCAAGCCCTTTCATGCAGATATAAGAATTCTAGCCAAGAGTTCTTTTAAGTTACAGAGCATCTCAGTATTGTTTTACTATGTACGCATGCATGCTCAGTAGCTCAACCGTGTCCAACTCTTCGCAACCTCATGGACCTTAGCCTGCCAGGCTTCTCTGTCCATGGGGTTCTCCAAGCAAGAATTCTTGAGTGGGCTGCCATTTCCTCCTCCAGAGGATCTTCCTGACCCAGGGATTGAACCTGTGTCTCCTACATTGGCAGGCAGATTCTTTACCACTGAACCTCCTGAAAAGCCCATTGCTTTAACTACATGAGTTGCCAATTCACTCAACGTAAGCTGTCAATAGTTATATGAGGTGGACACCAGTATCATGCCATTTTTTATAGATAGAAACAGAAAAGCTAAAGCATTTGTCTAAGGTCGGAGTTATGTGTAACAGAGGCAGGTTTCTCCCTGAACCATTATTAAAATGCTTCCAAAGGAGCCGCCACCTCTTTCTTAGAGGATTCAAAGGAGCTTTGCCCATTTTCTTCCTATTTCTGACAGTCACAGCAGGGTGAAGTTTTATAGTGACAAACTTTCCTCCTAGAATTCCCGGAATTCAGTTATTCACAGGAATTAGAATCTGTAATGAATTGCTCTTCAGAAGCCCTGAACACAAACTTTTAAGTCATAGATATAATTTACACACACACACACACACACATATTATTGATATATAGCAAGATAGGTATATAGATATCTATATGTCTTTAAGTTATAATTAGGTAATATTGTTAGCTTTCAACGTGAGTAAACTATAAAACTCTAGCCAAAACCCTATATTTCCTTGAAACTAAGCTGCATACTTTAGAACCAACTGCAGAGAGTATGACTGGTGAGACAAAGGTGAGGAAAGCATGCAAAGAGCTCCCTGTGTGCCTCACTGGCAACCACTCAAGGCTAAAAGGCAGGTTATAGACACCTGGTGACGAGTGCACACTTGAGTCCTGCACGTACAGGCAGCTTTTTAAAGTTCAAAAACTTCTCCAGAGTAAAGAATTACACAAGGTAAAAAATAATACCAGCAACTGGAACTGACCTGGTCACTCAGGTCTGTTTCTGTAACCCAGTCTATAAACTAGGCTTTCAGGGTTCCTTAGGATTTCAGTATGACCTAGCCCCATCCTAGTGCAAGCAGTCTTGTCACCACTGGTACTCTGAAAGCCAGCACACGAGGGCCAGTGTGCAGGTCTAGTCCAATCTAAAATCCTCTGGCTCTATCCTGGAGCAGAGTTCAGTCATTAAAAAGTCAAAGCAGCACCGATTTCCAGAAGTCCTTGAAAGTTAACCTTAGAAATGGCAAATGGACGTCATTAATGTCAATCCCAAAGAAAGATGTCAAGACTGAGAATTTTTATCACCTTACAGAATGAAAAGAGTAACTGCACTTGTACATGTAGCTATTTTTAAAGCCGAAATATGTTACTGTCCCAGAATTTCAGGCATTTCTAAGAACTTATTTCATAGACCTAACATAATGGTAAAAAAACAAAAATCGCTTTCTTTCAGTGTATGTGATTTGCCAACAGATATTATAATCAAGTAGAGACTTTATCACCAAAAGAAAATGAAGCAGTTGTTGCTGATGTACATATATTGTCTATCACCATTTCCCCAAAGAAAATCACCTGGTATCTGATATAGAAGATTCTTCAAAGAATTTAAGACGAGGTTAACCAATTAGAGATGGAAGGGAAATGCTATACTGTGGGCAAAAGAGATCCTTTTGAAGAATACGCTGTCATATTCTTCACTTTTTCAGGGGCAGCTCTACCCCTGTTTTGAGCACATACTGAAACAAAGGGAACCAGTATGCCTCACTACTCTGAGATCCTACTGGGGCTTAGAGAACTCCCTATGAAAAGATGAACTTTAAAATAAATGGATAGCTGAGTGTAAGGGGTTCTCACTGGGAAGGTAGAGAAACATCTTGGAAGGCACTGTATTTTTATTTTCAAATAAGATTGTAAAAAATCCTCCAATATCCTTACCTATTGTAGTTTTACATGCTTTCTGTTCAAAATTTTTAGTATACAATACACAGTCAATTGTTAAGCTATCAGATTTTTTCTCAGGACTGATGTTGAAGCTGAAGATCCACCACTTTGGCCCATCTGATGTGAAGAACTGACTCACTAGAAAAGACCCTGTTGCTGGGAAAGATTGAAGGCAGGAGGAGAAGGGGACGACAGAGGATGACACGGTTGGATGTCATCACTGACTCAATGGACATGAGTTTGAGTAAACTCTGGGAGCTGGTGATGGACATGGAGGTCTGGTGTGCTGCAGTCCATGGGGTTGCAAAGAGTCAGACATGATTGAGCGACTGAAGCAAACTGAAACATTAATCTCATCCAGGAAAACAAAACACACCCTTACAGAAACATCCAGAGTGGAGTTTGACCAAGTTACCTGGACACTATGGCTCAGCTAGTATGACACAAAAATAAGTGTCTAAAAGTTCATTTTTAGAGTCATTTTAATGTTCCAGTTATATGTATCAGGTGTGGTATGATTGTGAAATACAGAGAAAGGTTCCTAGAACTCATGCATGTGCTAAAAATTAGCTTTAAGACTTGTGTTCAATCGCTTCTTCATTTACATTGGAATATCATTTGTTACAATCAAATGTTAACTTGAGATACTGTTTTCTGTTTGAAGTTATTTCTAAGATAGCATAACTTTTCCAGCAGGGATAATTTACTGATCTACATGAAATATTTAGAATGTTCACATCACTGCCACAGCAAGATGACATTTTGTCAAGATCAATAAGGTCCTTCATTTTTCTAAAGTATGCAACTGAAGGTTAGAATTTGCTTGAACATTTTTCCCTACTTAAGATACATTTTAAGACATTAGAATGTTATTGTAGCCCCAGTTACTAGTCAGTACCCATACTTTCTTTTTACACTTAGCAGCAGACTTCCCTAAATACCATCGTTAATCATATTTATGTGCTTGACAGTTTTCCTCAACAATACTCTCATTTGCATCTTCCCCAGAGTCTCCAAAGTATTTTTGACACCAAAAACAGTCAGGATATCTTATAGATAGGTAGGTAGGTAGATAGGTAGACAGATGATAGATCCTTCCCAAGCCAGAATCTCATTTGCCTGTAGCCTTAGCACTTACCATCTGACATGTAATCAAAAACGGGATAATGTCAGCCTATTACAGTTGGGGTGCATATTTTGGTTGCCCACCTGAACAGCAATTGAAGTAAGAAAGCACCTTTCTTAAAGTAGTGTAAAGAAGACTCCACTGTGGATTGGTCCAGCAGCAGACTAAGGACTGAGTTAGTCCCAGCTAGATTTGAACTTCCATGATGTTAGAGTGGATCATGGTGTATGTGGTATGATGTCCAGGAGCTGGAGAGATTCCAACTGTTGGCAGAGAACGAAACAAAGGGATGGACGTGAAAGAGGAGAGGGCAGAAGAGGATGGTGCAGGGCAGAGAGAAAAGCAGGGAGGGAGGGCTGATTTGCACTCAGGATTGATACCCTGTCTACAAGCAACATTCTCTTAGCTTTCCCTGCTGAAACGAAAACCTCCATAGTGAAAAGTAATTGTGTCTACAATAACTTCGAATTGACAGGCAAGTCACTACTTTAAGACGGTGAATAAAGAAAGTTAATGGATACCCATGAAAGCAGTGCAGAGGAGGAAAGCTTGCGAATCTGAGAGCATGCTGAAGGCAAATTCACTCATTTCACAGTTGCGCTGGGACGAGGGGCGAACGCTGACTACTCACGCACATTTCCAGCCAAACGGTACTTCGTGCTGAGGGATGTTAAGTAAACACAGGATTGGAAGCGTATTTGATCTTGTGACAGATTCCACTCAGGTTCAGCCAGTCTGAGTTACAACATGAGCCAAGGGTACACGAAAGCATAGGCACAGTAAGTGTCATCAGTAAAAGCACAGATAAACCATTTCTCACATGTATGCACTACATTAAAAATATGTGCAAATACCTTAATAAAATACAAGTCAATTTTAAACTGCTACTGCGTCAATAGTAGCAGTGTAGTGCAGAGCTGAGGAAACAGTTTAGAATCAATCTGAATTTGAATTCCAGCTTCCACACCTAAGGCAAGTTGTAAACCTCTCTGTACTTCAGTATCATCACATGAAAAAGGCACATATGAGAGTTGAGGTGAAGAGTAAGTAACTTAAGGTTGTTTATGCTTATGTGTCTGGTATTTGTGTCACTATACAAATGCCATAAGAGTTTTTACCATTATGTATCATCCCCATTAATGAATATATGAATGTTATAAGCAGTACTTTGCCAACAAAGGTCTGTCTAGTCAAAGCTATGGTTTTTCTGGTAGTCATGTATGGATGTGAGAGTTGGACTATAAAGAAAGCTGAATGCCGAAGAATTGATGCTTTTGAACTGTGGTGTTGGAGAAGACTCTTGAGAGTCCCTTGGACAGCACGGAGATCCAACCAGTCCATCCTAAAGGAGATCAGACCTGGTGTTCATTGGAAGGAATGATGCTGAAGCTGAAACTCCAACACTTTGGCCACTGATGTGAAGAACTGACTCACTGGAACAGACCCTGATGCTGGGAAAGACCGAAGGCAGGAGGAGAAGGGGACGACAGAGGATGACATGGTTGGATGGCATCACCAACTCAATGGACATGAGTTTGAGTAAACTCTAGGCGTTGGTGATGGACAGAGAAGCCTGGCATGCTGCAGTCCGTGGGGTCACATAGAGTTGAATACAACTAAGCGACTATCACTTTCACTTTCTTTCAAAGCAGGAAAAACTTCAGGAGTACACTCACAAACTACTGACAACTGTTATGCATGTAGAAGCAGTGCACACATACATCCATACTGCTGCTGCTACTGCTGCTAAGTCACTTCAGTTGTGTCCAACTCTGTGCGACCCCATGGACTGCAGCCTACCAGGCTCCTCTGCCCATGGGATTTTCCAGGCAAGAGCACTGGAGTGGGTTGCCATTGCCTTCTCCCACATCCATACTGGCAT
Organism: Bos indicus; assembly: GCF_029378745.1. Lineage (NCBI taxonomy): Eukaryota > Metazoa > Chordata > Mammalia > Artiodactyla > Bovidae > Bos > Bos indicus. The sequence continues at coordinate 98,243,208 of NC_091766.1, read as the reverse complement.
CTGTACTTATTAAATCTTTCAGCCAGCCTTTTTTCAAATGATCTGCTGTATTCAATAAACCCTGGACTGTCAAAGATAGGTAATTTCCTTTACTTTGAAATTAAACCAAAGTTATATGATTGAGGCAAATTTAATTAACTATTATACTCATATATTAATATTTGAGCCATTTGTTTCTGCAAATTCAAAAACATTCTCTCCTTTGCCTTAAAAATTGGGTAATGGAAATCATTTAAATTTCTGTTCAATTCCTGAGTCTTCTCTTAGTGTGCTTAAAATGACTTCAAATAATGAAGCTAGAGAGATGTGAAAGAAGATTAACCAGATACCAAGCCAGTCTCACTCTGTTTAACTGCATTTTCTGTCTGTCTTTACATCACTAGAAGAAAGGGAAAAAACTTAAGATTACAATATGCCTGACTTCCTGTGATATTGTCTTCAGAACCATTCTCAAGAGCTGAGAAAGCAGGGTTAAACATTTATACAAATAGCGAAGGTTGCAGATGATCTTCACTCAGAGGAAGAGAATTACAGACAACTTGGAAATTGTGCAATAGAACTCACTCAATAGCAAGATGTCCTTGCTTAGCAAGGTGATTCATTTTACCAGAGGGACACAGTAAATGTTATTCTAGATCACCTGGAGAACAAAATGGTAAATGAGTATAACGATTAGTTATAAATATTCATGAAATTGGGCAATTATACCCATAACCATTGTTTTTCTGTCTTTTTAGAACTAGACTGATTACCATATGAAAACCACCCCTCCTTGAAAGAGTCCTTTGGATTTAAGCATTAACATTTGGCACAATTCCTCTTGCATAAGATGTATAATAACTAATTCAAAATTCTCTACCATCAGAAGATGGTATGGAGATTCCTTAAAAAACTAGGAATAAAGACACCATATGACCCAGAAATACTTCTTACTCCTAGGCATATACCCTGAGGAAACTGAAATTGAAAAAGACATATGTATTCCATTGTTCATTGCAGCACTATTTAAAATAGCTAGAACATGGAAGCAACCTAGATGTCCATCGACAGATAAATGGATAAAGAAGTTGTGATATATATACACAATGGAATATTATTCAGCCATAAAAAGGAATGCATTTGAGTCCGTTCCAGTGAGGTGGATGAACCTAGAACCTATTACACAGAGTAAAGTAAGTCAGAGAAAGATAAATATCATATTCTAATGCATATATACGGAATCTAGAAAAATGGTACTGAAGAATTTGTTTACAGGGCAGCAATGGAGAAATAGACATAGAGAATAAACTTATGGACATGGGGAGAGGGGAGGAGAGGGTGAGATGTGTGGAAAGAGTAACATGGAAACTTACATTACCATACGTAAAATAGATAGCCAGTGGGAATTTGCTGTATGTCTCAGGAAATTCAAACAGGGGCTCTGTATCAACCTAGAGGGGTAGGATGGGGAGGGAGAGGAGAGGGAGGTTCAAAAGGGTTCATTGGCTGATTCATGTTGAGGTTTGACAGAAAACAGCAAAATTCTGTAAAGCAATTATTCTTCAATAAAAAAATAAATAAATAAAAATTAGGAGGCAAAATAAAATGAATAAATGTAAAAAAAAAATTTCTACCACCAATTTGGTAAGAGCAAATGGTAGTAATATCATTTTCCAAAGTAGTTTGCTAAGGATGGAGACAGTGGCCTAGAAAGTACAAATACTATCAAAAATAGCAAGGGGAAAACATACCAATGTAACCACATATCAGTAGGAGTTTGTTTGGGTTGTGACACGTTTGTCAAGAAAATAACTCATACGTTCACCTCTGAGCATAACAGCTATTATGAGTAGGCATTACTGTAGTAAGCTGCAGCTCCCATAGAGTGAAAGACAAAATTTATGAGCCAGAAAGGGAGAAAATTAAGACAAGCTGGTTAGAAATACATTTTGGTGTAGGCAGGTCTTCTAATCCTTTGAATAATTACATCATAGAAAAAGCCTGCACTGAGGCAGTCACCTAGGGAAGCCCTAGAAATCAAAGATGTGCCATGGCAAAATTGCTCACTCCATAAAATAATAATAAATCAGAGTATGTGTCATCACTAGATTAATCTACCTAAAAAGAAAATACACTCTTATCCCCACCACACTTAAACTCCTTCAAGAAAAACTCCAAATTCCATTGGCCTGGAATTATGTTCTTTCCTGGTCAGACACTGTTGTTTAGTCCCTAAGTCCTGCTGACTCTTTTGTGACCCCATGGACTATAGACCACCAGGTTCCTCTGTCTATGGGATTTCTCAGGCAAGAATACTGGAAGCAGGTTGCCATTTCCTTCTCCTGGGGATCTTTCTGACCCAGAGATGGAACTGGCATCTCCGGCATTGGCAGGCAGATTCTTCACCACTAAAACACTTGAGAAGCCCAGTCAGACTCTGGTCACCACCAGCTTTTGAGAATACTCAACTGCTCAAGCACCATCATCCTTCTAAACACAAAAAGTTGACAAAGAAAAAAGGGACTTTCCTAGCAAACCTGAATAAGTAAAAATGTATCAGGAAGTGATAGACCTTTCAGAAAGTATTTAAGAAGAGAATTACCTGAACAGAGAACCTATCCTAGGAACTAAAAGTTTGATAGCTCTTCCCTTTTACAAGTAGGAGTTTTAATGAGTTATCTGACAAATTGGAAACACTTATCTAGAAGCCAATACAAATGACCACCTATCATGAGAAAAGAAAGTGCAAGATTTTTTTTTAAATATCAATTCTACATATATTAAAAGCCTACTAAGTCGCTTTAGTCATGTCTGACTCTCTGCAACCCCATAGACAGCAGCCCACCAGGCTCCGCCATCCCTGGGATTCTCCAGGCAAGAACATTGGAGTGGGTTGCCATTTCCTTCTCCAATGCATGAAAGTGAAAAGTGAAAGCGAAGTCACTCAGTTGTGTCTGACTCTTAGTGACCCCATGGACTGCAGACTACCAGGCTCCTCCGTCCATGGGATTTTCCAGGCAAGAGTACTGGAGTGGGTTGCCATTAAAAGCCTACACACTATCAAACATAAAATAGACACATAAAGATTTACTTTATGACACATGGAACTATAGTCAACATATTTTAAGAAACTATAAAAGAATCTATTCTAATACATATAGATACATATATATTTCATTTTATATATATATAACTTCCTGAATCTCCCCGCCAAGGTAGGAGATGCAGGAGACATGGGTTCAGCATCTGAGTTGGCAAGATCCCCTGGAAGAGGATCTGTCCCAGTATTCCAGGGAAGGCTACAGTCCAGGAGGTTGCAAAGAGTTGGACATTACTATGCACAGCAGCATATATATGGGATGGCATCACCGACTCGATGGACATGAGTTTGAATAAGTTCCAGGAGTTGGACAGGGAAGCCTGGCATGCTTCAGTCCATGAGGTCACAAAGAGTCAGACATGACTTAGCGACTGAACTGAACTGAATATATATATCAATGTAACTGAATTGTTTTGCTGTATACCTGAAATTAAAACATTATCAATTATGTTTCAACTTTTAAAAAGCCTTCAAAAGTTAAGTCAGATCACTTAAATATTTAATAATAACTTAGGATTTTGTTTTTATTTGCATCCTTGAGGAACCTGTAAGGTGGGGATAACTTGTACAATGAATGACCATGATGACCAAACAAAACAGTAGAAATACAAAGAAGCATACAAAAAAGAGAAGGCAAGAAACAAAGTCACAATAAAACCGAGATCAAGAGAGTACTGGCCCAAGTGTCAAACTATGAGATTTCTGGCCATTAACTCCATTAATTCACATTTTCCTGATTCTCCAACACCTCTCCTTACTCCTTCTCAGTATCTCTTCTCTTTCTGTTCCATCCATTTGTGAACCATTTCATCCTCTTTCTCCTATGCGCATATTCTATGACTACAGTTCAAACTCCCAAAACATGTGTCCATAGCTGAATTCCTCAACTCCTCTTTCTTCTGCATTCCCCCTCCCAGAAAAAAAGATACCATTTACTCAGTTGACCAAGACATAACACCTCTTCAGCTTCAATGAAACTATTTTACCAAAGTCTTCATCTTTTGATGACAGCCTCAAGACTACCATCCCTGACTCCAGAATGCTTTTCTCCATTTTTCATACTATTGGTAAGTCAGTTTATCTAAAATGCAAATAGCTATTTTGATTGTTGTGGTCACAAGTGTGTCTGTATACATCTGCATGTCAAAATTCAGAGTGTTTATCTTAAATGTATGTGGTGTACTGCATGTCAAGTGTATCTCAACAAAGTTGTAACCAAACAAATTTAGGTATATCTCTTCCATCTGTAAAATTCTTCAAGATGAGCCTAAATTCATTACATGGCCCACAGAGCCCTTCATAAGTGCATTCTAGTTAACCTTTCTATGCTCATCTCTTGCCACTGTAGCTTTACAGTCTATCTGCACCAGGACCACTTCTAATTCTTCTAATGTGATGTTCCTACTAATTCCTTAAATGTTATGTTACTATTCTTTTCTCCTTCTCTTGCCCAAACAATTTTAGATGCTTCTCCTCTGCCAGGACATATTTGGTGGTTCAGTCACTAAGTTGTATCCGACTCTTGTGACCCCATGGACTACAGTCCACCAGGCTCCTCTGTCCATGGGATTTCCCAGGCAAGAATACTGGAGTGGGTTGCCATTTCCTTCTCCAGGGCATCTTCCTGACCCAGGGATTGAACCCAGGCCTCCTACACTGCAGGCAGTCTTCAGTAAAATAGTTTCATTGAAGCTGAAGAGGTGATATATCTTGGTCAACTGAGTAAATGGTATTGCATTGCATGCAGATTCTTTTTGACTGATCCACCAGGGAAGCCCTCAGGACGTATTTACTCCCTTCTGTTTCTCTGCCTCATCTACTTCTACTTCATCAGGACTTGGTTTAGGCAACATCTCCTTCAGAAAGTTCGCTCTGCCCTAATAGTGTGGTTGGTGCTCCTCCCACAGGCTCCAAAGTTCCCCAGGCACACTTGTCAATAACAACCCACTCTTTCCTGAGTAGAGCTTCAGTTCATTGGCTAAAGGGACCCAGTGTTAGTCATCCTGGAATCCTTAATTCTCAAGATGTACCTGACACAGAGCAGGTATCTATTGCTTGTTAGTAAACTGATGTGGTGAAAACTGATTTATGGAATTAATTCTCACTGAGTGAAAGGAAAAACTGTGATTTGGCATTGAAGTAATTAATTATACTTAGTTCCTTTGAGGCGTATAAACAAAAGGCCAAAGAAGAGACCAATGATGGTAGTAGAAACAGTTAATAAATCATCCTAAGGGCTCAGAACAGGCTGACCCTGGCTCATTAGGTAGAAAGGTCACAGCCATGGGATTAACACAAAGAAACTCCTGCTCAGACTCCTAATGTCCTATCTATTTCTTCTCTGTCTGCAATATTATAGGAAGGGTAAGCATATTTAGGCACATCAATGTACATGCTGCAGACTGCATTTGGATGACTGGGGAAGAATACTGTACATATGAATGTCTATGTGCTACTTCTAAAAACAAACAACCCAATATGTCTTTAAGTATTTCTAAGCACATTCAGCAGCCAAAAAGACTTGGTTCTAACAGACTGAATAAATGATTATTGAAACAGATAAACCACTGTTCTGACAAAATAGGGTATTTCTCACTGCATTTTCTATACAATCAAGGCTCGACAAATGGAGATATCCTGTTTGGCCGACTCTACTATAGATGCTGTGTGATGAATTCAGAGTGGTAGGCAATGACAAAGCAAGGAAACAAAGTATCTCAAAGACATTCAAATGCTAAAAAGTGCTGCCATATTCAGTAATTCATGAATATAGAGCTGTACTTACTGCCTTCCTTAGCCAAAGTTTAAATTTCTTCTTACTGGGAGATTTCTTTTTTAAAACCCATCTTCAATTCTGTGTTTAAAGAATCCAATTAAGAGTTCCTTTTTAGCTCTTTAAAAAACAAAATGGAGTGAGAAAGTAGTATTGCTTATAGATAGTTCTATTGGTATATGGACTTCTTTCCGTAGTCCACACATATGAAAAAACATGGATCAAATATCAGAGTGCTTTTAATAAAAGGTAATGAAGGTCATTATCAGTTGGATAAATACTTATTAAGAATACGAGATTTTTCTGTGTTCAATAAGAATAAGAAGACATGTAGAGCAATTTCTTCTGAGGACAAGGTTTCATGTAGCCCCTTTCAGTCAAGAATTCTAGGTGTTTTACCAGCTTCCCCCACCTGAAAAAAATGGTCTTGAATCAGATAGACCACAACTAAAATATCTAAGGCCATTTCACTGCTGCTTCTATTAAGACATTTTATAGCTATCATAACTTGTGCATGGTGGAAAGCTCTTAGTCTGTCATATGTACGCTTATAAGACAATGTAAATTCTGCAGCATAAGTTAGGAGATTTAATAGAATTCTGCAAGTCTGTTAACAGTCCACACATCATTCCAACTCTAAAAAAGTGTTGTAATTTCTTCAATACCTGCAACCTCATCTTTTCTGTAACTCAGTAACATAAGTCTTGTGCGTGAAAATTCAAATAAAAGACAGAGGATAAGTACCTAGTAAATTTACTATAGACATGTAGAAAATAATTCTATTAAACTTATATTTAATTTTTTTGCATGAATAGACTAATAAACCTTATATTTAACTTTCCATGGATTTTAAAATCATTAAATGCGATGTTCAGTACCATATTCACATGCAGGATTCTCTGAAGATTAGTCTTATTCTAGCTCCCTTGAAAGCCATGTCTATGTCAATTCATTAAAACCTCAGCTGGAGATCCCCTCACCGTTGAGCTCTCTACAGAGAACCCTAAACAAGAAATTAGAGAACATCACATGGGCCACTTTTATCCCTGCCAATCCATAGACCACTTTAATATGGACCAAGAGGTGCAGCACTAGTTCAGAATACAAAAGACTCAGACGTGACTCTGTTACGAACAGAAGGCTATCCAGGGGAAAGAAAAGTGAATAAATGATCACTAAATAAATCTGCTAATCAACGAAATGCAATGTTGTCAGTTCAGTAATACAGAAATGAATGAACACGATTCACTATTAGCATAGAGAAGGAAATAAAACACACAAGGTCAGGATAGTGAGTTAGCAGACTGTGGGACTGAATATTGCAGAATGGTTTGATTATGAGCATTAAAAAATATATAAGGGAAAAGATGTTAGCATCTGTAAGATAAAAAGCACAACAAAGAGTGTATCTGAAAATGCTCAAAAACAATCGATACTGCTAGAGCTTAGGTTTAATGCAGAGAGTTCAACTGGATGAAGGTTAGAAAGAGATGAAAGTGAGAGCAGATGGTATTCAATTGTTTAAATGCAATTAAATCCAATGGGAAAAGAGTAAGGTAAATAATATATAAGAACTCACTCCCTGCCAGGCACCCCTGTTAGTTCTGTTATACACATACTATCTCTTTATCCTTATAACCTCATTTCATCCTCATTAGACAGATGAAAAGATTAAAGCTCAGAAAGATTAAACAATTTCCCCCAGGCCATAAAATCCAAAGGTAGCAGAGTTTCTCCCTCTACTCTGGTAACATTGCCTTCACCGGATTTTGTAATATGGATTAGTTAGAGCCAAAGTGAACCAGGGACGGATACTTGATCAGAGCTGTGGTTCTGAAGCAGTAGCATCAGTATCACTTGAAAACATTCTAGAAATGCAAATTCTGACCCATCCCGGACCTACTGAATCGAACAAGTGGGGTAGGGCCCAACAACCTGCACTTGAACAAGCCCAAGTGGTTATAACCCCCGCTACAGTTTTAGAATACTCAAGTGTAGGAAAAGCAAGGGCATGCAGGAAACCTCTAAAGTATAAAAGAATTTCAGCCCAGGTTTCCCCCTCTGCTGTCATTACACTAAGATTTAAGGGCATCACCTGGGGCGTGCTGTCATAAGGGAAAAGTGATTCCCCCAGAAGAGGGCTTCCCAGACTTCACCGTGCACATGAACTACCCAAAGAGTCATTAAGACAGATTTCCATGGAGTAGATGCAGTAACCTGAGATCGGCACATCTAACGTTGTCCTCGCTGACTCCAAGACCGCAGTTCTGAGGAGCACGCTGTGAAGAGCAAAGCCAGAGGACACAGAATTGCATTCTAGAGATACTGACTTCTAAATTTACAAGTCAAACAGAATGTTTTGTGAGTCACATCAGAGTGAAGCTGCTCAGTTGTGTCCGACTCTTTGCGATCCCATGGACTGTAGCTTATCAGGCTCCTCCATCCATGGGATTTTCCAGGCAAGAGTACTGGAGTGGGTGCCATTTCCTGCTCCAGGGGGTCTTCCTGACCCAGAGATCGAACCCAAGTCTCCCACAACGCAGGCAGACGCTTTACCATCTGAACCACCAGAGAAGCAGAAAATTAAAAAAAAAAAACAACAAACACCACCAAGAGAACTGAACCATTGGCAAAACACTAGCACACAATTGCCTTTTAAACTTCCCTAAAGCAATTTCTGTAATTATTTTCTAAAAGAGCCTTCATGGAAGAAATTACCCTCAAACCCTAAGCCACACATTTCTGTATCTGCAAGTTTTTCCTTGTAACTCAAGTCCTCTGGCTCTGCTGCCAAGTCACTTCAGTCGTGTCTGACTCTATACGACCCCATAGACGGCAGCCCACCAGGCTCCCCCGTCCCTGGGATTCTCCAGGCAAGAACACTGGAGTGGGTTGCCATTTCCTTCTCCAATGCATGAAAGTAAAAAGTGAAAGTGAGGTCGCTCAGTCGTGTCCGACTCCTCTGGCTCTAAGGGAAGCCAAATTTCTTTCCCAGTCTCAGTGGAGATGAAGAACAGCTGACTCTAGGCTGTTTAAATATGTCCCTTCAATCAAAGTTGGCCCAAGTCACAATTAGTTGAGACTTTGCACCATGACAGCCAAAGCTAATTATTTTATTTGATTGCCTGAGAGAATGACAGATGACACCATAATATCTGACCACAACCAACTCAGAACCACTTAGTGAGACCTTTTAATGGCTTAATCACTGCTTCCTCAAAAAATCTAAGACAGCCAAAAAATTAAACAAACCAAACAGACAGCTAAGAGTTTTGAGATATAAAAGGGGCTGTTTTGACAAACATCCATCACATTCAAACGTGTCTCCACTGTGGTATTGACTGCTTTGTTAACTTTCCCTTATAGTTCTAGCTCAAATCAATGACACCACTTGCCACTTTGCTACAATATGCAACATAGCTTTCCATCACAAAATAAAAGTAAAAGCTGCAATCAAAGTGTTACTTGTATGGTTCACACACAAATTCTGGAAGCTTTCTTTGCAAATCTCCAAGCTAGAATGCAAGTGATTTATGATAAAGAAAACAGGATGACATGTCTTCAGTGGACGTGGGCACTCTCCCAATCATTTCTTTTTTTGTTTTCCTCCTTAATTCTGTATTTGTTTAATATCCCTTAGTTACTTGGACTGTCCTCGTTTCAAAAGATTTATTTCAGTAGACACTTAGCAAAATGGTGCAGCAAGGACTCTGGGTGAAACACAGATCACATCTAGCCCAGCCCTTAAGAAAACTGAGGTGTGTGAAAGGCAGCAGAGGATGATGGCCAAGGAGAGCTTCCAGAAACACACCTGGGCTCATGTTTCATCATCTACCATTTAAATTTTCTAGGCAGGTTCCATCAACACACCCTGCCTTAACTGCCCCATCTAATTAAAAAAAAATAAGAGAATAAGGCAATGATAGTATTATTTTATGGTGAGATGATGAAAATTAGTTCTATTCAAAAAAATACCTAGAAGGAAACCTGGCACATTATAAACGGTCCATAGTTTAGCTGCAGATGACATGCACCTTAGCCCAGAAACTCAAATCACCAGAGCGCCCCAAATACAGTCTTTTTCAGTTTGCTAAAATGAAAAGAAATTACTCTTTCCCCTCATTCCAAGTACGATGGAGCAAATTTACTTTCAATCAATCATCTGGCCACATTCAGTTTTTTATCTGAATTTGTTTCTAAGTTCTTAAAGGCTTACAAAATAAAAAGGCATCAAAAAGAAGGAAAGAGAAGAAGAAAAATATAGTTTCACTGCCCTCTGTCCTCAGTCTCCTGAATCAACCTCTTTAATCCTTAGTCTAAGCAGGTAGCAAACTGAGGTGCCCCCGACTCTTGTCTACAGGTCTCCTTAGGTCTGGAGAGTTTCAACCACTTTCAGTTCAGTTCAGTTGCTCAGCCCTGTCTGACTCTTTGCAACCCCATGGACTGCAGGACACCAGGCCTCCCTGTCCATCACCAACTCCCAGAGTTTACTCAAACCCACATCCATTGAGCAAGTGATTGCCATCCAACCATCTCATCCTCTGTCGTCCCCTTCTCCTCCTGCCTTCAATCTTCTCCAGCATCAGGGTCTTTTCCAATGAGTCAGTTCTTCACACCAAGTGGCCAAAGTATTGGATCTTCAGCTTCAACATCAGTCCTTCCAATGAGTATTCAGGACTGATTTCCTTCAGGATTGACTGGTTTGTTCTCCTCACTGTCCAAGGGATTCTCAAGAGTCTTCTCCAACACCACAGTTCAAAAGCATCAATTCTTCTGCACTCAGCTTTCTTTATGGTCCAACTCTCACATCCATATATGACCATCCTGGAAAAACCATAGCTTTAACTATAAGGACCTTTGATAGAAAAGTGGTGGTGTCTCTGCTTTTTAATATGCTGTCTAGGTTTGTCATAGCTTTTCAACTACTTTAAGATTATAGAAAAAGAACTTAAATTGTTCAAGAAAGTAGGAAGATAACAGTATTTTAGGAAATTTTCTTTCAAAGTTATTTACTTGAACAGTGGCCATGGGAAACCCTTTCTCCATATCCCCTACCACCAACTATTGACTCCAACTGAGAAGAAGAGAATGGTTCTCCTTCTTCTGGTTCACTCCACACACCGTGAAATCTCTATAAGCTCATCCACCCAGGGACCCAGCCCCAGAAGCAGGGGCCCCTGTGACCTGACAACTTCTGTGCTCCAGTCCCTCCTCTGGGATCCTTTCCTTCCCTGAACCCCGAGGGGAAATTTCCTAGTGATGGGGACAGATAACCTCCCCCTCTCCAAAGCCCTAAATATTCTAGTTAAACTCTGAAGTTCACTCCATCCCCCTAAGAGCTTAATATTTTAGAAACCAAAACCAGGAAAAGCTCTTTCGAGTGATTTCCATTCTGTTACATCTGTCCCTGGAGGCAAGGCTCAGTTGACAATCTTCCTGCTTGAAGGAGAACAGGGGAACATTTAAGAATAGGAAGAGAGGAAATACAAGTGAGTTAACTGCTGTGAAAGGCTATCGAGAAACACTTAAGTGCACAGATAACCATAATGCAAAGCAGCATGTTCTAACTGTTGTGAGAAAAGGATGAACAAATTATCAGATTTTTAAAGGGAGAGATCCCTGTGTATGGAGTGGGGAGTAGGTCAGAAAAGGCTCTGGAGGATGAGGCATTCAGGCTTTCAAGAGGGATGCGACTGGGCAGAAGTGGGTAGGAAAACTTCCCAATCGAGTCTGGGTGATCACTCAAAGAGCCACGAGAGCCCACTGTTTCTACAGAAGGCAAATCAGTTTGAAAACCTGAAACTCCATCTTTGCCTATAAGAAGTTTTAAGGTAGAATAAAACACTGTAACCGTAGGAATACCCCAGACAGGGATAACCACAAATAATCCCCAAGTCCTAGTGAACTGAAAACATTTTTATGCCATTGTTAAAAGCAGCCTGGTAGGGACCTCCTGAATAAATCAGGTTATAAAGGACTAATGTATAAAAGAAAAGGTTTTTCTGTCAGTTTGGCACATGTGTCCATTAATTTAAAAGATCCAGGCACCAACTGATGTTTTATAAGAATTAAAGAAACTTGGCTATGTAAGACCATCATATCCGACTTCTGATTTATTTTAAGGTTACAGAAAAAAAACTTAAAACTCTGATTCCCACTAGTCTCCTACCACCAAGCACAAGATGTTCTAGATACAACATAAGGGAATTGACTCATGCATAACAAATTTTTTCATTATGACCACTGCATCTTCCCAACCCCGGCAGCTCTACATGGCCCGTGGGACTGCAACAGAAGCAGTGTAATTTATTTCTTCCCCAAAATCCATTCAGGTAATGTTTCTCCTGTCCGTTTGCATAGATGTTAAACTTCTCTCTGCTTTGTTCTCTTATAGGTGTTTACTAGAACACTTTTTATTTATTTTTTTTTAATTTTATTTTATTTTTAAACTTTACATAATTGTATTAGTTTTGCCAAATATCAAAATGAATCCACCACAGGTATACATGTGTTCCCCATCCTGAACCCTCCTCCCTCCTCCCTCCCCATACCATCCCTCTGGGTCGTCCCAGTGCACTAGCCCCAAGCATCCAGTATTGTGCATCGAACCTGGACTGGCATCTCATTTCATACACGATATTTTACATGTTTCAATGCCATTCTCCCAAATAAGGTCAGAATTAAATCTTGGTTGAAAGAAAACATGAGGGTTATTTGTGTAACAGATTAAGTAAATGGACTTTGTAAAGAAGATGAAAAGTTTCAAGGTTAAAAAAAAAGTCTGTGTCAAACCTAAATACATAAGGTACTGTGTTATTCACAAACATTTCAGTATTATAGCCACAGAAAACATTTTTAAAAATCAGCCTCTTACCTTGGAAAAAATGTGCAATTTCCTCCCAATAATGGTTTTACTAGATTTTTTTTCTTTTATCTAGCACAAAACTGACATTTATCTGTCATCACTGGGTCCTTGGGGATTTGCATTATATTAACATTATCACTTTACCATATTTGCAGAGCTTAAGCCAGCCCAATAGTAAATCTCTTTGGAGATTAATAAAGATGAAACACATAGATAAAATTTCAGAATCTGAAAAATTATCAGCAAAACTATTTTGTTGGCAATCTTCTTAATGCTGAAGGAATTAACTAAGCTCAGTTTTTATGGGACAAAGTGTATGCTTTTAAAATATAAGTTTAATTTCTCAATTACCTCCATTTCTAATTCTTCAGAGTCTTAAGCTCCTAAATGTCTGTTTTCCTTAGCAATAAACACATTCTTTCAAAATTACAGTAATAGTCAAGAAAATAATCACTGGACAGTAAGTTCAAGCACTGAAGTATTTCTCAGTACAAATTAAATAGAGGTATACATATACCCACTAGTAGGTTCTGCCTCAATTTTAATCCATACTCTGGTTCCCTGGGGGTGGGGCTCATAGATGTGGAAAATGTTCTTTATTTACTGTATTAGTAAAGAACACAGGGTAAACACAGAGATAGAATGCTAACAGCCTTGTAACATAAAAAAAAAAAAAACCTGTGTTCCAGGTGCAAAGTATATTGTGTAGGTGACTGAGTCACACCTAGTCAACAAAACAGAGTAGTTACTGAACACACACGCCTTGTGTTGAGGACCACACATTCCTTAAGTCTTTGGATGGGACGGGATCAAACAAAGAATCAAGTTACCACACTACAATTCTGTGGCTTGGAAGCCTTTCCTATGTTTCCAGCAAAGACTTTGAGAACTTTGAAATATATTTAGTATTTTAATATAAAGAAAGTAAGCAGTGATATAGCTACTTTCTTAAATCCTGTAATATAACCTGGATTCTGCCATCATTAAAACTACTACAAAACTGAAATATTCCTGGTCAGGTGGCAGTAAGGCCACACTTATTCAAACATGAATCTTCTACTCTGTTTCCTTCTCTGTCTTCTGTAAGCTTGGGTCATTCCTTTGTACTACCAAAATTCAAAGCAAAACACCACTTATCAGTTGCTTTCCCCCAAGAAACCTAGAATTTTCAGGTATGTCCCTAACATTCTGACTTACCAAGAGCATACTGGAAAAATCACCTTTCCAGAAAGGGGGAAAAAAAAAAAAAGATGAAAATATTCCTGTTTCCTTTATTGGTCCATTGGAGTTGGTGATGGACAGGGAGGCCTGGGGTGCTGCGATTCATGGGGTCACAAAGAGTCAGACACGACTGACCAACTGAAGTGAACTAAAGGATATTCTTCAAATACTGCCTTAATTCTTTTTAAATATGTTTTAACTTAGTGTCCTTTTAAGTGTTACTATTGGTTACTCTGAACTTTAACATGTATCCCATTTTTCCAAAGATCATTTTTTTAAAAGTCACAGAATGACAGAAGCACAGTGTACATTAGTCATGCTACAACTTCCTGAATTTCTACACTTTGGTCTTACGAGTTACAAGTCCACATGTGCCTCCATGTGTCCAGCAAAGTTTTAGCTTATGGCAAATGCAGAAGCACTCCAGCTTTGCCCTCAAAACACGTAAAATCAAGCTGGTGCTCTATACTGCATCCATGAAACCGTTATTAAAAAATACACCTAACATAAGAATTAAATGATATAAAAATGATGTTTTCTCATTTTTAAGACTGAGGAGCCCCAGGGGGGTTCCCACTTGCTTTGTTTCCTGTAGAAATCATCCCGCCTTTTCAATGACTGTATTAAGCTTGCATGGCAGTTGGGAAGGTCTTGTCTTCATTTTCAACTGACCAAGGCAGTTCTTCATTGTCACTGAGTCTTCCCAGGTGGCGCAGTGGTAAAGAATCCACCTACCAAGCTAGGAGATGTGGGTTCAATCCCTGGGTCAGAAAGATCCCCCAGAGAAGGGAATGGCAACCCACTCCAATACTCTTGCCTGGAGAATCCCATGGACAGAGGAGCCTGGTGGGCTACAGTCCAAGGAGTCACAAAGAGTCGGACATGACTGAGCATGCACACATTACGTAATATAGTGAGTATATGGTTATGATGAAACCCTTTTCCACTGGACATAATTACCTGTCTCAGCTTCTTCACAGCTGTTACTACTGATGCTAGAAGAGAGGTTTTACTGCCCTCTCCCCTCCTGCAAGCAAGCTCTGTTTCTCCCCTCCTACCCTGCAGTCCTTTACTTCCTTTTCACTTTTTCCTCTGGAAAACTTCTTCTTTTATAAAAGTGGCTGCACTTTATTGCTCTCCTCTCTTTTCTTATCATCTGCCTTCTGTCACAGCCCAGCTGGGAATTGATCGAATGAAAAAAGCTAGAGCTGGAATTGTTTCAAGTCATTTTCTCCTGAGCCCCAGGGCACCCCAGGAACTGATTCATATACTTCTCACCTCTTTGCAACCTTCTCTCATCTCTTCCAAGTGCCAGGCTAAAACCACCAAACAGCATGTGGCAGCCTGTCACCAAAGGAAACACGTGGTCCCAAACCCCATTATCACTATGACATTTGATGCCTCAGACAGTGAGCCTAATGCCTTGCCTTTGCCAACACTCATCAAGTCAAGAAAATTATAGAATGTAATCAAGTTATCCATCTTTGTGAGTTGTGCTGTGTCTTGTCTAGTACTGTAATTAAATGAGTTGTACATACTGAAATAAGGAGATCAGCCAGGTATCAAGGAGTCTTGTTCTCAAGTTTGCTACAAACATCTGCTCAGGGCTCTTAGGATGAAGAGTTGTCTTTTTCCATCTTCACTATTAGAAGTAAATTGGTTATAATAAAGGGGAAAATACAGGTTATAGCCAAGAATTCTAAGCATGTAGCAAGACATACGAGACTTATATATCAGATTGACAACTAGCTGGCTTCATTGTCAACTAGTGACTCCAAACACCAAGAATCAGTACTTTTATGCAAACTAAAAGATGTCTTTTTATCAGTGATATTGCTATGAATGTTAAGACCCTTAAATAGAGTCATGCTGCTGCTGCTAAGTCGCTTCAGTCGTGTCCGACTTTGTGCGACCCCATAGATGGCAGCCCACCAGGCTCCCCCATCCCTGGGATTCTCCAGGCAAGAACACTGAAGTGGGTTGCCATTTCCTTCTCCAATGCATGAGAATGAAAAGTGAAAGTGAAGTTGCTCAGTTGTGTCCGACTCTTAGCGACCCCATGGACTGCAGCCCACCAGGCTCCTCTGTCCATGGGACTTTCCAGGCAAGAGTACTAGAGTGGGGTGCCATTGCCTTCTCCAAAATAAAGTCATAAGGGCATGCATATGTTCATAGTGGCGAAAAGTGAAAGAAGAACTATTGTAGCCATTAAGGCTAATATACCACAAGAATGACTATAAAACACACTATGGTCTACCAAGGTTTATATGTGTTCTAAGCCAGAGAAGCCTGGAACATTCTCAACAACTACACAGCAAAAGCTAAGTGAGGATAGCCCTATTGCAAGAGAAAGAAAACAGGTTAAGATGAAAGTTATTGAATTATACTTGTGTTTTTATTCCCTAACTTTAAAGGAAATGCTTTCAAAATTCCTTATAGACTTAATCTTGGCTCCTTTATGCAAAGTGATAAACTGTTTTAACTGTAGGGATTGCTTTATGGGAAATTTTTACTGGCTTTTTAAACTTAAACTGTCAAAATAGTCACTCTGACTTTCTCAGGAATTGAACAAGGCTGAAAATACTTTCCAGTTATTATAATTCAGACGGATTCAAAGCACAATCAAAGCAGAGTCTCCAGCCCATTGTCAGGAGGGAAAAAAAAATGAGGTTGTGAATGCTAAGCACTAAGGCATCTTCTGTAAATGGACCGGCAAGGATTGTAAAGTGGTTTATTTTTCAGTATTACTTTTTCCCACAAGCCAGGAAAAAAAAAAAACACACACACACACTATATGTTAACAGTGGCCTCCCATTTCTCCAGTTTACAAATGGCTTACATTCCCCCTAATGATTTTATATCTTTTCACTTCTTCAAAGTTTCTGGTCCATGGGTTATTAATTTGCCTCTGTGTTTTGAAAGAGACTACCATGTGCTTTCTAGCAGCCATCACTCTTTTTGGTGTGGTTTCTTAGGCCATTAGAAGATGGGCATCAGTGATGACTGTGACTTCCAGATCACATTCTTGTTAGAAATTGCCCAACCTCTCTTTCCCTCTCCTATTGCCTTTAATGCAGGTATGATGCTGGTGACACAGCTCTGTCCATACAGACAAAGGAAAACATCCTGAAAAATGGTGGATGGATCGAACAAAGGAAGCCTGGTCCTCAAATGTCCTGCTAGATCATAATCATTTACATGCATCAGCTGGTTTCTTACCTTTTATATAGGAAAGAAATAAGTTTCTACCATGTTTGGGTCCCTACTTTTGTTTTTCTTTATTATAGCACCTCAGCTTATCTTCTATTGCAACTGTTTTATTTTTCATTTTATAAAGTTTTTGTTTTTTTTTTTTTACTATTCTGGATGAGAATTTAAAAAGTCTCAGTGAGTAAACTCCAAAAAGTAACACAAACAGTAATACTGATACAATTAGAAAGTGTTTTACATTAAGTTAACAATTGTCTAAGAAATTTATCATGACTAGAAGATGACAAACACTACCCAAAAGTTTATAAAATGTCCCATAATTCTGAATTGTGCAAAATAAAATTTCACTTGAATAATTGTAATACTTCAAGATCCGCAAGGAAGATTCTTCAAAATACACATATTCAAAGGTTCTAAGATATACTGAACAGGAATCTTTAATGGAGGAGTCTAGATTTGTGATTCTTTAATGGAGGAGTCTATATACAGAGTAACTTTTTAAAATCCTAGGCCTGGCCAAAGAAACATGTTGCTGCTAATCTAACAGCAGTAAGGGGCACACTGTTAGCTGATAGTTCTTACTGTATTTATATTAACTCACACTTTTCTGATAACCCTATGGCCAAAACCAGATATGTTTAATTGCTGTTAAGGACTATTAACAGAGCCATCACTGGGAGCAATGTTAGGGGAAACTAAGGCTAGAAATTTACCCTCAATACTTGCTTGCCAGGGCTCAGAGGAGACAAAAATAGCCAAACATAATTATCATTGAGCATTAAAAACCCTTTCATTGATTATCCGAAAACCAGTCTCCCTACCATTGATCTGCCTACTTCCAAGGCAGCTTAAGCAGTTAATGCTCAAATATATGGGAAGCTCCCAGTGCTCAATGGTCAGCTAAAAAGGGTGAAAGACAGAAAACAAATATGAATATAACTACATAACAATAGTCTACTGCATATTGATAGCCTAGTGTTATTTTATCAAAAAGCTCTTGGATATTCTATCATTTTCAAGATGATAAAGACACCAGGTAAAATTCTGTCAAGTACATAATAAACTTAATATTATTTCTTTCTTATTCCAGAGAGCATAATTCTTTTAGTCTGCCTGAGAATAAGAACTCTTCTACTTCTCCATAAAACATGAACATTTCAACAGACATAAAGTAATTTAAAGCATGCATTACGGAGATTGAAGACTTCTACTCAACGGATGATGGAGAACCCCCAAAGTGTGAATATTTATGCAAATTTCAAATACAAGGAAATTGCTGTATATGAGATTATGTTTACACATAGAACATCCAAATTGGAATTCACCCTGAGTGGAATTCTTCTTACAGAGGAAAATAAGTCAAGCTGAAGTCAACAGGAAATAAAAATATGGGAGGAGGAGAGGAGAGGACAAATTGTCCCAGGCAAAATAATAAAGACTGAAGGAAGACATGCAATTTTGCAAAACATATGCGTTAAAGACTCACAGTGCCCAATCTGTCAGAGCTCTTGTCACAGCACCTGGCACAAAGTGGATTCTCAATGAACATTAGTTTCCTTCTTTTGCCTCATCTTCTCCTTTTACTCCTTAATATTTTTTATTTAGTTCCCAGTACTGTCTGGTTGTGTTTCCTCAGTTCAGTTCAGTCCAATCAATCAGTCGTGTCCAACTCTTTGCAACCCCATGGACTGCAGCACGCCAGGCCTCCTTGTCCATCACCAACTCCCGGAGTTTACTCAGACTCAAGTCCATTGAGCTGGTGATGCCAACCAAACATCTCATCCTCTGTCATCCCCTTCTCCTCCTATCTTCAGTCTTTCCCAGCATCAGGGTCTTTTCAAATGAGTCTGGTCCTCGCATCACGTGGCCAAAGTATTGGAGTTTCAGTTTCAGCATCAATCCTTTCAATGAATATTCAGGACTGATTTCCTTTAGGATGGACTGGTTGGATATCCTTGCAGTCCAAGGGACTCTCGAGAGTCTCCTCCAACACCACACTTCAAAAGCATCAATTCTTCAGTGCTCAGCTTTCTTTATAGTCCAATTCTTACATCCATACATGACCACTGGAAAAACCATAACTTTCCTTTGTTGGAAAAGTAATGTCTCTGCTTTTTAACATGCTGTCTAGGTTGGTCATAACTTTCCTTCCAAGGAGCAAGCATCTTTTAATTTCATGGCTGCAATCATCATCTGCCATGATTTTGAACCCCAAAAAAATAAAGTCTCTCATTGTTTCCATTGTTTCCCCATTTATTTGCCATGAAATGATGGGACCAGATGCCACGATCTTAGTTTTCTGAATGTTGAGTTTTAAGCCCACTTTTTCACTCTCCTCTTTCATTTCTACTAGAAGACAATTTAAGCAAGCCCTTTTGAGAGCTCTTCATGTCATTAGTTGTCACAGAATTATCTAATTACCAGGTTTCCTTACACCATCAGCTCATAAAACTAACCAAGAACACATCTTCTCCTCCTGGTTAATGCTTCCACATGTACTCTGGACTTCATTTGTTTTCCTATTTCCCAGGATGCTGCTTTCATGAGAGCTCCCTCCCTTCATTAATCTGCAATATTATGTATTTTTGTATTTTTACTCATCTCCCTTTAACTATATTTAAACATCTTCTGTTCAAGAAACTCATAGTTTGACCCTCATCCTGTTTTTATTCTTCTATTCAATGCCAGACTCATCATATAGAGGTCCTCTTTACATTGCTTCTAGATATTTCCCATTTATTTCTAAGAAATTTGTTTTTTGTACTGATATTCATGAAACTATTACCTCAAATACAACAATGAACTTTCTCCATCTATTTTCACTTTTCTGTAGCATTTAGTAAAAATATCAAACTTCAAATCTCTTGGTTTTCAAGACTGCACTCATTTCTTAGTGCTTCACTTTGCTTTCCCATAATGTGGATTAAATGAACTAATACAATTGATATGCTTAAAGTAGGACATTCATATAGAAAATGCTCAATAAGTGTTTTATTTCTTTAGTCCTTTTGTCTAAAGCACCTTGTCTTCAACATCTATCTAAAGTCTATGATGATGTCCTTCTTCCCACCTCACCATTGAGATGGCATCTCATTCACTAATGTAATTCTCTATGCATGTAATTCCCAAATACATCCCCAGACTTAACCTTTTGTACCTTGATTCCATATTTCTAGTTGCCCACTTGATCCCTTCTCTTCTATGTCTTGCCAGCTATGGAAACACACCAGATCCCAAGATCAGCTCCTCTTGGCATTTTCAAACTGCACATTTTAAAATCTTTAATCTTTATTCTAATATCTACACCCCCTGCATATAATATGTAACTTAAGTCTTGATGCTTATTGCAAAATATCTGAATTGCCCATTTCCTTCCATTCTTATATCTCAGATCCAAATTAGACCATACCTTAGGTAGATCAACAATCTGATTGTTCTTCCCAACTGTCCCTGTTTCCCAAATTCCTTCAACATATTACTATCAAACCACTATTCCTAAAGCATGCCAGAAGCTGTCATTCTCACTCAAAGTCAGTCACAGTCCATAGTCTCTGCTTTGCGCTTAAGGCTCTCCTTTCACTGGACCGTGTACCTCTGACACTTTGCTTCACGCTGTACTATGACCTGGTACCTTACTCCAGCCCCGTCTTGCTTCTTCTTTCTGTCCCTTATCCACTTCCACACTATGATACACTGTGTTCTTACTTCCACTCACTCTTCCTTCCCCTACCTTAACAACTCCCTAACCTTAACCCAAGAAGCATCCCCAATTTTTCCATAAAGTTCTCCCAAACTCTTATTTCATTTTGTTCCAAATCTCCCAATTAGTTCAAAGTAAAAGTTGGACATGTTTGCACGGTTTTTATCTTCCCTGATATGCATTATATTCCATCGTCAGCAATTCATCATCTGTTTAAGCTGATTTTGATTTTGATTTATGGCCTTGATTTAAAATACAAAAACCAGGAGAGGGAAATAGCAAATAACAGCAGGTCACTCGGAGAAGGCAATGGTACCCCACTCCAGTACTCTTGCCTGGAAAATCCCATGGATGGAGGAGCCTGGTGGGCTACAGTCCATGGAGTCGCTAGGAGTCGGACACGACTGAGCGACTTCACTTTCACTTTTCCCTGTCATGCATTGGAGAAGGAAATGGCAACCCACTCTAGTGTTCTTGCCTGGAGAATCCCAGGGACAGGGGAGCCTGGTGGGCTGCTGTCTATGGGATCGCATAGAGTCTGACATGACTAAAGTGACTTAGCAGCAGCAGTAGCAGCACTTGAGAAAAGGGATTTATTTAAAAGTTAAGTAAAAATAAAGGGACTAGGAAAAATTATGTGAAATTCATTTAGACAATTTTATCTACTTCCCAATATTGAAGTAGTATTTGATCAGTCCTGGGGGTGAAAATATGACCTTAATGGACTCTTATTTCTCAACAGAAATGCTGGGAAGAGAGAGAATAAGAACTTTACCAGTGTCTATGAGGAACTGGCCTGGAGAGTAGAGACACTGCCTGTGAATGACAGGCACTGATTACCTGTTGCATCTACCCTTATTGTCTAGAGGTATAATTCCTTCAGGCTCTATCTCAACTTAAAGGAAATGTTCCTTAAATCCATCCACTTCCCTTGCTCTGGCCGATTCTATGCTTCTCAAAGCCATCAATTATTAACAAATTGAGTTTCCCACATATATTGCTGTCAAAAGATTGGTGTCCTGAGAAGACAGCTGGTTCTAGTTATAAATAGCCCTAGGTGGATCTTGCTTTATAAATAAGCCAGACTTTGGTTTACAAATCCATCTCTTCAGAGTCTTATTACTGTGAATCAATTCATCAACATGAAAACAACTTAGGGCAGCCGTTAGTCAAGGAGAAAACCCTACAGCAGAGAAGCGAACACAGCGGCATGAAAAGCACTGACTCATCTGCCTCCTTACAGGTCCTCTTAGCAACGCTAGAAGAGAAAGGAGAAATCCAGGAACCTGCACAGATATTTGCTCCTTGACTTCTTTTACTGCAAAATTAGTAAGTTGAAATTGGCATGAGCTAAGGGATAACTCTTAAAATATCCTATAAAATCTAGATAGCCAACTTCTTAAACTCCCACTAATTTTGCCCATGGACCATATTACCTCCTTACCTTCTTTCCTAGAAAGTGAAGGATGATACTCTCTTCTCTGAGCTCTGACTACAATAGTGCTTTATTTCTAAATGCCCTCTCAACTCCTCTTTAAAACCTTACCTGATGTTCTTGTCCCAATCCTTTCTTTTTTTTTTTTTTTTCTTGAATCAAATAAATTGTGAAAGACTATCTGTGAACAATTACAAAAAACCAACTGGGAAACTACTTGCCCTCAACTCCCATCCTATCCAGGTAATGCCTTTATCTTTCAATTCTCCTTATTGCCCATGTTTTTCATGTAATATAAATGGATAAGCAAGTTAAAAAGCAAAATGAAAAAAAAAATGGTGTGTATTCAGACCAGATAAAGCCTAGCCTTGGGAACTCCAATACTTTGGCCACTTGATGCGAAGAACTGACTCATTTGAAAAGACCCTGATGCTGGGAAAGATTGAAGGCAGGAAGATAAGAGGATGACAGAGGATGAGATAGTTGGATGGCATCACTGACTTGATGGACATGAGTTTAAGTAAGCTCTGGGAGATAGTGAAGGCCAGGGAAGCCTGGCATACTGCAATCCATGGGGTCATAAAGGGTCGGACATGACTGAGTGACTGAACTGAATTGAACTGAACTGGGATTATTCACGGAAGACAGTGAGGAGCTCTTGAAGTGTTCAAAGCAGGAGCAGTGCAGGTTTAGGATGGGTCTTAAATGATATTCACCATCATGGAAGATGGATTTGAAGTAAACAAAATTGAGAACAGAGATCCCAAAGAAAAGATAACTGAAATAGCATAGCAAGAGTTGAAATCCTAAGATAAAGGTATAACAGTAGGAATTATTAGTAGACAAGGAATATTTGAAAGAAACACACACACAAGTAAAAAGTCAATCTTCTTGACTAAGCAAATATTCCAAGTTTCACAGGTGAGTAACAAAGCAGACAATAAGGTAAGAAGATACGACAATAAGGACTCAGGAGAAGTTAACTTAGGAGGCAAGATAGTGAATTCATCCTGAAAATGATGATTCAAGATGTCAAAAGTATATTGTGGTGGAGATCTCCAGCAAGCAGTTCAAATATATTAATATGAGGCTCTGAGGAAGTTTTGGACTAGGCTTATAAATTTGGAAATACTATGTAAATGAAAGCTAAAAATATCAGAATAAGTGAAGCTAATGAAAGTCAGCATGAAGTGTAGGTAAGAAAGAAAACGGACCAAGACCCAAATTGAAGAAGTAGAGGAGCGAGCCCACCCAGGACAAAGAAATGGAATGAACAAAGATAAAGGAAAATGGAAAGAAAGACAGGCTTCATGGTAGAGAAGTAATCCATGATGCCAAGTTCATGGCTCAATTTTTCAAGAAGTTTATTAACGACCTTATAAAGAGCAAAGAAGAAGTTTATTAATGACCTTATAGAGAGCAAAAAGACCTTATAGAGAGCCAATCAAAATGTGTTGGAAGGTGACAGATGTAAATGGAAATACATGAATTACACATTAGTTGAGGGAGGAAACCACAATAATTGCAGAAATATGACATTAAATCCAGGGGATTTTTAATATAAAATGTTGACTATGTATTTACATCACAAGAAAGTGACTAGTGGTAGAAAGATGAAGATAGAGAAGATAAATGATGGTAGAGACAGACACTGATGGGGTGGCGTCTTAAGGAAGACAACACGCGAGGGTCAGTAACGCAAAAGGAAACAGTCTCTGGAGAGGAGGAGAAATAGGTAAAAAGTTACTATGGTGGAAAAAAGAAAAGATAATGTCTTTGGGAATTCCAGTTGACAGTGGGAAGACAATTTTTTTTTTTCAAAAAACATAATTTTTGCTTACCAGGTGTCCATTCCACCCTTCTAGAAATAGCACTCTGCAGGAAATTTTGCTTTGAGGAAACGTCTCAGTCTTTATGGTTTTGGTACAGCTAAAACCATCTCCCTGCCACCACCTTCATCAGGAACTGAGATCTCCTAGTGAGCACACTCCATTCATCTGGCCAAAATAATTGACTAAGGTCAGGTGACCCACTTACTAGAAGGATTTCTACCATGATGACTAAGCTGCCATGAGCCACTACAAATCCAGACTAGAATGGCTGCAGCCCATCTCACAGCCACAGGTGAAATATGTACAAGACCAATTCAGGGACCAGTAGGGTGACCACAAAAATCATCATCCGGAGGAAAACACTTTTGTCCAAGAGAGCTGCTAAACGGCCTCCAGAAGGACAAAATGGATCTGGACGGTCCCAGGCAAACCAAGTCACCTGACCAAGAGATAGAGATAGATTCTTCATAGTATTAACTGAGAATGTGGACCCAGAATTTCAGATTATATTGCTGACAAATTCCCAGTTTCTCAAAATCCAATTCGAGTAGAGTTTGTCTCTCCCAAAACTTCAGGGAATTGCATAGAGAAGCTATGTAAAAAAGAAAAAAAAAAAAATGTCATACAGAGTCATGTCAGGTTCGGTTCAGTTGACTTCAGTCGCTCAGTCGTGTCCAACTCTTTGTGACCCCATGGGCCGCAGCACTCCAGTCTTCCCTGTCCATCACCAACCCCCAGAGCTTACTCAAATTCATGTCCATTGCATCAGTGATGCCATCCAACCATAGCATCCTCTGTTATCCGCTTCTCCTCCCGCCTTCAATCTTTCCCAGCATCAGGGTCTTTTCAAATGAGTCTGCTCCTTGCATCAGGTGGCCAAAGTATTGGAGTTTCAGTTTCAGCATCAATCCATCCAATGTATATTCAGGACTGATTTCCTTTAGGATGGACTGGTTGGATCTCCTTGCTGTCCAAGGGACTCTCAAGAGTCTTCTCCAACACCAGGGTTCAAAAGCATCCATTTTTGGTGCTCAGCTTTCTTTATAGTCCAACTCTCACGTCCTTACATGACCACTGGAAAAATCATAGCTGTGACTAGATGGACCTTTGTTGGCAAAGTAATGTCTCTGCTTTTATAATATGCTGTCTAGGTTCATCATAACTTTTCTTCCAAGGAGCAAATGTCTTTTAATTTCATGGCTGCAATCACCATCTGCAATGATTTTGGACCCCCAAAAATAAAGTCTGTCACTGTTTCCCCATCTATTTGCCATGAAGTGATGAGACTGGATGCCATGATCTTAGTTTTCTGAATGTTGAGCTTTAAGCCAACTTTTTCACTCTCCTCTTTCACTTTCATCAAGAGGCTTTTTAGTTCCTCTTCACTTTCTGCCATAAGGGTGATGTTATCTGCATATCTGAGATTATTGACATTTCTCCTGGCAATCTTGATTCCAGCTTGTGCTTCATCCAGTCCAGCATTTCTCATGATGTACTCTGCAAATAAGTTACATAAGCAGGGTGACAATATACAAACTTGATGTACACATGTCAGATAAGGCAGTCATATTCACAAGGCTGGGAACATGAGGAGAAATAGGAAATCACTGAATTCACAGCATTTTACAGTAATGTCAATCTGGGGAGTTCAAATAATTAAATATGCTAACATAACACTATGCTTTTCATGCTTAGAAAAGCTATGCATGTCATATAATCATTACAAAATGTAATAAAAAAGATTTTCCTAGAGTAGTACCTATCAAAGTAATCACGTTATTATGTGTACACCCATGGCAAATTCATGTTGATGTATGGCAAAACCAATACAATATTGTAAAGTAATTAGCCTCCAATTAAAATTTAAAAATACGTATATATATATAAAATTCTTAACACATTTCCTCTAGGTTAAGACAGGAAAGGCAAAGATAACACATGGATCAAAATCATTTGAGACAGAGCTTACCTTTATTGATTGCATCAACTGAAAGCTTCCATTAAGAAGATCAGTGAGGGGAAGGAGCCAAGATGGCAGAGGAGTAGGATGGGGAGAACACTTTCTCCCCCACAAATTCATCAAAAGAGCATTTCAACATAGAGTAAATTCCACAAAACAACTTCTGAATGCCGGCAGAGGACATCAGGCACCCAGAAAAGCAACCCTACTCTTTGAAAGGAGGTAGGAAAAAATATGAAAGACAAAAAAAGAGACAAAAGAGGGAGGGACGGAGTTCCGTCCCAGGAAGGGAGTCTTAAAAAGAGAGAAGTTTCCAAACACCAGGAAACCTTCTCACTGCCGAATCTGTGCCGAGCTTTGGAAGCACAGAGGGCAACTTAACAGGGAGAAAAAATAAATAAACAATTAAAACTCGCGAGCCCTACGGTAACTCCCCCAGCAGAGAAGCAGCGCAGACGCATGCACACGCCATTGGCAAGCGGGGGCTGGGCAGGGAGGCGCGGCGCGGGCTGCATTGCTTAGAGTAAGAATCTGGCCTGAATACCCTGAGCGCTATCTGAGCAAAATAATTGGGGCTAGCAAACCAGACTGTGGGATATCTACCACGCGAAAAGCCAGCCCTAACCTAAGACACTGCCAGGCCCGGGCATTGAACAAAGGACTGAACAGAGATAGCCGGCAGCCAGAGCTGGAAGGGGGCAATCGCAGCCCCAGAGAGACATTATCTATAAAACTGTAAGCAGGCTTCTTTGCTAACTAAAACTTCTTGGGGGTCTGGACGGTCAACATCTGCCTGAGAAGGTGCACCGGTTTTACATCCAGATAACCGAGTGGCGGGGAACCGATAAGTCGCAGCATTGGCGCTCACCAAACACCTCATCACCTGAGCTGCACGGACCTGGGAAGAGCACAAAACACAGGCCCAACTGAGCCTGCACCTCTGAGGACTACCCGAGTGCCTGAACTTGAGCGGCTTGGACCTGGGAGGTACATGCAACCCAGGGCCAGCCTCGGATTGTTCCCGGCGGAACAACCTAGAGCCCAAGCAGTGTGGGCAGGGAGGCTATACGCGCCATGAGCGGGGGCAGACCCAGTGTGGCTGAGGTACTGCGAGCGCACGCCAGTGTTATTTGTTTGCAGCATCCCTCCCTCCCTCCCCACAGCGCGACTGAATAAGTGAGCCTAAAAAAAAAAAAAAAAAAAAAAAGTGTCCTCCACCATCCCCTTTGTGTCAGGGCGGAAACCAGACACTGAGGAGACCAGCAAACAGAAAAAGTTATAACAGAGGGAAACGCCTCGGAGATTAAAACCCTATGGTTACTACGGACTACATAGGAAGGGGCCTATAGATCTTGAGAAATATAAGTCGGACCAAGGAACTAGGCAAAAATGAACTGAATCCACAATACACACACAAAACCAGAGAAAGTCCTAGATATATTTTTACTATTTTTACGATCATTCTTTCTTTTTTTAATTAAAAAAAAAAATTTAAGTCCTCTATTGTTCCTTTCATTTTCACTTTTATAACCTATTACTTTGCAAAAAAAAAAAAATGACCCTATTTTTTTCTTCTTCAGAAAACTTCATATATATATATATATTTTATAATTTTTTACCTTGTTTTTTTTTTTCTTCTTTTCTTTAACATTGTATTTTTAAAATTCCAAACTCTACTCTAGATTTTTAATTTTAGCTTTTTAGTATATGTTATCCATTTTGTACCTATAGTTTTTTTTTATAATTTCTGTGACTTTTTTTTTTCTTCTCTGTTTCTTTTTCTTCTTTTATATAACATTGTATATCTGAAATTCCAAACTCTACTCTTGATTTTTAATTTATGCTTTTTGATATTTGATATCAATTTTGTACCTGTATTTTCTTTATAATTTTTGCGACATTGTTTGTTTTTGTTTGTTTGTTTGTTTTCTCTCTTTATTTTTCTTCTTCCTTTTTTTTAACATTGTATTTTTGAAATTCCAAACTCTACTCTCGATTTTTAACTTTTGCTTTTTGGTATTAGTTATCAATTTTGTACCTGTATTTTCTTTATAATTTTCGTGACCTTGTTTGTTTTTCTTTGTTCGTTTTTCCTCTCTTTCTTTTCCTTCTTCTTTTCTTTAACATCGTATTTTTGAAATTCCAAAATCTACTCTAGATTTTGAATTTTTGCTTCTATGTATTTGTTACCAATTTTGTACCTTTAAGAACCCAATCTTCAGGACCCATTTTTCACTAGGGAGCGAGATCACTGGCTTGACTGCTCTCTCTCCCTTTGGACTCTCCTTTTTCTCCACCAGGTCGCCTGTGTCTCCTACCTAACCCCTCTCTACTCTACCCAACTCTGTGAATTTCTGTGTTCCAGATGGTGGAGAACACTTAGGGAACTGATTACTGGCTGGATCTGTCTCCCTCCTTTTCATTCCCCCCTTTTATCCTTCTGGCCACCTCTGTCTCCTTCCTCCTTCTTCTCTTCTCTGTATAACTCCGTGAACATCTCTGAGTGGTCCAGTTGTGGAGTGCACATAAGGAAGTGACTACTGGCTAGCCCACTCTCTCCACTATTGATTCCACCTCATCTCATTTCGGTCACCTCTAACTCCCTCCTCCCTCTTCTCTTCTCCATGTAACGCTGTGAACCTCTCTGAGTGACCCTCACAGTAGAGAAACTTTTCATCTTTAACGTAGATGTTTTATCAATGGTGCTGTATAGAAGGAGAAGTTTTGAAACTACTGTAAAAATAAGACCGATAACTGGAAGCAGGAGGCTTAAGTCCAAACCCTGACTCCAGGGAACTCCTGACTCCAAGGAACATTAATTGACAGGAGCTCATCAAACGCCTCCATACCGACACTGAAACCAAGCATCACACAAGGGCCAACAAGTTCCAAGGCAAGACATACCAAGCAAATTCTCCAGCAACAAAGGAACACAGCCCTGAGCTTCAAGATACAGGCTGTCCAAAGTCACCCCAAAACCACAGACATCTCATAACTCATTACTGGACATTTCATTGCACTCCAGAGAGAAGAAATCCAGCTCCACCCACCAGAACACCGACACAAGCTTCCCTAATCAGGAAACCTTGACAAGCCACCTGTACAAACCTACACACAGCGAGGAAATGCCACAATAAAGAGAACTCCACAACCTGCCAGAATACAGAAAGGACACCCAAAACTCAGCAATTTAAACAAGATGAAGAGACAGAGGAATATCCAGCAGATAAAGGAACAGGATAAATGCCCACCAAACCAAACAAAAGAGGAAGAGATAGGGAATCTACCTGATAAAGAATTCCAAATAATGATAGTGAAATTGATCCAAAATCTTGAAATCAAAATGGAATCACAGATAAATAGCCTGGAGACAAGGATTGAGAAGATGCAAGAAAGGTTTAACAAGGACCTAGAAGAAATAAAAAAGAGTCAATATATAATGAATAATGCAATAAATGAAATTAAAAACACTCTGGAGGCAACAAATAGTAGAATAACAGAGGCAGAAGATAGGATTAGTGAATTAGAAGATAGAATGGTAGAAATAAATGAATCAGAGAGGATAAAAGAAAAACGAATTAAAAGAAATGAGGACAATCTCAGAGACCTCCAGGACAATATTAAACACTACAACATTCGAATCATAGGGGTTCCAGAAGAAGAAGACAAAAAGAAAGACCATGAGAAAATACTTGAAGAGATAATAGTTGAAAACTTCCCTAAAATGGTGAAGGAAATAATCACCCAAGTCCAAGAAACCCAGAGAGTCCCAAACAGGATAAACCCAAGGTGAAACACCCCAAGACACATATTAATCAAATTAACAAAGATCAAACACAAAGAACAAATATTAAAAGCAGCAAGGGAAAAACAACAAATAACACACAAGGGAATTCCCATAAGGATAACAGCTGATCTTTCAATAGAAACTCTTCAAGCCAGGAGGGAATGGCAAGACATACTTAAAGTGATGAAAGAAAATAACCTACAGCCCAGATTATTGTACCCAGCAAGGATCTCATTCAAGTATGAAGGAGAAATCAAAAGCTTTTCAGACAAGCAAAAGCTGAGAGAATTCTGCACCACCAAACCAGCTCTCCAAAAAATACTAAAGGATATTCTCTAGACAGGAAACACAAAAACGGAGTATAAGTTCGAACCCAAAACAATAAAGTAAATGGCAATGGGATCATACTTATCTGTAATTACCTTAAACGTAAATGAGTTGAATGCCCCAACCAAAAGACAAAGACTGGCTGAATGGATACAAAAACGAGACCCCTACATATGTTGTCTACAAGAGACCCACCTCAAAACAGGGGACACATACAGGCTGAAAGTGAAGGGCTGGAAAAAGATTTTCCATGCAAATAGAGACCAAAAGAAAGCAGGAGTAGCAATACTCTTATCAGATAAAATAGACTTTAAAACAAAGGCTGTGAAAAGAGACAAAGATGGTCACTACATAATGATCAAAGGATCAATCCAAGAAGAAAATATAACAATTATAAATATATATGCACCCAACACAGGAGCACCGCAGTATGTAAGACAAATGCTAACAACTATGAAAGGAGACATTAACAATAACACAATAATAGTGCGAGACTTTAATACCCCACTCACACCTATGGATAGATCAACTAAACAGAAAATTAACAAGGAAACACAAACTTTAAATGATACAATAGACCAGTTAGACCTAATTGATATCTATAGGACATTTCATCCCAAAACAATGAATTTCACCTTTTTCTCAAGCGCACATGGAACCTTCTCCAGGATAGATCACATCCTGGACCATAAATCTAGCCTTGGTAAATTCAAAAAAACAGAAATCATTCCAAGCATCTTTTCTGACCACAATGCAGTAAGATTAGATCTCAACTACAGGAGAAAAACTATTAAAAAATCCAACATATGGAGGCTTAACAACACACTGCTGAATAACCAACAAATCACAGAAGAAATCAAGAAAGAAATCAAAATTTGCATAGAAACAAATGAAAATGAGAACACAACAACCCAAAACCTGTGGGACACTGTAAAAGCAGTCCTAAGGGGAAAGTTCAGAGCAATACAGGCACACCTCAAGAAACAAGAAAAAAGTCAAATAAATAACCTAACTCTACACCTAAAGCAACTAGAAAAGGAAGAAATGAAGAACCCCAGGGTTAGAAGAAGGAAAGAAATCGTAAAAATTAGAGCAGAAATAAATGCAAAAGAAACAAAAGAGACCATAGCAAAAATCAACAAAACCAAAAGCTGGTTCTTTGAAAGGATAAATAAAATTGACAAACCATTAGCCAGACTCATCAAGAAACAAAGGGAGAAAAATCAAATCAATAAAATTAGAAATGAAAATGGAGAGATCACAACAGACAACACTGAAATACAAAGGATCATAAGAGACTACTATCAACAATTCTATGCCAATAAAATGGACAACGTGGAGGAAATGGACAAATTCTTAGAAAAGTACAACTTTCCAAAACTCGACCAGGAAGAAATAGAAACCCTTAACAGACCCACCACAAGCACGGAAATTGAAACTGTAATCAAAAATCTTCCAACAAACAAAAGCCCTGGTCCAGACGGCTTCACAGCTGAATTCTACCAAAAATTTAGAGAAGAGCTAACACCTATCCTGCTCAAACTCTTCCAGAAAATTGCAGAGGAAGGTAAACTTCCAAACTCATTCTATGAGGCCACCATCACCCTAATACCAAAACCTGACAAAGATGCCACAAAAAAAGAAAACTACAGGCCAATATCACTGATGAACATAGATGCAAAAATCCTTAACAAAATTCTAGCAATCAGAATCCAACAACACATTAAAAAGATCATACACCATGACCAAGTGGGCTTTATCCCAGGGATGCAAGGACTCTTCAATATCTGCAAATCTATCAATGTAATACACCACATTAACAAATTGAAAAATAAAAACCCTATGATTATCTCAATAGATGCAGAGAAAGCCTTTGACAAAATTCAACACCCATTTATGATAAAAACTCTCCGAAAGCAGGAATGGAAGGAGCATACCTCAACATAATAAAAGCTATATATGACAAACCCACAGCAAACATTATCCTCAATGGGGAAAAATTGAAAGCATTTCCTCTAAAGTCAGGAACAAGACAAGGGTGCCCACTTTCACCATTACTATTCAACATAGTTTTGGAAGTTTTGGCCACAGCAATCAGAGCAGAAAAAGAAATAAAAGGAATCCAAATTGGAAAAGAAGAAGTAAAACTCTCACTATTTGCAGATGACATGATCCTCTACATAG
This sequence comes from Bos indicus, assembly GCF_029378745.1. Lineage (NCBI taxonomy): Eukaryota > Metazoa > Chordata > Mammalia > Artiodactyla > Bovidae > Bos > Bos indicus. The sequence continues at coordinate 98,210,835 of NC_091766.1, read as the reverse complement.
AAAACCCTAAAGACTCCACCAGAAAATTACTAGAACTAATCAATGATTATAGTAAAGTTGCAGGATATAAAATCAACACACAGAAATCCCTTGCATTCCTATACACTAATAATGAGAAAACAGAAAGAGAAATTAAGGAAACAATTCCATTCACCATTGCAACGGAAAGAATAAAATACTTAGGAATATATCTACCTAAAGAAACTAAAGACCTATATATAGAAAACTATAAAACACTGGTGAAAGAAATCAAAGAGGATACTAATAGATGGAGAAATATACCATGTTCATGGATTGGAAGAATCAATATAGTGAAAATGAGTATACTACCCAAAGCAATTTATAGATTCAATGCAATCCCTATCAAGCTACCAACAGTATTCTTCACAGAGCTAGAACAAATAATTTCACAATTTGTATGGAAATACAAAAAACCTGGAATAGCCAAAGCAATCTTGAGAAAGAAGAATGGAACTGGAGGAATCAACCTACCTGACTTCAGGCTCTACTACAAAGCCACAGTTATCAAGACAGTATGGTACTGGCACAAAGACAGAAATATAGATCAATGGAACAAAATAGAAAGCCCAGAGATAAATCCACGCACATATGGACACCTTATCTTTGACAAAGGAAGCAAGAATATACAATGGATTAAAGACAATCTCTTTAACAAGTGGTTCTGGGAAGTCTGGTCAACCACCTGTAAAAGAATGAAACTAGAACACTTTCTAACACCATACACAAAAATAAACTCAAAATGGATTAAAGATCTCAACGTAAGACCAGAAACTATAAAACTCCTAGAGGAGAACATAGGCAAAACACTCTCTGACATACATCACAGCAGGATCCTCTATGACCCACCTCCCAGAATATTGGAAATAAAAGCAAAAATAAACAAATGGGACCTAATTAACCTTAAAAGCTTCTGCACAACAAAGGAAACTATTAGCAAGGTGAAAAGACAGCCTTCAGAATGGGAGAAAATAATAGCAAATGAAGCAACTGACAAACAACTAATCTCAAAAATATACAAGCAACTCCTACAGCTCAACTCCAGAAAAATAAATGACCCAATCAAAAAATGGGCCAAAGATCTAAATAGACATTTCTCCAAAGAAGACATACAGATGGCTAACAAACACATGAAAAACTGCTCAACATCACTCATTATCAGAGAAATGCAAATCAAAACGACTATGAGGTACCACTTCACGCCAGTCAGAATGGCTGCGATCCATAAGTCTACAAATAATAAATGCTGGAGAAGGTGTGGAGAAAAGGGAACCCTCTTACACTGTTGGTGGGAATGCAAACTAGTATAGCCACTATGGAGAACAGTGTGGAGATTCCTTAAAAAACTGGAAATAGAACTGCCTTATGATCCAGCAATCCCACTGCTGGGCATACATACTGAGGAAACCAGAAGGGAAACAGACACGTGTACCCCAATGTTCATCACAGCACTGTTTATAACAGCCAGGACATGGAAGCAACCTAGATGTCCATCAGCAGATGAATGGATAAGAAAGCAGTGGTACATATACACAATGGAGTATTACTCAGCCATTAAAAAGAATACATTTGAATCAGTTCTAATGAGATGGATGAAACTGGAACCTAGTATACAGAGTGAAGTAAGCCAGAAGGAAAAACACCAATACAGTATAATAACGCATATATATGGAATTTAGAAAGATGGTAACAATAACCCTGTGTATGAGACAGCAAAAGAGACACTGATATATAGAACAGTTTTATGGACTCTATGGGAGAGGGAGAGGGTGGGAAGATTTGGGAGAATGGCATTGAAACATGTATACTATCATGTATGAAACGAGATGCCAGTCCAGGTTCGATGCACGATACTGGATGCTTGGGGTAGTGCACTGGGACGACCCAGAGGGATGGTATGGGGAGGGAGGAGAGAGGAGGGTTCAGGATGGGGAACACATGTATACCTGTGGCGGATTCATTTTGATATTTGGCAAAACTAATACAATTATGTAAAGTTTAAAAATAAAATAAAATTTAAAAAAAAAGAAGATCAGTGAGCAGGAGTATGAATTCCACCAACAACATGAGCAACTATTTCACTGGACCCGTTACATTACTTAGAGCTCTATTCCTTGGTCCTTCCCGCTGCAGCATGTTATATAACACCTACCTTTTGGGATTGCTATAAGAATGGATCTAAGAGTATTTCTCAAGTACTTCAGGTTTTAAGAAAGTCAGTACTAATCCAACTCTTTTATTTGGATTCTGATGTTAGGTGATAGCTGTGAGGAGATGAAAAAGGCCAGAGTAACTGAATGACCATTCTAGTTAGGTCTCTCTCAAGGTACCTGTACTTCAGTGGAACTGGTCCTGAGCACGCAGCAATGTGAATGCAAATAAAGGAACTCTGATGCAGGCGCAAAAGTCCAGAAGACAGTCAACAGGTCTGGTTTGAGGACCAGATTTTACACAAAGAGCTGAATAACCTTGGACAGGTCAAATGAACTTTACAGGACTCAGTTCTCTCATGTATGAAGTGAGTGTATTAAAAAGTATGTCATGCTTGCTAGGGTACAATGGTTTTCATGTGCAGATGCATAAGAGGGGAGTTTCTGCAGAATAGGGGGAGGTATGTGGTAAGGGACCAGAAGTAGGTAGTACATACATAAGAAAATAAGGAATTAGAGAGCAAATAGTGATTTTCAGGGTTGGAAGTGAACGAAAAAATTGAGTAACAGCTACAGGAAATAGCAGAGGCAAGAGAAGCACTTTTCAAGATAAAGGAGATGTCCTTTCCTTCCGAAATGTCCTTGATGGCTTCTCCAGGCCTTCTTGATTCTGGAACATAGTTTTGTCTACCATCTGGTGCCAGTCTATTAGCCAACCTCATCAACGCTGCCTCCAGCTTTGGTCTTGAACTTCATAAAATCATCTTACTGCCACTGTAACTCTTCACTCCCATAACTGACTCCAAGTATTTTTCATGCCATTTTCCCTATCTGGAATGCTTTTTGTCCTGGCTCCTAGGCTTTGAATAAACTCTAGCTCCTTTTTAGGATCCTCTGTAAGCTTACATCTTCTCTTACACTATCCCTTGTACAGCCCATAGGAAGTAATCACTGTTAAATGTGACAATGATAATATTGATGACAATTACAAATGGCTCAAGTAATCTAACCCACAATAGCATGTGTGCAGGTGTGTATTCACAGGCATTATATAATTTCTCACTATTCATAAAATGGCTAAATAATACATGCTTTATCATTTCATATTTCTTTGTCCAAATTGGCCAAAACATATCCTAACTTCTCAAGGGACCAAGGATGGTGTCATGCTTATATTCCTTAACTTTACAGCTTAACATAAAATATTGACCAATCAATACTCATTTTAAGAATGAATTCAGCTACAAACTATTGTTTGGCTTCAGTTATGTAGTTAAGCTGTACGTCTCCAAAAGATAATTGTTCCTATTCTTTTACATCATTTTTTTCTATTTGCTTCTACTTTTTAGAGCAATTCAGAAGTTGTTCATTTCATTGAATGTAATACACCACTGATTTTAAGAAGCAGTATCATTTTATGCACTTCTACAATTTATACCACAACATGCTATCGCTTATAGGATGCATCACAATTCCAAAGATGTTCAAGAGTGAAAAAAAAAAAAGTATGTCTGTTAGGAGTAATGCAGCATGACAGTTAATCTAGGAAACATTTGTTATAAACACCAAGAACTCATTCATTGTCAGTTATTGATAAAGGCTTTACAGAGATCCTCTCTAAATAAAACATGTTCAGGAGACAAATATTTCAAATGCCTTTAACCTTACAGGAGTTTCTTAAGATTATATCAAGACAATCTGTAAAGAAATGTTAATTAAAATACATTGCAAATGCAATTAATATGGCTGAACCATGCTTACTGGGAAAGTCAATAAATGTTAATTGTAATTAGAACAAACTTTTTCATTGAACGTGAAAGTCACTCTGACTCTTTGCAACCCCATGGACTGTACAGTCCATGGAATTCTCGAGGCCAGAATACTGGAACGGGTAGCCTTTCCCTTCTCCAGGGGATCTTCCCAACCTAGAAATTGAACCCGGGTCTTCCACATTGCAGACAGATTCTTTACCAGATGAGCCACAATGGAAATGGAACTCTTCCATTACTTTTGAAAATTAGAATCCTGACTTATGATCTAGAAAATTTAAGTTTGCTTTCTTTGTTGAAGACAATTGTTGTCATACAAATGAAACTTAAGATTAACACACCAGTGACATATCACCTACTAGTGATATATCACAACAAAAACTCTAGACATATACTACATCCAAAGAAAAGCATACATGAGATGAAACAAATGGAGAAGTATCTTCAGATTATGAATTACTGTCCATGATATCTAGAGTGCACCAGCAGCTCCAATAGGTGACAAATGTGAGCTGTGCAAGAGCTCATAGCCATAAGAAAATGAACCTGTTGATTGCAAGCCTTATATCCCAACATGGAAAGACACTTTGACAAACTATGAGGCATGGCAACAGTGGAAGATTTAGCCCAAATATAACTGACTGAACTCACTGAACTCTTCCCGAAGTTACCATCCAGACATTAAAAGTACCTACATGGTCTGATTATTATCTGCACCCAGAGAAGCAGCTGAGCAGGCCCTCACAAGAACGGTTTGTCTGCCTGGATGACCTGGTTTTCTTTTTGGGCTAACAACTCTTTAAACTGCTAGACAAGCCTTCAGCCAACCTGTTGGAAGTTTCCTTACCAAGTACATAGGAACCAATTTCTCAAAGGCTTTGTTCTGACCAGGGAATTGTTACAGAGCCTTTGTAACTGAAAGACAGAATTTATTCCTGAACTATGCTTTTATGTTCTTTTTCCTTTTCAATACATAGTATTTTTATTTTCCTGAATGATTTATTAAACTAGGTCAGGTTCTTTTCCAAGCAGTGAAAGTATGAAACATCAGTTAACTATCAGGATTCCTTTTCTGTAGAGGGACTTGACATTTCCATAATAGATTAAGTAAATGCCATTTGATTGTTGAGGATCTGATTTTATGTTTACCAGATGTCATTTTGTCTTTATTAGTGCAGACAAGTCAACCAAATCAATATTTTCTTCTGTCTGATCAGTTACAGCTCTATAAACTCAAACAGTAAGAGCTCTAAGAATATCAGTGTTCCTATATATCCAATCAACCAAGTATTCTGGATGCTAGCCTGAATTATTAAAAATAATATAGACATGGTACAAAATGTTTGGATCCTGTAGGTATGAGCAAACTATGACCAAATCGGGCCTGCTGCCCATTTTTGTACAGGCTATGTACAAAGAATGGTTTTTACATATTGAAATGTTTACATAGTAAATGGTCATACCAGTATACCTGCATAATAGCCTTGATTTGCTTCCTGACTCAGAAAAACTAGGATGTTAACTATCTGGTTCTTAACAAAAAAAGGTTACTGACTGCTTCTATAGAACATTAATGTTTATACTAAGAAGCTTCCTAGGCCTCACGTTTTATTCCGGGAGGCTGCTGTGACTGCTGCTGCTGATAAACCCAGATAAAGCATGCCATGACTACCACCTCCACAGCCACAATCTGTTTCACAAGTCCCTGCAAAACAAAGCCCTGACCTATCAGGAAAATCTGTGCTTACTCTGCCTAGGTGCCCCAGGTCCTAATATAAGTTACACAGTGGTACCCAGACTCTGTAGCTCTCAAATTTCCAAAGATTCAGTCATATACTGCTGTATTACTCTGCAGAACTTGATTTTATTAGGGGTCTGTTTAGGGCAGTCATCTGAACTGTTAGTTCTATGAACCTTCTGTCTGTAGTTTAGCAGTGTAAGAACTAGAGATAGGAGACAGATGTATATCATGACATCCAAGCAGCTCACTCTGGGCTTCCAGAGTGAGTCCCTTCCTGTACATTACTAGCCATGAGCTTATCTTCATGTTTCAATCTAACACAGTACCTCTCCACCCAGAACAAAATTTCACTTTTGTTATCTAGTTCCCACAAAGGAACAAAGGCTTTTTATCTTGATAGTGAACTTTGGTTTGGGTCCTTAATAATAGATGTGCTTTCACAAGGGTGCAAGTCTTGAGGCTTAAATTGTTTCGCTAATAAGGGGGAGTACAAAGACTGAAATACTACAGCTACCTGCGATACGAAAAACACTTGTGCAAAACTCCCACACAGCTCCTAATGATTTTCATTTTAGCTGAGGGCAACTTTCCAAAGGCCGTATCTAATGATGTTAGCACAGCCAGGTATGGGGCTCTTCACTGATGCCAGACAAAATGGTGAAAATAGAATGAAGTCATATGATTGCAATTTGCCATAGGAAGCCATTATTGAAAGGGCATGTGGTATTTATAATGAAACACACTAGTTTGGGCTGATAAAAGGTGAAGTAAATTAAACTTAAAAATACCAGATGACAGTGAAGCCTGAAATGTACGCTAGGAAAATCTGCTGAGTCTGTTTTATATGCATAATCAAAGAGATGACTTTAAAAAAAAATAGAATATATTAACTCTCACTTAGACAACACTTAGACATCACTTAAACAGTGCTTGATGAGTATCTGACTGCTTTCATGCCTTTGGGAAAGAGTGTAACATAAATACAAAGGAAAGCAATCAAACTGATTTTTATTGCCATCTATGGAGAAGGAAACAGCAATCCACTCCAGTACTCTTGCCTGGAGAATCCCATGGATAGAGGAGCCTGGCAGGCTGCAGTCCACACGGTCGCAAGAGTCAGACACGACTTAGCAACTAAACCACATAAGGTTACCTCAACTTTACCCATATAAACTAGCTGAAATCAGATACCAAGTATGATTTAAAAACAAAAAAAAGAGTTAAGCTTTAAAATGAAGTTTAACTTGAGAATTGGCTGAAAGGTCACCGATTGCATCACTACACTCATTTAATCAACCATCAGTTTCAGTACCTGTGAAATTGGTAATAGCAAATCTTTTCCAAGTGCTCCAGTGCACCTAAATGCTTTTTTATTTTTTATTACCCATGTCTATAAAACAGAATGAGGAGAAAATCATTCAGGAGGCAAGTTGCTCACATGGGCAAGTAAACTGTAAGGGGCCTTGTCAAACTCTAACCACTGTTTACTACTGAATTGCCCATGACAACTGGAGCCTCGTATTCCATATTACATTTCACGGAACGTGTCCCTGCCTTTTGATAAGTGGAAAAGGGTCATTAGCCGCAAAGAAACAATGAACTTGCCAACCGTGTGCTGCTCTAAATCTTAACAAAGAAGAATTAAACACTCAAGTGGAAAATATCACAAGAGAGAAGAGTGCCACCTTCTGTTCGCCACCGGGATGCTTAATCATTTATCAAAATGGAGAGAAAGGAAAGTAACCACCAGGACTTGAACGCTAGCAGGGACACTATTGGGGCTAATTAAAACATTTCAAGGGGAAAAAAAGACTTCAGCTTTAGAAAAATCACTTCAGAATTCTTCGTTAATACTCAATGAAAACATGTTCATGTCTTTCTTGGAGAAGTGCTTCTGTAAATATGAGACAATACTTTCTTTTCCAGATCAGGTACTTTGAGATTCCATGAAAAAGGTCTTTGCAACACTACTACTTCATAGATAAAGTTCCTAGTTTATAAGATTCTCTTAATGTACCTCCTTTATTTCTGTATACTTTTAATTTTAAAAACTCTACTCCTACCAAACAGATGAACATCATGCATTCTGCAATTCAAATTTATTCTTCAGTTAGTCACCAGTGCTTTTGATAGGGCATTCTATTTGCCATTATTCCACATAACCCGAAGTTCTAACAATCCAGTGGGAAAAGACTCCATACACGGAAAACACTTTTTCAAATATAACTTTCTTAAACTATGTAATCAAGGTCATGACCAGGATTTAAAAAAAAAAAATACAGTTTTCAAAAATAATTAGATTTTTCTTTTCAAAATAAAACTTTCAACTTATGATGCATGTGATATAATTACATGTGTGTGTATGCTAAGTCACTTCAGTTGTGCCTGACTCTTTGCGAGCCCCATGGGCTGTAGCCCAAAGCCTCCTCTGTCCATGGAATTCTCCAGGCAACAATTCTGGGGTGGGTTTTTCCTACTCCAGATAGGATTATATATTTAGCAACGAAAGAGTTGTGTTTTTATTACTTATATTTAACTTGTATTTAATTATCTTTACTCTCCCTTTTGCTGTGTGCTTACTGCCTACAGACAATAAACGATCTAGTATAACTTTTTTACATATGGCTACACTTGGGTCTGTACTCAAATATCATTACTACCCAGAGTCAGAATATCCATTGGCCACAGTGTGTGGTCAGCTCTGTTCAGGGTTCAGTGACCACTTTCTATGAAACAGAAGATGTTGAAATGTACTGCAGGTCAAAGACTAACAAAAAGAAACAAAATATTCAATGTTTTAATATTTGGTACAGCAGAATGTATTTCTTCATGGACAAAGGATGATTCCAGGTAGTATTTGTTGGAGACATTGAGGAAAAAATTACAATGGAATATTAGAAAATATGAATTCAAAGGCAAGTAAACAGGTCGTGGTTGCCCTGCCTCTTATGGATGCAGCTATTTCCATGCTCTTTGTACAACAGAATCCCCACATCAAACACATTAAACTATCTCTTAACCAAATTCCAACTTCAGGTCTTGCAAAATTTGGCATCAACATATTCCCAACATTGTTGGTTTGGATTTATGCACAGCAAAAAAAAAAAAAAGAATTCAAGTGTATTTACAATAAGAAAATTCTGGCTTTATTTGAACCAGGTTTCACCTCCCAACATTTCCCTACTCTCCTCATCTATGAAACTGAAACATTTCAAAGAGAAAAAAGGCTTGGGGGTTTAAGATAAACAAGAAAGGACAACAACAGAAAGAAAAGAAGCAAAAAGAAGTTTTGGAAGGCAGATGGACATAAAAAGAAAATCCAAATTGCCCAGCCATTAAACTGTGGTCTAATCAAGCCGTGGCACACACTCACAGTAATGAAATGGACAAAATGCACTGCAACTATTCATAGCATGGACAAATCTAATGCTCATAATATTTAGCAAAGGACACGCTCAAATGGTTTGCATAATCTATTTCCACCAATATCGAGCTCAGAAAGGGGGCAAAAGTAAAATATATTAAAGAAGCTTCCATAGGTAGTAAAATTGCAAACAAAAGCAAGAAAGTGATTACTACAAGTATCAGATGAGGGTCTGCCTTTAAAGGAAAACATAGTATAATCACTAGGGAATATACAATAGGAGCCAGCATTGTCCTATTATTGACCCAACAGGTGGTTAAATTTTGAAATTGTTATGCTGCTGCTAAGTCACTTCAGTCGTGTCCGACTCTGTGCGACCCCATAGACGGCAGCCCACCAGGATCCCCCGTCCCTGGGATTCTCCAGGCAAGAACACTGGAATGGGTTGCCATTTCCTTCTCCAATGCATGAAAGTGGAAAGTGAAAAGTGAAAGTGAAGTCGCTCAGTCGTGTCCGACTCTTAGCGACCCCATGGAATGCAGCCCACCAGGCTCCTCCATCCATGGGATTTTCCAGGCAAGAGTACTGGAGTGGGGTGCCATTGCCTTCTCCATAAAATTGTTATACAACAACGTAAATACTTTATATTCCATTCCATAGGGGTTCTATATCATTAGTTAAAGACTACAAGCAAAAGATTAAATGACAACAAATGCCAACAGACCAGAGCAAGCTGTCTTGCTCTGGTCTGACACATTCAAAATTATGGTGAAAAAATATCCCTTTTACTAATATAGATTTCTATGCCCAGCCAATTAACTGTCAAATATCAGAGTAACACAAATACTGTACACACTCCAGATCTCAAAAAACTATTTTCCCACTTACCTTCTCTCCAAAAGTGATGGGCTTTTCAAAACCAAAGTAACCTAGAGGGATCGGAGGAAGGTTCAAGGGGGAGGGAACATTTGTATACTTATGGCTGACTCAGGTTGTTGTACGGCAGAACCCAACACAACTCTGTAAAACAACTATTCTCCAAATTTAAAAAACAGTATGTTTGTTTACTAATAAATGCAATTTAAAATAAAACTGTGGCAATTACTACAGAGAACATCAACATTTGGCCCACACATTATATGGTTCACCTGTGAAAAGTATGAAAAGGCCCTAAAAATGTAAGAACTGAATTTAAATATAACCACTATTGTGATATATCCCTAGCGGATAAATTGAGAAATGATTAAACCTTTCTTTCACAGTAAAAAATTCACTGCTAACACCTATTTTAATTTCTTATCACTAGTAAAACAAAGTATTGCAAATTTAGCAGCTTAAATCAATATAAATTGAGTAACTTACAGTTCTGGGGCTTCCCTGGAGGCTCAGATGGTAAAGAGTCTGCCTGCAGTGTGGGAGACCCAGGTTTGATCCCTGGGTCAGGAAGATCCTCTGGAGAAGGAAATGGCAACCCACTCCACTCTTGCCTGGAAAATCCCACAAATGGAGGAGCCTGGGAGGCTACAGTCCATGGGGTCGCCAAGAGTCGGACACGACTGAGCGACTCCACTTTACAGTTCTGGAGGTCAGAAGTCCAAAATGGAGCTCACTGAGATAAAAACCAACATGTGCAGCAGGTCTGCAGGCATTCCTGGAGGTCCGAGGGAAAAGTCCGTTTTATAGCTTTTTCCAGCTTCTAGAGGTTGGTTCTTTCCTCTTCCCCAAGCCTCAAAGCAAGTCACGGCCAGAGAGTCCATCTCACAACGCACACCACTGAGACACTGACTCTGCCTCACCCTTCTACCCTGAAAGGAAGCTCTGATTCTATTGGACCCACCTGGATAACTGGGTTACTCACTTTAAGGCCAGAGGATTGGCACCTGCAGCTCCATCCATCACCTTAACTGCCCCTTTTTTTCTAACAAGATACTCACAATTTCTGGGGGTTAGGGTGTAGACATATTTAAAAGCTATTATTCTTTCCATCACAATATGTAAAAGCGAAAATTAAGCATGTTATTTTGAAATGTAGAGGTAAATGCCGAAAGAACAACTGGAGATGTTCAAAATGGTTGCATCTCCAGAGACAAACTTGAGTGGTGCGGGATGGAGCAAGCAATACTGTCTTTCATCATAAGACTTGTAAAAGCAACTTGACATTTTAAGTTACATAAAGGAGTGTGTGTTAGTCACTTCAGTCGTGTCTGAATCTTTGTGACCCCATGGACTGTAGCCGGCCAGGCTCCTCTCTCCATGGGATTTCCCAGGCAAGAGTACTGAAGTGGGTTGCCATTACCTTCTTCAAAGTAAAGGAGGCACCTCCCTAAAATTAAAAAAAAAAAAAAATATATATATATATATATATATAGTTGTTTCTCTTTCCTTCTATTCTTAGTACCCATCAGAGACATCCACAAAATAGGCTTCTGAAACCATTATCACAAACTGAAGCTTGAAAAAGGTTTTGATTTGTAAGATGAACATTTTAATTGACAAAAAAAAAGTTCTTTGAGTCTGAATGAGAGACACTGAGGGAAGTTCAGCACTGGTGTGTTTTTGTCATAAAAAAAAATAGTCTAGGAAGAGTGGAGGAAAAGTCAGATAAGCCTGTCTCCAGGAGGCCGGGTGGGAGTCATCTGGAGAAGAGGAAATGGGGAACTGAGCTATGAGTTCTAGAACAAGTCAGTAATAAATCTGGTGGGGGTGAGGAGAGCACATATGTGGGAAGAAGAAAATCAACCCCACCCAGAGTTCATACCAGGGAAATTGTACAAGCAGAAGCAAAGCCCACAAACTCCCCATCACCTATCCTGTGATAAAGATGCATCTTAGTTGTTCTAGTTGCCATCTGGTGAGCGCCTTCCATCAACACCCTTGGATCGGCCAGGAGAAATGACATGAACTACTGTCCCATTATCTTCCTGAACCTGTGAACTGCCCCATGCTGACTCTCCCAGGACATGCATTATGTCCCCTCAAAAAGACAGTGCACATTACGCTATTGTTGCCTTTGGAAAACAACATTTCCTAGCCTGCCACATCCTTGTATACGTCTGACAATCACACTTTATTTTCCTGTCATAACAGTTGTTATGATAGGAAACTAACTCTTACTGTGCAATGGTCTGATCCTTTCTTATCCATTTCCCTTGCTAGACTAAAATCCTGTGTCTCATCTCTTATATTCCCAGCCATCACACAGGTCCTGCTGCAGGAAGTACTTAACAGATACTCACTCAATAAGTGAAATATGGAATATGCTTAGCATCTTCTCATATAAATGTGTCCCCAAACTGGTACACTGAATGGTCTAAGATTTTGTTCCATAAAAAAATAAATCCATTAAGAATAAAATAAGAAGATATTAATTTAGGCTGAAAGACTATAACAAAATGACCTCAAAAATATTGAAATTCTTTACAAATTGAATCTCTTCTATCTTAGTGATGTGTATCACAGTTATTGCTCAGAAGTCAAAAGTATTTAGGTTCTAATTTTTTCTTTGTCACATTGAGTTAATTATTTTGTGACTTAAATTTCCTCTTGTAAACACGGGTGAAATAATACAAACTGCATAGAATGTTACAGTAATTAGATAACATATATTAGAAATAGTGTAAAGATTAGATGCATATATGTAACAGCAAAACATATTATGTGAGATTTTGTGATAATATACAAAAGTGAGGAACTCTGATACCAACAAACGACACAACTCTTCAGTATTTAAAAATCCATCCCTAATTATATAAATAAATGGTTAACTATATGCATAGTAATCTATTTAATGAAAACACATTTTATAATTCAACTCATTTTATATATTTTGCACCATTTAAGGAAGACACAATAATTTTGTTTAAATTTAATAGTGTATCACTTCCTTATAAAAGAAACTTAAAATTAACACACACAAGCTCGGAAATAGAAATTATGGCTACTATCCCAAAGTCTGAAAAAAAAGGAACATTCAAAGATCAAATTAGAAGAATAAAAATTTTAAAGCAACATTAAATATTCAGGTTTGCTTTCAGTATTCAAAAAATAATGTCTTTTTAAGCTATTTTGTTCAAATGAGTTTGCATACATAAAATATTAAGTTATTTCCCAGTTTGGTTCAGATGGGATTACAATTGGTATAAAATGAGAGTTAGTTATGCTAAAAAACATATTCAAAGCCCAAAAGACTTAATCAATATTATAGAATAGCTGTATAACCATCAACATATACTAAAAGGAATTCTTTCCACAAGCTATAAACATATAGCTCTGCAAAGAACTGTGCAGAGATTTTATCTTTAAAATACAGTATTGGAAGAATGTAATTGAATCCAACAGTTTTATTAAAAGACTGTATATTTTACAAAGCTTATAAACTACATACAAATTATGGACATTGACTTTGTCAAGCTTAAAATTCTTTAGTATCTCTAATGCTTAGACACCCATTAGTAGGGTCATTCCTAGGCAAAGTTTGCAACTCCTCATAGCAAAGTTTCTACTTTTCTCTTTACCTGTTTTGATGGTCTCCTGCTCTGGTTCTCAGGCCATTTGTCTCTCTTGCTCAAAACTTCTTATCCAGCTTATTACACGATTAATCTTGTGACAGGCCCTGTGTAAGCCCTTTCCAAGCATTATCCCAAATCATCTTCACAACTAGCCTATGAGGAAATTAAACACCATGCCACGTGGAAACTGTGGCTTTAATAACTTCCCCAACATTCAGACACTTGCTAAGTGATAGAGCCCAGGCTTGAAGCCTAAATTCACACTGTTACTCGCCACTCTATGATTTTCTATTTTTTTTTTTTTTTTCAGCTTCAGAACAAAACTTTGTTCAGAAGCTCAATATGTGCAGTAGATAAACTAGAACCAAACCCACTTGGTTGAGTGAAGGTGAGGGGTTGAAGATCCAAATGTCTTCCTTTGTTCCACACTTTCAACAGGAGCTCCTAGGAGACCAGATTAAAAAACCACCACTCCTAATCTTTCCTTCACACAAAATACACCAGATTGAGCCAGTTCCCTCCTCAGGGCATCCATATGAAACTATTTACCTCTTCAACGGGCATGTGGTAAACACCTCTTGGACTAGTGTGATACCTCCCTTTAACCTAGAGCTGTGAGACAGACATTAGACACCTCTTTCGGGTTCCTACTGAGTCCCAAAATGTTCCCCATCACCACCATGGAAGTGCAACCAATTTGCCTGCAAGCAAAACCCAGAGGCTCACAGAGTTAACGCACCAGGGCAAGCTTCAGGCAGAAAGGACACGATTGGACCGACAAAAGTGAAATAGCACACAAAACTGACCAGCTTAAAGTGGTTTTGCCTCCTCAAATAGGTTGCTAATTAATCCAGCCTTAAGTTATTTTATAGAGACAGCATTGCACAAGCATAAGACAGGACCCCCTATCTCCAGGATGATCCCAGAACCAAGAACCTTCAGTCTAGAGAGCCTAAAGAAGATAAATGTTGCCAGTGGAGTCCTTTATGAAGCTAGAAGCCCTTCAGTAAGGAAAAGCTCACTTCCAGCAAGCAGGCCAGCTTATATATAATTCAGTTCAGTTCAGTTCAGTTGTTCAGTCATGCCTGACTCTTTGTGACCCCATGGACTGCAGCACGCCAGGCCTCTCTGTCCATCACCAACTCCTGGAGTTTACTCAAACTCATGTCCATTGAGTCAGTGATGCCATCCAACCATATATAATTCAAGATTAGCCAATTAGCTTCCAAGTTAGAAATTCCCCTAGTGAACCAGTGAAGCTGCTCATTCGTGTCCGACTCTTTGTGATCCCATGGACTGTAGCCCACCAGGCTCCTCCAACCATGGGATTTTCCAGGCAAGAGTACTGGAGTGGGTTGCCATTTCCTTCTCCAGGGGATCTCCCCAACCCAGAGATCAAACCCAGGTCTGCCACATTGCAGGCAGACTGTTCCCCTAGCCCCTTATATTTTGCCCAACCCTGAACAGGGGAGACAGATTTAAGAGCCTGGCCTCCTTTCCCCTTATCTGTTGACCTTGCAATAAAGCTCTCTCCTCAAAATCCGGTGGTATGATATTGGTTTCTACGCTTGCCAGACCTTTAGCCCTCGTACAGTAACAAAATCTCCATTCTCCTGTTTCCCAGATTAGACTTCTCATAGCTCCCTGCAGACTGAAGCAGTAATCTTGGTAATACACCTTCACATTGACTTCTCTTGTTCTCTCTGCTCTCCCTACTCCCTTACTTTTAAATCCTGGTATCACCCCACAAACTGCCTTGCTCAATTCCTTGCCTCCAGCTGTGCTCTCAGAGGACTCAGTCTGAGTCAGAAGACTCTGAAGGCTACGGGGCACCCTTAGCACTATAGGACTCAGGACCAAGAGGCATTATAATAAGACTGTGAGGAAAAGAAGTAGCAAGAGGAGCTGTTCTGGTAGTCCTCCGTCATTCTTATCATCTCCCCACTTCTCATCTGCCTCACTAATGATACAGCTGCCCACTGTGGGGAAAGTGCAGGTGAATGAATAACATAGAAATTGTAAAATAAAATTAATAATCCTATATCATGATATCGCTCTGTTATGACTTAAGTGTGTGCTCAGTCGCTAAGTCACGTCCAGCTCTTTGCAACCCCGTGGGCTGTATCCCACCAGGCTCCTCTGTCCAGGGGATTTCCCAGGCAAGACAACTGGAGTGGGTTGCCATTTCCTTCTCCAGTGATGACTTAAGAAATATAAACCAAGAATATTCTTTTTCTATTCTAACCATGCAGTAGATACAATGGAATTTGCAAAGCACAGCTCAGTCTAGACCATAGAAATTTCTGAAGAAGGCAGAGAAACGTCCTGGAAACTGAGTCAGCTAACCCCTCCTCAGGACCAGATTCTTCAGGCCACTAATACTACAGGCTCTCGATTCCCTGAGCAATTTATTAGAATCTTATTTGTAAATATTTAATTTCAAAATACAGGGCATATAAATCAATGAAAGAAAGTGAAAGTCACTCAGTCATGTCTGACTCTTTGTGACCCCATGGACTATACAGTCCACAGAATTCTCCAGGTCAGAATACTGGAGTGGGTAGCCTCTTCCTTCTCCAGGGGATCCTCCCAACTCAGGGATCGAACCCAGGTCTCCCGCATTGCTGGCGGGTTCTTTACCAGCTGAGCCACAAGGGAAACCCAAGAATACTGGAATGGATAGCCTATCCCTTCTCCAGGGGATCTTCCTGACTCAGGAATCAAACCAGGGTCTCCTGAATTGCAGGTGGATTCTTTACCAACTGAGCTATGAGGGAAACCCATATAATCAATTGGTACAACTTATGGCAAATTCTAAATCAGCAGCAATAATAAAAGTTCTATAGAAATATTATAGGAATTTTGTTTTATTTTACATATCAAAGAAAGTAAAATGATTTAAGTTGACAAGACCAAGAAAAGCTCCTAAAAAGAAATGTGATTTAATCTGCTTAGGACCTGAAACAAATGCAAAGATAGGCAGGCATCTCAGTCTGGGGAAAGGAAAGGGGAGTCTAGAAAAGAATGATGTGATAAAGGCCCTGGAAGGCATACGGTGGTGCTTGGCACCAAAACACCCAGAACACTGGCATGACTGCCACGAGGGCACTCGGAATTGGGATTTGTTATTGAAGCGTCCCAGGTGGTTCAGTGGTAAAGAACCCACCTGCCAATGCATGAGCCACAGGTTCAGTCCTGTAGTTGGGAAGATCCCCTGGAGGAGGAAATGGCAACCCTGTCTACAATTCTTGCCTGGAAATTCCCGTAGACAGAGGAGCCTGGCAGGATACAGTCCATGGAGTCTCAAAGAGTCAGAAACAACTGAGCATGTTGAAATGAAAGCTACAAATGTAAATACAAAGGCCCTAAAGAAGCAATTCAAGATTAGAAGGTGCAAGTTTCAGAGAACTATAGGTATATAACTATTTTTAAAGAGTTTTCATATTTGCACCCATATCTAAGTAACTACTTATGGAATTGGAATTTATTTATACATACTTATATTTGTAAAATAGATTTCTTATTTTTAGAGGAAGCCTCAATATAAGCCTCACTATACAGTCCACACAATTCTCCAGGCCAGAATAGTGGAGTGGGTAGCCGTTCCCTTCACCAAGGGATCTTCCCAACCCAGGGATCGAACTCAGGTGTCCCGCATTGCAGGTGGATTCTTTACCAGCTGAGCCACAAAGGAAGCCCAAAGATACTGGAGTGGGTAGCCTATTGTTTCTCTGACAGATCTTCCCAGGAATGGAACCAGGATCTCCTACGTTGCACACAGATTCTTTACGAGCTGAGCTATAAGGGAAGCCCAAAATAAAATTAGAACTTTAAAATTTAAATATTTGAACTCAAACATGAAAACAAATTTTAACATTCAACATATGTAATAAAAGTAAATATTCCCAATTCATCTACACTTTGTCTTATTTTTCATGACCATTTATATATAAAGCATCAGATTTTTAAATTACTATATATGTGCCATTCTCAAGGTTGAGAGACCACAAAAATAAATAGTTCTGGGGAAAAGTATATAAAATATATTTTAATATCATAGATTTTTATATTTTGAGTTGATATAAATAGTTCCAAGATCTATTATATTCTAACTTACTTGCTTATCTTAGTTTTCATTACTATTTATCTTTCTAGTTTAGTTCAATATACTTTCTTCAATATTTCACTAATAATTTTTTTCACCTCCTTAAAAAATGAAAATTATTTGAAATATTTAGCTGAGTTTAAAAATATTATTTACTGAAATTTATTTACAGGGCAGCAATGGAGAAACTGACATAGAGAATAGACTTACGGACATGGGGAGAGGGGAGGAGAGGGTGAGATGTATGGAAAGAGTAACATGGAAACTTACATTACCATATGTAAAATAGATAGCCAACAGGAATTTGCTGTGTGACTCAGGAAACTCAAACAGGGGCTATGCATCAACCTAGAGGGCTGGGATGGGGACAGAGAATGGAGGGAGGTTCAAAAGGGAGGGGATGTATGTATACCTATGGCTGATTCATGTTGAGGTTTGACAGAAAACAACAAAATTCTGTAAAGCAATCATCCTTCAATAAAAAAATAAAAATAAAGTGAAATTAAAAAAATGTTTCAAACAAAATATCTGACATTATAAACAAAGCTGTTTTAAAGAATTCTTCTAGAAAAACGTTTTTGCTTTGACTTATAAATGGAGAAATAAAAAATCTTTTTAGCCAAATTAGATGACGTTAAATGTGGCTTATTTGTATTTACTCTAATTTGTGTAAGAAATATGAATATCAATAAATCTCCCTTTCCTTCTTTACTCAGAAATAGTGGCAGGAGGATCATTTTCACTTTTTGACAGACTTCATTTGAAATCTTGTCTCATGATGACTCCTAAAAATATCATTTGTTTCAGGAAGAAAGAAGGCAGAGATGTCATTGAAGTGACAAGCTGGCCATGCACATAATATCTATGTTCTGTACAACCACTTCAGGGACATTACAGTCAAGAAACCTCTGTTGGGGGAAAAAAAAAAAGAATAATTCTGTGTTCACCTGCATCTCCAAAAGCTTACTTTTTGACATTGCTCATAGAGTAACCAAAGTCAGGATAACTAATGTGCTAAGCAAATAATGAGTCTCCAAATAATAATTTAAATGAGTACAAATAAAGTGTTATGTCAAAAATGTTTAATAATGATAAATAACCACCAATGAGAAAGAATATTTTCTAAGCTCCACAGAAGTTATGCTTATTTCATTGACCAACACAGATCTAGTGTTTTAGTTGCTAAGTCGTGTCGGACTCTTTGCAACCCCATGGACTGTAGCCCGCCAGGCTTCTCTGTCCATGGGATTTTCCAGGCTGGAATACTGGAGTGTGTTGCTATTTTCTCCTCTAAATATAGATCTAGACCCAAACATAACATAAATGCTTCATAAATATTTGTTGAATTATTTAATTAACATTTTTGATATACAGTTGGTGTGCAGAGGATCTGCTATTTATCTCTCTGATAAAAAAAATTTCTATAATTAAATCTATAAGCATTTCCTTGATAATTTTAAAATCAGAATAAGAAGATTCACTGCTTGATGAGCCACAAAGCTGTGATGGACAGCTTCATCCTTGATGGAGAGTTGGGATTGCAAGAAGATCAGAATGCTCTGGTGGTTGTAAGGATTCTCTCTCCAGGGTCAGAGAGAAACAGAAAGTTTGGGCTACTCTTTTCTAGGTTCTCAGCAAATCTCCCTATCTGTTAGTATCATTTTCCTTTGACTGCAGAAGAGTACAGCTGACTTAGGTTTCTGTTTTCTTAAGTTACACTCACACTTATTCATTGCTTCTTGATTCTGAACCCCAGTAAAACCAAGTCTCTCGGAAACATATTCAGAAACCCTCTCTTGAATGGCATCTTCAATTGGCTAATCTCTTTAATGCATCCATTCCTAAAAATTTTGCACTTCAAGTTCAGTCACTGCTATGTCTGATGTTCTGTTAAGACAACGGTTTTGAAAAGGCAATAGCAAGCAAATGAGGTGAGATATAGTATTAACTTCTGGTTATATCACATTAAAATAAACCTCAAGGTTCATTTTAATGTAATATTCACTTTTCTGTATTTTATTATATTAAGATATGCATCATATAGTCCTCTTGAGAGGTCCTGGAATTTTGAAAATGTTAAGAATTTTGACATGAATACATAAAGGTATATGTTTAGTACATTCTCTATATGAAAGTATATCTAAATGGGAATATATTTTTCCATTTGCTCTTTATTCAATCTCTTTTCTATTTCTTTTTCCTCTCTTTACCTTTTCTGGGGGGTTGGTGGGGGTGATATTCACTCACCAGTAGGTCCAGACAATAGACAAAAAAGAAAAAGAAAAGGGTTGACCGAACCATAATTCATTGAGTTTCAATAGCTTATTCCCAGGTTATACATTAGCCTTATTATCATGTTCATTTTTTGAACGTTTTTCTTGCTTAACTTAAAGGAAGAAATTGACTTAAAACAAAAAGTGAATTTCTTTCTATCTAATAATTTTCTCTACAGTATAGCAATTGTTCTATTTTCCACAATCCTGTATAACTTTTTGAAATATCTGGAAAGTAATTTCTAGATCTCAAAATGACTGAAATTGCAAGCTTAATTTCTATTTTAGCACATGATGCATTAGTGCCATATTTGTAAAACCTGTTAATTTTCTATTCTATTAACTGCATATCATATGAGAATTCCCAGTGACTTAAAATGGCTAACTGCAGTCAGACAAAATGCTGCAGTGAATAAATGAAGTATATACACAAATCTGTAGCAAGAACAGGGGAAAACTAACTTTAAACCAGAAAAAGAATAGCAGCAGGTACAGATGCTGCTGCTGCTGCTGCTGCTGCTAAGTCGCTTCAGTCGTGTCCGACTCTGTGTGACCCCATAGACAGCAGCCCACCAGGCTCCCCCGTCCCTGGGATTCTCCAGGCAAGAATACTGGAGTGGGTTGCCATTTCCATCTCCAATGCATGAAAGTGAAAAGTCAAAGTGAAGTTGCTCAGTTGTGTCCAACTCTTAGCAACCTCATGGACTGCAGCCCACCAGGCTCCTCCATCCATGGGATTTTCCAGGCAAGAGTACTGGAGTGGGATGCCATTGCCTTCTCCACAGGTACAGATACCTCCCTCCAAAGAGAAGAATGTCAAGATTACTTTTCTCTGCTTTGGAATAGCACCACCTCCAGTAAGTTTCACCACCATTAGCTGCAAATGTCCCCAAGCCTGCTGACCATGGATGGTTGCTATTTTGTATATTACATCTTTACAAAAGTGTGGAGGTTTGCCAATCCATACTACTATTTCTAAAGGTAGTTAAGCTACAGTGTCATCATGTTCCTGAGACAGAACATAAGCCATGTTGTGGTCATGGAGGAAAATATTTGTTTTCCAAGTTGTTTTTGCCCTGAGAATTGATCAGATCACCCCCAAAGGCTATATAGAAAAATAGTAATTTATGTGCAACTTTCTAGTACAGTTCTTTCTCAACTTATGATGGCATTACACATCTCAATAAACCCCACTGTGAGTTGAAAATATAAGTGAAAAATACATTTAACACACCTAACTGATCAAACCCCATAAGTGAGCCTAGCCTACCTTAAACGTGCTCAGGATACTTACATTAGCCTACAGTTGGGCGAAGTCATGGAACACACAGCCTGTTTTATAATAAAGTGTTAAAGGTCTCAAGTAGATTGTAGACTACCGTACTGAAAGTGAAACCAGAAGAGTTGCATCGGGACAGAATTGCTGTCAGTTTACTGGCCGTTTACCCTTGTGATTGCGCGGCTGCCCCTGCAGCGTCAGGAGAAAGGTGCACACCACGTATCGCGGCCCAGAAAAGCTCAAAGCTCAAAGTACACTTTCTACTGAATGTGCATTGCTTTCACACTACCATAAAGTTGAACACTTGTAACTTGACCCTTGTTAAGCCAGGGACCACCTCTACACATCAGTACCTATATCTCACCCATGTTTGAAAAATAAAATCCTTGACACACTCACACCCAATCTAGCTTTTTGGCTCAGTTATTTACAGAAAATTTCCTTCAAATGATACTCAGAAATGATACTTCTCTCACTGCCTCCTCCCTCCTCTCTCCACTACTCCCTCCATTCTCCTCCACTCCACTCCACGGAGTGATGCCTCATGGATCACTGCACCTTTACCCTTGGTGAACTCTGCAAACAATTGTCCATTCTCATTTCACTTGGTCTCTCAGCCACACTTGCTGCCTGTATTTTCCACATTTATCCTCATTTAAGGTGAGCAAGATCATCCAGAGACATGCAGTTTTAGAAAATACCAAAACTCCAGAGATTTATTTTTACTTTAAAAGTGAGAAACAAACTTCACTTCATATTAAATAAATCATGAGGCATGGTGTCTCTCAGTTGCCCAAAGACATATGATCACAGTCACAGAGTGCATCCGAAATATCTGAAGGGAAGATAGGGGCTCTACAACTCAGAAGGACTGTAGTGAATCTCACTTACAGATTAGCTAAATGCATTGCAGCTTATCTATGTGTGATTAGTGGATTACTGTGAACCCAGGTCTCCCATATTGCAGGCAGACGCTTTACTCTCTGAGCCACCAGGAAAGCCAATATATTATCTACCTTAAATCAAATAACTCATTTAGGGGAGCAAAAGGTTTTAAAATTGGTTCGTACAATATCAATTATTAACTATGCCAAAGTCTTTGACTGTGTGGATCACAATAAACCATGGAAAATTCTGAAAGAGATGGGAATACCAGACCACCTGACCTGCCTCTTAAGAAATCTGTATGCAGGTCAGGAAGTAACAATTAGAACTGGACATGGAACAACAGACTGGTTCCAAATAGGAAAAGGAGTATGTCAAGGCTGTATATTGTCACCCTGCTTATTTAACTTGTATGCAGAGTACATCATGAGAAACACTGGGCTGGAAGAAGCACAAGCTGGGATCAAGATTGCAGGGAGAAATATCAATAACCTCAGATATGCAGATGACACCACCCTTGTGGCAGAAAGTGAAGAAGAATTAAAGAGCTTCTTGATGAAAGTGAAAGAAGAGAGTGAAAATTTTGGCTTAAAGCTCAACATTCAGAAAACGAAGATCATGGCATCCAGTCCCATCACTTCATGGTAAATAGATGGGGAAACTGTGACAGAGTTTATTTTTCTGGGCTCCAAAATCACTGCAGATGGTGACTGCAGCCATGAAATTAAAAGACACTTGCTCCTTGTAAGGAAAGTTATGACCAACCTAGACAGCATATTAAAAAGGAGAGACATTATTTTGCCAACAAAGGTCCGTCTAGTCAAAGCTATGGTTTTTCCAGTAGTTTTGTATGGATGTAAGAGTTGGACTATAAAGAAGGCTGAGTGCTGAAGTATTGATGCTTTTGAACTGTGGTGTTGGAGAATACTCTTGAGAGTCCCTTGGACTGCAAGGAGATCCAACCAGTCTATCCTAAAGGAGATCAGTCCTGACTGAGTTTTCATTGGAAGGACTGATGTTGAAGCTGAAACTCCAATACTTTGGCCACCTGATGTGAAGAGCTGACTCATTTGAAAAGACCCTGATGCTGGGAAAGATTGAAGGTGGGAGGAGAAGGGGATGACAGAGGATGAGATGGTTGGATGGCATCACTGACTCAATGGACATGGGTTTGGGTGGACTCCAGGAGTTGGTGATGGACAGGGAGGCCTGGCGTGCTGTGGTCCATGGGGTCGAAAAGAGTCGGACACGACTGAGCGACTGAACTGACTGACTGACAATACCAATGTATTGAAGTTTCAAGTAAAATTTTCTTCTGTTCAAGAATAAATGACATGGCCCCAGACTTGAAGACAAATTGGTTTGAGGTAACTCACATTCTAAACAAATATGATAATTAGGACTAGGTTCCAGCTTCACAGATAACTAAGAAGAAACAAAACCAGGCCTAATTCCTTCAGAGGCTCTTGCCTATAAATATTTTAAAATATTTTATTTTTCAGAGTGGTGTAAGGTTCACAGAAAAATTGACCAGAAGGAAGAGATTTCCTATTTATGTCATTGCCACACATGTATACCCCTTCCTCATTATCAACATCCCCCTTCCCACAGAGTTGTACCTTTGTAACAACTGATGAATCTGCATTCACATGTCATTATCTCTGTGAAATGTAAAAGTGTAAAAGGTCTGTGTCTAGATCCCATTTTTGCCAGTGGATGTCCAATTGTTCCAGCATCACTTGTTGAAAAGACTACCTTTTCTTCATCTAATTGCCTTTGCTCCTTTATCACAGGTCAGTTGATTATATAGGAGAAGGCAATGGCACCCCACTCCAGTACTCTTGCCTGGAGAATCCCATGGACGGAGGAGCCTGGTAGGCTGCAGTCCATGGGGTCAGGAAGAGTCAGACATGACTGAGTGACTTCACTTTCACTTTTCACTTTCATGCATTGGAGAAGGAAATGGCAACCCACTCCAGTGTTCTTGCCTGGAGAATCCCAGGGACAGTGGAGCCTGGTGGGCTGCCATCTATGGGTCGCACAGAGTCAGACACGACTGAAGCAACTTAGCAGCAGCAGCAGCAGCAGATTATATTTATGCAAGTTGATTTCTGGACCCTTTGTTCCTTTGACCTATTTGCCTCTTCTTTCACCAATACCACACTGCCTTGATTACTGTAGCTTCATAGTTAAGTCTCAAAGTTGAATAGTATCAGCTCCAACACTGTTCTTCTCATTAAAAATTGCATATATTCTGGATCTATACATATTTTTTAAGCTTGGTCTATATTTCTGTGATCCTCTAATCTTTATCTCCAGGCTTAACTTCTTTGCTTATTCTGAAAATTTATCTATTCAACTTCTACTTGACCTCTTAATTTGGATATGCTTAGTTGCTCAGTCAAGTCCAATTCTTTACAACCCTGTGGACTGTAGCCTGCCAGGCTCCTCTGTCCATAGCATTCTCTAGGCAAGAATACTGGAGTGGGTAGCCATGCCCTCCTCCAGAGGATCTTCCTGACCCAGGGATCAAACCCAGCCCCCCCTACCCCCCACATTACAGGCAGATCCTTTACTATCTGAGCAATCAGGGAAGCCCTCTTAATTTGGATAGACATCTAAAATTTAATAGGACCAAAATGTAACTCTTGATATCTGTCCCTTTACCCAGACTGGCTTCTCTACACATCTTTCTCATCTCAGTACCTGGCACCACGATTCACCAAGTACACAAGCCAAAAACCTAGGCATCATCCTTGATTTCTCCCTTTCAACTCTTTTTTCAGTCCTACCCAGCATATGGCTAGACAACAAGTCCTATCAACTCTACCCCAAATCCAAACATTTCTCACTCTACTCAGTGGAAAAACTCTTTGTCAATCCAATCATTCTCACACAACTAAACTCAAAGTGTTGGCCAAGCTATGATTCCATCTAAGTCCTAGAGTGCTATTCCAAAGTTGTTGGCAAATTCAGTTCCTTGTGGTTACAGGATGAAAGCCCCTATTTTCTTGCAGACTGTTGACTAAGAACCATTCTCAGCTTCTAAACGTGGTCCCTTGTTCCTTCCCTGTGGTCCTTTAACACATGGTGGTTGCTCCATTTAGGCCCGTGGAGAATGTCTCTGTCTTTGCAAATTTCTGAGCTCCTCTGTCTATGACCTCTAAGTCCAATTTTGAAGGGCTTATGCACTTAGGTCAGATTTACCTTATTAATCACTGAATATTAAAATCAACTGATTTGAGATCTTAACTACATCTACAAAATTGCTTTATAGTATCTAGACTCATGATTGCTTAAACAACTGGAAGAAATTATACGTAGAGTAGGTGCCAGAAAACTTGCTGACCACTAGAATCCTGACTACCACGCACATCCTCCTCATCATTTAGGTTTCAGCCCAATGTCACCTCCTTCTCAACTCCTAAGTACCCTGACTAAATGAATTCTTGGGTACCCTAAGCACCCTGACTAAATGAATTCTCCTTCTCCCCCATTATTCTTTATACCATATCCTGTTTCATATTTTCTAATATAAAATAGACTCTAACATACATTAGCTCATGGTAGGCACTGAAGAAATATTTGATGTATTAATTAATAGATTAAAGTAAAATAGGTTAAGTCTGATTGTATTAAATGGAGTTCTGAGTAAGGAGCAGAAGACTTAGTCCAACAAATACATAAAGTGTATTAAAGGATATTACATAGGCCATTGAACCTCTAAGTAATCTGGAGAACCCAGCTTGGAGTATACTTTAAAAAAAAAAAAAAAAAAACAGTACCTGCATCTCCCTGCTCAGCAGACTGCATCCCTGCTGTCCCCGGACACAGACAATGAAGCTTATAACTGATGCTCATAAAGGAATCTTCCCTAGACTCGCTTCTGTCTCTACTACCTCTGAAACATAGCAGTCTCTTTGCCATGTTTCCCACCATCATCAGAATGAAATGTTCACCACACGTCCATCACAGCCCTCATAACAGAAATCTCAACAAGGTACATTCAGTAAACAAAGGTGAGTCTAAACAACTGCATCCAAACCATAAAAGAATTTGTCATACAACTTCTAACTTATTATTTTAGTGTATTTTCTATCTTTTCCACAAATAAACTGTATAGTTGAAATTATATATACAATTTCATACTTTACTCTTTACTTAGCAATTTATCACAAGCATTGTAAAAAATCACTGCATACCATAACCTTCCACTACAAGCTGGACATTGGAATCTTATACAATTTTGCTTTAATAAATAGGGCTATAACTTTTCTTAGCAAAGATCCCTAGAAATTACAATTAGAGATTGGTGTTAGTTGCTCAGTCGGGTCTGACTCTTTGTGACCCCATGGACTGTAGCCCACCACGCTCCTCTGTCCATGGGATTTTCCAGGCAAGAATACTGGAGTGGGTTGCCATTTCCTCCTCCAGGGAATTGAACCCACACCTCCTGTATCTCCTGCATTGGCAGGCAGATTCTTTACCATTAGTGCCACCTGAACATTTTATGTCTTTTTTAATATGTTGACAAACTACTAAAAAGTGTGGTTGCCAGTGTGTA
This sequence comes from Bos indicus, assembly GCF_029378745.1. Lineage (NCBI taxonomy): Eukaryota > Metazoa > Chordata > Mammalia > Artiodactyla > Bovidae > Bos > Bos indicus. The sequence continues at coordinate 98,184,179 of NC_091766.1, read as the reverse complement.
AGAACACATTGTCCAATACATCTTTATCAACTTTATGCATCATAATTTTTAATACTTGCTAATTTGACAAGCAAAATAAAAATATGTCAAAATATTACCCGTTGTTATTATCCACCTGCACAATGAGAACAAGAACAGTATCTGATACAACTCATGTATCTCCAGTGTCTGGCTCAGTGGTTGGGCATATAACAGGTGTTCAATAAATATCTATAAATGGATATTTTTGAATGAACATCTTAATTTGCTGTTTTGGTTGTTATTCAGGTTCAACACTGTTTGCATGTATACTTTTGCACTTACTTTTCCTCTTATAAATGAACTTTTCATATTCTTCATCAATTACCTACTGGGATCTTAGTGGTAAAGCATCTGCCTGCCAATGCAGGAGATGCAGGAGGCATGGATTCGATTCCCTGGAGGAGGAAACAGCAACCCACTCCAGTATTCCAGTATTCTTGCCTGGAAAATTCCATGCACTGAGGAGCATGGTGGGCTACCGTCTATGGGGTCACAAAAAGTTGGACACAACTGAGAGACTGAGCATGCAGGATCTTAGTTTTTATGATTAAGATATGGCAGTTAGGAATATTCATGCACCAAGTCACATAAAATCAAGTTAGAAAACAAAAGACCATCAGATGCAAAGGTAGCTTTAAAGAAAAACAGTTTGAATGGCAGTCTTCAACATTCAACTGCTTAAGTCAATCCAAGTAAATAAAAATAAGTGACATGAAGGAAAACAATAATAATTAGTAAGGATAAAATGCTATTTGTAACTCTGTAATTTACAGAGAATATTTTATGCAAATTTGTTTGTTTGTTCAGTCACTAAGTCATTTTTAACTCTTTGCAACCCAATGGACAGCAGCACGCCAGTCTCCTCTGTCCTCCACTGTCTCCTGGAGTTTGCTCAAATTCATGTCCATTTAGTCAGTGATGTTATCTAACCATCTCACTCTCTGCTGCCTTCTTCTCCTTCTGCCTTTAATCTTTCCCAGCATCAGAGTCTTTTCCAATGATTCAGCTCTCTACATCAAATTGCCAAAGTATTGGAGTTCAACTTCAGCATCAGTCCTTTCAATGGATATTCAGGGTTGATTTTCTTTCAGATTGACTGGTTTGATCTTGCAGTGCAAGGGACTCTCATGAGTCTTCTCCAGCACCACAGTTCAAAGGTATCAGTTCTTCAGTGCTTAGCCTTCTTTATGGTCCAAATCTCACATCCATACTTGACTACTAGAAAAACCATAGCTCTGACTATATGCATATAGAATACTTTAAAATGCATTGCATTCTAGGTCACAACATTCATGGTGAATGTTTCAAGCTGATTCCTTCACCTGCAGATGCTTTCTTGAGCCTACTGAAGGCACCTCTACTGGGCCCTTCTGACCTCAAACTCCATAATATGGATGACATGTTCTGTTCCTTTGCTTGTTTGCATCTGTTTGTCTTGCTGTCACTCTCAGACTTTCACCATCTGAATCCCTTCACTCTCTTTTCAGCAAGACCAAAAACAGATCTATTCTTGCATGCTCTCTCTTGTGAGATCTACCTACACCATGGGAAACACTCCCAATTCCTTTATTATATTAAATTTTGGGGTAGAAGCTGACTTCCATCCTGCAATCATAGATGACATTAGTTTATCAGGTAAGAGTCAGGCAATCCCCTCAACTCTTGTTTCTCCCTTATTGTCTGAGATGCAGGTAGGGATTTTTTTCTCACAAAGAAATGTTTTCACAAAGCCCTTCTTACTCTTCTCTGACATCTTTCTACAATCTTAAACTGGCCCAAAGATCCAAGAGTCATGCGTATGCTTCTAGATACTTTTCTTTATAACATCAGAATATGAGGATTTAACTCACACTCACTCTGGCATTGAAAATCAATTGGACTGATGACTTAGGAAAACTTGAGGCTGGAAAGATCATCTTCACACATTCAACTGAAACAGTATATGATCAGAAATGAACATAACTTTCTCTGATGAACTAAAAACCAGGCAAGCCCAAGCACAGAATACAATAGATAATTCTATGTACACTATATGGCACAGCTTCAAAAATTAAAAGGAGAAAGGCTAGGATAAAAAGAAAGAGAAAGAGAAGAAGCAACAGCAAAATAAACATAGTCTGCCAGGAAATGTCAAAAGCATTCCTAAAGACATTTCTTTACAAGAAACAGCTTTGGACCAATCATTTGGCAGGTCATATGCAGTAGCAATTTCACAAGAATAGAGCAGTTGCCTCAAATCAGGCTTTTTTCTCTATGTGGTGAAAAAAAAGATAGAAACCCATTTTTCATCATAATTTCTAATTAAGCAAACCAAATTTAAATTCAGAGAGCCAAGGAACTGTTCATAGAGTCCAATAACTCAGCTTCCTGGGACACAAAGCAGAGTGGGGAAAAGTGGGAAATAGATCTAGAAGGATAAATAGAAGGTGACCAGCCCATTAATGAAGTTTGTGGAAAGTTTCTAATACAGCCAAGATCTTAGAACTGGACATCAGAATTTAGCATTTGCAACAGAAATATGTCACCTACTATGCCCCAGCTAGTATTAGAGTCAATATGTAATAATGCCAAGGGTAATCCAGACTTGATTTCTTGAATGGAAGTTAAAATGTTCAGTCAATCTGGAAAATAAAATATAGGCTCATTCATTGTGAAATGGTCACGTTAATTCTATTTAATGATAGTGTACCGATTAAAGGATGGCACTTTTTAACAATCTAAGCAAGTTTAAGATTTACAATCTTAAAAGAGTCCAACACTTGGACCGTTTCGCCTCATAGTAATGGGCTAATCTAGCCCATGTAAAACCGTGGAAACACACTAAGAGAAGAATTACTTTACCTGAGGTTTCACATCGTGGAAATCAGGAAAATATACAAAGCGAAGGCACATAAGAAAATGGACATCAGACCAGTAATCTGAAAGCCAAGGAGGTGACAAAAGTCGAAGACAAGGAGAACACGTAAGGAATCCATCGTAAATGCCTCTAACAGACCTGGCTTTCCAGGGTTTTGAAGGAAAGGAAACTTTTGGCCAAAGTACAAATCTTTTAGAACTGAATTTATCTGCACAATTAAGAAAAAAGAGCACAAAAGAGAAGATGCCTGATGACTTTCCATTTCTTATGAGACTTGACTATACTTTGTAAAATTAGCTTCTGTTAGATTTACCAGTGTTCATTCGATAAATTTACTTTTATTTGAGACAAAGTGAGTATATACTTTTTCTTACAACCAAACAACCAGTGTATCTAGGATATTGAATGACTGCTATTAGAATTTCTATCCCATCAAAGTTTATAGGAATTTATAGGAAACATAAGTGAAAATAAATCATTGATATAAACATAAGATAAAATCCTAAAACTTTTGGAAGAAAACATGTGAGAAAATCTTTGTCATCTTGAGTGAGACAAAGATCTTTTAAATACAACAAAAATATAGTCCATTTAAAAAAAAAACAGATAAATCAGACTTCTAAATTAAAATATATGTATACCTATGGCTGATTCATGTTGTATTTGACAGAGAACAACAAAATTCTGTAAAGCAATTATCTTTCAATTAAAAAATAAATAATTAAAAAAAAACTTTTGCCCTTCAAAATACATCATTAAGAAAATGAAAAGGTAAGTCACAAATTGGAAGAAATTTTTCAAATTATATATCTGATAGAGGACTTGTATCCCAAATACATAAAGGATTTTTTTTAATGCAATCACAAGAATGAAAACTCAATTAAAAATATTTGAATAGACACACCAAAGGAAATCTAAGAATGGTTAATAGGCACATGAAAATATGTTAAAAATAATTAGCCTTTACAAAAATGCAAATAAAAATTACAGTGAAGTATAACATCACATCCACTAGAATGTTATATCAGAAAGACAGATAATAACAAACATCATGAGCATGTACAGAAACTGGAACTCTCCTCATACATAGAAAACCAAAAGTAGTTTCTTAAAATATTAAACATAAATTGGCCCACACAACTACACTCCTAGGAACCTACCCAAGAGAAATTAAAATATATATCAACACAAAGGCTTATATTAAAATGTTCATATCAGCATTATTTAGATTAGCCCCATTACTATGAGGTGAAATGGTCCAGGTGTTAGACTGTTTTAAGACTGTAAATCTTAAACTTGCTTAGATTGTTAAAAAGTGCCATCCTTTAATTGGTACACTATCATTAAATAGAATTAACGTGACCATTTCACAATGAATGAGCCTATATTTTATTTTCCAGATGGACTGAACATTTTAACTTCCATTCAAGAAGTCAAGTCTGGATTACCCTTGCCATTATTACATACTACACATTGACTCTAATACTAGCTGGGGCATAGTAGGTGACATATTTCTGTTGCAAATGTTAAATTCTGAGACTCTGTGGGAGAGGGAGAGGGTGGGATGATTTGGGAGAATGGCATTGAAACATGTAAATATCATATATGAAACAAGTCGCCGGTCCAGGTTCAATGAACGATACTGGATGCTTGGGGTTGGTGCACTGGGACGACCCAGAGGGACAGTATGGGGAGGGAGGAGGGAGGAGGGTTCAGGATGGGGAACACGTGTATACCTGTGGTGGATTCATGTTGATATATGGCAAAACCAATACAATATTGTAAAGTTAAAAAATAAAAATAAATAAAATAAAAAATCTAGGACGTGGAAAAAAAAAACAAACTAAAATCATGGCATCTGGACCCATCACTTCATGGCAAATAGATAGGGAAAAATGGAAACAGTGACAGATTTTTTTTTCCTCGGGTTCCAAAATCACTGCGGATGGTGCCTGCAGCCATGAAATTAAAAGACACTTGCGAAACTCAAAAAAAAAAAAAAGCATTATTCATAATAGTCAAAAAGTGGTAAACTTCCAAATATCCATCAGCGGAAAAACAAAATGTAACATATTCATACAATGTATTATTATTCAACAATAAGAAGAGACAAAAGTACTGACAAATGCCAAAACTGAGATGATCTCAAACGATTACGCTCAGTATAAAAAACTAGATGCAAAATATTTTATCATAAATATAAATCATATTTATATGCCATTTCTATTAAAGGAAATCTGTAGACAGAAAGTGTATCAGGGACTACCTAGAACTGATGACAAAAGTGGAGATTCACTGCAAACAGGCTTGAGGGATCAGTTGCACATGATGGAATGATCTAAAACTGGACTGTAGTGATTGTTTGCACAACTATGTATATTGACCAGAATTCCTTGAACTGCACATTTAAAAATATGTGAATTTCATATGTAAATTACACATCAGTCAAGCAGTTTTTCTTAATTGACCACTTATACTTAACATGGGGTTTCCCACGGGGCACTAGTGGTAAAGAACCTGCCTGCCAGTGCAGGAGACATAAGAGATGTGGGTTTGATCCTAGGCTGGGAAGATTCCCCTGGAGGAGGGCATGGCAACCCACTCCAGTATTCTTGCCAGGAGAATCCCATGGACAGAGGAGCCTGGTGAGTTACAGTTCATGGAGTCACAAAGAGTCAGACATGACTGAGCAACTGAGCATGCATAATGAGCACTCTACATAGTACTGAAAATCCTAGCCAGAATGCTTATGTGAGACATAAAGAAAAGGAAAAGTTAAACTGACTGTGTTTGTAGATGACATGATCTAACCTATAGAAAATCAGAAAGATTCAACCAAGAAAGTGTCAGAAGCAATAAATTAATTCAGTAAAATTGGAGAACACAAAATAAACACACACAAAAATAGTTATGGTTCTATAAACTAACAAGAAATTGCTGAAAAAGAAATTTAAAAAGCAATTACATTTACAATAGCATCATAACAAAATACTTAGGAATAAATTTAACCAAGGAAGAGAATGACCTGTACATTGAAAACTACAAGAACTGAGGGCGGGGGGGGGGGGGGGGGGGGGGGGGGCAGGAAATGAGGCACTATTAATAAATTAAAATAATAAATAAGAAAGATAGTCTATGTTTTTTATTTGGAAAAACTAATACTGCAGAAAATCTTCATACTACCCAAAGTGACCCACAATTAAACACAAACTCTATCAACTTTTCAATGGCATTTTCATAGAAATGCCATTTGGTATTTCTGTGGAGTGCTCATTGTCCATGCTCAATTGCTCAGTCATGTCTGACTCTTTGTGACCCCATGAACTGAACCCATCAGGCTCCTCTGTCCATGGGATTCTCCAGGCAAGAATACTGGCATGGGTTGCCATGCTCTCCTCCAGGGGAATCTTCCCAGCCCATGATCAAACCCACATCTCTTATGTCTCCTGCATTGGCAGTCAGGTTCTTTACCACTAGTGCCATATAGTGATATGCCATTTCACAAAAACGCCATCAAACTACCACACAATGGCACTCATCTCACACACTAGCAAGGTAATGCTCAAAATTCTCCAAGCCAGGCTTCAACAGTACGTGAACCGTGAATTTCCAGGTGTTCAAGCTGGATTTAGAAAAGGCAGAGGAACTAGAGATCAAATTGCCAACATCTGTTGGATCATAGAGAAAGCAAAAGAGTTCCAGAAAAACATCTTCTGCTTTATTGATTACACCAAAGCCTTTGACTGTGTGGATCACAACAAATTGTGGAAAATTCTTAAAGAGATGGGAATACCAGACCACCTGACCTGCCTCCTGAAAAATCCGTATGCAGGTGAAGAAGCAATAGTTAGAATTGGACATGGAACAATGGACTGGTTCCAAATTGGGAAAGGAGTACATCAAGGCTGTATATTGTCACCCTGCTTATTTAACTTATATGCAGAGTACATCATGCAAAATGCTAGACTGGATGAAGCACAATCTGGAATAAAGATTGCCAGGAGAAATATCAATAACCTCAGAAATGCAGATGACACCACCCTTATGGCAGAAAGCAAAGAGGAACTGAAGGGCCTCTTGATGAATGTGAAAGAGGAAGGTAAAAAAGCTGGCATAAAACAACATTCAAAGCACAAAGATCATGGCATCTGGTCCCATTACTTCATGGCAAATAGATGGAGAAACAATAGGAACAGTGACAGACTTTATCTTCTTGGGCTCCAAAATCACTGCAGACGGTGACTGTAGCCATGAAATTATGACACTTGCACCTTGGAAGAAAAGCTATGACCAACCTAAACAGCATATTAAAAAGCAGAGACATTACTTTGCTGACAAAGGTCCATGTAGTCAAAGATATAGTTTTTCCAGTAGTCATGTATGGATGTGAGAGTTGGACTATAAAGAAAGCTGAGCACTGAAGAACTGATGCTTTTGAACTGTGGTGTTGGAGAAGACTCTTGAGAGTCCCTTGGACTGCAAGGAGATGCAACTAGTCCATCCTAAGGAAGATCAGTCCTGGGTGTTCCTTGAAAGGACTGATGCTGAAGCTGAAACTCCAATACTTTGGCCACCTGATGCGAAGAACTGACTTATTGGAAAAGACCCTGATGCTGGGAAAGATTGAAGGCAGGAGGAGAAGGGGGCGACAGACGATGAGATGGTTGGATGGCATCACCGACTCAATGGAAAAGAGTTTGAGTAAACGCTGGGAGCTGGTGATGGACAGGGAGTCCGGGCATCCTGTAGTCCATGGGGTGACAAAGAGTAGGACATAACTGAGCGACTGAACTAACTGAATGTGACTGAACTGACTGAACAATTTTGGTGCAGACATGGAGAAAAGGGAATCTTGTACACTGTTGGTGAGAATATAAATTGATACAGCCATATGAAAAAAAGTATGGAGATTCTGCAAAAAAATAAAATTATCCTATGATCCAGCAATCTTACTTGTGGGTATATGTTCAAAGGAAATGAAATCACTCTCTCAAAAAGATATTTATACTCCTCTGCCCACTGAAGTGGAGAAGGCAATGGCACCCCACTCCAGTACTCTTGCCTGGAGGGTCCCATGGATGGAGGAGCATGGTAGGATGCAGTCCATAGGGTCGAAAAGAGTCGGACACAACTGAGTGACTTCACTTTCACTTTTCTCTCTCATGCATGGGAGAAGGAAATGGCAACCCACTCCAGTATTCTTGCCTGGAGAATCCCAGGGACAGAGGAGCCTGGTTGGCTGCCGTCTATGGGGTCACACAGAGTCAGACACGACTGAAGTGACTTAGCAGCAGCAGCAGCAGTCCACTGAAGTATTATTTACCATAACCAATACATGGAAACAACCCAAGTGTTTATTAACAGATGAATGGGTAAAGAATATATGGTAAATGTAAATAATATAATATTAATATTCAGCCACACACAAAAAAAGGAAATTCTGCTATTTGCAACAACATGGATTGGGCATTACACTAAGTAAAATAAGCAAGAGAAAGAAGACAAATCTCTAGGATCTCAACTGGATGTAAAATCTGAAAAGCTGAACCCAAAACAAAAGGATAGAGTAGTGGTTACAAGGATATGTTGGTCAAAGGCTATAAACTTTTTATTAAAAGATTAATAAATTCTGAGAACCTAATATACAGTGTGTTACCTACATTTAATATTTCACGTATACACGAAATTTGCTAAGAGAGTAGACAAGTGTTTTCACCACTGCCGCTAAGTCGCTTCAGTCGTGTCCGACTCTGTGCGACCCCATAGACAGCAGCCCACCAGGCTTCCCCGTCCCTGGGATTCTCCAGGCAAGAGTACTGGAGTGGGGTGCCATTGCCTTCTCCGTCTCACCACAACAACAACCAAAAAAAGGGAACTGTGAAATGGTGGATGTATGAGTTAATTTATTTGTGGTAATAATTATTTCACAATGTAAATGCACTTCATATCAGCATGTACATACATACAATTTTATGTCAATTATACATGAGAAAAGCTGGCAAAAAACTGACAATCAATAAAAGGAATCTACTTAAAATTCTTAATATTCAATATAAGCAATATTCTCCCTTTAACAATGTTTATTTGCTTAAATTTTGACTCCCTCAAATAAATCAACTAATAAAACCTGTCGAATGTAAAATAAACATAGTCTTTTTCCCAAACAATAAAAAGTAACACAGAGTTAATTTCAAATCTCTTCAGATAATTTTACTGACTATCTGCCTTAAGTGTTTAAGCAGCCACATTGATTATATGATTACTGCAAAATTTAGAAGGAATTGACTGGCTAGAAAAAAAAAATACACACAAATTTGTAGACAAGCAGTTAACTCTTGATTCAAAAGTTGTAACTGAGTGTTAACAATGTTTTCTCCTTTCCATCAGTTCTTTACTTTTTATCTTATATGTATCCAAGGCAGAAGATCCCTAACACTAAAATTCACATAGTTTAAATAATTTTTTTATCAATATGACTGATCCCTAATAAAAGTGAAGACAGTAATCTTTTGATTCTGATTCATGGGATAAGAAGACAGTACTTAGCTCTAGGTGATGAATACAGTTAACATGAAAAAGATAAGGCAAACCACAAAAAAAGATGGGACATATACATAAAAGAGTTTAGAAACAAGGCAGAGATGTGTCTGTCTTAAATCATGTCCACTGAATCTCAGGAACAGGGCTTTAATGCCCTCTTTTCTTCAACTTTGGAGCCCAGTACTCTTTGGCACTTTGCCTCAAATTACCACTTCCAGAGTGACTTCAAGAACTGCACGTCTTCAGCTGGTGGCCCAACATTCACTCTCATTTACACAATGAGGTACAAGCTCATCCAGGACCTCAATCATTGACATAAATTAATTTCCAGTCCCTCCCCAGGCATATACCACCAGAAGCTAAAACAGAAGTCAACAACCTGAATGAGAAATCCAAATCAGGATCAGAATAAACAAGTACTTCAGTATATGTCAGATAACTGCAACAATTCATTAAATGTGCAAAAGGGAGACTAATGTTAGGGAATTAAACAAAAATTTAAAACCAAAATTGTACTCAAAATGCTTGTATGAGTGAGTGAAAGCTGCTCAGTCATGTCTGAGTGGAGCTTGACATGGGCTCCTCTGTCCATGAATCTCCATGAAAGAATTCAGGAGTGGGTTGCTATTTCCTTCTCCAGGGGATCTTTCTGACTCAGGGATTGAACCTGGGTCTCCTGCATTACAGGTGGACTCTTTACCAACTGAGCCACCAGGATACAACAAAATACTTGTATATGAATGTTCATGGTAGCAGTATTCTCAATAGCCAAAAGGTAGAAACAACCCAAATGGTCACCAGCAGATGAGTCAGTGATGGTATATACACGCAATGGAATTTTAGTCAGCCATTAAAAGGAATGAAGTACCAATACATGCTGCAACATGGATGAATCTTGAAAACATTTTTGCTCAGTGAAAGAAACCAGACACAAAAGGTAATATTCTATATGATTTAATTTATATAAAATAACCAGAATAGGTTAACCCATAGAGACAAAGTAAATCGGTGCCAGGAGCTGGGGGGAAGGGGAAATAAAGAATGGGAATGAGGTTTCACTTGGGGTGATGAAAATGTCTTGAACTAGACAGAGGCGCTGGCTGCACAAGGTTATGAATGTACCAAGTGCGAATGACTCATCACTTTAATAGGACTCTTTTATGTTATGTGAATTTCACCTCAATTTAAAAGCAAAACAAAACGCTGATTGTAGCCATTTCTTTCTGAAACCAAAGGTATCATTCACAGTGCAAAACTAAGACTAAGTTCCCTTCCCTTCCCTTCCTTTTATAGAGGTGGCTGATAGAGGAAAAAAGGAATTTAAAGTCTCTGTAACTTCTTCAATATAGACAACAGTTTGGCATATTGATAAGAAATCACTCTGAAGTATAGTTGGACACGGAAGAAGCTGAGTATCAGATAGAGCAGTAAATTACGACTTGTAACAATCAGAGAAGGATTTGGTGGGGAGAGGGAAAACAGTTCACTGCTAAAAGACCCAAGACCATGGACAAAGGTGGCCAGTGAGAAAGTTTTGATGTGCGGATGACCAAATAACATTAAAGATCAAGGATGTCTAACATCCAAATGCATTGTATAAGTACAATGGAGTTTACTTGGGGGGGGAAGAAAAAATTATTGATTTGCTGAATTGAGCACACACACAAAAAAAGAGTGAACAGATCAGATACTGGAAATGAGACCCAACAAGAATAAGAGTTTAACGCCAGTATTAATGACCACTAAAACATGTAAATTACTCAAGAATTCCCAGAAATCCAGTTGCCACATTGGATCTCTACAACGTATGACAACATGCTCAAGGAAATTCTATCGATGGGGTCAGAGAATGGGACTGTGGGTTGGCGCCTGATTATAATTTGTTAACTGCTATGCACAAATGAGGTAGGTGTATCTTGTCCACCTATTCATTAAAGCTCTCTAATTAAACATATTAAAGAGCCATTACTCAGTCACTCCATTTCATTCCCTGGGTACGTATGCAAAGTTTCAAACTGAAATTGATATGCTAATAATCTTAAACCACAGATAATATTATGAGGAAAATAGGGGGGAATTTGTAGTCCCTTTAGTCTGGGTTTCTTAAAGTATAGTCTACTAAGGAACTACATTTGAAATATCCAAGATGCTTGAGACAGCTGCTAATTCCCAAGTCACACTCAGACCTAATCAGAATCTCTCTGGGAAGCCCCTAGAGACTCGTATTTTAACACTCTTTCTAGACGATTCTTACACTCACTAAAGTTTGAGAACCACCACTTCAGCTCAATGCTCTCCAAAGTAGTGGGTAATCTCCAGGTGTTTAGAATAATCTGCTGGGATTTTAACTTCCTCATTATTCATTTCGGAGAAGGCAATGGCACCCCACTCCAGTACTCCTGCCTGAAAAATCCCATGGACGGAGGAGCCTGATAGGCTGCAGTCCATGGGGTGGCTGAGGGTTGGACACGACTGAGTGACTTCACTTTCATTTTTCACCTTCATGCATTGGAGAAGGAAATGGCAACCCACTCCAGTGTTCTTGCCTGGAGAATCCCAGGGATGGGGGAGCCTGGTGGGCTGCCAGCTAAGGGGTCACACAGAGTTGGACACGACTGAAGTGACTTAACAGCAGCAGCATTATTCATTTTTAATCTAAAAATTTGTCCATATTAATATTTTGTATGTGGGTTGGTCCCAACACAGCTGTGAAGTAACCTGCAGAAAGAATAAATTCTATACCAGAGAGTATTTAATGATCCTTCCCTCCCAGGTACAGCCTTTGTGGGAGACTGTAGCTGGTTACTTTGTAATATCATTGTATTGTTACATTTACTAAAACAAAAATATTAAATAGTAGAATATATGTAATACTCGATAGCAATATAAGAAGTCACTAGAAAATTCTTTTCTACCACAACAGGTTCACTGGTTAGCGCTCACCCTTCTTTATAGTCCACATCTCACATCCATACATGACTACTGGAAAAACCATAACTTTGACTAGATGGACTTTTAGTGGCAAAGTAATTCTCTGCTTTTTAATATGCTGCCCGAGTTTGCTATAGCTTTCCTTCCAAGGAGCATCTTTTAATTTCATGGCTACAGTCGTCTGCAGTGATTTTGGAGCCCAAGGAAAGAAAGCCTGCCACTGTTTCCATTGTTTCCCCATCTATGCCATGAAGTGATGGGACCGGATGTCATGATCTTAGTTTCTTGAATGTTGAGTTTTAAGCCAGCTTTTTCACTCTCCTCTTTCACCTTCATCAAGAGGCACTTTAGTTCCTCTTTGCTTTCTGCTGTAAGGGTGGTATCATCTGCATATCTGAGGTTATTGATATTTCTCCCAGTAATCTTGATTCCAGCTTGTGCTTCATTAATTTAAAACTTGCAAAATTGGTAGATGATTTTTTATGAATTCCATGATAGATTAATGCAGCCAATGATAACATTTCTTTCTTCTTTTTCAATTTATCTTAGTGAGGTATCTTTGTCACTGAGGTATTTTATCACCTTTTAAAAGCAAGCTGTGAAATAAACTGACCTTAGATATAAACCTTCAAATAACTGGATCACAAAGTGTTAAACCAAGTTTTTCAAAAGGAATGAAACATACTCAATTACATTTCTACTAGTAATAATACTACTAGTATTTTAAGTAAAAGCAAAACTTGTTTTTAATTTTTGAATATCATTTATTTCATTTTACTTGTGCTTTAAATTTCCATTTGCATGTACTTTTTACAATGTATATTAACACATCATGAAATTGTAAAATAAATAAGCATAACATAATTTGGAGAAGCATACTTTAAAATACTTTACCGAAAAGAGGTGCCATTTGGAAAATGCAGAAGCAACTATTAACACTTCAGATGGTAACATTTTAGCTGGCATAGCTATTTTCTTGTTAAGTTAAAATTGGAAAAGAAAGAGGAAAAATTCCTTTTTCTAAGCCATTCAAAATAAAACCATCTTATTTATATTACAGTGACCTGGTGAAATTTTTGCTGATGCGATTTCATCGTGAGCCCTGTAACATGCATTATATCTCATGTTTTCAGCATGTCTCTCACGTAACAGTCCTTGAAATCTCCATGGCTGAGGAACTTGGTCCCACAAAACACTGACTTGCCTACTTCTGTTGTGTAGAGATAACAGTTTATTGGTGCTGTGATAATCACATGTGTGTGAATTCCTTTTCAAATCTATGGCTTCCAACAGTTTCAGGGAAGAAAGAAAAAATCCATAAGCTGTCCAAAAACCTTTTGATTTAGATCAAAGTCTCAAGAACTGTTGAGCCCAATTTAACTTTTTGTAGCACTGTATTTTCAGGTATCCAAGATACACTTTGAAAACAATGGTTTTACTTTGTTTCTCCCCAAACACCAATGTACATTTATAGCTACCTCTTTTACAAATCCTAAACTTTATCTCACTGTTTTTTTCCCCCTCTAGAAGCATGTGGAACTCTGAGTAGTATCTCTACGTATGTGCTACCTATAAGATCTTAATCAGAAAAGTAGGTGTGAGCAGGCATAACGTAAACGGGAAAAAATACCACAAAGGGCACAACCCTATTTATTCTTTTGCACTGTTGCTGACGGAGTAGAACACAGACTCCCTGTCGTTTCTGCCGACACGAACATTGGTTCTTTGCTAGAACCAGTAGAAGGATTTGATAGGACAAACACAGGCTTGTGATTCACAGAATGGGTCTTTGAGATTTACATTCTGTCTTTGTCACATTTAGCTGTAACTTTATTCCGTGGTTCTTCATATATAAAGAAGGACTAAAAAACATCTAACATAAAATTAATGAAAGCAATATACGCCATAACCTATGGTAAGTGCCCTGGGCATACAGGGAGTCAAAAGGACCTTGTGAATTAAATGACCTATTTCACTTAATTGCCCTATCATTTGAACCATCCTCTGGCTACCACTATAGGCATTTTTGCAACAAATAATAACGTATCCCTGCAACTTCATCCAGTTCCAACAGTCCTGGAAATACGATTAGTACCTGAATACTCGCTGATCTGCTTTTGTTTGTTTGTTGTTGGGGTTTGCATAAAGAGGACAATAGTTGTGGAAATATTAAACCAATAAATGGTCCATGACCCAGTAAATCATGTCCCATTACACTCCTTGGTCATTAGGCATTTGCCTTGAGTTTAACTGCATCAGGAAGGAGAGAGTGGGTTCAGAGAGGTTTTATCACTAGGAAGCTCTCCTCCAACAGAGCCAAGAACCAGAGTGGCAGAGATAAACTGAAAGGGGTAAGAGGTGCCGCACGTAGAGCAAAAGGGGATGGCTTGCCAACTATTACTCCCTCAATTATCAAGAGACAATGATATCAAAGCATGAGAGGATAAAGTTGAAATTGGACAGGCTTTGTCCCACTGACCATTAGAGAGTCTAACAGAAAATCATGTAGCACAATATGAAACAACTACAGCAAAGCAGAAACTGTGTGGAGAACATTTAGGCAGAAGGCGATCAGAGGAAGCACCGCTCAGCTCAGTGGGTGCGAGTAGACTCCCTCCTACCTTCAGCTCCCACATTAGCATATAGAAGGGGGAAACTGTGGCATTAGAACTGTGAATGGAATGACGATTGCCGGCTTTAAATTGACTATTTATGTGCTTTAACCCTGAGGAGACTAAGAAACCTTCAGTTGGCATGCTTATGTTCCCCTGACCTCCCCCTTCATTGGAAGGACTGATGCTGAAGCTGAAACTCCAATACTTTGGCCACCTGATGCGAAGAGCTGACTCATTGGAAAAGACCCTGATGCTGGGAAAGATTGAAGGCAGGAGGAGAAGGGGATGACAGAGGATGAGATGGTTAGAGGGCATCACCGACTCAATGGACGTGGGTTTGAGTAAACTGGGAGTTGGTAACAGACAGGGAAGCCTGGCATGCTGCACTCCATGAGGCTGCAAAGAGTCAAGACACAACTGAGCAGCTGAACTGAACTGAACTGACCTCCCCATAAGTCTTCTACCTCAACTACCACCAAGCAAAATAGGCCTTGGAAATCAAAATAGTTTAGAAAACATTAAATTGTCCTTTTTGCAAGTATGTGTCTGCTAGCGCAACTGTTTGTATGCACCAACACGAAGGGTCTGATTGTCACAAGACTCATATTCCCACCCAGTCAGAGATCTTCCTCACTCTCAAACTATGTTAATAATTTCAAGGATACATGCAATCAAGAAGCACAACTGAAGCAGGGAGACACCTCAGAACATCTAATGTACCTCCTGAGGTACATTCTTTATGGATTCTCTCTGGCTCAAACTAATAGATGAAGCCTCCCAGTGAGGTCTGTAGGTCTCTTCACATAGTGAGAAGTGTTTAAGTTATGAAATATTTTGAACCAAATCTTTACAGGCCCTTTGTGACAAAATATTTCCAAGAATCCATATCTCATAAATTAGAACAGAGAAATGAGAAAACAAAGAGCAAAGATGACTAATAAGATATAAATATAGATATATAGATAGACACAAATCAAAAGAAAGCTTTAGTGTCTATATTAATATTTTACAAAGTAAATTTCAGGACCAAAAGTATCATGAATTTACCAAGGATTAAAAAAAAAGTTATTTCATAATGACAAAGGAGTTAACTCATTAAAAAATATAACAATTCTAAGAGTTCTGTACCTAACAATAGAGCTTAAAAATATGTAAAGCAAAATCTGACAGAACTGTAAGGAAATATAAAAATAGTCAAATCTGTAGTTAGAGTCAGAGATTTCAATACCTATCTCACAATAATGCATACAAAAGTAGACAGAAAATCAGTTAGGATATCATTATGGATTAGACTGTGTCCCCACCAAAATTCGTATGTTGAATTCCTAACCCTTAGTATCTCAGAAGGTGACCTTAGAAATAGAAATTACAGATATTTGATTAACAGATACAAACTGCTATATGTAAAATATATAAACAGCAAGAATTTACTGTATAGCACAGGGA
Organism: Bos indicus; assembly: GCF_029378745.1. NCBI lineage: Eukaryota > Metazoa > Chordata > Mammalia > Artiodactyla > Bovidae > Bos > Bos indicus. The sequence continues at coordinate 98,167,769 of NC_091766.1, read as the reverse complement.
TTTATACTCATTATCTTGAAACAATCTATAATGGAACAAAATCTTCAAAAAGAATGAATCATTATACTGCATACCAGAAACTAGCACAATCAACTATGCTTTGATATTTTTAAAAAACAAAAAAGGAATTTTTTTTAAAAAGTAAAAGTATCATGTTCTGACCATGATAGAACTAAATTAAAAATCAATAAAAGTCATTATTCTTTCATTTTCTCTTTTGACACATAAACTGATTATGTTTCAGTACTTTATACATACAGTGTGGAATGTGGTATGCAGATGATCCCTTTATAGATTTAAAACTGTGGATTTATAACAAAGAATTTGGGTCTTCCATATTAATCCAAATAGGATATAGGCAAAAGCCTTTGTAAAGTACATATAATGTCAACCAAAATACCTGGGACTAAATTAAACAAATATGCAAGGGCCTATATACTTAAATGTGCATTATTGCCTTGTTTAAAACCACAAAAAATAGAAACAATGTAAATGTCAATATTAATTATTTTAGTAACAAAAGAGAAATGAACATGAAAAAGAAAATAAATCTGAATAAGAGTTAAGGTATTGATCATTCACCAGTGCTGTAGTAGAAATCCATCAACGGTTTACATTTTACTCCAAGAAATTCTGCATTAACTAGAAACTATTCTGAAGAGGCAAATTTTATAATCCAAAACCATAAATTTTTGGCAAAAGTATGAATTTAATAAAATATTTAGTAATCCCTTTAAGCCACACAACAGTAATAAAATCACTATCATTTTTCATAGAGATTCCAATTTACAAACAGATTTGTCGTAAATTACCTGATGAAAGTTTCAATATGTCCATAAAATAAACAGGATGGGGATCATGCTCAGTTTCCAGAGGAAGAAATCTAGGCACAGAGATAAAGAGAAAATGTGAAAATTGGAGCTAGGAATCAGTTCTTCTAATGTTCAAACCATTTGATGACTCAAAAAGGTATAATTTACAATGAACATTTTCTTTGATCTAGGAAGTTTTATATGTGAAAGTAGATCCTTTTATCAACACCTCTTATCACATAACTAAAAATATGTGAATAGAAAAACACTGTTCCAAATTACATTTGGAAAATTGAGTGAAATCTATGTCACTTATCACAATCCCAAAGTGAATGAGTTACTAATCTCAAAAAAAAAAAAAACACACACAATGGCTGCTCCAAATGCAGGGCAAATGGCCCACTAATTTTCTCTCACATGTACCTAGTCAATTTTCTCTTCCATTTTTAAAGCCCCTGAATCCCATTACAGTGTAATCAATGTAATGAATTCAGAAATAAATAAAGGAGGCAGACTTTGCCTCACAGCAGATATTTGCATTACATCCATGAGAATTTACTGTTATTAAATTAGCTGCAGGAGGGCTTTTTTTATTGCTACCTAAATGCAGAGAAATAGTCAAAGCAAATAAAATTCCATTTTTAACAACCAAATATTATACTAAAAAAGGTCAAATATACCTGTTTTTACTATTACATGCATGCAAATTTTGACACAGAGCAACCTTTAATTTTCAATTAAAAATGCCAATAATGTTTGCCCTACATCTTAACTATTCAGATCTCCCTACAAATAAAGAAGACATTAAAATTGCATAATACTGAACTTCATGTAATAAAGAAAATGATGACCTTAGTAGGCTTAATGGCATATCATTTGGTTTTTCTGCCAAGTTTATTGCCTATATTAATACCCTTATTAACCAAAACACCAGCCAAAAGCCAAAAAGTAAGCCATGTATTACAGTGAAAACAAAACTGAATTGTAGAGTCAGATGGAACTGATTTTGAATCCCAGCATAATCATTCACTAGCAAGGTGAATTTGAGTAGGTTACTTAACTTCATCTGTAAAACAGAGATAATGATAGCTATTTCTTATGGTTATACAACTTCAGAAGAGAATAAAACATGTGAGATGGCTTTTGCACATAATAAGTACTCAGTTGTTACTATTTTTATTAAGCTGCCACCTCCTAAAACTAAAATTTTACTTCTCATAGAACCATGGAGATACCAACGAAGAGTCTATTTGCTCTTGTACCCTTGGCTCTAAATATCTCACTTTCCCTAATTCTCTGTATTAATTTTTCTTAATTTACTCATCCAACGTATATTTATTAAATTCCAGCTATGTGTTGGGCACACATTTAATCATTGGGGCTACAATAGTAAGCAAACAAAAATCTTTGTTCTCATGGACAATATAAAAGGTGCACTAGAAAAATACGCAGTACGATAAATAGCAGTGAGGCTAAAGAATAAACACCAAATACGACAGGGGCAGAGGCCGCTGTGAGTGGGCATGCAATGTCGTGTGACCTACCTGGACTTCCACTGATAAACTGGCATTTGTGCAAAGATATATAGGAGGTGAAGGAAGAAGCTATATAAAGTGGTAATACTGTGGTTATATCGCAAAGGCAAAGCCAGTAAGATTTGATAGACTGGATCTAGGTTTTAAGAAGCGGAGAAAAATCAAGGATGACGTCAAGATTTTTTGCCTCAGCAACTAGAAGAATGCAGTTGCAGTTTACCAAGATGGGAAATATTAGGAAAGCAGAAGGTCTGGGGAAAAACAAACTCAGTTTGGATCACACTAACTGCAAGGAGATCCAACCAGTCCGTTCTAAAGGAGATCAGCCCTGTGTGTTCTTTGGAGGGAATGGTGCTAAAGCTGAAACCCCAGTACTTTGGCCACCTCACGCGAAGAGTTGACTCATTGGAAAAGACTCTGATGCTGGGAGGGATTGGGGGCAGGAGGAAAACGGGACAACAGAGGATGAGATGGCTAGATGGCATCACTGATTCGATGGACATGAGTTTGAGTGAACTCCAGGAGATGGTGATGGACAGGGAGGCCTGGCGTACTGCAATTCATGGGGTCACAAAGCATTAGACGCAACTGAGTGACTGAACTGAACTGAACTTTGAAATAACTATCAGACATGTAAGTAGAAATTTCAAGTTGTCAATTAAATACATAAATCTGGAATTCAGAGAAAAGCCCATCCTGGAAGTGAATTTGGAAGCCATCAGACTGTTATCAACATATAATCCATGAGACTTGTGAAGATCTTTAGACTCATTCAGAATTGGATGTATATAGAAATTCTAAAAGGACCAAGGACTGGGACCTGAGCTCTCTATTATTCAGAAATCAGAGAATGAGAAGGGAAAAATAGCCAGCAAACATGACTAATAAGTAAAGGTTAGTGGCATAGAAAAAACACAATAAGCAACAGTGTCTAGGAAACCAACCAAGAAACAGTACATGAAAGAGAAGGAAAGGGTCAACGGTGTCAAATGCTTTTGAAGGTGACATAGCAGGAGGACTGAGATTTGCCCGTTGGATTTAAAAATCTGGAATCGATTGGCACTTTAATAAGAGATGTTTCACTGGAGTTGTAGAAGCGAAACAGAGGTAGAACTCATTAAAAGAAACTGAGCAGGAAGTATAGAGAAAGTTCTCAAAGACATTTACAACAAAGATAAGGAGAAAAGTGATGGGAGTAGGAAAATAAATAAGTCAGGAAGTTTTGTCGTTGTTATCTTTAAGCTAAGAGAAGTTCCAGCATGTGAAATGGTGAAAAAAGAAATTCTAAGAGATGAGGGAATCTGATATGCGGAAGAAAGAGAGGACAAGTCAGGACAACACTGACAAGGTCAGTGTTAAAACAATGACCTTGGGTAACAATGAAAAAGGGACGTGAGCTGGTGTGATGTAGATGGATAACAAGAGGTAAGAATGTTCACTGGAAGATATATATGTGGGAGTGGAATCTTAAAGAAGTTCTCTCCTGATTGCTTCTAATTTCTCAGTAATATGGATATCAAGATTAAGAGCTGAGACAAAACCATAACGGGTTTGAAAAAATAAAATAAGGTATGAAATAATAGTCTGTGAGACAGAGAATAAAATGGACTTCAGAATGGAGAAAGACCATCTGGCAGCGTTGAGAACCAGTGGAGACAAGTGATCACGAATTTAAAATAAAATCATGAACAGAAAAACAAAATATGCTATATTACACACAGCCTTAAAAAGGAATGAAATTCTGACATACGCACAACATAAATGAACCTTGAAAACATTGTGCTAATTGAAATAGTTCAGTTCAGTTCAGCTGCTCTTTGCATATCTGACTCTTTGCAACCCCATGGACTGCAGCACACCAGGCCTCCCTGTCCATCACCAACTCCCTGAGTTTACCCAAACTCATGTCCATTGAGTCAGTGCTGCCATCAACCATCTCATCATCTGTTGTCCCCTTCTCCTCCCACCTTCAATCTTTCCCAGCATCAGGGTCTTTTCCAGTGAGTCAGATCTTTGCATCAGGTAGCCAATGTATTGGAGTTTCAACTCAGCATCAGTCCTTCCAATGAATATTCAGGGATGATTTCCTTTAGGATTGACTGGTTGGATCTCCTTGCTGTCCAAGGGACTCTCAAGAGTCTTCTCCAATACCACTGTTCAAATGTATCCATTCTTTGGCACTCAGCTTTCTTTATAGTCCAACTCTCACATCCATACATGACCACTGAAAAAACCATAGCCTTGACTAGACAGATCTTTGTTGGCAAAGAAATGTCTCTGCTTTTTAATATAAATAGGTCTCAAAAGAATAAATACCATATGATTCTACTTATACTAGGTACCTAGATTACCTAGAGAGTAGAGTACCTATGAGAGCAGTCACAAGGTAGAATAGTGGTTTCTGGGCTTTCAGGGAACAAGAAATGAAAAGTTATTATTTAAAAGCTGTTGTCTGAAGTTATTGTTAGAGTACTAGTTTGGGGAAATGAAAAAGTCCTGGAGATTGGTGGTAGTGATGGTTGGAAAATAATGTGAATGCACTTAATGCCAGTGAATTGTATACTTCAAAATGGTTAGAATGGTAAGTTTTACACTACACATGTTTTATCACAGGTCATTCGTCATTCATAAAACATAAAGCAAAATCAGACATCAGAGTTGTGTATTTCTCTCTAGCCATGTTCAGCTATATAACCATAGAACAGGGGGAGAGTTGCGTGTAAGTAACATTGTTGTTTTACTTTTAAAGGTCAAGTAAAAAGTCATTATAAGGATAAATTGTGTAATTTAAGACCAAAAAGTAAGGAAATGAGGACACAAAGTGAGTTACAGGCACTAAAATTCTGGTGGAACCATACCTGATCAGATTGGAAGATTACTGGAGTTGAGATAATTTCAGAACATAAGCTGGAAAAAAAAAAAAAAAACAGGAGATGATTTTCAGGGAGAAAGGTGCTTGAAATTAAGATTATGGAAATATTAAATTATGTGTACTGACACAGCCTAAAACATGACAAGGGGAGTGAAAAATTTAGGGATTGCTGAGGACAAAAATCAGTAGAGAAGGGTAGGTCAAGGAACTGTTGGGTCAGGGTTTTGGATGTAAAGATATCTGCAGACAGTGAAATGATCCAGAATTACAACAGTATTATTGTAAAGAGTGTCAGTAAGCCCAAAGCTCAAATCTTCCAAGAATAAAAGGTAGTGGGTGTGGGTGAAACAGATGGTGGCAACAGATGATTGCAATCAGGAAGAGTAGGGGGCAGTAATGCAGTCTGATGAAATACGATTTAAAGCTGAGTGTCTGCAAGGAGAAGCAGGGATGATTGGAATCCGCAAAGAGAACATAGACTCCATCTGCAGGTCCAGCAGTAGAAAATGCGTGAAAGAAAATACAGCTCCCGCGTGGGAGGGCTGCAGGGGAAGAAGTGCCCAGATCCAGGTAGAACACGGCATCAGTGTCATGTTCAGGAAAGAGGTCAGTGATAAGGGCAGTTTGCAGTGACTGGTCTAGTCAGCCAAGGACACGAGGAGCAAAAGTGCAGTCTGACAAAATCAGATTTATTGACTTGATGCAGTGAAAAAAGGCACTCAGAGGAATCCTGGAACACTCCTTTCAACAAGAGGGAGGAGGAAAGCGTGCTTTGTAGGGCTGGATTCCTGCTGAAGGATTCGGAGGAGGGACTGAGGGGAGCCAGGATCAGTGCTACATCCTTCCAGTTTCTCAGGTGGAATGCAGAGAAGCAAGCACTAACTGGGCTTCCCTGGTGGCTCAGCGGGTAAAGACTCTGCCTGCAATGCAGGAGACCCCGGGTTGATTCCTAGGTCGGGAAGATCCCCTGGAGAAGGGATAGGCTCCCCACTCCAGTATTCTTGGGCTTCCCTGGTGGCTCAATGGGTAAAGAATCTGCCTGCAACACGGGAGACCTGGGTTTGATCCCTGGGTTGGGAAGATCCCCTGGAGAAGGGAAAGGCTACTCACACCAGTATTCTGGCCTGGAGAATCCCATGGACTGTATAGTTCACGGGGTCACAAAGAGTCAGACACAACTGAGCGACTCTCACTTCACTTCACTTCACTTCACGCATTAACTAGGGATCAGGGAATGTTATGAGGTGAGGGTGGCTGAGTGATTGGGTGTCCCCAGTAATACATGAGGAGAGCAAAGTAGTCCAGGATGTCATGGGTAAGAAAGCAATAGTCATTCGAAGAAGGGAGCCTTGTGGCCTTTTAAGGTTGCCGCCTCCTATTCACTTTGCAGTTGGCTTTATCTTTGTCTGATCTCCCAGTCCGATGAACAGCAAGGATTTTTTTTTTTTTTTTCCTTTCTCTTTTCAGTCTGAGCTGATATTTGCTCTTTCAGTCCCAGACAGACTCACTCCTTCACTGAACGTAATTCCAGAAGGCACGATGGAGGAGGTTCAGAAGAGGGAGAAGCAGTGAGAGATGGGGCCACAACAGACATATCTGGACAAAGAGGATTGAAGCTTAGGAAATGAGTGATGACCTGGAAAGCAGGGATGTCTTGTCTTGATCACTTAAACATACTGTCCTGAGAGGCTTTGTGGAGGGAAGGGATGCGGTTGGGGAGGCTGAGTACTCTGGGGGTACTCAGGACCTGGAGTCCCGCCTCACCTCTGCAGAGGGGGCCCTACAGGAAGGTGGGCTTCTCTGGAGCACTATGGCCCTCCCTTGAATTCTATGAGAAAGCAGGAAATAAAAGGGAGAAAACATCTGGAATGGGTGTTGCCTCATAGTGAAGAGACGTGACAACAGAGGAGGAAATAAAGATTATAAATGTATAAAATATATCACATTTCAAAATATACAGTTTGGAATTATTTGATATCAAGGTAAATAACCTAATATACAGCATGTTCCCTGAAGTCATCACAGTGTTATACCAGAGGATGATTAATATTCTTAATGGTGTCCCTGAATTACCAATAAAATGGGAGATTATGGTGAGTGTGCTCTTTACAAGGCAATAAGATAGAACCAGAATATATTTTCTATATCCTTCTGTTCACAATAAATAATCCATCTCTTCTTCTTCACTAGTTTCTTCCTCATCAAATTTATTTGGAAAAGATTCCCATCAAGAAATATTGCCATGCAGAACACTTGACTCTACAGACAGACTGTTAACCCAAAGGTTGTCCAGTAAGTGGACTAAAACATGCCAAGTCCCGAAGTTCACATTCCGTCCCTCAACATGTAGTAATAGAACAGGTTCCTTCTACCAATGCCGTCCTTAAAAGAAAAGTGCTGGAAAGTTAGAGACAAAGAAAATAATGCCTACGTACCAGCGCTCACAGTCTAGCACAGATTTGTAACAAACTCACTTTTTCACGTTTCACAATTCACTTAGTGTTTTCATGTGCATTCTCCCACTTGGTCCTCACAAATACTCTGTGAAGATATTAATATGCAATCTCATTTTGCAATGGCAGTAACCATGCTTCAGGGAGTTTAAGAAACTTGTCCAAGGTCATATTACTGATGAGTAGAGTTGTGGATGTTGTTTAGTCACTAAGTCCTGTTTGACTCTTCTGTGACTCCGTGGACTGCAGCCCACCAGCCTCCTCTGTCCATGGGATTTCCCAGGCAAGAATACTGGAGTGGGTTGCCATTTCCTTCTCCAAGGATCCTCCCAACACAGGGATTGAATCTGAAACTCTTTTATTTGCAGGCAGAATCTTTACTACTGAGCCACCAGGGAAGCCCTAATTAGTAGAGGCTAAACTTCAATTTGTGTCTCGAGCTTCACATCTGAACAATTATTTGGCCAGAGGAGGAGCAGGGAGAGATTACATGAGCGTTTTAGGGAGGGCAACCATAACTCTGCTTCCTGAATATAATCAGGACACAGAAGACTGGTAAGACAGATCAAGAGGATGAGAAGGTGTCTGCACCTCAAAAACAGGTGAGATACAGGAAGCAGCCACACTTAGCCACTGGCTAAGACACACTTCCCTTTGGTTCCTTCTCTTTCTGAGCAGAATGGATAAGTTCTAGCCTTGTAGCAGGTCTTACTTAGACAGTATTCATCTGAGTTTGACCTCGGAATAATAAACTCATGTTATTGGTCTCATTTGACTTGAAATATAATCTTAAGTCTTAACTCATTGTTATGTTGGCCAAATCATATAAGCTCATTTCATAAATAAATTGGATACCATCCAATTTTCCTCATGTGAAAACTGTTTTCATTTTCACTGTTCTCATATGTTACTACCTTAGTGATATGGGCAATATATTGATTGTGTTTAAGAAAGAATAAGATCTACATTAAAATAAAAGATCCCTCCAAAAAATAAATAAATAAAAATAAAAGATCCCTAAATGTTATACATACATCCTCTTGATGCCTATAGAGATTATCGTCCCAGATCATTAAGTCAAGTACACTGACCTATAAAGTTGGACTACAAAGAAAGCTGAGTGCCGAAGAATTGATGCTTTTGAACTGTGGTGTTGGAGAAGACTCTTGAGAGTCCCTTGGACTGCAAGGAGATCCAACTGGTCCATTCTAAAAGAGATCAGACCTGGTGTTCATTGGAAGGACTGATGTTGAAGCTGAAACTCCAATATTTTGGCCACCTGATGTGAAGAACTGACTCATTTGAAAAGACCCTGATGCTGGGAAAGATTGAAGGCAGGAGGAGAAAAGGACAACAGAGGATGAGATGGTTGGATGGCATCACCAACTCAATGGACATGAGTTTGGGTAAACTCTGGGAGCTGGTGATGGACAGGGAGGCCTAGCGTGCTTTGGTCCATGGAGTCGCAAAGAGTCAGACACTATTGAGCAACTGAACTGAACTGAACACTGACCTGTATAACAAAAGAAACATTTAAGAACCTACAAACTCTAGAAAATACGAGAAATAGATAGTTGTTTATTAATGTGCATGGCAAGCAAGTGGAGTTGAAATGTAAGCATTCCTTACTAATATACCTTAAATATGCCTAGATTTCTTATCATGTGTTCCTGTACTTAGATACAGTAAGCACCTGCTATATACCAGCATCTGCCCTCATGTGGTTTACAGTTTAGCAGGGAAAAATATCCAAGTAAGAAATATGCTATGAAATCTATATGGTATGGTGGGAGCCCAAAGAGTAAAATGGTAAATTATATATTATATTATTGAGAAATTCGTATCAGCAGAAATAACTTTTAGTCTTAATCATGGAAGAGGATTAAGTGTTTGCTATGTTAACATGATTGGGAAAACTGGAAACTTTTAGAAGAGGGTATTTACAATAAAACTGTATATGATGAGAGCAAAAAAATACAGAATGGAGCTCTTAAGAGAGCTAAAGAAGAAGACAGCTTTATGCCATAAAAATCATCTTGGACTTTATTTTCTCAACAATACCCTCATTAATCAGAGCATGCTAACTTACCACAATTATCAATTTCAATATTTTGAAACCAATTTTATACCAATATTATGATAATATATGAGTGGGTAGATGGTAATGTTTTCAATATCATGACCAAAACTAGCTGTGAGATCTTGCCCTTGGTTTTTATTTGCTTCATGGATAACACTTTTCCCTGTGGGTCAATGATTCAAGACAATCACAAAGTTCTACATTCATAGGTTTCCATGTCAAATAAGTCTGGACGAAAAGTGAAGTCGCTCAGTCGTGCCTGACTCTTTGTGACCCCATGGACTGTAGCCTACCAGGCTCCTCCGTCCATGGGATTTTCCAGGCAAGAGTACTGGAGTGGGGTGCCATTTCCTGCTTCAGGGGATCTTCCCAATCCAGGGATTGAACCCAGGTCTCCCACATTGTAGGCAGACACTTTACCACCTGAGCCACCAGGGAAGTCACGCACAAGAACTGAAAGATTGGGACTTCACTTCTGCTGGTGGCACAGTGGACAGGAATCTTCCTGCCAATGCAGGGGACATGGGTGTGATCCCCGGTCCAGGAGAATTCCGCATGCCACAGAGCAGCCAAGTCCACTCACCACAACTACCAAGTCTAGAGCAGTTTTAGAGTACCAGAGTCCACAGGCCGAAATTACAGAGCCCGTATGCCTAGATCCCGCACACCACAGCTTCTGAGCCTGTGTGCTGCTAACCCTGAAGCCCTCACGCCTAGAGCCCATGCTCTGCAACAAAAGAATCACTGCAGTGAGAAGCCCACGCACCAGAGCAAAGAGTAGCCCCCACTTGCCGCAACTAGAGAAAGTCCTCTAGCAGCAACAAAGACCCAGCATGACTGAAAGTAAAATAAATAAATATGTTTTTAAGTCTTAAAAAAAACCTGAAAGATTCATTCTACATCTGCTGAGAATAACCTATAATAATTATTGAGTATGTAATATCCTTCTAAGCTAAGTGTTTTCTGTGTATATACACTTTCATCCTCAAGATACTTGGATTATATAATACTATTTTCTCCATTTATTTTTTTAAGGAAGAAACTACAGCTCCAAAGATATAAATAGTTTATCCAGGGTCATGCGCCTTATGAATGGCAAATTGGAACTCAAACCCAGATCTCACAGACTGCAAAAGCCATATTCATAATCATTACACTGACTCTAGAAATATAAATAATTACAGTTCCCTCCCTCAAGGAACACATAATTTAGTGGAATAAATAGTCAACTGCAAAATAGATGGTAGATACACAATCTGAGGGCACATTGGATAAATACCTACCACAGACACGAGTCACGGGGGAATGTATGCCAAATGAAGGAAGAAAAGAAAAAAGCTATTTCAGGCTAAAGGGAGAGAGAGATAAGAGACCAACATCTCTATGCAAAACCACAGTAACTCCACGGGACCACAGGGGTCTGGTGGATGGTGGCAGGACCCTGAACTAAGACATATATTGTTCACCCACTGTTGCAGCCACTTGATTTTGGTTTTAATACTCTATCTGGTATCAGTCTAGTCCAAAAGAATACATTAAAGTTAGAGGTCAAAGACACGCACAAAATATAAGCTGCAAGGAGAATATGGTCTGTTAAACATGATCAGGAACATGTGTAGTTTCTAAGAGCTTGCAAACTTCTGTTGTTACGCACAATGAAAATGTTGGTCTCTGTCTAACGCTGTAAGTACCACTTACCTTTTCATACCTCCAGGGTCAGGCATTTCAAGTTTATGTATACAAAAGGGAAGCTCTTCAGGGAGCCAGCTCAGTGTACCTGTAGGTCAGAAAAGCATAAAATTTGTAAGATGATCCAAAACTGTGATATCTAATTTCAAACTTACAGTTTCAGGATTGTGGAATACCACTAAGTATTATAAACTCTAGCAAAGGGGATGGAAGTAGAAAAACAAGGATGCTTGGGGCTGGTGCACTGGGATGACCCAGAGGGATGGTATGGGGAGGGAGGTGGGAGGGAGCTTCAGGATGGGCAGCACGTGTACACCCGTGGCAGATTCATGATGATGTATGGCAAAACCAATACAATATTGTAAAGTAATTAGCCTCCAATTAAAATAAATAAATTTATATTAAAAAAATTCACCAAAAGTGTCTGGATTACTATACTAGAAAAAAAAAAAAAAAAGTGTGGATTACTATACTAGAAAGTATGACCCAGTACTGACTTCAGGAAGTTTTTTCTAATTTTAAATTAACCTTCAAAGTACTTTAACCTCATGAACTTGTATCACCAACACAACTCAACTTCCCTCCCACACCCATAAACACCAGCAACACCATCACCGAGAGGAGAAAAATTATATCACTCCTTACATGGTGGTTGCCATTCGGGATCCCGGACTTTGTAATACCCTCCCAATATGACTCCAGCTTAGGCAATGAAACAAGGATTTATTAAAAAACAAACAAACAAACAAACAAAAAATAAAAACACTATACCATAACTAAGCTCAGAGAGGCTGCCGAACCCTGTCTCTGAAATAGGGACTGAGCACAGTGTAGTCCCAAATTACTATTTTTCTTACCTACTGATCTACACATCCATAGTTTTAATTCATCTAAATTTTGTTTAAAAAAATAATCCCTGAACGTCAAATTAAGAGAGATACAAACTTGGGACAATTTATGTATCAGCTGAGCTCATCTCCTCGATTATGCTTTCCTAATTCAGTTCAGTTCAGTTCAGTCGCTCAGTCGTGTCCAACTTTTTGTGACCCCGTGGACTGCAGCATGCCAGGCCTCCCTGTCCATCACCAACTCCCGGGGTTTACTCAAACTCATGTCCATCGAGTCAGTGATGCCATCCAACCATCTCATCCTCTGCCGCCCTCCCTTCCTCCCGCCTTCAATCTTTCCCAGCATCAGGGTCTTCAGTGAGTCAGTTCTTCACATCCAGTGGCCAAAGTATTGGAGTTTTGGCTTCAGCATCAGTCCTTCCAATGAACATTCAGGACTGATTTCCTTTAGGATGGACTGGTTGGATCTCCTTGCAGTCCAAGGGACTCTCAAGAGTCTTCTCCAACACCACAGTTCAAAAGCATCAATTCTTCACCACTCAGCTTTCTTTATAGTCCAACTCTCATATCCATACATGACTACTGGAAAAACCATAGCCTTGACCAGACAGACCTTTGTTGGTAAAGTAATGTCTCTGCTTTTTAATATGCTGTCTAGGTTGGTCATAACTTTTCTTCCAAGGAGTAAATGTCTTTAAATTTCATGGCTGCAGACACCATCTGCAGTGATTTTGGAGCCCAAAAAATAAAGTCTGTCACTATTTCTAGGAGGGTGAGAGAGAGAGAGAGAAAAAATTGAGCTACCTGAAAAGAGCTGTAACTTTTGGGCAAAGGATGCATCCAGTTTGTGGCGTGATGCCACACGGTAAAGACTAAAGGAATAAATCATTCCTCTTCCCTCTGACCTACTCCAAGTGCTCCACCATCCTACCCAAACAGAAGCCAGAGAACAGGAAAGGCTGTCAACTGCAGTTGATCCAGTTTAGCCCCTCCAGGCACAGTGTCTGGAGGATTTGAATGATCAAAAACAAAACCTTATATAGTAACTGAAATTCCTCGTTCACAAATGAGTTCAACCAGATGCATAGACCAAACAACACACACAAAAAAATTTCTCAGTCACTCCTCTCCCTAGAAATATCTTCTACACATTTGCAGTTCCTTGAGAAGTCAGTTCCTTGAGAAGTCACTCAGAACACAAATCATTAGTGTTGCTATGCTTTATTATTAAATTTTGTGCTCTGAATACAGATATGAACAAAATTCATATCAGCAGACACAAAATAGTGGTAAGTAAATTAATCAAAATATTTTATTCAGAATAAGTTTTCATCTTCTAGCTAAACACAGATAAATAGAGATAAGAATAAAAAAATAAGATGTTTATATCTTAAATATTTCTACAATCATTTACCAGTTTCCCATCTTCTACTTTTCCTTTTTTTTTTTCTTTTGAGCAGCTTTATTTTTAGTCTAACCATTTTAAAGATATCTTCTTTCATTATAAAATAAATATAATATCTGTGTTTGCAACAAATCAAATTTATTTCAATCTGTATCAGTAATGTTGGCAGATAACATTGACCCCTTTCATAAAGGCATAAATTCAATGTATATACACAGAAGAGCAAATAAACACTATGAAAAGACATTGGCAGCTTAAGGTAAGATCATTCTGCGATATACTGATATTTAAAGTCTCTGTTTTTAAAAAAAATCCATGTATTAGAGTATTAGCTGATTAGATCTCTTTTAAAAGTAAAATGTCCTGCGGATAACAGGTTAAGTTTCTCAAAGGGAGCATTCATCTGATTTAAACCAAGAGTCTAAGTAATCTAAATTAGAATCTTGATTTTATAACATTGATCATATACCTGCTATGTGACAGATACTGTACTAGGAAGTGTTAGTGTAGTTGGATAAACTAACTTATAAACACTTATAAATTCATGTGACTCAAGGAATAATCTATTGAAACATGCCTCCAGCCATTTCAAACAACTTACTTTTTCACAGCCACGTAATATGCCTGTCATCTGCCTCACCCTCTGTTCTTCAGCTTCCTCTGAGGTATGTTCCCTTTTTCCTCTCCAAATCATATGCCTCTTCAAAGTTTGAACTCAAATGCTTTGTGATACAGACTGCAAACTAACCACCAAATTAATTCCTGCCCTTCTTCTGGGAGTACACCTTTACCACATTTCACTGCCTAACTGGGGCCCTAAGAATGAGTCCTAGCCAATCAAATGGGCATGGAAGTGGTTTGAATGATCCCCAGTAAACAATTCATAAAAAGTGGCACACTCACTTCATGCTTTCAGGAGACTGAGATGGCGATACTCAAATCAACTTCAGAAGCTATTTGTTAAAGATGTAATTTCTGCCACTAACCTGGATTCTCATGACTGTCTTGAACCAGAATCCTCCTGCCAACCAAGAAGCCTCTGGACTGGTACAGAGCAAGGAATGAGCTTCTAATATGATGAACCATTACACTTGGGCCTCTGTTTATTATAATTCAGGTTTTCATAATCTGCCTCTTCCATTAAACCACTATGGTCATTCTCATTCACATCCATTGAACACTTGTGTATTATACCAAATATTACAGCACTAATTTGTGTCCTTATTTTTTGGTTTAACATTATAAATAGCCTTCTTGCACTTCTTCAGCTCAGTTCAGTTCATTCAGTTGCTCAGTCGTGTCCGAATCTTTGTGACCCTATGAACCGCAGCACGCCAGGCCTCCCTGTCCATCACCAACTCCCAGAGTCCACTCAAACCCATGTACATTGAGTCGGTGATGCCATCCAATCATCTTATCCTCTGTCTACCCCTTCTCCTCCTGCCATCAATCTTTTCCAGCATCAGGGGCTTTTCAAATGAGTCAGCTCTTCACATCAGGTGGCCAAAGTACTGGAGTTTGAACATCAGTCCTTCCAATGAACACCCAGGAATAATCTCCTTTAGGATGGACTGGTTGGATCTCCTTGTAGTCCAAGGGACTCTCAAGAGTCTTCTCCAACACTACAGTTCAAAAGTATCAATTCTTCGGCACTCAGCTTTCTTTATAGTCCAACTCTCACATCCATACATGACCACCAGAAAAACCATAGCCTCGACTAGACGGACCTTTGTTGGCAAAGTAATGTCTCTGCTTTTTAATATGCTGTCTAGGTTGGTCATAACTTTCCTTCCAAGGAGTAAGCGTCTTTTAATTTCATGGCTGCAATCACCATCTGCAGTGATTTTGGAGCCCCAAAAAATAAAGTCAGCCACTGTTTCCACTGTTTGCCCATCTATTTGCCATGAAGTGATGGAACTGGATGCCACGATCTTAGTTTTCTGAATGTTGAGCTTTAAGCCAACTTTTTTTACTCTCCTCTTTCACTTTTATCAAGAGGCTCTTTAGTTCTTCTTCACTTTCTGCCATAAGGGTGGTATCATCTACATATCTGAGGTTATTGATATTTCTCCCGGCAATCTTGATTCCAGCTTGTCCTTCCTTCAGCCCAGCGTTTCTCATGATGTACTCTGCATATAAGTTAAAGAAGCAGGGTGACAATATACAGGCTTGATGCACTCCTTTTCCTATTTGGAACCAGTCTGTTGTTCCATGTCCAGTTCTAACTGTTGCTTCCTGACCTGCATACAGGTTTCTCAAGAGGCAGGTCTCTTAGCTCCTCTAATTTAAAAAACCAGAGATAATTAAATATCTGAGTTGCAACCAGGAGTTTTAGCATAAAAGACACATGATTATAAAGCAAAAATATTAAATAAAAGCCTGTTGTGTAGTAAATAACATATACCTTATAGAATCGATGTGCTGTAGTACACACCTACAATGTTTACTTACAGAGGGATGTGTCCCAACTCCTCAGAGGTAACTTCTGAACACTTAGGATCTCCCAAATGATAAGGAGTGTCCTTGTTATCCAGACCACACCTAACGGTTCATGCTACTCAGGAAGTTCATGGTGCTCCTCTAGATAGATTATGCTAATAGCTTGCTCTTTGGAAGTAAAGCTATGACAAACATAGATAGTATATTAAAAAGCAGAGACATCATACTGCCAATAAAAGTCAGTATAGCCAGTCCAGGTTTGATGCATGAGACAGGGTGCTCAGGGCTGGTGCACTGGGATGACCCAGAGGGATAGTATGGGGAGGGAGGTGGGAGAGGGGTTCAGGATGGGGAACCTTGTACACCCGTGGTGGATTCATGTTGATGTATGGCAAAACCAATACAATATTGTAAAGTAATTAGTCTCCAATTAAAATAAATAAATTTATATTTTTAAAAGTCAATATAGTCAAAGCTATGATTTTTCCAGTCACCGACTCAATGGACATGAATTTGAATAAACTCTGGGAGATAATGGAGGTCACAGGAGCCTGGTATGCTGCCATCTATGGTGTCACAAAGAGTCAGACATGACAGCGACAGAACGAGTCAGTGATACTATCTAATCACCTTACCCTCTACTGCCCGCTTCTCTTTTTGCCTCCAATATTTCCCAGTATCAGGGTATTTTCCAAAGAATCAGCTCTTCGGATCAGGTGGCCAAAATACTGGAGCTTCAACTTCAGCATCAGTCCTTCCAATGAATATTCAGGGCTGATTTCCTTTAGGATAAGGCTTCCCTGGTGGTTCAGATGGTAAAGAATCTGCCTGCAATGTGGGAGGCCAGTGTTCAATCCCTGGGTCAGGAAGATCCCCCGGAGAAGGGAATGGCAACCCACTCCGGTATTCTTGCCTGGAGAACTCCATGGACAGAGGTGCCTAGCAGGCTACATGGGGTCACAAAGAGTCAGACATGACTGAGTGACTCATTTCACTTTCACTTCCTTTAGGATTGCTGGTTTAATCTCCTTGCAGTCCAAGGGACTCACAAGAGTCTTCTCCATCAACACAATTCAAAGGTATTAATTTCTAGCTCTCAGCCTTCTTTATGATCTAACTCTCATATTCATACGTGACTACTGGAAAAACCAGGTATGTAACTATATCAACCTTCATCAGCAAAGTGATGTCTCTGCTTTTTAACATGTTGTCTAGGTCTATCATAGTTTTCCTTCCAAGGAGCAAGCATCGTTTAATTTTGTGGCTGCAGTCACCGTCTGCAATGATTTTGGAGCCCATGAAATTAAAAGCTGTCACTGCTTCCACATTTCCCCTCTTTATATGTCATGAAGTGGTGTGACCAGATGCCATGATCTTAGTTTTTTTTTAATGGTGAGTTTCAAGCCCGCTTTTTCACTCTCCTCTTTCACCCTCATCAAGAGGTTCTTTGGTTTCTCTTCAATTTCTGCTTTTAGAGTGGTATCGCCTGCATAGCAGAGATTGTTGTTATTTCTCCCAAAAAACTTGATTCCAGCTTGTGATTCATCCAGCCCAATATTTTGCAGGATGTACACTGCATATAAGTTAAATAAGTAGGGTAACAATATACAGCCTTCTCATACTCCTAGTTTTGAACCAGTCACTTGTTCCAAGTTCAGTTCTAACTGTCATTTCATGACCCACATACATGTTTCTCAGGAAACAGGTAAGGTGGTCTCATACTCCCACCTCTTTAAGAATTTTCCACAGTTGTGATCCACACAGTCAAAGGCTTTAGCACAGTCAATGAAGCAGAAGTAGATGTTTTTCTGGAGTTCCCTTGCTTTCTCCATGATCCAGTGGATGTTGGCAATTTGATCTGTGGTTCCTCTGCCTTTTCTAAACCTAGCTTGTGCATCTGGAAGTTCTCAGTTCAGGTACTGCTTAAGCCTAGCTTGAAGGATTTGGAGCATAACTTTGCTAGCATGTGAAATGAGTGCATATGTATGGTAGTTTGAACATTGTTGGCATTGCCCTTCTTTGAGATTGGAATGAAAACTGAACTTTTCCAGTCCTGTGCCCATTGTTGAATTTTCCAAATTTGCTGACATACTAAGTGTAGCACTTTAATAGCATTCTTTTAGGATTTGCAATAGCTCAGCTGGATTCCATCACCCCCACTAGTTTTGTTTGTAGTGATGCTTTCTAAGGCCCACTTGACTTCATATTCCAGGATGTCTGACTCTAGGTAAGTGACCACAACATCATGGTTATTAAGGACATTGACCTTTTTTATATAGTTCTTCTGTGTATTCTTGCTACCTTTTCTTAATCTCTTTTTCTTCTGTTAGGTCCTTAACATTTCTGTTCTTTATCATGCCCATCCTTGCATGAAATTCCCTTGATATCTCCAATTTTCTTGAAGAGATCTCTAATATCTCTCATTCTACTGTTTTCCTCTATTTCTTTGCATTGTTGATTTAAGAAGGCCTTCTTATTTCTCCTTGCTCTCTCTGGGACTCCATATTCAGCTGGGTATATCTTTCCTTTTCTGCCTTGCTTTTTGCTTCCCTTCTTTTCTCAGCTATATGTAAGGCCTCCTCAGACTGCCACTTTGCCACCTTGCATTTCTTTTTCATTGGGCTGATTTTGGTTACTGACTCCTGTACAATGTTACAAACCTCCATCCATAGTTCTTCAGGCCCTCTCTCTACCAGATCTAATCCATGAATCTATTCATCACCTCCACTGTATAATCATAAGGAATTTGATTTAGGTCATACCTGACTGGCCTAGTGATTTTCCCTACTTTCTTCCATTTAAGCCTGAATTTTGCAATAAGGGGCTCATGATCTAAATCACAGTCAGCTCCAAGTCTTGTTTTTGCTGACTGTATAAAGCTTCTCCTTCTTTGGTTGCAAAGAACATAATCAATCTGATTTTGGTATTGACCTTCTGGTGAAGTCCATGTGTAGAGTCATCTCTTAGATTGTTAGAAGAGGGTGTTTGCTAAGACCAGCTTGTTCTCTTGACAAAACTCCATTAGCCTTTGCCTTGCTTCATTTTGTACTCCAAGGCCAAACTCACCCGTTACTCCAGGTATCTCTTGACTTATTTTTGCATTCCAGTTCCCTATGATGAAAGGGATATCTTTTTTGGTGTAAGTTCTAGAAGATATTGTAGGATTTCATAGAACCCTTCAACTTTAGCTTCTTTGACATCAATAATTGAAGCATAGACTTGGATTACTGTGATGTTGAATGGTTTGCCTTGGAAACAAACAGATTATTCTATCCTTTTTGAGGTTGTACACAAGTACTGCATTTCAGACTCTTTTGTTGACTATGATGACTACTCCATTTCTTCTAAGGGATCCTCACCCAGAGTAGTAGATATAATGGTCATCTGAATTAAATTCACCCATTCCTGTCCATTTTAGTTCACTGATTGCTAAGATGTCTATGTTTACTCTTACCATCTCCTGCTTGACCACGCCCAACTTACCTTGATTCGTTTACCTGACATTCCAGGTTCCTATGCAATATTACCATCTTCTTTATACCATCAGACTTTACTTTCACCACAAGACACATCCACAACTGGGAGTCATTTCTGCTTTGGCCCGGCACTTCATTCTTTCTGAAGCTATTGGCAACTACCCTCTGCTCTTCCCCAGTAGCATCTCTGACACCTTCTGACCTGAGGGGCTCGTCTTCCAGTGATGTCATACCCTTATCCTTTTTCATACTGATCATGGGGCTCTCCAGGCAAGAATACTGGAGTGGGTTGCCATTTTCTCCTCCAGTGGATCATGTTTTGTCAAAACTCTTCACTATGACCCATCTGTCTTGGGGGGCCCTACACAGCATGCCTCAAAACTTCACTGAATTCCACAAGTTCCTTTGCCATGACAAGGCTAACATCCATGAAGGGGAGAAGCAATGACTACCCAGTAGCAATAAATCCCTCTATCACCCAGATCATGATTCTAAATACCATCTCTGACTATGCTTCTTGATTTATTCCAAATTAGAACCAGAAACTTACACCCCAGATGGGATCATTTTGCTGCAGCAAAAAAGCAAGAAGCTATGAAAGATGAGTGGGGTCTGTGTCAAAAGGACACAGAAGTCAACAGAAAGGGACCCATGATACCCAAAAAATGGGAAAATGTGAACAAAAAAATGGAATAACAGAAACAATAAATTGAAACATCAAATTCAAATATAAAAACAAAATTTAATGCATTCATAATTTTATTTTTTAAACAAACTCATCATCACGTCAAATACTGCTAGGGTACAATTCCTTATTTTGAAAACTGACATATAATGAGAATAATTAAGCACAATATTCTGGATAAC
This sequence comes from Bos indicus, assembly GCF_029378745.1. Taxonomy (NCBI): domain Eukaryota; kingdom Metazoa; phylum Chordata; class Mammalia; order Artiodactyla; family Bovidae; genus Bos; species Bos indicus. The sequence goes on along the minus strand of NC_091766.1, from coordinate 98,147,293 downwards.
AAAGTGGATGAGGTGTGACTTTAAAGACAAATCCCAGACAAAATATACAGAAGGAAGAATCAAATTAGAAAATCATCTTTTTGATTCTTTCTCTTACCTATTCATCCTCTAACCCTGGGCAATGAAAGGTCATGATATCCTGGATCATCTTGTATCAGAAAGCAGGTGACTGCTCAAAGAATAATGGAGTCATGTCAAAAGGACACAGGAGCCAGCTCTCAAGGGGCTCTGACTGGCCAAATCAATTTGAGCATCAAAATTTTAAATGATATTAATGGATTATAACTCATTGAGTAAAATAGGAGAATATAACATACAACACTGGTATAACAATAAATAAGTTGAAAATTTCATGAAGAGCAGGACATTTAAATAGTTTCAAAGTACCTCTCCATAAAATATTAAGTAATTACAAAAGGATAAAGAATAACCTCACAGTGGAGAAACCTGGCAGAGGCTACCTTAATCAAGTGATGAAAGTGAATGTCATCAGCAAAGGAACAAATCAAAATCATGAGCCACTTGATAGTTTGGAAGAAGAACACAGTATCACTTTTGTGATGTTTCTGCTGCAGTTGCATAACTTGGCTCTAATCATCAGGAAATACCAGTCAAACACAAATTGAAGGACATTGTGAGTGCTCTGTAATCTTCAAGAAAGCCAAGGCTGTAAAGGTCAAGAAAGAACTGAGAAACTGTTCCAACTCAAAAGAAAATAAAGAAGCATGACAGCTAAACACAGTGCAAGATTCTGAACTGGATCTTTTTCTTATGAAGGATATTACTGAGGCATTTGGCAAAACTTGAATGGGGTCCAAGATTAGATGATAGCAATGTGTCAATATTAATTTACTGATTTTGATGTTTGAACTGTAATTATGTAGAATGCCCTTGTTGCAGGAAATACATGAAAGTATTAAAAGATGGCTGGGCATCACATCCTTAACAAACTTTCAAATATATAGAAGTGAAGTCACTCAGTCGTGTCCGACTTTCGGCGACCCCATGAACGATAGCCTACTTGGCTCCTCCATCCATGGAATTTTCCAGGCAGGAATACTGGAGTGGGTTGCCATTTCCTTCTCCAGGAGATCTTCCTGACCCAAGGATTGAACCCGGGCCTCCTGAATTGTAGGCAGATGAGTTACCGTCTGAGCCACCAGAGAAGTCAAATATATAGGAAAAAACAATTTTCTGTACTGTACTTCCAACTGTTCTACAGGTTTAAGATTTATTTTTTAATAGAAAAAGAAAAATCACCATTTTGTAATCACAATTAAATGATTACCTAGATAACAATCAACAATGGATGCTATAATTATAAGATATCTTGTAATACGATATCTCATAGATTAAGCTTCCATAGGCTTTTCTTTATAGTGGAGGGTTTAGCCTGACTCCGCCTGAACCAACTGATCAATCTTAATGTCATCAAATGTTAGTCAACAAAGGAAAATACAAATTATGATGTAATATAATATGAAGGATACAGTAGCCACTACGAAATATCTTTCCCTCAAAATATGAGTGTGAGTCTCATAACGCCTCTAGCTCTAATGAAGAGTGACCAGGAAACACAGGGAATAGACCAGTCATTTAATAACACCACAAGGATACAATCAGCCGAATCTACAGTGCAGAACATTCTACTGGACAAATGAGCTGGTCTCTCCAAGTCAGTTATGAAGAGGAACAAAAAGTGGTGTATGAGTGAGGACTTAATTGGAATAAGAGACTTCAGAGACATAATAACTGAATGTAACTATGGACCTTGTTTGATCCTGATTTGAATAAACCAGTAGCAAAATAGCATCACTGAGATAATCAAAAGAACTTAAATAACGGCTAGTCATAAAAAATATGAAAAAGCAATTGGTAACATTGTTAGAATTAATTACTGCATAATAGTTACATTTTTAATTTCTCTTTATAGACTAGAAATGTGTATTAGTGTATTTAGATGTGATGTTTCAGATTTGCTTTAAAATAGAGAAGCAAAATAAAAGTGATTAAGAAAAAACATTTAGCAAATGTTAACAATTTTTGAAGCTAGGAACAAGTTCTCTATGGTCTTCCCTAGTGGCTCAGCAGTAAAGAATCCCCCTGCCAATGCAGGAGATGTGAGTTTGATTCCTGGGTCAGAAAGAGCCCCTGGAGAAGGAAATGGCAACCCACTCCAGTATTCTTGCCTGGGAAATTCCATGGACAGAGGAGCCTTGTGGGCTATAGTCCACAGAGTTGCAAAAGAGTCAGACACAACTAAATACATACACACACACACATAAGTTCAGTATATTATTCTCTCCTCTTTTGTGTATATTTAAGAATTCCCATTTTGAAAAAATCAAATATATATGCAAAAAATTAGCTTGTTCCATTTCTTTAAATGACTGAATATTTTTATTACCCTTTAATGAAACGTTTGTGTGTGTGCCAAGTCACACACACACAGTCATGTCCAACCCTTGGTGACTCTTTGTACTGGAGCCCACCAGGTTCCTCTGTCCATGGGATTCTCCAGGCAAGAAAACTAGAGTGGGTGTCCATGCCCTCCTCCAGGGGATCTTCCCAACCCAGGGATCGAATCCACATCTCTGATGTCTCCTGCATTGGGAGGCAGGTTCTTTACCACTAGCGCCACCTGGGAAGGAAATAAAACGTCAACAAAGAAATTTGGGGAGAAGAAAGGATGCAAGGAAGGTTTGGCTTATTTCAGATGGTTCAAAATTAAGAAAGAAGGTGTGAATTCACATATACACCCACACACATACCCACACTGACAAACAGACCCCTTAGTTAACACTGTGAAGAACCACTGCCAGTGGCACTTTGCTAATGGAAAGTGACTAATGGAGCAAGATTATGATGAGACCATACTTTAAACCCAGTTAAATCCAGGTTGTGCTTAGGAAACAAGGTGAATCACTGTAATAAGTCACACACCTAGTGTGGAGAAGGAAAGAGAACCCACTCCAGTACTGTTGCCTGAAGAATTCCATGGACAGAAGAGCCTGGTGGGCTACAGTCTAGACAGAGCTACAGCTCTGTAGCTGTAGCTACAGCTACAGAGCTAGACACGACTGAGTGACTAGCACACACGCACACACATACACACACACCCCTAGTCAGTCTTTAGAGTGAACTCTTGATTCTGCACATAATGCTGCAATTCCCAACTTCATCAAAAATACTAAGATAAACCCTTGCTTCCAGCCTTCATATAGAGGTCCCAGCTTACTTTTCAGAAGACTTAGAGTAAAGGAGTCATCACTCCCCCCAGGAGAGAGTAATTCAATTACTATAAGGTCAACTTATCATGAGGATGTCCTTCTACTTATCCAGATTTTGGAACAGATGGCCCCATGGGTCAGGGCTGGACTATCTGCTACGAAATCAGTTATCAAGACTTGTGGAGTTACAGTATTAAATTCTTTCTATTCTGTTGTTGTTCAGTCACTAAGTCATGTCCAGCTCTTTGTGCTCCATGGACTGGAGCCTGCCAGGCTTCCTGTCCTTCATTATATTCCAGAGTTTGCTGAAATTCATGTCCACTGAGTCAGTGATGCCTTCCAACCGTCTCATCCTCTGTTGCCCCCTCTTTCTGCCCTCAATCTTTCCTGATATCAGGGTCTAAAGAAATATAAACATGCCAGCATAATGAGAGATACCTTTCTGTGCAGAAAATCAATATTCAGAAATGTTTCATTGAAAATAAAATTACTCAATAAATCAAAAATTTTCCAAAGAATTTCTTAAAGAAACTGACTTTACTCCGCCACAAAACTCTTCCTCCCAAAGGGACTTGCAGAATATCTTTAAAACAGTAAGCATCTAACAACTGCTCTACTATATTTAATTAAAAAACAGCAACCCAAAAAGCCCTACTGAATTCTTTCACCAACTGAAAGGGATCATTGTACTCAATCTAGAGCTGCTAAATCTGAATATCAAAGAGTTTCACGTAGCTTGCTCCAAACTACTCAACTGTTACTCCTTAATAGTAGAACAAATAGCTGCAAATTAAAAACTTCACTTTCCAGCAGCCTTTGTGTTAGGTCTTTTCTTTTCTCTTTCCCCTTAAAAGGCTAGGTTGGGGAATAAAGGTAATCTTCGGAAGTGAGATAGATGGGCAGAGCAACTCAAAACAAATCCAGAGAGAACCAAGTTTCCTGTGGAGGAAGTAAACATTACCGAGATGTCACCGTGTGTGGAATGTATCTTCTGAGCTTAATATTTCATATTAACTCTTTTTTCCCGCTGAAATTTACTTTAGAAAATTCAAGCCATAACACCCCTTTGGGATCCGGGTGTGTCCTTTACCTTTGACCTCAATAGGAGTCCCACACGCATGAAAGCAGAAATTGGCTTTTTACAGTAGATCGATAAAAGCTCTCTGGGAATGAGCGGAATGCCTCCCAGAAAGATTTCTGTCTTTACATCTCATAAAATGACCTCGATATCTGGGAGAGAAAATATTCTCTCTATTTCCCATCCAGTTCTATTTTCTCATATCACAGAGACTGCACATTGCTTATACTGTTGCCAGTACACACGACAACCGGGAGAGAGATTTATCACGTTCTAATACTCCTCAGTTCAGAGAGGTCTTGCTGCTGTTCCATTTCATTTGTATGCATCTGGAGAACAGAGGAAGTGGACTCAAATACTCAATATAAGTAAATATTCCATCAAAAAGACATCTTCTGTCCTGTCCTTTCATCTTTCCTTTCTCCATCTCCATCTTCCCTTCTCATTCAATCCTCTTTTTCTCACATAAACGCACAGGATTGAACATGCTGTAATACATTCCAGAACTGTGTCCCCTACACTTTAATTATCAGCACATATTATGGATTAAAAAAAAATTTCTTCAGGCAAATTGACAGAAACAATGTACAACCTTCAAATGAACTATACTAGATTTACGGAAAACATTTTAGATTATATCTTTCACATATAATTTCCTGAAAAGTATTTACATTGAAAGAATGCTGCAAGCTTGCCTGTCCTGGCTTTCCATGAAACAAATGATTTTAGGAAAACTCCTAAATCTTGATGTATACAATCCCAGAATTTTTAAAAGTACTTTTCAAAAGCTAGTTACTTGGATTTAAAAAGGAGAAAATCAGAGTTTAGTTTTAAAGATTTTGACCATCAGGAGCTCTCATTCCAAGGCCATAGGTGTGTGTGAGTGTGTGTGTGTGTGTGTGTGCGCACAACTAAAGCAGTACTATACTATGGCAAATATAATGACAACTTAGCAATTTCCAGATGGGACATGAAGACACGTACCTTTCTGCAGCCTTATTTTGAATTTTATACTTCGGTTCTCCTACTTCAGACACTTTAGTTAGTGAGTCCAAGTACTCAACTAAGCCCAAAATTTCCTTGGCTTATTCTTATTTCTTTGTTCAGATTTCTTATATCTTTGTTTATATACCCTTGTACTTGAATTATCTATCCTTGTGATCTAAATATGGTAGCTATATGGCTATTTAGATGTTCATTTTAATTAACTGAAATTACATAAAATTAAATTTCAGTTCCTCGGTCACCCTTGCTTTATTTCAGGCACTCAGTAGCCATATTTGGCTAGTTGGTACTTTATCAGACAGTGAAGATAAAGCACTCATCATCATAGAAAGTTCCACTGCACAGAAATAATCTATACTATCCTTAACTTTGGGCATACTGTCTGTCCCTGCCCCCAATTACTAACAGAAAATGCTCCCCAGATAAATCTCATACATCCTTCAGAGCATCTGCTCTGCGGTTGAATTCTCACCCTTCTAAACTCCACAGCTCTTATTTCCAGGCCCCTTGTGCTTCCAATCCTGCTTCGTATTACTAAACCTTTTTCTATATATCTTTTCTCACCAACCACCACACTCATTCAGTCTTCAAATATCCACTGAGTACCCCATGTGGCAGGCACTATTCTGCATTCTGGGAGGTGATGTGTATCAGGACAGGCAAGAGCGTGAGCTCCTTCGAATCAGAGCCAACACTTTGATTTCTTTTGCACGTAGGACAAACTAAGGACACAAAAAGGGAATGAAAGATACACTTATTAAGCAGCTTTGGAATTCTGTTTTAAAGAAATAAGTTTAAAAAAAAAATAAGATATGTTGTGACAGGAAAAAATTTGATGTCTTCTCCCTGGGTCTACATCCTGAATTAGACACTCACTGAGTCACATACTTGCTGTCATGTGATCACATTTATGAAAGCATGCAACCAAGTGTATCATTTCAGAAGCTTTTTAAACATCACTGTGCTGCGGAGGCAATTAAATATCACATATACTAGGCTATATGTTGAGCTCTTTCATAGAAGAAAATATTTATTTCAAGCATGAAAGATAAGGCATATTAGTTACAATAGAGGCTAAGGTACTTTAGGAGAAGGCAATGGCACCCCACTCCAGTACTCTTGCCTGGAAAAATCCCATGGACAGAGGAGCCTGGTAGGCTGCAGTCCATGTGGTCGATAAGAGTCGGACATGACTGAGTGACTTCACTTTCACTTTTCACTTTCATGCATTGGAGAAGGAAATGGCAACCCACTCCAGTGTTCTTGCCTGGAGAATCCGAGGGACGGGGGAGCCTGGTGGGCTGCCATCCGTTGGGTCGCACAGAGTCGGACACAACTGAAGCGACTTAGCAGCAGTAGCAGCAGCAAGGTACTTTAACAAAGAAATAAAACCCGTGGCTTACTTCTCTTTCATATAACAACCCCAGGGGGAGAATTCAAGTTTGCTAGGGTAGTTCTGCTACTCAAGGTCCTTCGGGATTACAGGTCCCTGTCATTTTATTGCCCTACCATTCAACAAAGTTATCACTTTCATCTGCATGGGTGAAGCTGGGTCACAAACACATTATGTTCCTACTCACAAGAAGGGGAAAAAAGAGAGAAAACCCAGAATATATATATATATATGTATATATATATATATTTTTTTTTTTTTAAGCAAATGAGTCTGAAGTTGTCTGCACAATTTATATTCCAATCCACTGGTGATAAAATAGATTTATGGGCACTCTTGACCAAAAGAATTTGGGGAAATGTAGTCTCTAACTAGATAGTTATTTGCTCCTAAAGAATGAGAATATGGAATGGTGGAAGGAAGGGGTGTCTGCCAGTGAAATTATTTTAGCTATATTACCAGGAGAAGCTATTCTCTTAGGTTATATCCCATTCATACACAATACATTAAGGAACTACGAATAGAATTATAATGCTAAGAAGGTACCTGTTGAAGAAAGCACTACCGTGTTCTATTCAGAATTCGTATTGTCGTTTTCCATACATTTACATATGACCTGGAATAAAGCTGATAAAAGAAATGCTTACCAGTTAACAGTAGGAGGCAATAAATGCTATTGACTTACCAAATTACTATAATATATGTACATACATGAACCTTCTTCAAAGAGCGTATGACTTCAGAGGAGATCAGCAGAAAACGGCATAAATAGAAATGCAAGTACATACTGCATCTAGCATAAGCTCAGATAAAATTATGAGGTAGCGATTTATGTCATCTCTCCTTTCTCTCTATTTCAACACTCAGCATCTACTAAAAAACACCAGCAACTCTTTAAAGGCTCTTTAAACAAGAACACTTCTGAAAATTCTTGTCCCTGTAGGAAAAAAGATTATATCTGAAACTCCTTAATACCTGAGTATAAGTTTGTTCAAGTCACATTCTTCAAAGAATATTAACATTTTAATGGAGGTTTAGGGGGAAAAAAAAGAACACAAATGACTGAATCTGAAATGGGCACATTTCAGGATTTAGACTCTTATATGAGGAAAGTACTTAGGGTAAATTCTTTCCTGCTGGCTTTTACAAGTCATACACCATAAGGAATCAGTTCATTGTAACTGACACACAGACTGCCCTTCCTGCATTCACATTATTAAACCACTAAACGTTTGTATCGTCTCCTTCCTGTGCCACTTCAAGTGTGCAGTTTTTCCCTGAGGACAAAGCCTTCCACCAAGTATACTCTCACACAGCCACCAGGGACAAACTAGTCAGCTCGATGTTCCCTTAAATTACGATGTTCTAGAATTTTAGTTTATGACAGTAACTCAGAAAACTGTAAGAATGTTGCCTGTTGCCAACCTTGAGAAGTACCTTATTGAACCCAGTCCTTGGCAAAGTTACTGAGACTCAAATATTAATCTACCCACTTGTCCCAGCTGGCAACCAGACTGCAGCTAACATAAACAGATAGAAGACAGATAAATAGATAGATAGATGGATACATAGATAGATAGATAGAAAAATGTGATTTGTGCTCATTTTTTCAAATCCACAGGCTGTTCAACCATTTCCAGAGGTTACAGAAAATCTGTGATGATGTTGGAAGCTCTTTAGGAGTAAAATTCTGACAAAGAAAATACAATGTTCCAGTTTTTATAATCACATAAAGCAACAGTTTATTATGAGCCCTTACATCCTTGACTTGGCTGGAACAGCCAGACAGTTCTTGCTTGGAGTCTCTTATTGATTGCATTTGGCAAGTATCCAGGGCTTAATTTATCAAAGGACTCTATTGGACTGATATCTAGATGGCTCACCTGATCCTGACTGCACGATGAGACATCAATAGAGCTGCTGTCCAGGGCTTCTACCCATGACCTGTACATGTGTGTGCTCAGATGCTCAGTCATGTCCGACTCTTTGTGACCTCATGGACTGTAGCCCGCCAGACTCCTCTGTCCATGGGATTTTTCCAGGCAAGAATACTGAAATGGGTTACCATTTCCTACTCCACGGGATCTTCCCCACCGAGGGATTGCACCCGTGTCTCTTAGGTCTCCTGCATTAGCAGGCAGATTCTTCACCACTATACCACCTGGCAGGCCCCGACACGCATGTGTAGCTTAAGCTTTACACTGTGGTGACTTCACTCCAAGAGTGTCTATTCCAAGAGAAGCTGCTATTTTCTCAAGATGTAGGCCCAAAAACTGGCTCAGCATCCACCCTGCCATATTCTACTGTCTAAGTAGTCACATAGCTCACCCAGATTCAAGGGGGGGGGGGGGGGACCACAGACTCCCCTTCTCAATGGAGAAGGGTCAAACCATTTATGGACACCTTTAATTGGTCACACGTGGCCATATACTCACTGCAGATGGAAAGAAGAGCCCAGAGATCATTAAGAATATATTTTTGGTATTACTAGATAATTAAACTAAAAGTTATATTTCATAACAAAATAATTTACTTCAAATTACTTCACATGAAGTTCATCTGGCCTCTAAGGAATTACAGAAACCCTGTTATGATTATTACTTTGTAAGTTATGGTGTTCTCTTCAACAGAAGCAAAGAGCTTGATAATTAAAGTGAGATCCTAAGGTAGCAATAAATATAAAAATAGGAACTTAATAGTTATATTCAGAATACGCTAACTTACAAAGAAAGGAAAAGTGAATAAGTCTTTCATGAAAAAGCAACAAGGATAAATTTTAATTAATATTTCAGCTACCACCTGTTCATCATTCAAAGTGAATTTTAAACACTGCCGCTGCTGCTGTTCCATCATTAAGTCTTGTTTAACTCTTATGATCTATGGACTGTAGAAACCAGGTTCCTCTGTCCATGGAATTACCCAGGTAAGAATACCAGAGTGGGTTGCCATTTCCTTCTCCAGGGGATCTTCCTGACCCAGGGATCATTCCGTGTCTCCTGCCTTGCACGTGGATTCTTTACCTAAAGAGATCTAAATTTTTCCAAATATATTCCAGTTAAACATGAAACATTTGTAAAACAAAAATGTGTGCAGGTTGCCATTTTCTCTTTCTGGGCCTTGTACATACCCTGCCTCCCTGTGGTTGGTTAGGGCTATATGACCGGGTTCTAAACAATGGAATGTGTGCAGAATTAATGTGCACCACTTTCAAAACTGTCTGTAAAACCACCTGTATGATCCTTCATGCTTTCTCTTTCTTTTTAGCTAGGCAGATGAAAGAGAGAGAGTGGACTCCCAGAAGCCTCTAAGGGTCAACCAAAACAAGTCACCTTCTAGTAGAGATTTACCCTGTCCACAACTAATATGACCAAGAAAAAAAATCCTTTGTTTTGCTAAACCACTGACATAAGGGAGTTGCTTGTTACAACCACTGATATTAAACAAACTGATTAATATAAAAAGTAAAAGTTAGCATCCCATTTCCCTCCTAAAACAGACACTGTAATCACCTTCTTTGGAAAGCTTAATGTATTGTGGAAATTCAAAGTTGACAGGCACCATAGATGTCATCTGGCTGATCTATTTTCTTGATGCCAGTAACCACACTGCCGCCAGTGAATAAAACACTTATAAACACCCATACTCAGAGAAATATACATTGCAGAAAACAGGAGTGTAGAAGCCTATGTTGCCATGACAACAAGAACATAATTCCATTTCAAAAAGATCACCAGCTACTGTATGAAAAATAAACTTCTTTTCCAAGCAAGCTTTTTAAAATGTTGCATGCAGAATGGAAGGTATCAAATATCTTACTGTGAAAAACCTGTTACATTCTTGGTACTATCAATACCAACTGTAACAAATAGTAAAAAGCCACTTTGGTTTTTCTGGGTATTAATGTGAGTGCCAACAACAGCATGAAACTTCCAGATAATGTATCATTTCCTCTGCTAGGGAATAAAGTACTTTTTCCTTGAACAGTAATAGTCATGCAAGTTCAATAGTTTCCTCAAAATAAAATGTGTTGATCTAATACATTAACCTCATGAACAAACTTATATGACAAAAACCTTATTGTTTTAAATATAGTCCTCAAAATTACATGATACCGATGTTCTCTGAAGCTACAAAATAGTAATGTTATACATATTTTAGAATTATAAGTAACCCTACAGATCATTTAGTCCAAATTATTCGTATTAAGGATTTGAAAACTGAGGCTCAGAGATGTTTAATGACTCAACCAATGTCACAGGATTAATTAAGATGATCTTGTACTATTAATATTATACACTTTTATACTACTGCATTGTGGGTACTATTTCATACTGTAGAGTATTTTCTATTAAAAATAAAGTACTCACACTTCTGGAAATTACTTTAGAATGTTTACATAACCAATATCATAATCTCTAGGGATTTTTTTAAAACTTTCCCAAGATTATACTTCAGCATGTAGAAGTAATTTCTAATGTAATCTTTTTACCTGTAAGGAGTTTAATGAAAGAATAAATTTATCTCTTAATTATTAAAAACCTCCTTGTTCCTTATTATCTTTTAAAAACCTAATACTGTAAAACTTTATCAAGTTCTTAATACTTGTAAAAGAAATTATCTAGTGAAAACCATCCATTATTATAAATGTAGCATTATTTTAAATGTATGGCTTTATTATTCCAATTGTAGACATTAACTGAACTACCCAACATTAAAGTCCAACTTTGGTGAATAGATAATAATACTTTTATTAAAGTACCTGAAATCAAAATTTTTTTAATTTATATCATAATAGCAATGATATCTGGAGAAGGCACTGGCGCCCCACTCCAGTACTCTTGCCTGGAAAATCCCATGGACGGAGGAGTCTAGTAGGCTGCAGTCCATGGAGTGGCTAAGAGTCGTGCCACTTTCCCTTTTCCCTTTCATGCATTGGAGAAGGAAATGGCAACCCACTCCAGTGTTCTTGCCTGGAGAATCCCAGGGATGGGAAGCCTGGTGGGCTGCCTTCTATGGGGTCGCACAGAGTCGGACACGACTCAAGTGACTTAGCAGCAGCAGCAGCAGCAATGATATCAGAAAAGGCAATGGCACCCCACTCCAGTACTCTTGCCTGGAGAGTCCCATGGATGGAGGAGCCTGGTAGGCTGCAGTCCATGGGGTCGCTAAGAGTCGGACACGACTGAGCAACTTCACTTTCACTTTTCACTTCCATGCATTGGAGAAGGAAATGGCAACCCACTCCACTATTCTTGCCTGGAGAATCCCAGGGATGGCGGAGCTTGGTGGGCCGCCGTCTATGGGGTCGCGCAGAGTCGGACTCGACTGAAGTGACTTAGCAGTAGCAGCGATGATATAATATTTAAAGTTTAAAGTTCTTCAAAGCTGTCTGAAAACAGTTTGCTTATCAAATTTGATAGATGTGCCATTGAAATTTCACTTACTATTCATTTTCTTAGCAAACATGTTTTCCATTGAAAATGTATAAAAGTACATTTAGGTAAGCACCTCTTAAAATTAGTTTAAATTTATAATAAAGAGAAATTCTAAATAAAATGTTTTTGTATATTAATACTGATTTAACATTTAAGTAACAAGAAAAATAGGTCTGGGAGAAAATATTTATTGTGATATTTTCTAAACTGAAAAAATAGGAAGCCAAGAAAAGAGTTGATAAACAAATATATCCTTTCCACCAGCCCTTTATCAACACTAATTATTTTTAAGCCTTAGCATTGTGGAACAATCAATTTAGAAATCAGATCTATTAATATTATGACCCAAGAAATTCCTCATATATTTTAGATAAAGGGAAAAAGGAAAAATTACGGCGAGTGGTGAACACATGGACTGGTAAAGTATGAGCTTCCTATCTTTTAAGGCCACCAGGGGCTTCCTTGGAACTTCTCAGGTGGTACTAGAGATAATCAAGAACACACCTGATAATGCAGGAGAGGTAAGAGACTTGGCTTCAGTCCCTGGATTGGGAGGACCTCCTGGCAAAGGGAATGGCAACCCGCTCCAGTATTCTTGCCTGGAAAATTCCTGGACAGAGGAGCCTGGCATGCTGCAGTCCATGGGGTAATCACAAGAGTCAGACATGACTGTGTGCCTGGACAGCAGCAGGCCTCTTTCTGCAGTCTCTGGTTTCTTCTGTAACTATCTACCTCTTTTATATCACAGCCCAAAACAGTCAGGTCATGAGGTGGACCAACCCCCTCCCAGATGCTCCCATCATCACACATACACAAAAAAAAGTGCTGAAAAGGAGATTCAGCCTTACTGCTACTACTGGCCATTTTTTAGGAATAAAATCTGAATAAAAACAAATGTTACGTACTAGAAACACCTACCAGTTAGCTCATCCTATAAAACACACAAACCTAATTTTATGCTTATTTAATAAATGTTAAATTTAACCTTTCTGTAACTCTTTCAATTATGACAAAGTTAGCATGGCATTGGAAAGAGATTATCATTCACACTTTATTTTCCAAAAAATAAAAGTAATGATTACCCAATGGGAGAAAATAATTCTAAGAGCAGGAGAAGATTTGGAAACTATCCCTTTCTCAAAAGGACAATCTGGTCTCCTTATTCACACAAATATCTGTCTTGAGTTACTGACAGAATGACATAAATGTGATTAAAAGTCATCAACAGAACCATCATCATCATCTGGACTAAATACCATCCATCACATTTGTCTCTGTCTCACTGTAAACATTGTTAACGCATAGAAAAGTGTAGCTTTTTGTAGTTTTTGTTTTGTTTTGATTTCAGAATAATGCTTCCTGCCCATCTAATATAGTAAGAACAATCAGTAAATATTAACATGAAAATTATAAACTCAAACTCCATTTTAAAATGTATTTCTACTTTTAATATAACCAGAAGATCACATTTCCCCACCACCATTGCTTTCTAGAATACCATGAAGTCTACTCCAGCATAGGGATTCAGGAATCCACCCATCTCTCTGCCAGTTCAGTTGCCTAGGGGAAGACATTGTTTGGTTTTCCTTCATCTCTTTTCCCTCATCAATTCTGCTCCATAACTTAACTCGAGCACATCATTGCTTCTCTACAGAAAAGCAGCAGTCATCATTGAAGATATTTGTGATAAACAAAACTGAAAACTAATGAGGTGAGAAAGATTAAGGGACTGTGAGTAACTCATTGCCTGGGCACTAAACAGGAACAAGTGAATGCAAAATGGCTCTGAAATATGCAAGACCAAACAGCTGAACTTCCTGGGTGCTATGAATTATATTTTCAAGCTTCTAAATCCACCTCCTAAAACGAATTTCAGAATTTTTGTTATACTCTGTTCTGGATGTATCCTATAATGTTTATATGGGTAAGGAAGGAGTGATAATTACCTCTGGTCAACCCCTTGCAAATGTTCAGTGTATTTCCAGTACCAGTTCCTTCGAGACACTGGTCAGCTCCCCTCACTTTCCTTTCCCTCTAGTAGGAATCACCACAGCAGATTAGAAGCCCTAAGAATATCTATGTCTCCTATATCTAGGAAGTTTCAAAGTTTATCTGTCAATGGGTACTCTGACTTGTATTATTTTATTTTAGTCAGTAAGAACAGGATAAAGCTTTAATTCATATTTTTTAGATATTTGTTGTTGCTTAGAGAAAAATGGAAACAATAAAATCCACCACCCTCAACTTTACCAAATCACTGAAAAATATCAAGCCAGACTACGTTAACAGCCACAGAACTGAAGTATAATCTACCAACATGAGTCATGAAATTTATAAATTCACTTCACATATGAAGAAAATCAAAGACTACATAAGAATATATTTGTAAAATAATACATAAGAGCTTCTGAATCGAATGAAATGGTTCTATAAGATGGTTGAATGTACTCTAACATTTAATTTGTATATAAAATAGCCATGTTTATTAGTTTCTGTATAACTTTGCAACCGGTTATGCAATAATTTCACTTCATTATATTTTCACATGGTCAACAAATATTTTAGAGATACTTACTTATTCAGACGTCTAAATAGTGTTCATAGGAACATTTGCTCAGTCATGTCTGACTCTTTGCGACCCCATGGAGTGCAGCCCACCAGGCTCCTCTGTCCACGGGGATTCTCCAGGCAAGAATACTAGAGTGGATTGTCATGCCCTTCTCCAGGGGACCTTCCCAACACAGGGATGGAACCCAGGTCTCCCGCATTGCAGGAGAATTCTTTACCAACTGAGCCAGCAGGGGAGCCATTGGATATACTGGAATTCCTCAAATAAACAAGCAGCACATAAAGAGTTTTGTGAGATAAAAGGATAAAGATTAATAAAATATGTACACCTGTATAGCATTTTTAATGCACTGGAAAGATGCTATGTACATGTAACATTTGAATTAATAAAATGCTACATATACTCCAGACATCTTTATGTAAAACGAAAGTATTTGATAAACAGCCCTGAAGACCACCACACATGTATATGCCTATTAAATCATTGTGTACATGAATATTAGTTATTTAGATCATTCCAAGTACTTGAGAGCCTGATCTTTATTTTTTTTAATTTTATTTTATTTTTAAACTTTACAATATTGTATTAGTTTTGCCAAACATCGAAATGAATCCACCACAGATATACATGTGTTCCCATCCTGAACCCTCCTCCCTCCTCCCTCCCCATACCATCCCTCTGGGTCGTCCCAGTGCACCAGCCCCAAGCATCCAGTACCGTGCATCGAACCTGGACTGGCGACTCGTTTCATACATGATATTATACATGTTTCAATGCCATTCTCCCAAATCTTCCCACCCTCTCCCTCTCCCACAGAGTCCATAAGACTGTTATATACATCAGGGTATCTTTTGCTGTCGCATACACAGGGTTATTGTTACCATCTTTCTAAATTCCATATATATGCGTTAGTATACTGTATTGGTGTTTTTCTTTCTGGCTTACTTCACTCTGTATAATAGGCTCCAGTTTCATCAACCTCATTAGAACTGATTCAAATGTATTCTTTTTAATGGCTGAGTAATACTCCATTGTGTATATTTACCACTGCTTTCTTATCCATTCATCTGCTGACGGATATCTAGGTTGCTTCCATGTCCTGGCTATTATAAACAGTGCTGCGATGAACATTGGGGTACACGTGTCTCTTTCCCTTCTGGTTTCCTCAGTGTGTATGCCCAGCAGTGGGATTGCTGGATCATAAGGCAGTTCTATTTCCAGTTTTTTAAGGAATCTCCACACTGTTCTCCATAGTGGCTGTACTAGTTTGCATTCCCACCAACAGTGTAAGAGGGTTCCCTTTTCTCCACACCCTCTCCAGCATTTATTGCTTGTAGACTTTTGGATCGCAGTCATTCTGACTGGTGTGAAATGGTACCTCATAGTCATTTTGATTTGCATTTCTCTGATAATGAGTGATGTTGAGCATCTTTTCATGTGTTTGTTAGCCATCTGTATGTCTTCTTTGGAGAAATGTCTATTTAGTTCTTTGGCCCATTTTTTGATTGGGTCATTTATTTTTCTGGAGTTGAGCTGTAGGAGTTGCTTGTATATTTTTGAGATTAGTTGTTTGTCAGTTGCTTCATTTGCTATTATTTTCTCCCATTCTGAAGGCTGTCTTTTCACCTTGCTAATAGTTTCCTTTGTTGCGCAGAAGCTTTTAAGTTTAATTAGGTCCCATTTGTTTATTTTTGCTTTTATTTCCAATATTGTGGGAGGTGGGTCATAGAGGATCCTGCTGTGATGTATGTCAGAGAGTGTTTTGCCTATGTTCTCCTCTAGGAGTTTTATAGTTTCTGGTCTTACGTTGAGATCTTTAATCCATTTTGAGTTTATTTTTGTGTATGGTGTTAGAAAGTGGGCTAGTTTCATTCTTTTACAAGTGGTTGACCAGTTTTCCCAGCACCACTTGTTAAAGAGATTGTCTTTAATCCGTTGTATATTCTTGCCTCCTTTGTCAAAGATAAGGTGTCCATATGTGTGTGGATTTATCTCTGGGCTTTCTATTTTGTTCCATTGCTCAATATTTCTGTCTTTGTGCCAGTACCATACTGTCTTGATAACTGTGGCTTTGTAGTAGAGCCTGAAGTCAGGTAGGTTGATTCCTCCAGTTCCATTCTTCTTTCTCAAGATAGCTTTGGCTATTCGAGGTTTTTTGTATTTCCATACAAATTGTGAAATTATTTGTTCTAGCTCTGTGAAAAATACCATTGGTAGCTTGATAGGGATTGCATTGAATCTATAAATTGCTTTGGGTAGTATACTCGTTTTCACTATATTGATTCTTCCAATCCATGAACATGGTATATTTCTCCATCTATTAGTGTCCTCTTTGATTTCTTTCACCAGTGTTTTATAGTTTTCTATATATAGGTCTTTAGTTTCTTTAGGTAGATATATTCCTAAGTACTTTATTCTTTCCGTTGAAAGGGTGAATGGAATTGTTTCCTTAATTTCTCTTTCTGTTTTCTCATTATTAGTGTATAGGAATGCAAGGGATTTCTGTGTGTTGATTTTATATCCTGCAACTTTACTATAATCATTGATTAGTTCTAGTAATTTTCTGGTGGAGTCTTTAGGGTTTTCTATGTAGAGGATCATGTCATATGCAAATAGTGAGAGTTTTACTTCTTCTTTTCCAATTTGGATTCCTTTTATTTCTTTTTCTGCTCTGATTGCTGTGGCCAAAACTTCCAAAACTATGTTGAATAGTAATGGTGAAAGTGGGCACCCTTGTCTTGTTCCTGACTTTAGAGGAAATGCTTTCAATTTTTCACCATTGAGGATAATGTTTGCTGTGGGTTTGTCATATATAGCTTTTATTATGTTGAGGTATGTTCCTTCTATTCCTGATTTCTGGAGAGTTTTTATCATAAATGGATGTTGAATTTTGTCAAAGGCTTTCTCTGCATCTATTGAGATAATCATAGGGTTTTTATTTTTCAATTTGTTAATGTGATGTATTACATTGATTGATTGATTTGCAGATATTGAAGAATCCTTGCATCCCTGGGATAAAGCCCACTTGGTCATGGTGTATGATCTTTTTAATGTGTTGTTGGATTCTGATTGCTAGAATTTTGTTAAGGATTTTTGCATCTATGTTCATCAGTGATATTGGCCTGTAGTTTTCTTTTTTTGTGGGATCTTTGGCAGGTTTTGGTATTAGGTTAATGGTGGCCTCATAGAATGAGTTTGGAAGTTTACCTTCCTCTGCAATTTTCTGGAAGAGTTTGAGTAGGATAGGTGTTAGCTCTTCTCTAAATTTTTGGTAGAATTCAGCTGTGAAGCCGTCTGGACCTGGGCTTTTGTTTGCTGGAAGATTTTTTTTGTTGGAAGATTTTTGATTACAGTTTCAATTTCCATGCTTGTGATGGGTCTGTTAAGATTTTCTATTTCTTCCTGGTCCAGTTTTGGAAAGTTGTACTTTTCTAAGAATTTGTCCATTTCTTCCACATTGTCCATTTTACTGCCATATAATTGCTGATAGTAGTCTTTTATGATCCTTTGTATTTCTGTGTTGTCTGTTGTGATCTCTCCATTTTCATTTCTAATTTTATTGATTTGATTTTTCTCCCTTTGTTTCTTGATGAGTCTGGCCAATGGTTTGTCAATTTTATTTATCCTTTCAAAGAACCAGCTTTTGGCTTTGTTGATTTTTGCTATGGTCTCTTTTGTTTCTTTTGCATTTATTTCTGCCCTAATTTTTAAGATTTCTTTCCTTCTACTAACCCTGGGGTTCTTCATTTTTTCCTTTTCTAGTTGCTTTAGGTGTAGAGTTAGGTTATTTATTTGACTTTTTTCTTGTTTCTTGAGGTATCCCTGTATGGCTATGAACTTTCCCCTTAGGACTGCTTTTACAGTGTCCCACAGGTTTTGGGTTGTTGTGTTTTCATTTTCATTCATTTCTATGCAAATTTCGATTTCTTTTTTTTATTTTTTCTGTGATTTGTTGGTTATTCAGCAGCGTGTTGTTCAGCCTCCATATGTTGGAATTTTTAATAGTTTTTCTTCTGTAATTGAGATCTAATCTTACTGCATTGTGGTCAGAAAAGATGCTTGGAATGATTTCTATTTTTTTGAATTTACCAAGGCTAGATTTATGGCCCAGGATGTGATCTATCCTGGAGAAGGTTCCATGTGCGCTTGAGAAAAAGGTGAAATTCATTTTTTGGGGGGTGAAATGTCCTATAGATATCAATTAGGTTTAACTGGTCTATTGTATCATTTAAAGTTTGTGTTTCCTTGTTAATTTTCTGTTTAGTTGATCTATCCATAGGTGTGAGTGGGGTATTAAAGTCTCCCACTATTATTGTGTTATTATTAATTTCTCCTTTCATACTTGTTAGCATTTGTCTTTCATATTGCAGTGCTCCCATGTTGGGTGCATATATATTTATAATTGTTATATCTTCTTCTTGGATTGAGCCTTTGACCATTATGTAGTGACCATCTTTGTCTCTT
Organism: Bos indicus; assembly: GCF_029378745.1. Lineage (NCBI taxonomy): Eukaryota > Metazoa > Chordata > Mammalia > Artiodactyla > Bovidae > Bos > Bos indicus. Next base: position 98,128,119 of record NC_091766.1, on the reverse strand, counting down.
TTCACAGCCTTTGTTTTAAAGTCTATTTTATCTGATATGAGTATTGCTACTCCTGCTTTCTTTTGGTCCCTATTTGCATGGAAAATCTTTTTCCAGCCCTTCACTTTCAGTCTGTATGTGTCCCCTGTTTTGAGGTGGGTCTCTTGTAGACAACATATGTAGGGGTCTTGTTTTTGTATCCATTCAGCCAGTCTTTGTCTTTTGGTTGGGGCATTCAACCCATTTACATTTAAGGTAATTACTGATAAGTATGATCCTGTTGCCATTTACTTTATTGTTTTGGGTTCGAATTTATACACCGTTTTTGTGTTTCCTCTCTAGAGAATATCCTTTAGTATTTGTTGGAGAGCTGGTTTGGTGTTGCTGAATTCTCTCAGCTTTTGCTTGTCTGAAAAGCTTTTGATTTCTCCTTCATATTTGAATGAGATCCTTGCTGGGTACAATAATCTGGGCTGTAGGTTATTTTCTTTCATCATTTTAAGTATGTCTTGCCATTCCCTCCTGTCTTGAAGAGTTGCTATTGAAAGATCAACTGTTATCCTAATGGTAATTCCCTTGTGTGTTATTTGTTGTTTTTCCCTTGCTGCTTTTAATATTTGTTCTTTGTGTTTGATCTTTGTTAATTTGATTAATATGTGTCTTGAGGTGTTTCGTCTTGGGTTTATCCTGTTTGGGACTCTCTGGGTTTCTTGGACTTGGGTGATTATTTCCTTCCCCATTTTAGGGAAGTTTACAACTATTATCTCCTCAAGTATTTTCTCACGGTCTTTCTTTTTGTCTTCTTCTTCTGGGACCCCTATGATTTGAATGTTGTAGCGTTTAATATTGTCCTGGAGGTCTCTGAGATTGTCCTCATTTCTTTTAATTCGTTTTTCTTTTATCCTCTCTGATTCATTTATTTCTACCATTCTATCTTCTAATTCACTAATCCTATCTTCTGCCTCTGTTATTCTACTATTTGTTGCTTCCAGAGTGTTTTTAATTTCATTTATTGCATTATTCATTATATATTGACTTTTTTTTATTTCTTCTAGGTCCTTGTTAAACCTTTCTTGCATCTTCTCAATCCTTGTCTCCAGGCTATTTATCTGTGATTCCATTTTGATTTCAAGATTTTGGATCAATTTCACTATCATTATTTGGAATTCTTTATCAGGTAGATTCCCTATCTCTTCCTCTTTTGTTTGGTTTGGTGAGCATTTATCCTGTTCCTTTATCTGCTGGGTATTCCTCTGTCTCTTCATCTTGTTTAAATTGCTGAGTTTGGGGTGTCCTTTCTGTATTCTGGAAGTTTGTGGAGTTCTCTTTATTGTGGCGGTTCCCTCTGTTATAGCTTCTTCTGTTTGCTGGTCTCTTCAGTGTCCAGTTTCTGCCCTGACAAAAGGGAAAGGTGGAGGACACTTTTTTAATTTTTTTTTAGGCTCACTTGTTCAGTCGTGCTGTGGGGAGGGAGGGAGGGATGCTGCAAACAAGTAACACTGGCCTGTGCTCACAGTGCCTTAGCCACCCTGGGTCTGCCCCCACTCACAGTGCGTGTAGCCTCCTGCCCACACTGCTCAGGCTCTAGGTTGTTCCACCGGGAACCATCCGTGGCCGACCCTGGGCTGCTTGTACCTCCCAGGCCCAAGCCGCTCAGGTTCAGGCACTTGGGTAGTCCTGAGGCGCAGACTTGGTTGGGCCTGCATTTTGTGCCCTTTCCAGGTCTGAGCAGCTCAGGTGATGAGGTGTTTGGCGAGCGCAGTTGCTGCGACTTACCACCTCCCCGCCACTCGGTTATCTAGGTGTACAACCAGCGCACCTTCTCAGGCAGATGTTGACCGTCCAGACCCCCAAGAAGTTTTAGTTAGCAAAGAAGCCTGCTTACAGTTTTATAGATAATGTCTCTCTGGGGCTGCAATTGCCCCCTTCCAGCTATGGCTGCCTGTCACCAGAGGGGGAAGGTCTGCAGCCGGCTATCTCTGTTCAGTCGTTTGTTCCATGCGCAGGCCTGGCAGTGTCTTAGGTTAGGGCTGGCTTTTCGCGTGGTAGATATCCCACAGTCTGGTTTGCTAGCCCAAATTATTTTGCTCAGATAGCGCTCAGGGTACTCAGGCCAGATCCTTGCTCTAAGCGATGCAGCCCGCGCAGGGCCTCCCTGCCCAGCCCCTGCTTGCTAGTGGCGTGTGCAGGCATCTGCACTGCTTCTCCGCTGGCGGAGTTACCATAGGGCTCACAATCTGTGGGTTTTAATTGTTTATTTATTTTTCCTCCCTGTTATGTTGCCCTCTGTGCTTCCAAGGCTTGGCACAGATTTGGCAGTGAGAAGGTTTCCTGGTATTTGGAAACTTCTCCCTTTTTAAGACTCCTTTCCCACGATGGAACTCCGTCCCTCCCTCTTTTGTCTCTTTTTTTGTCTTTTATATTTTTTCCTACCTTCTTTTGAAGACTTGGGTTGCTTTTCTGGGTGCCTGATGTCCTCTGCCGGCATTCAGAAGTTGTTTTGTGGAATTTACTCGGCATTTAAATGTTCTTTTGATGAATTTGTTGGGGAGAAAGTGTTCTCCCCGTCCTACTCCTCCGCCATCTTAGTTCCTCCTGAGCCTGATTTTTAGAAAGAAAATGGACTGTCACACTCAGCAAACAGATTAAAAATGACAATGACATTTCTTTTGGTTACTCTTTCCCCATTAGTCTATTCTTGCTGGAGAAGGTACTGAAAGAAGTAAGATGAACAAGTCCTTCTCCAGAGATGTTGACTTGCTGCAGAACCGCCAGGAATATAAGTTCCACCCATCCTTTTTTTGCAGAATTTCTTAAAAAAAAAAATCTGAATAGGTTGTTTAGTTTTCATAGATACTTGGGTCCTTTTTTTTAATAAAAAATAAATAAATAAATAAGCAAAGAGTCTTAATTCAGCCTTTGAGAAAGGCCAAAGTCATCACCCATTTTCACATTATTAGCTTTTTCCTGTTTGACTTCTAAACAGTCTCTAATACTAAAGGGAGCCAGAGATTAAAAAAAAAAAAAAAAAGACAGGAAACACTGAATATTAGGGGGGAAAATATATATATATATAAGCAAACATCCTCAAGAAGAATTGAAGAGTGGAATCTCATTATATTGCTTCTTGGCCACAAGACAGTGTCTACTCAACCTGCCAGCTATTCGCATCTGTGCTGGGTGGTTTAGTTTGCCGCCCTCCCTAACTCACGCCTTCCTCAAGCACACCTTCAGGCATTATGCAGATTAGGAAGCAGAAAGCCAAAGAGACTGAGCCTTGGCCATTGTCTTGAAATTTGATTTTCTTTTTCTGATCAAATGTCCGTTTTTTATATTTTGCACATGTTGTCAAGTAAGCCTAGCACACCACCAGGAAACTATTAAGGGCTATCGAAAGAGATGCCCAAGTCTCTGGTGAGCACCCTATGTTGATGATGAATTTACAGTGATAGCTCAGTGCAAAGACAAGAAAAGAAATAATGCAACTGGCAACTCAATTTTAAATATTTCAGGTGGCAATAGACTCCTATTAGCTATTTCTAGGTCTGTTTTATGTCTTCTTTAAAAATTCATCTTTAATAGGAAAATACATGGAGTGCACTTGGGGGTCCCATGGTTCTGCCTTTAGCTTGAAGCTAAAGGTCTGTTTGAACCAAACAGACCCAGGTTTATTTTGTTTTGTTTTTTCTGCAGCAAAAAAAAAAAAAAAAAAGGGTGGGGGTAACTATTCCAAATTTTCACCCAAGGAAGGGCATATATAAATACTTTTGTTTTCTTTTACTCTCAGAAATATAAGGCTAGTTCAAATTGAGAAAAGAATAAAGCTGAAAAGATTTATTAAAATGAGACCTGCATATAATGGTCTAGTCTTCTCCTCCCCCTTCTTTACTTCTAAACGTTAATTGAAAAACCTGTAACTTGCACTTTCAACTCCTAAGTTCTTCAGTATCCATACAGTGTTTTCCAGCATATTATACATCGTTGTACATGTTAAATGTATTTTTATTTAAATGTCTTCTTTTCCATTAATAGCTTAAGCCTATAGGCCCTGCATTGTGAGTACTTATGATATAGTGAGCAAATGAGTCCCTGAAATCAGTTTGCTATAGTGCCACAGGGAGAGAACCAATAGAAATGAAAAACTGTGGGACTGAGGACCTCTGCTGGCGGTTTTGTGGCACAATTTTCTTAAAACGGTAATGCAAGAGGGAAGGGGAAGTTATCTACTTAGTACTTAGAAACCTTTGCTTGCCTAAAACTTTATTTACTGCTTCTGCCACATTTTCAGAAATTTGAGTCTTTCATTTCCACAGTAGTTGCTTTACTTTCTGAAAAAAAAGTACATGGAAAGGAAGACCATTAGGTGAAAACATTAATTTTTATATTATTAATGTTCCAGCAAATTAAATTTGTTCATGAATAATGCTTCAGATTTTCTTAACATGGGAGCTGTACATAATTATATATGCATATGGAGGCATAGATATAGATAGGTAATCCTCATGATATATAGAACATGGAATTTTGTATCGAAATCTAGTAAAGTTTTTATAATTACTAAGAAAATTCTCATTTTTCCAAAAGCTAGATTTGCTTTATATTCAATATACACCTAGAGAGCATTGGAAGCCAAGTTTTCATCTAAATGTCCAGAACACTTTTTTAAACTTGAAAAGGTAATTGTACTGGTTATCCGTCACTCCACTTCACTGCTAATGCTGCTTACCTCTGCATTCCCTCTAGTATCAGTAATTCACAGATTACTCTAACTGAAAGAGACCTTAAAAGTCATGTAGCCCAACACTTGGTTTTACAAAGAAGAATCTGAGACTGGTGGAGGTCAACAGCAACCTCTGCCTGTTCTCGCCAAGTCTGGACCAAATGAACAAATAACTACCCAAGGCCTTCTCACCTTCTAGGGGAAAAATAGAAGGGGAAAGAGACAGCAGAGTCCCAGCCCTGGGCCACAGTGACCCAGTCCTGCTGTGAAGGCAGGAAGACTTAAACCACGTCTGATTTCAAGCATTCCAACTGCTAGGAAGACATTTGCATCGAGAGGACAAGAGCAACAGTAATAACCATTACAAACATTATTGAGCACCGAAAATGTGCCAGGCAGGCACAGTTCTAAGCACCCTACATGGTATAGCTCATGTAGTCATCACATCAACCCCGTGCAGTGGATAAACTTGCTAGTATAATTGAGGAAATGGAGGCACAGGGCAAGCATCACTTGACCAAGCCCACTAAGTCACATCCATGCAGTGGAGATCCAGAGCTCACATGCTTAACCCTACACTCTGAGAAAATATAGCAAGCCCCAAAATTGGTCCCAAAGGGTACACCTTGAATTTTATAGCTGGTCTGTCTGACCTTGAATCAGAAAGTGATCTTCTATAGCCCAATCCCATTAGATCTAGAATTCTGGAATTTTAAGAGCTGGGGAGAGCCTTATTATGCATGTAGTCTGGTGGCCCTTCATCTCTTTTGGTTTATAGACTTATTTGAAAATCTGCTAAAAGGAATAAAACTTGTTCTCTGAAAAAATATTCACTACATAAACACACACGAAAGCACAGCAGCAGACCCATGTGCAATAAAATTTCGTGTTGTTTATGGAATCTTTGAATACTCATTTATAGACCTTAGGGGACCATAGGATTCTGATTCTGACTTAGTCCAACATTCACAATTCATGTTTTATATGAAGTTATTGATCTCATATCTCTGTAGCCAAAACAAATATGTCAGTCTTATAAATGTCCAATCTTACAAATGTCAGTGCTGTCCAATTGTTTCACATGCCAGCACGTCTAGGAAATAATATTATGACACACGGTCGTAAAGAAAGAAGCTTTCTCATGACCAGACGTGACAAGCTCCAAGAACTCAGCCTCCCCAGACCTCACCAAACCACCCAAAGTATTAAGAAAAATCAATATCTCAATGTACTCAATTCACAACACACCAGTTGGGAGGTGCCAGCTCAGAAGCCTCCAATAGATAACAAAGTATGAACAGGCTTAGGAGACCAGTGTTTAAACTTCCTTCTCACTTCTAAATCTGCTTCAAATTCTCACCCCTGACCACTAGCCCCAACTTAGTTTAGATTTTAACCCTCACTTCCTTGATCTTCAAAATAATGGCTATGAGTATTGATTGCCATTCAAGACTATGGTTTTTCTAGGAGTCGTGTATGGATATGAGAGTTGGACTATAAAGAAAGCTGAGTGCCAAAGAATTGAACCTTTTGAACTATGGTGTTGTAGAAGACTCTTGAGGGTCCCTTGGACTGCAAGGAGATCCAACCAGTCAATCCTAAAGGAAATCAGTCCTGAATATTCTTTGGAAGGACTGATACTAAAGCTGAAACTCCAATACTTTGACCACCTGATGTGAAGAGCTGATTCATTGGGAAAGACCCTGATGCTGGGAAAGATTGAAGGCAGGAGGAGAAGGGGACGATAGAGGATGAGATTGCTGGGTGGCATACGACTCAATGGACATGAGTTTGAGTGAGCTCCAGGAGTTGGTGATGGACAGGGAGGCCTGGCGTGCTGCAGTCCACAGGGTCACAAAGAGTCAGACATGACTGATAGACTGAACTGAACTGAACTGAACTGATTGATTGCTGCAAAACAAATGAACCCAAATTTAGTGGCTTAAAGGAAAGTACATGTTATCTCACTGTCTGGGTGGGTTGGAAATTCATGAGCAGCTTAGCTCTGTGATTCTGACTTGTGGTCCTTCACAAGGCTGCAGTCAGAGTATCTGCTGGGGCTGCAGCAGTTTCTGGGGCTACTTCCAAGCTTAATCAGAGGACTGTTGGCAAGAAGCCTCAGTCCCTCCCCACCCTCTCGCGGGGGCTGCAAGAACATGTCCTCTCCGACATCAAGCAATACAAAGGGAGACAGAGAACCTCAAATGAAAACTGCAATCTTTGTATCATCTAATCTCAGAAGTGACACTTCTGCTGTATTTCATTGTCACCCAAACCAACTCAGGTAAGTGTGGAAAGGAACAGAGTTGTAAACACTAGGAGGTGGGGCCCTAAGGGACATCACAGAGGCGGCCACCATACTGGGGGTTACTGAGTGCCTACTTTGTTATGAGCACTTTAAATTTACTCAGCATTATCTCATCGCATTTTTGTGATGGCACTCTGATATAGAGATTTCCTTTTATGGTTGAGACTAAACCAAGAAAGGTTAATTGCCCAAGATCATACAGGTAATCAAGCCTATCTATCTTTAATGATTCACATTCTTTTCAATACATTTTTATGCTGTGCTTTTCCTTATGAACCTCAATTTTTCTGGACCCCAGTTCTCAGGTATAAAGCCCCTCCCACTCTTCTCAGTTCTGACCCATTATACTATTTGTATGTGAGAGTTGGACCATAAACAAAGCTGAGCACCAAAGATATGATGCTTTTGAACTGTGGTGTTGGAGAAGACTCTTGAGAGTCCCTTGGACTGCAAGGAGATCAAGTCAGTCAATCTTAAAGGAAACCAGTCCTGAATATTCACTGGAAGGACTGGTGCTGAAGCTGAAGCTCCAGTACTTTGGCCACCTGATGCAAAGAACTGACTCATTGGAAAAGACCCTGATGCTTGGAAAGATTGAAGGCAGGAGGAGAAGGGGATGACAGGATGAAATGGGTGGATGGCATCACTGACTCAGTGGACTTGAGTTTGAGTAGGCTCTGGGGGGGTTGGTGATGGACAGGGAAGCCTGGCATGCTGCAGTCCATGGGGTTGCAAAGTTGGACACAACTGAGCAACTGAACTGAACTGATCCTATTTGTCCACTTTTGCTGCCAATCCATACTCTGTGATTACATAAATCAACAGCACTTCCTAAGGACATATTTAATTCCATCTTCTCAGTAATCATGTGAGATAATGTAAGGCATTAAGTATTAAAATATAATCATAAATTTATTAATGAAAATGAAGCTGCTCAGTCATGTCTGACTCTTTGCAACCCCATGGACTGTAGCCTCCTAGACTCCTCTCTCCACAGGATTTTCAAGGCAAGAATTTCCTTCTCCAGGGGATCCTCCCAACCCAGGGATCGAACCCAGGTCTCCTGCATTTATTAATAGCTATTGTTAAAAGACATAGAGAGAAAAGAGTAAAGATGTTGCAGAATAAATTTGAGACACATAATTGTTTCATTTGCAGTGATTAACAAATGTATTCCACTATCAGTAAACACAGGCTGAAAATTTGAAGGAGAATGAAGCAAAGTGGAGGTGCCCGTGTTTGATTCTCACATGTTTCCTAAAGGCTAACTGAAGATTCTGTTGATTAAAATGGATACAGAACAAATTGCAAGATAAAGTGGGTCTATACAATGTTAACTGGCCAGGTAGGCTTTCATATGAAGAAAGCAAGAGGCAAATATGAAAAATTGTCTTGTTTTCTGACACTTTATCAACTACACTAAATGGTTCTTATTAAACCAGATTGGTGGGTATTTAGTAATTAAAGAAATCCACCCCAATACCAACTTATTCAGGTATTAACATCCTAGGATATCAATTGATCAATATTATATGAGCCAAATAAATAAGTTGAATCAAGTTTCCTGTCACACGAAAAAGAGCCTTAATAATAGTGCTTCTTGAGTTACTTCAAACCTGAAGTTGCCTCTCTCTGGTCATTCTGAATAGGCAGTGGTAAAAATGTGTTGGAAAGACATTGTACACATATGTATGTGCATTTATGCATGTGTGTGTGAGTACATGCCTACTTACGTGAATGTCATTCTATGATTGATAATGAAAATCACACTTCTCAGTCTATTTGTGATAGAAAGTGAAAGTTGCTCAGTCGTGTCTGACTCTTTGCTACCCCATGGACTATACAGTCCATGGAATTCTCCAGGCCAGAATACTGGAGTGGGTAGCCTTTCCCTTCTCCAGGGGAGTTTCCCAACCCAGGGACTGAACCCAAGTCTCCCGCATTGCAGGCGGATTCTTTACCAGCTGAGCCACAAGGGAAGTCCATTGTTCTAAGTCTTTCTCTCTAAAGTCATGCATTTGTAGATATGCTTTTCCATTTTGTCTGAAGGGAATGCAGTCATAATCTTCCCCAACTTATAAATGAAACAAAACCAACAACCAAAAAAAAAAAAAAAATTGCTGCAGTTTGGAGAGAAGGTGTGAAATACAGAAAAACCAAGACTGACCCTAGACCTCCTAGCTCTGATTCTAACACTCTCTCCTCTACATGAGACCAGCGAGTCATAATTAGAGAAAATTACTGGAGAAAGAAGAGCTTATGATATCAAAGTAAGGAATAATATCTCTTCAATGGGTATCTAACGTTAGAAAGAACCCTTTCACATATATCATAGCAGTATCAGCTCATTTAATGAAAAGAGTAGAAATAGAGTAGAGGGGTACTGTGATTAAAAAAGAAATAAAAATTTTCTTCTTCCTTCTCTCCTGTTTTGGTACCACCCTGCAATGTTCAGCTATGGTAACAAGTGCCTGCCCAAAGTCTTCCGCAGAACTTCAGCCCCTGACGAATTGAATCAGTACAGCCAAATCCAAAGTCCATTACTCTACAGTTCTGCTAGTGCCATTCTAAGGCTCCAAGTATTTCATGACTGAGACAAAATTTATTCTCAAGTTCATCCATTCTTAAAAAGCACCATTGTACATGTCGGGCTTCTTTATTGTGAGACACCTAACTTTATCTTACAAAAGACTAAAGAAATTCACTAAGAAAGCTCAACTCTAGAAAGGATTAATTCAAGTAGTGATATCATAGAGGACCCTGTTAGAATTTTCCTAAGACTGAGAGAAATAAAATGATCTACTGGGAATTCAATTTTGAAGAGTGAACAACTTAAGGATAAAATTTAGTATCATACTTTTTGAACTCTAAGACATTTTTTAGCACTAGTAAAAACCATAATGCATCATACTGTTGGCATTATTGGGGTTTTTAAAAATAGGTTGTTACTTAGCAAATGGTGTGGTTTATAACCCATGACAAAGGCAAATCAAGGAAAAATGACATCTACAGATGAACATTAATGAATGTTTTAGAAATATGTGTCCAAAGAGACTTTGAAAAAAACATAAGCGTTTGAAAGTGTTAGGCATCGTAACTAAGTAAACCCATTATCTAATAACTTGCACTGTCCTCTATTTGAAAAAAAACCTGTTGACAGGGGCAAGTGTCCTATGAGAATCTGAAAAGTGAGGATGAAGGAGGATGGATGTGTAAGTTCACCTCCAGTTGCTACAGAGGACAAGTCTCTTATCACCAGGCAAGTGCAGGCCATGTACAAGGAGGGCAGTGGGACCAACGCCCTCAGATAAGGTCTCTTGTTCTGAGCCCAAAATGTATTCAGTTCAGTTCAGTCGCTCAGCTGTATCTGACTCTTTGCGACATGACCCACAACACGCCAGGCCTCCCTGTCCATCACCAACTCCCAGAGTTCACTCAAACTCACATCCATTGAGTCGGTGATGCCATCCAGCCATCTCATCCTCTGTTGTCCGCTTCTTTTTTTAATATTAATTTATTTATTTTAATTGGAGGCTAATTACTTTACAATATTGTATTGGTTTTGCCATACATCAACATGAATCCACCCTCAGTCTTTCCCAGCATCAGGGTCTTTTCAAATGAGTCAGCTCTTCGCATCAGGTGGCCAAAGTACTGGAGTTTCAGCTTCAACATCAGTCCTTCCAATGAACATTCAGGACTGATTTCCTTTAGGATAGACTGGTTGGATCTCCTTGCAGTCCAAGGGACTCTTAAGGGTCTTCTCCAACACCACAGTTCAAATGCATCAATTCTTCAGTGCTCAGCTTTCTTTATAATCCAACTCTCACATCCATACATGACCAAAATGTATTAGTCAGACATATTTCAATCGTAAGTCAAAGAAACCCTCTCAAGCAGACTTAAGTAGGAGAGGGATCTTGGCTGAAACACTTACAGATGGACCTGGTCTCAGGCAATTCAGGGATTCAAACACTGCCTTGTGTTCATCCTTGCTTAGCCCCTGTTTCGTTTTGATGTTTGTTTGTTTGTTTTAATTGGCAGATAACCACTTACAATATTGTGTTTGTTTCTGCCATACATCGACATGAATCAGGCATAGGTATACATATGTCCCCTCCCTCCTGAACCTCCCTTCCACCATCCTACCCCTCTAGGTGGTCACAGAGCACCAAGCTTGAGCTCCCTGCATCATACAGCAAATTCCCACTGGCTATCTATTTTACATGCATTTGAGTCAGTTCTAATGAGGTGGATAAACCTAGAGCCCACTATACAGAGTGAAGTAAGTCAGAAAGAGAAGAACAAACATCATATATTAACGCATATGGATGGAATCTAGAAAGACAGTGCTGGCAAACCTATCTGCGGGGCGATGGAGACACAGACACAGAGAACAGACTTGTGGGCGTGGTGAGGAAGGGAAGGAGGGGTGAATTGGGAGAGCAGCACTGAAGCGTATGCATCACCATATGTGAAACAGTCCCTGCTTTAGACCGCCCCCACCCCCCATCAGTCTCTCAGATCCACGTTTCTCTGTCCGTCGACTTCATCCCTCCTCGCTGAGGCAGAGGGCAGAGGGACATAGTCAACACAACCCAAGAGGGAAAAGAAAGCTCTTTTCTCTCAGAGATGATATTCCCTGCCTTGTGCTATTAAGGCTCACTCTTGAGTCAAACACTACAGCTGAGGGGATGGGACATTAAGTTTCCACTCTAAGTCCCAGGCCCACCCATATAACCATGCTAGAGAGACCTTGTCACTGGTGGTCTCTACTGAGCTACAGGGGATGAGGAAAGGCCATTCCCAAGGGGGCAAAAAAGGCAAAGAAAACAACAAATATCCAACACACACATTCCCTATGCAAACTTATATACACAAAGTCTTTCCCACATAGACTTTCCCACCAGGGTACCAACGAGATACTCACTGGAGGAGTACTTCTACATACTTGCAATTACAGTTCTCAATATCTGGCTGACATTTCAGAACTCTTCAGTATTTGATCAGTTTGAGTCTGTCCCCTGAGCTTAATGAATCAATAACTAAACAGGCTGCCAATCTAAAAGATGACTTTGAGTAAATTAGAAAAATGTTCTCCTCCCTCAAGACACTTTAATGCCATCTACCAAAAATTGGTTATAGTGACATGTATCATGTCAACTGATGGAAATACCACTCCATGGAGTTGTACAATGCAAAACTTGCACAATTCTGTCATTAGAGGGAGTGCAAGGCAAGCATGGAACTCAGATTCCAAGCACTTATGGAAAATAGAAAAAATATGAGTAGACAATTCCAATGAGATGAGTCGATAAAAGAGCTTCCCTTCCCATCTGCAAAACTTGGTGTTTGTTGTATGTTGGAGCTGGCCCTGATTAGGGTATGACATTTACTCAGAATGTACATGCCAAGAGAGAAATTATAATATCAATTAATGCATTGACTTTCAAATTTTTAAAAACAATAAAACCCTTTATTCAAACAAACTATATTCAGCATAAATCTTGGAGATTATCAAGAACAATACATTTGACAGAGACTTTATGAAGCTAGGAGGGATACAACTGTACCAGCAAGAAGTATACAAAGTGTATAAACTTAAGCACAGAGGATTTTTTGGGCAGTAAAATTCTGTATGATTCTCTAGTGGGGGATACATGTCATTATGCTGCTGCTGCTGCTGCTGCTAAGTCGCTTCAGTCGTGTCCGACTCTGGGCAACCCCCATAGACGGCAGCCCACCAGGCTCCCCTGTCCCTGGGATTCTCCAGGCAAGAACACTGGAGTGGGGTGCCATTTCCTTCTCCAATGCATGAAACTGCAAAGTGAAAGGGAAGTCGCTCAGTTGTGTCTGACTCTTAGCGACCCCATGGACTGCAGCCCACCAGGCTCCTCCATCCATGGGATTTTCCAGACAAAAGTACTGGAGTGGGGTGCCATTGCCTTCTCCGACATGTCATTATACATTTATCCAAACCCATAGAATGTAACCAGCAAAAGTGAACTCTATTGTAAACTATGGACTTTGGGTAATAATAATATGGTCATTTAGGTTCATCAGTTGTAACAAATGCACCACTCTGGTGGGGAATATTGATGATGGAAAAGGCTATGCATGTGTCAGGGCAAGGAATATGTGAGAAATCTCGGTACCTTCTCCTTAATTTTACTGTGAACCTAAAACTACTCCAAAAAATAAAATCTACTTTAAAAATTTGTGTTAGTTGCTCAGTCGTGTGTCTAACTTTGCAAACCATGGACTGTAGCCTGCCACATTTCTCTGTCCATGGGATTCTCCAGGCAAGAATACTGGAGTGGGTTGCCATGCCCTCCTCCAGGGGATTTTCCTGAGGATCAAACCCAGGTCTCCCACACTGCAGGCAGACTCTATGGTTTGAGCCACCAGGGAAGCTTCTCAGTAAACTCAGTACCATACACAGATTATAAATTTGCTATTTGACCTAGAGACCTATGAATGACTCACTCTTAACTATTTCTCCTTCATTAAAATTGAGAACAGATCTTCATCAGGAGAGCTGGCAAGGTAATACAATGCAATCAATTACCTAAAAAATGCAAATATCCATCACACAAATGAGAAAATCAGCCTCAGAAAGTTGTGATTTTCCCAAAGTTATGCCAACTGTATGTTAAATCAACTCTTTTGTTCTTAGATAGATGTCAGAATTGGATTCTTATTCCACTGCATCAGAGGGAAAAAGACATGAAAAAAAAGCCAAGCCTGGGTTGATTCTTTTCAAATTTGGTAGCAGAGAGGGTGGATGCCCTTCTTCCAAGGCAAATCTCTTACATCTTTATTTTAGATCCTATCCCTTCCTACTTCCCAGGAATTATAGTTAATCAACGATATTCTATTCTCATTTGTCTTCAATCTTCCTTTTATCCTGGATTTTTTTTCCTCCAATATATATGTGACTATTCCAAATCTCTCAAATCTCAAACAAATTAACCAAACTTTTCTTGACCCTATCCCCTACTTAGACTGTATTCTATCCTTCTCTATTCAGACTTCTCAAGTTCAGTTCAGTTCAGTTCAGTTCAGTCTCTCAGTCGTGTCCGACTCTTTGTGACCCCATGAAATTGCAGCACGCCAGGACTCCCCGTCCATCACCAATTCCTGGAGTTCACTCAAACTCATGTCCATCGAGTCTGTGATGCCATCCAGCCATCTCATCTTCTGCCATCCCCTTCTCCTCCTGCCCCCAATCCCTCCCAGCATCAGGGTCTTTTCCAATGAGTCAACTCTTCGCATGAGGTGGCCAAAGTACTGGAGTTTCAGCTTTAGCATCATTCCTTCCAAAGAACACCCAGGACTGATCTCCTTTAGAATGGATGGGTTGGATCTCCTTGCAGTCCAAGGGACTCTCAAGAGTCTTCTCCAACACCACAGTTCAAAAGCATCAATTCTTCGGCACTCAGCTTTCTTCACATTGCAACTCTCACATCCATACATGACCACAGGAAAAACCATAGCCTTGACTAGACAGACCTTTGTTGGCAAAGTAATGTCTCTGTTTTTGAATATGCTATCTAGGTTGGTCATAACTTTCCTTCCAAGGAGTAAGCGTCTTTTAATTTCATGGCTGCAGTCACCACCTGCACTGATTTTGGAGCCCCAAAACATAAAGTCTGACACTGTTTCCCCATCTATTTCCCATGAAGTGATGGGACTGGATGCCATGATCTTCGTTTTCTGAATGTTGAGCTTTAAGCCAACTTTTTCACTCTTCTCTTTCACCTTCATCAAGAGGCTTTTTAGTTCCTCTTCACTTTCAGCCATAAGGGTGGTGTCATCAGACTTCTCAGTCTCTAATAATTCACTTTATGACCTCTTTTTTTATACTTCACCCTAAGCCACTGTACCGTCTACTCCTTCCATGCAATTTTAATTATTACCAATTTAACCAGCGACATTTTTGTTAATAATCCAAATGGGAATTTCTCAGTTATGAATTACTGGACATCTTAGTTGCATTTTATAAAATTGATTGCTACCATTTTCTTGGCACTCTTTCCTTCTTTGGCTTTTGGGTTGGGGAAGAATGGAATGACAGAGGAACAGAAAGCCTTCAAGACAAAAACAACAACGTATGTAAAGACTTTAAGGCACAAGGAAGTCATCCAAAGAACTAAAGGGCAGTCATTGTGATTGGAATATGTTAGTGAGAGGAAGCATAGCTGAAGATGCGCTATGGATAGAAGCTATGATCATGCAGGTCATTTTTAAAATTTTAGATTTTATCCTAAAAAGAAAGACTAAAGGATATGATGGAAGGATATGATCTAATTTGTTCTTTAACCACTCTGGCTATACTCAAGAGAAAACATTGGCAGGATAGATTTGTAGACAGGTCACAGAGAAGACATGGGCTTCCCTGATAGCTTAGTTGGTAAAGAATCTGCCTGCAATGCAGGAGACTCCAGTTTGATTCTAGGGTCGGGAAGATCCACTGGAGAGGGGTAGGCTACCTACTCCAGTATTCTTGGGTTTCTCTTGTGGCTCAACTGGTGAAGAATCTGCCTGCAATGTGGGAGACCTGGGTTCGATCCCTGGGTTGGAAAGATCCCCTGGAGAAGGGAAAGGCTACCCACTCCAGTATTCTGACCTGGAGAATTCCATGGACTGTATAGTCCATGGGGTCACCAAAAGTCAGACACGAGTAAGCGACTTTCACTTTCATGGAGGAGGCTAATCTTTCATATGAAAGAGGATGATGATTCAAAGTGGACTTGTGGTTGTAAAGCTGTAGAGAAATAACTAGATGCCACTTTATTCTAGTTTTAATGTGACTTTTTTGACCACTCCGTTTTTTCCATGACTCCTAATTTACCACTCCTAAAATATTGATGTCATCCAAAATGGAGCTTGTCTACACCTGAACTTTTTCATTTCCTTATTCACTATTGTTTCTAAATCAGTATCACCTACATAGCTTCCAAAATAAAAAGTCCAGACTCAGTTTCTTGTAACATTTGGCATATGTGGTGGCCATGAGATCATGCCTCTCAGATCTCTGACCACAAGGAGTATTCCTTCCTTAGTTCACTGAGGGCCCTGGCAGCTTCTCACGGAAGCTGTCACATTTGTATTGAGGCCATGCTGAAGGCCAGGCATTTCCCTAATTCACTAATTTCTTCTACATTTAACCCTATCATGGCATGTGTTTCTTTGGCAACCCAAACTAATCCTAGCAGTACCAATAGTAAACCTAGATAAAGACAGTAAGATCAAGATTTGGGTGGTTGCCTCCTACCTGGCAGTTGAATTGGATGCTGTCCAGCTTAGCAGGGGGTCACAGTTAGTTGTTGACACAAGGTCTGGGCAGGTCATTCCAGTGGCTATTCTCTTGCTATCTGCACATGTCCTGCTTGACCAATCCCTGCTTCACTCACATGACTATCCAGTTCACTTAACTACAGGGCTTAATCAATAACAACCTACATGCTTGCCCATTCCCCAGCCTCTGGTTTCCCTGGTAACTGGTGAGCCAACCTGAGGTCAGTTCCCTCTAGAAATGGTAGCCTCTTTGTCCCCCAAGTAATGAAGATAGATGCCAAGTCCTGCCTGCCATTGGCTATATGCATGGTGGGACGTGTCTCCAGGAGGACTGTTTGTTTTGAACTTGCAAGATCCCATTTCTAGTAAATCACTGATGTCTCTGTACTGTGTCTGAGCTCTTTCTTCAGTCCTGAGGTGGGCAGTTACAAGGCTTCCAGGCCTGTGGAGTACAGCCCAGTACACAAAGTGACAACATAAATGTTAAAACTTCAATAATAGTAATGTGGGGAAATACCCCAGAGGAGGAGAATGCTATGCTATGTGCAATGATGGGCATTCTAAAAAACCAACCCTAATCCCTGCTAAGTTTTTTGACACACTACAGAAGGATAATGAGAGACTGAGGGCTATTAAAAAGCTGCTAATGGTTAAAAGGGAAAGCACTATGTCCTCTCTAATAACCCACAGGAGGCTCTTTTCTCAGATAGAGGAAGGGCAGACATAACTGAACAATAAGCTGAAGACCTAATTGTTAGTCTCAGAGTCCAAGAGATGTTTGAGTGCTCAGCCAAAGCAGGTATGTTATGTAAAAGTCAAGTTCCTGGTGGGGAAATGTGGGACACTTAAGATAGGACCATCTGAATGGATGCCCCTGAGGCTGCTGTCCTTGAAACCTACGGATTTACATAAATGATCAACAGTCTGTAGAGACCTCTCCCTCACAAAGCATTACCTGCTCCTCAGAAACCTTCTGTTTGATCCACCAGACTGAGAACCACAAGAGTTAAAGCTGAGCAGAACTTGACTGGAAACATAATGGATCCAATAAAAGACAAAAATAAACAATATACCTAAAGAGTAGCAAGAAATAGTATTTACCAGCAGGAGCTAAGGGCAAATTCCTAAGACTGATTTAAGAATACTTGATCAAGTAGAAGAGAAGGTAAAACCAGACAAGAAAGAATTCATTGATTTGGGGATGTTTCTTTGGACACAGAATTTAGCATCTTAGCAATGTCTCCAGGGAATGGCCAATTCACTGCCGGTATGGCTTGTAGAGGCCTGGTAAAAACAATGGCCACTGTCAAGCAAGTGGAAATGTCTGACTTGTCCTAAAGGAGAACAGTGAAAGAAATAGGCTGGGAGAAGTGGAAAATATGTGAGGCCAGAAAAACTCGCACAGGACTACGCTCCATGGGAGGGCTCACAGTACACTCACCAAGGCCATCAGGACTGTGCTGGTGATAAGGGCACTCCCTCGACAGACCAGGTATGGTGGTAAGGAAGCCATTCACATAACTGGGCTAGTTAATCTCTTGGGAGATGATGGGCTTCTGATGTAATTGAAGGCAGGTGTTATGATGCTCAACTGCCAAACCCAGGAGGCTACAATTATCGTGAGGATCGGCAAGGTCAGAGGAGCAACCAAGGTCGCTGGACCTTCAGAGAATTGAGACAGTTAAGAGTGAGTGGTGCCCCAACCTGCAAAATTGATAGTCAGCCCACCAACATGCTGTGTTCTGTCTGTCACTGGTGGATGGGGAGGTAAGCAAGAATGGAGGAGCAGGACTCTACACTGACAGTGATGGCTCTAATAAAAAGCCACAATCCTTTGCTCATTTTCCAGACCTGAGCTACTTTCCAGATCCAGAATAGGAAGCCAATGGCTTAGAAGGTGGCCAAAGACCTAGGAAGAAGGTCCTAGGAAGAAGTGTGCCTTACACACTGTGATGACCTTCTCAGCCCTTCCCCTAAAGGGATATAGAGCCTTTTAGTGGGTGGGTGAATGTGCTGGAGAAGAAAAAACACTTGCTGATGACTTAAGAGAAAGCAAGCTAGTAACAAGGCTAGAAGTGCTAAGGAAGGTTTTAAGGAAAAAGTACACTGACTCAATAGGACTAAATCGCATCTACTATTTGTCATTTTGGTCTTCCCTGATGGCTCAGATAGTAAAGAATCTGCCTGCAATGCCAGAGGCCCAGGTTTGACCTCTGGGTCAGGAAGATCCCCTAGAGAAGGGAATGGCAACCCTCTCCAGTATTCTTGCCTAGAGAATCCCATGGACAGAGGAGCCTGGCGGGCTACAGCCCATGGGGTCACAAAGAGTCAGACATGACTGAGCATGCACATCACCATCATCATATAACCCATGGATCAAAGAATACATCAAAAGAAAAGTAATAGGGACTCCCCTGGTGGTCCAGTGGTTAAGACTTAGCTTGTCAGTGCACGGGGTGTGAGTTCAATCCCTGGTCAGGAGCTAAGATCCTACATACTTAGTGGCCAAGAAACCAAAAAACAACAAAAAAAGAAACAATGTTGTAACAAATCCAATTTAAAAATGGTCCATATTAAAAAAAAAATCTTTAAAAAATGAGAAATAATAAAATACTATTGAAATAATGAAAATGAAAATATAACATATCAAAATTATGAGATACAGCTATTGCCTATATAAATTTTCCCTTTGTCTCCATATGTGATCATTTTATTTATGTATATTCATTTAGCATCTAGAATATAAGCTCTATGAAGCAACAATTTCATTTTTTTCTCCACGGCACATGTATCCCTAGCATAATGCCCAGTCCCAAGTAAAGAAATATAGGTATATGAGGGCTTCCCAGGTGGCGCTAGTGGTAAAGAACCCACCTGCCAATGCAGGAGACATAAGAGACGTGGTTTGATCCCTGGGTCAGGAAGATCCCTGGAGGGCATGGCAACCCACTCCAGTATTCTTGCCTGGACAATCCCATGGACAGAGGGGTCTGGTGAGCTATGGTTCATAGGTTGCAGAGTTGGACACAATCGAAGCAATTTACCATGCATGTGCATGTATCATTAAAGGGTAATAAAAATACTCAAAGTCATTTAAAGAAATTGAACAAGCCAACTTTTTATATACATAATTTTTTCAAAATGTAAATTCTTAAAGTGAAAGTGAAAGTAAAGTTGCTCAGTCATTTCTGACTCTTTACGACCCCGTGGACTGTAGCCTACTAGGCTCCTCCATCCATGGGATTCTCCAGGCATGAATACTGGAGTGGGTTGCCATTTCCTTCTCCAGGAAATCTTCCCAACCCAGAGATCGAACCCAGGTCTCCCGCATTGCAGGCAGATGCTTTACCCTCTGAGCCACCAGGGAAGCCCTTAAATATACACTAAAATTCTTATATACACCAGGGAAATTCTTAAATATACACCAAAAAAGAGAAAATAGTATAATGAACTTATCTCTGTGTGTGTTGTGTCCAACTCTTGACACCCTGTGGACTGTAGACCTCCAGATTCCACTGTCCATGGAATTTCCCAGGCAAGAATACTGGAGTGGGTTATCTGGTGGGCTATAGTCCATAGGTTGCAGAGTCCGATACAACTGACTTGACTTTGTACACACACACAAATATGTATATGAGTCCCATCACTCAGAAGCAACTACAATATACAAAGATATTTATATTCTTTTTTACAACAATGGAATAACACTATCCACATCAGCTTGTAGACTGCATTTCCTCAACTAACAATATATTGGGAAGTTATTTAAGTGCAACCAAATGAAAATTTACATTAATTACTAGTGGTTGTATAGTATTCTATTATATAGACTTATTCTGATTTATTTAACTAATCTCTACCAATGGACATTTAGGTATTTCTGGTTTTTATAAAATTAATTTTTACTTAAAAATGCAATAATTCACTATACCCACACATCATACTTACCTGACTATTTTTTAAGGATAAATTTCTACAGGTAGAATGACTGGCTTAAAAGGCATGCACATCTAAATTTTGGCTACAAAATGACAAATTCTAAAATAATATACAAATCTCATAGCACACTAAGCTAGTTTTTTTAAACTATTATCTTGATCTTGGAATCAAGTATATGTTAATACTTGTATGTCTATTATATTTGTAATTTGTCCCTTGTACTCAAAGAATTATTCAAATAACACTTTTTCCTTGCAGCGTCTTTGTGCATGTTCAGTTACTCAGTGGTGTCCACCTCTTTGTGACCTCATGGACAGTAGCTCACTGGGTCCTTCTGTCCATAGGATTTTCCAGGCAACAATACTGGAGTGAAGTGAAGTGAAGTGAAAGTTGCTCAGTAGTGTCCAACTCTTTGCAACCCCATGGACTATACAGTTCACGGAATTCTCCAGGCCAGAATGCTGAAGGGGGTAGTCCTTCCCTTCTCCAGGGGAGCTTCCCAACCCAGGGATCAAACCCAGGTCTTTCGCATTGCAGGCAGATTCTTTACCAGGTGAGCCACCAGCGAAGCTTTGCAGCATCTTAGTAGTCCATTAACAAAATACTGATAACAATTGTGCATCTTAAGATTTGCATAATATTTATAAGCCAGTTGTTGTTTTTTCAAATTGTTGATGAATCAACTACACTACCAATAATGATTAACAGTTGAATAGAATGAATCTGAGAAAGCACTTATTTTGCAAATGCCTTAAAACTTGAGCAGATTATTTGACATTAAAATTACCTAGTCAAGGTTAAAGTATTCTTTCTCCTCTCCTACAAATCTCTGTAGCTACTTTGGAAGGTACGCGCTCTGGGAATTAAATTCCAAGTCTAACAGTTACTCCAAAATAGTGTTCGTTTGAGCCTCAATTTGTCCAATGACAAGATACAAATAACAGCACTTGTATAAGAGCTGCATAACAGAAAAATGAAATATACGTCAGATAATTACTAGAGTCCCCCATACTAGTTCCAGGCACTTTATACTACTATAAACTTCATAAAAGATCTATTGGCAACATCCATTGGATCACTGGAAAAGCAAGAGAGTTCCAGAAAAACATCTACTTCTGCTTTTCTGACTATGCCAAAGCCTTTGACTGTGTGGATCACAACAAACTATGGAAAATTCTTCAAGAAATGGGACTATCAGACCACCTGACCTGCCTTCTGAGAAATCTGTATGCAGGTCAGGAAGTAACAGTTAGAACTGGACATGGAACAACAGACTGGTTCCAAATCGGGAAAGGAGTACGTCAACACTGTATATTGTCACCCTGCTTATTTAACTTGTATGCAGAATACATCATGTGAAACGCCAGGCTGGATGAAGCACAAGCTGGAATCAAGATTGCTGGGAGAAATATCAATAACCTCAGCTATGCAGATAACACCACCCTTATGGCAGAAACTGAAGAAGAACTAAAGAGCGTCGTGATGAAAGTGAAAGAGGAGAGTGAAAAAAGCTGGCTTAAAACTCAACATTCAGAAAACTAAGATCATGGCATCTGGTCCCATCACTTCATGGCAAATAGATGGGGAAACAATGGAAATAGTGACAGACTTAATCTTGAGGGGCTCCAAAATCACTGCAGATGGTGACTGCAGCCATGAAATTAAAAGACATTTGCTCCTTGGAAGACAAACTATGACAAACCTAGATAGCATATTAAAAAGCAGAGACATTACTTTGCCAACAGAGGTCCATCTAGTCAAAGCTATGGTTTTTTTCCAGTAGTTACATACGGATGTGAGAGTTGGACCAGAAAGAAGGTTGAGTGCCAAAGAATTGATGCTTTTGAACTGTGGTGTTGGAGAAGACTCTTGAGGGTCCCTTGGACTGCAAGGAGATCCAACCAGTCCATCCTAAAGGAAATCAGTCCTGAATCTTCTTTGGAAGGACTGATGCTGAAGCTGAAACTCCAATACTTCAGCTACCTGATGCAAAGAACTGACTCATTGGAAAAGACCCTGATGCTGGGAAAGACTGAGGGTAGGAGGAGAAGGGGATGACAGAGGATGAGATGGTTGGATGGCATCACTGACTCAATGGTCAAGAGTTTGAGTAAACTCTGGGAGTTGGTGATGGACAGGGAAGCCTCTCATGCTGCAATCCATGGGTTCTTAAAGAGTCGGACATGACTGAGCAACTGAACTGATATGAACTGAATAATGGAATAAATTATAATCACAGACTACTTGATAGGATACAATAAAAAGAACACATCCTTACTTCTGGGTTTCTGTGATATTCCTGCCATGTATACAAAATCTAAATCAAATAATGAGGAAATATCAGATGTACCCACATTGAGAAGTATTCTACCAAATAACTGGTCTCTAAAGGTTATGAAATTCAAAGACAATTGAGATTCAACATTGAAGGAGATTAAAAAGAAATGACAACTAAATGCAACATGTGGTCCTTGGCTGGATCTTTTTACTGTGAAACATATTACTTGGACTACTGCCAAGACATGAATGGGTAAGCAACTGGCTGGAAGTAATGTAGCAATGGTCATTTCCTGGTTTTGATGATTATCTGGTATTTGGGTTCAAACATGTCCTTGCTTTTCCATTTAGCCATTAAGTATTGGAGTTAACAGGCATCATGTCAGTAACTTACTTTCAAATAGTTTATGCCAAAAAAGTTCACTGTACTTGTAAATTTTACACATATTTAAAATTATTTCCAAGGAAAAAAACCTTAAGGGTATGATTATTTTTTTTTTTAGTCTAAGCCCAGAAACTATAGTTGAATGAGTCAGCACCACAGACAAGACTGATTATGTTATCTTGAGAATTCCTGGTCAAATAACCAAATTCTAAAAATGATGTAGACAATTTAATATACCACTTTATGGAATTTGCAGGTGCACTAGCCACAACTGTTTCCTCATCCAGATATCTATTACTGGCACTGATGCGTTTCTAATCTCCTCCTTTGGGAACGCAACCTGCGTGGTAGACACCAGTAGTTGTCTACACAGTATCCATTACTCCTTCCTCTTCTAACAAAATCCCACTCTTGCTCAGGCAGAGATTGGTTCAGCTAATCCAATTAGATCACGGTAGTTGCCTAGCCTCAAAAATTGGTTCAGGAATTAGCTTCTAACCTACTATGGGCCAGTAAGTCCTGCAGCAACAACAAAGACTTCCTGTAATTTTTCATATGCTTAGTTATATGGAGCCTAGAAGCTCAAGGCTCAAGAGGCATTTTTGCCACCTTGCAGCAAGTCAGTCTAAGCAAAAGCCCATCATACTAACAGCAACAAAGCCAAGGAAACCACAGTAAATTGAGCTGTGTCCACTGAGTTAACCAAAACCTATCCTGCCCTTGACTATTACTTTGTGAGCCAATTTAAACAAGTGGGATTGAACTAAATTTTCTGTTACTTGCTTCCAAAAGTATGCTAATTTATACAGTCTTCAATTTCAGGTTTGAAAAGTGGCATACACAGGCCAATCTTTTTAGGTAATTTCTTATTTTGTTCTCCCAAAGCCTAATATGAGTAGAGGGAGAAGATAAGAAAGAGAAGGCAATTAGTCTATCAGTTGAAAAGAGGTCTGAGGTTAGATGGGTGTTTGCACATACATTTAGAACAGGGATAAGTATTTTATTTCTTTAAGAAACATGTATATGGCAGTATATGTTTGGCACCATTTAGTTGTTTCATAATATTAACTTACTTGATTCGTGTAACAAATTTATGAGGACCTGTTATAACTTTCATTCCCATTTTCAGTTGAAGAAACTGAGGCATGTATAAGTTAAGTAATGGGCCTAAGGTTCAAGTTGCAGAGTCAGGATTCAAATCATTAAGTATATTAATACTGGAGAAAAACAAAAAATCATCCAATGAGGATATTTCAGTTTTATATGTCTGTTACAGGATATGGCATGTAGTTAATTCATTTGGAAACATAAAATTTGCATCAAGAAACTAGATATTTCTCAACTATCAGAAAAAGAATAAATGGAACTATTAGTCATTTATCTAAAAAAAAAAGATAATTACCAGATGTCTATGTTTATTTAAAATCAACACATGAGTAGACAGTACCTCAGTAATTAAGAAGTACTACAATAGAAAAGTCTATTAAAAATAGAAAATGAAAAACTTCTCTTTTTAAAAATAGAGTGTGTATGAGTTATATGGTGGGAAATCTGAATAATTACAGTTGTTAACTTGGAAACAGTACCAGATACAATTTTCTTGTCTATTACATTGGGTATCTTTGCTCATTCAAATCTGCCTAATTGACACCTGAACTTCATGTCTCGTCACCTTGACCCACTTAATCTGTACTTCCCATAGAAGGGTGGTCTAAAAAATCTTCTCCAGGCTTGAAAGGGGAGGAAAACAAGAAGGTGGACCCCCCCCTCCCTGAGGCTAAAGAAAGTCTTGTGTTACCCAACAGTTTGTATATGACTTAGGGGAGCAGCTTATCTCTCCTTCAATAAATCCTCCCAGAATTTTCCCTTTCAAAGCTGTCCACCTTTTTTTCCCCCTTTAATTCTTTATTTACTTTAATATAAAATGACGTTTATAATAAAATTCAATAAAAGCTCAGCAAACAGAAAGACTTAAGCCAACAAATGTGACATAATTTACTAATGAGGTCACATTTTATTCATTTGCCAGTTTATTCTGTTTTTATTAAAAAAAAAAAAAAACAATTAAAATAAAATAGAAAACTATCCCCAAAAAACTCTTTTCAATTTTTATAGTTAAGATTTTACAAATCTGTCCATCATATTTAAAGTAGGTGTAGAGAAGAGGCCTAAAGTTAGAACACAGAGAAATTGAGTAGGAAGGCATCTCCCTTCAACCCATCATGGCTGAAGTGCTTAATGATGCCTTTAATTATTTAAACGCTGCAATGTCTAAATTTTAAAAGGACAAACACAATATTGAGCACTCAGGAAGGTTAACAGCACAATTTTAAATATTTCTGCTCACTACAAGGAAACTGATCAGAAACAAATCACCAGGGAAACGTCCCTGTACAGTGTTTAAGCCGCCTGGCTCATTTCCAAACAGTCCCCAAAGCTCAGCTAAATCGTAAGAAGGCAATCAACATTATTGTTAAACTGTTCTGTTGCTCTTGTAGTTAGCATCTTTGTTTTATCTATGTCAGATGTTATGGAATTTTTGGTTTTTTGGTTTGTTTTTCCATTCCAGTATGTCAGAAAACATGTCTTTATATTCCCCAAACTCAATGGACATGAGTTTGAGCAAGCTCCAGGAGTTGGTGATGGACAGAGAAGGCTGGCTGCTGGATCCACGGGATCGCAAAGAGTCCGCCACAACTGAGCAGCTGGACAACAGCAACAAATATTCCCCATAGTATGTTGAATATGGGCTTCCCTGGTGGCTCAGGGGGTAAAGTGTCTGCCTGCAATGCAGGAGACCCGGGTTGAACATATGTTGAATCCAGCAGCTACTAAACGAACCCTCTTGAATAAATGAATTCAAAAGGCCAGGTGTCAGAGGAGTCCAGAGGAGAGGTCAGAACCCATCAGCCTTAACGGGCCGGCCGCTCGGCGGCGCCGCCTACAGGCGAACGGTGATTGGCGGGCCGGCCCGGGTCGGAGCCTGACACCTTCCTGACACCTGAGCGTCGCCTGGTTTCACTAAAGGCGGGTTACTTGAGTTGCGAGTTCCTCAGAGTTGCGTCAACCTGGTTGTCCCTCTCTTCTCGCAGTCTGGCCAAAGTATATCTCCAAGTGTTCTTTCTGTGACGTAGAAGGACTATCAGCTAAATTCAAAGGGACTGGGTTTTAGTCCCAACCCATATGCTGACTTACTCTGTGAAAGCTGCTCAGTCGTGTCCGACTCTTTGCAACCCCATGGACTATACAGCCCATGCAATTCTCCAGGCCAGGATACTGAGTGGGTAGCCTTTCCCTTCTCCAGGGGATCTTCCCAACCCAGGGATCGAACCTGGGTGTCCTGCACTGCAAGTGAATTCTTTACCAACCGAGCCACAGGGGAAGCCCTGACTTACTGTGTAATCATGGACAAATTAACTTCTCAGAGTTAAGTAATTTCTTCTTATGTACCAGTTCGTTTCTTCAAGCCAAAGATTGAACTGATAAAAAAGATTAGGAAATGACTTCCAACATGGTCCATATCCATGCTTTCTTTGACCACATATCAGGTGTATATGTTTCTAACATTTTAAATTACTTGCCCACATTTTAAGTTGACTGGAATTTTTTTAGTAGATTCTCAAAAATATTGAGATTCTGATTCTGTAACACTTATAATTTTATTAGATTTATTGTAGGTTTATCATTGTGTCTTTGTTTTTATAATGTGTTGCTAGTCACAGCCATGACTTATTTAATAGTGATTTAACTGAGCAGGAATGCAACTGCAACTTTAGGTTCCTGTGGGAAAATGCAATGTGTTTATAATGCATTTTCCAGAAGAGAACTGGGGAAAAATGAGGATTATCCTGTGATTTTGTTATATTATAAATTCACATGCTCCCTACACTAGATTTTACTTTGTTTGTATAATTAGTTTTGATCTCAGAGTTTATAAGAGTTTGCTAATATGATAAAATTTAGATTGTAGCTAAGATTGCCAATATTTTCTTAAAAGTAAGTTTGGTTGCTAACTGTGGAATATAAATAGTTGAAATTTGTATTAGGGCCAACCGAATTTGGTTCTGTTTTCTTTCAGCTGCTTGTCTTTAACATTAGAAAATAAAGAGGAAAAAAGCCAAAAATCTTAGGAATGTATCTAACGTTAGTTTTCAAATGCCATTCAAACAGAATGGGGGAAAGTAAAAATGGGCATAAGGGAGTAACAGAGATACGTGGAAAATTCTACAGGAGAATTTTACTTTTAAATTTATTGCATGATTTAAATGTGTATAAAGTTTGCTTGTATGTACATTTCTGATACACATTAAATAACAAACATTAGATATATATGAGATCTTTAAATAAGTTGCAAATATGTGATTAATGCAGTGGTGTTTTTATGCTGAAAATAGGCTGCCCTCTTGAAATTAGTTAAGATAAAATCAACTTCCAAACTAGAATATGCTTTTATTAAATGAGTATTGGTTATCTGGAAATAACCAAATATACCTTGAAATAACATTTTGTAATGGTAATGCTAGTGAATCTGGATAGTCTACTAAAATCCTTTCATGGAAACAAAAAGATAAGTATAACTCATACAAAATAAACTTTAGTCTGCATGACATTTTTTTAATTTATTTATTTTTTAATTGAAGGATACTTGCTTTACAGAATTTTGTTGTTTTCTGTCAAACCTCAACATGAATCAGCCATAAAAAAACTGAACTTAAAGGGTAAAAATTCCCTTGTCTCTGGTTCCGCCTTTTCAGAAAAAAGAGTTCCGTGTGATGGTTAACTTTATGTATCAAATTGACTGGGTCACAGGATGCCAGATATTTAGTCAAACATTTTTCTGGGTGTTTTTTGTGAGAGTGTTTTTGAATGAGGTTAACATTTAAATCAATAGCCTGAGTAAAGCCCTCCCTAATATGGGTGTGTTGGGGTAGGTTGAGGCGGGCAGGAGGAGGTCTCATCCAACCCACTGAAGGCCTGATAACAAAAAGGATGATCCTCCCCGAGAAAAAGATAATCCCTCCTGCCTGAATGCCTTCAAGCTTGGAACTGACTTTTTCTGGCTTCAGACTCAAAGTGAAACCTCAGCTCTTCCTAAGTCTGAAGCCTGCCAGGCTCAGATTGGAACACCACCACCAGATCTATGGGTCTCCTCCTTGCTGACTCACCCTGTAATCTTGGGACTTGTCAGCTTTCATAATCTTGTGAACCAATTCCTCACAATAAATCTATTTTACTACATTTTACCTTATAAAATCTATATACTTTTGGTCTGTTTCTCTCAGTTCAGTTCAGTCACTCAGTCGTGTCCAACTCTTTACAACCCCATGGACTGCAGCACGTCAGGCCTCCCTGTCCATCATCACCTCCAGGAGTTTACTCAAACTCACGTCCATTGAGTCGGTGATGCCATCCAACCATCTCATTCTCTGTCGTCCCCTTCTCTTGCCTTCAATCTTTCCCAGCACCAGGCTCTTTTCCAATGAGTCTGTTCTTTGCATCAGGTGGCCAAAGTATTGGAGTTTCAGCTTCAGCATCAGTCCTTCCAGTGAATATTCAGGACTGATTTCCTTTAGGATGAACTGGTTGGATCTCCTTGCAGTCCAAGGGACCCTCAGAGTCTTCTCCAACACCACAGTTCAAAAGCATCAATTCTTCAGCCTTTAGCTGTTTCTCTGCTGCTGCTGCTGCTGCTAAGTCGCTTCAGTCGTGTCTGACTCCGTGCAACCCCATAGATGGCAGCCCACCAGGCTCCCCCGTCCCTGGGATTCTCCAGGCAAGAACACTGGAATGGGTTGCCATTTCCTTCTCCAATGCATGAAAGTGAAAACTGAAAGTGAAGTCGCTCAGTCATATCCGACTCTTAGCAACCTCATGGACTATAGCCTACCAGGCTTCTCTGTCCATGGGATTCTCCAGGCAAAAGTACTGGAGTGGGTTGCCATTGCCTTCTCCAAGCTGTTTCTCTAGTGAACTCTAAATATACCAGGTCATCCACAACATGACTTCATGTTCATCATGTTCTTTCCTATTTTACAGACAGATCCATGACACTCTCTTATTCTAAAGCCATTATGCTTTATGAACATTCAGCTGTTCATTTTCTTTAAATTGCTTTATTAACTTTCTGATACTAATTTGGTTTAGTAGGAAGTTTTTGTTGAAGGTAAAAGAAAGTAGACCACTTAGGTAGACCACTAAATGTGTGTTTTATAGACTCCTTATCTAGAAATTTCATTTTTAACCAAGTACTTTTTAGGATTAATACATCAGGACTTCCCCTGTGGTCGAATGGTTAAGAATCAGCCTGCAGTGCAGTGACACATGTTTGATCCCTGCTCTGGGGAGATTCCACATGCTGCAGGGCCACTAAGCCGAGGATCGGCAACTACTGAGTCCACGTGACACCATGCTCTGCAGCAAGAGAAGCCACAGAAGCAGAAGCCAGCACACCACAACTAGAGAAAGACTCAGTTCACTGCAACTAGAGAAAGCACAGCCATCAAGACCCAGAGCAGCTAAAAATAAATAAATAAAATAAAATAATAATTTTTAAAAATCACTGGTTGTGATCCAGTACACACACACACACACACACATATAGGTAGCATAAGAGAACATATTTTAAAAATTTAATAAATCAGCTTCTTCAGACTATACCTATCTCCGAAAACCTAGTTGTTCCTCAACTCACAAAATAAAGGTGCCCAGAACCAAGGCTGCAGACCAAATCCTAGGTTCAAGGTGGGCTCACATGGAATATATGCTCCCTAAGGCCTCTCTGAAATGCAGCTTCAATCAACTACCTCTTCTCTCCTTGTCCCCCACCCTTTATCTTTTCACTCCACCCTAACCCCACTGGCATCACTAAATTTCAGAATTCTCCACATTATACAATCTCTAGGGAACAGATGATGGTAAGCGTATTCCAATTTAAATTTCTGATTCAAATTCATTAATACTTGCTGCCTCACCCACTTTGTTGAGGATTAACCAGCAAGCATAGACCATAGAGAGAAATGATTCATGAGCTATGTCTGCCATGGGTGAGGGAGAAAGTAGTGGCTGCAAAAGTCATGCCTTCACCACCCGTGCTCCAGATACCTAAACTGACACCCTTTCAAAATATACATGGAGAAAAGTGTTGCAGGGTAATTTTTTGAGATAATCATTTCTCCTGTTCCTACCCCTACATAATACTCTCAGAAGAAATACAATTTTTATTTCATTGTAGTTACCCAGACCCTTAGAAATAGGAACTCCAAGCATTGTACTTTGATTTCCTTTACTTCTAGGGACTGTTAACAGCTTTGGGTTCCAGAAGCAGAAAGAGGAGTTGGCCAGCACAAAGAAGGCACGTCCTTTTCAGGCTTTTGTTTGGCTCACTAAGTCTGGGTAATCTCGGTGGAGAGAGGGAATCGTGACAGTGCTTGGCGTGGTTTTGAAAATGGCTCATTCTGGAAAAGAAAGGATAGATTCTGGGAGGACTAGTGAAGGCACAGGGGGACTATCTGACTTTCATATCCAGGGAGCATGCACAAACCCCTGCTCCCAGTTCCAGAGACTAGGGAGGATAGAGGCCTTTTGGACATCTGCAGGATCCTGACTCAGAATCCTAAGACTCTTCTTCACAGAGAAGAGGGTCTCTGTGGTTAAGCCTGAGTTAGTACCGAAAACTGATGTGAAGGCATCTGAATACCTCAAGAGCAACAGGGCCTGAATAATGGTAGAGACACAGCTTTCCTAGGAGCATCCCTTCATAGAAGGAAAATTAATGACAACCAACACAATGACTAAGAATGAGAATCTTCTCCCATTTTTCAAACGAGTGCATGTTTGCACAAGTGGTCTACCGCCCTCACCCTTCAAAAAAAAAGGTGAGTTAGACTAAAGTTCACAATTTAAGCTATGACAAATTCATATTTAAGCTATGACAAAATGTTATATATTATTACCCAAGAATTGCAGAGCAAAATCATACATAATATACAAGATTTATAAACCAACAGAAAAATATAAGAATTTAAAATAGGTTCAAATTCATGGGCATCACTAAACTTCTGCAAAGCTGGGAGAAGGAATGGGAAGATTTTAGAGATCCATGAGCAGGATAAAGAAGCAAAACTGAGGCGATAATAGTTTAAGCCATTTGTCCAAGATCATGTAACTGGTATGAGAGGGCCTAATACTAACCAAGGTCTTCTGATTCCTGTGAGACTAGAAGAGCTGATGATTCGATATTAAGCATAATTCATACTATAGTGTTTCGAACTCAGTAGGGGACCAGAGATAAGGTGGCTGAAAGCACTCCAAGGGCCCCTAAGCGTGTTAGGGAGGAAAGAGTTAGAGAGTCATCAGGAGCACGGTGGTACAGCCGTTAACGTCCTGAGGCGTGCATTGCAGCAGACTGAGAAACTGTATATGGGATGGTCAGATGTAATTAGGCAGATCTGGATTCTTATCCCTTCCTTTTTTTGCCTTTTAAAAACTTTTGTTACATATTGAGATATAACTAGCATACATTATATTAGTTTTAAGTGTACAACATAATGATTTGATATCTGCAGACACCATGAAGGGGCTTTCCAGGTGGCGCTCGGGATAAACAACCAATCAAAGCAGGAGACGTAAGAGACACTGCTTGAATCCCTGGGTCAGAAGATCCCCTGGAGGAGGCCGTGGCAACCCATTCCAGTACTTTTGCCTGGAGAATCCCATAGAAAGAGGATCCCAGCAGGCTACCGTCCATAGGGTCACAAAGAAATGGACATGACCACAGCGACTTGGGATACATACACTATGAAATGATCACCACAATAACTCTAGTTATTTATCACCATACATAGTTACAGAATTCTTTTTCCCTGTGTTGAGAAATTTTAAGATTTACTCTCTTAGCAACTTTCAAATAAGCAACACTGTCTGCTGACAACTATAGTTGCCGTGTTGTACATTATATGTCAATGACTTGTTAATTCTATAATTTGAAGTTTGTATCTTTTGACTTACTTTTATCAATTCACCTACCCTCTACCCTCTGCCTCTGGCAACCACCTAACTGTTCTCTATAACTACAAGCTTTATTGTTTTGTAGATGCCACACGTGTGTCTTCTCACTTCTTTAAGAAATGTTTCTTAAACTCTGAGTTTTAAAAAATGCCTATAATGTGACCAGGACATGACAGGTCCTTGGATCAACATACTTTGAATAGAGGTACAGTGAGATTGAGTCCAAAATTTGAGAAGGAATCTGCCACAGCATATCAAAACATCAAAGCAAATTTCTTGGAGAAGGAAATTGAGGAAAATAAGTATCTATTAGTATAAGTGTTTCATAGCTTTGACTTGTGGTTTGATTTGAAAGGAGTCGCTTTTTTAACTTTTACTTATAACTTTTGATATTTCTATGTCTACATTTTGCTATATATTGCAATATTTTCCCAATTTCTGTGGATTTCCAAATTTCTATGAGACTCTGATCCCACCAACCCCAGTTCTGTCATGTCCATTAAAATCCAGGAACATAATCCTGAAACTTGGCAGAAACTAACATGTACCAAATTTCACTGTTCTCTCAGTCTTTTACTAGACTCTTCCTTGCTATGTGCTGTGCTGCACTAAGGCACTTCAGTCATGTTCAACTCTTTGCAATCCTATGGACTGTAGTCATTAGACTCCTCTGTCCACATGCATTCTCCTGGTAAGAATACTAGAGTGGGTTGCCATGCCCTCCTCCAGGGGATATTCCTGACCCAGGGATAGAACCTGCATCTCTAATGTGACCTACATTGCCAAGCAGGCTCTTTACCACTAGCACTGGGAAACGCTTTGCTTTCTATCAGTTCACTTCAGTTGCTCAGTCGTGTTCAACTCTTTGCAACCTCATGAACTGCAGCACGCCAGGCCTCCCTGTCCATCACCAACACCCGGGGTTTACTCAAACTCATGTCCATTGAGTCAGTGATGCTATGCAACAACCTCATCCTCTGTCGTCCCCTCCTACTCCTGCCTTCAATCTTTCCCAGCATCAGGGTTTTTTCCAATGAGTCATTTCTTCACATCAGGTGGCCAAAGTATTGGAGTTTCAGCTTCAACATCAGTCCCTCCAATGAACACCTAGGACTGATCTCCTTTAGGATGGACTAGTTGGATCTCCTTGCAGTCCAAGGGACTCTCAAGAGTCTTCTCCAACACCACAGTTCAAAAGCATCAATTCTTCCACGCTCAGCTTTCTTTATAGTCCAACTCTCACATCCATACATGACTACTGGAAAAAAACATAGCCTTGACTAGATGGAATTTTCTTGGCAAAGTCATGTCTCTGCTTTTTAATATGCTTGTCTAGGTTGCTCATAGCTTTTCTTCCAAGGATTAAGTGTCTTTTAATTTCATGGCTGCAATCACCATCTGCAGTGATTTTGGAGCCCCCAAAAATAAAATCTGTCACTGTTTCCACTGTTTCCCCATCTATTTCCCATGAAGTGATGGGACCAGATGCCATGATCTTAGTTTTCTGAATGTTGAGTTTTAAGCCAACATTTTCACTCCCCACTTTCACTTTCATCAAGAGGCTTTTGAGTTCCTCTTCACTTTCGGCCTTAAGGGTGATGTCATCTGCATATCTGAGGTTATTGATATTTCTCCCTGCAATCTTGATTCCCACTTGTGCTTCATCCAGCCCAGTTTCTCATGATGTACTCTGCATATAAGTTAAATAAGCAGGGTGACAATATACAGCCTTGATGTACTCTTTTCCCCATTTGGAACCATTCTGTTGTTCCATGTCCAGTTCTAAATGTTGCTTCTTGACCTGTATACAGATTTCTCAAGAGGCAAGTCAGATGGTCTGGTATTTCCATCTCTTTCAGAATTTTCCACAGTTTATTGTGATATACACAGTCAAAGGCTTTGGCATAGTCAATAAAGCAGAAATAGATGTTTTTTCTGGAACTCTCTTGCTTTTTTGATATTCCAACAGATGTTGGCAAATTGATCTCTGGTTCCTCTGCCTTTTTTAAAAGCAGCTTGAACATCTGGAAGGTCACGGTTCACCCACTGTTGAAGCCTGGCTTGGAGAATTTTGAGCATTACTTTACTAGCGTGTGAGACGAGTGCAATTGTGCAGTAGTTTGAGCATTCTTTGGTATTGCCTTTCTCTGGGACTGAAATGAAAACTGACTTTTTCCAGTCCTGTGGCCACTGCTGAGTTTTCCAAGTTTTCTGGCATATTGAGTGCAGCACTTTCACAGCATCATCTTTTACGATTTGAAATAGCCCAACTGGAATTCCATCACCTTCACTAGCTTTATTCACAGTGATGCTTCTTAAGGCCCACTTGACTTCACATTCCAGGATGTCTGGCTCTAGGTGAGTGATAATACCATCGTGATCATCTGGGTCATGAAGATCTTTTTGTGCAGTTCTTCTGTGTATTCTTACCACTTCTTAATATCTTCTACTTCTGTTAGGCCCATATCATTTCTGTCCGTTATGGTGCCCATCTTTGCATGAAATGTTCCCTTGGTATCTCTAATTTTCTTGAAGAGAGCTCTAGTCTTTCCCATTCTATTGTTTTCCTCTGTTTCTTCGCACTGATCACTGAGCAAGGCTTTCTTATCTCTCCTTGCTATTCTTTGGAGCTCTGCATTCAAATGTGTATATCTTTTCTTTTCTCCTTTGCTTTTTGCTTCTTTTCTTTTCACAGCTAGTTGTAAGACCCTTTCAGACAGCCATTTTGCTTTTTTGCATTTCTTTTTCTTGGGGATGGCCTTGATCCCTGTCTCCTGTACAATATCACAAACCTCCATCCATAGTTCATCAGATTTGATTTAGGTCATACCTGAATGGTCTAGTCGTTTTCCCTATTTTCTTCAACTTAAGCCTGAATTCGGCAATAAGAAGTTGATGATCTGAGCCACAGTCAGCTCCAGGTCTTGTTTTTGCTAACTGAATAGAGCTTCTCCATCTTTGGCTGCAAAGAATATAATCAATCTATTCAGTATTGACCATCTGGTGATGTCCAAGAGTCTTCTCTTCTGTTTTTGCACCTATGACCAGTGCATTCTCTTGCAAAACTGTATTAGCCTTTGCCCTGGTTCATTCTGTACTCCAAGGCCAAATTGCTTTCTGTGTTTGGATTCAATTTTTCTACCTTAAAAATGAAAAAAAAGCAAAGGAAAAGGAAGGAGGAAAGATTGAATGCTTTTTCCACTTCATGATACCCAATTCCAATTGCTGATCAGACTGTCCTCTGAACTTCTTAAATGAGAGAATCATTTCTTATATAAAATTTGTATATCTTTAGCAATTATTCAGGCTACATTTAAAAAGATTTAAAATTGTGCTCATATTCAGTTGTACTTACATTTATTAATTATGGATATATATCACAAAACTAGGTCAATAATGGATGGATACATATACCTCCATATATGTGTGCTTTAAAATATCTATAAAATCAATAATTACCTTAAGTGGTCTCTCAACTTATCACACACAAACAATGTAACTGAGAAACAGGAGCCTTCCATTTGAATCACCATTTTCTACTTGACTAGTTTCATTCACATATAAAATAAATTAGAATGTGGCTGAACAGTCAGCATGTTAATTGCTCTCTGAACAAGTATTAAATGTGTCATTACTACCTAAATAATGAAAAACTGTGGTGTGATTTCAATATGGAATAAGCTGCCCTTGCCTTTTATTTCTTGAGAGATGTAATATCACTTCAATTGCTTTCAGTCAGATGTGACATCTTCTGTACACTGATAGATGTATTATTGATATACATGGTCTTGATATGATGTGACAGATTATCTCTTTTATCTTTGATTAAAGTGAATTATCACATTGCAACAGCTACTCTCCCAGTTGTCAGTTGCACAGGCAGCTTACCGCTTATTCACCACGATACTTCAACTTTAAAATGCGTGATCAGGGAGAACATTTGTGCCTCTATGTGTGTAACAAGAAATATAAACTTCTGCTCCTCTATAGTAGAATGCTGTTGGTTTGGCCTGCCTTCCTTCCACTCTCATCACAACAGCCCAGTTTTCCTTTGGCAAGTCTCCTCTGCCCTGCCTTCAGTCTTTGTGATACGAGTGGGGCTATGTTAACTGTCCCTGTCACCTCATATCAAAGAGTAGGAATATGAGTAAACATGACCAATGAGCTTACTACATGACCCGTTCACAATGAATGGCTCAGAGTAAGGGACGCAACCCTGTCAGTGAATCAGAATCATCCTCTGGACTGTGTTGGTACAAAAAAGAGTAAAATGGCCAGTTAGACTAAGAAGGAGACCTGCATCTTGATGACAGATTTTGATTCTTTGGATTTAGCTATGACTGTCTCTGAAGACCTCCCTGGAGAAGGGAATGGCAACCCACTGCAGTATTCTTGCCTGGAAAATCCCATGGACAGAGGTGCCTGGTAGGCTACAGTCCATGGGGTCGCAAAGAGTCGGATACAACTGAGCGACTAACACACACACACACACACACACACACCCCTCTGAAGACCTACTCTTGGACCATTCAATTACATAAACCATTCAATTCCTTTTTTTTTTAATTGGATAGAGATTTTCAGTCACTTATAACCAATAGACTTGTGATTAGTATGCCCATGGCCTGATTTTTCTTTCTCCTGTTTGGAGAGTGTATTATTCAAGATAGGATAAACTCTGATTATATAACACTGATTATATAACAAATGAAATCTGAAATCTCAGTTATTTAACACAATATTTAATTTTGTTTATCTTGTAGTCCAATACTGGTTGTACTGCCTTCTTCAATGGCCTAATTATTAATATGTGGGCACATACTTTCCAAGGTCCTCCCAGTTGAGGATGGGGGAGAAGAATGCATCCTGGCTCCTCAGTGGCTTGGATTACATATGACACCATCACTGCAGCTCACAGCGCACTGTCCAGGCTGATCACCCGATATCAGACCAAGGAAGGCTGGGAAAATGAAGGTGAGCACGTGTGCACTCACTGAGCGGTGCTCTCTGTGTAAGCCAGGGTCCTGCAGAGAAGAATAACCACAGAGACGTGTGTGTGTGTGTGTGTATGGAGAGAGAGAGCTTAAGGAATTGGTTCACGTGATCACAGGGGCTGGTAAATGTGAAATCCAAAGGCCAGCAGAAATTCAGACAAGCTCTGGTGCGGTGGGGTCATCTTAGAGACTGTGGACATGTGACCCCAGGTACAGGGTCTGGGATTAATGTTACCTTGGACCTTGTGGAGGGGTGACCCCCAGGAGCAGGGGCTAGGAAGGGGGCCTCACCCTGGAGCTCGAGGACATGTGGGCCCAGGTTCAGGGTCTGGGAGGGGTGTCACCCCACAGACTGTGGACATGGGACCCCAGGTGCAGGGTCTGGGGGTGGTCACCCTGGAGATGTGGACATGTGAACCCTAGGCAAGGTCGGGAGGAGGTCACTCTGGAGACTGTGGTTGTAGGTCCCCAGGTGCACGGTATGGGAAGTGGGGTCACCCTGGAGACTGTGGGTGTGAGACCCCAGGTACAGGGTCTTGAGGGTGGGGTCATACTCTGGAATATATTCAATAGCGTAAGCCAACTGGATCTTTAAACCAAAGGTGTTTCAAGCAAAGGACTGGCGTGATTCATGATACGTACTCTGGATGATTCATAATACATACTCTGTAAGTATCAAGTTGATATGTACAGTCTTGAACAATAACTCTTTTTTTAAGAAAACCTCAGGTTTTGCTTTTATGTCCTTTAATTGGATCGGGCCTAAAGTCAATTGATTATAGATGTTTCACTCATGTGTGCTAAGTCGCTTCAGTTGTGTCCGACTCTTTGTGACCCTAAGGACTGTAGCCCTCCAGGCTCCTCTGTCCATGGGGATTCTCCAGGCAGGAATCCTGGAGTGGGTTGCCATGCCCTCCTCCAGGGGATCTTCCTGACCCAGGAACTGAACTTGTGTCTCTTATGTCTCCTGCATTCACAAGCAGGTTCTTTACCACTAGGGCCACCTGGGAAGCCCCTAATACATGTTAACTAAATTGAGGCATCATTGACACAATGGACATGAATTTGAACAAACTCTGGGAGGTAGTGAAGGTCAGGGAAGATGGGTGTGCTGCAGTCCATGGCATCACAAAGAGTCGGACACTACTTAGCAGCTGAACAACAGCAGCAGCTAGATTATGTCTGGTTGAATCACCATATACTATAGCCTAGCCAAGTCGACATATAAAACTAACCACCACACTATCTTTGCCAAAGATCCAATGCCCTTATTTTTTATTTTCTTCTCATTACATTGCAGTGGGAATAAGTATTTCTGGTGGGCATTATAGGCATGTCCCATTATTCAACGTATTCTGTGTATCTCCTTCTATTCCATGAGGCTAAATATTTTAACAATAATAAAAATATTCTTCTGGTCTTCAGAATGCTAATTCAATTCTGAAATCTTAGCTAAATTCTAGGTCTATATTTTTAACTGATTTCATTTACATATTTAATAATTCACTCAGTTAATGTTTTTGACTTATCTACTGTAACCTCAGAGAAGGCAATGGCACCCCACTCCAGTACTCTTGCCTAGGAAATCCACCCCACTCCAGTACTCTTGCCTAGAAAATCCCATGGACGGAGGAGCCTGGTAGGCTGCAGTCCATGGGGTCACTAAGAGTCGGACACGACTGAGCGACTTCACTTTCCCTTTTCACTTTCATGCATTGGAGAAGGAAATGGCAACCCGCTCCAGTGTTCTTGCCTGGAGAATCCCAGGGACAGGGGAGCCTGGTGGGCTGCCGTCTATGGGGTCGCACAGAGTCGGACACGACTGAAGCGACTTAGCAGCAGCACTGTAACCTAGCACCCAGAGGTCATCTTTTCCTGTCCGATATCTGCAGCTTCACATTGAGAAGAAATCAATAACTGTTGCAAGAAATTATGCTCTGTCACAAAATCATCCCCACCCTTGAAGGCTTAAAGCGAGAAACACTATGTTTCATGGTTTCTATGGGTTAGGAATTTCCAAGCAGCTTTATCGGGGAGTCTCCTGGGAGTGCGGTCAGATGTCGACTGGGCTGTGGTCATTAGACAGTTGATCAGGACTGCAGGCCCTGCTCCCAAGGTGGCTCACTCACCTATCTGGCAGGTTGGTGCCGGCTGCAGCAGGATTCTTTCCTTGTTCTCTTCACGGGCCTCTTCACAGAGTTTCCATTACTCCATACAGTAAGCTTCCTGAGAAGGAGAGATCCAGAAGACCAAGGCAGAAGCTTCAGTGCCTTTTATCACCCCGGCATGGAAGGCACACACTTTTATTTCCAATGAATCTACTGGTCACACAGATCAGCCCTGAACTATGTGGGGGAAGACCACAAAGGAACATAGATTCCAGGAGGTAAGGATCCTGGGGGTCAGCTTGGAGGTCAGCTATCACAGCGATGCATGCCAGTCCTTTGCTTGAAATACCTTTGGTTAAAGGATCCAATTGGCTCATGCTATTGAATATATGGCTCCATAATTCACATATTCAGGTCTAACTAGATCCTGAGCTGAGGTTTTAGTTTAATTTAGCATAGATCTAAAACTGTATAGATCACAAGAACAGTAGAAAATTCTTAAAGAGATGGGAATATCAGACCACTTCATCTGCCTCTTGAGAAACTTGTATGCAGGTCAAGAAGCAATAGTTAGAATTGGACATGGAACAGCAGACTGGTTCCAAATTGGGAAAGGAGTATGTCAAGACTATATAGTCACCCTAATTATTTAACTTATATGCAGAGTACATCATGCAAAATGCCAGGCTGGATGAAGCATAAGCTGGAATCAAGATTGCCAGGAACAATACCAATAACCTCAGATATGCAGATGACACCACCCTAATGGCAGAAAATGAAGAAGAACTAAAGAGCCTCTTGATGAACATGAAAGAGAGTTAAAAAACTGGCTTAAAACTCAACATTCAGGAAACTAAGATCTTGGCATCCAGGAATATTCAGGGATGATTTCCTTTAGGATGGACTGGTTTGATCTTCTTGCAGTCCAAAGGACTCCCAAGAGTCTTCTCCAACACCACAGTTCAAAAGCATCAATTCTTCAGTGCTCAGCCATCTTTCTGGTCCAACACTCACATCCATACATGACTATTGGAAAAATCATAGCTTTGACTAGATGGAACTTTGTTGACATAGTAATATCTCTGCTTTTTAATATGCTGTCTAGGCTGGTCATAACTTTTCTTCCAAGGAGCAAGTATCTTTTAATTTCATGGCTCCAGTCAC